>NC_057826.1:98420662-99620662 GCF_910594005.1 Cervus elaphus
AGGCTGAGCTGGCCCGCCCCTACCTTGCCGGCCTCAGGCTCTGAGCGAGGGGAGGCTGAGCTGGCCCGCCCCTACCTTGCCGGCCTCAGGCTCTGCGGGAGGGAAGGCTGAGCTGGCCCGCCCCTACCTTGCCGGCCTCAGGCTCTGAGTGAGGGAAGGCTGAGCTGGCCCGCCCCTACCTTGCCGGCCTCAGGCTCTGAGCGAGGGGAGGCTGAGCTGGCCCGCCCCTACCTTGCCGGCCTCAGGCTCTGAGTGAGGGAAGGCTGAGCTGGCCCGCCCCTACCTTGCCGGCCTCAGGCTCTGAGCGAGGGGAGGCTGAGCTGGCCCGCCCCTACCTTGCCGGCCTCAGGCTCTGCGGGAGGGAAGGCTGAGCTGCCCGCCCCTACCTTGCTGGCCTCAGGCTCTGAGCGAGGGAAGGCTGAGCTGGCCCGCCCCTACCTTGCTGGCTGTGTCCTTGCCGCCGCTGCTGGTGGAGCTGAGGGACCGTGTGCGCTGCTCCTTCTGCTCCTCCACCTCAGACTTCAGGTGCTCGATGTGGACCAGGTAGGCCTGTTCCTGGGCTTCTCGCGTGCTCAGCTTCAGCTCCAGGGCCTTCTTCTCCTTCTCCAGGAGGTAGAGCTGGGCCTTCAGCTCGGCCATCTCCTCCTGCAGGGCGCAGAGTGTACGAGGGGCTGGTGGGTGACAACAGGGCCCCCGACCGCCCCGAGAGGCCCCGCAGAGGTGTCACTTGGCAGCTGCTGGGGGGAGACTAGACGGCTGTCCCACAGGCCCGCAGTACTGACTGTGGCACCACACCACGGGCTTGCCACTGTGCCCCAGAACCGAGATCAGTGGGTAGAAGGGACAGGCCTGCAGGCTTTGGCACAATAAGGAACATCTTTCTAACAACCAGGATATTCCACCTCCACTTCCCCAGTGGTCATACTCGCCTTGCTGGAGACCAGTTTTCTGGCAGGCAGAGGCTAACCCGCGTCAAAGAGGTTGAAGCATCTGACTAGGTCCCTTCTAAATTCTGTTTCCTTTCCCATTTTCATGACATTAATCCATGGATATCATCGCCCTCACGGCAGTTGGGTCCTGCAGCCATGCTGGGCAGCTCGGAAGCACCCACAGCAGTGACACTGGCCCCAGGTCCTATCAACTTCAGGACCCAAATAAAATCCATCGAAACAGAGCCCTTCTCAAGTGACTATTCATCAGGTCACTTCTTAAAGTATCTTGGAAAAGTCTAAGGAGAGTTTGCTGTGAAGAGTAAGAAGTGACCTTAAAATAGGACAGTGCTCCCCTGGACCAGGTAACAGTGAGCACTAGCATTTACTGAGCAGGTAACACTGCTTTAAATGGTTATACTAAGCAGCTCATTAAGTCCTCTCACCCTGAGGTAGGTACTATGAATATCTCCATTCATGGATGGGACACGGCTTCTTCTCAGCCCACATGCTGAATAAATTATGGAGCCTGAGTTTGAACCCACGACCTCCAGCTCAGAGGCCAGGTAAGCACCAAGCTACAGTCCCCCTTTCGAGGTGAGCCCATACACGACCCTGTGCTTTGCCTCTGCTGGAGGGCGAGTCTACCACCCCATGACCCCATGGGGTCAGTCTCCCCAGCTCTTTCTGTGATCCTACTTAAAAGGATTCCTCATATGCTGAGTCACTTCATACACTGAATCCCTCGAGAGGGATTCACCAAGTCACTGACTGTGGTCACCCCCAAAGTGACCCTCCTCTGAGGCAACAAGCCACAGGCCTGCTGTGGTCTCTTGGGTAAGCCAGACCCGGGAGGGGATGTTCTCAGCTCCAATGTGGGGAACACCGGGAGGGCACCCACCATGGCTAGTTATACTCAGGGACATGGGCATTAGCCACAGGGAAGGCAAAGTGCTGAGCAACTGCTCAAAAGAAGACGCAAACCTTTCCTGACGATGACATAAAACCAGGATGAAAGGTGTTTCCACACACTGAACTGTCTCATCTCTTGCCACCAGAAACAGGATTCTCAAGGTGCTGGCAACACTGTGTCCTGAACTAATGTGGACAGTCACACCCAGAACAACACACAGATGCAAGCTTGAGAGAAGGAGAGATGAATGCATAGGTGCCAGAGGTGAAGTGGGTGTTGTGCCCAAGAGGAAAGATGAGGCAGCCACAGTGCCGGCCCCTGCGGCCTCGGATGGGCAGGGGGCCCAGGACCTGGGCTTTCAGCACCTCCACAAGGGCGGGGCGGACAGCCAGGCCGGAGAGCCCGGCGGGAGCACTACCTCGTAGAGGAGACTAGAAGACTGCCTTTCGGGAGACGTGGCCAGGACAGAGGTGTCCTCACTCAGGTTTCGGGGGAAAAGAGAAGAAAAGCCTCCTCTGAGGAATCAGATGACAAACCTGAGGGATTATGAATGGACAACAGGAGCTCTCAGCCGAGAATATAACAAAGACTAGCCCTAAACCTCTGAAACCGACAGGTCCGAACAGGTCAAGGCTGCAAGCATTTACAGGGATATCTCCACCCAGGATGGCCCAGGACCACCAAGAAGACAAGACCTCCACCGAGGGTGAACTGGCACCTGGGGTGTGATGGGGATGATGATTGTTGGTGTCCCACACAGCACCAAAGGGACCAGGGGGTCAGGAAACCAGGGCTCCTGTCCAAATGCTGCCCTGGCCTGGCCCTGTTCTCCCCGGCTCACCTGAACATCAGCGTCAACCTGGGAAGCACCTGCAAGCATTCTAGAGACCAAATAGAGGCTGTTCCCAAACACACACACACACACACACGCACACACATAGAGAAAATGGAAGTGAGTCAGGGTGAGGCATTTAAAGGACCAGAATCTGCATTTAAAGAACCAGAATTAACAAGGGAAAACATAGAAAATAAATATTTAAAACAGTTGGAGAGAAAAAGGAAGAGGAATGATGATGAGAGGATGGGCTGTTTAGCAGAAGAGCAGATCTGAGGAGCCACGTCCGTCTAGAGATCAATAATGTTTACTGAACACCAAGCACAAGTGAAAACAACCAGAAAACTTGAGTTTTTCAGCAGCTGCAGCTTAGAACAAAAGGGTGAATCTGCAGCCTCTGGATTCGATGGGCGATCACACATCCCTGAGCACACTGGGGGGACACACAGGGAAGGGAGCCCTCGGGAGGGGACCCAATGGCTGTCCCTGAGTTATGATCTGATGGGTTAATTCTCTCCCAGCTTTTTATAATTTCTATTTTTTTTAAAGAAAATTTTTACAGTGTGTACATACTTTATTCACAAGTATCAAAGGGAATATTAGAGTTTTTATTTCACCAGAAAGCTATTTCCTGGCCAAAATAGCACTGAATTTATCACACAACACACTGGCCTGAATATAAGAAGGAAATCTGTAGTCTTCAGCCAAAGGAAATGTGACATTCGGAAGAAATCATAGAAGGGCAGCTTCAGAGCTGATTCTGCAGGGTGCCGAGCCCCTCAGAGAGGGGGAAGGCCCCGCGGTGAAGGACACGACTCCCAGCTCATGGGCAGTGAGAGGGGAAGTCAGCCAATATCGCATGAGGACTCCCCAGGGGGAGTGAGGCCAGGTCTGAGCAGGAGGACCAGTATCTGACTTGTATCTGCTGTCACGGCCCCCAGGCTTCCCAGGCTTCACCTGATTCCAGCTTGAGTGGCCACGGAAGGGACGGCTGTGCTGAGCAAGTCACTTGGGGTGTGATGGGGTTGATGGTTGTTGATGCTCCACATGGCACCAAAGGAACCGGGGGTCAGGAAACCAGGGCTCCTGTCCAAATGCTGCCCTGGCCTGGCCCTGTTCTCCCCGGCTCACCTGAACATCAGCGTCAACCCGGGAAGCACCTGCAAGCACTCTGGAGACGGAACAGAGGCTGTTCCAGCCTGCAGAGGCCTCCTCTGGCTTCTCCTGGAGACGAGGTGTTCCATTCTGGCCTGGGACCCCCTGAGACTTCTCCAGTGTTCGGTGCACCTCTCTAGGAGCGCTTCCAGCTCAAGGGACCCTGAGACATACTGAAGCCACTTCTGCCTACACACGAGGTTCTGGCTGTCCTCCTGTGGAGAGGCCACTGAACACGGACGGCTGACCAGCTTTCTAGAGGCCTTTTTATGTTTCCTCCTGATGACAGCGGAGTGCAGGGGATGAGGGTTTGAGAGGAGCACCCCGCCCCCAACACGGATACCTTCATGGCCATGAGCTCCTGCATCAGCACTGCGTTTTCCAGGTCTAGTCGCTGGCTGTCTCCCCGGGGCTTGACGTCGTAGCTGAGAGGGTCGATGTGGACGCTCTCCAGCTCCAGCATGGTCAGCTTGACCGCTGCCCTGTCGTTCCTGAGCTGCTGGATGTAGTCCTTCAGCCTTTGCTCGTCTTCTTTAGTGAACTCCGTGTCACAGCTGCTGGCTGTGGAGCTGGTCGTGCTGAGAAGACGAAACAAACCAACTCACTGCATCTCCAGTCATTGCTAACAGCTCTTTTCCTCCTCATTCTTCTCCATGCCCTCCTCCCCCAATAGTACCTAGCTGGTAATGCCAAAACATCAACAACAAAAAAGCATTCTTCCTAGCACTGTACATTGACATCACCTTTTGGGAAAGAAACGACGTGAAGAATACTGGAAATGTTTATACCCTTTAAGACAACATGTGGACTCCAGAAATTAATTCTAAGGAAATAATTCCACAGAAGTAAAAGGATACACAAAGATGTTTCATGGAATATAAGGTTTAGTGAATTATAACATATACCAAAACAAAGAAAATTACGTAGACATTATGGAAATAATTATGACAATGGTGGAGAGAGTTTGAGGAAATAGGGTGAAAAATGTCATAAAAATAGTTGTACACACTGCTATATTAAAAATGGATAACCAACAAGGACCTACTGTATAGCACAGGGAACTCTGCTCAATGTTACGTGGCAGCCTGGATGGGAGGGGAGTTTGGGGGAGAATAGATACACGTGTATGTATGGCTGAGTCCCTTCGCTGTCCACCTGAAACTATCATAATATTATTAATCAGCTATACACCAATACAAAATAAAAAGTTTAAATTAAAAAATGAAACAAAACAGGTGTGCTTATGGACAAGACTTAACAAAAGGGATGCGTTAAAGGAACAGAGCAAGGTGAAGAACAAAGTATCTACAGTGTGACCTACAGACTGTGTGTGTGTGTGTGTGTGTGTGCACACACACAGTGCATACACACACCCCAGACCACTGACAGCCGCCCCAGGGGGTGGGAGCGGGAAAGAAGGGCAGTGGGGGGCACCTTCTGTAGTACTGCCAGGGTGCCCCCAGGCCTCCACGGCGGTTCCTCCCCCATCACGGATGAACACAAATCCTTCACAGGGACACAGGCTGGTCCGAGGGGCCGTTGGCCACCCACGCTGTGGGAATGCTAAGCAGGGGCTGGCAGTTCTAAGGAGCACCTGGCCCAAACCCTGGGAACGTGACAGGCCATGAATGTCTCTGTGGGTTCTAGAGTCCCACGGCAGGGTCAGCACCACAGGAAAACTGCAGCTTGGATCTCAAGACCTACAGCGGTTTCTCTGGACGCCCCTGCACTGGACACAGCCCGCATGGAACTGGCTTTGGAAAGATGGCAGATAAATAAGCAAGGGGCCTATTTAGCTCTCATCAAGCAGGCTTCTGCTGTTACCATCTGGAAGTGGAGGTTGTGAGACATTTTGTGGCTGGAATCCGGTGCAGCTGGGCCTAGGCTGACGTCGCCTCATTCCACAGCCCTGTCTCCCCAAGATTTCCATTGTGAGGTGCTGAGCAAGGAGCAGGGACTGGTATCCACAGGCTGTTTCACTGCCCTGAGCCCAGGCCTGCCCTCCTCACCTCACAGCAACAGGGTAACAGGCCCCCAGCCAGCAGATGCAATCTCCTCATAATCTCGATGTGACAAGAACGTCCCATTCTTGTCTGTGACACATTATCAAGAAGTTAAGCCTTCTAGGGAGGGAAGGGTGGAAGGGATGATAGTCCACACACATGAGGAAGAGGACTCCCCAGGGCTCTGGTGGTCTTCAGGTCAGAGAACTCTGGCCAGCATAAAAGATCCCGATCACCACAGACTCTCTGAGGCCCCCCACCACCCCTGAGTCCATCAGGACGGAGCTAGATCAGTCTGACCAACACACAACACCTCTTCAGAGGTGGTGATGGTTACTTACACGTGTCCGCTGGGGGTGAAGGTGGAGAGCTGGTCAGAGAGTGTGGGGCAGAATGCCAGGTCTCATAGGGCCTCATAGGTTGTTTTCTCTCTAGAATTAGATTTAGAAGCCCCCGGAGGGTCTATACTAGAAGAGTGACAGGATTCTCCTTACATTTTAACAGGCTCCCTCTGTCTGCTGTACTGAGGAGGGATGCAGGGAGGCAAGGTCAGAGACAGGAACCCTTTCGGGGGCTATTGTAACAAGCTCTGGAGAGAAGGTGGAAGCTGAGAAGACAGGAAGGAGGTTAAAAATTATTCATCGATCAGTGCTATGTATTCTCAAGCTGCATTTTAAAAAGGATGAGACGGGACAAGCAGCAACGCCCTCCAGTTGGAACGCTTCAGGGGCGACGTCATAAACAAAGCAGCGCAAGGGAAGCACGAAAGAGCGACGGGCATCGCCAGCAGAGGGCGCGGGGAGCCGGCGGGGCGTCTGGATGACCGCTGTCCAAGAGTGACTTGTCCGAAGAGAGAGAGGGTCCCTCCCTCAGCACCTCAGCCTGCTTCCGTAAAGCTCGGTGACAGGCACGCCTCACACAAAACCACCCAGGGGACTCAGAGCTCGCCTGCGTGGACTGTCAACAGTGTGGAGGGACAGATGCCTAAGGCCTGAGGTTCCACACGCTGAGCAAAATTAGAGTGAACTGAAGTGGTGGCAATGCTCAGAGCGCTTTCCACGCGACTGAGTGAGGAGACCCCCTCCCCGACACGGCAGGTTTAGGCGGCACGGTGCTGGGAAAGAGCAACACTTTTTTTCCAGTGAGTGGGGAGAAGGCTTCAGGCAGGAAAATCCTCTCCCATGAATCTGAGACTCACCACCAGAGGTTCACTTGACAGCTCTTTTCATTAAAAGTCACTGGAAAATTTTAAACATACAGAAAACACAGAGATAAACTAATACCTGGGGGGCCTTTTTTCATGTTTTCTTTGAAATACTTCTTTAGAAATGTAACACACTTGGGCTTCCCTGGTGGTACAGTAGATGGGAGTCATCCTTCCAGTGCAGGGGACACAGGTTCAACTCCTGGTCTGGGAGGATTGCACATGCCACAGAGCAACTAAGCCCACGTGCCGCAACTCCTGGGCCCACGTGCTGCAACCGCTGAAGCCCGTAAACCTAGAGCCTGTGCTCCGTAACAGGAGAAGCCACCACGAGGAGCAGCCCGTGTACTGGAGAGCAGCCCCCTTTCTCCACAACTAGAGAATGCCCACCAAGTATAATAGATACATAATTTTTAAAAAAGAAATAGAAGGTACTCGAGGTACCCTTTGATTCTTGTCACTTAAAAAAGATATTTCCTACAAATTGAAGGTACCTTACACCAGTCAGCATGGCCATCATCAAAAAGTTTACAAATAGTAAATGCTGGTGAGTGTGTGGAGAAAAAGGAACTCTCCTACTTAAATGGTGGGAATGTAAGTTGGTGCAGCCACAGTGGAAAACAGTATGGGGATTCCTCAGAAACCTAAAAGTAGAATTACCATATGATTCAGCAATCTTATTCTTGGGCATATATCTGGACAAAACTACAATTCACAAAGATACATGCACCCCGATGTTCATAGCAGTACTGTTTACAATAGCCAAGAGATGGAAGGAACAGATGAATGGATAAAGATGATATGGGGTGTGTGTGTGTGTGTGTGTGTAAAATGGAATATTAGCCATAAAAAAGAACAAAATAATGCCATTTACAGCAACGTGGATGCAACTAGAGATTATCATATTAAGTGAAGCAAATCAGAAAGACAAATACCATATCACTTACATGTGGCATCTAACATAGGATACCGATGAACCTACCTATGAAACAGGTTTCCATGGGGTCGCAAAGAGTCAGACGCAACTGAGTGACTGAACTGAACTGAGGAAGCAGAAACAGGGACACAGAGAATGGACGGATGGCTGCCGAGGGCGGGGGGAAAGCACCGAGGGTTCGGCATGTACAGGACGGATAAGCTGATGTATAGAAGCGATTTACACATATATTACACATGATACATACAGATGTACAAAACTGGTACATATAGGACGGATAAACAACGAGGTGCTACTGTATGGCAGAGGGAACTATATTCACCATCCTGTGATAACAGCAATGGAAAAGAATGTACACATGTGTATAACTGAGGCACTCTGCTGTGCAGCGGTAATTAACACGTTATAAATCAAATAGACCTCAGTAAATATTTAAACAATTATTTCAAAACTCAAAGGATAGTACAACCTAGAGTTAGTTCTCCAAATATTCTGCAGGCCCTGACAGGTTAATATGTTGGCGTATTTTCTGTTGAGCAGGACTGGTGCTCCCCAGTGGTTGTCAAAGAGTAGTGGTGAGGCTGGGGACGGCAGTATAACCTGGGAACTTGTTAGGAACGCCTGTTCCCAGACCCCACGACCCAGACTCAGAGTCGGGAACGCTGGGGCAGAGGGCAGCCTTCTGTTTTTTTTTTAAAATTTTATTTATTTATTGATTTTTTCAGCCTTCTGTTTTAAAATGTACCATCCAGCTGATTCTGAGGCTCAGGCAGGTTTGAAAACAACTGGTCAACCCCACAGGGTAAGTGGGCATTTGCAAAGTAGCCTGAAAGGTAATGGGACCCTGTCCCAAATTCTCTCGGGAGTGGCCACTACGTTCTCGGGCTGATCTGGTGGGTACCAGTGAGTGCGAGCAGGTCTCTGACATCAGGCTGACCCGAGTAAACGATCTTCCTCTACCCATGGCGCAGAGTAAGTTACCCAAGCTCTCCAGCTGTGATAAAGTGGGGACAGTAACAGTTCCCACCTCACCAGGTTATGGGCAGAAGACAATGGGTCCTGAAGCTGGCAGGCCATACACCGTGCTTGCTTTGGGGGAGGCAGAGCGGGAGGGAAAAGCTGGGCCAGTGGCCTCTCCACACCCAACACCAGATCCAGGACCTCCCTCTTGAGATGGCAGCCACCTAGCAGGTCCTGCAGAAAACCGCCTGTCTGAGGGACAGCACAACAGCCAGGGCTGACTGGACCTGAATAACCCCAAGAACTGCCTGGGAGACACTGACCTGGGTGGGCAGAGGCTGCCTGGCTTTGGGGTGTCCTGGAACCCTCTGGGACTTGGGCCTGATCCCGACTCTGGCAGGGAAGGCTTTTGTCTCACCTCTCTACTGTGGTAGAGGTTTAAGGGAGAAAGAAACAGAAAAGAAGGACAAAAGCTCTCCCCTCCACAGTCTCTGCCCCTGTGGAAAGCTCAGGGTTGTAATGCTTTTCCAGGGGAAAGTTTAATTTCCAGATAAGCACCCAGCCTGGCAGCCCCTCCAGGCGGCTTCCCTCTCTCCCTTCCAGGACACCACAGCGGGCAACGGATCAGGCGAGGCTCATTACAGTTCTGCTTTGTGCTCTGACTGTCCCACCCGGAATATGGCTATGACAGCTGTGAGCAGAGGGGAGGCCACGGCCCTTTCTCCGCCTCCCCTAGACAAAGGCGCTGTCTCCAGAGGGCCGCTGCCGCTGCTGGGCGGGGGTCAAGTCAGCCATTAACCCTCGGGCTGGGAAAGCAGGGGGAACGCAGGATGAACGCAGTTGTCAAGGCGGGGGGGGGGGGATACGTCACTGTCCAAGGGAGCTGGGCTCCTCCTACTCTCCAGAGTGAGAGGGATGGTGGGCAGAGGGGCAGATGAAGGAAAGCCCGCCTGGCCTGGGATGGCGGGGCTGCGCGTTTTTGGGTTTTGCTCTGGTTTCTCCAGGAGCCAGGCCAGGTCACGCAGGTCTCCTCTCCCTGAGGCTCTGCTTGAGCTCCCCTCGCTGGCTCGGCTCAGAGCGCATTAGTGGCCTGCGGGATGTCCACTCACTGCACACGTGGGGGCCTCCAGCGAGGGGAGCGCTTGCTGGCTGGCCTGGGGTCCCCACCCCCTGTCTGCCTGATCACCGTGGGATTGGATGCAACAGATGAGTTCAGATGGCCTCTCTCCTGTCCCTCTCCGTGTGTCTCATCCTTGTTCTCAAGACAACTTCCCCTCTTGCTTTATAGGGAAAAAAATCCCATCTTTTTTTTTCAGCTTCCTCATCTTGTCTTGGCAGAAAAGAACATTTCTTTTGCCTTGAAAACCAGAGATGGATTCTTCCTGAAGTTTTTCTCAATGTCTTACATGGCTCCCAGTTACAATCTCACTTACACCAAGTGCCACCGGGGGGCCTTCTAGTTGCTGAGCATTTAAAACTTATCTGAAGGGTGGCGGGGGGTCAGGTCAGGTGACATTTGGCCCCACTTCTCTGAGCAGAAGCTTGAGCCTGTCAACTGCCTGGACCTTTCAGTGTTGTGCTGGGTATCCACTCATGCCCCACCCCCTTTCTGACAATTCTTTGTCACAAAGGAGTAAAAATACTCAACACAGCCCAAACCTCCTAGGTCTGGGTGCTCTCACATGATTATAAGAATGCTCTAGGAGAGGTGGTTCAGGCAGGAAAAATTATCCAAAAAAAAAATATAGCTGACATTAAACACCAAGTTTAAACTGCGCAGATCACTTATACCTGGATCTTTTAAAAATAAATGTTGTTCTATGGGACTTTCCTGGCACAGTGGATAAGAATCCGCCTACCAGTGTAGGAGTCACAGGTTTGATCCCTGGTCTGGGGAAATCTCACAGGCCATGAAGCAACTACTTCTGCATGCCCCAAGTACAGAGCCTATGCTCCAGAGCTTGTGAGATGCAACTACTGAAGCCCCCACACACAGAGCCTGTGCTCTGCAACAAGAGAAGCCACTGCAATGAGAAGCACACACACGGCAATGAAAAGGAGCTCCCGATCACTGCAACTAGAGAAAGTCCGAGCAAAGCAACAAAGACTCAGCACAGCCGGGAATTGAAAAAATATATATGTGTGTGTGTGTGTGTGTGTGTGTGTGTATACACATATATATAGTATTACATTTATGATGGAGGTTGGAGGAATCTGTGGTGAGTCCTGGAACGGATCCTCTGAGATTATACAGGTAGGTAAAATCTGCCACCAGATGACTACAGTCCTCAAACACTTTCTGCTTTCAGAAACTTAGCTGACAGTGGAAGGCAAAATGAGACACAGTTAGGAGACAGATGATATTTCTGCAGCTATTTATAAGGTGCTGTTATGATGGTGTTGGAAACCAGGCATCTCTAAAACAAATATTAACCTGCTCCTGATTTGGTTGCTGATAACGTACCAAGATAAACACCATATAGATCTGATACTTATACTGCTGCTAATAATTTCTCTGACATTAAAAAACTTAAACACTTTATAGTCAGCACTCCCTACTTATGAATTCTGCATATGCAGATTTAGCCAACTTCAGGTGGAAAATTTTTGAGATTAAAAAAAAAAAATCCAGGAAGTTCCAAAGAGCAAAACTTCAATTTGCCATGTGCTGGCAACTATTTACATAGCATTTACATTTTATTTACAATTATTTACATAGCTTTTACATTATATTTGGTATTATATAAGTAACTTAGACATGATGTAAAATATATGAGAGGATGTGTGTAGGTTCTAATGCAAATACTACAATGTTTTACACAAGGGACTTGAGCATCCTTGAACTCTGGTATCCATAGAGGTCCAGAATCAATCCCTCGAGGATACTGAGGGATGACTGTAAATGATTTCCAACATCACTAATAATTAAGAGGTACAAAGTAAAACATTAAGGGTATTTTTTTTTCTTTTTGCTTACAGATTAACCAAATTTAAAAAATGTATATCATCCAGTTTCAGCAAAGGTGTGGAGACAGAGGTGCTAACACATTTGCTTCATCATGGACAGGGTTGGGGGGCACTAATTGACATTTGAAATAACAGTCCTTTTTGAGCCAGCACCTTCTACTTCTCAGACTTGATCCCACAGAAACGGCATCGGGGCACAGATGCAAGGACCAGGGTGGAGACCGCAGCAGTATTATAATAGTGAGAACATCCAACAAGCAGTCATCCAGCAGTGTCTGTCTCTTGCAACCCCATTCTGCAGCCTGCCAGGCTCCTCTGACCATGGAATTCTCCAGGTAGGAACACTGGAGTGGGTAGCCTATATCTTCTCCAGGAGATCTTCCCAACCCAGGGATCAAACCCAGGTCTCATGCATTGCAGGTGGATTGTTTACCATCTGAGCTACCAGGGAAGCCCAAGATTACTGGAGTGAGTAGCCTATCCCTTCTCCAGCGGATCTTTCCAACCCAAGAATTGAACCGGGGTCTCCTGTATTGCAGGCGGATTCTTTACCAGCTGAGCTACCAGGGGAGCTACTACTGAGAAGAATGACACAGAGAGAGATGTCTAAACAAACAGCAACACTAAGGGGGAAGGGAAGGTAAAGGCAAGATTCAAGAGAGTCCGATTAACAGGATCCTTTTAGGGTTAAAATGAGGTGGAGTTACATTTTTAAAGATGCCATGTGTCGGTCTGTTGACGACACAGCCCTGCCCCTTCTCCTGGGACCCTCCCCTTCTCTCTGCCCCCGAGGCTCCTGCAGAAACCACCGTGACCACAGATAACTGGGGAGGTACTTGAGCCCAGCTGGGCAAGATGTTCCTTCCCAGGATTTTCTTACTTGACACCAGTGAAACCAGTCAGTCCAGTGTACTGATGGAGGTGGCGTGTGGGTTTTCTGTTGTCTGGGGAGCGGCCTGCAGCAGAGAGGTGTGGGGCCACAGGGGCCAGGTGTGGTTTGGTTCTCCTGCTCACCAGAGCCCTCTGCCCTCAGCCTGGGTCCAAGGCTTCTGTGTGGGAGACCTGATATCCACCCCCAGATTTGAGTATGCGTCTGTCACTGGTAACTGAGGGGCTAGCAGGTAATTAAAAAAATGGGCAGCTGAATCTGTGAAGACACTCTCCAAACTGTGTGCCATATTGTTTTCAGTGACGGTCCTTGCATGGGGAATTTTATGTAATGCTTGGATTTCAATTGTTAAGCTTACTTTTAATACAATGAGCATAACATTTTTTGGGAATCAGCAAGTTTTAAGAAAAGTGAAAGCATTTCAGCTCTCTATCTAGTCCCCATAGAAGCTAAATGATAAGTGACAGAACATTTTTGCAGGAGGCCTGTACACCAGGCTGTCATGGAGAGGACTGTGTCTGAGCTGGACTTTAATTTTTTTTTTTTTTTATTCAAGATGCGTTTATTCTTTACAGCTTTGCCAACATGGGGACATGCTCCCTCACAAAGACAGATCTTTCCATTCACTGTAACACCCTGTGCTGAAAACACGGGCCCCAAGGTGTCAGCTGTGAGACTCTCCTTCTCATGTCTAATCTGCAAACCTCATCGACATTCTCCCCTTGGGTGGGGGGATAATCCAGATACAGCTTAGGACGGTGGGGTAGGCCCACATACAAGATCCTGCCTGCACCTCCTGGCTGGAGGACGCGGCCTCAGCCCTGCTGAACCACACGGAGGGGGAGAAGCACACACTGCTACTGCTTTTCAACACACGACACGCTAGGCCCACACGTTCTTCTTCTGAGGAATTTCCAAGGCCGTGCCTCTCCCAGGCTCTGTACTGCCCTCGACTCTGGCGGTGCGTGGCTGCTGGGCTGCTCACTGGGGTTCCCGCCTGTCCTGACACGTGTCCTTAAGAGTCCCACCTGAGGGTCCCTCTCCCACGGACCAGCTGCGCCTACGGATCGCATGCCTGTCCGCTCACTCAATCCTCCCCGGCCTTCTCTTCCGCGCACGTGGGAACAAGGGGCTCCCTCGGTGATGTCTGGCTACAAACCATTCTTAGTGCCCACGGTTTTGAGCACTGAGCGTAGAAATAGCCGCTTCCTCTCTGCCCCAACGGCACAGGTGCATGAGCTGGACTTTAGAACTGACGAGCACTCCTAAGCCTAAGTTCCAAGGACTCCGGATAGATTCTCCTGCTACTTGGGTGGGGAAAGCACCTCTTTTTTTCAGAGGGAAGTAGACGTGCCTTCAGGTCCATTCACCCTTTCAGTGGACACAATTCCACTGTGCTCAGCCTTTCCTTCTGTTCCAGGGAAACTTCATCTTAGATTCTGGAAGGTGAGGGCTGGGCACCTCTTCTGCTCCACCACTCTGCATTTGAACTGAGGGAGCAGGCCCCAGTGTGAGTGGTCAGCCAGGTGGAACCCCAGTTCCCTGGGTGTTTCCCGAGCTAAAGTCAAGGTTGCAATCACAGCCCGACAGGATCGGCACCTATTGGCAGGACAGAAGGGACCCCAGCCTCCAAAAGGGCAGACTTGCTGTGGCTGATGCTGTCTTGGCCCCTTGCCCTATTGTAGATTTAGATCAATGACCTGAAATTGTAATGCTTGACAAGAAGAGCGGGTCTGACTAAGAATTCCCATTCTCACTTCTCATTAGTTTAGTCCACTTGCCTCACTGCTGTGATACACTGATAAAGCTATCCAGGCAACCCACATTACCTAGTTACTCTGTCTGTTAAGACAATTATATTTTCTGATGAGGCTGCAGCTGTAGTTTTGTAAGAAAAAAAAACAGTGTTTCAAAACTGTGAGAGCAGCATCTCTGGGCTCCTGACTACAGAGTCAGCTGTTGGGCTGGTTACCACATTCATTTTCCTCCCTGGGAACCGCCCCTCTGCTGCTCTGTTCCAAAACCACGACCTTTCAGTTATCAGGAGCTGCCCTGTACTACCAGTCTGGAGCCTGGCACTCAGCATTCCTTTCCTGAGACCTGGGGGAGCAACTGGCTGGCACTCTGAATAGAAGTCTCTCTGCCAGCTGGCTACAGCGGGAGGGGAGGGGACTGGTGGAGCCACAAACAGCTCCACCTCGGAAAGCCTTCCATCTTGTCTTTCGTCCATAATCTTGACAGGCTGGGAAGGCTGAGTGGAACAGCAAGAATTACAAACAAAATCACTTATAATTATGAAAGCGTCTGGTGGTTTGCGACTTTTCTTCCTGAGCCACACTGAACATGATCAGCAGCCTGGTTGTGTCAGATCCCAAGAATGTGTGTTGCCACATGAAGGGCTGGCGTGTGGTTCCTTTGTACCCTCTAAGCAGCTCTGATTTGGGTGGGAATGTGAAAGGAAATTTTTAAGGAGAATTGAGTGGAATCTGACCTCTGTAAGCCCTCCATACTTTGATGGGAAGATCTGTTTAAGACAGAATTTAGTTCATAGGGCCAATCTTTAATGAGGTCATCTTGCAAACAGAAACTATGTTCTGAGTATATCTCAATCTATAGAAATACATTACCTAAAATTAAGCTTCTCTAAGAAGACTGTCTCACACTCAAGGCTCATCCATACATTAAAATATTTCTAACCAATATTCACCATTACAGTCTCCACTGAAGGGCTGGAGAGAAAATGTTCCCACTCTTGCCTGGCTCTACATTTGAATCTGACTTAGATTCAGTCAGTTCAGTTGCTCAGTCGTGTCTGACTCTTTGCGACCCCATGAATCGCAGCACGCCAGGCCTCCTGTCCATCACCAACTTCCGGAGTTTACTCAAACTCATGCCCATTGAGTCAGTGATGCCATCCAGCCAGCTCATCCTCTGTCGTCCCCTTCTCCTCCTGCCCCCAATTGCCTCCCAGCATCAGGGTCTTTTCCAATGAGTCAACTCTTCCCTGAGGTGGCCAAAGTATTGGAGTTTCAGCTTCAGCATCAGTCCTTCCAATGAACACCCAGGACTGATCTCCTTCAGGATGGACGGGTTGGATCTCCTTGCAGCCCAAGGGACTCTCAAGAGTCTTCTCCAACACCACAGTTCAAAAGCATCAATTTTTTGGCGCTCAGCTTTCTTCACAGTCCAACTCTCACATCCATACATGACCACTGGAAAAACCATAGCCTTGACTCGATGGACCTTTGTTGGCAAAGTAATGTCTCTGCTCTTTAATATGCTATCTAGGTTGGTCATCACTTTCCTTCCAAGGAGTAAGTGTCTTTTAATTTCATGGCTGCAATCACCATCTGCAGTGATTCTGGAGCCCCCAAAAATAAAAGTCTGATACTGTTTCCACTGTCTCCCCATCTATTTCCCATGAGGTGATGGGACCAGATGCCATGATCTTAGTTTTCTGAATGTTGAGGTTTAAGCCAACTTTTTCACTCTCCTCTTTAACTTTCATTAAGAGGCTTTTTAGTTCCTCTTCACTTTCTGCCATAAGGGTGGTGTCATCTGCATATCTGAGGTTATTGATATTTCTCCCGGCAGTCTTAATTCCAGCTTGTGCTTCGTCCAGCCCAGCGTTTCTCATGATGTACTCTGCATATAAGTTAAATAAGCACAGTGACAATATACAGCCTTGATGTACTCCTTTTCCTATTTGGAACCAGTCTGTTGTTCCATGTCCAGTTCTAACTGTTGCTTCCTGACCTGCATACAGGTTTCTCAAGAGGCAGGTCAGGTGGTCTGGTATTCCCATCTCCTTCAGAATTTTCCACAGTTTATTGTGATCCACACAGTCAAAGGCTTTGGCGTAGTCAATAAAGCAGAAATACATGTTTTTCTGGAACTGTCTTGCTTTTTTGATGATACAGCGGATGTTGGCAGTTTGATCTCTGGTTCCTCTGCCTTTTGTAAAACCAGCTTCAACATCTGGAAGTTCATGGTTCATGTATTGCTGAAGCCTGGCTTGGAGAATTTTGAGCATTACTTTACTAGTGTGTGAGACGAGTGCAATTGTGCGGTAGTTTGAGCATTCTTTGGGGTTGCCTTTCTTAGGGACTGGAATGAAAACGGACCTTTTCCAGTCCTGTGGCCACTGCTGAGTTTTCCAAATTTGCTGGCATATTGAGTGCAGCACTTTCACAGCATCATCTTTCAGGATTTGAAATAGCTCAACTGGAATTCCATCACATCCACTAGCTTTGTTTGTAGTGATGCTTTCTAAGGCCCACTTGACTTCACATTCCAGGATGTCTGGCTCTAGGTGAGTGATCACACCATCATGGTTATCTGGGTCATGAAGATTTTTTTGTACAGTTCTGTGTATTCTTGCCACCTCTTCTTAATATCTTCTGCTTCTGTTAGGTCCATACCATTTCTGTCCTTTATTGAGCCCATTTTTGCATGAAATGTTCCCTTAGATTAAAGCAACATAATTATTTTGCAGGTGGGGCGGTGTGAGCTAAAACTCCTTATAAGCTACTGAAATAGCACACAATTCCTGTCAACCCAGCTCTTATGATCGCTAATTCAACAGGAGAGAATTTACTGACAGTGTGAGAACTGCATTTCTATTCTAAATGAATGTGGAAATTACAGATTATACACATCTGGAAAAGTCTTTAAGAAGAGCATCTGCTTTATGAGTTTAAACAAAAGAACCTGGTTTTAAGAAAATAAATAAATGATCATCTGTGCTTTGCTTCCCTGAATAAGACAACTGTTTCTGGAGTCAAAAGGAAATAAGTCCCTCATGTCTGTGGGCAGCTGGCCAAGTGCGTTACTGGGAATGTCGCCTTTCCTGAGGCACCAGGTCCAGAACAGGTAAGTCTGCACTTGGGCAGATGGCTGGGTCCTACCAGCAAGAAAGACACCTGGGATCATTATGTTTCTTTCAGGTACTGAACAAAACATCGGTATTTCTCCTTTTGCCCTTGAGACTGAATACACCCTTACATGGTTTTGATTGCCTGCTGCTGCTACTGCTAAGTCACTTCAGTCATGTCCAACTCTGCGGCCCTGCAGACGGCAGCCCACCAGGCTCCCCTGTCCCTGGGATTCTCCAGGCAAGAACACTGGAGTGGGTTGCCATTTCCTTCTCCAATGCATGAAAGTGAAAAGTGAAAGTGAAATCGCTCAGTCGTGTCCGACCCTTCGTTGACCCCATGGACTGCAGCCCACCAGGCTCCTCCGTCCATGAGATTTTTCAGGCAAGAGTCTGGAGTGGGCTGCCGTTGCCCTCTCCGTTGGTTGCTTGACCTGTAAGCAAACAGCATTTTTTAAGTCACAAGCTCCAACCTGGCCTAGTGAAAAGAATAATACACTTGGTGCCGCAGTCTGGGCTTAGGTCCGAACACCCCTCTCAGCTGTCAGTTACGTGACTTCATGTGGGCAGGTCACTCACACATCTCTGAGCCAAGGCTTTCTCACTTGTAAAAATGGGGTCATTACTCTTCCTATCTTTTGTGATTTGGCTATTACATGAGAATCTCTAACATTAAAGTACTTTCTAGACAGAACTGGAACATAAAGGGAAGGCATTCTATTTCCAGCAACATGGATGGACCTAGAGATGATCACACTAAGTGAAGTAAGACAGAGAAAGACAAACTTATGATGTCACTTATGTGCAGAATCTAAAATACGATACCAATGAACTTATTTATGGAACAGAAATAGACTCACAGTCACAGAAAGCAAACTTATGCCTACCAAAGGGGGGAAGGGGTGGGAGAGATAAATTAGGAGTTTGGGGTTAGCAGATACAAACCACTATATATCAAATAAACAAACAACGAGGTCCTACTGTATAGCACAGAGAACTATAGTCAATATTATGTATTAAACTAAAATGGAAAAGAATATGAAGAAATATATATATACATATATATGAATCATTAGCTGTATACCAGAAACTACCACAATATTGTAAATCAATTTTAATTTAAAAAAAATGAAAGAAAAAAGGAAGGCATTCATGTTTTTAGGGATTTTGGTGCCAAGAGATGAGAAGATTATTAGAAAACGTTTCATTATGACTCTCCACCCACACCCAGTGGAATCCAATGGCTTCAGCAAATTATGCTTAGCAAGGTGTTCACTGTTTCTCTCCCCATCTTGTTTAAGCACCCACTTCAGTTTTCTAGATTCACAGACACGGAACTTGAACCCCAGTTCATGACTGAGCATCTGCTAAACACGTGCTGTGAGCATGGCCTCACTCTACAGGGCAAAGAGGTGGGAGAAGGGAAGCCTGCTGCCCAGAAGGGCTTATGAAGGACACAGGCACGGAGGAAGGGAGGGAAGGCAGCCTGACACCAGGAGGCGGCCTGGTGCTTGGGTGCTTCAGGACCATTTGCAGCACATCGGCCTTCACCACCCCAAATGCTTCTTGAAAATCAAGGACTGTTAGGAAATGGAGGGCAGAACAAAGCGGGACAGAAAGGAATAGTGGGGTTCCGCCCCTTCCCTCTGGGCAGCAACATGAGAAGGGCTTTCCAGCTCTCCCGCTCTGATCCTGACTCTGGGCAGGGGGCGCGGGGCCCAGGCTGCCACCCCCGAGCCTCGTGGTCCTCGGAGCTTGGTGAGTGGACCCCGTGGATGCCCGCCCCGTGTGGCAGGAGTGCGAGTTACCTGGTGTGGCTGTTGGAGGACAGGCTCTCCCAGGGCTGCCCGCTGCACCCGGCCACCGCGAAGGCGCCCCCGCAGCTGCCATCCAGCTTCATCAGCAGGGCCTTGGCGGCGTTCTCAGCTGTCTTCCGGCAGTCGTGGGCTCGCTTGAGCATCTGAGTGATGTTTTCATCCCCTGACTGGTCTCCTGCAAGAAGCCGAGGCGTTAATCAGCACTGGTTTACATCAGTGAGGCTGGGTGGTGGGGGCAGGCGCTCGAGGTGAAGACAGGGGCGGAGCCCGTGACAGAGCAGGCAACACGGGGGCCAGGCCCTTCACCCAGAAGCTGCGTCGAGGAAGGCTTTCTCTTCCCCAACAAACGAAGGGCTGGCCCATGGGAGCGCCGAGCTCTGTGTCCAGCGGCAACCTGCTCTGACTTCCTAACTCCCGAGGCTCCTGGCAGCTCCGGCATGCAACCCCAATCTCCTGGGCGGCCGTCTCCCTCACGCTGCGCGGCACTTCCTCGGGAGCGAGGCCAAGGGAAAATGGGGCCCAACTTCGCTATGTTTCCACATGTCCGCAGCTTCACTTAGAACTTCATGTAGGCATGAGACACAGAACTAATGGTTAAAACGAAATCTTGCGATTGGCTCTGATGTCCTGCGTGGAGGATCTCCCTGACCAATCTCCCCGAGTGCGGACATGTCCAGGGCCAAGCTCCATGCCTCTCACAGCCAGCTAGCGCCTGCAGCAAGACTCGGGGTGCGGGCCACCAGCACGCAGTGGCAGTGGACTGGGAATCCCCTGCCCAACACGGCCACGTTCTAGCTGCGTTTTCAAAAACCCTGCAGGCCAAAGTCATTGGTTTGTTACATCTACAGCCCAGTCCCTCAATCTTCCAAATATTTATAAATGAAATCTTACACCAAAGTCTAAGATACAAAAATGGTAACCATGAAACTGGCTTAAGTGGGCAGGGGGTATGGGGAGGGGGATGCACTCAGCTTTCCCAATCTCCAAGCCCAACACTGAGGCCCAAAGAAACTCCTCCAGATTCCCAGGCACAGTTTGAAAACCGCCGTCTAAATCAGCCAGGATGAATGGTTGTGCAGTCAAGAAGAAAGAAAGGAGAAATGCCCATAACTGACACTGTGGGTGAACGTTACAACTTGTTCTGCTGCGTGACTCCTGGCACGTTAGGGCAGGACAGCACATCACTGCCACTGTTGGCAGAATGGAAGAGTCAGGTTTAACAGGGAGCTGCTAAAAAGTAATTTTAAAAGGCTGTTAAATAACATACTTTACAGATGTCTCACAACTGACTGCTCTCTGAATTCTGAAGAGGCATAGTAACTGACTGCTCCATTTTATAAACAGACCCATGAGCCAACCAGGATTATGTGAATACAAGGCGTTTTATTATTGATTTTAAATACTTAAAATGCAGATTTAAGTCCTTTTAGCTCCTATCCAAGTCACTGTGCTGAATAGGGACAAGCTTCATATGAGGTGCCTTTTGTTGCTAGAACGGTCTAAGATAGTCCTCTGATAAAAAGTAGAAATAAGATGATTGATTTTTTGCCTTTAATTGATTATTTTCCTTAATACTTATATTAAAGAAAAAAACTTGACAGTAAGCCAAGATCATTTTAGGATTCTGTTTAATAGGAGGAATAAAGTTTTATGGTTTGGTTAAAAGACCCTGAAAAATGAGCTTCCTAATGGAAATGCTGGCAGAGTTTCTACTGCTGGACTTGGAGGGTAATGCTATTTAAAAAACAAAACAAAACAAAAAACCCAACAAAACCCAGAAAACCCAGAGACAGAGGTAGAGAATGGTCACACATACAAATGGAGGCCTACTTCCTCGCTGGGTGACTTGGATATGAAGCAGGAAATTAATACCCAGGATACTTCCTTTCTTTCAGATTCCTGTCCATGTCAAAACCGAGGAAAGGAAGGAAGGAGGAAAAACAGGTAAGTGTTTGTTCAGTGCAAAAGCTAGAGCCCGGGGCTTCCTTGTGGCTCAGAATGGTCAAGAATCGACCTGCCAATGGAGGAGACACTGTTTCAATCCCTGGTCTGGGAAGATCCCACATGCCACGTGGTAACCAAACCCATGCACCACACTACTGAGCCTGCGCTCTAGACCCCAGGAGCTGCAACTGCTGAAGCCTGCACGCCTAGAGCTTGTGCTCCGCAGCAACAGAAGCCACCACAGAGAAGCCTACTCGCTGAAACGAAGAGTAGCCTCTGTTCTCCACAACTAGAGAGAGCCCAAGTGCAACAAAAAGACCCAGCACAGCCAATAAACAAATAAATAAAACTAAAAAAAAAAAAAGACCTTTGAAATTCAGTTCAGTCGCTCAGTTGTGTCCAACTCCTTGTGATCCCATGGACTGCAGCACGCCAGGCCTCCCTGTCCATCACCCACTCCAGGAGATTACTCAGACTCATGCCCATTGAGTCAGTGATGCCATCCAACCATCTCATCCTCTGTCATCCCCTTCTCCTCCTGCCCTCAATCTTTCCCAGCATCAGGGTCTTTTCAAATGAGTCAGCTCTTTGCATCAGGTGGCCAAAGGACTGGAGTTTCAGCTTCACCATCAGTCCTTCCAATGAACACCCAGGACTGATCTCCTTCAGGATGGACTGGTTGGATCTCCTTGCAGTCCAAGGGACTCTCAAGAGTCTTCTCTAAAACCACAGTTAAAAACTTTCAATTCTTCGGCACTCAGCGTTCTTTATAGAATCCAACTCTCACATCCATACATGACCACTGGAAAAACCATAGCCTTGACTAGACGGACCTTTGTTGACAAAGTAATGTCTCTGCTTTTTAATATGCTATCTAGGTTGGTCATCACTTTCCTTCCAAGGAGTAAGCGTCTTTTAATTTCATGGCTGCAATCACCATCTGTGGTGATTTTGGAGCCCAAGAAAATAAAGTCAGCCACTGTTTCCCCATCTATTTCCCATGAAGTGATGGGACTGGATTCTATGATCTTAGTTTTCTGAATGTTGAGCTTTAAGCCAACTTTTTCACTCTCCTCTTTCACTTTCATCAAGAGGCTCTTTAGGTCTTGTTCACTTTCTGCCATAAGGGTGGTGTCATCTGCATATCTGAGGTTATTGATCTTTCTCCCAGCAATCTTGATTCCAGCTTGTGCTTCCTCCAGCCCAGCATTTCTCATGATGTACTCTGCATATAAGTTAAATAAGCAGGGTGTCAATATACAGCCTTGACGTACTCCTTTTCCTATTTGAAACCAGTCTGTTGTTCCATGTCCAGTTCTAACTGTTGCTTCCTGACCTGCATACAGGTTTCTCAAGAGGCAGGTCTCTTTCAGAATTTTCCACAGTTTATTGTGATCCACACAGTCAAAGGCTTTAGCATAGTCAGTAAAGCAGAAGTAGATGTTTTTCTGGATCTCTCTTGCTTTTACAGTGATTCAGCAAATGTTGGCAATTTGATCTCTGGTTCTTCTGTCTTTCCTAAAACCAGCTTGAACATCTGGAAATTCACGGTTCATGTACTGCTGAAGCCTGGCTTGGAGAATTTTGAGCATTACTTTACTAGCATGTGAGACGAGTACATATTAGTTTGAGCATTCTTTGGTATTGCCTTTCTTTGGAATTGGAATGAAAACTGACCTTTTCCAATCCTGTGGCCACTGCTGAGTTTTCCAAATTTGCTGGCATACTGAGTGCAGCACTTTCACAGCATCATCTTTTAGGATTTGAAATAGCTCAACTGGGATTCCATCAGGTCTTATTAAAAAAAAAAAAAAAGAAAAGGAAAGCTAAAGCCTGGGCAGGGAGGGAAGAGCTGGCAAGGAGGACGGGAGATGCACTCAGGAGGTACCCTGACGGGACCTTCTTTGCAAGGTGTGTCCTGGAAGGACCAGCCTTAATATGGGCTCACAGCCATAGTCAAGGGTGAAGTTTTGGCAAATGATGGTGACTAGGATGCCTTGCTTGTGTCTGTTTCAGTTCATAGCCCTTCTAGTTACTCAGCCCTGGAGCACAGCAGTGGGGGCGCGGTGTGGGTCTGGAGGGACAAATGATGCCAACCCTGGGGGATGCATGACCCCCGGAGTGGGGGAGGGGAGGTGGGCAGCAGGCCCCCGGGGTTGGCAGTTGGTGAGACTGAAGATAACAAGGTGTGAAACGTTCCTCTGCATTCCCGTGTCACCTGGACAGCAGGTAGGAGGAACCCATGTTCCTTTGAATCCAAAGGAACAAGCCTGGAGAAAATGCACTGCCAGATGAGGCAAAGGCCTTGTGGGCAGCACAGGGACCCTCAGGCACCAGCACCGCAGGGAGGCCGTGGGAGAGCTGGTCCTTTTCAGGGCGAACCTGGGCCTCCCCTAGAGTTGGCCTGGGGGAGTATGTTTCCTGAGACGGCCTGTTTGTTTTAACTTGTCTGTAATGCTGTTTCCACTTCAGTTCCTGCTGCATTCAACATAAACAATTTACTCACTCGGTCATGAGGAAAAAATGAAAAACACACTTGACAAGTGAATTTCATGTTGTTGGGAGGCGTGCCAGTGCCAACAGCCGAGATGGGGGGCAGGAGACCAAGAGAGGTTGGGGGATGGCCAGCAGGGGCTAGAGGGACCCGGCCACACTTACCAGGGGACGACCCCACACCGGCCGCCCGGAACTGCCCCAGGATGAGGCTCTGCTCGCTCTCGGCCAGAGCCAGGAGGAGTTCATAGGCTTCGATGCACTGCTCGCTGAAACAGAAGCACATGGCGCCGTCAGCTTGGGCGGAGAAGCGCGTCCCCTGGTGCAGCGCCGAGCCTGCCTCTCAGCCTCCCGCCCTGTCGGCAAGGACAGGCCCACAGGTACTCAGGGGCAGTCAGGGGCTTGCCCTGCCTGGTGGCCCCCTCCCTGCCCTGCTTTAAAAAAACAAAACAGAACTTTAGACTATGATCTAGAAAAATACAAGGGAAGCAATGAAGATGAGAGGGGCAAGTCTGCTGCTCCTCTGATGATCAGCTCGCAGGGAAAGGTGATACAGCGACCAGCCCTCTGGGTGCTCCCCGCCCACCTGGATAGCCACACCTTGTGTAATCCCCTTCCACAAGGCTGCAGGGTTGGTTTGTGTGACTAAGAGAATAAGGCAAAAGTGATGGGTTACCACAACCGAGGTTGGTTATTAAAGAACGTGATGATTTCCATCTTGGTCTTTCTCTCTTTCCTCCCTTCCCTTTTCCTCTTGGATCATCCTTCTCAGAGGAGGTCAGCTGCCATGTCTTGAAGACCCTTGAGAAGCCCTATGGAGCAGCCCGTGTGGTTAGGAACTAAGGCGCCAGCCAATCGCCAGTGAAGGACCGAAGATTCTACTCGAAGCCTTTCGAAGCAGATCTGCTAGCCCCAACTAAGCTGACGCAGCTCTGGCTGAGAGCTTGACCAAAAACTCAAGAGACCTAGAGCCAGAACCACCTAGACAAATCACTCCCAGATTCCTGACCCCAGAAGCTTTGACATAATAAACAGTTATACAATAACAGGTAATTCATATAGCAGCCCAGAAAGGGGACTGTTTTAACCGAGACCTGCCTATTCAATAGAGTGACCACTAGCCACATGTGAATATTTAAATGAAAAAGAACTTAAGGTAAATAAAATGAACATTCAGTTTCTCTGCGGCAGTAGTCATATTTCATATGTTTGACAGCCCTGTGTGGCTAGCAGTTGTCGTACTGGATAACACAGAGAACAGCTCCATCATCACAGAAAGTTCTGCCAGAGGCTTGTAAAGCTATGTCATGCAACACTCACAAAACCTCTGACAAGAGCTGGACTGTGGTGCTGTCTCTTCAGGTACACCGACAGAGGATCAAACAGCGACCTCTGGAAAGCCACTGCTGCCCGTGGCCCCACAGGGACCCGTGTCTGCACTGGATGGAGTGTGTGTATAATGCTTGAGTCATCCTTGGCCAAATGCCTGCAGTAGTGAAAATCGCCCCAAGCAGAGAATTGATGAGCTTCTCCAAGCTGGGCAGGGGAAATGTGGCTTTACTCAACACTTAGTCAACAGATTTTTTTTTTATTGTCTTTACTTTCAAGTTCCTTTACTAAGAGACAGGAAAGAGAGTCCAATGACTGCCTCTGGGTGCTGGCAGCTCCCCTTCTCAAGGGCAGTTGGTCTTTCAAGTTAGAGATGCTGGGACGTTGCTTCTTCTGTGCAGGCGAAAGGGAGACTGAGGGAGCAGAGAGCCTGTTTCAAGGGCAGCCACAGAGGATTATCTGTCTGCTTTGGTGTGTCTGTAAACTGACAGCATTGCTCTCTAGCTTTGGTCTCCTATATTTTGGTTTGATATATATATATATTTTTTGAAGAAGCAATGTTTCTTAAAACAATACTGAATTCTTTGAGAGGATGCCAAGAGTAAGATACAGTCACTACTCTGGAACTTTGGTAAATATGCCTAAGTGGCGACACTCATATAATAAGTCTATGAGAACAATAACAAAGCTGAGTTTTGTAGCTATTAAATAAGTAGTAATTTAAAAATAGATAAATTCCAAAGCTGATGAAGCTGAAAAAAAAAAGTGGTACATTCATATACCACTTGCTCATCAATGAATGAATCACATTAATTTAAACTGTTTTTTTTTTTAATGGGAAAAAAACTGGCAGCATGCCTGAAAGACATGAAAATATTCATATCCTTTGATCTATAATTCCTGCTCCAGGGATTTTATCGCAAGGAAAATATAAGAATGACAATTTTTGTATTAAATTATTCACCATAGAATTATTTTCAATATCAAGAGTCTGCAAGAGTCTAAATGTCTTTTAGAGAAATGAGTAATAACGCAGTATAAACTTGATGGAAGGGATACAGTCAGTCTAAATAAATGGAGACTTTTAAGCAATAATATAACAGTTTAACAAACTGAATGAAGGAGGAGAATGCATGAGATTTACCACAATGCAGAATATAATATGAACATAAAAAAAGTCTGGGAAAAAAAGACTGGAAGAACAAGAAGTGAACATGTAACACAAAAATTGACGTTTTGAGTGACGCTGTTGTTTAGTCACTAAGTCGTGTCTGATTCTGTAGCCCAGCAGGCTTCTCTGTGCATGGGATTTCCCAGGAAGAATACTGGAGTGTGTTGCCGTTTCCTCCTCCAAGCGATCTTCCAACCCAGGGATCGAACCCCCATCTCCTGCACTGGCAGGCGGATTCTTTACCACTGCCAAAGGGAAGCCTTTGAGTGATGTTTCTTAAATGAAATAATACTTCAGTTGAGCATTGCTAACAGAAACATACCTGTTTTACTAATACCACACTCATTCTCCTTGTTTTCAGGAGCTAGCTGATGTTTAATATTTATCGCACTAGCACTTGCTGGCCCAGGCCTCCAGCGACATCCCGCTTTCCCGCGGAAGCTCGCTGTGGGCGCCCTCCGGCAGGAGGTGGCCTGCCGCCCGCCCACCTGTACTGCAGGGCCAGCCGCAGGGCCGTGGCGTTGGACTCATGCTTCCCCACCAGCATGCTCAGCCTCTCGGCGCTGCTCTTGCATTCTTCCAGGGTTATGGTCAGGAGGTCATTCTGGGATTTCAGGTGTTCGATACGGCTACAAAGGAAGGAGAATCACATTCACAGTTTTACACGAGGATTACAGTGCGTTTGCCAAGATTTTAGTCATCCACTCTAGATTCTGGCCAAAATGCATGTTAGGATATGAGCTCATCAGATGTTTTAGCAAATGCAACTGATGAGAAGTAATAAAGGAAGCAACTCAAAGCTGAAGAGTCATTAAATTCTGTGTGAATTAGAAATAAAAATTGCCCCCTGGTTATTTCACAACCAGTCATGGATGAGCCATTTGCCAGGTAAAGTGCTAGGCTTGGGAGATACACCATGGGAAGGAGCACTAACCTTCATGAGAGTTAAGACTCAGATGCTCCAATAAACCACCCTCCACCCTCCACAAGGACAAATGAAAAGCAACCCTTACAGAGCTACTATTTGTTAAGCCCTTGCTCAGTAACTCTCCCAATAGCCCTTTGAATTAAGTATTAGTATCTTCATTTCTCACAGAAGGCACAAAAATATTTATCCTTGAGCTCTGAACCAGTTTGACCCCAGTTTGACCCCAGATCCTTGACTCAGAATGCTCACGACAGGGCAGGAGCAAAAGATGAATCAATGAGTGAAAAAGAAACTGCACTTGAGGGGCGCCTGAGTGGCAACTGTGGAGTGTATCCAAAGCTCTGTCCAGCTTGGACAGTCCCCTAACTGCTAACTACTGGCAGGATAGTCAGTGGATAAGGATAAGTTTTATAAAAATCAGAACTGTAAATTCAAGGCAAAAGAGTTTATGGCAAGGTTAGAAAGCAGATTAGGAAAGCCGAAGCCTTCAGCCTTTGTTTTCTGTCCCAGAACACTGATGCTCTGGATGCAGTGATGCATCTCCCCACAGGACATGCCCATCTGCAGTATTCTGATCACCAAGTCTTAAAGAGACATAAGGTTTCACACACACAAACTGTTAAGAGCTTGGAAGCCATCTGCCTCGAGGATCAATTTTAGGACCACACATCTTAGCACATGTAACTAAGACCGTTGCGTGGCTTTGGCAACAAGAAGGTCAATTCAACGTAAGGTGTTACAGGATACAGTTTTCTGTCTTTGTTCACATGATGGCCTCTTCAGAGACTTCCCACCCTCTCATCCACCTCTTGACTTGCTCCAGTTACATTCAGTCCCTACTAATCAGATGAAACCATTTACCCAGCTCCCAGACCTCCATGTGGTCTTTCTCAAACAGCACCCCTGTACTGACGGCTCCTACCTCTTAAAACATTCTCCTTCATTTGGGTCATGACAGGTGTTTACTGGTTTTCCCCCTGCCGAAAGGTTATTATTTCTCCTGTCTCCTCTGCTGGCTCCCTCTTCTCTATATAATCTGTGACGGTTGACATTCCCTTAGGACTCAGCCCCAGGTCCACTCCTGTATCAGCACTCTCCCCCGAGGGTGATTTTATCCAGTCCCATGACTTTCACAGGCATTTATGTTCCCATGGCTCCCAGATTCTTAGTTCATACCTCTCGTTAGTGCCAGTCTCACATATCTAGGGTTTCACACAGACACCTCAACATGGGATTCTTGACTTTCCTCTAACCATAACTTCCTCCATCTTCCCCATCTCAGTAAATGCCACCACCATACACCCAACAACAGAGGTAAGACGTCTGCGAATCTTCTTTGAGACTGTCCCTTATTTTATACATCTGTGGATTTTTATCACCACACATACAGTGACCCCTTCGAACTGCCTACTTGGCTGTGCTCGTTCACTGCAGAACTGGCTCAGCTTCCACCCCTGCCCACCCCTTTCCATTCTGCACATCTGAGTGAACTTTTAAAATTTAAATCAAATCTGTTCTTCTCCTATATAAAATGCCTTAACAACTTCCAGTGGCACTTTGTCTATGACCTCAAATTCCATAGCACACCCAGCCCTGACTACTTCACCACCTTGTCTCATGGGGCTCCTCCTTTCACTCATTCTGTTTCAGTTGGGATTGGGGCAATTCAGATTTCACGCCAGCCACTTCCCAGCCTTGAAGTTGATAAGTTGGCCCTTAAGACTCTTCCTGGTTTGTGACATGGTTGTTCCTTTTCCCGCCTGAAAAAATCCCAATTGCTATTTCCCCCCTTCAGAGATGCCTTCCCTATCTTCGTACCTAAAATCAAGGCTACCTTTTATTTCGTCACAGTGTCATATTTACTTGGAGCTTTCTCATGTTCTTATTGGTCTGTTTTTGCTTAACTTCCTTAACAGGATATAAGCTCCATGAAATCTTGTCTGTTTTACTTTCTTTGGCATCCAAAGAGCCCAGCATACAGCAGGTGCTTATATTTGCATGCTGCGTGCTAAGCTGCTTCTGTGCAACTCTGTGGACTGTAGCCCGCCAGGCTCCTCTGTCCATGGGATTTTCCAGGCAACAATACTGGAGTGGGTTGCCATTTCCTCCTCCAGGGGACCTTCCCGACCTGTTTATCTTAAATCTCCTGCACTGGCAGCCAGGTTCTTTACCACTAGCACCACCTGGGAAGCCAAAAAATCAGCCATACTTTTGAGTAGGCATGACCCACTCCATGCCTCTGCCACATACAAACACAAGTTAAAGGCTGTCATACTTTCAGAGTGTAATAGGACTCTGACTTTGAGATAGGAAGTTAAATAAAAGATATCAGAACATACTGGTAGATAATTTACAAGCAGTCCCAATTTCTAGCAGTAGCTGTGATAACACAGAAAACAATGGAGAAGAGGTGGACAGGCAGGGGTTGACCAGCTGGGCTATTTAATAGCTCTGGACTTGAGGCAAGTCATTCAGTGTCAAAACGTTTGCTTTCTAATTTGCAAAATGGGGCTATTCTGCCCTCCCAACCTGAGGATTTAGGGTTGTCTGTGAGAGTCCTTGGAAAGCTGTTAAACTCCATGACAGTGTGAGCTACAAGCACCAAATAGTTCCTCCTTCTTTGGTCTCTTTTAGGTGCATATAATTGAAGAGAAAGGACTACTCCCCTCAATTCAACCACAAAGCAGGCTTGTTAAATCCCAGAATCTGCTGAGAGGAGATCCTCCTACACAGAGGGCCCCTGAAGGTATCTGACTTCACTAAATTGCAAACGGCCTATCTGATTCAATTTTTAAGCACTCCCCTGCCTGTGATACTGAGAGCACTGCTTCTTTACTGCTACGAGGTAATCATCAGGATTGTCACTCGTAAGCATTTTGGATTTAATAAGGAAACCATTTAATTTCAAGATTTAAAATGACCTAGACTGCCACATTTCCTTGGTCGTCAAGTACTATATTAAACAGCTTCAAATCAGGGAGGACTAACAGGATAATTTAATTTATTCAGGTTTGCCATACACCAGGGGAATGGCATGAAGCAATGGTGGGTGGGGACTGGCATCCAGGCTTCTTACGGGTTGGCTCACAAGCCTCTCCAGTCCTTACCAGGCACCCCCCTGAAGACGGCTGGGTGAGGGCAGCCGCCGCCGCACGCTCGGCCGCCATTCAACCACTGTGGGGCCAGTTCTGAGTCAGAGCAGTCACCACGGCTTGGCCCTGCTCCTTCCCTTTTGTTTTTCTAACAACCTCTTTCATTGCTGGGGTGACATACAAGCCAGTCTTTGCCAAAGAGGCAGGACAAACTCAAACCACCTCCGTCACAAGGTCTGGGAAGAACCCATAAAACAGGGCACACAGTTAAATTATTCTAAGCAGTTAGGCCTACTTAGAAAATCTGAACTAAGTAGGATAGGATGTAGGGATGGGAGGCTGTACACATTTGCGAAAAGCATAAATAAAATGAGGCAACCCTTGACTGGAGCAGGGAGGGTCAGACCAGCGTGCCCGGTCCACCCCAGGAGTGTCTTGATCAGATCCCTTCTGCCGACTCCACAGCCCAGAGCTGCTGTCTCCGGCTGTCAGTAGCTCCAGCCTGCACGTTAGGGAGCCATCTTGCCATCTCTACCTACTTGTCATTCCATACGGACTGCTCCTTAGTGTGTTAGGGCCAGCGCACAAGGAAAACGGGGAGGGGGGTTCCCTGGTGGTACAGTGGGTAAGAATGTGACCACCAATGCAGGGGACGTGGGTTCGATCCTTGGTCTCGGGAGGTTCCAGATGCCGCAGGGCAGTGGAGTCCGCGTGTCACAACTCCTGAGCCCTTACACTGTGACTACTGAAGCTAAGAGAGGTCACGTAATGAGGGGCCTGTGCGCTGAAACCAGGAGTTGCAACTAGAGAAAGTCCAAGGGCAGCAATGAAGAGCCAGCATGGCCAAAAATAAGTAGATAAACAAATACAGTAGCGTGTTAAAAAAGAAAGAAGACAGGGCCCCTGGTTCATAAATTATTAAGAATTTAAAACAGCACAACTAACGCTTAAGACAGTGACAGGAGAGCAGTGAAGCAAGGGTGGCCTCCTTCTAGGCACCAGGCCCGTGCATCTGACAAGGTCACACAAGGCCACAGAACCGGCCTCCTGTGCGGGACAGGGCGGTGCAAACTCCCGCCTGCCTGCTCACCAGCATCACACCCAGCCCTGATTCATGAGCCAGCCTCAGCGGGTCTTTGGGAAGGGACTGGTTTCCCCTCAACACCACCACCAAACATACAGGATTCCTCCTTACCTGTTCAGCCTCTCCGTTTCCACCTCAAACTCTCTAATCTTGCTTTCCGAGATGGCAGATCCATGGGAATAGAGAGTCTGGAAGATTTCCTGAATGTTGGAGCAGTCCTGAAGAGAGTGGGCCAGGTGCTCTGCCACACTGCTGGACACCTGGACAGGTGAGCATTAATTCCCCTCTGGACAAAGCCACTTACGGGATGCTGGGCCCCAGGCCCTTGCTTCCCAATTTAAACCGTTAAGCTTTAAACAGTTTAAAGCCAATGTTCCTTGAGAATTGGGCACCAGGAGATAGCTACCAAGATACTTTTCAGTTGCTATAATATAATCCTAGTATAAAAAGTTAACTACTGTGAATGCAGTACATAAACAGAGTCAAAAGGCAACCGCATCCTCTAAGCTCAGGATCCTCTGAGCAGCAGGATGAAAGATCCTCAGTCTTGGGACCTAAAATTTTGCCTATTAAATAGCCTGGACACCCTTTCTCCTTCCTAAACCCGTTGCCACCCTCAAACCTTGTCTCATGGTTGCTGTAGCTAAGGTGAACATCCCTTTCCTTCACTTTCATAATTCGGCTTTGGCATGGAAGCTGGGTGCCTGCAATTTCTGCCCAGTGCAAAATTCTAAAATAGGGCCTTAAAAGGGCTGTTTGTGTTTTTCCCCACCCCTAAGAGTCAAACCAGTCAATCTTAAGGGAAATCAACCCTGAGTAGTTGTTGGAAGGACTGATGCTAAAGCTCCAATATTTTGGTCATCTGAGGCTAAAAGTCGACTCATTGGAAAAGTCCCTGATATTGGGAATGATTGAGGGCAGGAGGAGAAGAGGGCATCAAAGGATGAGATAGCTGGATGGCATCACCGATGCAATGGACATGAACTCGGGCAAACTTTGGGAGATGGTGAGGGACAGGGAGGCCTGGCGTGCTGAAGTCCATGGGGTTGCAACAGTGGGACATGACTGGGCGATTGAGCAACATTAACGATGATCAAATAACTGGATTTTCCAGCCTCACCCCCGAATCCTCAAAGACATCCCCAGGGAACTGAAAGTATTCTCTTCACTATACATCAGTTCACAGCCCCAGGGTATTCGGCACTCTACAAATGAGAACTCCAGAACTGAGCTAGAAGGTTCCGGTCTGTCCCAGCATCAGCCACACATCAAAGGCAGCGATCCTTCCCACTGGAGAGCACCTTCCCTTTCAAGAGGGACGTGAGAATAGTCAAGTTCTCTTAGAGCTTCCTGACTCACTTGGTCTCTGGGAAAGCAGGGTGATATAAAGCAAGTATTTCAAGACTTTCATCTGTATCGCCAGTAACAAGACCTCAATCATTTCTTTCTGAATGGTTTCAACTAGAGAAACAAGAAGCTCCCTTTAAAGCTGAAGGGGTAATTCACCACTGGCAAACCACTAAGCATTTTAATCTGATCCTTTGGAAGGAAATCAGGTATGATTTCTTATTACAATCACCTGGTTGACTGGAGGGACCCTGGGCAGTGCTTCTATCAGGGATAAGCCACCGTGTGATTCTATTATGTGACATGTCAGTTTGCGTCTCATGAACACTCACCCCAATGCTGCTGATTTCTGAGCCTAGGACTGGCCGATCAGACGACGAAGATTCAGACCTGGTCTTGGAGAGCTTCACCCTCTCGGCGATCTTAACAAACAAAACAAAACAAATGATCAAAAAACAACACATGCGACTCCCCATATAAACTACTGAGACTGTGTTTATACAGGGCTACTCTTGAACCATGGCAACTAAACCATCAGTTCTTAAAAACGACTCACGTGTCTGATTTTTCTGCCACCTGCTTATTAACTCATGGTTTTTCAGTTAGTACCACTGACATTTTGAGTTGGATATTCTTTGCTGTGGGGGACTGTTCTGTGCACTAGGAGATGTTCACCTTGGCTTCTAGCCACAGTACTCCAGGTGTGACCATTGAAAAGGTGTCCAGACATGGCCAGATAGCCCTTGGGACAAAAATCACGTCTGGCTGAGGCGCACTGGTGAGACTTCATAAACTTGATGGTTGACAACCAACCTTGTTGCAGAGACTGGCAGGGCTACTGGGAAAAGGACATGTAATCATGTGAACCGTCTCTCTGGGGTGGACTCAACATAGGAAGGGGGTCGGGGGCTGTGGCTGAGAATGGAGGGGCTACTTCTCACAGCTGCTGGGGCCTGCCCATCACTGTCATCTATTTTCCTGCTGGCAGGGCTGTCAGTTCTGGGAGTGGGCAGATCATTGGTTCATTACTCAGGGTCTCCCTTCTGGGCTGAACCATGATCCTCGAGAGCACCTCTCTATCCAGCCTGTGACAGAACATCTCACTCTCCACAATGACCTGTCAGCTGGGACAGGCTCCGGCCCGCTGATTAATGAGAGCTGGCATCCAGGTTGCAGCCAAGAGAGACTTAAAACTATTAGTGGGTTATCTCTTCCTGCAGCTCCAGCGCGGGAGGCCTACGCAGGCCCCTGGGAAGCCCCTCGGGGCCCGCTGAGCTAACTGCGTGTTGGCACCGCGGCCCTGCTCCACGAAGGCTGGGGCTGCCCGCACACAGGCGGCGTCCCGGAGCGCACCTTGGCGATGGGGATGTCATTGCTGCTGCTGCTCGTGCTCAGTTCTCCGGTGCTGGGGTTAACGGGGCGGTTGGCGGAAGTGAGGCGGCCAGGGCTGGAGGGGCCCGTGGCCTGCACGCTCTGCAGCCGAGTTTGAAGCTCTCGAACCTGAAATGACAACACCTTCAGACACGTTGGTAGGTTCCCCCTGCCCAAAGAGCAGAAGGGCCAGTCGGGGGGAGGGCAAAGCTTTCCTTTACATGAAGAAACCAGCTTCCCTAAAAACCGAAGTCAGCTGAGTCCACACAAAGGGCACTGCTGTTCTTAACTGGACCTGCCATGGGCTGGCCAGCATCTGCCCTTCACAAGTTGGAGGGGGACGTGTTTTCTACGATGCTGGCACAAGGAGAAGGGCCATCTTTAAGGGATGTTCACTTACTCAGTCTTCTGTGCCTGGCCCAAGAAATGGAACTCAGGATGAAATTTGTACTTGTGTGGTGTTCAGAGGACAGAGATCATTTCAACATAAACACATGCCCATGTTATAAATATCAATCCAGGGTGGGTGCATAGGAAGCAGGAAGGAAGAACGTGACTCCATCTGAAGTCACTGGGGAGCTGTCTTTGAAGCACAGCCTCCCAGGTGGACAGGGCTGTAGTGGGTGAGATGGCTGAGGGGCTGGAGTGGGGAGACCAACTTGGATGACACACGGTGTCTGAAGAACTGCAAGTTATTCAATGGCATGGGGTAGGAGAGAGACCTGCTCTGGGAAGGAGGAGAGGCTATGGTGATGAGAGGGAGTTGGTACCCACGGCTTCTTCCCAAGGGACTTTGAGATGGGATTATCCCAGGGACAGTAGGAAGGAATACCTAATTAGCCCTTCAGTGTGGAGAGACCCAGAGCCCCCTCAATTACATTTAGAACACACATTTACCTGCACAGAATTTAAATGTCCCAACTCTGCTTCTCTATGGTTACGGCTCACTGACATCCAAAGGGAGAAATGTTCCAAGCAAGTGAAGATGATCATTAGAAACTGGCCTTTCTGATGACCCTGATCACAGTTTGATCACTGTATACAATGTCAGCCTTAAAGGGCACACTGACCGCAGCACCCAAGGGCCCTTACAAATGGGCACCAGACCGTCATGGGAAGAATCAGCACCAGGACATCTAAGCCCGGGTTTCCCCAACCTATTAGTGCACCAGAATGTCCCAGAGGGTTGGTTAAAACACAGAGCCCGGGGCCCCGTCCGCAGAGGTCCTGCTCAGCAGGTGGAGACCACACCCAGGAGTCTGCATGTCCAAAAAGCACCCAGGTGATGCTGACGCACCCGGCTGGCAGCAGTGACCTGCGGGAGGCCCAGGCCACATGGCGCTCGCTGTCTCAGAGACCACGGAGCAGAGCTGCCCGTCTGCCGGCCCCAAGGCCACACCCTTCCAGGCAAACCGCTGTCTAAAAGCGACTGGAGGGCTTTAATTTTTAATATCTTGGATGTCTCCACCCTGTTAAATTGGGAACCAAAAGTAATTGAAATTTCAATAATTCACCAGCATACGAGAAGCCAAGATAGGAAAACTCCCTCGGAGTAAATTGCATTCAATGGTGAAACAGCTCAAAAGTGCCCAATAGCTGGCTCTGGGGTGGCGTGCAGTAACTGTGGGTTAACAGAAATGTGCATCGTCCCCATAAACAACACAGGGCGGCCCTCAAAGCCGTTTAAACACCAGAAAAACACATGCTGTCAAAGTCAAATGGGACTGCTGGTGAGAGATTACAGGGCTTGTCCTAGAGTGGTCCTGATGAACTGTGCCTCTCTGTGCCCCATGGCCGAGGGACAGGATGCGGCTTTCCATCAGGCCAGCTTCTTGGCACCGGGAAAACCACTGTGGTGGAGACCGCGGGTTTCAGGTTCTGCTGCTGTCAAAGTCTGATGAGGTCCTGAATAAGGAACAGTGTTACGACCACTGCCGAATCTAAAGAGTGTCTGAAGCAAAGTGAAAGTTGGTCAGTTGTGTCCAGCTCTTTGTGACCCCATGGACTGTATAGTCCATGGAATTCTCCAGGCCAGAATACTGGAGTGGGTAGCCTTTCCCTTCTCCAGGGGATCTTCCCAACCCAGGGATCGAACCTAGGTCTCCTGCATTGCGGGCAGATTCTTTACCAGCTGAGCCACGAGGGAAGCCCAAGATTTCTGGAGTGGGTAGCCTATCCCTTCTCCAAGGGATCTTCCTGACCCAGGAATTGAACCTGGGTCTCCTGCATTGCAGGCGTATTCTTTACCAACTGAGCTATCAGGGAAGCCCTAAGAGTGTCTGAATCCCTCCCCAAACAATCAGTAGTCTGGGGCTCCAGAATCCCAACTGGTCCACTCATCTCTCTTCTTAAAAAGTAAAACATGGCCCTGGGCATTTTATAAAAACATCATTAAAACTACTCATGTTATAAAAAATGTTTCTTCTTCTAGTCAGTAAAGTCAACATGTCTATTGTGGAAAATTTAAATGACACTGGAAAATGAAGACAAAAAAAGTACCTATGTTCTTTCTTACTCTACAGAGCCCATAGCTTCTAGTCATTTTCCATGGTGTGTCTGTGCGTGGGCGTGCACACCTCAAATGAATTCTGAGTCTAAATACTCATTTTCATATTAAAAGCTTTGGACTAGGAGAATGTCTTTGAAAACTAAAGGATGATAAACATGTTTATTTTGGTCTATGCTTTATTACTTAATGATAATTGTTAGGAGTGAAAAATATCCAGCTGAAGGGAGTGGAGTGAGCCTTCATGGAATGAGAAACAACTAGTTGAGTTAAAAAGCCCTTTCTCCTCTCTTGCTTGGGAAGTGGGATCTTAATTTAGATGAATACATGCACAGAAATGAAGGTTAAAACCAGTCTGCTGACTGTAAGCTTAGGTAAGGCTTGGGAGAGGGGAGAGAGACAGCTATTAGCAACCTTGCTTTTGTTCTTACCAACTGCAGTAAGTTGAATTGTGTACCTTGCCCAAAAGATACGTGCAAGTTCTAAACCCCCAGTCAATGAATTGGACCTTATTTTGAAATATGGTCTCTGTAGATGTAATTACATCAAGGATCTCAAGATGAGACCCTCCTGGAATTGGGGCGGGCCCTAAATCTACTTATAAGAAAAAAGAGAGGGAGATTTGAGACACAGACACACAGAGAAGGCCGTGTACAGATGGAAGCAGAGAGTGGTCACAAATCAGAGGACACCGGGGGAGCGACCAGAAGCCAGAAGAAGTGAGACAGGATTCTCCTCCAGAGCCCATGGAGGAAGTGCGGCCTCGCCAACACCGTGATTTTGCAGACTCCAGAATGGTGAGAGAATGTGTTGTTGTTGTTTTACGTCACCAAGTTTGAGGTCATTACCTAATATACTCATCTTTCACTGAAGATATTTCATTAAAGAAAATATATTTCTCTCAACGAAATACATGCTTTGCAGTTGGGGATTGCCAGAAATCAAAGCACGTCTAAGCTAGGAACTTATACATGTGCCGATACCCTTATAGCCTTTCCCACTGGAGTTCTTCATCATCAGAACATGGAACATGATTTCAGTGGCCATTTCCTCACTTCTTCTAAAGTAAATATGTAGCCACGTTGCTTCTAAAGGCCTGGAAGAGGAGTGTGTCTGTCACATCTCCTGGAATCCTGACGGAGTGTGAAGGGGACAGTCTTGTGTCTCAGGGGCTCAGAGTCTAGCCAGACTTCTCGTGACGTGGGCTCCGAGAAGGGACACCGACAAGAAGTGTCAGCACCTGAAAGAAGCATTACTCTGCCTCCCGGAGTGGGAAACACTGGCCTTCAATCTTGAAGGTTGAGGAGCCGTTTAACAAGCAAATAAAGAGGAAAACAGCTCTGACAGGCTCAAGGAAGGAAATGACAATAAAACGCCAGCCCTCCGCTTCTCTTACTTATAGCTCAACGACTTCCCAAAGAGCGAAAAGGGCTTCATAAGATCATCTGATGAGAGAAGAGAATGGACTGGAATGAGGGAGAGAAAGGAAGTGAGTCAAAGCTGCATGTGAGAAATAACGAGGGCTCAAACACTGTCAGTGAAGTGGGAGCAAAAACGGCTACCACTCCTCAGATCACCATCCAAGAGAACTTCCTTTCCTGTAATAACGGGTATGTTCTCTAGCCTCACTACGGTAGCCATAAGCCACATGAACTGTGCCTACTGTTCCCAAGGAACTTTGTTTTTAATTGTCTTCTATTTTAATTAAACTCCAACATAAATAGTCATGCGTGGCGAGTAGTTACTGTATTGGTCAATGCCGTTCTAGAACAACTTAAGAAAGGAGAAAGACAAACTTGTTGCTGGAATGACCCCACGTATCACGGTACTTAGCAAAATGGAGAGAACATACGAAGAAGCTGAGTTTTCACAGATAAACAAAGATGCCAACTGTGGACATGCTGCATTTGAGGAAACCAGGTGTGTGAAGAAGGATTTCAGTCAATGGTAGAAATGTAATCTGAGAGAAAGGGATCAGAACTGGGCTTCTGCGTGTGGATAAGGTATAAGTGTGGAGGTGGGAGGAGAGAGTCCACACAGCTGGTTGGATGGAAGGCTCAACTGAGGATAGGAAGAAAGCGGAGCTTCACTTCCAGGAGAGAAAGAAGAGGTGAGGATAGGTACGAAGAAAGGCATGTTTGCGAACTGGAGAATGAGGATGGAAAAAGAGGTGGCTTCCATCTGATGGTTTTTGTCTGTCTTAGAGACAAGAGTTAAGGTGCTCTGATAGGAGAGAGGGAGGGGATAGGAGCTGTCAGAAAAGAGAAAGGAAGGTGATCTATAAACCAAAGAGCGAGAAAGAGAGGGAGAGGAGAAAAGCTTACATAGCACACTGCAAACTCAGCTGAGCTCTCTGATTTCAGACAGTAGAGTGAGTCAATGCATTGTTTTCTTCAAACCCTGGAGACTTCATCAAAGTGTCAGCAAGGAATAAAAACTGTAACAGTGAAAAGAATGTGCTTGGGGCATTAGCAGAAAGAAGACTTGGGTGCATTCCTTAAAGGCAGAGTGGAAGGAAGCGTACTGATGAAAGACACAGAATGGAAAAAGCCCAATTCCATGATCTACACAAGGGGAGTTGTACACAGGCACACTCAGAAGGCTGGTAGGGTTTAGATGTGGTCTTGGCAGGTACTAAGAGGACAAGAATGAGAAGCAGGGCTGCAAACGGGGGACGGGGGGTGTGACTGTCTGTATACAGAACAAATGAACATTTCCAGTGTATGACAACTGTGCCTAAATAAACAGGCAGTCTTCCTATTAAGAGTGTACAGAAATGCTGCATAAAAAGGAACAGTGAGAAAGAAATTCACTGCCAAGGTTCAAAGAAAGACAGTAAAATCTCCAGGTGCCAGAGATGAAGTGAAAAATAAGGTTAGAGCGGTAGGAGGGAGCTGGTGCTTCAGGCAGCCGAGGCGGGGCGAGCAGGGCGTGGAGTGAACGTGCCAGGATCCGGGGAGAGGACCCTGGACCGGGGCAGGCCAGGCTGCTGGAACCAACGCTCCTGCATCCAGCTGGGAGGCTCCCTGCCTGGTCCCTCTGTGAGGAGCGGACCGAGGGTGCTGCCCAGGAAGCCGGAAGGCAGCCTGGGCTGTGCGGGAGTCAAACCAGAGAAACCAGCACCTCTGACTCGTGACACAAGAGTGTGGAGTCCAGGTTTATTCTGCCTCCACATTGTGTGCACCGCCCTCCCCCGCCCCGAAATCTGGAAACCGTTCCCTGGTGGCTCAGCCGTAAAGATCCCATCAATAATTGAGGAGACGAAGGTTCCATCCCTGGGTCGGGGAAGATCCCCTGAAGAAGGAAATGGCAACCCACTCCAGTATCCTTGCCTGGAGAATCCCATGGACAGAGGAGCTGGGGGGTGACAGTCCATAGGGTCACAAAAGAGTTGGACATGACTCAGTGACTAAACAACAACAAATCTTAACAGTGAAAACTGGTCTGGATTTTGCCAGACCATTCACTTCCCCAGAAATCGAACTGGTAAACTCCCAATATCATCAGGGAACTGGAAGAGACTTAAGCCTCCCATGAGGTGCCCAGGACCGTGGAGCTGACTGACATGGAAGAATGGCGGCAGGGAGAGGAGGATGAGACGGGGCAGGCTAAATCAGAAGACGGACCCAACAAAGACGAGATCAGGATGAAGCAGCCTGTAAACCACACACAAGAAACACGTTTAGGGCCCGTAAAGAGATAAAAGGAGTGATTTTTGTATAGAAAAGAAATTGTGAAACAAAAACAGGCAGATGTCAAGCAAGAACAGGCAGATGAAAAAGAAAAGTCCATGGAAAATGTAGTCAATGAAGTGAAATCAATGTACAGGTTAAGCTCTAGACTGGAAAGAGTGGGAAAGAGTGTTTTTCAATAAAATTGGAAAGAGAAGTAGTGAACAGGAACACAGTACAAAGAATTCAAAACATAGCATGGGCAGCTAAATAGACACAAAAGTGCAAGTGTCATTGAGAGGCTCCAACCCACTTCCAAACAAATTCCAGAGGACAGGAACACGGGAAATGACAGAGAAACAATTTTCAAAAAGAAAATAAGTTTTCCAGATATAGTCCTGAGACTTTATCACGTCAGGTTCTAGATAGTTGTGGCAGTTTTTAGGTATGTCTGCAAATGCTTTGATAGTCCCTCCATCAAAAAGTGGACTCCAGGATTTCCCTGGTGGTACAGTAGATAAGAATCTGCCTGCCAATGGAGGGGACATGGGTTTGATCCCTGGTCTGGGAAGATTCCACATGCCGCGGAGCAACTACGCCCATGGGCCACAACTACTGAAGCCCACTGCCTAGAGCCCGTGCTTTGGAAAGAAAAGTAGCTCCCACTCTCCACAGTTAGACAAAGCCCAAGTGCAGCAACAAAGACCCAGTGCAACCAAAAATAAATAGATTTTAAAAAGGTGAACTCCAATTCCCTTCTCCTTGCACACGCCTGGCCTGAGACTGCAACTGATGAGCAGAAAGTTGTGAAAGTGATGCCACGTAACTTCCAAGGGTAGGTTAGAAAAGGCAATACAATTCTGCCTACCTCTCTCTCGGGGTGCTGGCCCTTACTAGCCAAACATGCTGCTGTGAGGAAGCCCAGGGCACACAGAGAGGATGCTTGTGGGTGTTCTGACCAACAATCCCTGCTGAGGTCCAGACAATGGTCAGCCTTACCCACCAGACAAACAAGGAAGCATGACTTCAAGACGACTGGCTGTGGCCACCCTCTGACTGCAAGCACGTTGAGCCCAAGGGAGAACTGTCCACTGGAGGCCAGTCATCCCCAGAAACACACAGATAGTCATAAATGATTGTTCTCTGGGGGCTCCGTATTTGGGGTGGTTTGTTATGCAGCTGGTGCTAACCGGAAGAAGAGGATGAAAAAACTGCATATCTAGAAACACTGTACTGCAAATGTAGGTGGAAGGGAAAGGATAAAGAGAATCTTGAAGCTGCGCGGTGGGAGAGAGACACCTTAAGCTCTGAGGGTGGGGATGTTGGTCTGTTTCCCTCACTATTGTATTCAACACGTGGAACAGTGTCTGACACAGTGTCAGCCTCAATACAATCTTGAATATCACCAAATAAAACTGTCACCGGAAAACCCAAGACGTAGCTAGCTACTATAGCAGCCTGAGTGGCCCCCAAAGATGTCCACACCCAAATCCTGGAAATCTGTGAATAAATTACCTTACATGGCAGAAGGGAATTTGCAGGAATCATAGAAAAAGGCAAGGAAACAGAACCAGAAGGAACACAGCCCTGATGCCTCACTGATTTTAGTGAGTGAGACACATTTCAGACATTTGACCTCCAGAACTGGGAGATAATAAATCCGTGTTATCTCAGGTCACTGATTGTGGTCACTTGTCTCATCAACAACAGGAAACTATACACCTATCGTCAAGAGTGTGGGCAAAAAGAAAGACAGTCTCAAAGATTAAGAATTAAGCACCTACAGACCTTTGCTGAAAGAACTTCCCAAGGACACACAAGCTTTTCAGGAACAAGAAAACTAAATTGCGAAAAAGAATGGGATAAAGGGAAAAATGATAAGCACAAAAACTGTTAGGGATGTAAGGGTTTCCCCGGTGGTGCAGTGGTAAAGAACCCGCCTGCCAAAAAAAAAAAAAAAAAGAACCTGCCCGCCAAAGCAGGAGACACGAGACAGGGGTTTGATCCTTGGGTCAGGAAGATCCCCTGGAGTAGGAAACGGCAATCCACTCCAGTATTCTTGCCTGGAGAATCCCATGGACAGAGAAGCCTGGCGGGCTACGGCCCATGGGACACGGCTGAGTCACAAACACTTTCACTTTCAAGCACATGCACATGCCATGAGGTGCATATGAGGACTCTGCCATCTCACTCTTGGACATGTATTCCAGAGAAATCCCCACACAGGACCAAAGAGGACACATGCATGGACTATGCCCCAGGGCACTGTTTGTGGTAGTGGGAGGTCTGGAGGGCGGGCATGGTAAATGTGGTGGGGACACTACAGAATTTCAGGAGGCCATTAGACCTCATGCATACATGGCACCATGGGCAGACCTTAAAGTCAGAGTGCCCGGGGAAAACAAAGAAAGAAGTCTGCAGCACAGCACAATGGATGTAAATGAAAAATACCCCAAAAAACACTGTGTATAAGGACACACGTAAAATGAGGGAAAGAGAGTGGGAGAGAAAAGCAATAAATAAAAGCGGGCCTTTTCACGATCAACGTGTTTGCTTTAACAGAGGGATGTAATTAGCTTATCTCTGGGCCCTGCAGGCCAGATGAAAACAAACAAATGAAAGGAAGTAAATATAAAGATAGGCGCTCAGGGGCATGAGGGATTGTGGCAGCCAGACGCTGGTGAGGACGGACAGTCGGGCTAGAGCTGTTGAGGCGTCAGCGGTGGGTTTCCTGAAAGGGCGCAGGTCACCGAGAGGGAGGTGAGGGCGACTGCAAGCAGGGCCAGCTGGGCCTGCGCTCCCCCAAGAAGACTGTAGGGGCTCAGAGAGACGCCCGAGCCCTCTGACGGAGTCAGCTGAGAACGTGGGGTACAGATGAGTGGCAGGCAGGAAGGAAAGGTGGTACTGGCGTCCTGAGTAGGAGGAGAAGCATCGCTATCAGCCATAAAGGGACAAGTCTGTGTTCCGCAGACAATTAGGAGCAGGCAATTAGGTTGTAATTCATAATTTCGCTGTGAAATGGAGCTGGTGGAGACAGATGATTTGCACACTGGAGAGGGCTGAGAAGGTGGTTAGCCCTGCGTAGGCCTCAGAAAGCAGCCTCCTTCGAGGCTGGGCTTGGGACCGTGTTTGGCAGAGAACCACTGTCTCCCACTGAAGATTTTATAAGACTTTTCTTTCTTGGAGCCCTCAAGCAAATGAGAAAGCAGAATTTACTTATAGAAAATATACACTTATTCCTACAAATGTGATTTGTTTCAGCAAAATAATATTTTATTGTTCATAGCAATTTTGAGTCAGCTGAATCAGAAGAGGAAGAGGAACATAAGGAGGAAAGCAAACTCAGCTGCATTTCTGTTCTCCGAAGAGCTGATGGGTGATCTGTGTTCTTCTTTTGTCGGAAAGCCCACGAAGGAACCTGGACCGGATTATCTAAGTGGCTGCATCGGGGAAAAAAGTCAGTGCTTTGGCTGTCTTCCTAATTTCTGACCAGCTTTCAAACAAATGTTGTCAGCTACTTGCTTTATAGCCAAGAGCTTGCCTTTACACAGCTGGACTTCCTCACTGGAATGGAGGCTGGAGGAGGGAGACAGGGATGGATAAGCCAACACTGGTACCCACAACTGAAAAAACTGTTTCACAATTTCCATGGCACAGGTGTGCACAGAGCCCATTTAGAAACTGTTTTCAAAGAAGACATGAGAAAATCAGAGTCTTGTGGGTTCTCTGCCAAGGATCGCTCTTAAAACTTCCTTCAACTACGGAAAAGAGGGGAGATAGGTTTTGCCAAAAATGTTCTGTCGGGCTCACATCAAGATAAATATGTGCACAGACAGCTTCTTCTCTATGAAACAAACTTATTTTGTCTTCACTTGGTGTTGTTCTGGAATACCAGGGACACTGATGCGTCATACCCTAAGGAGCCTGCCACCCACATTATGTAAGAGAGGATGCTTTACTTCTGGTCTGGGTAGAAGCAGGAGATGATAATGGGGAAAAGCAGGGAGAACATAGGAAAGGAGCCCAAACAATAGAAAAGTGAATGCTGCATCCCACAGCAAGGCTACCAGAGCCTAAGATTCAGTGCTAAGAGTTAATGTCAGCACAGACCAGGATCATTAAACTTCCGTGGGCCTCTCATGTCTAAGAAGGGTATAACAGTACCTCTCCTAGAATTATGGTGCAGGTTAAATGAGATGTGCATACGTCATCACTCATCACTAGTAAATGCTCAAAACATATTCAGCATTATAATTCAGGCTCTACCGTCTTGCTTTGCTTCAGAGGTATCTATTTTTAGTACAAGAGGGGTATGTTTAGTCTAAAAGCGGTCAAAGAATGTTAGTACTATCAATATTATTAACAGGTCCTTAAAAATAAATAATCAAAACTGCACTGAAAAAAATGCATTGGTAGGTGGCACCTTGTAAAACTATTTCCCTTCGACAGATGAGCACGGGAAGTTCTCCCCCACCCTAGGTGATGCCTCCTTGACTCTGCATTCCCAGGGATCCTGTGTCCCTGTAGGTTCTGGTACACGCACACCCCTCTCTGTACCCCCTCTTACACTCATGTGACCTTGATGAGTGGAAGACAGGGGTGGGAACCATTCCTGTCTCAGATGCAGGGCTCGTCACTACCACACTGTGGCCCTTGGAGAAGCGCGTGAGGCATGGATAGAAAGTGCCAGAAAGGCTGTGGGGGGTTCTCTCTCTTTTCACTCCACCTGTGGGGGAGCAGGTAAAGATGTCTGGAGAGGCTTTTGGAACACACACCGCGGGTGACTGAAGGATACTGCCTTCCGTTTACTGTCTGGGTTCTGCTGGGATCACAATGGGGAAGTATGTGAGGGTCCTACAGCCCGTTCATTGATTCATAGCTCATGGAAGGGCCCGAGCATCTATCCTTTGGAAGAGTTTCCCAGTGATGCCGTCACACATGTTCCAAGCCACCCCAGGATGGATGCGTGAAACTGCCTGATTCTCTGGCAACTGCACTCCCGTCCAAGTGTACCTGGTATCACACTCAGAGCAAATCAATCACCTGGAACATTTACTGCTCAATACACTGCTCCTTCCTATTTCTCAGCCCCTCTCCAGTGAGATGGAGCATCTGTCTAGCTCTGGTCCATGGCCTGTGAACAGAGCATTCAGATGAGGAGGAGTCTGTTCAAGTGGTGTTTTAGGGAACAGGCTATCATCACCCTGGGTTCCTGAGGGAACACATGGAGCAGAGCAGTGTGCTCATCCTCAGACCTGCACTGGATATGCCGTGCAGGCAGGAAATAAGCTTCTCGTTTGGAAGGCTAGTTTGTTAGCACTGTGTATCCTATACGCTCCAGTCACAGAGAAGAGCCAGCGAGGACCCCCAAACTGCAGCGGAAGGAGAACACTGGACCAGATTGCCCTCCTCTCAGCTCAGGGTTGCTGTTTTGTTTTTTCTTTAATAAATATTTTATGAATTTGAACTTAGCAAATATTGGCATCTTCTTCCTCATATAAAGAAACTCCTAAGAGGAAATAGAAAAGGTAAGATATGAACAAATTTCCATCAAGGACAAAAGAGAATAACTGCTTCTGTGTGGATATCAAGTTATTAAGGCTGGGAGATGCTGATCACATTCCATAATTCATATTTTACTTTCTGTTTCTTCAATTTGAAAATTAATGAAAAGTAGAAAGAAAATATATGACTCTCTTCACGGCCTAGACTTGGCCTCTTAATATTTTAGCATATTAGCTCCCCTTCTACTTCTATGTATCTATTTCTATATATTAAACAACACATAACTGTAAGAATACATGTTAGAAAAATAAACTACAGCACTGTAAAAGTGTTCAAGTACCCTTTGATCTAGGTAGGTCCTCACCCCCTGCCCCCATAACTATTATGAAATTGATCTGCATTCACTATAATATAAGTAAAATTCACAGTAAACATGAAGTAGTACTCTTTTGCAGTCCTGCGTGTCCGACTCTTTGCGACCCCATGGACTGTAGCCTGCCAGGGTCCTCTGTTTATGGGGATTCTCCAGGCCAGAATACTGGAGTGGGTTGCCATGCCCTCCGCCAGGGGGTCTTCCCAACCCAGGGATCAAACCCAGGTCTCCTGCATTGCAGGCGAATTTTTTACCAACTGAGCCACCAGGGAAGCCCCTGGTAGCCGACAATGGGAGGTAAATCAGATGCAGTGAATGGCTGTTTCAGAGGCAGACCAGGCTCTGGACACCTCAGCCTGACGCTCTGCATTTTATCTCCCAGTAGGGGTGGGCAGCCTAATAATAAGTATATATTGTACATGAATTAATTAGTAGAAAGAAGGATGTAATAAAACACATGGTTAACCTTTAAGGTCATTAATCTTTCTCAGGAGGCTTTTTCATTTAATTTAGACTCCTCTCTCTCTAGCCCCTTTAAGCATGAACACTGATTGCCAAGTGCCCTTGGAGGTAACTTGGGTGAATACTGAAGGTGGATTCGACTGGGTGTTCAGAAGCAGTGCAGCAGTCAGAAACAGGCACCAGTGGATCCAGAACTAACGACTCTAGGAGTGGATCTGGGGCTCACACAGAGGATGTTGAGTACATCACCACAGGTGGCAAGTTCACGGGATGAGGGCCACACCTGCGTGTGCATAGGGGCCCAAGGAGGACTGGGCTGGACGCTCACACCCACAAGACTCCTTCCGCATGAGTATCTCCTTCTGTATCCCGTTCATCAGTATATTCCCTCTGCCCGGCACAGAGGAGACGACCAGTCATGTTTACAAAATGCATAAATGAAAGAAGAGCCAAGTGCTTCCCTTTCTAGAGTAATTAATTTTACTTTGCCTAAATTAAACTCACTTCTTTATGCATGAGGAAATGAGTGGTTCTATTACAGAGCATGCAGAAATAAATGATTATCTCATTTAATAATGAGCTAGGACCAATAATAAAAATTGTCTGCCTGTTGTTCCTTAGTTACTGCTCTGCCAAGTAGCCCAATCTGCTGACATTAGAGGTCTAATTTAATTAAATCATGTACAAGGCTCAGAAAACCTACTGAGAGCACTCTGTTTAATTACAGGCAAGGGGGTAAGCATCAATCCTATTGATCTGATCAGTTCAAATTCTATACAAAGAATGCAGGCAATGAAAAAAAAAACCTGTTTTCCAGGCAACTTTGATGAACTCTGGATTCTGAGTGGCCAGAAAGACAGCAAAGGCAAACCAGCCATGTTATCATGTGGAACCACAAGGATGGAACTGAAACCAAACCTTAGTCATTCCTCAGAGCTATACATCATGAAGAGAAGACAACCAACCACAAAAGGCAGATTTCTCCTCAGGGAAATAAAATACACTGGTTCATGGTAGGTAGAAGTCATCCAGCATTTAAAATCTAGCAAACTGGCATTCAAAGGCATTGAGCAAATTCTGACACCCACAACTGTCTTGGAATAAAGAGAAATAAATCTAATTCATGGGTATATACAAACTGGGAATTTGCAGTTAAGGAAAAGATATAAGTTCCCTAATATATTTTTATTTGGAGGTAATTAAAATATAAACATATACATTTATATAAAACTGTATTAACTACAGAACCTACAAGATAATAAATGTGATCAGAATAAAAGTTTTGAGTACAATGTATGTGTATCTGTGTGTATGTGCAGTTATTCAATGTCCATCTAAGAATTCAAATCTATACGGATTCTTAGGAAAAAAAGGTGGTATGGTGTTAATCTTTTCAGACTACTAAACAGGTAACTCTGGACTTCACCCCAAACAATTACTGGTAGATTTTGAGCAGTTGCTATGTGCCATGCATTAGTCAAGTGCTTAGATGATTCATGAGGATTACGTAGTGTTCCCGCACTGGGTGCTATTATTATCCCCATTTCATAGAAGAATAAACTGAGGCACAGAGAGCATAGGTTAACTTCCCAGAAACTCACAGTGGCTTTGGGGTTCAAGCTGTGACCCCAAGCAGTCACTGAGCCCTGGCACAGAGTATGATACCATTAGACTATGCTGTCCTTAAGACTGACCTCCAGAGTTGGAGAAAACACTCAATGAAGGGAAACTGGTTTTTTCTCCTTTGCTAGTCACAATCAAGTGCTGACTTGTGCTTTAGTGTCTCAAGTTCAAGGAGGAAACTTATTCTAAACCACAATATGTAATTAGGCCTAAGACCAACATTTCCTTCACAAAGTAAGCACCAACAGAATGTGCGTGCTAAAAGCAAGCGCACCTAATTAGGGCATTAGTCATAATGATCAGGGAGTGCAACCCAGGAAATTACATGTGCTGTGGGCCTTAGCACTAAGCAAATGTCCTCAGCTTGCCCAGATAAAGTCTTCGCTGACTGCAATGATTTACACCTGCCTTTGCCAGGATTAGCATCCGATACAGCTGGGTTCTGAAAATAAGCTTATGCATGTGAGTTTAGACAAAATAACATTCAGATATGAGCATTAGGAAATGCTGGCAACAGCCACAAATGAGGAAAAGAGTTGATAACATTCAAAAATAGGGCTTTCTTTCATATTCATACACAATGGCAAGTGTGAAAACTGTGTGGGGATTAAAAACAGAATGATGTACACACACTGATCTTAGTGAAGCAAGTTAAGGAGCAATGGTAATACCAAGATGTATTTTTTTCCTCCTCTGTGTGCAAAATCACCAGTCAGCACACAAGAGAAAGCAAGCTTCTAATTCTGCCACGATGGAGAAAGAGTAGAGCAGGCCTAGTAATTCAAAGTTCAAAGGGAACTGTTTCTGACTAAAGAATTCATTGCTTCATCTCCAGTCCAATGGCAGATCAAATTAATAGTCAAACGAAGAAATACTTGTGGGTTCCAAAGAAAAAACTTTATCTTTGGAAAAGTGAGTGCTTAACAACTCTGCCAAACATTTTTATCCTGAAACATCAACTCCTTTAGTAATGGTTGTATTTCCAACCAACCACCAAACAAAGTGGTTCTCAAACCTGTTTGGGTCATAGGGCCATTTAGCAGGCAGAGGTGACTAGCAGGAATTACACATACACATTCAGAACATACACATACACAGATGTGTATATATATATATATATATATATATATATATATAGGATTATTAGCTTTAATGGACTTCCCTGATAGCTCAGTTGGTAAAGAATCTGCCTGCAACACAGAAGACTCTAGTTCGATTCCTGGGTCAGGAAGATCCCCTGGAGAAGGTAAAGGCTACCCACTCCAGTATTCTGCCCTGGAGAATTCCATGGACTGTATAGTCCATGGGGTCGCAAACAGTCAGACACGACTGAGTGACTTTTTCACGTTAACTTTAATGAGTCTAAAGGACATTTCATATTAGATTCAGTATGGATATATGAGAGCAGGTACTATAAATCTAAAGAAACATGATCAGAAGAAACTGCAAAGTGGAAATTCTTTATATTTTTGCAAATTATAAATTATTTGCCTACCTTAAAGTTAGAACCTTTTATCTGAGCTTGGGGAAGACGTGAGTACCCAGAGAATGGCTGAGAATCACTGTGCCGGGATAAATTTTAGCATCCACGAAGATTTGCTGATTGCAGAGATTAAAAACAAATCCTACCCGCACGCCTCAGCACTTTCAGATGACTCTCAAGAATGACTGCATACCCGGAAAGGTATGCTGATTCACAGAGAGCAACGCTGCGAAACCCTCAGGGCGCCCTTGGTCGCGCTCCTCCTCCCCCGGGGCTGCCGCGCTCACCCTCCTCCACAGCCGGTCGCGCTCCTCCTCCCCCGGGCCGGCTGCGCTCACCCTCCTCCGCAGCCGGTCGCTCCTCCTCCCCCGGGCCGGCTGCGCTCACCCTCCTCCGCAGCCGGTCGCGCTCCTCCTCCCCCGGGGCCGGCCGCGCTCACCCTCCTCCGCAGCCGGTCGCTCCTCCTCATCCGGGCCGGCCGCGCTCACCCTCCTCCGCAGCCGGTCGCGCCCCTCCTCCCCCGGGGCTGCCGCGCTCACCCTCCTCCACAGCCGGTCGCGCTCCTCCTCCCCAGGGACCGGCCGCGCTCACCCTCCTCCGCAGCCGGTCGCGCTCCTCCTCCCCGGGGCCGGCCGCGCTCACCCTCCTCCGCAGCCGGTCGCGCTCCTCCCGGACGGCGTTCGTGGCGGCCTTGGTCCTGTGCAGCTCCTCCTCCTTGCTGCACAGCATGGCCGTCAGGCTCTCGTTCTCCTCCCGCAGCCCCGCCAGCTCCTTCTCCCACCGACACCGCTCCTCTGCCAGGCTGGGGTACAGGTCCCGGCCGAGGACCCCCTCGATCTCCTCCACTGTCTGGAAAGCAGGGCCACGGAGACAAGGCAAGTCAGTTCCCTGGGAGAGGGGCAGTGGAGAACACAGGCTAGCCGCGGGCGAGTGTCCACGGAGGGGGGCTTCCACGGTCACTCCACTGCGGGCGATCCCCCAGTCACCCTCTCCCCATTTTCAGAAGAGGCTCTGTCATGGCCTGGGTCATGGTCTGTGTTCCCCGGCAGTCTCCCCTCATGAGAAAAACAGAGTCTCTTCCTGGTATTTAAGTCTGTCTGTAGTGCAAACAGCCACACAGACATTTATCTCCTTCACCCACGTTCCAGAGTCAGCGAATACACATAACCAGATGGCAAGCCAGTTAGTGATCCTGATAAAGCAAAGGCGAAGTTGCAGACTACATACAAGATCTAACTTGAAATTTCCTAAATCACAGGTTTCCCATGTTCCAGCTCAGTGGTACAATGGGTCACATCACCACTTCCAGGTTTTAGGGTCATATCAGAACCAGAAGGTGTGAATGAGGTTCAGTCCCAAGATACGAAAGATGAAAATAAACCTCAGTGACACAGAAGAGGGAACTCATTGTGGAGGTTTCTAAGACAGCAGGGATTTAATTAACACGACAGCTATGAGCTTAAAAAGAATAGTATCTTGATAGTACTTGGACAGTTTTTTTTTTTTTTTTAATTCACTGAAAACATATAAATTTGAAGAAAAGGAAGCACTCATTCTGCTTGCTTTCAGAAACTATTCATTCGTGATTATTGTCCTTTGGAAAAGGAAGCACATGCCAAATGATTTGGAAAGAAGTGGTGGAATTACCACGTCAGGGTAGAACGCAATGAAGAGATATGACGTGAAATAGGTCTCAAAAATGAGTGGCCTAAGGGTGCAGGGCATTCCAGGCGGCTCTAGCGGTAAAGCACCCGCCTGCCAATGCAAGAGATGTAAGAGACTGGGGTTCAATCTCTGGGTCGGGATGTTCCCTGGAAAACTGAACAGCTACCCACTCCAGGATTCTTGCCTGGAGATCCCATGGACAGAGGAGACTGGCAGGCTATAGTCCATGGGGTCGCAAAGAGTCGGACATGACTGAGCAACTTAGCAAGCAGAGGGTGTCATGATGAGGACAGGTACCCACCTTCCACATGCAGTGCTTTGTCCTTCCTCTCAAATCAGAGACTTCTGCCCTACTCACTCCTGCTCCAGGGCCTGCTCTGTCCCTTGCTGGTTGGCAGAAACCCATGGCTTCCTCTTCCCCTTGATGCTAAGGCTGGGGCTAGTACCCAAGCTGACATTACAATCACATACAGGGCCTGGAGATTCCAGAAAGAAAAATACTAGGGGCTGCTTCCCCAAACCGCATCAACTATATATTTATAATTGTGATGAATGAAGATGGGAAACCAGATGTAATATTAATATGAATCATGGTTTACCTCAAGATACCACAGCTCTTCTGTGAAATCCAGGATTCCTGTTGACAGAGTGTTGGGCCTTTAGTCCTCAAACATTTTATGGATAACATCACATTTCCCCTTGACACAGGTTCCTTTCAGACTTCTCAGTGTGAACTGAGATGCCTGGGTCACAAAGCTCTGGGGAAGTAATATAAAGATACCAGAGGCCCTGCATCAAGAGGACTTGATGTTCCCGCGGTTCAAGGTGAGTTTGTGCAGATACAGCAAATTCTTCTCATCTGGTGCTCCCTAAGGACTAAGATGAGTCAGCGAGTCAAAGCCGCTCAGTCGTGTCCGACTCTTTGTGACCCCATGGACTGTAGTCTGTCAGGCTCCTCTGTCCGTGGAATTCTCCAGCACGAACAGTGGAGTGGGTTGCTATTACTTTCTCCAGAGGTCTGCCCTACCCAGGGATTGAACCCGGGTCTCCCTCCTTGTATCATTGCAGGCAGATTCTTTACCATCTGGGCCACCAGGGAAGCCCAAGGTGAATGCACAGCAAAGGCGGGACTGAGGCCCAACCTAGTACGTTCAGGATAGATGACTCATTCAGGCCCTTTGTTAGCACCATGAATTGATAACTCTAGAAATAACATTCTAGAAGCCTGAAAGCTGCAATAAAATTTCCAAGTTAATCTTACAACTTCAGAGCGCTGTATGATGAACCACACTAAAATGACGTGGTTCAATACTATTAAGTCTCATAGCTTCCAAGGAAGTAGTCATTTTTGCAGCAAAGACAGTGATCTTGACTATTGATCAAATGCCTTTCTCGGATATGATTCAATCCAGCAAAAATGTACAGGGCTCCGGCTTCTCCCTGGTGGCCCAATCTTTAGAAAGGCCTTTTTAGAAATACCCACCCCCTAATAGATATTCGAGAAAAACAGCACTTCAGACAAAAGGAATCTGATCACTTCCCTCAGATGATCTGAGAGTCGCACAGAGGGGCGGGGAGGGGGCTCCTACCTTGATGGCCAAGTCACAGTGCTCGCTGGCCGTGGTCAGCTGCTCGATGTGTCTGTCCACCTCCGCCACCGAGAGGCTGCAGCTGCTCTTCTTCCTGCAGCAGACCACGTTCTCCAGCCCCGTCAGCACCCTCTGCAGCTCCGAGTTCAGGTCACTGCAGTTATCTGCAAGCGGATGTGGACATGAGTTAAGCAGGAAGACAGGCATGAGCGCTCTCTGTTTTGATTATGGAGAAGAACCTGTTTAGGCACAATGGACGGCAGTGAAGCTGGACGCCAAAGTTTAACACTACGCAGCCTAACCTCCCAGGCTCCTGACCTTTTGAAGCCTGGGGCCAATGCTAAGGCTTTATTAAGGAGTTTCAGACCATGGCTATTTTCTAGACAGCCATGCCATGCTGCCTTCTCTCATTTTTCACTCAAAGGCAGCTACATCTCAAATTTCTCTAGTAAGAATGAAGAAATGTCCCAGGGGCTGTGGGACTTCTGGTCAACCTTCCTGCTCAGTCATTCAGATAAGGACTGATTTCAGAAAGAGTTTTAGCTAAAAAGATCTGAAAACTACTAAATAACAAAACAAATCCCAGAGAGAGCAGAGACACTAGGTATTTTGTTGCTGCTGTTTTTTTTTAAGAACAGAATCTGTATAAGAAACAGTTAGTGCCCTCAGTCAGCTTATAACCAGGATTTTTTCTTCTGACTTATGTAACCAGTCAACAGGCTTTACCATTGCAATTTATACCACTTTCTTCCATCAGAGGGAAAACAAACTGTTTTAACAAACTCCATATTGTCCTCCATGTGAATGCCTTGTAAGCAATTCTAAAAATTTGATTCTGACTTTAAAATCTGGGTTATTTTTAATTGTGAGACACCCAAGGCCTGGTTAGGAAAAGAAAATTAATTATAATCTTAATGTGAACTAGACATATTTTAAAAGATATTTTTTGTTGGGGGAAAAATCCCCTTAAAGTCAAATGTAATACAAATATTAATATCTCAGCCTATTTTGGATTCTGTGTATCACTACACCATTCAATTCTTATAGCAAGACAGCTGTTAACTATAGTGATTTACCAAAGGATACCTTTCCCTTACATCCATGAAAGAAGCCTCAAGTCTTCACACTTCCCTCCTCTTCCCTTCTCATCACTGGTTCCATGCAATAAAACTGCCAGTTGCCTTTGATGCTTACCTGTAGAAGGCTTCAAGAAACTCTCAGCAGTACAATAAGAGGATTTCTCAGAATATTTTGTTCAACTTTATTTGACAGCTTATATCTGTTGTTTAGCTAAGTTGCATTCAACTTTTTGTGATCCCATGGACTATAGCCTGTCAGGCTCTTCTGTTCATGTAATTTCCCAGGCAAGGATACTGGAGTGAGTTGCCATTTCCTTCTCCAGGGGATCTTCCTGAACAAGTGATCAAATCCCTGTCTCCTGCATTTGCAGGCAGATTCTTTACCACTGAGCCACCAGGGAAGCCCAGATATCTACAGGGAAGCCCCATATCTGCTGCTGCTGCTAAGTCACTTCAGTTGTGTCTGACTCTGTGTGATCCCATAGACGGCAGCCCACCAGGCTCCCCCGTCCCTGGGATTCTCCAGGCAAGAGCACTGGAGTGGGGTGCCATTGCCTTCTCCGCCCCTATATCTACAAGTACCTAAATCCAGACAGACGAGAAGTCTGATCCTTTCACTGCAACCAATGAACACAACGATTCCTCCTCTTCTCCAAACTGTATTCTCTATCTCTCCCAGCTCTGTGAGTAGCAATACCATCCACCCAGTTATTCTGGTTAACTCTCATGACACCTTAATTTTCTTGTGCTTTACACCCCAAATCCAATCCATCTTGTGACTGCAACCTCTAAAACACACCCCCAAACTGACCTCTTCGGACCATTTTCACTGACACCACTCTTGGTCCAAGCCACCATCATTTCTCCATTGAACCATCTGAACAACCTCCCACCTCTAGTCCCTACACCGTAGCCAAAGTGAGTCTCTTAAGGACATAAGCCAGACCATGGCCCAAACCATTATATGGCTTCCCCTTCATTCAGCTGAAGTCTGAACTTACCAGAGTCTGTAAGACTGCATGATCAACGCTGTTGATGTTTCAACCCAGGCTATACCATGAACTCCTGGGGGAGCCTTTATTAAACACTAGTGTCCAGGCCCCACCCAGGCCAGTTAGATCACAATCTTCAGGGGAGGAGTTTCGGCACTGGAAAAAATTTTTTAGGCTCATCAGATAACTGCAACGTGCGTTCGTGGTGGGAACCACTGATCTCGCTGGTCCTTGTCTCCTCTGTCGACCTTCCGCCTCATCACTATGCTATATTCACACTCCTGCTTCCTCTCCATCCCTGGAAGATGCCAATCTCCCGTCTGCCCTAAAGCTTCCTTTTCCTTTGTTGTTTCCTCTGCTGAGAATGATTTCCACCCAAATCTCCTCTTACATTCATTTCTCAGCTCAAATGCCACCTCCTCACCAAGCTCCTTTCTGTCTGAGGCACGGGGCTCCACCTCTTGCCCTTTAGTCCCTGTTCTGTGATCCTATCTTCTTCATGGCAAGCATCACTATCTGCTCTGATGTAGGTGTCGGTCATCTCCTCTACTCAAGTGTCAGCTTCAAGAAAGAAGGGATTTTGATCTTTCTCCTCACTGTATCTCCAACACAGGATAGGCCGTCACAAGCTATTTTTAAAGTGAGCAAATTTAAACACATCATTATATATTTAAGAGCCAACAAGACTAGAAACACAGACTGTCAACAGCAGATGTTTTACATGCACATTATGTTTTCTGTCCTCAATATGGGTCACACGCTGAGCTGCAGACAACAGGAGGACAATCTCCACTGCGCAAGTGCTCTGGAGACGGAGGGTAGGTGCCCACCACTAACTCAGGACAAAGAGGTCCAGAGTCAGAGTGGTGCTCCTGAGTGCCCACACATGCTGTGGAAATGTGCGTTAATTCCAGGGTAACAACTGGAGAAGTTTCTCCAAATGATCATTTAGCTTGAGGTGCTGGGTTTCCTGGTACCCTGAGCTGGAGCTAACACACACTCCTGAATTATTTGCATGAGTAAGTGCTCCTGAGTGGGGTGAGGAAGGAAGATGCCTCTGTTTAGCCATTCATAAGGATGTCCCTAGCACAGCCACACCTGATGTGATGATCACCCTGGACATGACTGCTGAGGGGCCTTCACAGCAGGCCTGGAGAAGGTGCTACCAGGCTGGGTTCTGAGTATGCTGGGCTACAGGGAACAGGAGGAAAGTGTAGGGATCCCATCAGTCTTTCTCATTCTTGAACCAGCCGCTGAGCCCTGGCCTCGGGCTGGAAGCAGGGTACAGAGATGAACACCAGACTCTCAACTCTGGGAGCTCCCAGGTGGATATGGCAAAAGCCACGGCCCTCTCTCCCAGCTGTCCACCACCACCCTGGGGAAAGTAACCACAGACACCACGATGCAAGTACAGGACAGAGCACCAGGAAGACGGAGGGAGGCATTTACGTTAACATGCAGACTGCAGCTCAGGGCCATCTTCTGTTCACACTCACAGGACGACAGATATTTTCCTTGGTCTCAGGAAGCCCAGTGCATATCACACAGGCTGATGATGAGCCCCACACACTCCTGCCTGCTACCCACAGGTTTTACACAAGCCCCACTAGTGATCAGGTGACCCCTGGCTGTCTTTTGTCAGTCTTCCTGGTTCAGGGCCTCACAGGATGACGGCGGCCAACAGGAACAGATACTCTGGGTGCCCTGTCAATGCTGCCGCTTTATACCACACACTCACCACCACTCACCCCACATGAGTGGCCTTATCCCTCAGTCTGTGGCATATTCTGAATGCAGACTGAGAACACATCTTCAATTCCTTCCCTTGGCCTCCAATGCCCTGCATAGTCAGCTCCCTACCAGGCACTGGAGCTTCCACAGTGAAGGCCAAGGAAGTCGGAGTCTTTGTAAAAGACCAAAGGTGTCAGTTAAGGGACCAGAGGTGCAAGACAAGCTCAGACAGGGAACAAGTATTCCCGAACAAACAACAGGTGCCTCATTTATAAATCAAAGCCACAGTGAAATATCACCTTAGGCCCAAGAGGATGGCTACTATCAACAACACAAAATAACAGGTGTTGGTGAGGAAGTGGAGAAACCTGGGTCCTTGTGCACTGCTGGTGGGAACAGTAAAATGGTGCAACTGCTTTGGAAAACAGCATGGCAGTTCCTCAGAAAGTAAGAATAGAACTCCCATGTGATCCAACAATTCCACTGCTGGGTACAAATCCAAAAGAACTGAAAGCAGGACCTCAAACAGATAGATCCTTGTATATCATGTCCGTAACAGCATTGCTCGTAATAGCCAAAAGATGGAAATAACCCAAGTGTCGATTGGCAGATGAAAGTGTGGTACATACATACAACTAAGTATTATTCAGCTTTAAAAAGGAAGGAAAACTTGACACCTGCTACAACCCGGATGAACCTTAAGGACATTAAGCTAAGTGAAACAGCAGTACAAAAAGACAAATGCTTTACGATTCCACTTATATGAGCTGTCTAAGGTGGTCAAGTTCACAGAGACAGAAAGTAAGATGGTGGCTACCAGGGGCTGGAGGGTGAGGGGTGGGAGCAGGCACTGTTTGACGGGTACAGTATCAGTTCTCTAAGGTAAAGACAAAAGTCCTGGAGCTCTGCTGCATGGCAATGTGAATACAACTAACAACACGAACCAGTGCACTTAAAATCGGTTAAGCCAATGTTCGTAGCGGCACGGTTCACAGGAGTCAAAGCATGGAATAACCCAAGTTACCTGCTGATAGATGAACAGATAAGCAAAATGTGACATAAACACACGATCTAATATGACTCAGCCTTAAAAGGGAACAGAATCTCGATACTGCTCCAACACGGATGACCCTTGAAAGTATTAGGCTATGTGAAATAAGTCAGTCACAGAGGGACAAGTGTACGATTCCATTTATATGAGGTACCTGGAGCAGGCAAATTCACAGAGACAGAAAGTGGGGTTGGGCGATGGGGCCATGCTGTTTAATGAACGGAGTGTCCGTCTGGGAGGCTGAGGAGGTCCTGGGAATGGGTCGTGGCGGCGGCTGCACCACCCTGAGTGCTCTCAGGGTCGCTGAACTGCACGCTGGCCGCGGAGCTCGGAGTGAAGGGTCACCGGGGCAGGCCCACCGCAGCACCTCAGGCTGTGCTGTTTCCTGGAGGAGAGGGAACGGCTCGGCTCCACATCCGTGGGGCAGAGAGGATGCCCTCTGTATCAAACACGCGTTCCTCTCCCAGAGGTCACTTATATCTTCCCAAAAGAGACTTTGAGGTAGCACACACCAAGCAACCACACAGAGGAAAACACGACGACTGGGGTGAGAGGCACCGAGGAAGCCCACGGGGCCAGCAAAGCAGCTGCGGGCGACTCTGCTACTTCGTCCTGAGCTTCCCGGGGACCACGGCGAAAGCGAGGGCTCTCCTGTCAGAGAAGGGGCAGCACAAGGGAGACGGCGTGTTCTTAGCAACAGACGCTCCGAGAATGTAGGTGCACGGGAGGCACACGGCTGCGAAGCGATGTGACCGCCAGTTTCCTCAGCCGCAGCTCACACATGCAGATTTCATCTGGTTTCTTCTGATGCTAATTTTCAATTAAACTTAAGCTGTAGACCATTCAGGTACAATGTAAAGAGAATTCTGGGATGGACTAAGCTCACACAGTCTTGGCACTCTGCCTTCCAGTTGCCTAATGAGCTGTAAAGACGAAACCGGGACACAGAAGGATAAATGGAATGCTATCTCCCTTCAACCAAAGAACCAGAGGATGCAAACTAACCTCCAGTAGCCAAAAAGGTGTTTCGATTGGATGTTACGGTTTGATATCTGGCCCAACCTTTTTTCTTTAAAAAAACAAAAACGGTTCTTGAGTTAATTGCCAACATTTAAACATTATTAGAATTTAGAGCTATTTCTGTAAAATTAGAGGCGGGGCAATCATGGGCCCAGCTCCCCCCATGACAGCAACGTGTGGAGTGGCCAGCAGCGGCCCCTTTGGACTCGGCAGGCTGAGCTCCCCACTGCTCTGCCCACTTTCTTCACCGCAGCAGCTGCCGCTGTCTTTTCCAAACAACAGCACCCTCCCCCGGACGCCAGTAAGACTTCTAACTGGAAGAGACAGCTCAGGTTGTTTTTCTAATGAGAACCCAGAGCTTAGGTTTTTATGTCATTGTTTGAGGGAGACCAAAGTACCTGGGAAAGCTGGGAAGGAGGTCAGAGGATGCTCTCGGCCATGGGGATGAAGCCTCATCAGCAGTGTTGCTTGGTTAAGCACATCCTGGTGGGCAAAACTGGTTTTCCTCTTTCTCCCTCAGGATCAACCAGGCCTACCTCCAGTGTTGTATACAATAAACTATAGGATTCATTTTGAATCCAGTGTTAAAAGCTACCTCTACTGTTTCTGAACCCCCGGCAAAAACCCTAACCCAATAAAAATACAGCTGAAAAGACCACATAGCAGAACTATTCCTCTGTTCCTCTGATTTCAAGCAGCAAGCATTCACCAGAAGATACCTGCTCCAAAATATCGTTCCCACTTCAAACATAACTACTCCGAGGGCTCGGCACTCTCTTCAGAGCGACGTATCTGCTGAGTGTGGAAGCCGCTCACTCTCTTCTTCACAATGGTAGTTTTTTTTTTTTTTTAAAGATACTGGACTTTCAAAACGTATTTATTTACCTATTTCTGGCTGTGCCGGGTCTTCACTGCTGCACAGGCGTTTCTCTGGTTGTGCTGAGCGGGGGCTGCTCTCTAGTTTCAGTGACCGGGTTTCTCGCTGTAGCGGCCTCTCTTGGTCGCGGATCCTGGGCTCTGGAGCGAGCAGGCTCCAGTAGTTGAGACCCCCAGGCTCTAGAGCACAGGCTCAACAGTTATGGCTCCCGAGTTTAGTTGCTCCACGGCTTGTGGGATCTTCTCAGACCAGGGATTGAACTCGTATCCCCTGCAGTGGCAGGCAGATTCTTCACCACTGACCCACGAGCAAGCCCATAATGGCTCTTTTTAAAGCTTTGCCGTAAAGTCTCCTCTTGCAGGAAGCCTTCCCTGATTGCCTATAGTCCCCTATTTCTTTCTTTGAGGCATCACATTCCCTGTAATTACTTGGGATCTGAAACATGCACCCTACAAAGCCTATATCTGGGGAATGGGGACTCTCTTCATACATCTTCGTGTTCGGAGATGCTCACACCACCGGGCGTGGAGGAGTGCTTGATAAAGCCCGCATGAGTTAAACACGTGAAAGAAATGAAAGACTTGTTCTAAGCCAACTTTTAAAAGCATCAAGTTTTTGTGAGGCTGCTTACTGACCAAATATCTTCAAACTGAAGACCTATCACGTGAGACCACATCCTGCTAAAGTGGAGGAAGGCCTTCAGGTAATAAGAGGGATCCCCAAGGAGGACGCTTCCACGGAAGGCAGGGATATTAGCCACAGTGAATCTCAGCTGGTCTGAGAAACAGAAGCAGCTGCAGGCCTGCTGGGAAATGTCTGAAAGCCCTCCAGTGTGAGCGTGGCACGTCAGGCTGTAACTAGAACCCATGTGGCCTTCCAAGGGCTGACACACAGCCCCCCACCGCTGTTCTGACCAGGCACACGTCATGCCTTGTAAAGCCACTGAAGTGCAAGAAAGAGCTATAGGTTCTTGCAGCATCAAGACAGATGTTTTGCTAAGAGGCAAGAGGTGACATCCTAGGAAGGGAGCAGCTTGGGTCCTGCCGGGCACTACCGCTGAAATCAGCTGAACCCAGGAGCGTTTAGGCTTCTTTTTCAGCTCTACCCTCCACTCTGCATGCAGCATGGCCCTCCCTAACTCCAGCAAGGAACCAACAAAGCCAGGAGAAAACAACATAGAAAATGACAGAATAGTCAACTTCTGGGTCTAAGTGCCAAGGAGAAGACAGAGGCGTCTGAGAGGAAAGGAAGAAGAGAGTATTCACAGAGGTTACATCCTGCAGCGCCTGTGTCTACTGAAGAGGATTCATGCGGATGATACTATAGTCTAAAAGCATCCTAACATCACCAGTAGTGGACAAACGGACATTCTGTACCTCCAGCTGGAACTCAGTAGTGAGGACACATCATCACCTATGCATATCCTTGCAAAAAATGTTAATATTAAATAAGAAAACAATCAGACCATGAAGACCGAGGGGTTTTCTATGACACCACTAACCCGGCCTGCTCAACATGTCTGTGTCATGAGAGACAAAAACGTGGGTACCTGTTCTAGATAAAGGGGAGAAGAAAGACGTGGTGACTAAAAAGAGTGTGTGAGCTTGGACTCAGGGCAGGAATGGGGCATGTGGGGAGTTTACTGTGGACCACAGGTAGTTAACGTTCCACCAATGGTCAGATTCTCAGGTGGGTAAAGGTGCTGTGGTTGGGACCGAGAAGGTCCCTGTTCTTAAGAGGTTGGTGCTCATATATTTAGGGTCAAGCAGCATGGTGTCTGCCTCTCACTGTCAAACTGCTCAGAAAAAACCATTCTCCAAGTGCAAGAGGGAAAAATACCAAATGTAAAATGTTACCCATTGGTGAGTCTAGGCAAAGGGTTTGGGGGGTTCATTGTGTCTTTTATGTAAATTTAAAGTTTTTCAAAATAAAAAGTTGAGGTGAAAACAAATACCCTCAAGGCAAAGAGGTCTGACAGCTTGGAAATGTTGATGGCTATATTAACTCGGGGGCCAGTATGATGACTGATCTCTCAACCAGCTACAAGAACAGGAATGCCACCCAAATCACCCCCAAGAACACAGACACTGCTCAGGGGGAGAGCACCAGGAGCCAGCCGCTCCCCTTGCCGGGTCCTGACTTCACTGGGAGGGCAGAGCCTCCTCAGGGCTTCTTCCCCAAAGACTTCTGCGACAGCACATCTCAGCAGTCTGGGATGTGTTCCGCCTTTGCTGCTGTCACTGTGCAATCTTGACGCACTTTGTTTCTCTACAGCAGTGCACGCAGCCTTCGACGGCGTGAAGGCCCCACTCCTGCCCCCTCAGGACCCTCCTCTCAGCGGCCACAGTCCGCCCACGGTCCCATCACCCACTCCACCCTGGCCTCGGAGGCAGAAGAGTTCTGACAGGGGTCTCCAGAGGGCAAGGCTCTAACAAACCGAGAGAAGTTCAAGTTCACATGTGATCATTCTGCTTCTGTGAAGACTAACCACTTGAATTGGCAGCAGCTTTAAGAGTAAGAAAATACCCAGTATTGCAAAGGTGAGGAGCCTTAGGGGCAGAAAGGGGATGCGATTTGGCATTCTCCACGAACAGCCTTCAAGATGGCTCTGCATCCGTGCCTTTGAGAGGTTACCCTGAAGACACAGTTAGAAGTGCATTCAGAGGACAAGCCCCTCACTGCACCCCAAGGCCCCCCAGTTTCCTGCCCAGCTCGCAGACCCCACCTCTGAGCATTTCCCCCAAAGCTCACTACCCTCCAGGCCAAGTGGGCCTTTCCCCCAGGCGGGACCGTCCACCTCAGCTCAAGAGGCAGGCGGGCTCCAGCTCTGGGAGTGAATGGGGCCGGCACACAGGGCGTCAGCCTGGGCCCCGCAGCTTTCCCTGTAGCGGGGCACTTCCAAAGCAGCAGGAGAAAGCAGAAGATGTGCACAGAACCTCTCCTCCCAAAAACAACGTCCACAGCAAGGGCTGGGGCTGCATCAACACTAGTGAGCGCCTGTACTTTATTTCCCTTACAGAGAAAATAGGCTTTCTGAGGCTGGTCTGGGAAGCTAACACTCCTGTGTGACTTTTTTTAAAAAATTTATTTTATCTGGAAAATAACTGCTTTACAATGTTGTGTCAGTTTCTGTCATATAACAATGTGAATCAGATGTAAGTATATCTCCCCTCTCCCAACCCCAGAATCCCACCCTTCTAGGTCATCAGAGAGTACCTAGCTGAGCTCCCGGAGTTCTATAGCCGGTTTCCACCAGCTATCTATTTTACACACGGCAAGGTATACGTTTGAATGCTACTCTATCAATTCGTCCCATCCTCTCCTTTGCCTCTGTGTCCACAAGCCCGTTCTTTACGTCTGTGACATTGGGGAGTTTTTGGTGTTTTTTTCCCCTTAGCTAAGAACCAGATTTATCGTGAGAGATACACATTCCACAGATGGAGAGCAGTCCATCTCAAAAGGTGAGAGGTCTAGGTTGCTGGTTTTAAAGGAAAATATGTTATGAGTTCCAAGTGAAAGAACAATCCAACCTAAGGAGATACAGTCTGTTTAGAAAATAAAAGCTGCTTATCTTAGAAGGGGGTTCCTTTGTGGCTCAGCTGGTGAAGAATCTGCCAGCAATGTGGGAGACCTGGGTTCGATCCCTGGGTTGGGAAGATCCCCTGGAGAAGGGAAAGGCTACCCACTCTAGTACTCTGGCCTGAAGAATTCCATGCACTATATACTCCATGGGGTCCCAAAGAGTCGGACACAACTGAGTGACTTGCGACGTCATTATCTTAGAAGAGGAGTTCATCAGCCTAACAGTCAAGGGAGCTCATTCTGAACAATCGTGATCAATGGCTTTCCATATCTGTCTTATATCTCAAGTCTCCTTTGTGGGCTGAAAACCTTAGTCCAAAGTAACACAAGATGACGTGGGGCAATAATCTTGTCTGCTCTCAAGCATGGTTCCTCTCTAAGGAAAGTTCTGGAATGATTTTACGTGGCCTCCTTAGCCACATGGCCACGCTATCGTTCACAGACAGGCCTCGTCTGACCCGGCTCAAGTCCTCGCAAGGAAGGACATCGTCACCTCAGCCGTCTGTGAGTCACTGACACCTCTAAGCCTGCCCTGGGCTTGGTTTTCAGGGATGGCCAACATCATGAACCTCTTGGGAAAGAGTAAGTTGCCCAATTTAAGGAGAAAAAAAAAAGTAGCACAGGGCTGGGCCTGTTTCATCGCCAAGTCAGGGTGCCAATTTCTGTCCTAACCTTGCCAACCTATGGACTGGTTTCTCAAAGTTTCAGAATCAGGCTCCCAAGAGTCTGATTCTCCTTCACACATGCTCTGCTTACTTAGCGCCTCATTCCCAACAGAAGCCGAGTTTTCTCTGGACAGGCTGCCCTGCCTTTGTGAACACTTCTCCTACTCTGCAGAAAGCATTTTTGGAGAAGGCAGGACTGTCTTTCCCTGCCCCAAGCCCCCTTTCTCCCCACTGGGAGGGGCTGCTCAACACTTTGGCACATTTCTCCTGAAGCCATTAAGGCTCGTGGTCCATTAAGCCAGGAAAATCTGGCTTTGACATTAGTATTTCATAGTCACAACTGTGCCAAACAGCCAGGTTTCATGTGTAAATTCTTCCTTGGTTGTCTTCCAAAAACTATGCGTAAGGAGAAAATCTCTATCTAAATGATCACACCAGCAAGCACGGGGGCATATGCTTCCTTCCCTCCCTAAGGGACGAGAGTTCAGCACTGCTAAACCCCACAAAAATAAGACTTTCTCACCAAAAACCAGAAGAAATTTCAAAATACAGGAGCAGAACTTATCACAGCCTGTGCAAAGGTCCATGGGGTCAGGGCTTTTGTTTTACAGACAGTTGCTCCAGACCAGCTTTGCTGTTCCATGAACAGAGCTGGGAAGACAGCCCTGCACCGCGCCCCGCCCTCCCGCAAGCTAGCCTGACCAAGAGCCACCGCACGCCTCTCTGCTCGGCTCTGCTGCAGCGCCCGGCATGGGTTGGTCTAAGGGTGTGGGAGCTAAGCTGGAGATCTGCAGCAGCTCAACGAGCAGCAGACACTTTGCTTGTAGGCCAGGTGCTCTGATCAGACAGTGGCTCCCTAAATTCTGCCGCCGCTCTAGAGACCTCACAGGATGGCGGTAAGCAGAGCACAACAGCCGAAGGCATGTTTTCCTGGGAAAGCAAACCCACCTGTGGATACACAGGCGTCAGGAACGGAAACAAGTGCTGAGCTGTGCAGCCTGGACAAGTGACGTGCCCCCTCTGAACGCCTGCCATCTGTTTCACGGGTGAGGAGCTCCACAGCGCCACCTTCAGGGCTGAGGACCGCACACGAGGACGCCTGTTAATGCTCAACACAGAGGAAGTGAACGAAGCCCATCAGCCACTGTCTGCTGCCTCCCGTTTAACTAGAACTCTTTGCCAAGTTGAGGAAACAGAAATCCCAAGCCCTAACTCCTACTTCATCTTCGTCTACTTAATTATCTTTATTTTACAAATGATTTTGTGACTAAGTTTGAACAGAGGTAATGCAATTTACTTGAAGATGCAACGTGACACCACTGGGCCCTTTCTCCTGTCTAGGACTGCTTAGGTAGGTCAAAGCACTCTCTCCATTGCGGCTTTAATGTCCAGGCTCTGAGGACCATGCCCTGGAGCCAGCTTATTGAAGTGGCAGCCCGGCTCTGATGAGTGGGGTTTGAACACAAAAACAAGTGATTTCTGATGAAGGCAATACTCCTATTATCTTAAATGGAAATCGGCAAATATATTGCAGCCAACTCTGTATATAAAATCCAGCTCAGAATTAAGCCGAGCTGGGCGGCTAATGGAGGTTTGCAAACACAGCAGTCATAATGAAATGGATGTGTTTTAATGATTTCCTATAAAGGTGTTTATAAATGAAAGCTTTTTTCCCTGCTGAAGCAGTTTAATTGGAAAATGGCACGGAGTAAGAAGAGGCAGCCGCCCAGTTCCAACGGACGTGCAGGGGCCGCGCTCTGCTGTCCCCAGGCCTGCCCTCCGTGGGAACCTGGCGGGAGCGGCCGTGCCCAGGGCACTCTCCTCCCGCCCCCTCGGTGCCTGCTTGTTCCCACTCACCCCTCAGTGGTCAGCCCAGAAGCAACTTCTGGCATGCTCTGATGCTCCCACCAGAGGCTGCTGCTGTGGCCCCCGTCCACCTTCTGGTGTGGTCCACGGGCAGGCACTCCGTGTTCCCTTTGCATCCTCCAAGTAACCACAAGCTCCAAGACGCTCCCCGTCACTCACCTCTGGAAGCCTCCTGTGAGTGGGCACTGCTATGTTGAAGAGTCAAAGTCCCTGCCCAGGTGGAGCTGGCATTCTAGCACAAGGACTGACCAAGACTGGTGATACACACATAAGGAAGTAAAGACAAACTGGAGGTATCATCATGGAGGGCTCAGTGCGATGAAGAAGGATGAAGAAGGGAGGAGGGAGAAGCACACTTGGGGAGTGGAGGCCAAGCAGTGTGTGCATGGGGGACAGCTCCGGGACCCCACGAGGGGCCTGGGGAGGCTGTGATGAGGGGAGAGCAGACTGACTGCCAGAGAAAGGACGAGTGGGCATCAGTGGATGCAGGGACCCTGAGGTCACAGACGCTGGTCAGGTCTGAGGGATAGCAGGGGAGGCCGTGTGGCCAGAGCGGGAAGGAAGCAGGAAGAGGCGGGAAGGACAGGGTTTGAGGTGGGGGCTCTCCAGGTTCCGTGGGCCTCCAAGTCAGAGTGAGAAGTGGGGATGTCACCCTGGGGATGGTGGTGTGAGCCCGCGAGCACAGCGGTGTGAGGGCAGGCTCTGGTCTCACATGCACATCCCTAGCACGGCATTCAGTGAGCGGCTACATGAATGACTGACGGCTCCTGCTGCGGGCCGAGAACACACACAGCCCTCCGGCAGACAAGGGTCCCTTCCCTGCAGGAGCCCAGGCTTGTCGGGAATGAAACTACCACCAATTGTAACGAACATGCATTTTTACTGAGGGAAAGGGCGAAAGACATGATTTGGGAAAACAAAGCCTGCTCCCGGTGCAGACGGGCAGACACTGTCTCCCGTGGGCACCCGGGTATAGGCGATTCCCCACCACGGCAGCCCTGGGACGCCCGCGGCGAAGACGCACCCCACTGCCCGCCCCATCCACTGGAGGGAGTTTGCCCTCCAACTCCCCAAGTTTCTTTGATTTAGAAATTTTGTTGGAATGTGGGTCACTTGCTTAATTTCATGAAAAATAGTTTCAGAGAACTGAACAGAGGGGTGGGTGTAGGAACGTGTCTGGGCAGTGACGGAAACTTTTCGGCTACTGCACACGTCTGACTGCCTGAGGCCGGAAGCCTGAGTCCAGAAGTTCGAGGCCACTGGGGTTCAAGATTATGATGCTGGTATAATGGAGCCCAGAGGACTTGGGCTGGTCGCCAGGGGGTTTGGGTGTGCTGTGACGGCAGGCCTGGGGTCTGGGTTCAGCTTAGTGTGAGGGAAGCAGCTTCAGCCTGAAGCTAGGGCCCCAGGCCTGCAAGGTAAGCCCTCTCCTCAGCTGTTTCCGTCTGGCTCAAGCTGGTATCAGTACCCAGCACTCAGGGACGTCGATGTACCTAAGTCCATCTTATGTGGCCTTAGCAACCATCCACACTGGGGACCCTCCTTCCTCACGAGAGCCTTCCCCCCACTGCCTGGTGGGCACTCCTTACGGCGTCGGCTGACCGCCTGGTTGAGGGACTGGTTGACCGCACCACCCCTTCATTCAACCACGTATCTCTGAACCCACACTGCACTCTGTGCCAGGCCCTGTGGTGGGCTCCGGAGAGCCACGAGTAGAGAAAATAAACAAGCTTTTGCTCAGTGTGGTTTAGTGGGAGCATCAGTCAAGCACAGAAGTACAGACACATCATTTAAACTTTCAGTGTGATGTAAGAAGGAGACCAGTGAGGCGGCGCCGGGACGTGCAGACGGGTGCTCACGAGGTGCTCTGGGGGAGGCGTGTTTAAGCGGAGAGGTTCATCCCTGCCACGAAGTGTGCCTGCATCTCCCCCGCGGCCGGCGACCCCCTACGCCTCGCCTCTAGCTCCCTACACTCCGTGCTCTTCACATCGACTCCCACTGCTTCCCTAACTATCTGCAAACAGCCTGACGTCTCCCGACTGCTTTCTTCAGCCAGACCTGTTGTGGTTTGTGTGTACCTACTGCCTTCCCAACATCTCCATCCAGATAGCTCCAGACACCTGAAACTTTTGCCCAAACAAAACACACACCCTCCTCTCCACCCCAACCATGCCCCTCCCCAACAAAACTAAATTCAGAGCAAAACCACCGAGCCCTTTTCCCTTTGCTCCCATATTGCTGATTGGCCCTGCCACCCACCCACTGGGCTGACCAGACACTTATGAGACACCCACGCATGCCTCCCTCCTTCTCTACCCTGTGATGAATTCCTCAGAAGATCTTGCCAATTTTCTATACTTATCTGCTTTTCCACGACTCAACGGCCACCACCTTTAATCCTGGCAACACTTTTGCCCACCTTGACTTCGGCAATGGTTTCCTGGCTGGCCTCCCCCATTCACTCTTGATCCACTGATTCTTTCTCTTCACTACAGAGTGATTGATTCAAAATGCCATCTGATCATCTCATTTCTCCCATCCACAGCTGTTAAAATCATTCAACGGTTTCTCGTGGGTCTCTGAATAATGGTCAGACTCTAACGCGGTCTATGAGATCTTGCACAGTCTGGCTCCGGCCTGCCTCTCCCAGCCTCTGTCTCACACCTCTGCACCCTTCATACAGGATGATCTTATTCACCGCCTTGAATACATCATGCCCTCTCCCCTGCATGCCACTTCCTCTCTCATGTACTCAATTCCTACTCATCCTCCACATCTCAGCTCAAATGTCACTTCTGAAAGGAAGCTTTCCTGGAAATCTTAAACTGAATTCCTCTGACACACTGCCATGGTACTATGTTTCTTGATGTTATAGCATGCATACAGGTTTACATAGGTTGTTGTGAAAGTCACTCAGTCGTGTCTGACTCTTTGTGACCCCATGGACTGTAGTCCATGGAATTTTCCAGGCCAGAATACTAGAGTGGGTAGCCTTTCCCTTCTCCAGGGGAGCTTCCCAACTCAGGGATTGAACCCAGGTCTCCCACATTGCAGGTGGATTCTGTAGCAGCTGAGCCACCAGAGAAGCCCCAGAATACTGGAGAGGGTAGCCTATCCCTTCTCCAGAGGATCTTCCTGACCCAGGAATTGAACCAGGGTCTCCTGCATTGCAGCCGGGTTCTTTACCAGCTGAGCTACCAGGGAAGCCCTGGTTATATTATAAGTTTATATAGGGAAGCCCTGGTTATTATGTAGGTTTATAATTAAACATAAATGTTTAATATTTGATTAAAGTAACTCTCTCCCCAATGGAAACTTAACTTCTAATGCAAACTGTACTATACTTACTCTTCCTTCTCCTTGTTCCTTTCCCATCACCCCCTTATATGTGAACATTTCCTAAGATATGGTGCCTCTCCCCATTTGGACTTCACATCCTCTCAACCATAGGGAGCTCTTTACCTTGTAACTTCAAAGCCTTTATCCTCAACCCCAATCTCTCCAGAGATTTATTTGAGATTTCCAATTAGGCTAGAGGTTTTATAACATTTCAATTGCCATCCATGGTTGAAACATTTCCCTTGGCAACTTACAACATATACATATCCAACAAATACGTGTCATGAAACAATAATACTATCATTCTGTTTTTTTTTCTATGATTTCATTTTAATAACATTTTGATTTTTCATGTAATTTCAAGATTAGAAGGGTCATAACCTGTAGCTTAAAACACACCATACCAACGTGCTGTTACCAGGTATTTCCACACAGACATTTCTTCACAACCTCAAACATGATATGTCCCAAACACTTATTTCCCAAATCATTTCTCAACCAAACTTCCTTAGTAAGGAATACAATCATTCTGAGTCACTCTGGATGAACGTATTAAAGAGTCGTTTTGGACCCCTGCTTACCCCAGAGCTGCTGAACCTGTCGTCTCCTCCCCTGCAGTGAGTTGCTCCTCGGCCCATTTCTGCCCTTCTTGCCATCACAGCTCAGTGTTACTGGGCTTGGAACAGTGCAATCACCTTTTTACCTGGCTCCCCACTTCCTGACTTTTCACGTAGAAGGTGACATGTTTGAATCACAAACATCAAGGGAGAAGGGAATTCAGCTCTTTGGTTCCACTGTGACCAACAAAGGAATATGTAGAGAACTGAAACGAGTGAGCCTTCCACCTGCCTTCATCTACTCAACAAGCTGCTTGACTCACTAAATCTCAATCCAGGCTGTCTCATGTTTCTAAAGCTTTGATTACAATCCAGAAGCCGAGCCCTGGCGTTGTGGCAATGGCAGGCAGACTTACCCATGTCTGCAGTGACCATGGTGGACTGGTTTTCAGGGACAGACACAGAGGTCTGGTCCTGATCCACGCTGCGAGAGTCCTCATTGGCCTCGTGTTGACTCTGGCTGAGCTCTGATCGCAGTTCCGAGTACTCATCTTCCTCCCTGAGAACAAAAGGGAAGTCAGACTCCACTGACAGACACACAAGACACATTCCCAGAGAATACGTCTTTTAATAACAAGATAAAGACACTCAGAATGCAAACAGACAGCTCTCCTCTCCTCTCCACATGGACCAGGATTCCTCTCAGGCTAACTAGATGAGCAGTGTTTGACACTGAAAGTTTTCACATCCATACCCATATACCCGACAAGATTCATCTATCAGCCTACCGGAAAAGTACCCCCTTCAAACATTTCCTAAAGAAAGCAGACTTCTTCACCCCCTCAAATTCCAAGGCGAAGAAGAACTGAGATTCCGAGCACTGAGGCTACAGTGGGCAGGCCCATCAAGGGCCTAGTGAATAGGAGTAACTCAGAGCATCACCACCAGAGTCCCACGCTGGGCTTCCTTCTGGGAAGAGAAGAGAAGGACCGCTGAGGTTACAGAGACTGGAAAACCAGCACCCTGTCTGTGCAATCAAAACCAGTGCTCTGAGAGGTGCAGGGGTCAGCATGTCTGAGAAAGACCACACTGAGTTTCTCTGCAGGAAGTAAGTGGAGCTTGGGGACAGGAAAGGAGAACGGCGTGAGGGGGAAAATCAGTGAGTGAGTGAGAACCGCTCAGTGGTCTATTTCCTTCAATCTGCCTTTGCTAGTAGGAAGATGACTGAAATTCATCCGTGTTTCATCTGCACAAACACACCCACTCCCTTCTCAGCCCCTCATGGATCCCTCATAACCTCTGGGCTCTGAATTAGTTATGGGCAAGCTAAGAAAACTTACAACTGCATTATGTATTTCAAAGTACACACAGACCTCCTTCCCACACCACCACCATCACTACACACACACTGGATACAGACATTGAGAGAGCAAAAATTAATCTTTGATGCATTTATTTTGCAAGGAAGCCAGAAAAGAAAACTGTCAGGGTGTTTAATTATGAATTTGGAAAGTCCAAAGGTGTCTGCTCAGCTCTGGGGGAGGGGTGTCTGTGAAGAAACATAGGAAGAAATTCTCTTAACCTGGCATTCACATTAAGTTGTTGACAACCGGAGGGGAAGGGCAGAGTCCACAGTTTTGGGTGGACCAAGATGGTGAGTGGTGATCAGTGAGACTTGGGGAAGAGGCAAATGCCATCTGAAGCTCAGGAGACACATCTATACTAGAGAAATGGGGAGAACTCTCCAGAGTTCTTGGTTCTCTCAAGAAATGAACATCCATCCTCTCAGGGAAAGAATTGAGCTAAGGCTTTGCTTTATAAAGTATTTCTGATAAAAGCCACACAGAAATCTAGGAAGACTTCAAACAGATATAAAACAACCAGACATGCAGAATGTGAATTAGAATGGGAGTGGTGATGAGAAAAAAATATAGGTTAATGTTATATGAATAAGTTAATTATTAGATATCTGCACAGCCAACAGTAATTAGGTTTAGGAAAGAAAAACAATTAGAAAGTACTCTTAAGAGTCACCACCTTTTTGGTCTAGAGGGTAACTGTGCTCTGATCCATCAGCTTCCTTTCAATCAGCAGCTGAAATCCTGATTTTAGTTAATGGGAGATTTTGTGTATAATGAATAAATTACCTTTGTTGTATGGCCAATGTAATCAGCTTCAGCTTGGCTGAGACTGTTTTTCAGCCAAAAAAGCCAGATAAACGCTGCTGCTGTGCCTCTGGTACAAATGGTATTTGCAAAATCTTTTACAGCCACCTTCAACTCTTTTGGCTTGGCAGATCCCAAACATCTAGTGCCTGCCAAATCTCCTGCTTTGTAAAAAACTAGTTTATTGGGATGGATTTTATAAAGAAGTGAATAGGGAAGGGGTGGGAGAAGGAAGCATTCAGTAAGGAAGTGAACATTCCTTACTGAGGTGAGAACACAGACTGAAGAATGATACCACACGAGAAATGTCACCTTAAGGCAGGAGACTTTCAGTGTCATGACATGCAAGCCAAGAATGCTCTTTCAAGGTATTTGAGCATCAAGACAAGGATAGGAAAGCAAAAACCAAGTGGATGCTGTTCTTTTGGGAGTCAAATATGTTCGCAGCTGGGCTTCTCATGTGGCTCTGGTGGTGAAAACCTGCCTGCCAATGCAGGAGATGTAAGAGACGCAGGTCTGATCCCTGGATCAGGGAGACACAGCACAGAGAAGGGCAGAGCCACCCACTCCAGTATTCTTGCCTGGAGAATCCCATGGACAGAGGAGCCTGGCGGTGAAAGCGACCTAGCACACGTGCACATGTTCACAACTAATTCTACCCTGTGAAGGATGCTCTGGGTGGACTGCAGCTCTGGGGCTGCAGGTGGGCAGTGACCGGGGAAGACTTCCAGGATGGAGCAGTACTACAGAAGAGTCTGAAGGTGAGCGACTTTAGATAGGTCATGAGGGTGCTTGGGCACATGCAGAGCCTCAGGGGAACCCGTGGACGTGAACTTGTGGAGTTGGAGCGTGTGGAGCTTGGGACAGAGGGGACGGATAGCTGAAACCAAATCAGGGTGCAGATGGAACCATGAGGCTGGAGGAACACTCAGGCCACTTGCTGAGTGGGCAATATTGGCCAGAAGCAAAACTTACTGTATTGAAGAAGGAAACAATCAGGGTCAAATGGTGGAAATAAATGTAAAATAATGTGTGAAGTCACGGAATTCAGGGGAAGGAGTAAGTGTTGTGAGATCTTTTATGGGAACAGATAAAACAGGCAGCGGGGAAGTACAGATGGTGTGTTCTCGACCCCACAGGGAGGGGCTGAGGTGAGCACACACCACCCCTGGTTAAGGACCCCCCTCAGGGGATCGTAAGGAAGGTTACAGTACAACACTACGTGAGCAAGCAGAGGAAACAGTAGAGGTGGAGAGCAACCTTGTACGGAGATTGTGTGCAGTCTTGTGCCCCCAAAATGAGGCACTGAAAGGTTAAACTGAACCTAAATATGAGCAAGTTTGTATAGCCCTGTTTCTCTTGCTGACTTTGGTAAAAAAAAAAAAAAAAAAAAAAGAAAGCCATGGAGTTGTATATCTTTGCCCTCTCAACATCCTTACTGGCAGGAACTGGGAAATGACAAAAACCAGTGCACTCCAAGCCCTGTGTGAGCTGCCGGACAATCTGGGACTTCGGCATATGGAGGAGAAGGGCGCTGGGGGCTCTCGCTGCTGTTTTAGTCCGAAGCATTGGTCCATCCAGAGCAACGGGAACAAAAACAAACAGACAAACAACAACAACAAAAAAAACCCCTGCAGATCCATGGCAGTTTTACAAAGACAAGAATCTGAGGAGATTTCCTGAGGTTCCTCTGGGCAGCAGGCCATCACCTAACTGGTCAAGGTGTGAGTGACAGACAGCATCAGCTTCTCAAAGTGACTTCATTGTTTGCTTCCTTCCATGGTGTATACACTAACTCTGGGTAAGTGATTTATCTTATTTCTTTGGGGGAAAAGATGCCTGATCTGAAGAACACTAATTGCTAAAGCTGAAGATGAAAAGGAAGAAAGTATGAAAAGGTCCAAGAAGTAGTCAAATTAAAAAATTAAAAAAACAGAGGCTTTGATAAACTGATAAATGTTGCTAACAGTATGCTATTGTGGTAGTTTCTTAACTGTTGTTGTTCAGTCACTCGGTGGTGTCTGACTCTTTGCAACCCCATGGACTGCAGCACGCCAGGCTTCCCTGTTCTCCACTATCTCCCGGAGTTTACTCAAGCTCATGTCCATTGACTCAGTGATGCCATCCAACCATCTCATCCTCTGTTGCCCCCTTCTCCTCCTGCCCTCAATTTTCCCCAGCATAAGGGTCTTTTCCAATGAGTTGGCTCTTTGCATCAGGCGACCAAAGTATTGTAGCTTCAGCATCAGTTCTTCTGATAAATATTCAGGGTTGATTTCCTTTAGAATTGACTGGCTTGATCTCCTTGTTGTCCTAGTGACTCTCAAAAGTTTTCTCCAACACCACAAATTGAAAGCATCAATTCTTTGGCTCTCAGCTTTCTTTATGGTCCAACTCTCACATCCATACATGACTACTGGAAAAACCATAGCTTGGACTATATGAATCTCTGTCGGCAAAGTGATGTCTCTGCTTTTTCATAATTATGGAATTAGAAAGTTACCAGGTGTTTTTCTTTGGCACATAGAGGGTCATCTCAGGATTCTAATGGTACATTATTTCATTCACTTAGAAGCATTTGTGAAGTGATACCAAGTCACTCAGTTTAGAGTTGCAGTGATTAAAGTTTGCTACTAGCTCAATAACTGGAGCAGCAGCAACAACTAAAAACTCCTGAGGAGGCAGGCATTAGACTGTATACAGAGGCAGAAAAGTCGCAGAATGGCAGACTGGCAGGGATCCTGGTGATCACCTGAGCCAGGATCAATACCTTTGTTTTATAGATAAGACCACTGACACTCCTAGAGGCTAAGCGACTTGCCTAAGATTATCCAACCAGTTAGCAACACAGACTAATGTCTAAATTTACTACGAACAGAACAATAATATGATGACCTAAGGAAAAGATTTTTTAAAATTAATTAACCAATTTATTTATTTATTTTTTGGGGGATAATTACTTTAAACTATTGTATTGGTTTTGCCATACGTTGACATGAATCCGCCACAAGTGTACATGTGTTCCCCATCCTGAACCCCCTGGAAAAGAATTTTTTTACAGATTCTTTCTCATTGTTAGCTAGGGGTGAAATGATCTAATTGGAAAAAGTCAATGAAAGTTTAACTCTTACCATGCTTTCCAGACCTCAAGCTGAAGTCCTGGGGAGTCCTCAGCATTTGATAAAAATGTTACTTCAGAAGTGATCCCTATACCTATCTTACTTTGGGGTGCACATTCATGCCTTGTCACTGGACTGGAGTGACTGGTGAACAAGACCCAGAAGGACATGCCCATGTCAGTCAACTGTGGCCAGCCCACTCAGCCTACCTGACACTTTGGTTTTTCTTTCGGAACACACTTGGTCTCTGCATTTAAAGGCAGAATTGCCCTGAAACAGCCATTTCTTTAAAGAACAAAGATGTTTTAGATACAAGGTATTCTTTTCAGTTCTCTTAAAGGATCTACAGCAGTGAATAAATGATGAGTAAATACTTATTTTCCCATACAGCACAGAGGAAGTTCAGACTCAGCTAGGAAACTTATGGTGAATAACTGAACAAACGGGACTCTGAAATGCTCTCTTATGTATATGATAATTCATCCTTGTCACCCATGAGTACCAGTTTTAAACAAGATCTGATAAAGGATCCATATTCAAAAACTTCAAACAGTGAACAAGGGTAGAATGTATACCATATAAGAAAATAGGGAGAGAGAAAAACCTACATTATCTTTCTAGGTTTTATTTTTATTTCATCATATTTTATTCTTTAGGCCACAAGCTAATCAGAACAACAAGTTTTGCCGGGAGACGAAGAGGTTTTGGTTACACTGTGTCTGAGATGCAGCCACATGAAGAGGGACACAGGCCAAACCACACAGGCGAAGCGCGGGCCTGAAGACCGGGAGCAAGGCCAGGCGCACAGGGCGGGCACGAGGTCTCAGAGACCAGACAGTGAGAGAGCAGAGAGGCCCTGGATACCTGCTCAGTCACCAAATGATGGGCACTGTGCAGACGAAGCAGCAGAAGGGTGAAACGCCAATGTGGGAGTGATACAAAGAGGAGGGGCCAGCGCTTTAGGGGAGCAGCCACTGGTGGAAAGTATGGGGGAGAACCCAGGGTAAGGGCCAAAGCTGAGGGTGGTGTTAGGGGAGGAGGAGGAGGTCCAGGACCTACAGGGCCAGGGAGGTTTGAGAAGGGAAGGTGCACCAGCAGAGAAGCAGGATTTAGGGCTAAACGCTGTAGAAAAGGGCCAGTAACAAGAAAAAGGTCACCGAATTGTTAAGAAATCACTGGTGATTTTCAAAAAAGTCTCTTAGCTTATGCTGCTATAACAAAGTACCATAGACAAGCTTAAATGACAGAAATCTATTTTTTCATAGTTTTAGACTTCGGTTGGTAGTCCAAAATTGAGGTGCCAGCATGGCTGGTTCCCAGTGAGGGCTCTCTTCCTGGCCTGCAGATGGCTGCCTTCCCCCTGCACCCTCACATGGCAGGCCAAGAGCAGGAGAGCAAGCGAGCTCTCTGGGCTCACTAATCCTATCGTGTGACCCCCAACTTCGTGACCTTGACTCAACTAAATCCCACCTCCAAACACTATCACATCGAGGGTTTCATCACACGAACTGGAGGGGGGCGGTGTGTGGCACAATTCAGTTCATAGCAAGAGGAATTTTGGCAAACCACTGGGGTCAGAAGCCAGACAGCTGTGGGCTAACAAGCAAACGGGAAATGAAGCAGAAATCATGGACTACTCAGAGTTGGCAGTGGAAGGTTGATGTTATAAGAGCAGCTTTTGGGAAAAGAAAATAATCTCCTTGGGAAACAATCTGCTTAGACATCTTTTTTTTTCCCCTCCCCCAGATGCAAAGTGAGCTACTGACATATTTTTCTATTTTACCCATCTCATTATATAATCCCCCCAACTCAGATGAGCATTAAAACAAAGCCACTCAAAACATACAGTTAAGTGAAAAAGCACCTATTACAAAAGAGTGTGTGCTATGTGATCCAATTTGTTTAAGATATTCATGAGTAAGGATTTTTAGAAGGCCATAAATACCAACTGTTTATTCCAAGCAGATGAGATTTAGGATGCATTAGGCAGGGTTCAGTTAGGAAAACATACACTTTTGGATGTTTCAAGCAGGACTTAATTTAGGCAGTTTTGTGCTTACAGAACTATTGGAAGGACCAGAGAAGAGAAGGGAGGGTGGAGGGCACCCTCTGTCAGCCTTGCGTCAGAGCTGCGATGGAGAGACTGCTGTTGCCCCACTCCTGCCCACCGCTCGGGCTCAGGCCGGTCAGCGCAGAGCCTCCACGCTCACCAAAGGCTGTATGTCGGCTGCCACCGCGACGGCCCCACCTTCTTTCTGCCTGCCAGAGGTAAGGGAGTTTGGGAGGCAGTCCCCAGGGTCAGTCGTCTTTGATTTGGGGGGGGGGACTAGAGAGAAGGCGTGGGAATGAAATCAGGCACCGGGCAACATGCACCGTAACCTACTGTCTTGGGCTCCTTGACAACCAAACGCATCCTCTTACACATATACATTCCCAAATGGCTATAACAATACCGTCAAGCTTCTGTAACTATCCCTAGTTCGACCGTGTTAATAAATGTACTCCCCTTCTTATCAGAATGGGAGACCCAAAGTCCCATGTATATCCATTGCTGGGTGAGCTTTCCTCTTCTAGTTTAACAGCAAATTCACCCAGGAATCATGTAGCCTAACTATTAAATGCTATGTTTTACCAATACCAACTCACCTTATATAGTGGGAGAAAACAAGAAAGGAAAAAGGAAACTGCATCTATACATAAACAAGCAAGAAATTATGCAGTCGAGTCATCCTTTTTGCAACTATTTATGAAACTATAATTAATAACTTTTGTCTTCCATTAGGAAATTCCTATTCCCTTGGTGTTTGGTGGTTAGAGCTCTTAACCTAGTGCAGTAATTAGAAATGTTTATTCCTGAGGGGTCTGGCCCTAGGTGGACTGACCTGTACTGTGATCCTCTAATTTACTAACTTGTATCACTGGACAACATCCAGGAGGGATGCCAGGGAATCCCATGAGTTTCAGACACAGTCCTGCCGCCTCATGGTACAGCTACAGTCCAGTTTCCCCTGGAGAGTTGGGATTCCGCCAGTACAGTAACCCCCTTCACTGCCTGTTGGTTCAGTGACATGAGATGTCCCAAGGGCTAAGTGGCAGCAATGGAATCACTGCCGTGTTTGCCACTACATTGTTCCCTTGGAATGAAACTTCTAAAACTAGCATAGCTCAAAGTCACCAAGAGGGGAAGCAACAATTTTTAAAGTGGGCTTTTAGGTATAAGAATGAGAGGAGCCACTTGTATTTCCACTTCTTGGTTCCTGAAGCCAGAAAAACAGGACCATGTACTGTTGCTAGTTGGGAGCATTTACCACATGTACAGGGGTTTTAAAAATGTTACCACGTGGATGGGGTACAACGGTAGACTAGGTCCACTATGAGATTTATTCATGATGCCACTTGTCACCTGATCCACTATGGACTGAATTATGTGTTACTGTCCGTTGTTACTACCACCCCAATTCTATGTTGCAGTGCTAACCTTCAAAGTCATGGTATCTGGAGATGGGACCTTTGAGATATAATTAGATCTAATGGGATCCCTCATGATGGGACTTGTACCCTTATGAAATAACAGAGCTTGCCTTTTCCCTCTCTCCCTGCCATGTGAGGACACAGTGAGAAGGAAGCCTTCAGGAGGACAGGAAGACAGCACTCAGTGAAGAAATGAATTGATTGGCACTTTGACTTTGGACTTTCCAGATTCCAGAACTGTGGGAAGTAAATTCCTATTGTTTAAGCCACCGGTCTTCAGTATTTTGTTACAGCAGGCTCAGCTGACTAATGTATATTCATCAATCTTCATCCAGACCAGGAGACTACAGGTATTTTTGGATCCCAGGGGCTAACATCTGCTCAGAGCCAATAATTAGCCCAGAATGTGGGTATCTCTTTTTCCTACTGTACAGTCTCTCCTGTAAAGTGGGTAAAAAGAAGACTGACTGTACCCACTTGTGACAGGATTGTAAACATCTTCATTTAAAGAGTTCTGGGTCTGTGAAGGAGGCCTGGTAAGGGGACTGGATAAGAGGTCATATATTATAGTGGGAGGTCAAGTCCTTGTTCACCAGACAGATCAGAGATTTTTTGATTACAAAGGTCAAGTAAAACTTTAGTATGCTGCCCATTTATATCAAAGCTAAAGACTCCATGATCAATTCTACATTATCAAAAATCTCTATGGGTCAAATAATTTTGATTACTACTGTAGCCCTGTTGACAAGTACAGTAGCCATGCCCACACTGACTCCAGTAGTGAAGTGGCATCAAAAACCCCATTTTAATGACGTTATTCCTGATCCCCATGGCCTCTGGACTATGTTACACTAGGAAGTTCTGGCATTTCAACATCATCTAATGTAGTCCTCCAATGAATCTAGTTTTATTTAATCAAACTGCTAAAGCTAACATACTAAATCCAGAATCTCTAATAGGAACAGTGATATCAATAACTCATCATCAATCCAACACTATATTCTTATTTCCCTGGTCTAGGACACTTCGGTCCTAATCCTACACATACTCTTCTCAAGTTCCTGTGACTATAAATGAACACAATCTTACTTGTATCTTCCAAGGTTGGAGTTTCTGCTTATCCCCCGGGGCATGATTGACTTTAGCTACTTTTGGGCCTAAAGATAAAGAAGAAGGGAGTAGCAGTGAGGTATGACTATGTCTGGTACCCTCTACCTGGGTTCAGCCTGCTACAGAGGCTCCAGGCAAAGAAGGACTAACTTGATCAGACAGGGAGGGAGACTGCTTCTGCAGGAGGGGAAACTCAGTGAAGTTTGCAGGCTCTAGGTATCTTGATTTATTTGAATCTATCCAATGTCTCCATTCAAATTCTCACCATTCCATCTCTTCCTATCAGTGCTTAATCTTTAACCTAAGAGATCTGATGTGGCTCTGAATTCCACTTACATGGGAATTCAGCGACCTGCAGTGTCTGATTCTTGACTACATTAGCTCTGAGGCTATACAAGGTGGGAAAGTCTCCCAGGGCAGTCACAGAAGGTCCCTAGTTCTCTGATTGTGACTGGAGATAAATATTTTAAACTATGAAACTGTTACATCTTTTCTCTTACGCAATTCAGTACGGCTTCCACATGGATACATCATAAACCATTCCCTGATTAATGATTTTTCAGCTCTTCCAATAAATTCCTAACTCAGGCCTAGACTGAAGTGACAAGAAAGTCTCAAAGGCACCAGGATCGTACCAGATTAGCATGACAATTCTCTACACCCTGGATATACCAGAGAGTCCAAGGCGTTGGGCACCTCTGCACTGGGTCGACTATAGCATCTTTGGAGTTGAGTGGTGGTGGTCAGGGAGGTGCCTTAGCCACTAGAGCTCACAGGACAACAAGAGCCTTGTCTTACTGGCCCACGTGTCTGCTCATCTTCCAGCCATGCAGGGAGTCCCCTCCTCAAGGAGGACTAGCTCATTTACATAATGAAAACTGGCAGAATTTAATGCGACATCTGTACAGATGCAATCTTCCTTTAAATAAAAGGGTATTTTAATACAAAACAGTTTGGCCATTAAATTCAATCTAAACATCGTGAAATTGAGTTTTCCAGGTGACATGTGATGCATTTTTTTCACAACTCACTAAGCTCATTTGCCTTCATCTCAAGATTTTAAAAGAGCAACATGTTTTTAATGGAAATTATGAATTTGCCAATGTACTCCGTCAGCCTCCTTTAAGTCTGCTATAATCATTTCTTTGGGCTGAAATTCTCTGTTCTTCTAACCTACAATCACTGAAGACCAGGATACAATTTAAAGGCCTTGAGGTTCTAAACTGGAATATGAGATGTACTGTGTGGCTCCAATTAACAGCAAATTTTTCCACAACTTTGCCCTGAAACAGAGGCCCCCCAGTACCCTCCTCAAGCAGCTCCATCATTACTGTGACTCTCAGAGCTCGGACAAAACACTTCCAAAGTGTCTTCTGACCCAGGACTTAGAGGCAGAGTTTAGAGAAGCTGCCTTTAAAACTGCCTTCATCGTGGCCTGTAAAAACAGAGAACAAAGCACTCCTCTCCATAAAAGCAGATGCCAACCATTTGTTTCCCTCAGGTTATTCTCCGAGCATGGGCAGGAAGATGGAAGTCCTTATCCTTGGCTCAGTAGGTCACCTGAAGCAAATCCTTCTCAAAAACAGGCAGACACAGCAACTAAGTGTTTTGTGCAGGAGACTTTGGGGCCAACTGATTGATGAGCAAGTAAGGCAGAAACCCCAACCATCACTTTTATGAAAGAAAACTGAATAAAGGCAGAGATGTTGAGGGTTCTAACTCTACCTCTCCCCTTTGCTAAGCGTAACTTAGAAGTAGTTGCTTAACATTTTTAAGCCCCAGGGTTTTCACCAATCAAGTGATGGATCGAATCTTGCTCCGGCCCTCAGGAGTTTGTATGACACTATGCCAACATTGGCGAGTCAACTGAGCTCAAAAAAATTTTAGATTATCTAGAAGCATATGCTATTTTCTTGGGCTTCAGAATCACTGCACTGCAGATGATGACAGCAGCCATGAAATTAAAAGATTTGCTCCTTGGAAAAAGATTTGCTCCTAGGACAAACCTAGACAGTGTATTAAAAACAGAGATATCACTTTGCTGACAAAGGTCCATATTGTCAAAGCGATGGTGTTTCTAGTAGTCACGTACAGATGTTGAGAGTTGGACCATAAAGAAGGCTGAGCGCCAAAGAATTGATACTTTCAAACTGTGGTGCTGGAGAAGACTCTTGAGAGTCCTTTGGACAGCCAGAGATCAAACCAGTTCAATCCTAAAAGAAATTAATCCTGAATTAATTCAGCATCAACTGAAGCTGATGCTTAAGCTGAAGCTCCAATACTTCGGCCACCTGATGTGAAGAGCCAACTTACTGAAAAAGACTGCTAATGGGGAAGACTGAGGGCAGGAAGAGAAGGGGGCGAGAGAGGACGAGATGGTTCGAAGGTATCACTGAATCACAGAGTTAGAACAAAATCCAAGAGAAAGTGAAGGACAGGGAAGCCTGGCGTGCTGCAGTCCGTGGGGTCACAAAGAGTTGGATACGACCCACTCTAGTACTCTTGCCTGGAAAATCCCATGGACTGAGGAGCCTGGTGGGCTGCAGTCCACGGGGTCGCTAAGAGTCGGATATGACTGAGTGACTTCACTTTCACTTTTCACTGTCATGCATTGGAGAAGGAAATGGCAACCCAATCCAGTGTTCTTCCCTGGAGAATCCCAGGGACGGGGGAGCCTGGTGGGCTGCCGTCTATGGGGTCGCACAGAGTCGGACACGACTGAAGTGACTTAGCAGCAGTAGAAGCAGTGACTGAACAACAACAAAGAAGCATATGTAACAGTTAGTTAAAATCAACATTCATAAATCTCTCAAAATCCCCAAGGGAGATAGAGGGGGTTGCATTTAGAACCTGTTAATAAAGCATCTCACTCAACTTCTTCTTATCAGTCAACTGAACATTACAACTCCTACCCTGTCTACCTTTCAGGATTACCATGAAGATCAAAGTCAAAATGGAATAATGGAGGCGAAAGCACACAGTTGACAGAGTAGACAAAATACTTATCAACTGTAAAAATATTAGTTATAAATAAAACACTGTTGTAACTCATAGAAAGTGTCAAAGTCGCTCAGTCATGTCCAACTCTTTGTGACCCCATGGACTATACAGTCCATGGAATTCTCCAGGCCAGAATACTGGAGTGGGTAGCCTTTCCCTTCTCCAGGGGAATCTTCCCAACCCAGGAGTTGAACCCAGGTCTCCCTCATTGCAGGCACATTCTTTACCAGCTGAGCCACAAGGGAAGCCCGTAATTCACAGGGTGCCTTCAAGTGTAAAACACAGGTTACCACCCAGAGGGGCAGAGAGAGAGCCGTGACTTGGAGCCGACTACCTGATGGTGGAGCCTTGCAAACGATCTATCTTCTTATTGAGCTCAGCGATGACACTGTGCAGTTCTGTGATGCGTTCCTCATACCGAAGCGTGGTTCGCTCCTGGACGTCCTCATGCTCTCTCATGAGATGGGACTGCTCACACTGGGATCAAGAGAACAAGACAGAAGTGCCAATGAATTGACATACCTAATAGCAAGAGAGTCTAAGTCTTACGGCCTCAAACCATCACAACCTCGACATGGAGTATGCCCCAAATAAACATATACCTGCTCGTTGGCCCAGAAGACACATCAACAGCTGAACTTCACAAAGTCCCTGATGGCCACTCAAGTCTCTACTTTTTTAGCTCTACATTTCCAGGTGGCTCTAGTGGTAAAGAACCCATTTGCCAATGCAGGAGAAAAGAGATGTAGGTTCAATTCCTGCATTAGGAAGATCCCCTGGGAGAGGAAATGGCAACCCAGGCCAGTATTCTTGCTTGGAAAACCCCACGGACAGACGAGCCTCGTGAGCTACAGTCCAGGGCGTCGCAGGGAGTCGGACACGAGCGAGTGAGCACAGCGCACAGCTCTCGTCCGCTCGTCGGGTGAAGGTCCCTCTGCCGCTGTCCGCAGCCTCTGTGGCACATTCACATCCTCTGCTTCTCTCCAGCTGCAAGGCAGGCAGAAGCTGCACTCAATATGCCAGCAAATTTGGAAAACTCAGCAGTGGCCACAGGATTGGAAAAGGTCCGTTTTCATTCCAGTCCCAAAGAAGGGCAATGCCAAAGAATGCTCAAACTACCGCACAATTGCACTCATCTCACACGCTAGCAAAGTAATGCTCAAAATTCTCCAAGTCAGGCTTCAACAATACGTGAACCATGAACTTCCAGATGTTCAAGCTGGATTTAGAAAAGGCAGAGGAACTAGAGATCAAATTACTAATGTCCGTTCGATCATAGAAAAAGCAAGAGAATTCCAGAAAAAACATCTACTTCTGCTTTATTGACTACACCAAAGCCTCTGACTGTGTAGATCACAAGAAACTGTGGAAAATTCTTCAAGAGGTGGAATTCCCAGACCACCTTACCTGCCTCCTGAGAAATCTGTATGCAGGTCAAGAAGCAACAGTTAGAACTGGACATTGAACAACAGACTGGTTCCAAATTGGGAAAGGAGTACATCAAGGCTGTATATTGTCACCCTGCTTTGACTTATATGCAGAGTACATCATGAGAAATGCTGGGCTGGAAGAAGCACAAGCTGGAATCAAGATTGCCGGGAGAAATATCAATAACCTCAGATAAGCAGATAACACCACCCTTATGGCAGAAAGTGAAGAGGAACAAAAGAGCTTCTTGATGAAACTGAGAGAGGAGAGTGAAAAAGCTGGCTTAAAACTCAATATTAAAAAAACGAAGATCATGGCATCCTGTCCCATCACTTCATGGCAAATAGATGGAGAAACAATGGAACCAGTGACAGACTTTATTTTTGTGGGCTCCAACATCACTGCAGATGGTTACTGCAGCCATGAAATTAAAAGATGCTTGCTCCTTGGAAGAAAAGTTATGACCAACCTAGACAGCATATTAAAAAGCAGAGACATTACTTTGCCAACAAAGTTCCATCTAGTCAAAGCTATGGTTTTTCCAGTGGTCATGTATGGATGTGAGAGTTGGACTGTAAAGAAAGCTGAGCACCGAAGAACTGGTGCTTTTAAACTATGGTGTTGGAGAAGACTCTTGAGAGTCCCTTGGACTGCAAGGAGATCAAACCAGTCCATCCTAAAGGAAATCAGTCCTGAATATTCATTGGAAGGACTGATGCTGAAGCTGAAAGTCCAATACTTTGGCCACCTGATGTGAAGAACCGACTCATTGGAAAAGACCCTGATGCTGGGAAAGATTGAAGGCAGGAGGAGAAGGGGACGACAGAGGATGAGATTGTTGGATGGGATCACCAACTTGATGGACATGAGATTGAGCAAGCTCTGGGAGTTGGTGATGGACAGGGAAGTCTGGTGTGCTGCAGTCCACGAGGTTACAAAGAAACAGACACCACTGAGCAACTGAACTGAACCTTCTTTTCGAAATCTGAACCTTGAGTGAACGGATTGAAGGTCGCATGTGGTCAACTCACTTGACTGAGGGTCCTGGGGAGACTGTGCGTCCATTCCCGCTACCTCTATTCTAGAGCTTTCTTGCCACGTTCTGTACTGCTGCTCAGTTTTTCTTTTACCAATTCACTCCTTTTTGCTGTAGTTTGGTAGGATACGCTTCAGCCACTTTCAATCCTAGATTCTATGACGCCATTTCTTATCTGGCTGGCTATTTGCAGACAGTGCCTTCCAGTATCCTTTCTTACCAGACTATAAACTCCGGGAAGGCAGGGTCTGGGTGTTGTCATGACTTAGCCCTCGCACTGGCACACAGCCTGGCTTCACTGTGGGTGACCTAGAAGGGCGATGGGATGGATAAATCACTGTGTATCAGGAAGCCGAGGAGCTTCCCTTGCTCAGCAGTTGATGGATTAAGCAGCAGCAGATGCTATAAAAACGTTTTTGCATCTCAAGTTTAAATCCTAAAGAACCTGTTCATCTTTTTCACTTGTCTCCTTCCTCCTCAACCCCCCATCAGTCACTGTGCATTTAATCTCATTTACATGACAATAAAACACTAGCCAGTGACAGAACAAGGAGTCCCACTTCTGAACAAGGAGCCCCTGTCTACTGCATTCAGCCCTGATTAATTTCCTGCCCAGCAGAGGAATTTTAATTTCATTTTTGGCAAGGTTTTCGTAACGCCAAGAGTCACATGTACTTGCCAGTTTTGCACTTTCAGGGCTGGTGGCAGGAGGGCAAGGGTAAGACTTCTTACCTTCTACCTCCAATGTCCTCTGCTCGCCATAAATCTGCCAGGCTCCCAAAGGGTGTAACCCAGAAGCTACTGGGCAGGAACACAAAGCCTTTAGAAACAGACAGGATGCTACAAAAGCCCAAGTCAATACTGAAACAGAAGTACTCAGCAAAGTATGATAAACACGCTGGCAGAAACCATGGCAGGGGCCACCCCTATGAACAACAGCGTGACCTCAGTCACACTATGTAGTAACCTCCTGGGTGCCACTCAGTGCTCCAGAAGTAAGGCTGGAGGCAACAAGGTTGAGGAACCCGCACTGCGGGCGTTAGGGAGAAGGTGACTTTCAGAGAAATGGCGATGTGAACCCGAAACGTCTGATAACGTCTGCTCAAGGTCCAACACACAGGAAGTAAGTGGACTCCAGAGGCCAGGAGGAAGGACGAGTGGAAATCCCATTTCTATGGACGTTTTCCTAAACACAGCTGAGCCCTGAGACTCGTAAGAATACTCTCTCCATGAAGTTATGCCTTTCCATCCGTCATCCATGACCCATCACACTTTAAGAGGGACGACGGAGGTCCAAAGACATGACAGTGTCTCACAGACAGTAACTGTCTGTGAATGAAAAAGGTTCTCCTTTCTCTGGAACATACTAAAAGCAGAACACCATGCCTCTCCATTCCTGAAGAATATCTATGAGATTGTGACTGGTCTTTATTCCCATCTTCAAATCGTGTCTGTGAGTGTGTGTGCACACATGTACATGCCTGCATTGGCATGTGTGTGGTATGTACATACGGATACGTATCTGACGCTCTCATGAGGGTCGCCAGTTCCCCATCTGACAATAATCATGACATAATGACCGGTCTGACCCAGAACTCATCGATGCCATGACTCATGCTTTGCCGTCTTGCCCTGCTCTGGGGTTTTCCACATTCAGTTCTCTAGGGCTGTAAGCTACTGTGAAATGCTTCCCCTTACAAACTCCACGAGCTCTCAACTCTCTGTTCAATTCCCCACTTATTCCTCCGCTTTCAGTCTCTACAGGTCAACAGGCCACCACCACTGCCACCAAAATGGACATGAAACTGCAAAATCCACTTAAAACTGAAGATGTGCAAGAAAAAGGCAGAGGATCAACTGATAACCGCTAAACCCACTGTGGGTGTCCCTGTTGACGGTCAGGAGCTACCTGAGAGGTGAGCTCCCAGACCGGGGCTGCCCAGCCTGTGGGGAGACCAGAGGGCTGGTGCCCAGACAGCAAGAGCAGCTGGTGTTACACCATCTCCGCCCCCGACCCCGCGTCTGACTGCGAAGTCCGCCCCGAGGGCATGAGCACAAACAAGACAGGGCAGGAAGCCCAGTGATTCAGCAGACCAGGATGTGCAGCTTAAAGAAGAGAAAAGATTCCTAACGTCTATTTGCAACTCAGAGGTTTGTTTGGGAGCAGAAACAAGAACATCATGGAGGAAAAAATTTCTCAGCTGAAGGCAAAGATATCTGGGTTACACTCCTATATTTTCCCATGTTTTTTTCAAAATGGTGGAAAGCCTCTATAATTTAATACTTCCTCAAAAATAATAGATATGTCTTGATTTTCTAAACTGTCTAAGACATCATGCTGGGTGCCATAGGGAGCATCACCGTGACGTCTGCCTTGAAACAAAGTGTGGTCACAGCTTCCGAGCAGATTTCTCTGCTGGTGAATAAAAAAGGGAAATAAGGGGAAAGGTGTGAGGAAGAAGCGATGGCAGGATGGTAGCCTACAGATTCTTTTCCCAGTGAAACGAGAATCTGGGAAATCATCATCAAAGCTCCTAGACTCTAGATGAATGAATGACTGAGAAGACAGAGCTCATAGTTGATGTTACAGAGCAACATCCCCTTGAGGCATCTGGTCAACCCACTTCACCCATTTTGTGCATACTTGCTATGCCCAGTCCAAGATATGTGGAGGTGCTGCTCTCCAAGCTTAGTGAAAAACAAACCCTTAAGCATTTCTAAGCTGCAGTGTGGGGGAAGAGTGGAGCAACTCCGACCAGGGCAATGGCACAGGGCAAAACAAGCTGTCACCTGCAGGAGCCAAAAGAGCTCAACAAAACATCCTCGTCAAACAGCTCCCATTAGGCTGCACAAGGCTAAGTCCAGGAATGGGGCGCTTTCGTGCAGGAAAAGTGGAAGATGGGTGGGTGGCACCCAGGACTGACAAAGGCATTCTGTGAGCGACCAGTGCCTTCCTGCCCTGGCGACCTCCCACACAAGCAGGACTGGCCTACTATAGCGAGGCCCAGTTCAAAAGTCACACTCCATATTGTTAGTGAGCCATGCCTCTCACTACCCTGAGTTTTCAAGAGTATTTTTTAAACCCAGGAGGTGATTTCGGCTTCTGTTACTCAGGGACACAGGGTAGGTCAAACTGTATACTGCAACTCCATGTAAGAGTCATGTATGGGGAGGTAGCCCAGTAAAGCCTCATTTAAGAAGGTAATATAACCATGACAACCAAATAGAAAAAAGGGAACGACTCCTATTACTACTTAACGGTTATGCACATTCTTAGATTTTACGTTACAAATTTAAGTACATTACAGAAACTTCTAAAGAATGATGAAAAAAGTACCCACTTTTTTATAATCCATGAACACAATCCTTTTTCAAATAATGTTCATTTCCCCCAGTATTTTCTCATGTACGCGGGGCACCGCCAGGACCATGCAGGATGTGCGTCACAGAAGCATCAGTACCCCTGTGGCAGCCGGCAGGGACATCCACCAAGACTCTGTTCACCTCTATCCATGCGTGTGATAGAATTATACTTCTTCTCCCCCTTGAAGCTGGATAAGGCCATGTGACTTGTTTTGTCCAATGAGATATGAGTAAATATACACCTTTTTTGCCTACAAGCCTTTTGGTACTCCTGCAGGCTTTCCCATATTCCCTTCCCCTGGCCGTGGCTGCTGACAACGCTCCAGACAGTAGGGGCTATCAGCTCGGGAGGCTCGGTGAGGACCAAACTGCAGTTTCCTGCCAGTCCCAGCAAGCTCCCAAAAAGAAGCCAAAAACAAACCTTGGCTATTTTAAGCCACTGACAACTTGGTATTATGTGTTATCATTGCATATACTGATGATACAATCATTTTATAGATGAAAATGGAATAAATGCACAGGGACTGATTTATGTATTAAAACCCAGATAACAAACAATGCTCTGCAAAATCTTTTGATTCCTGAGTGTGCCATCAAGGAGCCCTTCAGAGGCTGCTGCAGCCAGTCTTCTCCCCTCTACCCCCTCCCAGCTCCTCGACCTGTGGGCACATCTCCTACCATTTACCTAAACGTGGCAGCAGAGACATCCCCCTTGGTCTCCCACCCTGAATCACCTCTTCTGGACTCCAGGAAACCTGATTATTATGCCTTACAACACCAGAGGGGAGCTAGGAAACCCACACAGCTTTCTCCTCAACCCCTGGGGACCACCAAAATAGAAAAGTAGAGACAAGGGGGTATAAAGCAGGGAACTGTAAATCCCTCCAGCTCCCACCAAGCCAGCTTTTGTTGCCAAAGTCAATTACTCAGCAACAACTCTCTGAACAGAATGCAATGGCGGCTTCTTCTAGCAAAACTTGCAAATGAGGGATTCCTTTCTCCTCCTTACTGTGCAGAAACATCTCACACAACTTCAGCAGACCAAAACAAAAAATGGTTTCAAACAACACACTGCGTTTTATTCTTCTGTTATTACAAAGAAGGACATTTGGGGGTTTCCAGCTATTTCTGACTGATCCAACAGCACTGCAGAGCAAGAAAGCCCAGGCTTGAACAATCTTGTCTGCCATGCATTTCTGGAGGTCAGTAGCATAAAGAACCTGGGTTTCTCCTGAAACCACAGACTTTCAGTTTGAAAGGCAAAGAAAAAAAAAAAGATTGGAATTAGAGAGGATGGAATGTTGCTTTTCCTGAATTTCATCTGGTGCTTACTACATCCCCTGAGATTTTTCTCTAGATTTCCACTCTTCTATGATGATGATGAAGCAAATTTAAAACCTATATAAATACTTGCCTCTAGCCACATAAATTCATGAAACTGTCTATATGCAAAAATGCTTAATACAGGCAAGCAATATTATCACAATCATCAAGAATAAAACCCTTTAGGCTCATTTTTGCAATCGGTACAACCCAGGGATAAAGCTGTGAGTCAGCCTTGAGACAGACTGGCCTGAGAACTTGAGCCCTTGTTGGAAAAATCCTGTGCCATGCAGTGATGCTAAGAAGCTTTATGGTTTTCTTAATGTTCTTTACTGGGTTTTATCTTACTCTGCAGAGGCCACTGATCTTTAATCATCATATTAGTCTCAGTCGTCAATCCTAAGGGTATTATAAACTCCATTCTTGAAAAATGCAAAGCTATCATTCATTTGTTAACCCTCTCTACCATCCTAGGAAGGGGGTTCACATCACACTGGATTGATGGCAAACAACACCACTCAGGATATTTCTATCCTCATTCAAAGTCCTTGCCCAGGTTCTCCTGAGGGGTGGGGTGGGGAACCAGGCCAACTAAACAAAGACACTCAGGACCAATGGCAACATCACTGACAAAACACAACAGCCAGAGCAGAGGACTGAATAGTATAAACCAGTAGGGAAGGGATGGGGGGACAGAGATCCTGGCAAGGAGAAGGCATCCAACTGACCTCTGTGAGGATCTTATATGGAGAAAAAGATGGAAGAAAACACTGTCTCCGTTACATTTAATGAAAACTACGTATGTTTTCTTCCTAAAAGCAGGCAGGAGAAAATTCAGAACACTTGCTTTCTAAAGAAAGAGAGCTCAGAAATAGAAGGTAGACTCTATTACTACTGACCAATTTTGAAGGGGCTCAGAAGCTTGCTTTATTATCTCCTTCTGTAGTGCTTTTTAAAAAAGGAGTTACTAAAAATAATTTTTGGCATACTAAATGCATAGAAAATATGCTGAAAGCATCAAACCAGTACTATATATGATCTTTGGCAGTTTCCTATGGGGCTGTCCCCAAGATGTTGTTTAATGTTGGTACACATGTATGAACATCTCTGAGCACCTGTTGGATTCGGGAGGGTAGATATATTTAAATAAATATGTGCCCTATTCCCTACTCTTCTTAAGATCCACAGGGCAGCCTGGGCATCTTAAAAAACAATACAGGATTAATGTGGCTATGTTGTTGTTGTTTAGTTGCTCAGTCATATCCGACTCTTTGCGACCCCACGGACTGTAGCCTGCCAGGCTCCCTGTCCGTGGGGACTCTCCAGGCAAGAACACTGAAGTGGGTTGCCATTTCCTTCTCCAGGAGATCTTCCCAGCTCAGGGATCGAACGTGGGTCTCCTGCTTGGCAGGCAGATTCTTTATCACGAGCCGCCCCTGAAGCTGTGCAGTCCAGTTATGGATTCCCACAAAACCTAGAGAAAATCCTGACTTTTGGTGCCTTCTAGCTACATAATCTCAGGCAAGATACTCAAATTCCCTAAACCTCAATTTCTTCATTTATAGACGGGAATGTTAAGGTATCTATATCTGAGATCATTTTGAGAACTATACCGCCTGGCATGGAACAGAGCTAAAGTGGGGTGATGATCACCATTGCTATAGGCTAATAGTGAGCAGCATTGTTAATCAGATCCCTCAGGAGGCTGTGATGGACAGACTAAGGTGCCCATGTGATCCCTGCATTTTCTTTGTGTGATACCATCTCACTGAGTCTGTGGGGGATGCATGCCTGCCTTCAACTGAAACAATGCGGCAAAAGTGATGGGATGTCTCTTTCATGATTGCATTACTTTGTATAAGACTGTCTTGCCAGAAGATTTAGTCTAGGCTCCTTCTCTCTATTGCTGGCATTGAGGGAGCAAGCTGCCATGAATCCTATACCCACAAAGAAATTCTGCCAGTGACATGAGTGAGCTTGGAGGTGAACTCTGCCCCAGTTGAGCATTCAGAGAGTTCAGAGCATTCAGTTCTGACAACACCTTAACTGCAAAACTTTCACAAGACCCATTTAAGCCATGCCTGGAATCCTGATGCATAGGAGAGAATAAATGTGTGTTATTTTAAGTCAGTAAGTTTAGGGCAATTTGTTAGACAGCAATAAAAAACTAATACAGACACACTTTGCCTTCCCTATCATATTGGTTTTGGGTTCCTTTTACTAGCTCTTCCCTTTCCATCAATATTCTTAAAACTTCACCGCATTATGACCATGCATAATGAGCCTTCTTTTATTCAACTAGTTCTAGTATCACCATTAGTAATTACTCAACGGATGATGCTTTGATTATGTCTTGTGAACACAAGCACCATTTATATTTTACATTTTAATCATAGCTCTATAATATTTAGAACTGGTAAAACTTATGAAAGCCGCAGAAGAGACATTTACACACAGACTTACTCTCCCACCATCTGGTAAAAAGCCTCAAGCGTGAATCACCTGCCAAGGTGTGTAACGCAGACAGCACAGCACAGACATTTCCTTGTTCTTAATTTTTCTTGCATTAATCTCATCTTTATAAAAGGTAGGAGCCTGGCAAGTTTGATCTTTTTTCCCCGTGTTCTTTCCTGGATCCTAGTATCTGAACAGGGAAGACATTTCCAGCGAAGGGAACACAGAGTAACTTTTAAATACATTTATTGTAAGAATGCAAGTGAGAAGCAACTAATGGTGTTTTGATGTAACATAGGGATAAAACCAGCCATCAAAACTATTACATAGGATTGTCTTGATCATAAGTAAGCCAAAAGGAAGCTGAATCAATCTCTGACACAGCAGACAAAAAGTGTCCCATGCTTCTCTTATCATCCTCTGCACAAGCTGCTCTGTCGTTGAGACTTAAATTTTAATAAAAACCTTCCTGGTCATCTTTTAAAAGTCAAGACTGGGGTACAGTCCAGCTTTCAGTTAAAAGCACTCACAATTTCTTTTTTCTAAAAAAAAGTTCTCACCAATAAAGACTATTAATAATTGTTGGTGTTACATCATCCTACTTTTTTCTTTAATGCAACAAACGAACAACAACAACAACAAAACACCACTTGCTCAAAAGAAGAAACCTTAAGAAACAATAACAAAAAAGGGATTTTAAAGTTTTAATTCACCAGAATTCACTATTAAAAATTATAATACTGTCTTTCTGGTTTTTTCTATCACATATCTCTTACTTTCATAATCAGAAGGAAAATATTTCAAGTAGAGTTTTCACCAAAGTAAAAACTGAAAATTTCTGTCCCTGCACCATCTTCTGTGAGAAAAGAATACTGGTGGCCTTGTCTTGGCTTTGTGCCAGGCTGCTCATCTGACCTTGGGTGAGCAAGTTAACCTCTCTAGGTAGCCTATCAAATGTGGAAGTAGACTATCTCAAGTACAAAGGGCCCTTCCTCTTTACTCAGACAGTCTAAGATTATGAGACATGAGTTTTCAAAACTTGCCATAGGCCATTCTAGACTGATGACTGCCTGATTTTTAATCTCTCTGAATTCCCACACAAAAATAGAGAACCTATACATCGAAGATAAACCTCTGAACAAGGACACAGAAGCAGGTAGGGACAAACCAATAGCATCCACAAGACCTGAATGGTGTCTGTGTGGGCAAAAGCAGAGAAGAGACAACACTGCTGGACTTGAGAACTGGAAACCCCCCCAAATAACCAGTAATTATGAGGGTGAAAGAGGACAGTAAAACAGGTGGCTTGAAACTCAGCATTAGAAAAGCTAAGATTACGGAATATGGTCCCATCACTTCATGGCAAACAGATGGGGGAAAAGTGGAAGCGGTGACAAGTTTTATTTCCTTGGGCTCCAAAATCACTGTGGGCAGTGACTGCAGCCACGAAATTTAAAGACACTTGTTCCTTAGAAGAAAAGCTATGACAAATCTAGACAGTGTATTAAAAAGCAGAGACATCACTTTGCTGACAGACGTCCATATAGTCAAAGCTATGGCTTTTCCAGTAGCCATGTATGGATGTGAGAGTTGGACCATAAACAAAGCTGAGCACTGAAGAACTGATGTTTTTGAATTGTGGTGCTGCAGAAGACTCTTGAGAGCCCCTTGGACTGCAAGGGGATCAAATTAGTCAATCCTAAAGTAAATCAACCCTGAATACTCATTAAGGACTGATGCTGAAGCTCCAATACTTGGGCCATCTGATGAGAAGAGCTGACTCATTGGAAAACACCCTGATGCTGGGAAAGATTGAAGGCAAAAGAGAAGGGGCAACAGAATGAGATGGTTGGATGGCCTCGTTGACTCAATGGACATGAATCTGAACAAACTCCAGGAGATAGTGGAGGACGCAAGGTGTGCCGCAGTCCATTGCAAAGAGTTAGACATGACTTAGCAACTGAACAACAACAGATATACCAGAAGGTGAGGGGGGGCCAGATGGGAGGGGTCTTTCCTGAGCCAAGAGGGAGCGAGCAAGGGGTCCACAGGAAGATCTGAAGGGCCAAAAGCACTATTCCCTTTGAACTTTCCAGACTGGCCCCAGGACTCCCTACCAGGAGGAGAAACTGGTGGGAGTAGGATCAAAATGGAACAGGATGGCATGACAGAGGAAAAGGAAAGAACAGAACTAGAAAGAAGCAGGAGAGGGGATAGAATTAGGCAGAGTGAGAAAGCAGAATGACCTGTGAAGATGAGGAAACAGATGACTAAGCTCTACAAACTTAAAAAGGCCATTTTCAACTCTGCCTCTTAAAAGTTAATAAAAAGCTATTTTTCACATAAAAATGAAAAACAGAACAGTACTGAGAGCAAATTCCACATCAAGTTATTAGAAAGAAAAAGAAGGAAAAAAAAGAGCAGGATAACATCTCTATAAACCATGAAGGCATGCCACAAAATAGAGAACCTCTCCCATCACAAAAAGTCCCAAATAATAGACTATTATCTCAAATTAGCCAAAAGACTTCAAAAAGATGAAACGACATAAAACACAGAAGAATGTAATTCAAAGTTAGAAAAACTCAGAAAGAAGGTAATAAAGTACACACAAGAAATAAAATAAAAATGCAGGAAAAAAAAGCCAGGAGGGAATAAATACAACATACAAGGCCTAAGAAAAACAGAAGATGGAGATACAGATACAGAGAATTTGAGACAGTGCCAGATATTGAACACAGGCACAGAAGAGCTAAGATATGAATAGTAAACATCCTTGAAGAAAAAAAAGGCAAGAGAACAAAGTATTCAATATTATAATTTAAAAAAAAGTCTCTGAAATTAAATGTAAGCAAAAGAAAACACAGAAAATGTAAGAATACCAAACCAGAATGACTAAAAATAAGAGTTACTCTAGTAAAATTAATAGAAGGGAGGGAGGAAGGAAGGAAGGGAGGGAAGAAGGGAAACGAAAAGAAAAAGAGAGAAAGAAAGAGAAAGAAATGCTATGAATGTCTACAGTAAGTAAGTGTCTTGTGAGGGAAACATAGGTGAATTACTGGGAAACTTTGAGAGCAACGCTCTATGTCAAAATAGAGCAAAGAAACATACTCAGGCAAAGAAAAGATGAGTCAAGGGTTTTATATCCAGGAGGAATGCCTTTCAATTATAAAGGGCAGAGATAAATCATTATTAAAAAGCAAGAAGCTGGTGAAGATTATTCCTGTGAGTCCTCCCTGAGGAACTCTATTAGAAAGCAAGCTTCAGGCATTAAACAAACAGAAGGATGTTGACATTAAGACCATCGTAAACATTAAATATATAATTTACTTGTAGAAGACTAAATGAGGACTAAGAGGAGAAAACGTGAAAGATGTGACCAGCGTATGGTCAGAAGGTGTGGATATAGTACAACTGCAAAAAACTGCAGGAATGATGAAAGCATAATGCAAAAAACTTTTCAGTAACTCTATTTGTTATGGTAATATGATTATTATTATTTTGAGACTGATTGTATATAATACAGAATAAAGTAAACCAGTAATTATGGAATATTCTCATCCAATCATCCTCTGTAAACATAAAAACTAGGATTATTTTTTGTTTATGTATTTTTTGGCTGCACCACAGTGGATGGGATCTTAGATCCCCAACCACCATGCCCCCTACAGTGGGAGCACAGAGTCTTAACCACTGGACCTCCAAGGAAGTCTCTCGAACTAACACTTTGAGTGTGAAAGAAAGGAGATACAGATAAAGTATGGAATCCAAGTAGAAGAACCCTGTAGTTTGAATTTAAATTGGAGGGATTAATATGAGCACCTAAGGTATTTTATCTTAAAATTTATAAATACTTACATATATAGATAAATAAATAATTCCCTGACTATGTATATAAAAGAAGCCTAAAAACAATGACCAGCCTGGAAGCAGTAAGCACCCTTAGCACCCAGACTGCAGTCTTGAAATACCATTTTCCACAAAGAAAAACCAGGTCTATTTGCAGAATGCTTAATTCCAGGTTTGGGGGGAGAAATGTAATCCTAGTAATTCCTAGGTTTTTTAGAAATTACTAGAATTACTAGAAATTACAGAATTACTAGAAATGTAATTCCTAGTAATCCTGGAATCACTACTAGGCTAGTGTCAAAAGATTCAGGAGCCATGTGAAGAGGTTCTTACTGGCCAAGGAGTAAACTTTGAGTTTCTACAAGGAAAATAATTACAAAGGACTGACCCAAGTATGCTTAAACTCAGAAGTTCATTTTTTTTTTTAATAATTGGGCACTTTCAGAAGATCATAGGTCATCAATTCATTATCTTGAAAAATGTTAAATGAAAAGAATGAAGCATTGATTCTACTTTTCCTTTATGAACTATACCATTGTTTGAATAATTCATAGATGATGGGAAATGTCTCTATAAAAGTATTCCAATTAATAACTGATAAAGAAATGGCAGAAATAAAATACTATGATATTTTGTAAAGTCCCGATGCACCAGTGAACTTTGGCACTGAGTGTCAATATAGCTGCCTTTAGAAGGCAAAACAACCAGATACTGGGTTGGCCAGAAAGTTTGTTTGGGGTTTTGAAAAACCCGAACAGACTTTTTGGCCAACCTACTACGACGTGCTTCCCAGCGGAAAAACAAATGTCTTTTATAGTGTCGCCAGAAGGACTGACCATGAATCTGACTGAGTCTCTGGGATCCAAGGCCATTTTGCAGGAAATAAAGAGGGCAGAGGAACACAGCGAACTGTGCCATGGGTGAGCAATCAGTAACATCTGGACTGGGGGAAACTCCGTAGGTCAGACACTTTTAACAGATTAAGTGTAAAGCCAATAAAGAATGAAGGGAAAACCTGTGGACTGAGAAATTAAAAGTAAACATGTAGTTTTCAAATGGGCAAGACAAAACTGTACTGTCTAGGGACATACAAACTCCTGCGACAGACTGTCAAGAAGCAGAAACACGACTGGAAACGTCATGGTAGTGGTGACATCCGGGGCAGGGAAAGCGAATTGGGATGAGGCAGAAGGACGGACTCCTGGGAAGGCCAGCAGGTTTTAATTTTTTACCTGGTCAGTGGTTACGAGGATGTTCGATCATTAAGCAATATTTGTATTGTGGGGATTTCTATATCTGTTTTATCTTAAACAAAAAAAAGAAAAAATAAAAAGCAAAAAACTAAGAGACCCTTTCCAGACTCCTCACCTGTGCCTTGGCCAACTTCTTTTCCAGAAGGTCCCGCTCCCGCTCTGTTTGCTGCAGACGTTTATTAAGCTCCACTATATCTCCCTTGAGTGACGCCAGGGCTGCCAAGTGGAGCTGCAGTGACAGGAGGAAAGGGGCACAAGGTTAGACCCTTCAGCACTCACTCACTTCCGTCCCCGTCCCTTCATTCCCTGTAATTATTGTGATCACAAAGAAAAGGGGTCATCTGCAGCCAGACACCTTGGGTGACATTAATCTCAGGGGACAATGGACAGAAATCAGGAGTCCTACCGCCAAGCTGGGTTATCTGGTCATCCTGAATGTACCAGGGAGAACCCTGTTAAGTGTGGGCAGCAGGACCTAATTTGGGATGGTCTGATTAAACAGAGAGCAAAGCTGCTCATCCTATGGGCTTTCCCTGAATTACTCAGCAAGGACCAGATTAAGCGCTGGTGTGGACTGCCTGATTCTCAAGAAGCAAGGCAAAGACAGGATCAAATTAACTTCTACCTTTGGGAAAATATGCAAGTTGAATGGAGCAATTCAATTTTTTTTCAAATTCAACCACAGATATTGCCATGTATCCAGACAGCCCAAGGGGCTGAGTAGTAAGAAAAGAATGCGAGAGCTCATTGTTTCCGACGCTTTCCTCCTCAGGTTGACCCATTAACTTTCTGACCAGCTCCTCCTTCCTCATTGCCCCCCAGACAGTCTAGAAGACTAGATGATGCTTCTGGCCTCTCAGGGCACAACCAGAGCTCTGATAAATCATGTTACGGCAAGAGAAACTGAGAATCCCTTGCTGTTCCTTTTTTTTCCCAGACGACCCTCTCAGAATAAGCAGAGTGAGAAAGAACGTTCCTCAGCAGATGAGCGAGTGCACCATGCACTTCCAGGAGCTCCACCTGCTCAGCATTCAGGCTCTGCCCATTGAGCGCGGGTTGCACACACGCTCACCACACACGTGCCCACTGCACTGTGCAGGCGGACGGCTGGGCTCGTCTTTAACATCTGTTCAACCATGCTCCCGAGCAACACCTTCCCACCGTCCCTGCCCCGAGTCACTACTTCTCTGCCTTCACTGTCGCTCCTGGGTGGAGCTCAATCGATGTAACACTTGGGTAAGTGAGGACAATCAGAGCAAACACTCCCTCTTTATAGGAATTGTGTAGCTTCTGCCAGGAGGCTCTAAAGTACCGAGTGACCTTACAAGATGGACAGTGCAGCGGTATACAACTCCACTTCAAAGATCTTAACTTCAGGTTTAGAAAGAAGCTTTTTTCTGCAGCCTGTCTCTCTACACCATGTGGTGGCTTGGGAGGCTTGGGGGAGAGTGCATAGCTGAGAAGGAGATGTGGGGCAGAGCTAGGTTTTCATAGCAGTTGTTTGTGAGACGACCACAACAGTGAGTGCGACTTCACTTAATTGCATGGGGGCTGCAAACCAACAGATCAATAACAGAGCTGAAATCAAGAATCCTTGAAATTTAAAAAAGGAAATGTCAGGCCATCTGGCGGTTATTTGTCTTCTCATGCGGGGCTAAGGCTGCTCAGAAAAGGTCACTTTAGGTTTCAGATACAGGGTTTATGTGATGAATTCTCAGCACAGATACCACAGTGTTCCCATTGTACAATTTTGGGAGGCAGTTTGGCTCCCAGGGTGGGGAGAGGGAGGCAAATTCACTCCCTTGCCTAGCTGGGTTCCCCCTTCTGCCTTTGAACTGTCAATCTGAGAATGTTCCTCTGCGACAGACACTGCGGTCTGTTATGCAATTATGTCCTGTCTTGGGAGAAGACTTACCTTCTCACCCTTGACAAGGAGGATGAAATACATGAAGAGCTCGTGTGCTCCTTAAGAGATAAGGGAGTGGAAACAAGAATCCCAGCTATGTGAGCGTAGACAGACCTCCTCTCTTGTCTATCTCCCCTCTTACTTCTGGGCCAAAGGGCTGCCCACAGGAATTGTGGGGGAGATTCAGGGGGGAAAAGCTGACAGAGGAGACTGTATAGGCCACAGAGACTTTATGAACTGGGCCCAGATGGGGAGACCAACAGAGATGTTATCTCCACCACAGTACAGGGGCAGAGGAGGTTCAGTGGGACGCGGCTGAGGAGGAGTCACGGACTTAGAGACAGTAACACCAGCTCTCCAAATGGCCTGAGGATCCATCAGATGTGCTTGTGGGGACAGTCTCTTCGCTTCCCTGGTTGGAAAATGCCTATCCATGAAACGAGACTAGATCAGTGATTCTTAACCTGAAGACTCCTTAAGAATCTCATGAATGGGATAGGCCTTTCTTCTAATGAAGTCGCTCAGTTGTGTCTGACTCTTTGTGACCCCGTGGACTATAGCCCACCAGGCTCCTCCGTCCAAGGAATTCTCCAGGCAAGAGTAATGGAGTGAGTTGCCATCTTCTTCTAGAGAGGAGTATAAACTTGGTGTTTAGGCAGTGTTCCCCTCATTAACATGATGATGCAATCTGAAGTCTATCGATGGACTCCAAACTAAGAACCAACTGGACTAGGTGCTAGATCTGTGATCCCACCTGTTCTGCAGACATGTGGAATGACCACAGACGTCTGAGTGGGGCAGGCCCTTGGCACATGACGTCTCCCACATCTGTAGGTGAGGATCTGAAACCCAGAGACTGACTTGCTGACGTCAAGTCTCATGCAGAGCTTAACATGAGAGCCAAGGCCACAGGTACCCTTTCCTCACTTCGCAGTGTTGCACATGACAGCAATGTTCAGTTTAATTTGAATTAATAGTTTACTTAAAATATTTCTCCTCAATGTCCCATGGCAGGCTGAACGGGCGGGGAGTGTGCAGGGGAATAGACAGTTGTCTATGTATGGCCGAGTCCCTTTGCCATTCACCTGAAACTGCTGCTGCTGCGGCTGCTAAGTCGCATCAGTCGTGCCCATCTCTGTGCGACCCCACGGACAGCAGCGCACCAGGCTCCTCTGTCCACGGGAGTCTCCAGGCAACAACACTGGAGTGGGTTGCCGTTTCCTTCTCTGAAACTACCACACTATTGTTAATTGGCTATACCCCAATACAAAATAAAACGCTTTAAAAAAAAAAAAAAGAAATTTTTTGAGAAAAAAACTCAGATAAATATATAACAGAAAAATAAACTAGAAAGATGGCATTCTAACTTTTTGGGGGAGGCCTCTTGGTGGTTTCAAACCCTTTTGGGATAGTTTTTAATACATTTTTGTTTTTCTTTTTCAGGAGAAAGAGGCTTCTGTGTTAAGGAAACAAGAGTTGTGACAGTGTCCTCTGCAGGTGAAGACTGTAGCATAAAAACCGTATGGGTTTTCTATTTTCCCTCCCTGCTGCATTTTCTCTCCCTGTCCACCAGCAATTCTGATAGAAGAAAAAACTTAAACCAGGTAGAATAGACACACATTGCTTGCTGTCACTGAGACATGTGTTTAGCAGAAGCTAACTACAAAGGCTAGGAGGTGCAGTTGGGTAAAAAGTTTGCCCACAAGTTGCAAGATGAATTGTCAAGGATCAGGCTGACCAACCCCTCTCTCACCCTCATGACTGAGTATGGGCCAAGTTCCGTCCCCAGCCTAAGAGAGCAAGAAAATATATGACGTTTGGAGTTTGTGCTAGTTTCTTCCCCAACACACCTTTCTCTTAATGTTCAGGAACAAGATCCCGCTTTTTGACTGGTCACACTCCTGACCAGTTAAAACATCCCAGTTCTCGGGCCCCTTTCTAGTTGGAGCCAGGTGTAGCCGTGGGACACAGTGCTGGCTGAGGAGACAGAAGCCGAGGTACAGGGGAGTGATCAGGAAATCCTTCTGAGGGAGGTCATGCTTTTCTCTTCCTCCAGCGTTGCTGCTTGGTATATTAACATGATGGATGGAGCCCCAGCAGCCATCTTGTTTCAGAAAGATGAGGTCCATACTCTAGGCAGTGGAAGGCGCCTGAATTCCTAACAACTGTGCAGACCCTACCAGCTCTGAACTGCCTAACTCCAGACTTCATAACACAATAGCAAGAACAGAACCTCTGCTGTATAGACCACTGTTATGTGGAGATATTCTTGCAAATGAAGTGGGTTAATTTACAAAGAATCAGATAAACTTGGGTTCACATCTCATTTGTTACTTGTTGAATTGTCTTTGAACAGCTGATTTCATCAGTTTGTGATGGGGCTGTCAAACAGGCAAAGAAGGTGCTGTCCATAAAATAATCTGCACAGCATGTGAAGCGCAGTGACCAGCAGTGTCTGGAACCAAGTAAGCATGCAGCGAATATGCACTTCCTCTTTCCCTGCCACCTTCTAAGTCGCCAAGTTTCAAGTCAACAACCTTCTCAGACTAAGCTTCACTCTAGGTAGTGAGAGGTACATTCAGACGAGGAAGTAACACAGTCCTATCTTGGAGGCACACTTCCCGGTGGTCAACAGCACAGGAACGAGAGGCCGCAGCTGGTTTGTGGATTCTGCTGAAATCCCAAGGCTTAAAGAGCTGACTCTCAAACCTCTTAATTCTCTGTGAAATTTTAACCCAAGGCCTTTCAGCAGTATTGCAATGGGATCATGACACTTCCTTATACAATTTTGGGTCTAGCACGTGAAGGATATAAATCCACACATACTTCATATTTCTGGAGATAAAGGATTCTGATTCCCTAAGCTGTTTTGAGCCCAGCTTCACATTCATTTTACAGTGTGTATCCAAATGAAAGTAAACCACCTGGAAATCTGGCTTCAAGACAACTGTCAAAATGGTTGCTATTTTTGGATGAAACATTACTTGATTAATACTTCACAGTTCAGCTGGCGGTAAAGAAAAGCTTGCGTAGCCTCTGACAGATAAGGTGTCCAGCAGCCGGGGGCTGAGCGGGGAGCCCGCAGCGCCTTGGTGACAGCCCCTCCTAGTGCTGCTCCTGGGCTCTGTGGATAGACGTGCTTCCTGTTAGCCATTAGCCAGGAGACAAAGGGCTTCCCACTTCCTAAGACGCCCTTTTAAGCCAGCAACACAATGACTCTAATGAGCCCCCAGGAGCCTCACTGTGTATTTATGGTTATACGGTGTTTCTTCATCTTGCTACTACTGGCAATAAAAACAACGGAACACATGCTGGCTCTTTCCTGATCACTTGGCACCCTCCTATGCATTACCCCACCGGGTCTCCATCACACTCCACCTCTGGCCTACCAGGAGGCTATGATTCCCCGTGTGCTAGGAACAAGTATTTTTCCCAAGGACCACAGAGGGTGAAAGGGTCCCAGAATGGGGATCGAGGCTGTCAAACTCCAGGTCAACATTTTACCTATCTTTCTGGGACTTGGGTCTGCTCTTTTACGACACTGCTGTCAAAGGGACCAAAGGCTTCCACAGTTTCACCTGAAGCAGAGGAATGAGTTCATCCCTTAGTTGCCATCCAAAGGCCTCAGAGCACTAACGGTGAGATGGCTGGGCTGGGCTTCCCGCACTGTGTGGGCAGGTCAGCTCACTCCGAGCAGACGGTGCCTGTTCATTCTCTCTCTCCTGTACTTGGCCTGCCAACATGACACGCTCCTGTAAGCCATTCACTGCCGGGGAATCTACTTCCTTCCCACCAGCGATGATGGAACATCTGCCCTGGCCTTCTAACTGGGCCAGATGCCCTCCAGCACAAGGTATTTACAATTTTTTATCACATGCGACTGAACACAGTGGGTAGTGCCAACCTCTTTCTGAACTGTTCTCTGCCTTAAAGGGGAAGGAGTAAGGGCAACTGACCTTTACTGAACACATATTCCTTTCTAAAAGAAACAGACTTAAAAAAAATTTATTTAAAACTAACAATAGCTAACTCAGTGTACGCTGAACACATATTTCTGACAGGTTCTACACTAAGTCACTAAGTGATTTCTGCATTTTACCTAATTCAATCAGCTGCAGGGTCCTGAAAAAAAAAAAAAAAAGGCATTGTCACAACCCCAATGCCAAACTCTGGAAATATTTTAAGAATCCCAGGCAATGTGATAGTAGTAAGTCATAACATTAATAGTTATCACTTGCTGAATGTTTATTGGGTACCAGTCACTTGGGCTAAGCACAATTCATGTGATATCCCATTTAACCCTCACCACAGTGCTACGAGATAGGGATTATTACCTCCTTCTGACAAATGAGGAACCAAGGCACACAGCAGACATAGGAAATCAGCCCAAGGGCAAGAAACTGAGAAACACTCCACGCTCTGACTGTCTCTGCTGTGTGCCTTGCTGGCACTTCCAACTCAACACACCACTGCTCTCCTGGTCTGCAGAACACACATGTGTGACGTGTGTGGGTTGGAGGGCAGGTGTGCACATTGGCAGGGTGGGGTCATGCGGAGAAGCAGGGCAGGAAGAGGTGGCAGGGCAAGCCCTCTAGTAACAGTGATGAAGCTCGGGGCTGGCAGTCAGCCCAACTCAGTGTGAATTTGGGGTCTCTAACTTCAGGTGCTTTTTCATCCTTTGGTCTGTATCAGAGGGCCCTGCCCTGAGTTCTGTGCTTGGGGCTTTGCACACTTTATTTGCCCATCCCAGAATGGATTTGCTAAAGCAACTGCCCAAGGAAGCTTCATTATATACAGAACCAATCAGTAACAATCTTTTCCCCAGAAGTTGAAAGAGCACTCAGAATCACACACAACCTTATGGCTGGCAAGGGAATTCAAGATGTCTAGTTCAATTCCTTCATTGTAAAGACATTAAACAGAGTCAGAGAAAGAAGTTTCACCAAATTGAGATTTCCTCATTCCCTCTCCGGAGGCTTCCTGCTCTCTCATATGGCAATCCAGGAGTTCGTGGGTAAACGTCTACATCCCAGCCCTGTCCTTGAAAATAGCAGGAGACATCTGTACATGAGAAAGCAGACTCATTCAGCCTCCTCTGCGAGACTCCCCACACCCTGCACATTCTAATTCAGATACAGAAAGAACAAAATCCCTCGCAAAAGGGGAGTGTTCCCTGACAGATGGACACAATCGGGCCTGTTCAGTGGCTTCCAGGACTGGAGGATTCCTATTTACTGCCAGAATTCCAGCTAGGGGCACCTGCTGTGTAATATTTCAAGAAAAGAATGCTCATAGCCTTGAAGCTTAAAACTCATTAAACACCATCTACAAGACTGCCCTGCTGCATGTTCATGACTTTTCTGCTGTCCTAGACCAACTCAGAGAGCACCACCGTTTTGTTTTCATTTTACCTGATTTCATTGGTCAGTGATCCCTGAGTTACTTTATAAATCTACACTGAAACTCGGTTGTCGAAAACAGCACTCTGTCCCCTTCAACATGGCAGCAGTAGGAAAAGTGATCACCTTCAAGACCACCTATTGTAGGTGATGACGCCAAATCACAAAGCAGGAACCAAGTACTAACTGGGAATACAGCCACATCATCATTCCTGGGATCCACCTAAGGCAATTCTTCCCTTGCTTCAAATCAACGGCTGGGGTAAGAAGGCTGTCAAGGAGAGGAGGTATCCAAGACTGACCTTCTCAACTTTGAAGATAACTCTCAATCCCACTCCATCTGCAAAAATATGCTCCTCCAAAAATAAGTCACATTGAATTTACAGATTGCCTTGGGTAGTATACTCATTTTACCAGTATTAATTCTTCCAATCCATGAATACAGTGTATTTCTTCATCTGCTTAGTCTTCAATTTTCTTTCTTCATTGTCTTACAGTTTTCTGAATACAGGTCTTTTACCTCCTTAGGTATGTTTATTCCCAGGTATTTTACTTTTTTTTTGATGTGATGGTAAATGGGATTATTTCTTTAATTTCTCTTTCTTATAGTTTGTTGTTAGTACACAGAAAAACAGATTTTTGTATATTAACTTTGTATCCTGCAACTTCACTAAATTCATTGATGAGCTCAAGTGGTTTTCCGGGGGCATCTTTAGCATCTGCTATGTATAGGATCATGTTATCTACAGTGACAGTTTTACTTCTTCCCTTCCAGTTTGGATTTCTTTTCTTTCTTCTTCTCTGATTGCTATTGTTAGGATGTCCAAAACTATGCTGAATAAAAGTCAAGAGTGGGTATCCTTGCCTTGTACCTGATCTTACAGAAAATGCTTTCAGCTTATCACCATTGAGTATAATGTTAGCTGTGGGTTTGTCACATATGGTCTTCATTATGTTGAATTACACTCCTTCTAATCTCACTTTCTGGAGAGTTTTTATCATAAATGATATTGAATTTTGTCCAAGACTTTTTCTGCATCTATTGGAACGATAATATGGTTTTTATTCTTCAATTTGTTATTGTGATGTATCACATTGATTGATTTGTATATATTTAAAAAACTCTTGCGTACCAACTAGAGAAAACATTTTTAAAATTTGTATGGAAACACAGAGGGCCCTGAATAGCCAAAACAATCTTGAGAAAGATGAAGAGAACTGAAGGAATTGTGCTCCTTAACTTCAGGCTACACTACAGTGCTACAGTCATCAAAACAGTGTAGTACGGGCACAAAAAGAGACACACAGGCCAACGGAGCACAAGAGAGCCCAGACACAAATGGAGCACAAGAGAGAGCCCAGACACAAATGCACACACTTATGATCAATTCATCTATGACAAGGAGGCAAGAACACAATGGAGAGAAGACAGTCCCTTCAACAAGCAGTGCTGGGAAAACTGAGCAGCTACATGTAAAAGAATGAAACTAGAAGTTTCTTTAACACTATATACAACAACAAACTCAATATGGATTAAAGACCTAAATGTATGACTGGAAACCATTAAAACTCCTAGAGTAAAACATAAGCAGAACACTCTTTGACATACATTTTAGCAATATATTTGTTTTATCCCTCTCCTAAAACAAAGGAAATAAAAGCAAAAATAAACAAGTGGGACCGAATTAAACTTAAAAACATTTTCACAGTAAAGGAAACCACTGACAAAACAAAAAGACAACCTACGGAACGGAAGAAAACATTTGCAAATGATATGCCCAATAAAGGGTTAATATTCAACATATATAAATGGCTCATACAACTCAACATCAAAAAACAAACAACCGAATTAAAAAATGGGCAGAAGAATTGAATAGACATTTTTCCAAAGGACAATGTAGATGGCCAACAGGCACATGAAAAGATATTCAACATCACTAAGCATCAGGGAAATGCAAACCCAGACCACAAGGAGATATCATCTCACACCTTTCAGAAAGGCTATCATCAAAAAGAACACTAATGTTGGCAAGGACATGGAGAAAAGGGAACCCTTGTACACTGTGCGTGGTAATGTAAATTAGTGCAGCCATTGTGGAAAATAATATGAAAGTTTCTCAAAAAACTAAAAATAGAACTATCAAAGGACATAGAACTTCCATGCCTGGGCATACATCTGAAAAAAAAAAAAAAAAACCCAACAAAAACTACTTCAAAAAGATATATGTAATTCAATGTTTATAATAGTAGTATTTACAATTGCACGGATATGGAAGCAATCTAACTGTGCATCAACAGATGAATGGATAAAGAAGAAATGTATATATACCATATCTTCTTTATTTTATACACACACACACACACACACACACACACTGGAATACTACTTAGTCACGAAAAAGAAAAAGTTTTGCCATGTGCCAACAATGTGGATGGACTTGGAGGGTATTATGCTAAATCAAGTAAGTCAGATAGAGAAAGGCAAATATATATGACATATACAGAATCTAAAAAATAAAACAAACTAGTGAATAGAACAAAAAGAAGCTGACTCACAGACTCACAAATATGGAGAACATCTGTGATTACCACTGGGGAGAAGAAAAGGGGTAAGGGCAATATAGCAGTAGAGGATTAAGAGGTACAAACTATTAGGTGTAACATAATCTATAAGGATATACTGTATAACACAGGGAATAAAACCAATATTTTATAATAACTATAAGTGGAGAACAACCTTTAAAAACTGTGAATCACTACACCGTATACCTTATATAACATTATGTATTAACTATACTTCAATACTATGTGGGTGCTCAATAAAAAAAAAATCACAATTTTTATTGGAAATAACATTAGCAATAATATTATGTGGACGTGTTCTATTGCTATTGCTATATTTAAACCATGTGACATGCACTTTCTCAGGTATTCTTCATATAGCCTTTGGAATAAGTACTGTTAACCCCAATTTAAAGAGTTAGGAATTGAGGTTTAGAAGTTCAGTAACTTGTCAAACGAGTAAGTGGCAGAGCTAGAATGAAAACCAGGTCTGTCTAACCTCAGACTCTGTTCACAATCACCATGCCTCATGCTCTGGGACAGAATATCCTAGCACTCCTGAGATCCTTCCAGATCCTTTCATGAAACTGCCGAGAAGACAGGGTCTCAGAAAGGTCTTTTTATCAGAGGGGAGAAAGCAAATCTGCAAAATTAGAATGATGGAAAGGTATGAAAAGTTTCTTTAAATCGTCCAACATTTTGAGAAACAAAAGACCATTTAGCTGATATCAGACCCAGGAAAGAATCAGACAAAAGTTAATCTCCAACCATTTCCACACTATGAGGAGAAATTAGAGGGAAATCGTGCAGTGTAGGTGCAAAAACGCTCCTAATTATGCTAACTGAACAGTCTGTGGGAGGAAAAGGTACTTTAACTGAAAGATCTTAGAAAATCTAAACAGAAAGTGTTACATATATATATATGTATATACTTTAAAATTTATTATATAGTCGTTGCTAGTAAAAGTAAGTCACAGCATTTTCCACTAATAAATTCTTACTTTTTTGTGGTGTTACTTTATTTTCAAGGGAAACCAAAATTATATGTAATACAAATTTGGAAAGAAGTACAAACAAAATAAAGACACTGCAATAAATTGACAGCACCCACTTAAATTTCAAGGTGGGCTGCATCCTAATGGCATGTTGTGAAGGAGATCGAGATGCAACAATTAAATCCTGCTAATCAGAGGACATGAATATTTCAGTATGTTCTAAATACTTCTGTGGCAGAAGCTCCCACAGAGAATTATATGAACATTGCATAAGGACTTGCCTGACAAGGTCTGCATTGTTCATAAATTTTTGTATTGATCCAATTTAGTAGGTATTGAATTCCCCATTCTAAAGAAACCAAGTACCTTTAAATGGTGAAACACTCGATAAACTCAGCATATCAGGAAAAACCAAGGTATTTTTACAGCAATAGTTGAATGCTTTGGAAGTAACCTATTTTTTTTTTTTAACTGCATTGAGGACAATGTTTTTTCTTTGGGAAAACAAGATTTAGAGACGCGCATGTGTGTGTGTGTGTGTGTACACACACACTTATATACACATATATACATGTATATATACACACACATATATACATGTGGACTTTCTATGTATAGAAAACCCAAGGCACATGCTCCCAGTCTTTTCATTCGAGTACAGAAGACAGCCAAGATGGCAACTATTGAGATAGTTCAGTACAATCATCTTCAAATGTGTTCCCAAAATTTGAGAGATATTTCCACATGCACTATTTCCTTTAAAGAAAATTCCTTTAAAACACTTGATGTCATGACAAGCTCCCATTTCAAGGAAAGCTCAGCAGGGCCCTGGCTCCGCCTTCCTCACCACGGGCTGCTGACCGCTGGGCCATGTCACCACAGACTGCGGTATCGAATCCAAAGCACCAGGAAAAGGGAGAAGACACACTTCAAATCAGCTCAGTGTTCTCCCCCATCAGGGGCCCTGCTGACTGCTTCAGAGAGCAGTATGTTTAGACAGGAGAAAAGGTCTGACTCTTCCCTCCCTTCCAGATCACCTAACCCTGTCAGCACTAGTCCCAACTAGGACGTGCTCCCTGAAAAGGAAGACAGTGAGAGAGGGAGAAGAGAGGGAGAAAACGATGGGAAAATCAGTTCAGTGGTTAAGGACACAGGCCTTGTGACAAAACAGAAACTCCAGACCTGAGTACTAGTTCAAGCTTGTTAACATTTTCCAAGACTTCGTTTACTGGTAAAATGGCAATGATATCCAACCACATAAGAGTTGTAAAGATTAAATGAACATTACTACAGGCAACTCACCTAACACAATGCTGCCTGGCAGAAGGTTAGCCACAATAACTACTGTCCTTTTGATTATCATCATGATCACAACATGCTTTGTGATTGCTAAAAATAAAAAGTATCAGGGCAACTTTGGGCCCTGAAAGCACTGATGAGTTGCTCTCCTATCTGTTTACACAAACACTGGTTAAGCAGTCAGAATGGCTCATCATCACCTTGAGACCCAGGTCACAACAGTCAGAGTAACCTACACTTTGCCTGCCTTCCAACATGTGTGACTGGATCAGCTGCTCCCTGCATCCTGGCAGGGCCTGTAGGTAAGCAGGCAAACACGCTCACCCTCAACAGTCTAGAAAGTGGAGGCGCCTCACGCCTGGTCTCTACCCCCGACCTCCTGGGTCCTTACAGCACAAGGTAAGAGTGGTCCAGACCCAAGTGGGACATAGACAGTGACCCCAAATGAGCTTCCATAAAAACCATCTGAAGACAGAGGAGCTTACTGTAAGCAAGGATATGCACAAAGATCTGTTCATGATGGGGAAAAAAATGGAAAAATAGTAGTTGCATAAATTGTATGATATGCCTAATACACTGAATTCTTAACAAAATAGAGAAACACATGATTAGCATGGTAATCGTAATTTCCCATATGGATGCTGAGTCAATTCATTTCACTTATTTTCCACTTGTCCCCACCAACCACCCAGAGCCGGTTTCCCTTCTCCTCTACTGCTCCTCTAGCCTTTCACTCCTCTTTATTTTTTATAATACTTACTACTACCTGACAATATATCATATGAGTTTTTTATTAATTCATTCCCCCACGAGGATATGAGTTCCAAGAAGGCCGGCATGTCACACAACTTGGGCAACAGCCAATGGACAAGATGAGCTGTGCCTGGCCCACAGAGAACTTCATGCAGATTTGTTGAATGGATACATTTAGAAAATTAGAAAATACAGATAAAAAACCTTACATTATCTTTACCCCTACCACCTACAGATATGTCAGATATTTTTCTGTGTGTAAATAGAAATAGCTTATAAACACAACTGAAGTGAAACAATGTTTAACATAGCACTCTCTTCTATCCCACATTGCTGGCAGATTCTTTACCAGCTGAGCCACAAGCGAAGCCCCTTCTATACTTAAAACTCTCCAAATAATTCACTAAGTGGAAGGATCCGCAAGTGGGGCGGCACCGTCTGTGAGCCTCCAGCACACAGCTGACCTATCCTAGTCACCTTCACTGCCCCGCATTTTCCACGGGTATCCAGGGTCAAATGTTTTCGATCACATGGTCTGAGTCTGAGGCGCCAAGGCTGCGGACTTGGATGGCGCCCAGCACCAGATGGTTTATAGCCGTGCTGCACAAACTGGAAACAGCGCTGGCAGCAGGGGGGAGCCGCAGCGAGATCCCTGATCCCGGCACGCGCTCCGTCAGTGCCCAGCGCGGGGGGCAAGCAGGGAAGTGCAGGAGAAGGGCGGGGAGAACTCTGGGGCCACACACCCCCAAAAGACCCCGCTCCTCCAAGTGAGTCATTAACCCACCCAAGCGGGCGTGCCCCCCACCCTCTGTCAGCGCCTGCCCAGCCAGCACCTGCGGAGTGTTTCACAACCCCTTGTCAAATCAGGAGGGTGAAAGATGTAAAGCCAGCAAGTGCACCCAGGCAAGAACAAAGTGCTGTGGTTTCTGAGTCCAGCCTGATGGGATCCCGGCCCCTTTCCTGTAAGGGGCTCCGTGTCCCTCAGAGGCACCCCGCCTTCCCACTTGGCCTCAAGAAAGCACAACACAATTCGAATTCAAAAGGTACCTCACAGCTCAGCATTATTTCAATAAACAAAGCCTCCCTTTCTTCCCCCTACCTACAAAGAACACGTTTTATCACATATGCTTTGACAATTTTCTCTCATACAAATTGATTTATTCCCCTCCCCTGCCCCCTCCATCTTGCAGGCAGACTAAAATGATTAAGTACAGCGGGGGGTGGGACAGAACTCATCGGCAGCGGCCAGCGAAGCTGAGGACACTGTGTGGTCTCCCGCAACACGTAGGGTCTGCTGAACCACCCTCAGGAGAGAAGCAGCAGGAACCATAACCCTGTATGAGACAGCAAGAGAGACACAGATGTACTGAACAGTCTTTTAGACTCTGTGGGAAAGGACGAGGGCGGGATGATATGGGAGAATGACACTGAAACATGTAAATTATCATATGTGAGACGAATCTCCAGTCCAGGTTCAATGCATGATACAGGATGCTCGGGGCTGGTGCACTGGGATGACCTAGAGGGATGGGATGGGGAGGGAGGATGGAGGGGGATTCAGGATGGGGAACACATGTACACCTATGGCGGATTCAAGTCAATGTATGGCAAAACCAATACAATGTTGTAAAGTAAAATAAATAAATAAATTAATTTAAAAAAAAGAAAAAAGGAAGGATGAAGAGGAGCCCACGCTGGATGGCTGATCAAACAAATTCCTTTGGATGCAGATCTCATCAGTTGCTTCTGACTTTGGCTGAGTGGAAGGAGCTGCAAGTGGGGAGGCACCACCTTTGAGACCCCAGCACACAGCTCCCAGTGCACCCAGCACAGTGTGGACGCAGGCAGGGAGAGACAAGCTGGGTACCCAGGGAGGTGGGGAGTCTCGGGGTGACCAAACAGCACGCACTTCTTAGAAGGACGGTGTTCTTTCAGCACACGTTTGATGTGGCATTGCTTTCCTCCCATCATTTAGGTTCATTTGCAAACTGAACTCCTCTGCTTGTAAGGGAGGAACCACAGAATTTTCCCAAGCTGGTGAAGTCCAACCTTAACCAGTGGCCCCAACACACTAGAGAAACAGAGGCGACACCTAACCCTTAGTTTCTCGCACTGTCCACCCTCTCCCCAACACTCCCTTCCTCACACCTCCCCTATTCGCTCCAGTCATGTCTGACTCCTTGCCACCCTATGGACCTTAGTGCCTCTGTCCACGGGATTCTCCAGGCAAGAATACTGGAGTGGGTTGCCATGCCCTCCTCCAAAGAATCTTCCTGACCCAGGGATGAAACCCAAGTCTCAGGTCTCCTGCATTGGCAGCTGGGTTCTTTACCACTAGTACCACCTGGGAAACCCATATACACATAGTACTAGAATGCAAACCAAAAATTCCCTAAAGCAGCCAAGTGGTAAGACAGTGTGCAAGGAAAGTATCAAATATTCTTAAAGGCTGCTTAAGAATGAAACATTTCTAACCTTCATAAAAACACCAAAGCAAAGCTTAAATCTGGCAGTGACTAGAAATACTGCAGTTTCAACAACATAAAACCCACATTGACTCAAACTGTTAAAGCTAAGCTTCAACCGAAGCAGTTCACACTGTCAATCACTAGGCACATGGAAACAACGGTGGGCAAGCTTTTGCCTGATACACAGAGGCCATCTCCTCAGAGTCCCGAGTGACTCTTGTCAAAATTCTGAATGCGAGTGTGTGTGTTAATTAATTTAAGCACAAACACCATTCTGAGATGAACAGACAGAATGACAAAACCCAAGGACTCCGTGAGACAGTCTTCCTATCGGTCTTAATCTAGGCCATCATTTCCAAAAAACAAAACTGAGCTTAGCTTTGAGCTCCCAGAAAAATATCACAAATGTGAAGCAGGATTACTTAGCTCTAAGGCAAGACGGGTGAAGGCAGATTAGCAGCAGCCAACAGGCAAAGACGAGCCGTTACCCTGAGGGCAGTCCCCATGACCCTGGGTTTATCAGCTGGAGGGCTCAGGCTTGCCTGCAACACCTCTCCTGAGACTGGACTTTGTCGTCTTCAAAGCCGTAGTGATGGCTGTGGAATTTCTCTGGTGGAGAACCTTTCAGGTCAGGGGCCAGCCTCCTCTCTTTGGGGTAATGTGGGTACAGTCCTCCCTGGGAGTTTAGTCTACAGCCTCTTGAAATTCATTCCAATCTGATGATTCCCTCATTTTATACCAATAGATGTGTCAGGTGAAAAAGTGAGTCAACACGGAGTGGTTATAGAGGACGTTTCTTTTCATGGGGCAGAGAAAAAAACAGAAGTTATTGCAAAGGAGTCAAGGATTCCTCAGAGTAGGACTTTTTGATTTGGTTCCTCAGCTTTTTAAAGTCCTGGCAATCATGCTCAAGCCAACAGAGCGACATTTACGGAAGTGCGGGAGGGGGCCCTTCCGGCCACGCTGTACGTGGCATTCACACACCTGCAGGGCCAGGGCTGCCCAGAAAAGGACTGCAGTGGACTGAATGTTTATTTAAAGTGACTAATCCACAAAGGAACAGCTCCACCCCCCCCTCAGACACCAGGCCAGAGCGAAAAAGGGAAAGATAGCTACCACCTTACACTTGCAGATCTTGACTCCCCTTCTTTGCTGGGGCAGAGAAACCTAATCCACAGCTACCAAATTATCCTTTCATTTGCCATCTTGAAAGAAAGGAAGATTATTCAAAACTTGCCTACTGTCTCAAGATGTTAAAAATTTAGGGACTTCCCTAGTGGTCCAGTGGTGAAGACTCCATGCTCCCAAATGCAGGAGGCCCAGGTTCAATTCCTGGTCAGGGAACTAGATCCCACAGGCCGCAACTAAGAGTTCATGAGCCTCAACTAAAGACCCCTCCCTCCTGCATGCTGCACAGAAGACTGAAGATCCCACGTGCTGCAAGTAAGACCTGGTGCAGACAAATAAATAAATAAATATTAAAAAAAAAAACATACCGCATCTCATTCCAGATATTAGATTCTTTTGGACAATAAATTTATGTTCACCAAGGAAGAGTGGGAATCTATCATATCATTTCCTGGGGAAGCACAGAGCGTGAGAGCATCCTTATAAAGCAAGGTTAAGCTGGGCTTTCTTCATCACCCCGCATACCGAGTGCAGTATTAGACCACGCACACGCCACGGCAAGCCTACCCGGAGCTCCTGCGCTGTACGTGCTCGCATCAATGTGGCAACCCGACAGCCTTAAGGAACTGATAACTCAAACGAGGAGTGTCAGAATTTAGCTGAAAACACACGCTGTTTTTCCCTAATAAATTCCAGATGTTAAGACTAGCTTCATATCCATCTAGAGACCAGCGCTTTACATAATCTGTTCTTTAAAACCTCCTGAAAAAAAAATGTAACTGCATTTCTTTCTCCCACTGCATTTTATGGACAAAAATGCACTTATTCATGGACTTAAACTGAAAGAAATTAGTTATTCCCCATAAGTTTAATGATTTCCAAAGAAATACATTAATGGAGTATGTGGAATGATAAATCTGTGCTATGAAAGATAATAGAAAGCAGACCTCGCCTATGATTGAGTTCAAATTCCAGAATACATCATATGCATAAAACTCTTGCAGTTTATGGAATTCTGAGTCTCCACGTTTGAATAGTGGGTGCAGGTCACAGCTTTCCTGATGTGTCTACTTTTTTTTTTTTTAAATTAAGCTTTCCTGGTGAGTGGCGGTAGAGAACAGAGCAGATTGGAGGTGGGAGGGCTGAACAGGGCAGGAACAAAGATTTGGCAAAGGCTAATACTATGCACTGCCTTTTGCCCCTTTAAGTCAGTACAGCAAAGATCTCCAGAATTTGGGCTAGACCAGTAGCCACAGCTTAGGCAGGTTCAGCTTCCATAATATCCGCAGCCCCTGCAGGCAATAGCGGCGACCACTGAAAGCCCGAGTTGCCTAAGAAAACAGAGCTTTAAGACAAACGCCCTGCGCCCTCTCCCTCCCCCAGTCTGCTGCCTAGAGCATCCTGTATAGAAATTCTGCAGTTGCCACGGCCGGCACTCCTCTGCCTTGGGAAAGGGGAACAGGAGACACTGTTCGCAGCGCTCTTGCTGTTTTGTGAGTAAGAAGGAAAAGGAGAGGATAAAGAGGGAAGGGATTCAATCTAAAGGGCAGGGGCAAAAGGTACATAGAATGGACATGCCATACACATCGAGGCAGCCACTCAAAGTAAAGGAAGAAACCCAGAAGGAGAAAGGAAAATAAGGGGAAAATAATTACATATAGGAATTAGCAGGATAGGTTTTAAAAAAAAGGACCCTTTGGGGGAAAAAAACAAGCTCATAGATACAGAGAACAGACTGGTGGTTGTCAGAGGTTGGGGGGAGGGCGGGTAAAATGGGTGAAGGAGGTCAAAAAGTACAAACTTCCACTTATAAAATAAATACGTCCTGGGGAGGTAATGTATAGCATGGTGCTTACAGTTAATAACTCTGTATTGCATATTTGTTTATTTTTTTGTTTTTTGTTCTTTTTTTTTTTTGTATTGCATATTTGAATGATGCTAAGAGAAGAGGTCTTAAAAGTCATCATCACAAGAAACAAATTCTGTGGTGATGGATACTAACTATACTCACTGCGGTGACCATTTATTAATATATACAAATATCAAATCATTGCATCGTACACTTGAAACTAATCTACCACCACATGTCCATCATACCTCAATTTTTTTTTAAGGCCATTTGAAAGACTTCTTTTTGCAGGACATTCCTGTACCTAAACATTACAGTGTCTTCTCTCACGTCATCACCTACAATGCCATCCCCACAGCCTCCCAGCCAGTCTCCCAAGGAGGAGCATGCATGCTGAGATAACTGGGTAGAGATGAGCTGTGAACCAAGAAACAGCTTGAGGTTATTCTCAAAAAAGAACTCTCTCGTTCAGACCCGCTCAATGTGTTCAGGTACAGAGCCAAGGGGTTAACGTTTAAGTTCAGAAACTCTGTGTAGGTCAAATTCTGGCCCTGGGGAGACACAAGGGCGGGTTTCTTAAAATGTAAAGACTTGCCCTCCACCCTGTGACAGGTCACCTTTTGAACTGCTAGGGGATGAACTGGGAGAAAAATAGAAAGCTTTGCAGCCAGGCACTCCTGTGTGAATGTAGGGAACAATCAGAGGGCTGTCTAGAAAACAAAATGTCTCATTTCTTTAATAGTAGCTATTCAGGCAGCAAGAGGCAATTCAGAAATGGTCAGCAAAGCACAATGATTGGGAGCCAGGCATAAATGATATGTTTCTATTCTGCACCAGCATTTATGCACTGCCCAATTTCACTTTGGTTAAATAAAGTACTTTCTTCTGGGGATGGAAAGTATATGATACTAGGGCCATAGCTACTATAATAGATGGATCTACCCCACACACCTCAACTCCAGTGTAAAATTGTTAAGATTTTTAATAAGATGCACAGATTTTTTTTTTTTTTTGAAAGGACAAGATCATTAGCAGATGTGGTTTTCATGGAAAGAAGTAATTAATGGTGTCTGGTAAAGAACCCGCCTGCCAATTCAGGAGACATAAGAGATGCAGGTTTGATCCCTGGGTCGGGAAGATTCCCTGGATGAGGGCACAGAAACCCACTTTAGTATTCTTGCTGGAGAATCCCATGGACAGAGGAGCCTGGTGGGCTATAGTGCATAGGGTTGCAAAGAGTTGGACACAACTGAAGCGACTTAGCATGCACTCATAATGGTCTAAACTAAATTACTTTTCTCTTTACAGCAACTACGTCCTTTAAACAAGGATGTACGGAGTCATAGGATTATTTCTTTCATCTTTTTTCCTTTTCTTCAATGGACTTTATTTCTACGCCATGGCAGACACATCCTTCTCTTGCACACCTGAGCAATATACCATTTCCCCACCTCTCAGACAGGAAGTCACATTTCTGAAAACTTCTGATAAACCACAACTGCATGAATGTTGCCATGTCTGATGTGTGTATGCAGACATGCCTGTAATTAAACTATCTCAGAGCCCAACCTCTATGTATCCCCACCCACTCCTGTTTTTCTTATCTGTTCTTTGGAAGCTAGCATCTACCTTACCCACTCCCCAGGGATACTGGGAAAAGGGGAAATGTTTATGTGTCATATGGTGTAAGCACTATAAAAACGTTAGTTATAATATATGACTCAGCTCAAAATGAGATTTACTGACCTTTAAATGTAACTCCTCTTACCTGGGTCCTTAAGATTCATCTTTAACACATTTTATAAAGTTTGCCTAGAAGTCACGTCACGCCCTATAGGCTCTCTGCTAATGGACTCAGTAGTGACAGCATAAGCAAGCACCTTGGCACGATCCGTTCCCAAAAAGGAGCCTTAAGGAGCCCTGATATTTAAGGATAAGACTTGAAATTTGAGGGTCAGGCTCCATATATTGCCAAATCACTTTCAGTATCATTACATTAACAGGAATCTCCTAAAGTAAAAGATGGGTATTTAGCTCCCATGCTGGGATATTTTTCATCCTGAACTGAGGCTTCATTGAAGTCCTGGTGACCCCATGGTCTGTAGCCTGCCAGGCTCCTCTGTCCATGAGGATTCTCCAGACAGGAATACTAGAGTGGGTTGCCATGCCCTCCTCCAGGGGATCTCCGCTACCCAGGGATTAAACCCAGGTCTCCCACATTGCAGGTGAATTCTTTACCAACTGAGCTACCAGGGAAACCCCAAAAGCCAGATTGTTCTATACAGTCCATGGAATTCTCCAGGCCAGAATACTGGAGTGCATAGCCTTTCCCTTCTCCAGGGAATCTTCCCAACCCAGGGATTGAACCCAGGTCTCCCACATAGCAGGCAGAATCTTTACCAGCAGAGTTACAAGGGAAGCCTAAGAATACTGGAGTGGGTAGCTATCCCTTCTCCAGCAGATCTTCCCGACAGGAATTCGAACCGGGGTCTCCTGCCTTGCAACCTTACCTGATCAATTGAGCTGTCAGGGAAGCCCAGGTATGAACGTCCCGAAAGCTTTGGCTCCAGACACGATTGGTGTTCTTGAGAACCGTTTCTGTCTTGTAGGGGTGTTTGGCCATGACCTTACCAAATGACTGAAGGTCAGTTCCAGAAAATTCACTCAAATGTCTTCCTTCAGCACAAAAAAACATCTGATCGCAAACCCATAAAATCACAAGGGAGTTCAGAGACAAATTATGCAGAGAACAACTGCAGCATGGTACAAGATCATTTCCCATAAGAAGGGAGTCATTTTTCTGACTGTAAAGACTAACAGAGGAAGAACAGACAACAAAGCTGCTTCATTACTCTGTAAAGATCAGCCTGCATTTCTGCTCCAAAACATATTAAGCTCCTGTCTGGCAATTAGCGGATAAGGGCAAAAATGCACAGACAAGCGGAAGGTGGAAACCCCTTTAACCCAGAAAACCCAGTTGGTGGCTCTGTGTCCCATATCATTTCACATTGGTCACTGGGCAGCCTCCAAGAAAAGCAGCAGCTAAGGCAAAGGAATTCTCCAGAAACTGTGAAGTTTCAAGGCACTGAAAGTTTCAGAGATGTCTGCTCCAACCAGGAAGTCCAAGAACTCATCAGTAATTGATACCGTTGCAGCAAGCCCTCTCAAAGAAAGGCTTGCCCTTCCCTGCCCCCATGATCCATCTATTAACAGTCAAACTTTCTGACCTAGAAAAAGTGAAATGGAAAGCTATCCAGTTGTGGTTGACTAACTTCAGACACAGTGGGAGCACTGGGGAAGGAAAGGACTGCTACTTAAGGAAAGGATTCTATGCGAGAACACAGAGGCACTTTTCTCCATCTGAGTGGAAGACAACAGACACACATACCAAGGAGAGTACAGACCAAATGAATACAATTCAACTCAAACAATCCAGGAATCTGACTTCATGCTAATGGCTAAATCCCACTTAAAAATAAGACTGGCACAGCTGTTGTCCATGTGACCTTGGAACAACACAAGGAAGCACCTTTAGGTGTTAAATCACCTCTTGGAAGTTATTTAAAAGGTGAGCTAAGACTTCAGAAGTTATTACAGCTACTTAGCTTCTTCAGCAATTCATTTTGATACAGAATATGCTTCATTTCTGTTTTGCACTATATGTGGTTACCTTTTTTTTTTTTTTTTTTACAGCTTTATAGCTGAGAGACGCTTCCTTTGCAGGTGTATCTCTTCCCCTTCGTACATAACCTTGTTCGAATAAAAAGGAATCAGTCATTTCAGTTCAGTCGCTCAGTCGTGTCTGACTCTTTGCGACCCCATGAATTGCAGCACGCCAGGCCTCCCTGTCCATCACCAACTCCCGGAGTTTACTCAAACTCATGTCCATTGAGTCGGTCCATCCAGCCATCTCATTCTCTGTCGTCCCCTTCTCCTCCTGCCCCCAATCCCTCCCAGCATCAGGGTCTTTTCCAATGAGTCAATTCTTCCCATGAGGTGGCCCAAGTACTGGAGTTTCAGCTCCAACATCAGTCCTTCCAATGAACACCCAGGACTGATCTCCTCTAGGATGGACCGGTTGGATCTCCTTGCAGTCCAAGGGACTCTCAAGAATCTTCTCCAACACCACAGTTCAAAAGTATTAATTTTTCGGCACTCAGCTTTCTTCACAGTCCAACTCTCACATCCATAAATGACCACTGGAAAAACCATAGCCTTGACTAGACGGACCTTTGTTGGCAAAGTAATGTCTCTGCTTTTTAATATGCTATCTAGGTATCTAGGTTGGTCATAACTTTTCTTCCAAGGAGTAAGCGTCTTTTAATTTCATGGCTGCAATCACCATCTGCAGTGATTTTGGAGCCAAAAAAATAAAGTCTGACACTGTTTCCCCATCTATTTGCCATGAAGTGATGGGACCAGATGCCATGATCTTAGTTTTCTGAATGTTGAGCTTTCAGCCCGCTTTTTCACTCTCCTCTTTCACTTTCATCAAGAGGCTTTTTAGTTCCTCTTCACTTCCTGCCATAAGGGTGGTGTCATCTGCATATCTGAGGTTCTTGATATTTCTCCCGGCAATCTTGATTCCAGCTTGTGCTTCTTCCAGCCCAGCATTTCTCATGATGTACTCTGCATGTAAGTTAAATAAGCAGGGTGACAATATACAGCCTTGACGTACTCCTTTTCCAAAGGAATAGGGGTCGCAAATAAAGATTTTGCTCTTTATCATACCTTCAAACTCGGCTTCAATAGTATGTCAACAGAGAACTCCCAGGTGTACAAGCTGGATTTAGGCAGAGGAACCAAATTGCCAGCGTCCATTGGATCATAGAAAAGCAAGAGAATTCCAGAGAAACATCTACTTCTGCTTCACCGACTAAAGCCTTTGACTGTGTGGGTTACAACAAACTGTGGAAAATTCTTAAAGACATGGGAATACCAGACCACCTTACCTCCCTCCTGAGAAACCTGTGTGCAGGTCAAGAAGCAACAGAACTGGACATGAACAATGGACTGGTTCAAAATTGGGGAAGGAGTACATACGTCAAGGCTGTATATTGTTAACCTGCTTATTTAACTTATATGCAGAGTACATCATACAAAATGTTGGGCTGGCTGAAGCACAAGCTGGAACCAAGATTCTGGGAGAAATATCAGTAATCTCAGATATGCAGATGACACCACCCTAATGGCAGAAAGTGAAGAGAAACTAAAGGGCCTCTCGATGAGAATCAAAAAGCTGGCTTAAAAGTCAACATTCAAAAAATGAAGATCATGGCATCCAGTCCCATCACTTCAGAGCAAATAGATGGGGGTAAAAATGGAAACAATGACAGACTTTATTTTCTTGGGCTCAAAAACCACTGCAGATGGTGACTGCAGCCATGAAATTAAAAGATACTCCCTGGAAGAAAAGCTATGACAAACCTAGACAGTGTATTAAAAAGCAGAGACATCACTTTGCCAACAAAGGTCCAGCCAGGGCTTCTCCAGTAGTCATGTATGACTGTGAGAGTTGGACCAAAAAGATGGCTGAGCACTGAAGAACTGAGAGTCCCTTGGACTGCAAGGAAATCAAACCAGTCAATCCTAAAGGAAACCAACCCTGAATATTTACTGGATGGACTGATGCTGAAACGGAAGCTCCAATACTTTGGCCACCTGATCTGCAGAGCTGCCTCTTTGGAAAAGACCCTGATGCTGGGAAAGATTGAGGGCAGGAGAAGGGATAGACAGAGGATAAGATGGGTGGATGGCATCATTGACTCAATGGACATGAGTTTGAGTAAACTCTGGAAGATGGAAGGAAAGGGAAGACTGGTATGCGGCAGTCCATGGGGTTATGAAGAGTTGGTTGCAACTGAACAATAGTACGTTTCAAATACTAACATAACCCAGAACAAACCAGCCCAGAAGACAGAAGACCCCAAGTACGGCAATCTGTCCATCGTCACATAATATCTAGGGACTGGAGGCACCATAATTTAACCACCAACCACTGGACGTGTAACCAATTTTCTTCGGTGAATAATGCTGCAGTAAAGAACATTAGGACAAATTCTTAGAAATGAGATCAGTATTTGGCCAAGGCTTCTGAGTGTGAAATTGCTTCCCCCACAAAAGCTATTGCAATTTATACTTCTGTCAGCTCTATTTTGCTTTACTTCCAACAAATCTACATAGATCATTGAAATAAATATTTTTTACCAATATGGTTCCAAGATGACTTTTAGACTTCATTTCCTCACTTATTCAAGGTTAAACTTTTCCCATATATCTACAGGACAAGTGGCTTTGTTTTTTAATTGCCTGTTCACATTCTTTGCTCATTTTGGCAAGATGTTGACTTCTCAGAATTTGATATGTATTATAAATATTAACCTTTAACCATGTGTATTGAAAATATTCTTTCCCAGTTGGCTATTCACCTTTTAATTTATACAGCATTTTTGGACATCTGTATATTTTATATTTTTATGTTACCTCCATAAATCTTTTTCCTTTGCAGATTTTCCCTTCTGCTTTTTGTTTAGAAAGCCCTTCTTCACTCTGTTCAGACAGTTACCGACATTTTCTTCATTGTGATGTTTAAAAATGTGGTCATTTTTTATAAAACTTTCATTCCATATGGAATTTCATTGTGTATATAAATCGCAAATCTAACTCTGTTGTTTATATATTTGTAGGTATTCATTCTAGCATTGCTGAATAAAATTTCTCTTATTGCAGCCATTATAATATAGCTATCCTTTTTATATTATTTTAAATTATCGTATTACAAATTTTAATGTTTCATTATTATAAAATATCTCCTTTATTTTTCAAAAATATTTTAGCTATTTGTTTATTTTCCAGGTGAAGTTACTACGAAGATTTAAAAAACTCTCAAGGACTTTGGATCAGAACATTAAATTTCCACTCTCTTCTCGGTTGGTGCAGTCATGTATCAGACTTAAGTCATCTAACCACATGGATATTTCATCCATCAACTATAATTTTCATTGTTGTGCCTCTCCGTAACTGAGACACAAATTCCTTGAGGACCAACACAATGTCTGCTTTATTCCTCAGTGTGTTCCATTCCTAGCACTTAGTACAATGTAAGCACACACACAATTACTGAAGGAAAGCAAAGTGACCTAGCACTCTTTTCATCCTAAACATCTCATTTAGTGTCTCTAACTAAAAATAGCTACACTAGCAAGGTAACCGTGAACACAGCTGGTGTGTGAAAGCTGAACGAGGTGTGCAAGGGACGTATAGGCTACTGTTCCCAGTGCTGGCCAACGGCAAGACAACTCCAGAGACGGCGTCCTCCCTCAGCTACCACAACGTGCAGAAGAAAGAGGAGGGCAACACTGCGGTAAAGGTGAGCTAAAACCAACATATTAGGAATCAGGCTTTAGAATTACAGAAACTTGACTAGACTGAGGTTCTTTTAGTATCACTGCCATGGAGAAGTAGAGGTCAGCTAAATGCTTTTTAAAAGTCCAAGACCCAGTGCTAAGAGAGATTTTGGACATTTAAAGAGCGATGTCCCAGGACAGAGTTAGGTAGAGAGTGAAGAATCCTAGCTCAAAAAGATGGCCTGAACAAGCGCTCCTGGCCTGTCTTCTTCCCAATGCCTTGGCGTAGAGACTCAACTAATAAAAATCAACCAGCTGGGGTAGAGACTGGAAGGAATGATGGTGAATCACACCCAGATTGCTGGTAAGGATCTCCTGTATTATTTATGACATCTATGGAGTGCCTCTTAACAATTTACTAGTTTTAAGATATGTTTACAAAGATTATAGCTCTGTAATAATGACAAAAACTAAAAAACTGAATAAATGCTCATCAGTAGGAAAGTAAATGCATAAATTGTCCGTATCCACATCCTGTGGCTATGAAAAATAAAAATCTATGATATGCTGTTAAAGTTTTTTTTAAAAAAAAAAAAAAAAACCTACAATGTACATATGGCTTCTCTGGTGGCTCATTGCAGAATCTGCCTGCAATGCGGGAGACCTGGGTTCGATCCCTGGGTTGGGAAGATCACCTGGAGGAAAGAACTGCTACTCACTCCAGTATTCTGGCCTGGAGAATTCTATGGACAGAGGAGCCTGGCAGGCTACAGTCCATGGGGCAGCAGAGTCGGACACAACTGAGTGACTTTCACTTTCAGGATGTATATATAAGGTGATCTATTTTTATAAAAGTGGTCACATATATACACATTTGTATATTATATGTCAGCACAGATGAGTACTGAAGAATAAACACCAAGCTGGTAACATGGGTTAAGGAGGGAGACGGGATATACGGTGGAAAAGGGGCCGAGCTGGCTTTTGCATGGTACAGTTGCCCTCTGCATCTGGGGATAAAGAGCCGGTGGGCGCTGAGGGACCACTGTACTATGCCATTTTACACAAGGGACTTGAGCATTTGCAGACTTCGGTATCTGCAAGCATCCTCGAACCGAGGGACAACTGTATACTTTTGTGTCATCTGACCTGTTACAATGACCATTCATTTCTTTTGTGCCTTGAATGGAAAAGCATATATATTATTATCCTCAAAAATAAATAGACATGTCAACAAATTTTCAAAAATGAATATCAACAATGCAAATATAAAATTATCTCAAAATTATCAAACGCAGAACAAACAAAATAAAGAACCTCATTAGAAGACACTTGAGATAGTGGAGCTTTGATGACGCAAAGCTGGAACTAGGTGCAACAATTAGGTTTCCTTTGATTTCAGGGACTTATTTATTCTGTTTATCTCAAGACAGAGCTAATAAACCAAATGGTTTTGAAAGGTCCTAAATGGTTCTCAATATTTGGGGCATATTCCAGGAAGATTAAGTTAATTCAGCTATTTATACAGTGGCATATTTGACAGGGAAAACGCAGACCAGATATTTGAAGTTAATGTTCCATTAGCCCCTCAAGCGGAGGGGGAGCAGCGATAGGCGAGCAGAGGCGGTGACCCAGCTGCTGTGGTTTATCTGGCTTTGGAACCCTGGCTTTTGGCAAAGTGTTTAGGAGGCTGAAGGAGATCTGCATGAGATGGCAAGTTTGCTGTCGGGACCTCAGGGGATAAATTAAAGGTCAACCACGTGATATCCCTTAGAACAATAGTCAACTCTACGGAAGAGATAAAACAGTCCTCAGTCAACCATCCCTGGAGTACTTTTCATGCATGTTTTCAACCTTTTGGTCATGACCCACAAATGAATCTAGAAATAAATTTAGTGTACTGTAATCAGCGTGGGTCTAGATGAGGAAGAAAAACTTTAAAAACCTTAAACTTTAAACTGCCTTAAATAATGCTCTTTGGTTTTTTTTTCCTGCCCTCATCCCTACACCTCCTACTTTCAACCAGCAGGGAACAAATCACTTTCTCACCAGTCTGTAAGGCCACATCCTGTGCTGATTTTCAAGGAGCTAATTTTTCCATTTAGGAAAAAAAGGAAGTCAAGTTCAAGTATCCATTAGAAAAGGCAAGAGATAATTCCACTTTCTCTACCTCTCAACAAAATGTGTGTCATAATGGGTAAGAGGCTTTGCCTTTGGACTTCTCTCTGAGAAATAATTCATAAATTCCCTTCTCTTGTATATTAAAATGTCATATAAAAATAGGGAGATTACATCAAATAAAGTTGGAATGCTGGAATCTAGTGGGGTTCCTAAGGATTGTACTCACAGTCCAGCACCAGAAGCTACAGAACAAACCCTCAAATCTGAAATGTTACCTCTTCAGCTGGGTTGTGGGCACTCAAACTTCCAAAGACTACTGTTGCCAGCAGAATCCTCAGCTTTACTTTTGAAACTCCAGCATGTGCCTCACACTCAGAAATAAAGCACTGATCACAAACCCAACGGCCATGGGGGACACCTCCTTGTACCCCAGACCTGCACATCCGGTTGCCTACCAGACTTCCGTATGAAAAGGGACACAACTTAACATACTCCTAACTCAGCCTGTCTTCTTCCCTTCAAGCTACCCCAACCCGCACATCCACTCAGCCCTGAGTGCTGCTTCAGCTAAATGAGTGCACTATAGGAGCTAGGCTCCACACGCCCATTCGCCTAAGGCAGAGACTTCCTTTCTCTCATCAGTTTCTGTGGAGCTGCCTCCTAAATCTTTCTGGAAACTTCACTCCTCCCCGTGCCTCCCACCATCAGTCTAGCTCAGGACACCGCTGCTCACCTGGATTATGGCAACAGTGCTGTCACTGGTTTTCCTGCTTTCTCTCCAAACGGTTTTCCAAATCCATAAACAAAACACAACACTCAGTATATCACTTCTACTAAAAGATAAATATAAATCACCACAACATGTCAATGGCTGCACTTTGCCGTCAGGTAGGGTTCAAATTCCTCAACATGGCCTAATAACCCCTCCGCCAAGCTATCTCCTCTTGTCATACAGAAGAAATTGCAGAACTGCAGACAAGTTCAACGCCCTCCTGCCCTGACCGCTGCCAACCAACTTCACATCACACTCAGGTGCCCTCTGCAAAGACTTCTTAGACCCTAGTGGGCACCGCACCCCAGGCCTCCTCGTTCTGATCACAGTGCCTATCACACTGCTCAATGGCCCCCTTGCTCGCATCTCCTCCACTGGGTCTATAAATTCCTTGATGAGTGGGATTGTGTCTGACTGGCTACAAGACCCAGCACGGTGCTTGGCCCAAAGCAAATGCTGAATACATCTTAAAGATGAATCAGCTCTTCTGTCCAGGGCAATGGGAACCATGAAAAAGCCAAACCAAGCACTGGAGGTCATCGCTGATTAGCACAACCCAGTGTGGACGGACTTCCAGTGGTGGGAAAACCATAACCTCTGAGGTGCAGAAGGATGGAAAACCTACAGCCGCAAAGTCATCCAATGATCCTCTGCTACACAATCTAAAAACAAAGGGAATGTTGAGGTCAGTTATGTAAGTCTGCTTATGATCATAAACAATGCCCCCATTAAGTGTCTTTTACCTTTAAAACCTGGCTTTTACTTTATACAAAGAAAAGGTATGGGGTAGGATGTGGCGGGAGGTCGGAGGGAGGTTCGGGAGGGAGGGGACATCTGTATACCTGTGGCTCATTCATGTTGATCAGCAGAACCAACACAATATTGTAAAGCAATTATCCTCCAATTTTAAAAAAATGAAGACGGTAACAATAAATAAATAAATAAAAGGAAGCAGCTTGTTAAGAAAAAGAAAGAAACTATATCCCCGAAGTCACAACTGTAACAGCTATTAGATTTCTCCCTGGCCTTTCCATTTTTTTTATCTGTATGTTTGTGCTTCTCATTAAATAGCTATAATCATAGCATACATATCTCACTAATTTAGTTTTATCTTTACAGTTTTTCACAAGTGGGTATACAGTCATCATATTCATAATTTTAATGACGGAATAAATGCTATCAAGTAAACACATTATAATTTTCTCAATCATATTTAGGTAGTTTCTAATCTTTACTAATGTAAATCATGCTATAAAGATATATAAAAAATACATAACCATGTTCTAAATTGGTACAGATTTTTTTTTTCTCGTTTTAAAGGATTACTGCACCACTGGAAGGAACTTGAAAAAGAATGCATGCTTGGGACACCATCTACGTGCACAACATTCTAAAGAGTGGCTACTGTAATTACGGAAGAAAGGGCTAGCAGATCAAAACACATGCCTGGTAGAGGAAGGGGCAAGAAAAGAAGCTGTGAGAGGTGGTGGAGAAGGCAGGAGAAGGTAAGACGTGTTGCTGAAGCAGAGCAGGAGAAGCAGGAATTCAAACAGGCAAGGTCCAAGTGGAACATGTTCCTGAAAGACCTGAGAGAAGCAATGCTAGAGGCACCCTCAGCTCTCAGAGTCTACCCTGCCTCGGTCCCTACTCAGCAGCAGGACGCCCCAGAGGCAGGTGGACCATCTTGGCATCTCGGAGCACAGCAGCTTTCCCAGCACACACTGGGCATCATTGGAAAAGCCCCCGACGCTGGGAGGGACTGAGGGCAGGAGGAGAGGGGACGACAGAGGGTGAGATGGTTGGAGGGCATCACTGACTCAATGGAAATGAGTTTGAGCAAACTCCGGGAGATGGTGAAGGACAGGGAAGTCTGGCGTGCTGCAGTCCATGAGGTCGCAAAGAGTTGGACACAACTGAGTGACTGAACAACTGGGTATCCCATTTAAACAAGAAAGCCATGACTGACAGCTGAGGAGTCTGACCTTTTCCTCACACCTAGGGGACTAGACGGAGGAGGCAGTGGCACCCCACTCCAGTACTCTCGCCTGGAAACTCCCATGGATGGAGGAGCCTGGTAGGCTGCGGTCCATGGGGTCACTAAGAGTCGGGAAAGGACTGAGCGACTTCACTTTCACTTTTCACTTTCACACATTGGAGAAGGAAATGGCAACCCACTCCAGTGTTCTTGCCTGGAGAATCCCAGGGATGGGGAGCCTGGTGGGCTGCCGCCTATGGGATTGCACAGAGTCGGACACGACTGAAGCGACTTAGCAGCAGCAGCAGGGGACTAGAAGGCAAGAAGGGGAAGAGCAAACAAGAGGAAGTGGTTACCAGGGCAAAAACTTTATCTATGAGGGACATTTGGGGGAGCATGTCTGAAGGAATAGTACAATCTCAACTGGCTCTGCCATGACCAGTGGTCACCAATAATGCCACCTCCTTGCACCCAAGTTGAGCCCTTGCAGGGACAGCTCAGCTTCTACAAACAGCCCAGTTCTTCCCTCAGCAGGCTTCCTATAATGAAAATTTGATTCAGCACTCATGTAAATATTATTTCTCACACAACTCTCATCTTCTATTGTTCTTATGCTAATAAGCTCAACAGTTTCCCCAATCCAGTTCCACTGTCAAAGAATATTAAAATCCTCCTTGGTAGAGAATGCTTAATTAATATGCTGTTTTCTCTTCCTCCCATCCTAGAAGCACAAATTGAGCTCTCACAAAAGGCTCTCACAAAAAAGGGGATCTATAGTCTTCCTGCAAACACAGAGCTGTGGTCTCCAGTCATTGCAGTTCTGTTTCTACCTATTCCATTGACTTGATCAAAAAATCTTAACATTCATACAACATTCATACATCCTCTAAGAAGCCAGGGTGCTAAGAAGCCTAGACTTTAGCAGAACTTAAAAATCAGAGGGGGAAAAACGGTCCACAAGTCATACTTTACTGTCAGGAAGGTTGTATATCTCATGCACCATCCCCACCCCCATGCCTCCTCTGTGCCTCATTCAATACCCTACAGAGACCCTTTAAAAACACAGTCTGTGCTTTCAGCAATAAATGACATCCCTGTAAATCCATGTAATGTTCAGGAAATAAATCCAGGGCTCTCTGCTGCCCATACGGCAACATTAATCTTATGAACAGGACTACGAAACACCCACCCCTCCCCTCCCTCCATCTGCTTTAAGTAGGGCAAGTATTTTACTCATGTTAATTGTTCTGACAGATGAGGATCAACACTGCGCTAATCCATTTGCAGGCTAGCACTGGCTACATTTATCTTCTCAAATGCTGCTAGAGGCAAGTACACTGGCTGGGAGGAACACAAGAGCTACCTCAGGCAATGCTCAGTGCTCTTAAGTGACTGCCTACAGAGGGAGTGAGCAGGCTCCGGGAGTTGGTGATGGACAGGGAGGCCTGGCGTGCTGCGATCCATGGGGTCGCAAACAGTCAGACATGACTGAGCGATTGGACTGAACTGGACTGAGGGAGAGTGGGTCCCCGAACCAGTTCAAGGTCTCTTGGTTGCCGCTGTGCTTGTGTTTTGATCCTTTAGAAACAGTAGACGGTATTTCAATGAAGACAAATTATATCAATCTCTATTGATTTCTTTTCCATTGCTAGTATGTCTTCTCGTGGACTAATTAATCATATGGAAGTTCTCTAAAATTTAGACAAAAGGATGAGGCCGAATTTCATCAGATTCTTCTATGAAATTCTCTAATCCAACTAGGAACCGTGTGCATTTTGCAAGGGGTGTGCCACCTGTTTTACAGGACACACTGGGTAGCATCAGAGCCCAGGCCTGCCAGTGTGGGCAAGGGTGTGCGCCTTAAATACAGGCAAACCTGGCATCAGACCCCACCTCCACCATTTGTCACCTCCACCCCCAGTCCTGTGGATACAGTATCACATGATTCAGCACATTTCACACCCAGCCGGATACTGTTCCCAGACAAGGGCTTTGGCTTTGTCCCCTTAAGCCACTGTACCTACATCCCAGTTTTTAATTACCTAAAAAAGCAGCTCAACACACTGTGCTAAATATTTCTTAGCTATTTCTACCCTCTAGATGGGGAAACAGTGGAAACAGTGGCTGACTTTATTTTTATTTTTCTGGGCTCCAAAATCACTGCAGATGGTGACTGCAGCCATGAAATAAAAAGACGCTTACTCCTTGGAAGGAAAGTTATGACCAACCTAGACAGCATATTAAAAAGCATAGACATTACTTTGCCAACAAAGGTCCATCTAGTCAAGGCTATGGTTTTTCCAGTGGTCATGTATGGATGTGAGAGTTAGACTATAAAGAAAGCTAAGCACAGAAGAATTGACGCTTTTGAACCGTGGTGTTAGAGAAGACTCTTGAGACTCCTTTAGACTGCAAGGAGATCCAATCAGTCCATCCTAAAGGAGATCAGTCCTGGGTATTCATTGGAAGGACTGATGTGGAAGATGAAGCTCCAATACTTTGGCCACCTGATGCGAAGAGCTAACTCATTGGAAAAGACCCTGATGCTGGGAAAGATTGAGGGCAGGAGGAGAAGGGGACGATGGAGGATGAGATGGTTGGATGGCATCACCGACTCAATGGACATGGGTTTGGGTGGGCTCTGGGAGTTGGTGATGGACAGAGAAGCCTGGCGTGTTGTGGTTCACAGGCAAAGAGTTGGACATGACTGAGCGACTGAACTGAACTGAACTGAACCCTTACCCCAGAAGTCCATCAAGGAGGACCTGTTCAGAGAGTGAATACAGCAGTCTGACACCCTCCTCCCCCAATTTTAGGACAGATGGAGCTGGTCACCCTGTCCTCCACGGCCCATCCTCCCTGCTTATCCCCCATGTGGTTTGGAATCTGCCGTTTTCCCCTTTCTAAAGCCTCTATCGCTCTTATTTCTATTTCCTCTTCAATTTCATCCTGTCTCCCATGCTATCAATTTAACAACCTTATATACTTCAAGTTTTCAGTACAGTGCTTTCAGATCAGAGGATTCCAAAGAAGAAAAACAGATATGGTAGGAGTCAGATGTGTGGGACAGAGAGCAGAGAGAACCCACCCGTAAAACGCACTTCTTATCCCTCACACACAGGATTCCTGATTTCCTTCTCCTGTCCCTCACCCTCTGCTTTTCAACCTGCTCAGCCTGCAATGGTGAGAGGGGAGTGAACAGACAAAAGAATATTCTTCTAGATTTGGGCTTTTTGTCCAACCTCCAGGTAAGGCGTGGCCCATGATCAGCTGCTTAACAAAAAATCCTTTTATAGACATGAGACATTCTTATGTTACAACATGATTTTTTAAAAAACAATTTTTATAGTTAATTTGCAATGTTGTTTCGGCTATAAGTGTACAGCATAGTGATTGGGACATACATATGTGTGTGTGTGTATCTATTCTTTTTCAGATCTTTTCCATTCTATATTATTTAAAGATATATTTAATTTATTAATTGGAGGCTAATTACTTTACAGTATTGTGGGGGTTTTGCCATGCATCGACATGAATCGGCCATGGGTGCACATGTGTCCCCCATCCCGAACCCCCCTCCCATCTCCCTCACCGCCCCATCCCTCTGGGCTGTCCCAGCACACCAGCTTTGAGTGCCCTGCTTCATGCATTGAGCTTGCACTGGCCCTCTATTTCACACATGGTAATATACAGGTTTCAGTGCTCTTCTCTCAAATCATCCCACCCTCGCCTTCTCCCACATAGTCCAAAAGTCTGTTCTTGACATCTCTGTCTCTTTTGCTGTCTTGCATATAGGGTCGTTGTTACCATCTTTCTAAATTCCACATAAATGCATTAATATACTGTATTGGTGTTTCTCTTTCTGACTTACTTCACTCTGTATAACAGGCTCCAGTTTCATCCACCTCATTAAAACTGACTCAAACGCATTCTTTTTTTATAGCTGAGTAATAGTGTATTGTGTATATGTACCACAGCTTCCTTATCCATTCGTCTGCTGATGGGCATCTAGGTTGCTTCCATGTCCTGGCTATTATAAACAGTGCTGTGATGAACATTGGGGTACACGTGTCTCTTTCAGATCTGGTTTCCTCAGTGTGTATGCCCAGAAGTGGGATTGCTGGGTCATATGGCAGTTCTATTTCCAGTTTTTTAAGAAATCTCCACACTGTTCTCCATAGCGGCTGTACTAGTTTGCATTCCCACCAACAGTGTAAGAGGGTTCCCTTTTCTCCACACCCTCTCCAGCATTTATTGCTTGTAGACTTTTGGACAGCAGCCATCCTGACTGGTGTGTAATGGTACCTCATTGAGGTTTTGATTTGCATTTCTCTGATAATGTCACTCTATTATTATTTAAAGATATTGAATACAGTTCCCTGTGCTATACAGTAGGTATTCACTGCTTATCTGTTTTACATATAGTAGTGTGTACATGTTTTCTGAATGTTGAGTTTTAAGCCATCTTTTTCAAGTCGTCATGTATGGATGTGAGAGTTGGACTATAAAGAAAGCTGAGCACCGAAGAACTGATGCTTTTGAACTGTGGTGTTGGAGAAGACTCTTGCAAACCCCTTGGACTGCAAGGAGATCCAACCAGTCCATCCTAAAGGAGATCAGTCCTGAATATTCATTGGAAGGACTGATGCTGAAGCTGAAACGCCAATCCTTTGGCCACCTGATGGGAAGAGCTGACTCATTGGAAAAGACCCTGGTGCTGTGAAAGATTGAAGGTGGGAGGAGAAGGGGATGACAGAGGATGAGATGGTTGGATGGCATCACCGACTAGATGCATATGAGTTTGAATAAGCTCTGGGAGTTGGTGATGGACAGGGAAGCCTGGCGTGCTGCAGTCCATGGGGTCGCAAAGAGTCAGACAGGACTGAGTGACTGAACTGACTGAGTGTGTATATTTTAATCCCAAACTTCTAATTTATCTCCCTCAGCCCCGTCCCTGCTCAACATCCCCTTTGGTAACCATAAGTTTCTTTTCTATGGCTATGAGTAATGCACTGCCTTCTTACCCAAATAAATACATTTATATATTTATATATACACTAGGATCTCAACAGCATAAAAAAAATCAATTCTTTTCTCTATATAAAATAAAATATTAACATATAAATGGTAAATAGATCTGGATGGGGGATCTTAGGTAATTTTGTTTCAGTATATTCTGACTTTCTATACTTTACATGATAGTAAAAGTAAAAGTAGAATTACTTTTCTAATCGGAAAATATTCTATTTATGCGAAGTCAGTTATGGCCTGCCCATCCCCACTCAGACCCTATTTTGCATGCCCTCATTAACCCTGCTTCAACTTAATCTAAAATGATCCTGAGTAGCCACTTCTAATTTTGCAGAGCAAAAGCTCTGACTTGCCAAATTGATTAAATTATATTAATGTAGCAGCACCCTAAAAACCTACATGTATTCTTCTGAGCTCCAAGTATAATACTGAGACCAAGAAATGCCAATATAAACTGATGACACCCATTAAGAACAATTTAGTTTAAATCACCAGAAACAGACAATGTAGATAGTTGCCAAATTCAGACAATCCCCAAAGATGGATTTTGATGGGAAGCTTTGATTCCCATGAAGCAGTTTTCCTGGTTCTGCTGCTAACAACACAGGGCTGATGTTCACAGGCTTCTTTAAGATCCTATCAGGCAAACTTAGACCAGCATTAGTTGTCAGAATAGCATGACCAGCCTTGACATGTCCTGATGAGGATTTAGAAATGGATTCTAGTGACTTACACTTTTATTGACATGCAAAGAATTTACCCTGGCTATTCTGTTGTTTGTAGTGGCTGAAGTCAACATTTAAGAAAAGAGAAGAGAACTCATGAACTCTAAGACTAGACTGAGGGCACTCAGTGGAGACGCCTTGCATCTCTATGAGCAGAAGATGAGTGAGAGGGTGCACAGTGGCCTTGGTTACATTCTGACCAGGCACTGCTACGGGAAGAGTGGTGCCAAATCTGATTTTACTCTCAGGGCCTCAGTTTTCTCAGCTACAGAGTGGGATAACCAGGCCCGTGGAGGTGATGTGATGAGACGATGCACATGAAAGAATGGAAATAACAACAGAGTCACAAGTGTAGGTGTTGGGCTTATAGTGGTCTTAATAAAAGGCAGGCCTCAAACCAACATGAAGATCATCTGCCTGGATAGTTCTTTCTACCTGTACAAAAGTCATAGTTCCCAAAACAGGTACTTCACAGGAGGTGCAGTGGTAAAGAATCTGCCTGCCAATGCAACAGACATGTGTTTGATCCCTGGGTCAGGAAGATCCCCTGGAGAAGGAAATGGCAACCCACTCTAGTATTCTTGCCTGGAAAATCACATGGACAGAGGAGCCCGATGGGCTATAGCCCATGGGGCTGCAAAGAGTTGGACAAAACTTAGCAACTAAACCAAAAACAAAATTGCATTAAAAAAACAAAACAAAGCAAAAAACCAAGAAGGGAGCTATCACCTTTCAGAATGGCTGTCTTAGAAGAGAACACAAACAGCAAATGTTGGCTAGGATGTGGAGAAAAGTGTACTACACTGGTTGGTGAAAATATGAATTAGTGCAACAACTATGGAAAATAACATGAAGATTTCTTAAAAAAAAAAAAAGAAAAGAAAAGGAAAACAAAAACTAAAAGCAGAGCAACCAATTACCCAGCAATACCACTCCTGAGTATATATGAGGTATATGAAAACACTAGTTCAAAAAGATGCATGCATTCCAATGTTCATAGCAGCATTGCTGACAATAGCCAAGATATGTATCAATATCTTGACAACAGCCAAGCAAGTATCCATTAACAGATGAATGTGATAAAGAAGATATGGTGTATAAACAATACCACTCAGCCATAAAAAAAAAAGAAAGACATTTTGTCCTTTGTAACAACATAGATGGACTTGGAGGTTACTGCGCTAAGTGCAAGAAATCAGACAAGAGAAAGACAGATACCATATGATATCAGTTTTATGTAGAATTTAAAAATATAACAAACTAGTGAATATAGAAAAACAGACTCACAGAATAAACAGTGGTTATCAGTGGGGAGAGGGACAGGGGAGGGGCAGTATAGGTATGGGGAATAAGAGATACAAACTATTATGCGTAAAATAAACTGCAAGGATCTATTGTACAATGCAACAGAAGACGGTCAACATTTTATAATAACTATAAGCAGAGTGAAAGTGAAAGTCGCTTAGTGTGTGTCCGACTCCTTGCGGCCCCATGGACTATATAGTCCATGGGATTCTCCAGGCCAGAATACTGGAGTGGGCAGCCTTTCCCTTCTCCAGGGGATCTTCCTCACCCAGGGATCGAACCCAGGTCTCCCGCATTGCAGATGAATTCTTTATCTGCTAAGCCACAAGGGTAGCCCATAATTGGAGCATAACCTTTAAAAATTGTGTGCCACTATATCGTACACCTGAGTATTATTGTACATCAATTTCACCTCAATTCAAAAAACAACAACAAAAAAAGAAGAGAAGGAAACGGAAACTGGCGCTGTGCTGGGGGGAAAGGAGGCGCGCGTCTGTTCCGGGCGACGCGGCCGTCGCAGTCCTGCCCCCGCAGGCCCTCCCCGTCAGCGGCAGCTCACCCTGTTCTCCCGAAAGGCCCGGCCAGCGGCCCGGCAGCTCCACGCCAGCTCAGGCCTCCTCACGGGTTCAGCAGGGCACAGCCACAGCGCTCCTCCTCACTGGGGTGGCTCCTTACCCATCAGCTTAGTTTCTACAGAGAGGAGCTCCCCAGGGCTGAAATGCTTTAAGGAGGTCTTCCCAGGAAAGGATGAAACTGCCCTACACGCGAGCCAGAATTTCGTCGTTTCCTCAGCATGTACCGACACTTCCCGTGAGGGGGCTCGAGCCTTGCACAGCTTCCACCAGGACACTGAAGCCAGACCCACTGCTCTGTCTGGTGAGCTGACACACGACCTTGCTGCTAACCAGATGTTAAGTGATTCATTCAATACGTTAGGCATTCTGTTAGCAGTCAAAGATAGATGAGATGCTCTTCAACTTCAAAGGTCAGGCCTCAGAAAGCTACAAGGAGACATGCACATGGAAATAGGAAAGCCCCTGACATCGCCTTTTACTGGACAACATGCGTCACAGTGAAGTATCTATGTATGTGCTGGTCTCCAGATGTGACAGTGAGCTCCTAGACTTACCTGTTTCGGTTCCCAGCACAATGCCCGGCACACGGTCAGAGCTCCCGGCATGTATAGCCTGTGAGTTCACACTACGGACAACAGAGAGGCGCATACCGAATAACCATGCTGTCACGCGAAGCTTGTGTTCAGGAACAGAGTGGAAGTCCCACTAGTTTATTTACCACAAGACAGAATGAGCCAGTCCTGGGCACTTCCCACTTGAGATGATTTAGAAAGAGCTTACTGGAGATCCGGCTTCTGGTCTAAGCCTGGAAGTAGGAGTTCAACAGGAGGGTGTCCAGGCGGGCAGAACGGCTTCTGTGAAAGCATCGTGTGGTTGATGCTGGGCATACAGCTACGAGGAGACAGGCCTTGTGCAGTGGGCCCTGGGCCTCTCAGGGGTCCCATCTGCTCCTGACAGTTACTGATTTACACGGCGAGAAGCTGCTCCACTAGCCAAGATGCGGGCTCCTTACACTCCTGAGAGAAAGGCTCTGATTCCAACTAGAGAGATTTGAAAAGTTTAAGCTGTGTGTGTGTGGGGGGGGGGGGAGGGGGGGGGTGGGGGGAGAGGGAGAGAGGGAGAGAGGGAGAGAGACATTTTCCTTTACAGCATACCAAGCTTCTCTAAGTTTCAACATTTTCAATATATAACTCTTCAAATCTATCAAATATCTTTTGCTCCTTCCTTTAGGTGCCAGTTGGAGAAAACCTGTAAAATTACTCTCAAAAACATTCTTTTCTTTCTTACCTCAGTAGAAAGAGGAGTGTATCCCTGATTAAAACAACGTTTTACACTCAGCTACCTCCCTCCTTCCAGATACCTCTCTCCTCAGGAGTGGCCTGCCTTCACTTCCAAGGAAGTCTGGAGGGGACACTGCGTTAACATCCCCCAACAGCTCCACCTCGCTGAACTGATAGGATGCTGTTTGCAGTATGCCGAAGGGCGGGATCTAACCACACCCCCGGCCAGTCAGGCACCTCCTGGGATGTGCTGACACAAAAGCCCATCCTCAGAGCACCACAGGGAGGCTGGACCAGCCAGAGGGACAGGAACTCTCTGGAAGCCATGACTAGTGTGGAATGACTGTCAGAATGCCCTGAGGCTCTATCTGAAGAATGACTTTGGAAAGCAGGGGTAGGGGGTAAGGAACTATCATTTTCTTTGCTCCTTCCACACGCCTGCCACCTACCCCCTCCTGCACCCCCCATCTCACAATTCCCAATTCTGTTTTTCAGCTGGGCAAACTGAAGCCCATGGAGACTAGAATAACCATCCAAAGTCACAAAGCTGGTAGGCAGAATGAGTATTTCACACCACATCACTCCCCAAAGCTCGTGAGAGGAGACAGTTGACATTTAATAATTTTTAGTGATAGTCCAAAGAACTGTCATCTCTTAACACTAGATTCTGCTCTTGTAGGAGTGGTTTCCCACTTATTAGCACCATGGATTGTTGAGATGAATTTGGATAACATAAATACTTTGGCAGAACATAACAGGATAGTTTAGGTACTTAAACCAAAGCTCTGTTTCTATTTAAGATAGTCTGAAAAAGCTACAACATCAGCTTCTAATTCTCTGCCACCCACTCTCCCACTAGGTCAATAAATTTCCCTTAATCATTAGGTATAATTTAACTTTTTGTTTTGGCTGGTTAGAAAGATGTTAAAAGGAAAATCAGAGCAGTTTGCAAAATTTAATTTTGCTAATTTGTGGAATAGCACATGGGTTTCCTCTATAGTAGTTTAGTATCTATAATTCTCTATGAATAGGGGTCAACCAGCCTGCTTTTATTAAAAATACCAAAAGAAGAAACGGACAGGTGTAAGTCAAACAACTAAGTCTGCAACTGCAGAACACATAACCTGTGTAAAATCTTTACGGTCCACAGACAGTGTTGTACTAGATAGGTAAGAGCTTCAACTTCACAGCTGCAATTCTAGAATTACACTCTGAAACAGACAGACGATCTTAACTTTATATACAAAACCCAATAACATCCAATGTAGTGAGAGAAAGAAAGAAAAAGTTACTCTGAGAACCTCTGTCTTCACACCCACATTACATCTCCTCCACCTTGGAACTGAAAAGGACAAGGGAGAAGGATGGAGAGGCACCCAGGGAAGTCCACGGGGCTCTAATGATAGCACACAACAGCATCTACTCCATTCAAATGGGTCTAAAAACACAGGATGAGTGGCTGGTAACTGTTCCATGTGTGAAGAGCCTCTTTTTGAGGAGATGGGGGGCTTGAGGGGCTGCATCCCCCCCAGTCTGCATCCTCAGTGTCTAAGCTGTCTCCAAGGTGAGGGCTCGGTTCTCATGCCATCAGGGGAGAGGCGAGAGGAGGGAAGAGCCGCCGCACACGTGGAGTGGCGTCACTCTATGCCAGCAAGTCTCACTTAACCAGCTAGATACTGGAGGGAAAAAGCAACGGCTCTGAGACACGGAAGTGCCCTAAATATCCATCAACACAGGAACAGATAAAAAATATACATATATAATGGAACATTACTCAGCCATAAGAGAATGAAATCATACCATCTGCAGCAATGTGCATGGACCAAGAGATATTAAGGAAGCCAGACACAGAAAAATAAGTATTGTATGATATCACTTATATGTGGGGAAAAAAAAAAAACAACACAGATGAACTTAGAAAGAGATCCACCAACACGGAAAACAAACTTATGGTTACCTAAGGGGAAAGGTGGGAGGGGGGATAAATGAGGAGTTTGGGATTAACATATATACACTACTATATACATAAACTAGACAGTCAACAAGGATCTACTGTATAGTATAGGGAACTATTCTCAATACTATGTAAATAACCTAGATGGGAAAAGACTCTAAAAAAAGAGTGAAGATACATATAACTGATTCACTTTGCTTTACATTTGAAACTAACATAAAACTGTATATCAACTACACTCTAATATAAAACTAATCAAAAAATAAATGGCTCAAACAGCAAAGGAGATGTCAAATGCAACCTTGGCCCATAAGAAGGGTCCACCACACAGACCATCCACCTTGTCCTAAAAGTTCTGGTTACATGATTCTGACGTCCTGGACATGTGATTTCCCAACTCATGGGAGATGAGAAGCAGCAAATTCAAAGGCCAGAGACAGCTACACAGATAACAGCAAGAACTGACAGCTGACCAAAAAGGTAAGGAAGACAATTATTTTTAAAAGGCAACGCATCTAAAAACTCTGCCACAGGCCGGGGCCACCGAGAGGGACACACGGCTGACAAACTTCAGTTGCTCTTGAGTCATTACCGTTTCCGAGCACACTAAAATAATTTATTACAAATGTAGGAGAGAAATATGGTTTGGTAGCAGAACATATAAAAGAGATTTAGGAATTCTAGTTCACACTAAGTTCATGGTGAATTAAGCGTGCCCGGGGCACCTGCAGTCTGGGAACACGGGAACAGAGGCTGGGGGTGGTTGTGAGGGTGGGGAGGTAACCCCTCTGAACCCCCTGGTCAGATGCAACCATTTCTGGATTCGTTTTGAGAACAAAAAATAAGTGTGCATTCAGATGAGAGGCACTAGAACCCTGAGATTTGAAAAAGTAATCAAAAACACTTATTTGAGGGATGGTGTGGGGACGGGGGCAGTGGGGTACGTAAACTTAGCCTGGCATGCAGGATTGAATGGGAGCCGCTGAAGCAGGGCAGGAAGTATCCTGGGATTCCTGGGGTGTGATACACATCTGTATCCTACAAATGATCCTCATGAGGTTTTTATACATCTGACCACATCTCTAAGTATCACAGGCTCAGAAGCCCTGCTTCTCAAACTAGGGGAGCCCAGAGAGTGGGGGACAGTGGGCCCTTGAAGCAACAAGGTACATGGCTCTGGTGGGGGTCGCGTGGGGAGTTTACAAACTGATCATACAAACACCTGGTCTGTGGTTTGCACAACCTCCCTCCTCTGAGTCCGTTTTAAATATGAACAGATTTAACAGGCAAAAATATTCCCAGATTTCTTTAAACCACTTACAGCTGGCTTTCAGCAGGCACGGTGACAGTGGCCTAGAAGTGAGGGCAGCTTCTCCCCTACACTTCCCTGGGCCACTAGCTTCCATAATTCACACACCTCCTAGCCCACTTCATTGATATAACCTACCTCCCTCAGCATTTTGAGTTTGCAATGCCTGCCCTAAAGTAACACTTCTACTTGATTTAAACATAATAAGATATTTTCGTATTTAAGACAGGGACATATCATGGAGCAAAGTAAAACACTTGTGCACTTTTAAGAGGAAAACCTCTGCTAGCCCTGAGGTGTGGAAGGACTTCTAAGGTAGGCACCCTTCCAAGGGTCACCAAAGGCTCTGCGACCTGAGGGGAAGCATCTTGCCTGTTTTAGAGCAGTGGTTCTCACCCATGGGCAATTGTGTTCCCACGCAATGTTCGGCAATGTTTTTGGTTGCCACAATTGGAAGGGGGGTCAAGGGGTGCTATTAGTAACTAGCGGGTGGAGGCCAGGGACCCCGCTGAGCACCCACACTACACAGGACAGCCCCCAAGACCAAGAATCAGCCCAGCCGAAAGTGCAGAGGCTGAGAAACCCTGCCTTAGGGGACTGTTTGAGAAAGGCTGGTCTGTAGCATTTACGGTATTTGGAGGCTCCTCAGCCATCCTGAAGGCATCTAAACTTCCTGCCTTGTGGCCCCTCCTCCACTCCCCACCTGTCTGGGCATTGCCAGCCTTTCTTCTACCCTCAACGCACCCAACTTGGCTCCATCCTGAATGTATTAACACCACGCCCTTCCAACCCTACTTGTCTTTCAAGGTTGCCCTCAATATTACCTTCTCCTAGAAGCTGACCCCAAAATCCCCTTGCCAACATGAGATTCCTTCTTTCTGTTTTTAAAATTAAATTTAAAAATTCATTTTAAAAGTGAAAACAATAAGAAAACAAAACACCACCTTGAGAATATCACAAATATTACAAGCTCTGTTTCACATCGTCCAGTCTGTCTGTGTTTATACACATCCTTTAGGACTCACAGCACTGCTGTTTGAAAGGCAGTGGAGCATGTGTTCCTGACATGGTTAAACACCTGGGCTGAAAACCTCCTTAACATGGGAAAGGAAATAGTCAGCCAAGCCCAGGAAGCATAGACAGTCCCAGGCAGGATAAACCCAAAGAAGAATACATGGAGACATATAACAATCAAACTGACAAAAATTAAAGACAAAGATAAAATATTAAAAGCAACATGGGAAAAATGACAAATATCATACAAGGGAACTCCCATCAGGCTATCCCCTGATTTCTCAACAGGAACTCAACAAGCCAGAAGGGAATGCCATGACATATTTAAAGTGATGAAAGGGAAGAACCTACAACCAAGAATACTTTACCCAGCAAGACTCTCCTTCAGATTTGATGGAGAAATCAAAAGCCTTCTAGACAAGCATAATTTAAAAGAATTCAGCACCAACAAACCAACTTTACAACAAATGCTAAAGGAACTTCTCTAGGTAGGAAACACAAGATAAGGAAAAGACCTACAGAAAATAAACCCAAAACAATTAAGAAAAAGGTAACAGGATCATACATAAACATAAATGGATGAAACGCACCAACCAAAAACAGACTGGCTCACGGATGAAAACATGTGCATGTATGCACTTCCACTTACCACAACACTCTGCTTGACTCCCCCAAATTGTATGTAATTATTTTATATTGTTAGGCTAATCATGTTCCCATTATGGCTTGCAATTGTAATTATCTTTTATTTTTCATCTGGCTATTGATTATGAAAACTGATAAACATCTTTTACTACTGTGATTATGTAACTATTACTCAATACCACTGTATCATGATTGGTCAACAGAAAAATAAAAGAATGATATATCACCAAAACTATGATTTAATAGAAAAATCTGTAATCATTTTTTAAAATCCAGATGCATATCAAATTATCTTGAAATTTCTTGAAAAATACAAATGCCCAGGCATTGTTTTTTTTCTCTCCAGAGCTCTAGATGATTCTAATAACAGTCATGTTTAAAGACAAATGGACTGTAGGATCATCTCTCATGTTTATCTAGTTTGTTTCACTTTTTCTATTTCATATTCAGTGCTCCGGTTTCATTTAGTTGATGTCTTCCAATTTCTCATCTCTTTGTTTGATGTTCTTTCTTGAACCTTTATCAAGAACAGTAGAAAACCTTTTGTATACATAAATACAAATAACATGTATATAAATTTTAGGAAACATATGAATTTTTGTCTAACTAAAAAAGTTATGGCATTTTGATTCTACTTGTTTGACAGTATGAACAGAATGCTAGGTTTCTACTTAGAAAAAAACAGATATGCAACAAGCAACAAAGGTTTGTTGTATAGCACAGGGAACTATAGTCAATAACTTATAGTAACCTTTAATGGAAATTAATTTTGAAAATAATATGTGTGTGTACGTATAACTGAATCACCTTGCTGTGCACCTGAAACATGGTAAGTCAACTACACCACAATAAAATATATATTTAAAAAAAAAAAGAGGTTATCACAAACATGAGCCCCATCAGGTTATATAGAACCCACGTGACAATCCAGGTTCCTTACAGCCATATTGCATACGCAGAACCAATTGAGGGACAAAGACATAACAATAGGGGTATAAGCAGATCTGGTGTGTGACCCCATTATCATCCTAGAGATGAGAAAGGAGGAGCAAGCAAACCAAGCCATAAATGAGCCTCTTTTACTCCCAGAGTTTTGCAAAGGGCATGTGAAAGTGGCCATGAATTATTTCGAGTTACGGACGCAGGGATCTCAGATGGAAAGGGAAATAACAGATACAGTTTATATCAGAGCCAGCTTGTCTGGATCACACACAAGCCTTTGGTTGTTCCTGGATGTTCCATTTTCCTTTATAAACTCATTGCAGCCAAGATGGGATGCTGTCAAGCTTCATGAAAAGACAAAACCTAGCTGACAAATCCATCTCATGATTTACCAAAATGAGGTAAAAAAGATCCTAATTATTCTGTGCGCTTAGTTGCTCAGTCATCACCGACTCTTTGCTAGAATTATTCTAGTAAAATAGAATTATTCTAGCACCGTCATGAAACAGGTAAACAAGAAACAGACATTCACGTGCTCTGCCACAGAATGCCTTACAGTCTGAATTTAGTTTCAAAGGATAGTCACAGTGACCACAGGGGTATGGCTGCTGCTTACTTAGTAAGTAAGTGTGATTAAGAGGCTGAAGGCTTTCTGTTTTCATAATCATAAAGATGTATTATGTATAACACAACAGCAACAGATAAAACGGAAATCGAGACTGAGGGTGCAGGACCTGCCTGGTGGTCCAGTGGCTAAGCCTGTGCTCCCAAAGCAGGGGGCCCAGGTTTGATTCCTGATCAGGGAACTAGATCCCACATGCCACAGCTAAGAGTTTGCATACTGCAACTTTAAAAAACAAAACACCCACATTCTGCAACTAAGACCCAGCACAGCCAAAGCAATTAATTAAACAGTTAAGTTTTTAAAAAAAGACTAAGGATGAATGCACTTTTAAGAAGGTATGGTATGAAGATGTCAACCCACATTTAACCTGGAAGTCAAAAGGAAGGTCCTGTACATTCCTTACCTCATTTAATCATCACAACTGCCCTTGATGGGCTCATGTGAGTGGGAGATAACTGTGTATCAGCGGCTGAACAATGTGTCCAAGGCCACACACCTAGTCAGGCAGAGGCAAGAATTGAAATGTCTACCGGACTCCAAATCCCTGCCTTTTACTTGGTAAACGCTGAGCTCCATGAATGATAAAAGCCAGCTTTAGAGAGTCTAAATGAAAACAGGATATGAAACAAGGAAAAGTAAATGTGAGAAGAGAAACACTTGTTTCTCTGTGGGAAAAAACTGAACTTTTCACAACAGATTTGCTGCATGCAGAGCCCAGAGCCAGCTTCTCCTCGGGGAAGCCCGGTGGCCACTGAGCCCCAAGTGGAGCGGTGCAGAGCAATCATGGTGCAGAGTATCCAGGGGCCCAAAGAAGAGCAGACTCTTCATCAACCGAGGCAGCCCCCTGCTTCCAAAGGCGTCCACCAGCACTCATGGAGCAACAGAGTCTGTGCCATCCAAGGGGCCCCACCTGGCGCTGACATCCTCTCTGGAAGAGGCTGACATCCCAGATGATGACTTAACTGTTCCCTGGAGTGTGAGACTCCCAGCTGTGGGACCCATCGTAGACCATCTCCTGATTTCACAGGACAGGAAAAAGAAACTGATGTGTTAGCCTAACTGTACATGTACCTCCTTGCAGTGCTTGCAGGACCAGATGACCGCAACAGAGATGAACCACGCAGGTCTGTGACAAGACATCTCACAAGGTTATGCGACAGGTCCGCAGCAAGGGTGACCTGCGAGCAAAGGCGGACCCAACTCACACACGCACGTGGATGCGCTCTGTCCTCCTGCCAGCTCAGTTCGGGCGCACAGGCAGAGTCTTCCACGATGCTACTGTCTCTCCACCACGCCTTGTCTCTCTCTGACTGCCATGCCAAATTCCACTTAAAAACCAGCATTCTCCTGATTTATTACCCACCTCACTCAGATTCAATGCAACTGTCTTTTATTTTTAAAAAAATCTAATTTGCTCCCAAAGGATGAAGATGTGTGGCTACTGAGAAAAGGTCACAAGAATGCGCGGCGATCTTTGCCAGGAATTCCAAACGGAGAGCTCCCCAAAGGTCATCTCTGTAGTTTCCGCCGCTTTTATCAGAAAAGATTTAGAACACATAGACCAGTAGAGAATGGTACTGTGTACTGCCTACCTCGATTTAATAAATGACAACCTTTGCTTGTAGTTGCTTCCAGATATTCTGAAAGGAAATCTCAGGTTACAGCTATACTTGAAGCTCCCATTTGTACCCATCCTTGCCCCGTTCTCTTCATCAAAGACAATCACACCACTGAAGCTGCTGTGAACCTACCCTGCCAGGTTACCATACAACCTAGACTTCCACACATGTAGAAAGTGTTCCTTTCTTAAATTCTATAGTATTCTCTTCTGCATTACCTCTGATATGTTGCTTTTCCCTCATTCACCATTGTAAGGTTATCTATACTGATACAGCCATATTATCAAAGTATTCATTTTAACGGCTTCTTTTCATGAGCTACAATCTTTAAGAAGCGTTCCTTTTAATGGCTGTGTGGTATTCCATCATATGAGGATCCCAACAATTCAGTTACTGGTCAAAGTCTCAACTGTGCTTCATTTATTCAGCACCATAAACAATGCTGTGCTGTTGAATTCTCCACTTGTCTCCTCGTGCGTGTGGAGGGGCGTCTCCAGGACGCACTGAGAGGTGGGGCTGAGAGACCACCTTCAGTTTCCCGGGAAGCTGGCTACACACTTTTCTAAATGGTGGCACCAATTTACACACCCAACGGCATCATATGAGAGTGGCAACTGCTTCTCATCCTCGCATAAATCACACAACTAGAGTTTAACTGTTGACAAATGGAAGGGTATGAATATTTTTCTTTAATATCTATTCCCACTCACATTTAAATGTGATGAGGAATTTGCACTTTTGAGTCAGAATCTTGGCTCTGTAATCTGTAGTTCATGTAACACTGGTCAAGTTCCTTGGCCTCACCAAACTTTGCTTTTTGTGTATATAAAAATGTGGGCATAAGAGCATCTTCCCAGAGGCATCACTATGATTAAATAATGTGCTTAAAGTGCCTAATTCAATATGTCTGGTACACAGCTGCTGCTGCTAAATCACTTCAGTCGTGTCCGACAGGCTCCTCTGTCCCTGGATTCTCCAGGCAAGAACACTGGAGTGGGGTTGCCATGTCCTTCTCCACTGGCACACAGGAAGTGTTCATAAATGTTAATTTCTATCATCATCCTCTTTCCCATCAAAAAGCAGTCAATGTAAAAGCCTGCCCTTTGGGTGTAAATCCACTTTACAGATGGTGAAACTGAGAAGTTAACTGGATGGATCTCCAGGGTCACTCTGACTCGCTAAAGTAGAGCCAGGACTCAGGGACTCCAAGGCCCAGTCTGCCCATCAGTACGGTGCACTGCCTCTCATATCCCTCTGCAACTGTGCTGCAACAGTCAGAGAATAAATCAGAGTGAACACAAATCCGCTAAACAACCAAGAGGTAGAACCAGAGCTTGGTGAAGTCACTGTCTAAGCTTGGAAAGCGACGTCCTTTATGTTCAAGTACACGGGTGGCTACTACTACATTTAACTTAAAAGGCTGCTCACTCACTTTTTATGAGCCACAATCTTAATGAAACAGTCACCCATAAAGAGGCAGCCTGTAACCACCACCGACCCAGCTGCGTGATGTCCCTGAAGGAGGAGTCCCAGGCTTCCTTCCTAGCAACGGGCTACTACAGCCACACACGCCTCCCGGCCCCGGCCTGAGCGGCCAGTCCAGGGCCCACGACCGCGCGGACCCAGCCAAGCCACCTGCAGCCCTGCCTCCACGGGGCTCTTCCATTAGCATCCAACCAGGACTTAAAGCGCCCAGGAGGTCCTCATAGTTCCTGCCTGGGCAGCTGCTGTGACACTCTTGCTCAAACTGTTAGAAAGTTAGCTAGTTGCTAAGCTTACAGGTCAGGTGACCAGATGTGAGAGAACTAGTTAGTAGTGTTTTGCTCTTTTTTGCAAGGGTGCTCCACGTCACAAAGGCTTTGACAGGACATGTGGTCTCCATTATCATGTGGATCTAAGTGGGGAAGGGCTCTTCTAAGAACTTAGAAGTCTCCAATGTTAGCAAACCTTAAACAGCGTGCTTACAGGAGAAGGAGGGGCTTGGAGCACAGAAAGCACATGGCCCTGTATGAAAACAAAGCGAGCCCCACACTGAGGGAGGAAATGTGTTCCTGAGTCACAGCTGAAGAGTGAAGTCGGGATCATGCTCCCTTCTGCTGGAAAACTAGAGACACAGACACAACAGTAGCAAAAGTTAGGGGGGATTAAGTGAAAGGCAGAGGCTGCTGCGAGAATACCCACTAGGAGCTGGTTCAGTGGAACAGAAATAACTTAATAGTTTGAGCATCCAGAGATGCACAGAGGCCCTACAGAGGAAGCCTGGACAGGGAGGAGTGAGAAGAAGGGCATGAAGATACTTGCCACACTGATTTCTTTCCCCGGGGGCCTGCCTCAGGCTGAGAGGCAAAGAAGAACAATAGATGCCCTAAAAACAAGCCCACTACCGCACTGGCAACTGTCTTGAGGGCCAAATGAAGGCACCCTGAAGCGGAAGAGGGGGATGAAGTGGAAGCCACTGCTCCGTGCCAGCTCACAACAGGCATGGGCAGGACAGCTGCCCCCTCTGGCAAATGTGAATAGCTTTAAAGGGGCAGAAATCATCAAATGCAAACATTCCAACACCTCCTTTTGGCATTACCCCCCTTCACCACAGCATCCATCCACCCGACCCTGAACATGTGCTCACCCCTGAGAATAACCAAGGACAATACCTGGAGATGCTGTGATACGGCCAACCATTAGATTAAGGCACACTTTGACAACCACCTTTGAGAATGTTTTCTAGAGGGCTTCTCATTCAGAAAAGAACATTCTCTGGGAGACTTTGTTGTCAATGACGATAACCATGAGAAGCAAGGTACCAGTCTTTCATTAAGAACTTTTTCCCCTTCTTCTGAACCTAAGATTATATACTCTCTACAGAAAGTACATAAGTTAAAATAAAAACATAAGCAGGTAATATCATTTATAACCCCAACCACTATTTACAAGTTAGCATACATCCTTTGCATGTACTCACAAGTAACACATAAAGATACATATATATGGGTTTTGGAATCACAGGGGCAGATAGAATCCTAGTTCTGACAGTAATGGTGTGATATACAATTTAACAATTTAAACCTTATAATTTACTTATTTGCAAAAACGAGGGTTACAGCACTTTCCCCATAGATCAGTGAGGGTTACAAGAGATGATACCGGCAAAGCACACAATTCAGTCCCGACACGGAAGACTTGCTAAGTGACAGGAGACGGCATCACTAGGAAAGTTTCTCATTCATCTGCGCTCTGTGTTCCTTTCCTATTCCTGCTGAAACAAACTACCACAAACTTAATGACTTGAAACAACACACGTTTATTATCTTAGAGCTCTGCAGGTCAGAGGCTAAAACGGTTTCAATTAGGCCAAAATGAAGACCCCCGAAGGCTCTGGGGAAGAATTCATTTCCGCTCCTCGTCCAGCCTCTGATGGCTTCTGGCACTCCCTTGCCGAAGGCCGCTGCTTCCACCTTCAAGCCACAGCCTTGCTCTTCAAATCTCTCTCAGACTCTGACCCTCTGTTTCCGTCCTCACATCTCTTTCTGCCTTCCTCTTATAAAGACCCTTTTGATTACACTGGAGCCACTTGGTAATCCAGGATAACATTTCCATCTCAAAAGTAACTTAATCACACAGGCAAAGTCCCTTTTATCATGTAAGGTAACATATTAATAAAGCCTGGGGATTAGGACGTGGACATCTTTGGGAGGAAGGTGCATTATTTGACCAACCAGATGCTCTTACGAGACTAAGCCATTTGAAGATGGTAACATGAATACAGTGGAATTATTTTTCTCCAGTTTGCCTAAATTCTTTCCATAAAAGTAACATGTTTGTTGTCAAATCCTATCGACCTATTCTTTTGTCATTTTGGCCACTTCATTTTAAGCCTAGGAATCCCTCCCATATCCACTCAGGTTCGTGCATGTGGTCAGGTGGACAGACCTGTATTTTGACTCACTGTTACAGTTTCAAAAAATACAGAAATACATAAAGTCAGATTAAATTCTGTATAATCGTAAGGGATTTTATTTAGGTCGTACCTGAATGGTCTAACAGTTTCCCCTACTTTCTTCAATTTAAGTCTGAATTTGGCAATAAGAAGTTCATGATCTGAGCCACACTCAGCTCCCGGTCTTCTTTTTGCTGACTGTATAGAGCTTCTCCACATTTGGCTGCAAAGAATATAATCAATCTGATTTCGGTGTTGGCCATCTGGTGATGTCCATGTGTAGAGTCTTCTCTTGTGTTGTTGGAAGAGGGTGTTGGCTATGACCAGTGCATTCTCTTGGCAAAACTCTACTAGCCTTTGCCATGCTTCATTCTGTACTCCAAGGCCTAATTTGCCTGTTACTCCAAATTTGCCTGTTATTCCAAGGCCAAATTTGCCTGTTACTCTTGACTTCCTACTTTTGCATTCCAGTCCCCTATAATGAAAAGGACATCTTTTTTGGGTGTTAGTTCTAGAAGGTCTTGTAGGTCTTCACAAAACCGTTCAACTTCAGCTTCTTCAGCTTTATTGGTCAGGGCAAGGACTTGGATTACTGTGATACTGAATGGCTTGCCTTGTAAACAAACAGAGGTCATTCTGTCGTTTTTGAGATTGCATCTAAGTGCTGCATTTTGGACTCTTTTGCTGATTATGAGGGCTACTCCATTTCTTCTAAGGAATTCTTGCCCACAGTAGTAGATATAATCGCCATCTGAGTTAAATTCACCCCTTCCAGTCCATTTTAGTTCTCTGATTCCTAGAATGTCAACATTCACTCTTGCCATCTCCTGTTTGACCACTTCCAATTTGCCTTGATTCATGGACCTAACATTCCAGTTTCCTATGCAATATTGCTCTTTACAGCATTGAACCTTGCTTCCATCACCAGTCACATCCACAACTGGGTGGTGTTTTTTTTGCTTTGGCTCCATCTCTTCATTCTTTCTGGAGTTATTTCTCCACTGATCTCCAATAGCATATTGGGCACCTACCAACCAGGAGAGTTCATCTTTCACTGTCCTATCTTTTTGTCTTTTCATACTGCTCATGGGGTTCTCAAGGCAAGAATACTGAAGTGGTTTGCCATTCCCTCTCCAGGGGACTATGTTTCGTCAGAACTCTCCACCATGACCCGTCCGGACGGTCTTGGGTGGCCCCACATGGCATGGCTCATAGTTTCATTGAGTTACACAAGGCTGTGATCCATGTGATCAGTTTGATTCATTTTCTGTGACTGTGGTTTTCATTCTGTCTGCCCTCTGATGGATAAGGATAAGAGGTTTCTGGAAGCTTCTTGATGGGAGAGACTGAGTGGGAAACTGGGTCTTGTACTGATGGGCGGGACCATGCTTGGTAAATCTTTAATCTAATTTTCTGTTGATGGACAGGCTCCTTATTGCAAAATTCAGACTTAAATTGAAGAAAGTAGGGAAAACCACTAAATCATTCAGGTATGACCTAAATCAATCCCTTATTATTACACAGTGGAGGTGAGAAATAGATTCAAGGGCTTAGATCTGATAGACAGAGTGCCTGATGAACTATGGATGGATAGTCATGACATCGTACATGAGGTAGTGATCAAGACCATCCCCAAAAAAAGAAATGCAAAAAGGCAAAATGGTTTTCTGAGGAGGCCTTACAAATAGCTGTGAAAAGAAAAGAAGCTAAAGGCAAAGGAGAAAAGGAAAGATATACCAGTTTGAATGCAGAGTTCCAAAGAATAGCAAGAAGAGATAAGAAAGCCTTCCTCAGTAATCAATGCAAAGAAACAGGAAAACAATAGAATGAGAAAGACTAGAGATCTCTTCAAGAAAATCAGAGATACCAAGGGAACATTTCATGCAAAGATGGGCTCAAGAGAGGACAGAAATAGTATGGACCTAACAGAAGCAGAAGATGTTAAGAAGAGGTAGCAAAAACACACAGAAGAACTATACAAAAAATATCTTCACGACCCAGATAACCACGACGGTGTGATCTACTCACCTAGAGCCAGACATCCTGGAATGGGAAGTCAAGTGGGCCTTAGGAAGCATCACTACGAACAAAGCTAGTGGAGGTGATGGAATTCCAGTTGAGCTATTTCACATCCTAAAAGATGATGCTGTGAAAGTGCTACACTCAGTATGCCAGCAAATTTGGAAAATTCAGCAGTGGCCACAGGACTGGAAAAGGTCAGTTTTCATTCCAATCCCAAAGAAAGAAAGGCAATGCCGAAAAATGCTCCAAGTACCACACAATTGCACTCATATCACACACTAGCAAAGAAAGGCTCAAAATTCTGCAACCCGGGCTTCAACAATATGTGAACTGTGAACTTTCGGATGTTCAAGCTACATTTAGAAAAGGCAGAGGAACCAGAGATCAAATAAGCAACATCCGTTGGATCACAGAAAAAGCAAGAGAGTTCCAGAGAAACATCTATTTCTGCTTTATTGACTACGCCAAAGCCTTTGACTGTGTGAATCACAACAAACTGTGGAAAACTCTGAAAGAGATGGGAATACCAGACCACCTGACCTGCCTCCTGAGAAATCCATGTGCAGGTCTGGAAGCAACAGTTAGAACTGGACATTGAACAACAGACTGGTTCCAAATAGGGAAAGAAGTACATCAAGGCTGTATATTGCCACCGTGTTTATTTAACTTATATGCAGAGTACATCATGAGAAATGCTGGGCTGGATGAAGCACAAGCTGGAATCAAGACTGCTGGGAGGAATATCAACAACACCAGATATGTGGATGACACCACACTTATGGCAGAAAGTGCAGAACTAAAGAGCCTCTTGATGAAAGTGAAAGAGGAGAGTGAAAAAGCTGGCTTAAAACTCAACGTTCAGAAAATGAAGATCATGGCATCTGGTCCCATTACTTCAAGGAAAATAGGTGGTGAAACAATGGAAACAGTAAAAGCCTTTATTTTGGGGGGCTCCAAAATCACTGCAGATGGTGACTGCAGCCATGAAATTAAAAGATGCTTGCTCCTTGGAGGAAAAGCCATGACCAACCTAGACAGCATATTAAAAAGCAGAGACATTACTTTACCAACAAAGGTCTGTCTAGTCAAATCTATAGTTTTTCCAGTAGTCATGTATGGATGTTGGACCATAAAGAAAACTGAGAGCCAAAGAATTGATGCTTTTGAACTGTGGTGTTGGAGAAGACTCATGAGAGCCCCTTGGACTACAAGGAGATCCAACCAGTCCATCCTAAAGGAAATCAGTCCTGAATATTCATTGAAAGGACTGATGCTGAAGCTGAAACTCCAACCCTTTGGCCACCTGATGTGACGAACTGACTCTTTGGAAAAGATCCTGATGTTGGGAAAGACTGAAGGCGGGAGAAGGGAAAAGACAAAGGATGAGATGGTTGAATGGCATCACCGACTCGATGCACCTGAGTTTGAGGAAGCTCTGGGAGTTGATGATGTACAGGGAAGTCTGGTGTGCTGCAGTCCATGGGGTCGCAAAGAGTCGGACACAACTGAGAGACTGGACTGAACTGATTAAATTCTGTTGTGCACAGGAAACCACCTCATAGCTAGCGGTGCACTCTCCCAGAGCTGATGCTCTGCACTCACACACACGTGTGTTTCCATTTATTTATGGGGCCACTGTGCACACTTATGTCTCTAGTCCAGCTGGGATTTCCTTCAGTGAATGCTACACACGTCGGAACTCCTCCTTTCACCTGTCCTAAACAATGATTAACCAAAGCACTACCTAGGCAACAGGTGTTACTTTTCTAAAGCCTGTTTTGTGGGCTATTCCTTTTTTTTTTTTCCAGTTCTGCACACCTGGAGATCAGTCCTTTGCCTCTTCCACCTCATTTCTGGAGGTACCATGGTTCACCTGCTAACTGTTGCATAAAACCACATACTAACACTCAGGTAAAATTAACTCATGTCCAGAGGATACATTCTTTAAACTCAAGTCCATTAAGTGACATCACATTTCTCACTTTATGAGTGGGGAAAAAGGAAAATGGTTCTATTTGATAAGTGAGTGATCCCCCTCAAATCTGTCATAAAGAAGCCCAGGAATCCAGCATGCAAGCACGACAGTCACTTAATGTCACTCACTTCTCCAGAGCTTTAAAGGGTCCTTAGGGCACATAAAACAGGATCGAGAAACTTCTGGAGAGTGAAAGGGAAGGAGTGCAGCCCTGCCCCGTAGAAAATGCCACGAGGTTGTCTGAAAGGCCCCCTGATGCCACACTTAGCTGCTGTGTGATGACCACTCCACTCTATTCAAGGCTTCTGCAATCCTGAACCCCTCTATAGCCAGTCATTTTTTGAGGACTCATTGTGAAAACGTATCTACATGCACTGCAGAAAGCAAATGAAATACACCAGACCTGAAATACTCACAGAAATGACACGGAACTAAGCCTCCCTGAGTTCCACCGGCGGTGCTCACATCTCTGCTCTCTGGGGTCACATCCCAGCCAGGCTGGCGGTTCCATGGCAGGGAGTAGGATGTTTTAACCGGGAATGACACCAGGTCATCCCAGCTAAGAAGCATCTGTACCCATTTCTGATGGTGATTATGCCACAGGTTTTCTGAAGGCATAGTGCAGACTAGACAGGTCAGAGCGCTTACTGAAGGGAGAAGCTAAGGAAGCCAGCTCTGAGACGGCATGTCAGTCACCTCTGGTGTGAGGACAGAGGCCGACTTTGGAAAGGTGAGGAGGGGTAATTACCCAGCAGTAGCAGCAGCAGGGGAGAAGGCAATGGCACCCCACTCCGGTACTCTTGCCTGGAAAATCCCATGGATGGAGGAGCCTGGTAGGCTATAGACCATGGGGTCGCTAACGGAAACGACTGAGCGACTTCACCTTCACTTTTCACTTTCATGCATTGGAGAAGGAAATGGCAACCCACTCCAGTGTTCTTGCCTGGAGAATCCCAGAAAAGGGGAGCCTGGTGGGCTGCCGTCTATGGGGTCAAACAGAGTCGGACAAGACTGAAGCGACATAGCAGCAGCAGCAGACACTGGGTAAGACTGAGGGCGGGAGGAGAAGGGGGCGACAGAGGACGAGATAGTTGGATGGCATCACAGACTCGATGGACATGCAGTTGAGCAAGCTCCGGGAGATGGTGAAGGACAGCGAAGCCTGGCGTGTTGCAGTCCACAGGGTCGCAAAGGGTCGGACACAATTGAGAGACTGAACTAGAACAGCATCAGTATTCTCAGTAGAATGTGCTCACAAGGGGACAGCAGTGTTTCTCACCATGACCCAGACCTCGGCACCAAACACCAGGAAGGCAGCGTCTCTGCCGCCGCTTGCTGGCAAGCAGCAAATGACAACCAGCAGACCCCAGCGAGTCTCACTTAGATAATTAGACGCACAGTCTGGTTGGAGCCAGACACAAACTGTCCGATTCCGTCTGAAATAATTATGAGTGGCCAAGACACGGTTTCTATCTCTGGATCCGACAGGCGAGTTAAATGCCTTTCTAAGTGCCACCACACCCCTTTAATGCACTTCAAATTGTATGTGAAATTTATCACCTGTCTGTGGGCTCTGGGCCTGAGAGTACTGGGCCTCTGCTAGCCCGACAGCTGTAGACCTCAGGAGGAAAGGGGACCTTCCCGATGCCATCCGAGCAGCCTCGAAGAGACAGCCCCAAGGAAAAGCAGGATGGAGGGTGCAAGGGCCACCGGAGCAAACGTGTCCACAGCCATTTCTGCCTTTGTGGTGTTTGCTGACAGTTGAAAACATTTTCATTTCTCACTCTTTTGATTTCAGTATTCTCAGAGTCTCTGGCAGCTCCCCACAGCCTGGTGCCAAATGCCACTGTCTGGTCTTAATGGCTCTGTCTGTCTCCCCACCCCCTACCACATATGGGTCAGACAGGTCACGTCACAGCTGCCTTTTACTGCATATGTCACTCCCCGCAGGGAGAAGGATGTTTTCTCCCCCAGATACTGAAATCCTATCATCCTTAAAGAGCCCCGTCTCTTTCAGGAGACCCCCGTGAGCAGCTCAGGCAGAAGCAGATGCTCCTTCTTTAGATCCCTTATTTGCAGCAAACTCATTTGGCACGTGTGGTCGCTCGCCACAGCCATCGCTGTGCCCGCGCACGTGAGCTGGTCACAGGGCCCATTCCAGCACCCAGTGCCAGGCCATATCAGAAGCACCACCTGGGTGAAGAGCTCCTTGCTGGATTGGGGCTCTCATACCATAATGGGCTTGGGTCCCCAACTCCACTGAAGTCTCTGTTTAACATACAGCGCCCTGTGTGAACTCCTGGAGATGAGACAGGCGAGCTGTGAGGGGACAGTGCTGGGCAGACATTAGGGGGCAGCGGGGACTGGGTTAAGTTGGAGAGGGCAGGCCCCGTTACCATCAGGTATCTGCCTCTCAACCCCGCTTTTGTTACAGGGCGGGAAGGTGGGCTCCAAGATGCTAGATAATTCTGCAAGGGAAAAAAATCCAAATATCTGATTTTTTTAAGTGAAAGATTTTGCTGTGACTTTGCTGTGCAAAGGGCCACTTGCTAATTTTTCAAAAATACTGTGTAGGTATATATAAGCATGTCTGTGGGTTCCAGCTGTGAGTCTGGGGCCTGTGATCTAGGAACCTCCACTGATGTTCTCTGCAACTCTTCATGATGGGTGCTGTCCTGCATGTAACAGTGAGAATCAAAGACAGTCTCTGCCCTCAGAGTCTGAACCCTAGCTCTGGACATGCGACAGACCTGTGGTCATATGAGCAAGTGGTAGCACATGCTGACAGTGTAGACATAGGACTTTCAACCTTTTGAAGTGAGAAGGGTTGTCATTGGCTCAGGCTTCTCTGAGATAGGCTTCTTTCTTATTAACAGAAGTTCTCAATATACACCCTTGTATGAAGGAAGTCTCATGCCTAAGATTGCAAGGGACAGGGCTAAAATTCTTTAACTTCACCTCCTGCTATTTTCCCAGACCACAGCAAGCCAAAATGACAATCAGTGATGGTGTCAGATATTGAGGACCTACTCCTTACAGGGTACTACACATTCAATATTTCATTTCACTGGTTTCAGAGATAAATAAAGCACACTCTTTCATGTAATCCTCTCGAGTAACTTTATGAGGATGTACTCCTTTCCCCATTTTACAACTGAGGAAAGAAGAGGGAGGGTGCTAAGTAACCCATTCAAGGCCATAAAAAGTTGTGAGGCTGGGCCTCCAACCTAAGGCCGCAAATTGCAGAGAACCGGGAGTGACAGAAGAGTCCTGCATGGACCAGAGATGAGCATGATGTGAACCGAAGACTGCGACTAATCCAATTCTGGGCACCTGGGTTCCAAAAGTAAAGAATAAGTGCAATCACACAAGGTACAGACAGACCACCCACAGTACAGACTGCAGTAAGAGAAACTGCCAGGTTTCAAAGCGACCTGTGTGTGATTTATGCCAGGGGTCATCAGCCTGGATTCGTACGCCTCAATGAGGACCTGCGGAATCCCGAGAGCGGACACAAACTTGAGGGCGTGTCTATCTTCTCTGGAAGGAAGCATCGAGTTTTCAGATTCTGGGAAAGGTTCCTTACCCAAGAAGGGCTCAGTCTAGGGTGAGAAGGGCGGGAAGGGAAGCGACAGCTCTGCAGCAAGGACCTGATGTCCTGGGCGGCAAAACCGAGTCCCAAGATGCTCCAGGAGCTGGGGAGGGTGGGAAACATGTGGGGCCCCGCATGGATGAGCTCATCACTCCCCAAGGGCTGCAGACTTCCTGAAGAAAATGATCAACAGGACAAAGAAGGATGTGACAGTTCGCCAAGGCTGAGCCCACCCTCTCCTCTCCCACCTGCTAACTCACACAGGAACCAGGGACTGCATGAACACATCCTGGACTTCCTGAGGACAGTCCTAGAACCCGAGGGAGATATTTTCCTGGTTTCTTTCAGGTGAAGGTCATTGATTTTTCAAGATAAAGGTGGACAAGCAACATACATGCTGATGAAAAACAGGAATTGTATTTATTATTGTTATTTTCTTAGGTACACGTATAAGACACTAGAATGACGACTTCTAACAAGAGAAAGGATTCTCTTGAGCACGGGTGAAAAGATTTTCTGCCGACAAGAAACTGACATGGTGAACAAGTTTTAATGTGAAATTTGGGACATGGAGAAAGAAGCTTAAGTAAAACTTAAAACCCAGCTACAGTGGAGGGCCATAAATATGCTAGGTTAGCACAGAAGGGATTTCAAATCAAATAGGGAAAAATTAAAGGGAATTGGAATATCATCATAAATGCATAGACTGTGGACCTAAACTTCTGAAGAAAAGATGATCTTATACAAATATGGCCTTGGTGGAAGTGACAGAGCAAGAGGAAGGTGTGTCTTATCCAACAGAAGCCATCCAGAGGAGGGTAGAAGAGAACAGTCATGTGTCGGGATAACAGTCTTAGAGTGGAACCACATGTGGCCCAGATGACAGCTGTAGAGTGGAACCCGTGTGGCCATAAGACCACATCATTGGCTGTCTGCATGCACAGACCTCCTTCCCACGAGAGCGACGACGATACAAAGGAAGGCAGCGGCCGGGTTCCCTGCAAGACTCACTGGTTCAGCTGGAAGAAACATTCCCCCATAATATTCCATTTAATTAGGCTAGTCTGTTTAGCAGACTGAACTGACACAAGATATCTCATACTCATTTCAAATACATAGAAATACTGGACACAATTTGATGAATTTTTAAAAAAAATCTACCTAACCTCAGAAGCAAAAAGGTCAATAGCTGAAAAAAAGAAAAAATTTCCAAATTAGAGCAATCAGTGGGTTTGAAGATAGACGGCACCCACACAGCTATCAAAGTGAGACCAGGAAAAAAGTCAGAAAACTCCTTAGCTGGTAAGGACCTACCACACACAAGAGGAGGAAGGACATCTATTGGGCTAAATCTTTAAATGTATTTGCATTTCTTGAACACAAGTTAACTTGACTGTGCAGGAAAGAGCTAACATTCTACACTGGGTACTATGCAGGTTATTGGGAACACGCCATCTTATTTAATAGTAAACATTCAGATTCTTACGCTGAACCATTACAAATGGGCAAAAAGCTTCCAATCTACTCCCCTAAAATTGACTTGCCACCATGTATGCTTGTATCTGGGCTTCCCTGGTGGCTCAGAATCCACCTGCAGGAGACTCGGGCTGGATCCCTGGGTCGGGAAGATCCCCTGGAGAAGGGAATGGTTACCCACTCCAGTATTCTTGCCTGGAAAAATCCATGGACAGAAGAGCGTGGCGGGCTACAGACCATAGGATCACAAAGAATTGGACACAACAGAGCGACTTTCATTTTCACATGCTTGTTTCTGGGGCTAGAAACGACCTGCCCACCATAATCTAGCCTTCCCACCCCTCTATAAATCTCAGGCCCCAGGTTAGACAAAACCCTCACCCGTGGCTCCTTGCTGGTAACTTACAAAACCCAAGAACCAACCAGCTTTTGTTTTTCTCCCCTGTAATCAGTGTTGCTAAACAAACTTCTCGCATTTCAGTGTTGACTCTCTTGACATTCTCATTTTTTGAACTTTTCTTAAAATTTGAAAGAAATATTTAAACCACATTCTGGGTCATATTCCAACTCTTCACTTTTAGGTTCTCTTTTACTTCAAAGTCAGGAATTTAATTATTTAGGGAGGTTAGTTTAGCAATAGTTCATTAATGCCCAAGACACACATTCCTTTCTTTTTAAAGGGGAAAGTCATTCTGCCAAGGGACTGGTTAAATCAAGCAGGTTTTCACACTTGCACTGAGACAGGGGAGCAGGAATGAAGTGGTTCCTGACCGGCCTTCCAGGCAACAGCGATCCACCAGGCTCCACTCCCACTCCCGCCAGCCAGATGTCCCTCCCCATCCCACTCTCCTCATCCTTCCTCTCTCCCGCCAGGCTTTACTGGCTGCCAACACAACCAATCACACGGCAAACACTTTTTGCACCAAACAGGCTTCCCTTCTTCCAGGACTCTACACAACCTCTGCCCGCCATCACTGATCCGCCTGCTTCCTGGAGCCACCAGACATCCGCTGTCTGCCCTCCTTGTCTTAGACCTCTGAACAAATTGAGACTCACACAATTCAGCGTTCGGTTTGACAAAAGGGGGCAAAAGGGGAGGGATGGGGGAAGAAGTTAAAATATAAAGCAACCCCTACGTTCTGCCTGGGTGCACAGAGAACATCAAGGGGAAGTGACTACTTACTAGTCCCTTAAAAAAAAAATTAAAAACTCCTCTAGTTCAAGCAGTCACTTTTTAGTCTAGATTTGCCAAAATCACTTCTCCTGTATGAATAACCTACACTGGAGGAGCTCCGTCAGTTAAGAGTTTACTTTGAAAGGTTTTCCCCTTTATCTGCTACCAATCACCAATCTTTTCTGACAACATACATATGCACACACAATTCATCTATAGACCATCTCTGTAGTTCTGTTTTTGACACCTTCACATATTAACCGTCATTGAGCTGTGTCTCCCGTGTGTGTGTGGTGGGCACAGAAGAACACACACTGTCTCCACCCAGCACACAGCACACACTCACGCACACACAAGGAGGACTGGGTGTCTAAGGCAAAGACCATACAACTACTCCCTTTTCTTAGCGAGGTGAGACAGTTACTGGACTTTATGACTTCTGCCCCAATTGTCCCCACCCCAAATACCTTCTACTTTCCTCCCCTGCATCCATTTCTGTACTTTTCCTAGTAACGCAAAAGCTCAGATGGACTGTGTGGCACCTAAGAAAGGACAGAGACTTCAATTCTCAAGTCTGTTGTCCACCCACATCAACGATGTTTGCTCACTGCCGAGTTTAAACATGACTTGAAATGATGCCGAAACAAGAGAAGAGTTGACCGTATTTGACTGGTGGCCACAAGTAGGACACAGACGCTTTCCTTTTTTCCTTCCAGAACTTCTGAGCCACCAGGTGAGGCGCTCTCTGGCTGACAAGCCCCTTTCCCATCGGTATGAAAAGCCAACACGCAGGACCAAAGACTGGAGCCTGTGTTTCCACGGGGCCTCTCTCCTCCACCGCCGGGAGCGTGCTCAGTTGCCTTCTGCCAGAGCAGCTTCGCGATCCCTACCTTGTCAAGTGCTGCCGTCCTTCGTGCCCAGCATGGAGTGGAGTCTCGATCACCCAGAGGTGTGGGGGTGGCGCCACACAGTCAGAGGTGGTCTGTTGGCCGGTCGGCCACCCTGCAGTAGCCTTTGAATGAACTCAGTGACTCAGCGGCGTCCCCTCCCCGCCCAGGCCTCCCCTCTCAGTCCTCTGGGTCGCAGTGATGCCCATGTGACAGCACGCTGTCTCCACTGAGACTAATCCCATATCAATAAGAGCTTTCAGCCTGACCCAGGCCAGATTACTCTGTCTCACAAACACTCTGCTGACCTTCCCCGCGGGGCCAGAGATGCTCCCCTGGCGAGTACTAGTTACAGAAGAGTTGACAGAGGCCGATCCCTCGGTGTGATGATTTCACATCCAAACCGAGCAGCTTTAACAAAGCAATTTGGTTTGGTGTCCAATATTCAATCCCTCGACCAGGCGCTGAGGATTTTACACAGATGCAGTGATAAAAACCACTTTTGGGTTCTCTGAAACACACCCACCATGGCAGAGTTATCATTCCTATATGCATCACCACTGCCACCAAGTCAAAAGATGACAAATAAAGGCTGTGCATTAAAGACAGGTTATGACGAGTTCACAAATACCAGATGCATAGGTTCTGCTATTAGATTCCCCCCCACCCTGACACACACGGAGGCAAGGCAAGACAACGTGGTTTTGATTCTCAGATGAATTTGGACTAAATGCGGTAGGTTTCTAAAGAATGCTGAAACAACTATGACTGATTCTTAACCAAAACAGTCTAAACTGATTCTGAACAGAATTCAATGAAGCAAAACTTGAAGGTGTCAAGGAACCAAACAGAATGGACCAATTCCCTCCCCTTTCCATCTTTTCCAGCAATTTTTATCCCTATTCCTGGTCTCTCTCTACAGCCTTTCTAAGCAGACTTGATAAATAAAAGGAATGGGTACAGAGCCTACAAACTGTCAAGGAGATAACTGGGTGTTCCCCAAGAACCTGACATACGGGCCTGGAGAGACGGTCTTGAGGGTTTGCAGGAACAGTTTCATCAGCATTGTGTGCAAGAATAAGAATGCTAGGCCATATATAAAATCATCACAGAGGATTTTTCCAGCACTAAATGCTACATTATGAAGCCATCTCAAGAGAGGATGCTCTCTGCACACACAGCTCTCTTCTCAGAAAAGCTCTACATAGTGATTTGAAAAGAAAGGTTTTTAGTTCTAAAACTGCAACCATAGCTACTGAAAAATTCAACCTCTTTTCCTTAGAAATGTATTAAAATGAAAAAAAAATGCACCAACTGAAAATGTACTTTTCATATTAAAATACTTGAAGCTTATTCAAGTCTCTGTTCAAACCAGGTGGGCAGATTGGGGGAGCTGGGAATTGTATCACAGAGAAGAGAGCAGCTGTGGGCTACCCTGAGGAGGAGCCTCCAAGTGGAAAAACACTAGGGGAAGGCATGGACGTCAAGGACGCAGGAGGAACTCAGTAAGGGAAGGGGGAGATTCCTTCCCAAGTTGTTTTTTCCTTTCTGTCCCAGAATTCTAATTATTACCAGGGAGAATGGTAATTCCAAGTACTTTCTGATCCTGATAGCTTTTACTATTTGTCAGACATTAGACCTCGAATTCAAGGCGGATTAATTTGGAAAATTAAATTGCACCCATTTAAAAAATTCGAAGTCTTAGTTTTATACACAATAATTAATAACTGCAAATAGACAACACAGAATAACTAGGCAAATACTTAGAATTAAAAGGGGAACTGTCTGTGCTCAATCACTTCAGTAGTGTCTGACTCTTTGTGACCCCATGCACTGTACCCCACCAGGCTCCTCTGTCCATGGGTTTCTCCAGGCAAAAATACTAGAGTGGATTGCCATTCCCTTCTCTAGGGGATCTTCCTGACCCAGGGATCAAACCTACATCTCCTGCATCTCTTGCACTGCAGGTGGATTCTTTAGCACTGAGTCTCCGGGGAAGAATTAAAAAGGGAACTCTCTGTAACTCTCCCCTAAACCCATGACAGGGCTGAAGCAGGGAGCCTAGGGCTGGTTTATGGTTTACAGACAAAGCAGCAGAGAATTTCATCACTGAGGGCTGCTTCCCGCTCTGGGTTATGGAAGCAGGCAGTCCAAACGGTGGTCTTCGTCTTCCCTCTCTCCCCTGTCTCCTGATCCAGCCTGACTAGCATGTTCTCCGATGAGTTCCAGAAACAAGATGTATTTTCTGTTGATGAGATGAAGGCTCTGCCTGAAGCTTTCACAGATGGTGTGGAAATGAAAATCCACCCAGATGTCGTCATCAACTCAATGCTCATGAGTTTGCGCAAACTCTGGGAGAGGGTGAAGGACAGGGAAGCCTGGCATGCTGCAGTCCATGGGGTCACAAAGAGTCAGACACGAGTGAGCGACTGAACAACAGCAAAGGCAAACAGGGCAGGCCTAGGAGCAGAGGCGGTGGGTTAGCGATCTGACCGCCCGGGGCCCACGGGCAGGAGGCGGATGGCTGCGGCTCGGTCTGTGCGGCTGGCGTAAGTGCTATCACCACCCCCTCCAGCCCCACTCGCGTCCTCACCGGGACTGACCTGGTGCTGCAAGGCCTCGGAGATGCGCATGGCCTTGTTCTGTTGAGAAGGTGGACTAAACTTGATGGCGAAAAAAACCTGAGCCCACGCTGCCATGCCCCTGTGGGCTCTCCTTCCCCTTTCAGGGTCATTTCTGAAAAGGTGGATATTCACTTCTGCCCTGTTTACCTGCCAGTGTCAATAAGACGCTCAAACAATGCACTCGAAAACAAACATTACAAAACGCAGGATGTTATCAGAAGACACATTCTCATCAGTCTCAAACGGCTTTCTACCCAAAGACAAGGTATAGAAAGCATAAATAGTTCCAAGGTTGAAAGAAAGTCGTAGAGAATGTTCTTCTATTGTACAGTAGGAAAATATCTTATTTGCTTTAAACAAGGGAAATCTAATCTAATAGTTTGAAAACAACAGATTAGAGGTGAAATGGTAAAAACAAACAAACAAACAAAAAACGATGCGGGAAACGGAACATTCTCCAGTAAGACTGACTGCAACTGGCACTAAAGGCGTGACTGAGGAGTTGAGGCACACACACCAGCTCTGGAGTCCAGCTTCCACAGGACACCCGAAGGCACAGCACAGCCTGGCTCCTTTGCAGCTTCAGCTTAGGAGGGTCTGCCAGCCCTCTCCCGCCCAGGACAGGCCCCAAACTGGCAGTCACCCCTGTGCTGGCATCTGGAAGGAACACTGACAACTCTGCACCTCAGGACTGCTCCAAACATGCAGGCTTAGGGCGGCAGGCCACTGGAGACACGTGGGCCGAACATCTCGTTTACAGTCAGGGAGATGGGAGGCCTGGCAGCAGGCTGCAGGCACTTCCCCAAGAAAGGCAGCACCCAAGCCTTGCTACACACACTGGGCCCTGAACTCCGCACCCAGCGTGCATTCCACTAGCTTGGAGTGCCTTTCTTTTTTTTTTTTTGCATCTAACTGGAATTCCTATTTTTTTGCCCATCTGTCAGCATGTATATGAAAACCATAAGCCTTTAAATTTATCTTGGAGCATTTTCTCCTCCTGGCTTGATAAAAATCCATGTTCCCTATTTTGCCTTAGGTCAGATTTTCTCCAAAAACATAAACATCTCAGGTGCTCTGAGGAACCCTGGCCTTGAACTATTTTGAATGTACAAAATGGGTACATCAGGTAATTGGTTTATGAATCCTTCTTAACATTCACACAGCTCCTTATGGTTTCCATCACCTCTTTCGCATGTGATCCGCACAAGAGCTCTATAATAAAGGCAGGGCAAGGATTACTTCGCACTATATGTGATGCTCTGGGAGGTTCAGTGATTCACCTGCTGCCAGCACTACGATGGAGCACCAGGTCTTCCTTCTCCATTCATTCCAGTTAACATTATGCAGCAGGCATGGGGGTTGAAACCGAGCAGGAGAAGCTGTATAAAAAAGAAGTCAGTGGGAGTTCCCTGGTGGCCTAATGGTTAGGATTCTGGGCTTTTCATTCCGGTTCAATCCCTGGTCAAGGTACTGAGATCCTACAAGCTGCGTGGTACAACAAACAAACAAAAAAACAGGACTCGAATTTTCAGGGAGCTGGCATGTAGTGGGGAGACACACACACATTACAAAGACATGAGTTCAGGAGTTAGAAGCTTTGGAATCAGACAGACTCATGCTTGAGACTAGACTGCACTGTTTACTAGTTACCCAAGCACGGCAAGCCATGGGCAAGCATCTGTAAACTGCACTCTCCTTGGCTCACAGGACGGCCTCGAGAATTAAATGAGATAATACGTGAAAGGTGTCTGGTACAGGTCATGGTTCACGGTAAGCACTCCCTAAGCATGGTCCGTTTTAATGAGCATTGTGAAGTTGTGAAGTTGTGTCCAACTCTTTGCGATCCTGTGGACTGTAGCCTACCAGGCTCCTCTATCCATGGAATTTTCCAGGCAAGAGTGCTGGAGTGGGTTGCCATTTCCTTCTCCAGGGGAATCCTCCTGACCCAGGGGTCGAACCCAGATCTCCCACATTGCAGGCAGATGCTTTACCGTCTGAGCCACCAGGGAAGCCCTGGTGAGCATGAACACAATGCAATAAAGGTGAGACAGGAAGATCATTATGGAGCAGTCGTGTGACCCCCAGGCTTTGGGAGACAGTGTTTTTGGAGGAACTGAATCTTAGAGAACGGCTTTAATAAAAGGGCTGTTCATATAAAAAGATCCTTCTTTTCATCTATTCATCCACGTAGTCATCCAGTGCCTACTGTGAGCCCAGCACTTTACAAAATAATTCCCAGCAGGACTCCCGTGAATAAGGGGTTTTCCTAGAATGCTTAAATATGAGTTCATTTATGAGAGCTATACTCACAACACTTTTCAGTGTCGTTTCACTGGTGAAATGGGGCAAACCTGTGGTCCATTCTGACCCTTGCCAGTGGTAATAAATAGCTTAAGGAAAATACATCTACAAACAGAATCTCAACAAAATGACCTTTTGTTAACAATATAAAAAGTCATTCCCCCAAAGGCTACAGAGAGGGGTGAGCTGAATGAGGGCCCTACTTTATCAATAGCAGGGGTGGAGCCGAGAGATTAGAGACTTGTGATGTTTGACTTCTGTTTAGAAGAGAGAATGTATGGGGCCAAATGCTTGCTCACAGGCAGTATCTGCTGACTCACCAAAGGTGGCACAGCTCACCACCCCACCGTTTCCATGTGGTACTGTGATTTCAACTTCCTCTCCCTTCAAACCCTTCAACTCCCCTGTTTCTGGTAGTCAAAGGACCAAATGTAGGTGAAACAGAGGACGAGCCGGTGAGCTTTACTTTGACAAAAGAAAATAGTTCTGCTACTAAAGATACAAGAAAAAAAGTCATCAGATATGATCATTCATAAGCTGGATAATTAGTCTGAATCAATCCTTTGCGTGGCAAACTTCATGAGAAGGAAGTTGGTACCCACCTGTCCTTTACCCTATGACGAACAAGACTAATTTCTTTCTATAGTTTCTTAATCTTACATGGAAGGAAACCTACCATCCTTTATACCATCCTTCAGGAACACCCCGCAGCTATTGATATATGTATTGAGATATATATATATATATATATATATATATATATAGAGAGAGAGAGAGAGAGAGAGAGAGAGAGAGAGAGAGAGAGAGAGAGAGAGATATTAATATAGCTGACCTCTGGGGCATCTCTTGCCTGTCTCAGGCTGCTGCCCTGTGTTAAGAAAAAAATGATTACAACTTTCTTTAACTGGATTCTTTCAAATAGGATAAGATTTTCGTTTTCACTTGAAATGTCAGGTGAAACAAAACTGAAAAAGAGCAAACCTTCCAAGCATAAGAGACAGTACAAATGCAGTGCTATAAGAAGGTAACACTATCCTCTTAAGTTTTCTGCAAACTGAGACATAGAGGAAGTCACTGAAACTTTAACTAACACGAATACCATGTAAAAAGTAAAAATACATCCAATTTCTGCAAAGGTTCAGTTCTGTCAAGAGATATCTCTCATCTCAAGAATTATAAGAGGCTCCTGAGACATTACCCAAAGGTAATGTCACCAAGAACATGGCCACAAAAATCCACACATAGATTTCTTAACACTTGTATATTACAGCTCACTACAAAATTCAGAGACCTAACACCGAGGTCAGATCCTAAGGTATTCTGCGAAGGTGAAGGGATGCAGGACACATCAATATCCTATCACAGTCTAATTTCATAGAGTGGTCTAATTTCATCCAAGGACAGATCCTAAAATACTTCAAGAAGTGGATTGATAGAGGCTGCTTCTTAAATTGCCGTCCCCAAATATCATCTCTTATAACCAAGGTCTTTATAGAAGCTGTATATTTGAGAGGGCAAGATTCTATTCTGTATCTTGAGTCTAGGGATCCTGACAGGCTTTTACACTCTAAGATTGACGTTCTGAGCAATTCATTACTCTGCACATACAGAACTCATTCAGATTTTACGGATTGCTTGACATGTTTACCTTAAGTCATAAGGAACAGACTTATTAAAATGCTTCAGAGGTAGAGAAAGTAAGGCTTCAAAAATTATTTTCATTCCCCAAATGTTATTGCTCCCAATTGCCATATATCAACAGTGCCCAATCAGTCATGCTCTGCCTAAGCAAAGCATAAAACATCAGCTTGTGCCTACGGCAATTCCACGGGGATTCTCCAAACAGAGCCCACAAAGACTACAAAGGAAATGGGAACAATGACAGAATGGGTACGCTCTATTTGAGACATGACTACCTTTATGTCTGCAATAATTTTACTGTAAAGGCCTGGTACAGAAATTTCTTCTGGGAAGGAGTCTTATATTAAGTTGTCAAGGAAAAAGCAAGTTATGTTTTTTCCATTCAAGGACACCACTGCACTTGTAACAGGAAAGGAGCTGCTTTCAAACATCAGACGGTAGTTCCTGGTGTCAGCTGACCCATGGACACTCTCCTTCGGCAGCCATTCTTAGAGGGAATCATCTACTGCCCGAGTCATCACACTTCGCTCAGGTCCCACATTTATCTTGGCTACCTTTCATAAAAAAGAAATACCAAGTTTGGCCCCCTCCCCCCAAAAAACAAGTGGGGGTGGGGAGGAGTGGATAGTGCTTTTATTAAATTTATAAATGGCTTTTCCAGAGTGTTCTTTCATTTTTACTTATAAAAACTGCGTTTGTGCTTATAGCCCTTTATGTCAGCAGTGATAACATCTGAAAGATACAGTCTCCACCTGACTTAATGGACTATGGTTGAGTGTCATGTTTTCTTTTTAAGGAGTCCCCACAATTTGACCTACCCTATTGCATTCATTAGGCTCTTGCAGCACACATTCTAGCATTAACAAAGGGAGAGAACAGGACAGAAACTGTGGTGACAAGGCCGTGGCAAACAAGAGTGAAACTTTAAGACCTGCACAGTATAACATGACTTTTTTTGCCCCAGACAAGTAATTCATCAGGAATTAGAAGGCATCTAAACAGACCTTCCCATAATTTGCCCATATTTTCTCTTTTTAAATATTCCCAATTATCCCTCTTATGCATTCACTCAGTGTTTAATATGAGTTTTGTGCTCTGCTAAACGTCAGAGAGTGGGAATAGTTTAGAAAATGCATACAACGTCCTTATCTGACACACACACACACACACACTTTGTTGTTGTTATATAATTTATTTACTTTGGGCTGTGCTGGATCTTTGTTGCTGCTTGAGTTTTGTTTTTTTTCCTCTAGTTGCAACGAATGTGGGCTACTTTCCAGTTGCACTACATAGACTTCTCACTGCAGGTGACTTCTCTTATTGGAGAGCATGGGTTCTAGGGTGAGTAGGCTTCTGTAGTTGTGGCATGTGGGCTCAGTAATTGTGGCTCCCAGGCTCGAGAACACAGGCTCAGTAGTAGTTGTGTACAGGCTTACTTAGCTCAAGGCATGTGGGATCTTCCTGGACCAGGGACTGAACCTGTGTCTCCTGCATTAGCAGGCAGATTCCTTATCACTAAGCCACCAGGGAAGCCCAAGGTCCTTATCTTAAATCCTATATTTTACTCTGGAATAGATGACTACCATCCCACCTTCCTCACTCAATACAACATAAAACCAATACTGAATATCAGTCAGACAGTGTATCTAAGAATACACGTCCTCAGACTCAACATGGTTGGGATACAGAAAGGAGCTGGGCAGTAGGAAGTACAGCGCAGTGAGAAATTTGAAGATGAAATTTGCAGGAGTGAAAGAGTACGTCAGGGGGAATGTAAGCATACGTCAGGTCAGGTCAGTTCAGTTCAGTTGCTCAGCTGTGTCTCACTCTCCGCAACCCCAAGGACTGCAGAATGTCAGGTCTCCTTGTCCATCACCATCTCCCAGAGTTTACTCAAATTCATTTCCATTGAGTCGGTGATGCCATCCAAACATCTCATCCTCCGTCGTCCCCTTCTCCTCTGGCCTTCAATCTATCCCAGCATCAGGGTCTTTTCAAATGAGTTAGCTCTTCGCATCAGGTGGCCAAAGGATTTGAATTTCAGCTTGAACATCAGTCCTTCCAATGAACACCCAGGACTGATCTCTCCTTTAGGATGGACTGGTTGGATCTACTTGCACTGCAAGGGACTCTCAAGAGTCTTCTCCAACACCACAGTTCAAAAGCATCAATTCTTCAGCGCTCAGCTTTCTCTATAGTCCAACTCTCACATCCATACATGATCACTGGAAAAACCATAGCCTTGACTAGACAGACCTTTGTTGGCAAAGTAATGTCTCTGCTCTTTAAGATGCTGTCCAGGTTGGTCATCACTTTCCCTCCAAAGAGTAAGCGTCTTTTTATTTCATGGCTGCAGTCACCATCTGCAGTGATTTTGGAGCCCCCCCAAAATTAAGTCTGCCACTGTTTCCACTGTTTCTCCTTCTATTTGCCATGAAGTGATGGGACCGGATGCCATGATCTTTCTTTTCTGAATGTTGAGCTTTAAGCCAACTTTTTCCACTCTCCTCTTTCACTTTCATCAAGAGGTTCTTTACCTCTTCTTCACTTTCTTCCATAAGTGTGGTGTCATCACATATCTGGTGTTATTGATGTTTCTCCCAGCAATCTTGATTCCAACTTGTGCTTCATCCAGCCTGGCATTTCACATGATGTGCTCTGCATGTAAGTTAAAAAAGCAGGGTAACAGTATACAGCCTTGATGTACTTCTTTCCCTATTTGGAACCAGTCTGTTGTTCCATGTCCAGTTCTAACTGTTGATTCTTGACTTGCATATGGATTTCTCAGGAGACAGGTCAGGTGGTCTGGTATTCCCATATCTTGAAGAATTTTCCACAGTTTGTGGTGATCTACACATTCAAAGGCTATGGCATAGTCAATAAAGCAGAAATAGATGTTTTTCTGGAACTCTCTTGCTTTTTCAATGATCCAGCAGATGTTGGCAATTTGATCTCTAGTTCCTCTGCCTTTTCTAAAACCAGCTTGAACATTTGGAAGTTCACGGTTCACGTACTTTACTAGCGTGTGAGATGACTGCAATTGTACAGTAGTTTGGGCATTCTTTGGGATTGCCTTTCTTTGGGATTGGAATGAAAACAGACCTTTTCCAGTCCTGTGGCCACTGCTGAGTTTTCCAAACTTGCTGGCATATTGAGTGCAGCACTTTCACAGCATCATCTTTTAGGATTTGAAATAGCTCAACTGGAATTCCATCACCTTCACTAGCTTTCTTTGTAGTGATGCTTCCTAAGGCCCACTTGACTTCCCATTCCAAGATGTCTGGCTCTAGGTGAGTGAGCACACTATCGTGATTAACTGGGTCGTGAAGATCTTTTTTGTACAGTTCTTCTGTGTGTTCTTGCCACCTCTTCTTAATATCTTCTGCTTTTGTTAGGTCCATACTATTTCTGTCCTTTATCGTGCCCATCTTTGCATGAAATGTTCCCTTGGTATCTCTCATTTTCTTCAAGAGATCTCTAGTCTTTCCCATTCTATTGTTTTCCTCTATTTCTTTGCACTGATCACTGAGGAAGGCTTTCTTATCTCTTCGTGCTATTCTTTGGAATTCTGCGTTCAAATGGGTATATCTTTGCTTTTCTCCTTTGCCTTTACCTTCTCTTCTTTTCTCAGCTATTTGTAAGGCCTCCTCCGACAGCCATTTTGCTTTTTTGCATTTCTTTGTCTTGGGGATGGTCTTGCACCCTGTCTCCTGTACAATGTCATGAACCTCCGTCCATAGTTCATCAGGCACTCTGTCTATCAGATCTAGTCCCTTAAATCTATTTCTCGCTTCCAAGGTATAATTGTAAAGGATCTAATTTAGGTCATACCTGAATGGTCTAGTGGTTTTCCCTACTTACTTCAATTTTAAGTCTGAATTTGGCAATAAGGAGTTCATGATCTGAGCCACAGTCAGCTCCCAGCCTTGTTTTGCTGACTGTATAGAGCTTTTCCATCTTTGGCTGCAAAAAATTTGATTTTGGTGTTGACCAACTGGTTTTATCCATGTGGAGAGTCTTCTCTTGTGTTGTTGGAAGAGGGTATTTGCTATGCCCAGTGCATTCTCTTGGCAGAACTCTTATTAGCCTTTGCTCTGCTTCATTCTGTACTCCAAGGCCAAATTTGCCTGTTACTCCAGGTGTTTCTTGACTTCCTACTTTTGCATTCCAGTCCCCTATAATGAAAAGGACATCTCTTTTGGGAGATCAGTGGAAAAATAACTCCAGAAAGAATGAAGAGACAGAGCCAAAGCAAAAAACAATACCCAGTTGTGGATGTGACTGGTGATGGAAGCAAGGTCCAATTCTGTAAAGAGCAATACTGCATAGGAACCTGGAATGTTAGGTCCATGAATCAAAGCAAATTGGCAGTGGTCAAACAGGAGATGGCAAGACTGAATGTTGACATTTTAGGAATCAGCGAACTAAAATGGACTGGAATGGATGAATTTAATTCAGATGACCATTATATCTACTACTGTGGGGAAGAATCTCTTAGAAGAAATGGAGTAGCCATCATAGTCAACAAAAGAGTCTGAAATGCAGTACTTGGATGCAATCTCAAAAACGACAGAATGATCTCTGTTCATTTCCAAGGCAATACATTCCATATCACGGTAATCCAAGTCTATGCCCTGACCAGTAATGCTGAAGAAGCTGAAGTTGAAGACCTAACAAGACCTTCTAGAATTAACACCCAGAAAAGATGTGAGCACACATATTTGGGCAAAAAGAGGAGCCTGATATAAGTGACCATAGGAAGGAGGAGAAACCAAGGTACCAGTGAATCTCCTGAAGTGAGGAAATTACTTCCCTGTAAGACTCATATGAACACTAATTTCCTTTAAAATAGTCTTGTGCAAACAAGAGGGCAGATATGTGTTTTGTTTTTATCTACCCTCCAGGGGCTGTGATCCACACTAGGCAGGCACACATAGTCTGAACTGTTTGGCTAGCATTTGAAAGATGCACATTGAAGGGCATCTTTCAAGAGGTAGCTACTTCAGACTCTCCACTTTCCTCTTTTCAACATGAAAGCCTTTGTAAACGAGCTCAGTGGAGGTGGGCCAAGATTTCTCACTGATAAAATTCATGATGTGTAAGACCTGTGGATGCTTTTGAACTGTGGTGTTGGAGAAGACTCTTGAGAGTCCCTTGGACTGCAAGGAGATCCAACCAGTCCATCCTAAAGGAGATCAGTCCTGGGTGTTCATTGGAAGGACTGATGCTGAAGCTGAAACTCTAGTACTTTGGCCACCTGATGCGAAGAGTTGACTCATTGGAAAAGACCCTGATGCTGGGAGGGATTGGGGGCAGGAGAAGGGGACGACAGAGGATGAGATGGCTGGATGGCATCATCTACTCGATGGACATGAGTTTGGGTGGACTCCAGGAGTTGGTGATGGACAGGGAGGCTTGGTGTGCTGCGATTCATGGGGTCACAAAGAGTCGGACACGACTGAGCGACTGAACTGAACTGAACTGAAGACCTGTGGATTGGCCAGAGACATGGAATAGGCACTCCAGCCAAGGATGAGATGGAGCTCCATCCAAGGACGAGAGAATCCAAGGAGATTCTGAGGAGCTCAGTCTTACCTTGTGCCGTGGAACCCACAGACTGCAGTAACCCTGTGTGCAGCGCCGCAGTCTGGAGACTTCTGTCACCCGGTGCTGCCTAGGTTAGCAGAATTCCACCTCAGACACGCTGCCAGTGCATGAAAGCAATTTCCCACATAAGGTATTGTCAGAGCATCTGCAATGCTCTTCAGAGAACAGGCCCAGTGGCTTGGTTCCTGCCCACTTACTCAATGAAGTGTTTACCTGCATAGCTGGGTTTGTAAGAGTCTGTTCTCATATCTGAGAACACAGTTGAGGGAGAAGACCTAGCCCTCCTAACTGATGGTGGGTGCTGATACCCACCCCCAAACCCCACTAAACAACCAAACAGGCTTAGAGGTCAGTGTGTAGCACACCTGAATGAGATGCTTTATTTGAAACAAATATAGCGTAAAACCCCATAGAAAACAACATTTTCAGAAGCATGGAAAATGTGAGGAGTGATATGTGACACACGCCTAACCCATGGCTTCTCTGTGAGAACGTCCCCAGCACGCTATAAGATCACAAATGATTACAGAAAAAGTACCTATTTGCAGCTTAATAAAGTACCTTTTAATAAGGTCTTCCATTTAAAAACCGATGGGTATTTGATAATTAGTATCCCATTTGATCTTTCAGTAAGAACACATCAGTACAGAAAACTATGTTGGTATAAAAAGTATACATATAACCAATCTTTATCAGTTCATATACAGACAATACACATCTATGCAGTGCTAAAAGGCAAGAAAGAGTCAATTCCCCTTTCTCTGCCAAGCAGCCTGCTACACATTTCCTTCTCATGAATCTTCAATCCCTAGATATTCTGAACATGGGCATTTGTTACTGACAGCCTCTGTCAGACAAAGCTCTATGACCCGACTCCACTCCAGGAGTCACAGAAAAGGCTTCATACCATTTTTACAAAGCATTCAACATGTAGCCTTATCTTTGCAAACCAAAAAAAATCCCACACTGCAGGCAGTGTCACTATAACGTCAGCATTCTCAGTTGTTACACACATGCGTGTAAGCACAACAAAAATGCAAGCCTCTAAATATAACCACGTGTATTTTACAATGCCAGTATTCAACCCCCAAATCTCTATCTTTCCAGCAACAGTGATCACCGCCTATAATTTCATTCTCTCAACTCCCAGCCTCTTACTCCAAAGGCTGCTCCTCCTACCATTCATGGACCAACACTGATTCTATGCCAAGACATTTTGCCAGGCATGGAACACAACAACAAAACCAGTTCTTGCCTGCAGCGACCTCAGGGGTAGACATTCTTGCCCTTTGTAGACGGCAGGGTTTCTAAGGTGCCAGTCCCCCTCTAACTGCTGCTTTTTAAGGAAAGGGCAAAAGCAAAACCACTTTGCTCCATCGCTTTCATCTACCTTCCCTTCAACTAGTGCTTCCATTTCCCATCCAATTCTAAGGTCTCTTCACCTCTGATTTACTTTAATCATTTTACTCTCTAACTCCTCCCAAATACCGCTTCTCAGTTTGTGGTGTTCCTTTTTCTTTCTGGAAGGAAGTATTTGTTCTTCTTGCATTTTAAAATTCAACACACTGGGCTTCCCTGGTGGCTCAGTGGTAAAGAATCTGCCTGCCAACGCAGGAGACACGTGACCCTGGAAGATCCCACACGCCGAGGAGTAACTAAGCCCGTGTGACACAACTACTGAGCTTGCACTCCACAGCCCTGGAGCTGCAACCACTGAGTCCACCCACCATGACTGCTGAAGCCCATGCTCCCTAGAATCTGCGCTCTGCAACAAGAGAAGCCACCGCAATGAGAAGCCCTTGCACTGAAACTAGAGTAGCCCCCACTTGCCTCAACTAGGGGAAAAAAAGCCTGGAAGATCCAGCACAGCCAAAATTAAAGAAAGAAATAAAATTATAAAATTCGATGTGCTTTCTTTCCAGTGAAAAACTTTCTTGACCTGTATTTTAGGATAATCTAACCAAGCCTGTTTCTACAAGATTATGATAACCGAAATTGCTCTTGTCGTACGGTGGAGCACCGCTGTTACAGTTGGCCACTTTTTCTAGGGTCTCTGTAACTTACTGCCAACCTCATCCCTCCCTAACTCAGGGAATTAGGAATACACATGAAAACAGAGTCCTCGAGGAGCTAAGTTAGTTGGCTAATAAGATATTTTATGAGGTATTAAAATATGAAATAGCAATGCTAGCACTGCCCTGAGAGTTACACAGAGCCAAGGAGGCTTGGGAGGGAGAGATAACAGAATCTGATTTGTAGAAGCTGTGTGAAATGTAAAGCCTTCTGGTCTCCCGATATTCATGCTTTCAGTAAGTGCTCATAACCACCACGACCCTTCAGGCAGCTCAGAGCAAGCCATGTCCTAATAAAAATATATAGTTATAAACGGAGAACAGTAACACAGACTGAAGACTGCGTGGAGCCCAAGGAAGGCAGGCAGGCAGGCAGGCTTGCACCCAACAAGCTGCCTAAGGACTTGACAGCCTCGCGTCAAAGAGAGGGAAGGCAGGCTGAGGTCCTTTTCAGGACAGGGTGAGGGTGGGACGGGGAACTGTGTGCTGAAGTTGCCTGGCTCAAATGTATGGTTGATTTCTAATTCCTGACGTGCATGCTCTTTCATACACACTCACAGAGCCAGCAACTTCCCTTTGTTTTTGTCACTCACGGTTCTGTAAGAGCTACTCTGTCCGGAAGAGGACACTCCGGCTAATCCTCAAGGCCTTCGGAATGCTAAACCGTTTCCCTGCAGGGTGCATCACTTATTCCCACCCACCCCCCTTCCTAAGCCAGCCTCCTTTCTGAGGCAAAAAAACACAGCACAACGGAACCAGGCAGCCCAAAGGGAATTGGTCAGATGGAGCTATTGTCTCTCCTGTGTCCCGCCTCCCACCCCGTCTCCATGCTCCAGACTTTCAATACAAGGCCGTGCACAGTAGTGTGAATGCACAAAAGCCCAAAGCCACACACCAAGAAGCTCCTGCTTCAGTCCTGAAAAGCTCCTGGGCTTCGGCCAAGGTCCAGCTTCCCCCCACACCCCCACCCATTCCCTTGGGCCTGCTTTCAAAGCCTGCAAAGGACAGCAGAGCCCGGGACGGGAAGCGCGACCACAAGCTCACTCCTCTGCTCAGGGCTGCCTTCCTGTGGGCCACAATCATACCTCAAAACTTGATTTCCCATGCACGTTCCTGTTGCACTCCGGTATTGGGTGCTGTGTATACAAGGGTGAATCATTGAGTAGCTCAGAGTCAAACAAGAATCTAAGAAGTGAACACTTAAAATGCAATAGGACATGTGCTGTTAGAACAAAGGTAGGCATGAGATCTTACTGCACGCTAGGTCTTTTCCTTGACTCCTTTAGCTTCTCTGTCCAACTACCAGTGTTATGAATTCTAGAAACTTACTTCTGAATCTCTACTTTTCTCCTGCCCCACCACTCACTCAGTTCCAGTCATCAGCCTCTCCCTCCTGGATTACTTCTATCTGAGGATCCTTCTCACCACTTCTAATCACATCTCCTCCCAAGTCACGTTCATATCTTTCAAAACTCACACTTGATGTGGTCCAACCCCCCCCCCCCCCCGACATACAAAAGTATTAGCCAATGGATCCTCACTACCATCAGGAAAAAGGTCCATAAACACCATTTGGAACGCCTCTGTCCCCCCATGTTTCACTGGCACCTGACTCAGCCATACTGAAAAACTTGTGAAAGTGTTTGTTCGTCACTCTGTCGTGTCTGACTCTTAGCAACCCCGTGGACTGTTGTCCGCCAGGCTCTTCTGTCCATAGGATTCTCCAGGCAAGAATAATGGAGTGGGTAGCCATTCTCTTCTCCAGAGGATCTTTCCAACCCAGGGACTGAACCCAGGTCTCCTGCATTTCAGGCAGGTTCTTTAGAGAGTCACTAGGGAAGCCCTTCAAATCACCATGCCGGGTGTGGCCGGGAACTCTGCGCACAAAGCATTCCCATCTGTTCAGAACACGACTCTTATTTCCTCCAACCCCCTCATCCTTTACTCGTCTTGTGCACCCAGTCTTTTAAGTTTGTGGGGTAGATGTCATTTCCTCCAGAAGCCTGTGCTGACTACCTTAGGCGAGGTTAAATGACTCTCCTTTAAAGCACCCCTGTAAAACTTATCACCTTGTATTACAGTTGTTTGATAGCTTATCTCTTTCCTCTAGACATCAAACCACTTGAGGGCCTAGCATCTAAACTCACACAGAATAGTCTCTTGATATCTGCTGAAAATAAGGGATCAAAAGGACAGGAACTATGACTTTATATCTTTGTCCTTAGCATAGTGCCTGACATATGCAGACAATTGCTTATTGAATGCAAGGTCTAACTCTGGCTGGAGACTTTGGTGGAAGGCTTCTTATAGGAATGGATCATCTGAGTCTTTAAAGAAAAAAAATGGTTCATCTCAGGTTTGGTACAGCCAGGCTGTGAGTATGCTGTCAGTGGCTGTCACTTTAGACAGATCCTCAAATTAAAACAAAACGTCAAGTCTATATCTGGACAAAAGCGTAATTCAAAAAGATACATACACCCCTGTGTTCACAGCAGAACTGTTTACAATAGCCAAAACACAGAAGCAAACCAAATGTCCATCTACAGGTGAGTGGATAAAAAAGATGCAACACATATATACAACGGAATACTACTCAGCCATAAAAAAGAACGAAATAATGCCATTTGCAGCAACACAGATGTAACTGGAGATTGTCATAATAAGTGAAGTCAGAAAGAGAAAAACAAATGCCATATCATATCACTTATATGTAGAATCTAAAATCTGGCACAAATGATTCTATCTACAAAATGGAAATGGACTCACAGATATACAGAACAGACTTGTGGCTGCCAAAAGGAAGAGGAGACATGGGGGTGAACTGGGAGTTTGGGATTAGTACATACAAACTACTATAAACAAAATAGATAACAAGGTCCTACTATATAGCATAGGTAACTATATTAATATCCTGAAATCAACTGTAATGTAAAAGAATATGTGTGTGTGTGTGTGTGTATGTATAACTGAATCATTTTGTTATTATATATATACACCAGAAAAACTAAAACAACATTACAAGTCAGTTACACTTCAAAAAAAAACAACTGGTATGTTATGCTATTATAGATATTCAGAAGTAAGAATAGTGTGAAATGAAGCATTAATACTCTTACATCAATGAGATGTTATTAAAATCACCTAATGACAGGAACACGTAAAAATGGATACCTTGAAGATTAAGTCTTACCAAAACTCTGGTTATATTCAGAAACATTCTGTCTGTGCCCAGGCAATAATACATAACCTCAGTCTTTCAAAAAGAGATTGAAGTTTTCTCATTGTCAATGACATCAATATCATTGGACACTAAGTAGCAACCCTTCTCCTCATCCCCTTACTGACCTTCTCTGCAGAAAACATGAAAACCGAACCAAAAATAATAGTATGTCTGTTGGCCCCCAAACAGGTGGCCATTATTATGACTCCAGTTCAGGGTGGTCATTATTATGACTCTAGTTCAGTTCAGTTGCTCAGTCATGTCCGACTCCTTGCAACTCCATGAACTGCAGAATGCTGTCCATCACCAACTCCCAGGGCTTGCTCAAACTCAACTCTATTGAGTCAGTGAGTCCATCCAACTATCTCATCCTGTCGCCCCTTCTCCTGCCTTCAATCTTTCCCAGAATCAGGGTCTTTTCCAGTGAATCTGTTCTTCCCATCTTTGGTGGCCAAAGTATTGCAGCTTCAGTTTCAGCATTGGTCTTTCCAATGAATATTCAGGACTGATTTCCTTTAGGATGGACCTGTTGGTCCAAGGGACTATCAAGAGTCTTCTCCAGCATCCCAATTCAAAAGCATCAATTCTTTGGTGCTCAGCCTTCTTTATAGTCCAACTCTCACATCCATACATGACTACTGGAAAAATCATAGCTTTGACTATATGGACCTTTGTCGGCAAAGTGATGTCTCTGCTTTTACATATGCTGTCTAGGTTTATCATAGCTTTCTTCCAAGGAGCAAGTGTCTTTTAATTGCATGGCTAGAGTCACTATCGGCAGTGATTTTGGAGCCCAAGAAAATAAAAGTCCGTCATTGTTTCCCCATCTATATGCCATGAAGTGATGGGACCAGATGCCTTGATTTTAGCTTTTTGAATATTGAGTTATAAACCAGCTTTTTCACTCTCCTCCACTTTCATCAAGAGGCTCTTTTTTAGTGCCTCTTCACTTTCTGCCATAAGGGTGGTGTCATCTGCATATCTGAGGTTATTGATACTTTTCCCGGCTATCTTGATTCCAGCTTGTGCTTCATCCAGCCCAGCATTTCTCATGATATACTCTGCATATAAGTTAAATAAGCAAGGTAACAATAAACAGCCTTGACATATTCCTTTTCCAATTTAGAACCAGTCCGTTATTCCATGTCCGGTTCTAACTATTGCTTCTTGACCTGCATACAGATTTCTAAGGAGGCAGGTCAGGTGGTCTGGTATTCTCATCTCTTGAAGAATCTTCCACAGTTTGTTGTGATCCACATAGTCAAAGGCTTTAGTCAATGAAGCAGAAGTAGCTGTTTTTCTGAAATTCTTTTGCTTTAAATATGATCCAATCGATGTTGGCAGTTTGATCTCTGGTTCCTCTGCCTGTTCTAAATCCAGCTTGAACATCTGGAAGTTCTCGGTTCACATACTGTTGAAGCCTAGCTTGGAGAATTTTGAGCATTACTTTGCTAGTGTGTGAGATGAGTACAATTGTGTGGTAGTTTGAACATTCTTTGGCATTGCCTTTCTTTGAGATTGGAATGAAAACTGACCTTTTCCAGTCCTGTGGCCACTGCTGAGCTTTCCAAATTTACTGGCATATTTGCTGAGTGCAGCACTTTCACAGCATCATCTTTTAGGATTTGAAAAAATTCAGTTGAAATTCCATCACTTCCACTAGTTTTGTTCATAGTGATGCTTCCAAAGGCCCACTTGACTTCGCACTCCAGGATGTCTGGCTCTAGGTGAGTGATCACACTATCGTGGTTATCTGGGTCGTGAAGATCTTTTTTGTACAGTCTTCTGTGTATTCTTGCCACCTCTTCTTAATATCTTCTGCTTCTGTTAGGTCTATACCATAATTTCTGTCCTTTATTGTGCCCATCTTTGCATGAAATGTTCCCTTGGTATCTCTAATTTTCTTGAAAAGATCTCTAGTCTTTCCCATTCTATTGTTTTCCTCTATTTCTTTGCATTGATCATGGAGGAAGGCTTTCTTATCTCTCCTTGCTTTTCTTGGGAACTCTGCATTCAGATAGATCTACCTTTCCTTTTTTCCTTTGCCTTCCAATTCTCTTCTTTCCTCTGCTATTTTTAAGGCCTCCTCAGACAACCATTTTGCCTTTTTGCATTTCTTCTTCTTGGGGATGCTTGGGTTATGACTCCATTTAAAAGAAAAAATAAGCTTTCAAACAACATGACATTTTCTTTTTCTTTATAATAAAACAATTAACTTATACACAATCCAATTTGATTCATTTTAAATTTGAATCAAATCCCCATCCCACTTACCTCCACTACAAAATTACCTCAGTTACTATCTTCAGCCCAAACAGAAACCATCACTTAGTCATTTGACAAATACTTAATGCCTAATGCCTAATCTGGGACTTCCTGTGTGGCTCAGACGGTAAAGCGTATGCCTACAATGTGGGAGACCGGGGTTCGATCCCTGGGTCGGGAAGATCCCCTAGAGAAGGAAATGGCAACCCACTCCAGTACTGTTGCCTGGAAAATTCCATGGACAGAGGAGCCTGGTAGGCTACAGCCTATAGGGTTGCAAAGAGTGGGACAGGACTAAGTGACTTCACTTACTTAATGCCTAATCCTAAAATATGCCAAGTAGGGGGCTTGAATGATCATACTAATCTCTCAAAGAGCCATGGACTGCTTGGGTGTTCAGTCAAAACCGTTTCCAGTCACACCTTGTTTGATAACAAACCCCTCCCCTTCTCCTGTTTCAGGGATCTGGAAACTACAGCCCATGAGCCAAACCTGGCCTGATGCTTGTTTTTATAAATAAAGCTTCACTGGAACACAGCCGTGCCCATTCATTTACATGGTGACTTTGACTGCTTTTCCTGTTACGAAGGCAGTTCAGTAGTTGCAATAGAGACCAATCAGCCTACAAAATTTATTACAACTTCTATTTGGCCCATCATAGAAGAGGTCTGCTGAGCCCTCCTCTATCTGTGGTCACTTTATCCTGTGGGTTTCCTTCTCACCTCCATGACTGTACCTTCACAAGCTTTCGTCTTCTATGGCCCAGTGGAGGTGGAGGCTGGTGCTCCCTAGAATTCTGTCCATCATCTTCTCACTGACACACTCTCCCTCTATCCATTGTGGTTCCGGCACCTGAACATCCCCCATCACAATCTGTAGGGAAATTATCTGTAAGCTGCTCTGTCTTCCCCAACAGACCGGGCTCTTTGAGGACATGGCCCATGTGTTTCAGCTATAACTCAGCATAGCTCAAGGCACATGGTAGCCACTCAAAAAATATCAACTAGGTGGATATGTGTTTATAAGGCATTTCAGAAAAACATTTTAAAAGTTCAACCATGATCTCTTATCGAATTGATGCATGAAGTTTCTATTCTTCTGTGTTATCAGTTTCGACCTGTTTATAGGTGGCATGGGTGACAAAGCAGAATCCCTGAATAGGAGACTTCTCATCTAATTAAGAGTTGAAAGTCTGAACTTGCCATTTACTAGCTATATGACCTTGGCTAAGATGCCTGTTCACAGAGTCTCAGCTGCCTCACCTGTAAAATGGACGTAACAGGCGGTTGTGAAACCAAAAATATGTGTAAAATGTCTGCCACCTTGTTGAGCAATGTAAGTGCTCAATGAACAGAAGTATTATTTTTATGGACAAGTTCTTCTGCTTTAAGGCTCTAAGTAGACTGGCGAGAATGTCATTGTAACTGTCAACTCCGAGTTAGAGCCTCATACTGATTTTTCATGCCAAGAGCCCAGGTTCACATTTTACATTATAGAGACAAGTGGCTGAGTCATAAATGAGTAATTATCCTCCAAAATAAAAGATCAAACTCTAAGAGAGGAGCTTCCCCTCTCTCCCATAAAGCTTCAGTTAAAAACCATTAGTGCTATTTACAATAGCTAGGACATGGAAGCAATCTAGCAGTCCATCGACAGATGAACGAATAAAGAAGCTTTGGTACATATACACAACGGAATACTACCCAGCCATAAAAAGGAATAAATGAGTCAGTTCAGCTTATTATACAGAATGAAGCAAGGCAGAAAGAGAAATATATATATATATATATATAAATGCATATATATGGAATCTAGAAAGATGGTATTGATCAACCTATCTGCAGGGTAGCAACTGAGACACAGACACAGAGAAGAGACTTACAGACAAGGGTGGGGAGAGGAAGGAGAGGGTGAGACGGAGGGGGAGCACGGAAGCATGTACATGAACATATGCAGAACAGATTCCAGTGGGAACTTTCTGAACAACTCAGGGAACTCAAACCAGGGCTCTGTAACGACCTAGAGGGGTGAGAAAAGGGGGGAGGTGGAAGGGAGGGGACATATACACACCCACGGCTAATTCATGTTGATGTATGGCAGAAATCAAACCAATGCTGTAAAGCAATCAGTCAATTAAAAATAAATAAACAACAAAATAAAAAACCATTAGTGCTGATATTAAATTGATGCATCAACAAACTATCCTATAACTTGCTTTTTCCTGATAGACTTGACCATGACTTGCTCTTCTAGCTCTGACATACCTTCACACTCCAGCTGCAAATTTTTTTTTTAAATTTTGTTATTGCTATTTGGCTTCACCAGGTCTTAGTCAGAGCATGTGGGATCTAGTTCCCCAGCCAGGGATTGAACCCAGGCCCTTTGTATTGAGAGCACAGAGTCCTAGCCACCAGGGAAGTCCCAGCTGCAAATTTTAAAAGTAAGTATTTTGATAATTAGAAGACAATATTGTGTAAATCAAACTTTTAAGGTCTCATTATTGCAAAGATAGCTTTTCAAAATTAATGAATATATATATACATAGATATACATAGATATCAAACGTTTTCTTTCTTTAAAGGTAAAGCTTATCTGTTTTAGGAGGCTAAAACAGAGACACCTAAATTCTGCACATGCCAAAATGAAAAGAGAGACTAACAGCAATAAGTTCACTGAAAGGAAACACACAGATATCCTACTAGTATATTAAATTATTTGGAAAGGCTGGGAATTAAGTGGGGTGGGGGGTGTGGAGTTTTAAGCTGATTAGGAGAAAAGCCACGTCTATCCTTTAATTGATGCTTTGGTGGCATCATGTGAGTATGATGGATGGCCAAAGCCCTGTCATTTATCTTCTGGAGTGAAACCAGAGAATCCAGGCAGCGCCCTGGGAGCACTCCTCACCGCGATGCTCGCCTGTCTGCTCCCAGAGGAGAGCTATCGGGAGGTCAGAAAGGACACATGCACTGTGCGTGTGTTTCTGTACATCACACCCACATACTCTTCTTCCAGCTCAGCACATTTCGGGGGCTAAGGAAGTAGATACATACAACAGAACTCTTTTAACAGTATTTTCTGCAGCCTGATCTGCTCCATGTTGACCAGGCTGTGCACACAGTTTGGCTTAGAAAGGAGCCACGGAGCCACAACTTCTAACCTAGCGTCTGGCTCCTAAGCAGTGGCCCAGGAGGAGGGCGGGGACGGGGCTGGTGCAGCCCTCCACCCAGCTTCTCTTCCTCACCAACCTGATCCTGACTTAGAAACGACTTTTGAAATGTATGCTGGGTAGGTGGATCCTTATCCTGGCTTTTATTAATTTTATTTTTTTGTATCTCTAACATTTGCATCTTCTTAAGATTAGCTGGTCGTTTTGTCCCTGAGTTGAAAGGTTGGGGGTGGGGTGGAACAGCGTTTCAGGAGCAGAGGGAGCAGCAGACAAGGGCGAAGGGCAGAGTGTGACCTGCGGGTTTGCTCTGCTTTCTTCCTATTACTGACATTACCATCCCCTCAACCAGGAGGGCAGAAGGTCAGGCAGAATCATCAGTTAAGTGCATTAGGGTTCCTCTCTTCTTCCCTACAAATCCCACATGGGCTACTAATAAGAAAATGCCTAAGGGCAGAAATGAACTTCATAACACCGAAGTGTAGGTGCATTTTGATTTATACAAGTTCAAAAAGTTAAAAAAAAAAAAGAAAAGAAAAAAGAAACCCTCAAATAAGTGAAGCCATTTTTTTAACATCACAAAAAAACTCACTACAGAATTTACATAGAACATGAATGTCCTCTCAGGCACTTAAAATGATTAAACCTTCGGTTTGCACACAAGGCGTTCCACGTATCTTTTGTGCAAATCAAAATACACTCAGGCACAAAGAAAGCTCAATGTAGCTACATAAACTTTTTTAATTAATAACTATCCATCAATAGAAAGGGCAACATTATAGGAGCACCTTTGGAAATAATCTAAAACTAAGATCATCCACAGAAATTCTCAACATATTACAGAGAATACATAACAACTTGTGGGTTTTTTTTTTCTTTTTTTGATGGAAATCAGTTCAGTTCAGTCACTCAGTCGTGTCCGACTCTTTGCGACCCCATGGACTACAGCACACCAGGCCTCCTTGTCCATCACCAACTCCCCGAGTTTACTCAAAACTCATGTCCATTGAGTCGGTGATGCCATCCAACCATCTCATCTTCTGTCATCCCCTTCTCCTCTTGCCTTCAACCTTTCCCAGCATCAGGGTCTTTTCAAATAAGGCAGTTCTTAGCATCAGGTGGCCAAAGTATTGGAGCTTCAGCTTCAGCATCAGTCCTTCCAATGAATATTCAGGGCTGATTCCTTTAGGATGGACTGGTTGGATCTCCTTGCAGTCCAAGGGACTCTCAAGAGTCTTCTCCAACACCACAGTTTAAAAGCATCAGTTCTTTGGTGCTCAGCTTTCTTTATAGTCCAACTCTCACGTGATATGAGAGCTGATGGAAGTAGGGGACTCTTTAAAAAAAAAATCACCATATAAGAGAAATGCAGTAAACCAGAAGTTTTCAGATTGTCCTCTGCCTCTTGAAAATGTTTTTAAGTTTCTGTAAACAAAGAGATACTTGCCATCAAACCCAGAATAAAATGTCGGTAACCTGTTCATTGCTTTCATCTTTGAGGTTTTAAACGCTGGGATGCTGAAGGTTTCATTTGAACAAAGAGTTCTGTGCCAAAGAGGTCTGGAAACTATTGTTTGGAAGGTGCCGTGCAGTCTGTGCACAGGAAAGTTTGAGGCAACAGTCCTTGGCAACAAACTCACTCCTGAGGCCTTTCCTCCGGGGCCCGTACCTCCTGCCACGACTCACAGTGCTGTTACCAGCATTAACAATCAGCAATTAAAACATCACCAGTGATCACTTGTATTTATCTACAAACTTACCTAGAAATAGTTTTAACATGTTTTTAGTCTCAAAAAAAGTTTATCTGAAGGGACGTGAAGTTAAAATCTTACTGTCTTACAGAATACCCCATTTCTCAATGTGTTAATAGTAGCATATTAGTGATAGCCATACAATCTTCACTTAAAAAGTTTTAATAAGTCCCAGCCAGGGGACAGTATAGTGAATCCTCCTATACCTATCCTCTAAATTTTGTATATGGCTGAAATTTTCCACAGTAAAGACTTACTTTAAGTCTTTGAAAGCAGTTAAAGGCCAAACTTCTTCTCTTTTAACCATAGTCCAGAAGGTTGGATCTGCTGTGATGACCAGTGGTGCTGTGATGACTAGGCAAGCTGGCCCGCAGACTAGTTCTTCTTGGTCTTTTCCTACACCCCTTTCTGCTCTAAACCACAGGGTGTTCGTGATACAGTGTTCTCTACACCACCCGACCAGCCAGCTATGAGGAGCTGCAGTGCATCATACTTCTGGTTGGTGATTGAAACAAACCCAGCCTACCTGATCATGAGCCCTTCTGTCCATTTTGCTTGGAGGCTCCAAAAATAGCAACACGCAAATCCCAAAACAAAGTGAGTAAGGTCATTTCCATGGAGAAGGAAATGGCAACCCACTGCAGTATTCCTGCCTGGAGAATCCCACGGACAGAGGAGCCTGGCGGTCTACCGAGTCGTACATGACTGAGCACACACATGCACACCAGGTCATTTCCAACAAAAATACAGAGGTGCACTATTAAGTAAACTCAGACTCTACAAATAACTTGTATTCGGCAATTAGTCAGGTTTCCTTAAAGTAAGAATAATCTTCCTCTTCTCTCTGAATCAGGCAGGAAAACAACCTACAGTGGCAATGTGACTTGGAGAAATCATCGGCCACATAGGATTAATGAACAGGAAACCTAGTAAATATGAAATCATTTCACATGAAGACCAACACTATAGTATCAGTTTGGCTTCTAGAATTCTTCAGGTCTGGTTTACTCACCTATAAAAAGTGTTTTGCCTTCCTATTATTTAAGGTCCTTCTGGGCACAAAAGTGTGTAAGCCTAAGGCTCTAACTATGAGCTAAAAATCAGCTCTATTTTTAGCCTTTTCTTCTGAAAGCAAGTCTATTGAAGACAAGAAAATAAACAATGGTGTAGTTTAAAAGGAAAGGGGGGCCCAGTCGGCTTTCATCTGAACAAATAAAGCTGAGACTATAGTACTTGCAGTGGTTTTTCACACATTCTCCTAATCCACTCATCTCCACACCCAATTTGACTTTTAAAAGAAATTTGCTTTGGGAAATAATTAAGAAGCACCCATGAAAAGCAATGATGTATTCTAGACAATGGACAAGACCAAAGAAATAGAGACTCTGTCTCTTACTTTTCAGTTTTGAGGCATAATAGTTGATACAAAAAACTGCACACATTTAAAACAGATGACTAGGAAAGTTGACATATTTACACTTGTGAAACAACGACCATAACCAAGAGTGAACGCACCCAATGACCCTCAAAAAGGTCCCCTGCCTGTTCCCGCATCCCCCAGGCAATCACTGATCTGCTTTCTGTCACTACAGATCAGTCTGCTTTTCTATAGTTTTACATAAATGGAATCACACACTCTGTACTCTTTTTCTGGTCTAGCTTGTTTCACTCAGCATAAATATTTTGAGATTCACCCACGTGGCTGCATGTATCAACACTTCACACTACTGAATACATTTTATTGTGTGGCTCTTACACTGTCTGTTTATCCATTCACTTGTTGACGGACATATGGGTCACTTACAGGTTTTGGCTGTTGCAAATAAAGTTGCTATGAACATTTGTGTCCAGTTTTTTGGAATGACCAGATGATATAGGAGGTGCATGTTTAACTTTTTAGCTGCCAATCTGTTTCCTACAGTTGTGAACAGTATTATTATCACACCAGCGGTGTATCAGAGTTCCACGGTTTGCTCCATGTTCACACCAATCTTAGTTCTATTCAGTCTTTTTGTTGTAGCCATTCTCGTGGGTGTGTAGTGGTTCTGGGTTGGTGAACATATGACGATTCAAGGACAGAGGTGTGCTCAGAGAGCGTGGGCGCCCCACGCCCCTTCCCACATATCCTGCCCTAGTTATCTCTTTATCCAGCTGTTGATTCGTATTCTTTGATACCCTCTGTAATAAACCAGTAATTAGTGACTAAACTGGTTTCCTGAGTCATGGGAGCCAAAATTAGCAAATTAATCAAACCCAAGGAAGGTATCATGGGAGCGCAGGCAACAACCTGGACCTGCAACTGGGATCTGGAGCAGAGGGCTGTCTTATGAGACTGAGCCCTTAACCTGTGGAGTCTGAGGCTGTCTCCAGGTAGACAGTGTCAGAAGTGAGCTGAATTGCACGACACTCAGCTGGTATCTGAGAATTGGCTGGTGGTGCGGAAACACCCGTGTACATCGTATCTGGGGGCAGAATCCTACGAGGGTAGGTTTTAGGAGGAGTCTTCAGGGAACACCCGTTGAGGGTACAATCTCTAAGCCAATGACAGAAATCAAAGGCTCTGCAGGTGCCGTCTCTCTCATCGCTGAAGCACAGCGCCTGGGGCTCAGATATTTTTCGCAAATCCGAGGATGCGAGGGGGTCAAAACTCGCATTCCAGGCAGCCAGGACTTCACTAGCCCAGGGCAGAGGCACAGGGATAATGACGGGCTGCAGAAGTGACTTCACGTGCGAGATAGCAGTGCAAGAAGACGGGGCTGGTGGCAAGCAGCAGACTTCTCGTGGAAGGTCTCTTGTGCCCACAGTCACGTCCTGTTTGTGAAATATTCATTAACAAAATTGAAAACTCTGGGGATTCACACGCAAATCTGGGTTTGGGGCTTCTCTTAAGCTGATGTGGCCATGCACAGTCCATGATTCCCTGACTTGAGAAGCATCTATCTCCTTAGAGCCACTCTAGTCGCCAAGGTCCTTCCCCAGGCTGGATCCTGAGAAGGAATTTGATAATGAAACTCAGCATTAGATAAAACCAGTCTGGTTGCAACACCAAGCCCGCAACAGAACAACCGGTAGCAGGGACAGAGGAGAAGAGGCAGCAAGTGTCTACCAGGGCAGTGGAAGCAGGAACTGCAGACAAAGAAGGGTTGAGAGTTTTTTCCTTTTTTAAACCAAGGATTTTATGATCATTCAATAGAGGAAGGAGGAGGAAATGGCAACCCACTCCAGTATTCGTGCCTGGAAAAATTCCATGGACAGAGGATCCTGGTGGGCCACAGTCCTGAGGTCACAAAGAGTTAAGATATGACTGAGCACGCAAGGCATTTAGATAATGGAAGGGCCAAGTCATCAATGTGGGTAGCTTGGTTTCTATTACCTGGCTACAGATTTGACATTTCACCAAGTAAGTATTCCATTCCTAACACATCTTGCTTGAAAACTGCCGCTCATGCCAAGCCCTCCAATAGTGGCATTATGACAGTCCTAGGCCAAGGACTTCTGAGGCCTTCTCAGTGTCAATCCCCATCTCCTTGCTCTGCTTCCTGTGTTGCCAACACTTCCTGAAAGCTTATCAGGTACCAGGCAATATTTAAGTCTTCTTACAAACAATACCTGAATTCATACTCAACAATTCTTGGAGTAGGTGTTGTTAATATCTCTATTTTACAGATAAGGGAATAGGTTAAGCAACTTGCCCAAAGACACACAGCTAACAAGTGACAGAGATAGGATCTGAACCTGGCAGTCTGATTCTAGACAGACCACATGTTCTAAACTACTTTTCACGCTGTACTCAAAGAATTGGTAACTGAGAGACTCAGAAAACTCAAGAGAATAAAGCAACTTGATGAGATAACGTGCTCATCAACTCTATCCCACCCCTCCCCCTTCCTTGATATCATTTAGCCTGTGATCTCCAAGCCTGGCTCATAACACTGTCCTAAAGAACTGTTTACAAGTACAGATCTCAGCTCCCTCCCTAAAGACTAAGTTGGAGGACTAATGAATACTCATTTTTGTATTAAATACCATTCGCCTGGCCAAGCTTCAATGCTCAGGCTGGGAATACTGGATCTTGGTGGCCCATTCTCTCTACACAGCACACTGCACTCACATACTCTGAGTGACAACCTCTACAGAGCCTGAAAATTGGATCAATCATCCCATGATACACCCCCCTCCCCTGTAACTAATGCCCTTCTCACATGAACATCTCTCAAAAACTTCAAGCTCTATGGATAGTTTGTTAGTTGCTCAGTCACGTCTGATGCTATGCGACCCTGTGGACTATAGCCCACCAGGCTCCTCTGTGCATGTGATTTCCTAGGCAGGAAAATTGGAGTGGGTTGCCATTGTCTTCTCCATGGGATCTTCCCAACCCGGGGACTGAACCCGGGTCTCCCGCCGTGCGGGAAGACTCTTAACAGTCTGAGCCACCAGGGAAGCCTCTATGGATAGAGTCCCACCCAAACTACTACATGCAAGTCAAATTCTTTTTTCTCTCCGACACTGTTATCAGACATGTTTAATCTCTACTTTTGACTGATTTTCAGTTAATATTCACTTCTAACATTTAGGCTTTCAGCTTCATCACCACCAGCCTAATATTTTAAATAATTTAATGATCTAGCAAAGGCCTGGTAATATTTATGGAAATCTTTTCATAGATTACTCAATTCCCTTCTATCTCTATGATCTCTTCAAGTTCAAAACTTTTATAATAGGATATCCTTTAACTGGGGCATACCTGTCCAGTATTTCTTCTTTGATTCTTTATTTCTTTCTCTCCACCCTCTTTTAAAAAGCCTGGTTTGATATAGTGAATGTATGCAAACTCTTCTTCCTTATTCCAAGTCTGAATTGGAGGGGATTAAAACTGAAAATACCTGTTTTCCTTGGAGGAAATATCATTCTTTTAGAGAATTTTCTAATGTGGCATAACATTTAATTCTTTAAATATCACTGTGGGAAGAACAGAAGCTTTTTAAAGTCTCTCAGACTCAGTAAACAGTGTGTTTTCTTCTGTGTAAATTCCAAAAGTCCACCACTAATCCAAATAGCACTCTTCAAATGAGAGTAAATAGAGGAAAAAACTTCAATTGAAAGGTCATCAAAAGAACCTTCCTAAAGTACAAACAATAGCCGTATGCAGTTGCTACTAACTTCAAGTCTCTTAGAGATGCAATGAAGTCTGGGTACACACTCCTGTTCACAGAGACAACTGCAGTCAGGGAATATCAAGTGACTCCTTAGAAAAATTTTTGTCAGAGATCAATTGCATAGGATAGACTGAAAACTGCACAGAAGTTGGTAGAATACAAGATATGTACAAGTGGTGGCCCTGCTGTTTCTATAAACCATTTACACTCAGTTTATAGACATAAAAGAGGCTGAAGAATGAGATCACATCCACAAGGGCCAAACAACAGCTGCTATAGCTGCACAGTACTCTTAATGATTTTCCTAAAATCTTTATAAGCATTGTCTAATTTGGTGATAACCTCTGAGATTAGTATTTATAGATTCATACACAGAATCAAAGATGCCAATATCACAAAGCTGGTTACTATGTGCAGTTCTGACCTGAACTCAAGTATGACACTAAATTTTATATGCCCTCTCCTATACTCCACTGAACTAACATTATCAATGAGTTTCCTTCTAAAACTCTTGCCATTGAAGTGTTCAGATTGCCACAATCTAAAGATCTCAGTTCCACCCTACCCTAAGCAATTACCATTCACTCCTTGGACCATTTAGAATTGCTGTACCTCTGACAATTCAATACTAAGATTCCCTTCTTCAACCAAACCGCAACTACCCTTCCACTTGTTCCTCCTTACTCTGAGTGAACTTGCTTTGGGTCACCTCCAGGCATTCACGGAACACTCATGGGGATAACTAAATATCCCCAGTTACCTCCTCTGAACACTCACACCTCTATCCACCCCCACATCCAACGGGCACTCCGTGACTACCTCCCCCAGAGTCTTTCACCTCCTTGATCTCCCAACACTGTTACAATGGGAAGGTGGGTATCACAACCCAGGGAATCCTTACCAGACACCTCCTCTGCTCCTTGTTCACTGATGTGTGCTGGACACAGATACATGCTCATTGTTGTCTCAAGAAGCAGTGAAAATAACAGAACATCAGAGTTTAAAGAGTATATTGAGCTATTGTGTATAATGCCTTAACTTTGAGATGAAGAAACTAAGGTTAAAAAAAGAAAAAGAAACCAAGGTTATGGAAAGAAGGCTAGACGGCAGTAAAATCTATGCTAATACAAGGAAACTTCCTGGTGGGAAAAAAAAGCTTTACTGAAATACTTAAGAAGGGCCAAGACAGGACCAAAGGCAATGACTTTGAGTCCCTCATTAAGACTAATATGACTGGAATAGCAAGAGCCATGATGGAGAAAAATAGGATGTGCTCAAATTTTAGTTTGCAGGCAACAGGAAATCCATGAACAGTTAATTCTACACAGGGATGTAGCATGATGGAAAGGTCTGGAGAGGACAGTTTCAGCACCCATGCATAGAATGAAATCAGGCTTTCAAACGATAGCTTTCATTTTCAAATTAAGTTACATGTGTCTAAATGCTACAACATATGCAGGTAACTGACAATTTAATATGAGGGTCAAGAATTATTACATTTCAGAAAAGATGTTACATTTAATTAATTTTGATATACTTTTACAAGGTTTAGGTTAAGCTAAATGAACACTTCTTCAAACCAATAATAAGCAATACTCCCTAAAATATTAAGTGTTTATCTCTGTGATACAAAATTATGGGTAATTTTAAAAATTCTAACTTGGCAATGTTTTCTTTGAGGCAAGTACTGTTTGTTGTCATAAGTACTGTTTGCTGTCTCTCTCATAAGGGAGAAAGCCTTATGAAAAAGTCTTGGCCTCAAATAGACCTGAGTTCAAAGTCTGTTTCTGCCAATTAACCAGATAAGTGACTGACTTCAACTTGATTACTTTATCTTAATGATGATTTTTGCACCCGAAAATGGGGATAATTGCATCTGAAAATGGGGATAATTGTACCTATATATTGTTGTGAAAATTAAGACTGTATATTGTTACTTGAGGTGGAGGACAAAGGGGGGCGACAGAGGATGAGATGGTTAGACGACATCACTGACTCAATGGACAAGAGTCTGAGCAAACTCTAGGAGACAGTGAAGGACAGGGAAGCCTGGCGTGCTGCAGTCCATGGGGTCACAAAGAGTTGGACAAGACTTAGCAACTGAACAGCAAAGGATAAAGCAGTGCAATTATGTCAGATATATTTAATAAGAGTAGCAAAACCAAATCTCGGTCTTCATTTTACTTTTCAACCAAAATGTTAAAAGACAACCTATTTCTAAAAGGGACTAATTAATTAGGTTTGTTTACATAAGAGCATTATAAAACTTTTGACTGTTAATAAAAATTGCCCATAATGCTCTAATGCACATTTTAAACTTCTAGCAACTGTCTCTGCCTATCACCTTATCTCTAGAGTATCTATGGCATCTCTGTACCATCTTGGAAGGATAAATTTCATCCTTTTTCCAGTGGACTGAAAAATATAAGTATGCTCAACTTTGCCAAAACATCAGAGTAATCAGGATACTGAAACATTAGAGTAATCAAGATATGAAACCTCACCAGAAGAGACCATATATTGTATAGTATATAAGCATATCTTAGATAATTCAGACATCTATTTTTCAAATATTCCACTCCTCAACTCAACCATACTTTATGGAAACTTATCTGTGTGACACTTTCAGGCCAGGGGACATGGTTCCCAAATTTGACTCCACTCCTTTCCTGTAACTGTGGTGCTTAGTTTACTCACAAAACCAATCTTTGTGCTTTAAGTAAAACGGTTTATGGATCACCACCCCCAACTCCATTAAAAAAAATTTAAACCAAGGTCAAATTACATATATTGGTAGACCATATAACTTAAATTCTAGAGGAAACAATATTGGGATACCTTATAAATTTTTCATGGGCATATACTTCTGTACAACTGAAATGACTATAATGTAGGAGGTGGATGTCAAATACGTCCTGCTCCTACTATAAAACTGAAGTAAAAGGCAGTCTTTTCCCCACTATAAGGTCTATTACTTTCTATTAATACCCCATTTTTAGTACTCCCTTATAATAAAAACACTGTGGTAAAGAGTAAGGAACACTTTTCATCAGTCATATGTCTGATCTTTTACTCCTGGGCCAACACATCTTTCTGGTAAAATGCCGGTCTAGTCTAACCAAAACCAGGTAAAGATATTAAATCTATAGAGCCAATGTCAGGTTTCTTGCTATTAATCCACAGGTTATATTGTTTAGCCCCAGTTAGTCTGGGCACAGCTAAAGCCAAGAAGCCAAAGTATCTGACTACTCAAAGTCCGTGTTAAAACACCACTCATTTACAAATCTAAGGTATCAAGAGTATCTGGAGAAAGCTTTCGACCATTCGGAGTAGATAAGAGCCTCATCTGAAGAAACAGATTCTACAGGTTTGGAAGCTGTCCTTAACAACAACAAAAAAGGCTAAATGAAAATAAGCCAAAACATCTCTCCTGGTAAGGGGCTACATTTGGGGACCACTTCTGCAGTGACAGATCCTAAACTCCCCAGACTCAGTCAAACTGCCCTACTCAGACTAGGAGAGATTCTTTTTTTTTTTTTTTTTTTTTAGGAGAGATTCTAAGACGGAAGAATCCCAGCTGCAGACCTGCCTCAGTCAGAACGGCATTTACAGAGTGGCTGGCAGGAAGCCAGCGGAACACGGTTGTTCACTCTGGGATGCCCGAGGCCTCTTTACTTTCCCCACGAAGGTTCCACTATACTTTTTTCTCTCCTCCTGCTCCTGCTCAGTTGCTTCAGGCCTGTCCAACTCTTTGCGATCTTATGGACTGGAGCCTGCCAGGCTCCTCTCTCCACACGGCAAATTCCCAGCAAGAATACTAGAGTGGGTTGCCATGTCTTCCTCAAGGTGATCTTCCCAACCCAGGGATTGAACCCACGTCTCCTGCATTATAGGCTGATTCTTTACCACTGAGCCACTGGGGAAGCCTATTAAATGTTATATAATTATTAGTGAATTCCTTTATCTCTTTAAATACCTGACTATATTCAAGAAAAGATGCCTCAATTATTTTCCCCATCTAAACTAGCCAAATAACAATTTGGGTATCAAAATGAGTAACAGTACTGGATTAGAACACAATGGATACTAAAGAATTCATGAATTTATACTGATGCTGAAGAAGAATTTAAAACGAGAGACAGATGAGAAAACTTTTTATAGACGAGTATCAACTAGTGAATACGAAAAGGAAAGAAAAGAAGAACTGTCATTTTTATGTATACCATAGGAAATTGTTTCAGGTAAGAATTATTAACAGACGGTGAAACCATTGGGTCAAAGGTTGTTGGAGGGCAGGATTATCACACAGTCTCAAATGAAACACTGCATACAAAAGAAGACACCTTTACCGTGGGGAAACGCGGTGGACACTGTCCTCGCCTAACGATCCTAACGGGGTTACCAGTGGTGAGACAACGTGACACCGTGACACCGGCTGCGTGCTGATGACAGTCTGAGAAGCATACCATCATCTGTGCTCGGTTCCTGTCAAATCATTTTCTCTTGATTGACTCAGATTACATAACCGGGCAAATCCAAATGGAAGGACATCCTGCCAGACATCTGGCCTAGATTCTTTAAAAATGTGACAGACCAATAAATATCCAGGGGTTGATATTCTAGATTAAAGTAGACGAAAGAGGCAGGACAATTAATACAATCGATGATACTTGATTATTCTATGGATTTTGAGAAATAGTTACAATGGATATTATGGAGATAACTGGGAAAATCTGAGGATGGGCTATATTGGGCAGAAGCAATATATCAATGTTGAATTTTTGGAAAATGAGACTTGTTTCATGGATATGCAGGAAAACATCCTTGTTCTCAGATGATACAAATTCTGAAGCATATTAGGCATGAAGAGTCATGGTATCTACAACTTAGATACCTAATTCAAATGGTTTTTTAAAAAAATTACACAAACCCTGGCACAAACAGAAATTTTTAAAAAGTGGCAAAATGTTGGAAGCAGTGAAGGATATACAGGTGTTCAGGTTTCCCAATATATGTACATGTTAGGTAGTTGGAATAGGAAACAGGAGTCCAGAATGGTGGTGGCTAAAAGATAAGGAAGGGAAAAGCCTGCAAAAACAGAACAAAGGAAGGTCCGAGGACCAGAGTGAGGACCTCAGTCAGGCAGAACAAACAACACTCCTGGCTAGCCCGATTTACATAGGGCAGGCCCCAAGGGGACAAAAAAACACACAAAAAGAGGAGCCAAAGGGCCGGGGGTCTCTCTCTCTCTCCCGCGTGCTGGGGTGCTCTTCTCTTCGTGTCTTTGGGTCGACATGCCCTCACGCCTTGAGGATGGATTTTCCTGCAATTTTCTAAATAAAATAAGAGCTGTAACTTGGAGCTGTAACACTGATTTGTCTAAAAGCTATAACACAGTCTGTCCAAGACCCAAGAGCTGTGATGCGCCGAGGGCTTTAATGTCCGTCACTCCAAATCTTTGTTGTGACGAGACAGAGCTGAGGAGAATAACCTTGCCTGACATACAGCTAAGGCCTTTTAAAAATTTCTAAGTGAAAAGCCTGGATTAAAACTTAACATTCAAAAAAACTAAGATAATGGCATCTAGTTCCATCACTTCAAGGCAAATAGATGGAGAAACAGTGGAAGCAGTGAGAGATCTTATTTTCTTGGGCTCCAAAATCATGGCAGACAGTGACTTCAGCCACGAAATTAAAAGACGCTTGCTCCTTGGAAGAAAAGCTATGACAAACCTAGACAGCATATTAAAAATCAGAGACATCACTTTGCAGACAAAGGTCCATATAGTCAAAGCTATGGTTTTTCCAGTAGTCAGGTACAGATGTGAGAACTGGATCATAAAGAAGTCTGAGCACCAAAGAATTGATGTTTTCAAACTGCAGTGCTGGAGAAGTCTCTTGAGAGTCCCTGGACAGCAAGGAGATCAACCCTGAATACTCATTGGAAAAACTGATGCTGAAGCTCCAATTCTTTGGCCACTTGATGTGAAGAGTCAACTCATTGGAAAAGACCCTGATGCTGGGGAAGACTGAGGGCAGGAGGAGAAGGGGGCAACAGAGAATGAGATGGCTGGATGATATCACTGAAGCAATGGACATGAGTTTGAGCAATCTCCAAGAGATTGGGAAGGACAGGGAAAGCCTGGCATGCTGCAGTCCATGGAGTCGCAAATATTTGGACACAACTGAGCGACTGAACAAAAGGCTTTTTAATGGAGAAAAAGTAAAAGGAAATAATCCAGGAGGATAAATAAAATAACTATCAAAAGTAATATAATGCATGCTTACAACTTTTTCACAAGAAAAAAAAGGATCCAAAGTCCATTTATTCTGTTAAATATCGACTGAGAAGCTACTATGTTGTTGTTGCTAAGTCATGTCTGACTCTTTGCAACCCCATGGACTGCTGCAGTCAGGCTCCTCTGTCCGTGGGATTTCCCAGGCAAGAATACTGTGGTGGGTTGCCATTCCCTTCTTCAGGGGATCTTCCTGACCCAGGGATCAAACTCATGTCTCCTGTACTAGCAGGCTGATTCTTTACCAGTGAGCCAGCAGGGAAACCCGACTACTATGTACCCAGCACTATATTGGCTGCTCAGAACACAGCAGTATGCAAATCAAGTTCCTGCCCTCACGACACTGACACCTTAGTCAGGAGACAATGAAGAAACACACACACACACATATATTTAATTTTGTATTTTAAGTATTAGTATTTTCATATCATACCTAAATTCAGATGGGGTTGGGAATATAGAAATACAGGGTGTTACCATATTTCTAGGATAGTTCAAAAGGACTCACTAACAAGGTGGCATTTGAGCAGAGACTTGCAAGAAGTGAGGGAAAAATATCATGGGCTATCTGAGGAAAGTGTGCCCCCAAGAAAGAAGTGGCAGGCATGTTTCGAGGTACAGCAAGGCAACCAAGGTGTCTGGGGCCAGGAGAATGAGAGGGAAACTGCAGGTGGTGGTGGCGGGAGAGGAGCATACACCATGAAGAGGAAACACCAGACCAACTTTTAGGACTTGGCAGCTTTGACACTGAGGGAGATAGAAAGCGGGTTTTGAGCAGAAGAATAACATATACTGAGTTAATTTTAAAAGGATCACCCAGATGGTTGGTGAGGACAGACAGTAAAAAGGCAAGGATGGATACAGAGACCAGCCGCAGAAACAATGAATACAAAACAAACAAAAATGGATGACCCCGGTGACAATGACTTTCTGTAGCTATGGTGATGAGCAATCAGATTCAAGGTAGTTTTTGATGGTAGAGACCGTTTGGTTTTGTACCAGATTGAGCATGGGGTATGAGAAAGAAGTTCCAGGAAACTCCATGACATGGGCCTGAGAGAGCGGAGTTGATATTTACATTCGTAGGCAAGACTATGAAAAGTTCATGAAGTCAGCTTTAGCATGTTTAGTCTGAGATACCTGTTACATGTTCAAGTAAGGATGATGAAGAGGAGGTTGAATATGGATTTGGAATTAGAAGAGAGGTTTGGACTGGTGACATGGATTTAGCAGTCAGCGTTTCGCTGGTTGTTTCAGCCATAAGACTGAATAAGACCCTCATAGGAGAGGTGGGGAAGGATGAGGGGACCTGCAAAGGAGACCATGAGGGGACACCAGTGTGGTGGAGGAGAGCCAGGGACAGCAGTGGCCTTGTCACAACATCACAACCGAACTAAAAGCCTGAAGTTTCAGAAACTGGAAAAAAAATTAGTTTGTTCCTGTAGGGAGTATACAGTTGAATAAGTTGTAAGTATAAACATAATGGTGACAAACAGCAACCAGAAATATAACTACATCTTTCTAAGCACCTAATATTATAAAATATCAGTGATTTCAACTAAGACACAAATGGAAAAGTTGACTTTAAAAACCATGAAAAATTCTCAAGTCAGCAAAACTGAGCCTTTTGAAGATTACAGACCCAATGCACACATTTTCTGATATTTTCTATGTGGGTTTGGACACACACACTCCAGGCAGCTCTACACAATTACTACAGAACTATTTGGCAATTACTATATTTGCTCCATTTCTGTTGCACCAGAATTCTTCTCTCTGGCTAATGTGGAGGCAAAGGATGAGAGCAAACTGAAGTCTGCACACAACTTCAGTGATTCTCAGTCCCCAGTCAAGCAAACATTGAAAAGTGGATTCTAAAAATGGCCACTGGGTAGTGGCTGTCTAATCCTTTTTCCAGTTAAATTAGGGCAGCAATAGGATTTTTAGAAACTGTTAATGGATTTTAAAACTTGCTTTCATCATTTCAACACACTTTCATTAAAAATTTGATTTGAAGACTCTCTTAAGAGTTAACACATCCACATCCTTGATATACGCTCTCAGGAGGTGCCATTCTAGACGACACAGTGGGAGATCTCAGCTCTTCCACATAAGGGACACAGAAATCTGCATTTTCAGAAACGCATCAGTCTGCCGTCATAACTGTTAATGTGCTGTGCTGTGCTGATTCCCTCACCCGTGTCTGACTCTGCAACCACATGGACCACAGCCCGCCAGGCTCCTCTGTCCCTGGGGATTCTCCAGGTAAGAATACTGCAGTGGGTTATCATGCCCTCCTCCATCGGACCTTCCTAACCCAGGGAGCGAATCTGGGTCTCCTGCATTGCAGGCAGATTCTTTACTGTCTGAGCCAAGAGGGAAGCCCATAAATGTTAGTAAGAGGGTCCTAATCAAATTCTGATATGCCACAGTGCCCATCTTATCATTCTTTGTAGAACAGTGAACTAGGAGCAACAGTAAAATTTGACATTCCCTCATTTACAGAGAGAATAATTCACATTGATTTTCCCCAGTTTAACAAAGTCATGTCTCCAATCCAATAAGAATGAAAGATCTAGTCCAACCAATGCAGAAAAAACATGTTAATGGAACCTAACCTGGAAAAAGATTTACTCTTCCTCTTCTTTGGAGGCTTCAATTGAGTGAGCTAATTTGCAGATACAAATATGAATATTTAGTCCAATTAGGAAGGTGCCCTGGTGTCTATTTCCATGTCGGTTATATGAACTTGGCCTTGGGACTGCAACTCCTCACTGTGATAACCCTAAAATGAAACATAGGATTGCACTGACTTTCCATCCCTGGGTCGGGAAGAGCCCCTGGTGAAGGAAATGGCAACCCACTCCAGTACTCTTGCCTGGAGAGTCCCATGGACGGAGGAGCCTCCTAGGCTATAGCCCATGGGGTCACAAAGAGTTGGACATGACTGAGCAACTTCACTTCCTTTTCCTTTCCCTTCAATGGGTTGAATCATTTGACCACAGAGAACTGCAGAACAGTCCATTCTCCCTCATCTGTTTTTTTTTTTTTTTTTTTAAAGAAGTATAGGGCTTCCCTGATAGCTCACTTAGTACAGAATCTGCCTGCAACACAGAAGACCCTGGTGTGATTGCTGGGTCAGGAAGATCCACTGGAGAAGGGATAGGCTACCCACTCTAGTATTCTTGGGCTTCCCTTGTGGCTCAGCTGGTAAAGAATTAGCCTGCAATGTGGGAGACCTGAGTTCAATCCCTGGGTTGGGAAGATCACCTTAAGAAGGGAAAGGCTACCCACTCCAGTATTTCTGCCCTGGACAATTCCATGGGCTGTATAGTCCATGGGTCACAAAGAGTCAGACACAGCTGAGCGACTTTCACTTTCACTTTTTTTTTTTTTTTTTTTGGGGGTGGTGGTCCAGAGGTTAAGAACGCACCTGCCAGTGCAGGGGACACAGGTTTGGTTCTTAGTCCGGAAAGATCCCAAATGCCATGGGGCAACTAAGCCCACGCTCCACAACAAGAGAAGCCAGTACAACGAAAAGCCCATGCACTGCAATGAAGACCCAGCACAGACATAAATAAGTAACATTTTAAAAAACTGAAGCTAGAGCTGATTTTCAACGTTTCACGCGTACAGCAGTGATTCAGTTATACATATTTTTTCAGATTCTTTTCTATCATTGGTTATTACAAAGTATTGAATATAGTTCCCTGGCCATACAGCAGGTCCTTGTTATCTGTTTTATAAACAGGAATATGTATCTGTTTCCACTCCTTCTCATTTATTAGCATGCTCCTACATACTTCCTATACCTTAAAAGGAATTTTCTGATCCTAAAGCGACGAGCCCAACACACACTTTCCCCCAGCTACAGAAATTCCTTGGATTGCAGAATTTACATACTGCAGTCAAAATTCTGAAGTCTTCATCTTGAAAAGTAAATCCTATTCTCTAAAATTTCTAATTCCAGAAATGTTTTCTCAGGGTAAAAAGAAATTCAAAAGCTTAACTTTCAATCATTGGTGGAAAGTACAGAAATTACATCCTTTAAAAAAAAAAATAACTGGAGCATTGGTACTTCCTGGTGGAGCAGTTAGGACTCCATGCTTCTACTGCAGGGGGCATGTATTCGATCCAGTGTCAAGGAACTAGGATTCAGAAAGCCTAGTGGTACAATCAAAAGGAAAAAGGAAAAAAGGAAAGGAAAAAGAACTGGAGTGTAAGGTACCACAACATTTCCCTATTTCTGTGCTTCTCACTCACTGCAAGTTTCTTCCCTTCCTTGTAAAAGCTTCCCAGTTTTAGAGATCCCCTAATGTCACACTTCCAACTCTAATTTAGGAGCTCAGTCTGTACTGCATCCTCACACATCACCAGTAAATATGCTCCCACCTAAAAACTATCTTAGGATATAAATCCTTAAAAAGAGAAAAACAGACTGCTTCAGTTTTGTAAAGCAGATATTCCTAACATGTTTCCTTAAAATAAAGGAGACCTGCTATTTGGCCAGATCACAACTCAGAATATCCACATGACCACAGGACGGGGGTGACGCTTCACCCATTAGTCATGGCTGTCTGCCACGTCTGCTTTGTTCCGACAGCCAAGTATGTTAATAAGCTTCCTCATTAATCCTTTCCTCTCATATCATCTCCAAACTGGAATTTTCTGCTAGAAAGAAAATGCTCACAAATTTTCTTGACAGCTATGAACACTGTAAGTAATGTCTCTAAGACAATCATGATTACCAATTTGCCAATATATGTGAGAGAAATCAGGAAAATATATATATTAAAGTTTCCCCTTCATGGATCATAGCCTTGTTCTGGAGAAGGGATTTGTGTAACTCAATGAAGCTATGAGTCATGCCATGCGAGGCCACCCAAGATGGAAGAGTTCTGACAAAACATGGTCCACTGCAGGAGGAAATGGCAAACCACTCCAGTATTCCTGCCTGGAGAATTCCATGGACAGTATGAAAAGGCAAACAGAGATGACACTGGAAGATGAACCCCCAGGCCAGAAGGTGCCCAATATGCTACTGGGAAAGAGCAGAGGGCAATTACTAACAGCTCCAGAGAGAATGAAGCAGCGAAAGCGGAAATGATGCTTAGCTGGGATATGTCTGATGGTGAAAGTAAAGGTGGCCAGACTACTGTAGTTTCAGCTTCAGCATCAGTCCTTCCAGTGAACACCCAGGACTGATCTCCTTCAGGATAGACTGGCTGGATCCCCTTGCAGTCCAAGGGACTCTCAAGAATCTTCTCCAACACCACAGTTCAAAAGCATCAATTCTTCGGCGCTCAGCTTTCTTGACAGTCCAACTCTCAAATCCATACATGACCAATGGAAAAACAATAGCCTTGACTAGATGGACCTTTGTTGGCAAAGTAATGTCTCTGCTTTTTAATATGCTATCTAGGTTGGTCATAACTTTTCTTCCAAGGAGTGTCTTTTAATTTCATGCCTGCAATCACCATCTGCAGTGATTTTGGAGCCCAAAAAAATAAAGTCTGACACTGTTTCCACTGTTTCCCCATCTATTTCCCATGAAGTGATGGGACCAGATGCCATGATCTTAGTTTTCTGAATGTTGAGCTTTAAGCCAACTTTTTCACTCTCCTCTTTCACTTTCATCAAGAGGCTCTTTAGTTCTTCTTCACTTTCTGCCATAAGGGTGGTGTCATCTGCATATCTGAGGTTACTGATACTTCTCCCAGCAATCTTGATTCCAGCTTGTGCTTCTTCCAGCTCAGCGTTTCTCATGATGTACTCTGCACAGAAGTTAAATAAGCAGGGTGACAATACATAGCCTTGACGTACTCCTTTTCCTATTTGGAACCAGTCTGTTGTTCCATGTCCAGTTCTAACTGTTGCTTCCTGACCTGCATATAGGTTTCTCAAGAGGCAGGTCAGGTGGTCTGGTATTTCCATCTCTTTCAGAGTTTTCCACAGTTTATTGTGATCCACGCAGTCAAAGGCTTTGGCATAGTCAATAAAGCAGAAATAGATGTTTCTCTGGAACTCTCTTGCTTTTTCGATGATCCAGCGGATATTGGCAATTTGATCTCTGGCTCCTCTGCCTTTTCTAACACCAGCTTGAACATCTGGAAGTTCTCGGTTCACATATTGCTAAAGCCTGGCTTGGAGAATTTTGAGCATTACTTCACTAGCGTGTGAGATGAGTGCAATTGTGCGGTAGTTTGAGCATTCTTTGGCATTGCCTTTCTTTGGGACTGGGATGAAAACGGACCTTTTCCAGTCCTGTGGCCACTGCTGAGTTTTCCAAGTTTGCTGGCATATTGAGTGCAGCACTTTCATAGCATCATTCACGTTTTGCAATAGCTCAACTGGAATTCCATCACCTCCACTAGCTTTGTTTGTAGTGATGCTTCCTAAGGCCCACTTGACTTCACATTACAGGATGTCTGGCTCTAGGTGAGTGATCACACCATTGTGATTATCTGGGTCATGAAGATCTTTTTTGTACAGTTCTTCTGTGTATTCTTGCCACCTCTTCTTAATATTTTCTGCTTCTGTTAGGTCCACACCATTTCTGTCCTTTATTGAGCCCATCTTTGCATGGAATGTTCCCTTGGTATCTCTAATTTCCTTGAAGTGATCTCTAGTCTTTCCCATTCTGTTGTTTTCCTCTATTTCTTTGCCTTGATTGCTAAGAAAGGCTTTCTTATCTCTTCTCGCTCTTCTTTGGAACTCTGCATTCAAATGGGAATGTCTTTCCTTTTCTCCTGTGCTTTTCACTTCTATTCTTTTCACAGCTATTTGCAAGGCCTCCTCAAACAACCATTTTGCTTTTTTGCATTTCTTTTCCATGGGGATGGTCTTGATCCCTGTCTCCTGTACAATGTCACGAACCTCCGTCCATAGTTCATCAGGCACTCTAACAGATCTAGTCCCTTAAATCTATTTCTCACTTCCACGGGCGCAGGAGGGCCGAGAGGAGCTACTCCACGTTCAAGGTCAGGAGGGGTGGCCGTGAGGAGAAACCCCTTGTCCAAGGTAAGGAGCAGTGGCTGCCCTTTGCTGGAGCAGCCGTGAAGAGACAACCCCATTTCCAAGGTAAGAGAAACCCAAGTAAGATGGTAGGTGTTGCGAGAGGGCATCAGAGGGCAGGCACACTGAAACCATAATCACAGAAAACTAGCCAATCTGATCACAGGGACCACAGCCTTGTCTAACTCAATGAGACTAAGCCATGCCCTGTGGGGCCACCCAAGACGGATGGGTCATGGTGGAGAGGTCTGATAGAACGTGATCCATTGGAGAAGGGAATGGCAAATCACTTCATTATTCTTGCCTTGAGAACCCCATGAACGGTATGAAAAGGCAAAATGATAGGACACTGAAAGAGGAACTCCCTAGGTCGGTAGGTGCCCAATATGCTACTGGAGATCAGTGGAGAAATAACTCCAGAAATAATGAAGGGGTGGAGCCAAAGCAAAAATAACACCCAGTTGTGGATGTGACTGGTGATAGAAGCAAGTTCTGATGCTGTAAAGAGTAATATTGCATAGGAACCTGGAATGTTAGGTCCATGAATCAAGGCAAATTGGAAGTGGTCAAACAGGAGATGGCAAGAATGAACGTCAACATTCTAGGAATCGGCGAACTAAAATGGACTGGAATGGGTGAATTTAACTCAGGTGACCATTATACTGTGGGCAGGAATCCCTTAGAAGAAATGGAGTAGCCATCATGGTCAACAAGAGAGTCTGAAATGCAGTACTTGGATGCAATCTCAAAAACGAAAGAACAATCTCTGTTCATTTCCAAGGCAAACCATTCAAAATCACGGTAATCCAAGCCTATGCCCCAACCAGTAACGCTGAAGAAGCTGAAGTTGAATGGTTCTATGAAGACCTACAAGACCTTTTAGAACTAACACCCAAAAAAGAGGTCCTTTTCATTATAGGGGACTAGAATGCAAAAGTAGGAAATCAAGAAACACCTGGAGTAACAGGCAAATTTGGTCTTGGAATACGGAATGAAGCAGGGCAAAGTCTAATAGAGTTCTGCCAAGAGAATGCACTGGTCATAGCAAACACCCTCTTCCAACAACACAAGAGAAGACTCTACACATGGACATACCAGATGGTCAAAACCAAAATCAGATTGATTATATTCTTTGCAGCCAAAGATGGAGAAGCTCTATACAGTCAACAAAAACAAGACCCAGAGCTGACTGTGGCTCAGACCATGAACTCCTTATTGCCAAATTAAGACTTAAATTGAAGAAAGTAGGGAAAACTACTAGACCATTCAGGTATGACCTAAACCATGTGCTAGTACACTTCAATTCTATCTCTATCAAGTCCTGGTTTGTATATGCCAACAATTACCTGACACAAGTTCTACAGGACCTATATAACTTTTAACTTAACACACTGGGTTTACATTCATTGTATGGTGGATTCATCAGCTGTGAAGACCAATTACCTAGTTTATCACCACTTCAAACACAAAGATTGTAAATTATTAACTAGCTTTTACCTTAACGGAAACAAAAGATCACAAGCAAAACTAAGGTTTATCGCTTCTAACATTGGATTCTCCAAACTCCAGAGAAAAAAGAACCAATGAGCATGAAAGTCACATTCATGGATGCTAAGGTAGGGAAACAGCATAACAGAAACTTCTTCAGATTTGCATTTGAGTCATTTCTGCTTAGTCTAAACAAGATGACTATCCCATCTGTCAGTGTGGGAATACCAGGCCTCAGTGGGTGGATAAGGGGTTTAATTTACTGACTTTGGAGTCGGTTAGATGCCTAGATACTAGCACACAGCAGCAGCAGGCTATCTGAGCCCTCATGTCTACAGCCCTAACCTGGTTTGCCGGCTTTTAGGTTGCCCCAAATGCCCCTTTTGCCTCCCTTGGCCATCTTTACTTGCCTGAAAAGCTCCAGAATAGGTGAGACTGGAGAATCTGTTCATTTATTCAGTATGTTTTTCACATTAGCGTAAAACTGATTAATGCATAAATTCTATACACGTATATTCAATGTACCAACACTTCAGAAAACTTCTAGTAAAAGGTACTTTGAAAATTGATTAAAGGAAGAAAAGAACCTGTTTGAACATTAAGAATAATGCAAGATTGCATATTAAGTATAATTAATCTAACATTTCTATGAGGCAGAACGTTTGCACAGATCTTTAGAAAAACCCAGCCTCCTGCCTGTGCGCAGAGTGCCTCGGGGGCTTGGAGCCAGACAGCCTGGGCCTCAAGCAGGTCTCTACCATTTACTGTGTGATCTGGGCAGGTTTCTTACCTTGTCTTCTCACCTATAACATGGAGATCTTTAAAAGTACCTACCCAGGGGCAGAACCAGGTTTTAGGTGCTACAGCTTAGACAGTGGGAAGTTATTTGCAAAGACAAGCAATTGTGTGCACCCACAGCTAGGCCTTCAGGAACCGGAGGTGGCCATACAAGTGGAGAAGAGCTACGTGGTAAATCTACCTCTACACCTAGCACAGAAACTTCTTACAGGGATTAAACGAGTTACTACAAGTAAAGCACAAAGTCAAGCATCCAGCATGCAATGAGTGCCGTTATGAACTTGACTATCACGAATATTAACAGTGAAACAAAATTATACAGAAGAGCAAATGGCATAAACCCATTCACTTTATCTCAAACTATCAGAGCAAAGGAGCAGGCTCCTTTGGGCTTTGAAACAAACTTTTGATGGGTGGGGAGATGAATATTTATTTACACAGCAAGTTGCTATAATGAGTTGAAAAGCCCAAAAATACCCACATTTGGGGGAGCAAATGCTATCAGAAGGGTTTTGTTGATTTCCTGTAAATATCTTAGAAAACTAAACATAGATCCCAAACCCTCTCAATAGCCCAGATTAGCAAGTACCTCATGTCATGAATTTAAGAAAAGGTGACCAAAGTAATCACATTACTGGCTCCAGACACAAACATGAATGCAATGAAGTTTCCTTAACTTGCCAGATTCTCTGAAATCCTAGGTGTTAAAAGTCCTGTGTTACTCCAGAGGACAATCTCATGACAGAAACAGAAATGAAACTGCCATTTCCTTGTGATTTGGTGTTCTGGGGTAATGCTAACGTGTGTGTGTGTGTGTCTGGGGTAATGCTAACTTGTGTGGTGTGTGTATATGTGTGTGTCTTGGGTAATGCAAACTTGTGTGTATGTGTGCATGCATGCACACATGTGAGTGTACACTTTCTCTCCCCTACCATTTTGTTGTGATTTGTTGTTCTGGGGTAATGCCAACTTGTGTGTGTGTGTGTACGCATGCACATAAGTGTGCACTTTTTCTCCCGAGTCTCTCCCCACTCCCACTTCAGCCAGATGTTAACAGCACATCTGCCCCTTTAAGAAAGAAAGGCTGAAGCATTTACATTAAATCAGTATTTCTCTGGGGATTAGATCAAAATCCATCCCAAGTTGCCTAAAATATATTTGGCTGCCCCAAATCCCCAGATTACAAACAATATTCCAACCCAACTACTATGAAATCTGTTAAACTTAACAGATGGCCTAGGAGGACCCTGACTGTCAGGATCAATTCTGCTCATCCCATCACCCCTGTGCTCAAACAGAAAAGAATTCACAGGACAGGGAGGCCCCGGGAGATGGGAATAGAGAGACAGAGCGCATGTGCCAAAAAGAAAGTTCTTCCATTCCGTCAGGAGGAGTGAGGGGTAAGATTCTGAACCTCCCACTATTAACAAAGTTTTAAACTTAAAGACCCATTAAACTGAAAGAAAAACAGGCAGTCAATATTTGTTGACTAATTCAATTTAGTGGTGCTGACTTTCAGGAACACTGAGAGAGTGTTCCTCATTTTCATGAAAATGAAATTGCCTCATCATTATTTTGATGACTGAAGACACTGTAACACCTAAAGAAACCTCTTACACAAATACTGCCACTAATGAAAATGACTTTTAAATAATCCACATGTCATGATCCACAGTCACTTTCCACACTTAGCATACATCAGATGAATGGCTGACATTCACTCAAAGTTATCTGAAATCTCACATTAATAAACATACATTTGAACAAAATCAAGTGTTAGGATCCTGCGAAGAAGAGGCCTCTGACAGCCATACTTCAATCATAAAATGCAATCAGCTTACCTACTTTCTCCTTGTGAAGTGTGTCTGGAAGCATCAGGTCAGGGCAGAGGAGTTACTACGGGACAGTGTGATACTTGCGGGTGCCTCGGCAGGCCCCCTTGACAGGCTTTCTACAAACCCGCAACCCCTGAAGAAAAAGGATTGGCCCCTAGCTTTCAATTTTCCTTCAGAAAGACAGAAAAATAGAAAGCTCCACTGAGGACAGATATTATATATAGAAAACAACTGGAGTTAAAATTGGACTCTTCTTCCTGCCCATTTCCTCAAGGAAATGCATAGCCCCACCCAGCCTTGTACATAATACTACACTTCTTCATGGGTCCTGGATATGCAGACTCCAAATAAAACACAAGCTGCTAAAAGCAGCCGCAGGTTCCTCCCCAGTGAGGAAAGCTTGGATGCCAGCAATTAGCACAAAGGAGACGTGAACGCCATATTAAAGGAGAAAAGACCAATGGCCTGACCCTCACTCAGGATGTTGAGCCCACTCTACAGACCCGGGGCTATCGTCCAACCTCGTGTTATTACTAACGATACTCCCCAAAGGCCGCCTCTCAGCTCTGCTTCTCCTAGGCTGGGCCAGATGGATTTTCTATAATTATTTAGGGGTGAGATGACTTGGCTCTTGGAGCTGCACAAAATGAAAAGTGCCATGTAAACTTTCAATTGTTTCACAATAAAGATGGGGTCTATTTTTTTTGTTTTTGTTTTTAAATCAATTCCAGGAACAACACAAAACTCTTCATTCTTCCTTTCACTTTCCATTTTGGGTTCTTCAAAAGTATGATTTTAGTACACATGAGAAATGAATCAAACAGGAATTTTCCTCTAAATAAAAACAACAGCTTCCTTTTTAACTTCGATTCCAGTAACCAAACACATACACACCTTGGTACTTACCGAAAGAAATTCCTAAATAAACTTATATATGACTCAGCTTGCCAATGGATTCGTTTCTTCAACACATTTACTATGAGAAAAGTAAATGACCTTCAGAGAAAAAGTGTATTGAAATAGAATTCAGCACTTGAGAATTAAAAAGATCCAATAATACTTAGAGGAACTGGGTGAATGGAGTACAGTAAAATGGTGAGCATGGATTTGAGGGTCTTGGCATTTGAGAGCAGGCTGTCTGGGAAACTCTCCTGGCCCACGTCCTCTCCCTAACAGGAATACACTAGGAGATGCAGGGCTCGGATAAGCACATCTTCAATTACGGTGCAAAGACATGTCTCTGCCTGGGCATGGAATCTGCTGCAGAAAACCATTTTGATAAAAAGAACTTCAGACTTCCACTCCCCCAGGAAACAAAACAGTTCTGTGGGGCCATCCTTTCACTGCAGAAGCAGAAAGAACTGGAATCTGAACACTCTGCTCACTTTACTTAATTTTAGCAACCTTAAGACTCTGGCAGGGTCTGCCAGACTGTTTGGGAGCCCAGCAGACGAAGGCAGCACAAGTGGGGCTCCAGCAACCATGTACTTGGCACCCTGACCTGAGCAGGCTGGACCTCCCCGTGTTCATGGGGAGTTCTACAGTAGGGCAAGACGCCGGCGGCAGTACCCCCTTCCCCGGCTCCTCTGATCTACCCAGGAGGGTGTGAGATGGTAGCTTGCAGGGGCGGGATGCTTGACCTTGGGCTTGAGCCGACACTGCTGCAGTTACTGCATAGACCGAGGACACTAATCATCTAGGATGCAAACGGCAACCCATCCCAGAGCTGCTGGCAGCGGACAGGAACACCCCACGGAGGCCGTGCGGTTCAGGGGCGCGGGCCCTGGAACAGACTCCTGGCGCCAGCCTCACCTGTTTCACTAACCAGCCATGTGACTTTGGACAGGTCCCTTAACTTTCCTGTCTCTACCTCATCATCTGAAAAATGGGGCCAATTACGTTTAAGGCTGCTGAGGAGTGAAGGGTTCATTATGCTAATGAATTAGTGCTGAGGATGAGGTTAGGCGTACAGTTGAATGCTATATATTGTTTGTCTTCATCATAAGCATTACCAACTATCAACATCACAATTTCCCAAGTGACGCACTCTCCGTGCTGGCAATAACACACCGAGCTCAAGCCCAAGTTCAGGAGAGAACAGAACAAACACTTCGGGGGGAGAAGCCAGCTCCCCCCAGAGCTGCATCAGTGCCTTCAGAGGGACCGTGGGGGGCCGGGTCCAGGAGTGCGTTCCCGAGGGGTCCATGCCCAGAAGACTGCATTTATAATGAAGCTTAAAAAATAAGAAGCCAGAATGTGTGCATTAAAATAAAAGAAACGAGAGCCTGAAATTAAGCTGTATTCACTGACACATTTTTTTAAAAGTTGGGAAGAAAAGTAGTAAAGGGGGCTCCTAGAGAGCCCACGGGGGCTTCATTAAACACTTGCTAATTGACTGAACTTGCCTGTTCAAAGAGAGCTTGGAAATAACTCTTCTGAGTATACAATTCATTAAGTATCTGACTTCTTAATAGGAATCACAGAATACAGTTTATATGTAAGTTAAATATTTAATTGGTATAAATACACTACTCAGCTCACTGAGGCAAAAATGTGAACATTTTACTTCTTTTTAATGAGTATAGTTTTGGCCATCAGATTTAAAGCTAACACCACAGAAATGTTTGAGCAGCATATTCAAAGATATTTTAATAAAATTTAGGTATTTCCACTGACATCATGTACCACTTGACGCAGATATAAACAGGCACAATCCATGAAGAGCTACTGTTTACTTATCTTAACATCCTTAACATACTTTTAATGGAGAAACCCAATTAAAAAATTGCAAACTAGGAAAACTGGTGCCTCCAGATTTAGGAGGTCATAAAACTACCTAATATTATTTCTGCCAAGGAAAATGCAAGTTAAAGTTCAACTCCACAGAAGAGTCATTCACATTAAATGATAGCTGTTCACCAAGGAAGAGGAGAGAAGCGGGTGGGAAACACAGAAGTTTCTGGCTAGTTATAGAGAAGGCATAGGAACACAAGTGGGCTACTAGAAGGTGTCCAAGAAATAAAACGGGGCTTCCTCATGGCTGTCTCAGCTCTGTGTAACTTCTGACTGAATCAGAAACTTCCAAGTCTCTCAACGCCAAGGCAGGCAGGAGTTTTGAGGTGTGTTGGCTGGATGCAAAATATTGCTGGTGATTTAATTTCTTCTAAGGCAAGAGCAGTGAAAAACAATCGGTCTTCTCATGCTTGAAGTGTCAGAACTGCACTGAGTAAGATGGAAAGGGAGGTGGGCATAATCTAAAGGAGGCCTTCAGAGGTGAAGGAAGGAAGTACGCTTTGTGGATTTTCCTTCCTTTAACAGTAATAGAAAGTTCAAATATTTCTGGCTGTTAGACCGGCATCAGACAGACATCAAGAATGCAGCTATATCTGGCTTCCCATATAGCATCAGCAGCAGTCACAGTAACATACAGTCAACCTCACAGTTATTTACGTTTAGAAAGTAGGCAATGCAAGAATTACAGAGCTTTGGGGTAGGGACAGCTGGGTAGTTTAGACTATAAAATGCAGTAAAATATCCATTTACGTTTCAATGCCTATCACTGCCTAGTAATGTAGACATTCTTAAATCAGGCTGATGTGCTTTTGGCACTTTCAGAAATGGCAGTACATTTGGTGGGGGGTGGGGTGGGGATTTTTGTTTTGTAAACAAAACAATTACATCTCATACAACTGAACACCGGGAAATAAAGAGAAAAAAGCCACCCACACAATCACTTCCCACAAATTATTATTACCATTTTGTATATTTCATTTCGGTCTTTTTCTTTTTTCTATGAAGGCAGTTAAACGTAACACATGAAAAACTCAGTTTGGCATTTCATTCTCTCTTCTTCAACTCCCTGCTAAAGCTGTTAAAACCTGGTCACTTAAGTAAAACCAGATTTTGCTCACAGATTTCTCCCAACCTTAAGGTTTTGTGGTGTTGGTTGTTTGTTTTTAATTCAAAACCAAAGGCTGTTAATGCTGAGTTCAAAAGTATAGACAAAGCCAAGAGATTAGAAAACGCCTGTCAACACATTTCTGGAACTGGGGGTTGCCCAGTGTTTGCCCTGCCGTGGGGTGTGGGGAGGACACCACCCAGTTCTTACCAGGGTTTGCCTCTGTCTCAAGGTGATGGCATGTGGCAGCAGGAAACGACTCAAGGTCTCAAATTTATAACAAAATTGCAGTTTCAATTTTTGTTAAACAGCCATTTAGAACTTAAAACACATGTTCTGGGGAAACAGTACAAGAAAGAGGTTTGGGAATAGTTCTGCAAAACCTACTTAAATCCATGTAGCTTAAAACAAAGGTCGAACGGATGAACCTATTTGCAGGGCGGCAACAGAGACACAGAGAAAAGAGACTTGTGGACACAGCAGGGGAAGGAGAGGGTGGGACGAAGTGAGCAAGCAGCACTGAGACACACACATCACCGTAAGTGAAACAGAGGGCCAGTGGGAATGTGCTGCGTGATGCAGGGAGCTCAGCCCGGCGTTCTGTGACAACCTACAGGGGCAGGACGAGCTGGGGGTGGGAGGGAAGCTCAAGGCGGAGGGGACACATAGTACGCAGGGCTGATTCATGTTGACGCATGGCAGAAAGCAACACAACGCAGTAAAGCAACTGTCCTCCAACTGAAACTAAAAATGTAAAAGGTGAGTAAATAAAGCAACGGTCTCAAAGATGAGGGGATTGTGACCATCACTGAGGTGTGGAGATAAATAAAGCAACGGTCTCAAAGATGAGGGAGTTGTGACCATCACTGAACTGTGGAGATAAATAAAGCAACGGTCTCAAAGATGAGGGGATTGTGACCATCACTGAGATGTGGAGAGAACACCATCAGTCTGTCTATTTCTCACCGTGTCCCATAATGCCTAGTTCGTGCTTTACAAGGTGCACAAAATTAACACAGGAGGGAAACAACTGCCGAATATGCAGAGACTGGCAACACAAGCTGCAAAATCTCAAACATCTTACTTGCGAAACAGAGACGTTCGGAGGCTATTAGTTTATACAGTAACATCAGCATTGCTCTTGCTTGCTACCATATCAATAACAAGATTTCTGTATGTCCTCTGTTTCAACTGGGACAACCCTTGGAATAAATCTGTCACTGGAACATCTCATGATACTGTGAGTCTCTTTCAGAATTAAACTGAGTAATGGGAGCTTGGGACCCCAGAGGGGTGACTGAGAGAAAGCAGGACTACTTTCATGAAGCAGTGGTTCTTAATCTCCTTCAGTTCAGCCCCCTCTTAATCTGGTAAGTGGAATGGACCTTCCCCTCATACATTTTCAGAGGGTTGATCGATGTACCTGCTGAAACCACTCATAGATTCCTGGGACCAGGATCCCAGGTAGCAGAATGGGGCCTCAGCCACAACTAGACAGGACCTTGGCGGTCAAGCCCAGATGGGGTGGGGATGGAGGTCCAGCACACCCAAATGCAGCATATTTGTGGCAGATCCTCCACCGGGAAATGGCCCGTGTGGACGGAGCCTCAATTTGGGAGGCTCATCTTAGTCAACCACGGCGTCCATGCTCATTTGTCTCACACACACACACACACACACACACACACACACACGGGAGGCTCATCTTAGTCAACCACGGCGTCCATACTCATTTGTCACACACACACACACACACACACACACACACACGGGAGGCTCATCTTAGTCAACCACGGCGTCCATACTCATTTGTCACACACACACACACACACACACACACACACAGGGGAGGCTCATCTTAGTCAACCACGGCGTCCATACTCATTTGTCTCACACACACACACACACACACACACACACACACTTCTCATCTGTCAGCTTTCCCACAGTGAGCTGCCAACTCCTCTCTGGCTGAAATCCAAACACCGAAGACAGATTCCTGGTTCCATGCCAGGTACTACCAGTTTCTGATCATTACCTGGTCTCCTATTTCCAACTCAGTTTAGGTGATGGATTCTTCACATGGAGCCCAGGTTGAGCCTCAAGACACAAACCCGTTCAAGTCATTCATTACACTGTTTGTATCCTCCAATGGCTCCTCTCTGCCTGCTAAGAAGGCCAAATCCCACTTTCTGGCTTCCTGTTGTGCAAATTTAACCTTCACAAGGTGACTACACTTTCCACGTATGAAGCAGAGAGTGGTGGGGAGTTGTTGTCACTGCCCGCCCCGTTCTTCTCCTTTCGGTGTGGTTGCCAAAGGGCGGCTGCCTGGGGAAGCACAGGATTCCCCCTCCCCAGGTGGGGGCTGGTCTGGGGTCGGAACCTGACCCAAGTGAACCTTCCCTGAGCTCCATGTGCACGATCACTATGGAGCAGAGAGTCGGGCCCACACAGAACACCTGGGCCTCAGGGTTTAGCCAAGGGCACTCCTAGACCTATAAGTTAGATGAGCTCATTTTGTTGTTGTTGCTTCAGTCTAATTTGGCATAGGTCCTAACTTTTAATCGAAATAAACCTAGAATTTAAACCATATTGAACTGACCTGCCTGTGACAGATGTGCCATCTGTTTATAAGGCTATAGGAGAAAATATGCCCAGATTGTTCAACAAAAGAGGAGGAAAGGATGTCACCCGAGCCCCATGCTCCATATAGCCTCACCGAGCCGCCTTCCTCCCGTACAGCTGACTTTATAGTTCAGCGGGACTCTTTACCGTGAGGACAGTCACGGTGGAAACTGCCTGGCTATCACATTTCCCTTCCTCAGAAAGTTTAGTGCTAACTGAAACAGTTTCCAGCCCTCTAGCTTACACTCCACTCGGAGCGAGCTGGGGGACTTCGCTCACACAGCGCACCAGCTGCCGCAGGGGAACTCACGGCTGTGGGCGCTCCGGGAGCCCAGCCGCTGCCGCAGGAGAGCCGAAAACCGGAGCAGGCCCTCCCACACCCCTGCAGACAACACGAGGCTTCACAGGGTCTCCAGCTACTGATAAAGACCCTTGAGTGGGCGGTATGTGGCTTTCATGTAAGCCATCCTCCCCTCAGCCAGCTGCACTTGCAATTGGGAGTCACAGAACGTGGACCCAAAAGGCACTTCGGGGAACAGACCCTCATCCACAAACGAGGAACTGGGTCCCAGAGTGGGGAAGAATTCAACTTAGAGAACCATACAGTCAGGTGGGTGGAGAACCCCGTCCCTATCCCACAACACTGCTCGCAGGGACGTCTCGTTGCCTCTAGAACACAAGCACCAGCGCCTGGCCAGAGGCTTCGCTTGCCCTGTAAACTGGCTGAATCAGAGACTGAGTAACATCAGTAGGTCATTTAGAAATCCAGTAGAAATACCTTGAATTTCATAATAATAATAGGGTCTGAGTTACATGACATACTGCATATATATACTGTATAGAAACTTGACTAACTTCTCTACTTTTCCTTGGAGTGTGATAACACAGGCCTCTGGTTAAATGCAGCAGAATGAGCATATACCACTCACCCTACTCACCTCTTCTCTCCAAAACCATCCAAAACCGTCCAGATGATGCCAAGTCCACCCTGCCTGCTACCGCCCACAAACGAGCACAGAGAAAGGTGAGGCCGCGAGAGCAGGAGACGAGATGGTGGAGGAGCCCTCTCAGCAAACCTGGGGAGACAGAGCGGGGGCCTGGCTGCCCGCTACGCACTGGCCTCTGAAGAGCCGACAGAGGGGACTCGGAGAACAGGCGGCCCTCACGAAATCCAGAGGCTCGGGCTGGCAGGCACCGTGCCCCGCAGAGGACGGGTCATGAGACTGGGAAGGAGAAGACTGCTTGGACGTTTCTTTAGAGAGAGGCTGGGCCCTCAGATCTCCACCTTGACCCTTCACCGCTCCAGGGCTGTAACTTCTCACCCAGACCTCTTCTCTCCACAGCGAGAACCCGGCACGGTGGGCAGTGCGGACCGCAGACCTCACACTGGTGGCACAGTGAGGCCTGGACGGGGGGGAGAGAAGGTGTTTAAAAACTACGCCGTCTGATCCCTGGGACTCAACTGCTCCTCTCCTTTTCTGAAGTTCTGTTAGTCCATGGAATTCTCCAGGCCAGAACGCTGGAGTGGGCAGCCACTCCCTTCTCCAGGGTATCTTCCCAACCCAGGGATCGAACCGGGGTCTCCTGCATTGCAGGTGATTCTTTACCAACTGAGCTATCAGGGAAGCCCCATCAAGCGGCCTACTATATTCTGAAAATAACCAACATACCTTCTGTAACCGTTATCATGCAGCCAATACATTCCAGAAGCCCAGGTCTAAAATTGGCTGTCTCTAACCATGTTTTTCTTTTTCATTTTTTTAATGGGATGGGATCAAGTACTGGCAAGATCTAGAACTGATCATGATTTAGAATTTTACTGAATTTACAACAGCCCATTTCTAGTAATGAATTGTCAGCCCATATAAAAGGTAAAGAAAAGGCTATTTTACTAAAAGAAACAATTATTAACTTACCTGGCCACAAACCTTCAACAGACACAGAATAACCAAGAGAACCAAACCTTGGTTTCTGGAAAATCATTCCAAAGTGCCAGCCACACTACTGTTTTTATTCTTCTTTATTTTTAAAGACTACTGATGCCTCCCTCTGACTCCTGAACAGAACTAGGGTACCAACCTCTCGTCTGGCACCCAGGGCCCTGCAGTGGGGCTCCCGGGACCCCAGTCTCAGTGCTGTCCTGCCTTCCCCTCAAACGGCAGTCAAGTGACCCCACTTGCTGCGTCTCTCCATCTTGCTTCAGGCTCTACCACCACGTTCCTCTGCTTCTCCACCTCATTCGACACCCAGCTTGACCCACACTTGAGTTCTCTGCACGATGCTATGCATTGGATTAACATACTAAATACCAGCAACAGTAGGCATGTGCCGGGACCCCACCCCACTGTACAAGCCAAGTAAACATACAAAATCTGATCAGCATGTTTCTCTGGATAGGATATATGGAAATACTGAAATTATCTAAATCTAAATAGTTGATTCGGACAGATCTGGTTACCTAATAAACAAATTTCCAAATGGGAAAATGTCCCCATCACTCCCAAAATGTGTATATAACATGAATGATGGCCTCAGTTACGGATATACTTTTAACATGTGGAATGGTCGTCCATGTTTCCATGAACTATAGATATATATAAAATACCCACAGCTAAGTAATCTGCAAGTAGACTTAAATTAAAACCCACAGGAGGAAAAAAGCCTGGGGCTGCCAGAGAGGCAAGAGATCATTGTCACAGGGACCTTTTAACTCCATATGCTCCCAGACTGCTGCCTACAAGAAACCCACTTCAGGTCAAGGGACACATACAGACTGAAAGTGAGGGGCTGGAAAAAGATATTCCACGCAAATGGAAATTGAAAGAAAGCTGGAGTAGCAGCATTCATATCATATAAAATAGACATTAAAATAAAGACTGCTTCAAGAGACAAAGAAGGACACTACATAATGATCAATACATAATGATAAACCCAGAAAGATATAACAATTATAAATATATATATGCACCCAACACAGGAGCACCTCAATACATAAGGCAAATGCTAACAACTATAAAAGGGGACATCAACAGTAACACAATAATAGTGGGAGACTTTAACAGCCCACTAATACCCACAGACAGATCATCCAGACAGAAATCAAGCCTTGGTAAATTTAAGAACACTGAAATTGTATCAAGCTTTTTTTTCTGACCACAACGCTGTTAAGATTAGGTATCAATTACAGGAAACAAACTGTAAAAAACACAAACACATAGAGGCTAACGGTATGCTTCTAAGCAAACAAGAGGTCACTAAAGAAGTAAAAAAAAAAACTAGAAACAAATGACAATGAAACTATGACAACTATGGGATGCAGTAAAAGCAGTGCTAAGACAGAAGTTTATAGCAAAGCAAGCCTACCTCAAAAAATGAGAAAAACATCAAATAAACAACCTCACCTTACACCTAACGCAACCAGAGAAAGAAGAAAACCTACAGGAAGAAACTAAAAGTATTTTGATATTCTAATAGAGTAAATGGAAGAAACACTCCAAATTATGTAATACTTGACATAATCTCTGGAATTGGAGAGAGAATGAACTAAACATCTGCTCTGAAGTTGAGTCTATACATTTCAAAACTTCAGATGTCTCCGCTTTAAAAAAGAAAAAAGCCTTAAATAACATTTTCTAAATACATTTGGCTACTAAGAATATCTCTCATGACTGAGAATTTACTTAGTCGAAAAGATAAAATGTCAGACTCCAAAAGGAAGGAAACAAAATTACTGCAAATTCAGATCCACTCTCCCACTGGAGAAATGATTTCACTAAGTGAATTTACTGAGTTCTACTCCTGCAGGTTAGTAGTAAAGACAGTTAAACAATGGGAAGAGATGCCTCCCTAAAGTAATTAGGAATACCATGTTTCACTTTACAGCTATCCCCAAACACCACACCTATGTATTTACCAGTACAACATTCCCTAAATATAGATAGATATTAATACAGATAGATACAAGTCTACTGTGACAATAAACGTGTCAGATAAAAATCTGAGTTTTTCAACAATGGAGCTGTTCAACCAGCAATGCTGCCTACAAGCATACAAAAATTACTAATAATTAGTAAACATGGGTTTTAAAAAAATTATACAAACTTGCTGGATTAAATTATCGGAGTGGCTCTTGCTTCTGGAAAGCATATAAAACTATTTTTTTCCATGGAGGTTAAACCCAAAGACCCTTGAGGAGCAAGGCAAAGAATTATCTTATGTCCTCTTTTTTTGTGTTGTCCAAGTCATCTGGTTTCTTTTTTTCATTTTCACCCAATTGAACAATTTAAGTTGAATAAATTAAACGTGTTGAAGCCATCAGCAATCCAGCTTGTCAGAGAAAGGTCAGCAGAGTGGAATACAGTCTTTGCCACAGTATCTGTGGAGCAATCAAGGACATAAAACCTCTAAGAAGTATACTGCCAGGGTAATAGTTGGTTTGGAATTCATTGTGAGAAACAAGACTCCCAGTGATTAATCCTGAAGCTGTGTTATTACCCTGCGACCTTCCTAGGGGATGTGCAGCCTCTCAGTTTCAGTAACACATGTCTGACAAACCTCATAGTTTTATTTTAATCCCCTCCCCCTAAAAGATGGAAAATCCAAAGAGATCCAAGCCATAAAGAACTCCTACTGAGACAATTTAAAACCCATTCAATCACAGCAACTGCCACTTTGAAAGGGGGGGAAAAAGTCACCAGGAATAAGGGCCAACAATGTAATCAACATCTAATGGGATCAGAAAACGTCTGGATGTCTGGGGCCAAGGAGAGCAGTGTTACTTCAGAGGCTTTAGGGGAAAAAAAGATCTTGTTAAAAAGGCTTTGAGATAAGGTCTGAACCAAAAATATTTCCCAAGGGGAAGATAGAGAACAAAAAAAGATGAAGTTTCAGTAGAAAAGAGAGACATTTGGATTCAGTTATAGAAGATGGTTTTCTAGAAGAGAATCTGATAAACAATGGCAGAGGAAAAAGTGTGTAGCCAGAATTTTAAGACTCTTATGTAGCAACTCAGATTCTAGAAGTTTTAGAGTTTCAGAGACAGTTATGTTTCTGCTTGCTCGCCCTGAATCAGAGATTTAGTACAGTGAGATCCCTACCCATTGAAATTATATTCTTTTAAAATTGGTAAGTGGGGAGTCAATTCATTCTTCCAAAAGCAGTTTCTTGTGAAAAGTAGCCTCATCTTGATTCAGAGGAAGAGGAATAGAAAGGGGGAAAGCTTATCTTTGCAGAAAGAAGGGCTGAAAGGAGCTCAGATTATGTCTTTCAGATTGAGGAGTGGCGAGGGGAGGAAGAGGGGCATGTCACTTTTAGGACAACAATAAAGCCAAGTGACAACTTTGCCAAGTGCCTGCTATTTGCCAATTCAACTGGGAATTGGGAGGAATGGAAAGAAGCAATTAATTCCATTCAGGACACCAGCAGAGGCTAAGAGCCACGCAGATGAGCCCTAAGAGGAGACGCTGTCTTCTGGCTCCAGTCGTGAGCTCGTCCTTTCTTCTGAAAGTTGTCTCATCACTTTCTGTGACTGTGTTTAAGGAAAAAAAAATCCATCCTCTTTATTTGTAAACTCACTACACTGTCTTCATCGAGTTACATGTTGCTTCTGTGAACCACTCTACTCTCCCACTGAATCGCAACAGGGAAGGGGGGATTGCAGTGGAGATATCACATCCAATCCCTGGAGTCATTCACTTAACACCCGGCTCAGAGCCTGAGAAATGGCTGCAGTTCCCTTCAGAGTTCAGTATGCACAAACAGAGGCCCAGGCTGCTCAGGAGATGAGGTCGGGTTCTCTGTGACTTGCAGAGGCAGAAGGGAGACTCCTAACCAGCTTTCTCCATCTGGGTCACTCTTCAGTCCATTATGGAATCCATTCTCTCTGTCTTTGTTCTTAAATGGTCTGATGAAGAGGAGGTACTGGAAATCAGAAATGGACCCTTGCCCTGGAGCAGTTTACAGCTGGGCTGACACATGAAAGCACAGTTGATGATATGGTCACTGGAAAAACCCAAGAGGAATTCAGAGAGGGAATCTTTGCAACAAGCAGGAGCAGCAGAGGAAGGCTGTGGTGGAGAAAGAGTAAAGAACAGGTGAGGCCCAGACAAGCTCTAAGCAGGGAAGGGAAAGGGGGTACAGTCCCAGCCCAGCACACAAAGATACACACTGGAATGACTCAGATACAACAGAGAACAACGTGAACCAAGATAAGAAGGAGGAATAAAGACTACAGAGAGCCTTCAGTGCCAAGCTACGAAATTTGGACTTTATTTACCAGACAGCCAGTAAAGACGTCTGTTGGTACAGATAGAAATTTTAGTAAAAATACAAATGATATATACAAGGCAGCCTTTTAAGAGAATAACTCTGGAAACACAGTTAGAAGGTAGACTGAAGAAAGACTGGAGTCAGGGAATCGGAGGAGAGGAGGGGCAGTCCAGATATGAGAGGATGGGGACAGTAAGCAAAGGAAGGAAGGACCTTTCTTTCTCAAAGGTCAATGGGATTTAGCCATCAACTGGACTCGGGCAGGAAAGGAAATGGAGGAGTCGAATTAGGCTCGAGATACTCACAGATACAAGAGGATGGTGTCTCCCCGACCAGAGGGAGTGATGTCAAATGCAGAACTAAATCTCTGCAAGGACACCAGGAAGCACACCGCATGGAAGGACCAGACCCTGAGGGTGACTGAGTCATGTGAGGGCCCCAGAGACCAGCCAGGGGTGCAGGCCACTGCTGGGTGGCAGGAAGCAGCAGGGGTCGGGAAAGGAACACAGAAAGCAAAGTGTCAGAAGGAGGCAAAGGACGAAGGCAGCACATGAAGAGAGGCACCTCATGATAGAACTAAATGCCCAAGGAATAAAGTCAATGAATGAAGAGACAACACACTGGATGAGGTGATTAGAAGATCATGGATATTAACAGAAAAAGGCGGAAAGCTGATGGTAAGCAATAAAAGAAAAAGAGACATGGGAATATGAATAATCTACAGTGATTATTTGTGAGTGAGAAGTAAAATCAGCAAAATCTGAAAGACAGTGAGATGTAACAGAAGGCTCTGTGCACCGTGATTCAAGAAATTGAGATTTAACAGTGATGCCAACTCCACGGTGCCGAGCAGGAAACATGGTTCCCGCACTGTGCTCTGCATTTGACCTGTGCTAATGAACTCAACTCAGGCAACCGGCTGTGAAGGGAGTCCTATCAGTCTCATTCTTTGAATGTAGCAACTGAGGCACTGAGAGGTGCAGGAACTTGTCCAAGGACACAAGCTAATGAGGGGCAGACCCACGTGCTCCAGGCTGTCGGAAGCCTCATCTGGGAACTTCCCTGCTGGTCCAGCGGTTAAGAATCCGCCTGCCAGTGCAGGGGACATAGGTTCGACCCCCAGTCCAGGAAGAGTCCATGTGCCAAGGGGCAACTAAGCCCAGGCGCCCCCACTACTGAAGCCCACAGGCCTGGAGCCTGAGCTCCACAAGGAAAAGGAGCCCCGGCTCGCTGCAACTAGAGAGAGCCCATGCAAAGCAACAAAGAAAAGACCCGGCACAGCAAAAATAATAATGATTTTTTTAAATAAAAATAATTGTTTTTAAAAAAGAGGGCTCCGCTATACCCTTGGTCACTATGCTCTTCTCCATGAGGTACTATGAGGCTGTGCACATGAATAGGTCCTCTGAGACTGTTTTCTCTCCTGGAAAATATGATGAGGCATCACTGATACCTGACATTTCCAGACTTAACATTCTACGATGGTGGGGCTCTGTGTTAGAGGATGCTTTTGAAAAGTCTTTAATGAGAGACAGTAGCTTCTCTTTTTCAGATTCTTCCCATCTCAGCGAGCGGCTTCACTTTATTTACAGTGAAGCCAGGAATGCAATAGAGGGTGCTAACCCTCAACTTGTCTTCTTGCCTTCAACAAGCAGTTTGAGGTTAGAGTGAGGACCTCCTGCAGAATGTGAATCAGAGCAGGTGCAGTACCAGCTTTTATCATGTGTTACCGCTGCCTCACTGCTTCAGTAAACATAACATACATTTTACTTCTCAGTGAAGTTGATATGAGGATAGTATAAGAAATCATCTGGCTGCTTCTGCAGTTTCCTTAGTAGGGAAACACTGTGGTCTACTAAACACTGAAAGGGACGATAGGTCACGTCTTCTTGATCTGATACACTTACTACAGTAAAGGTATTGTCACCGTCCTATCTCATGGTAATAGTATAGTTCTGATTTTTTACAAAAATTTCTCTGCACCAGGAGCAAGACAGAACACTGTGGTCTGGTTCTCGCTCGCTCTCTTGTGGAAAAGCCTGACTGAACACCACACTCTCCGCTGGTTCAGGAAGGAAGGGCTGAGCTGAGGAGGGCAAAGCCGAGTCCCCTACAGCAGTTATTCCCCTTCCAATGCCCATCCCAACAACACAAAAACCCGCTCAGAACCAAACAGCACAGAAGGATGCAGCGGTCGGGGAGGGACGAGGATGGGAAGACCTGCCCACGTGGCCGAGGACAAGTCAGAAGAGAAGCAACTCCTCCCGGTCCCACCTCCCGGGGTCCAGGGCAAACACTCATTCTTTTCCTTCAAGCTTTCGGTAATGACAAAATTTCCTCTCACATGTGGCCAGCTCTTACCCTCTACTTCCATTCCAGGCCTGTTCTTTCTGGCCTTGGCCCTGCTGCCGCTCCATTAGTTATTTCCTCTCCTTGTATCTTCTCCCTCCTTGAATCTCAGGGCACAGAGCCCCGTACCCTTCTTTTGCTGTTCCTTGTATCTTCTCCCTGCCTCCCGGGTCACCTTTCGATGGGCTCAGGTAGATCTGGATGCCTCTGCACGTTCTGTGTGCCTGGGGCAGGTACCGCACACTTGCCTCTGGGGGTTTCACGGGCGGACAGCAGAGCTATGCAGGGCAGCACGCTTCCTCTGTTTTTCAGACCTGCTCACCCAGAACCAGGCTGGACACATCTGTCAGATGGATGCAGATGGCCTTCAGGTCCTCTTCCCCACTGTACCTTACTCTGGAGTTACGGTCTATCTGTAATTCTTTGGTTTTGCCATTTGTTAAACCAAGCCTCAGTAATGTTGCTAGCCTCCTCACACTCCAGAATAGTTTTTAAGAAGGAAAACAAAAAGGGAAAATGAAAAACAGAAATATTGTAGAATTTCAAGAGTCACTCTGAAAAAATACGAGAAACCGGACTTCCCTGGTTGTCCCCTACATTCCAAAGCAGGGGATTCGAGTTCAGTCCCTAGTCCGGGAAGTAAGATCCCACAGGCCACGGTGCAACTAGGCAACTGCTGAAACCTGAGCGCTCCAGAGCCTGCAGACTGCAACTAGAGAGAAGCCCACACACAGCACGAAGATCCCGAACGCTGCAAGACCCAGCGCAGCCAGCCATAAATACATGCTTTAAAAAAAAGAGAGAGATAGAAAGAGAAACCTCTAGAAGGAACAGAACTGCCCTGGCACTCTGAAACCCAAACAGAAAAGACTGTCTCCCCATAAAATCAGTCCTGCGTCCCATAGTGTCTCCAGACGAATGGCACACGGAGGAGGGGGAGATGGTCAGTGAACACTCACCAGTGTCCTCAGTTACACGAGCCTTTCTGTCATTTTATCAGGGAGAGGAATCTAACTGGTATCACTGATCAGCCAGCCGGGAAGGCGCATTCTCCCCAGGGGCCTCAGTTTCTCAAGCAAAGATGATGCGAGTCAATGACTGCTCAAGTGTCAGAGATAGAATACTGCCTTGAAAATCACCAGTTCAACCGCTTTAGTTGATGCCAAAGGAAAAGAGAATGTAGAGAAAATCTGCTCAAAGGTCACACAGCAGCACAGAGGCAGTGCTGGGATTAGAATCCACGCTCCTTGCGTCACCATCCCGATTCACCCTGTTACCAGCACACTGCCTCCCGACATCCGTTCTATATGCTGAGACATGGACCTTTATAAACTGACACAAGTTTCTTAGATGACCAGACCTTTCTGCGATCGTGTGCTCTTGCTATTGGAATCCAAACACTAATCATCAAGTTATGTCACACACTTCCTGAGGAGTGCATGTGACTGTTTATGGAAGCAGTGTGGGGAATTCAGATCAAATAGTCAGTGAGTGACTCAAAACTGGAGACAAAGACAGCCAACACAGGAAAACGCATGTGCCTTTTTCTAATGGGCTAGAATCCAAGCATGTGTAATACTACGCCCTCCACGTCCTACGTTCTGGTGACTGGAAATCTTGGGGTTAGTCCAAGGTCAACCTACATGCACGAAGGGAACTCCCTAGCACGGTCTTAGAAGAGCATGCCCTCCCCCAAATGGGTAAATTCAGGGCACATCGTTCCAATAAACAGTCGTAACTGATGAACTTTTTTCCAACTGTTACATCACACAGGGATTTATACTTTTTCCTTACTGATTTAAAGGGCAGGGATTTTATCCAGAAGGATTTCTTAGAGTGCTCCTTCAACAATACAGTTGAAGCTGTTTTATTTGGCTTTCCCTTACTGCATGTTAACGTATCCCTATTGGCCAGAGGAAAATTAAGTTATCCAGTCTCTGAGCTTATGAACCTCAGAAAGAGATTTCCAGTTGTCACTTTGCTGCCTTTGTGAATGGCGGCTCTGCAGACCACATCACCGGGAATATTTACACAAGTCTGGCCAAGCCAAAAGGTATTCTTTTGCATAACTTTAAATCAGTACTGCCTGCATTTTTCTTTTCAAACAAAAAAATCTGGTTTGCTTAGGTTAGACTCCAATTTTTAGAATTTAAATTTCCATAATATCCCATTGTTCACGCTTAGAAAAAAAGTCTCACTGGGGAGTGTACTAAGAAAAACCTCAAGACAGAGACAGCGGCTCTGATGGTTCAGAATCTTCTGCAGGAGGCTCTCTGAGAGCCTGGATGACTAACGTAGGACTGCAGGGTTTTGGTAACTGAGTGAGTCGTAGGAGCTGTGCCAAGGGGAGAAGGTACGGCCCATCTACAGGGGCGGCAGCCATTCAGACTTGACCACTCACTACAGTGAGGAAGACTGCAAACTACACAAGGTTTTTTTTTTGGTGGGGGGGGGGTGGTCTCAATATTTTAAAATTCTACCTCAAGTAGAAAACAAAACACAGTTTGTGCCTGACCAACTATGCCCATGGGCTAGCCTTTCGGCTGCTGAGTTTCCTGTTTGCAGCCTCTCCTCTACAAGAAGAGGGAAGAACTCATAGTCAATGCTACTGTTAAATTATTTTAGATCGTTCATCTCAGAAACGCTCCGGCAGCCTGAGGGGATGTGTAAGGGGAACAGGAACATGACCAGAAACAGCCAATTATTAAGGTTTTATGGACATCAGGGACAAAGCAAGCAGTCAGCTTCTTTGTAAAGTCACTGGGTTAATGGAAATAAAATCCCAGCCTCCATCCACTACAAGATTGCTCTAGAGCCTACTTTCTTTTCCCGGTAACCCAATTCTCCCATTTACTTCAGCCTCCTCTGACACGTAAGCAGTGGCCGGGTCCTCTATCTCCTTCTGGAATTCCCAGTGTCTCACCCCTCACTCCCAACCACGACCTGAATGCAGCCCCTCGGCTACGGCCTGAACCACTGACGTCACCATGGCACCCCCATCCTTCCGTGTCTCTCTCCTTACCAACCTCCCACCCCAGCCCCTTCCACACACAGCTCGGAAGCTAGCTCCCCTCCACCGGCACTTTGTCAGGAAGAACGCGGGGCACCGCTGACAGGCGCTGCCTCTGGGTGGGAGGGTGGGGGCAGGCTTGAGGATCAGGAGCCTGGGTCTAAGAAAGGTTTGTTTTCCCCAGAATCTCCTGTATTTTGTTTGTTTTTCCTCTCCTGTATTTTTTGAAGGATTTTTCTTACCATGTGAGTACTGTTTTCTCAGAAATATAGTAAGTTTTACTATGTAAACTGTTAATATATCATTCTGATGTTTTATTCTTTGTCTTGAAAATGTGTATGGTTGTGCCTTCCACTTCTACTTCTAGCAGGGAGAAGAGTTTTCAGAGATTTCTGAGAGTCTGTCTCCTGGGTTAGAATCCTCATTTTGGCTCAAATAAAATTCCCTTTTATCTTCCTTAAAAATATTTAATATGTTTTAAAAACTGTACTACCCCAGGGATTCTAGATTGGGAAGCAAGACATCTCTTCATCCCAACCCACTGAGGCATGCCTGTGGACTAAAGATTTTTTTATCAGTGAGAAGAGAGAAAATTGGGAAATTAAGCACAGTGGATCATGGGACACAGCCAGGTGAAGGCAAGAATGGAGGTGGAGGCTGCAGGAAGGTGCGGGCGGAAGTGTAGGAACTGGGAGGAGCGGCGTTCTAGAACAGCAGCGCAGCCCCAGCTCCCCTTCCGCAGCCTGTGAGGGAAGCACAGAGTCCTCCCCAGCCTGAAGGCAGATGTCTGCTGTCCAAAGCGAGCAAGTGACCTGCCAGGAGGGCTTAGCATCCCTCAGCATGGACTCCTCCTCTGGAAGGGGCCTCAGCCTGTCCTGCTGGCCACGCATGGACACAGCCTCAAGGGAAGCCTGCCCTTTCACATCCTGCTCCCTCAGCTTCAGAATACAGCCCTCCTGATGAAGGGGAAGGTCAGCTGGGGCAGCAGCTGTTTGTAAGAGGAGGGAAATTAAGTCAGCTTTCTAGAACAGTCAACCTAGGTCTTCGCTATGAATCTGGATAGGTAATCAAGGATCATCAGATTTGAGGAAAGTTGAACAAGAGGGGGCTTACCAGGTGGCTCAGTGGTAAAGAATCTGCCTGCCAATGCAGATTGGCAGGAGGCTCAGCTTTTAACCCTGCATCGGGAAGATCCCCTGGAGGAGGAAATGGCAACCCGCTCCAGTATTATTGCCTGAAAAATCCCATAGACAGAGGAGCCTGGCGGGCTACAGTCCAAAGGGTTACCAGAGGTCAGATGTGACTGAGCAACTCAACAACAACAAAGGCACAGAGAAAGACTAGGATGAAACAAGTAGAACAGATCCCAGAGAAAACAGCAATTCATGAAGCAGAGAGAACTTAAGGGGGGGAAACCTGAGTATAGTCAAAGATATTAGAAAACATATATACATGAAACAAAAACCTTATTATGATAAGGAAATGCACATATTGAAATTAAAATTGGATTTTTGAAGTTAAAAATTTGATAGAAGGGCTGAGATAAAAGAGTAGATAAAATTCCCAGAAAACTGGGAAGGTGTGAGGGAAAGGAGAAAAGACAAAGTTTGATAAGAGTTAATCCGAGATGTCTAACATCAATCTATTGAACTTACTAAAAAAAAAAAAAAAAGAAAGGCAAGAGAAGATAGCAAAGAAAACAAGTCTTCAGATTAGAAGGCCCACAGGCAATGAGCAGAACAGAGGAGAAAAGATAGAGTCTCATAAAAGGTCACAATATCAAGGAGAAAGAAAACACATCTAAACTTCGAAAGAAAGGGTCTACATGAAGGCACGGACTCAGTAACTTTGACTGTTAGAAAGAAATTCCTTTCAAATGCTGAGGGAAAGATATGTTGCATGTAGATTTTCATACTCAGCCAAATTGCCAGTTAAAGCTTAAGAGGGCAGATCAGCATGGGTTCAAAGTACACCTGCCATGCAGTCTTTCTGAAAAGTTTCAAAATACACTCCAGAAAAATTAAAAATATGTCTAAGAGGAAGATAAAGCCTTAAGAAGAATTAATAATCCAAGATTTTAAAAAAAAAATCAAGATGACAACTGGGTAAGCAAGTTTAGAAAACAGTTCATCATAAAGCATTCAAAAACTTGTACAACTAGCAAATTACAGTGTTGAGAGAAAGAGAACACACACAACTCTGCTAATGAGAAATCAAGCAGTTAGAAAGTCCCGGAAGAACAAGGCCATACAAGAACATGTGGGCCATACATATGTGAAGCAAACAAAAGTGTGCCAAGATCCTAAGCAAATGACCACACATAAAGCGACAATTTCACTTAGACGTTCAGAACATCTTCCTTCAAGTAACCTACACTTAGTTAACAACATAGGATTACAATTTGATGATCCATTCATATTTTTGAAGACCACTTAAAGAGAGGTATCTGAGCCTCAATCCAACCAAGAAAACAAGCAAACCATGTCCTCAAATTTTCCCAATGTAAGAGTGTGGTAGTCACTGTTGGCTGAGTAAATCTCCATTTCCCACCCTTGATTTACCAACCCTGTTTGCAACCTGACCACAGTCAGAGGCAAGGAAACGCGAGCCGCCAAAGTTCTTCCGATGGCTGCCTGTAAGATAAAAAGGCAAGACTTGCAAAATAGGAAATCTTGCACTTTTCCATTCCCTGTTGTTTTTTTTCCCTGTCATTTTGTAACTGATGATGAAAACCACATAGCCCTGTCATTTTGCAACTGACGATGAAAACTCACATATAAGAATGGTGAGGCAGGAAGGTGGATTTGAAATTATTTCCATGAGTGACTCCACCAGCCTTGGATGGACTTCCTTCAGGCTTCTTGCTACAGGAGAAAACTAAGCTGCTGTCTATTTAAGATAATAGCTGCATATTTACTGTTGTTGTTGGGGAACACATTCTTAACTAGAACAAGAAATCAATTTCCTATTTTGAATGAAACCCAGATTGAGTTGGGTTTCCCTTTCTCGCAGGCAAGAAAGATCTGACTAATACATATCCTCTTTCTTTGTACTTTGCTCCAGAGGAAAAAAGAGCTGCAGTCAAAGATGAAATCTTTAACCTTTGGTCTCAGGAGGAACAGGATGTTGTGTAGCGACCCACAGCTTTCATTTAACCACTTACTTGGCCGCAACCACAGACTAATTTCTGTGCTGAACACGGGACACATAACAAGACTAATAAGACACTGTATTTGCCCTTGTGGGCCCCAGTAAAATGGGGCATAGTTTACAAACACGTAGAATATTGTCAGAGTATGGGACTGTGTTATACAAACATAATAAAGGAAGTAATTTAGGACAATCTAGTAATATTTCAAAACATAATAAACTCTAAAATGCCAGAGTGCTTGTTTGGTCTAATTCAGCTATACCAACATTTTACTCACCAGTAAACTCTTAATATTCATTGGATAATAGCGCAGACAAGCCAAAATAATATTTGCCTTGAATGCATTTTTATTTTAAACTGGGTGTGCCTCCTGTTCTGGGAATCCACCACACCCCAAGGAAATTGAATCCAAATGGAAGGTTCTAATTCAAAAGAAACCAGCATGTTATTTAGCTGTGCCAACGCCTCTCTATTTAATGGAATTATTCCAGGTGGCGGAGTGGTAAAGAATCTGCCTGCCAATGCAAGAGACACAAGAGACACAGGTTCAATCCCTGGGTCAGGAAGATCCCCTGGAAGAGGAAATGGCAACCTACTCCAATATTCTTGCCTGGAAAATTCCATGGACAGAGGAGCCTGGCAGCTACAGCCCATGGGATCAAAGAGAGTCAGACACGACTGAATGAGCACACACATCCCCAGTTTCCATGCAAGAGGTAGCTAGATCCTTCCACACTATCTGAATCAAAAAGCCCATCGTCATCCTAGCGCTGCTTATTTCAGTCTTTTAACAATACTAAACGAGCATCTACTAGGTCAGAGGCTATGCCAGATATTGTGGATACTCCAGAAAATAAGAGTACCTGCCCTCAAGTGGCTTCTGTCTAGTGAGGCCAGGGGGGAAAAGTCAGGGTTCAGACAGGGAAGAGTCACTAAGCTATTACAACATGTTACACCAACTCAGAGAGGGGAAATTAGAGAGTACTATGCAAATAAACAACAGGGACTCTGAGGGTGGTAGTCAAGGACTGAGTCCTAAAAAAAATAAGATATTGTTGGGATAGGTTCTCCTGATGCGGGGAACAGCACATGCTAAGGTCTAGAGGCATGGAACTCCATTGGTGGTCCAGCAGTTAACACTGCACGCTTCCACTGCAGGGGACCCGTTCAACCTTTGGGTGGGGAAGTTCTGCATGCTTCCCTGTGTGGCCAAATAAATAAATAATGTTTGAAAAGTCTAGAGGCAAGACACAAAATGGCATAGTCAAGGAACTTGGAGTTCAGGTTCAGGAAAGCTGTCTCCCTGCGAATTTCAGTTCAGTTCAGTCGCTCAGTCGTGTCCGACTCTTTGCGGCCCCATGGACTGCAGCACGCCAGGCCTCCCTGTCCATCACCAACTCCTGGAGTTCACTCAAACTCATGTCCACTGAGTAGGCGATGCCATCCAACCATCTCATCCTCTGTCATCCCCTTCTCCTCCTGCCTTCAATCTTTCCCAGCATCAGGGTCTTTTCCAATGAGTCAGCTCTTTGCCTCAGGTGGCCAAAGTATTGGAGTTTTAGCTTCAAATCATTCCTTCCAATGAAGTCCTTCCAATCCCTGCGCATTAGGCAGACTGAAATGAAGAACTTAGGGGAGCACAGGTTTGAGATATTCAAACAGGATTCCAGAGGGCAGTCACATAGTTCAAGAGTCCTGCGATTCCTACAAACACTGCCACTCACTCTTTCAACCAGACAGACTTAATGTAGCCTCAAGTCTGAGAAAAGTCACTGTGGCCTTTAAACCTGGGATAATGACAGTTTTTGCTTTATTTCTACACCATACCAGCTTCTTGCTTATTTTGCTGAAAGTGCTAGCAAAGCAGAAACAAATCATTCTGAAAGCCAAATGACAACCTCTCGACTTTGCCGAGGTGACTAGTTTCAATTCACATCTTCGCAGCAGGAGGTGTGACTGAGCAGGAGGGTCAGCATGCTCGTTACCCCTCTTCCCGTGTTCAATGGCACCAGTGTTTGTCACAGACTCTCTTCACCTCATCCCTTCTATCTTGCTAGTGGACGTTACCAGGAGTTTGTGGTATCAAGATACACAAGCATCTGGGGACTTATGGGGCTGAGCACTTTCAACTTTAAGGTTCACGCGCATGTGTCATACATCCTAGGCAGGACTGCCAGTCACACTGACCCAGCATGGTCTCTGGGCCACAGTTCAAGGAGTGGCATCTAGAGCAGGGGTGGAGAAAAGAGGCCTCTTCCATGAAGGGAGGGAGCACAGAGATGAGCGGACGGTACCAGTGCAGAAACTCGCAGGCTGGGGACAAGCCAGGGAAGTCACAGCTCGGTGGCTCTCTCACTGCAAAGCAGGAGGCCGGGGCGTCTGCTAACACTGCGAGAAGGGGTCAGACATGAGAGCAGGAAAGACAGCAGAAAAGAGAGCAGAAAAGACCAGGGAGAGTGGCAGACGGAGTTGCCCAACTCAATATTTTTCAGTGAACTGATGGCAAAAGGTTCCGAAATCGATGTTTTAAAAAAACCAGAGTACCGTGCGTACAGTGAAGACAATCACTGTATATAATAAGTTAATATAACACGCCTATGTGTATACTGAATTGTGATGTAAAATGTTCTTTCCGTGGGTACCATTCAAGATATTTGAAAGCCAACAGACTAGGACAATAGAGGGAATTACCTAAGAGCACTGAGAACTCAGGTGAGGCTGGGAACAATTCGGTTTGTAGGGGCACTTATCCACTTATCCATGTTGTTATGATTCCTGCCTCACACCTGGCCAACAGTAGAGGAGGTAATTAAAACTGAAAGGCTCCTATTAAATGCAGTGACTCACGGAGAGAAATACATATAAAAAACATAGAGTAGTATATCTTATCACTTAAACTCTACTTAATTATGCTAATTAAAACTTTTAAAGTAATTGGACAGCAAATTAAGAGACTGTACTACTCTGCTTGACCACATAATTATGCTTTTTTGCCTTCCATTAAAATTCTTATACCAGAAGATCTTTAAGGGATCTATTTAACTTGTAGGATACATCATATGCTTGGATAAAAAGGTTAAAAGGTGTTTTATTTTAAAACCACCCACATTTTTATGATTTACAACTGAAAAAGCAAGACCCAAAACTCCACAAAACCCCATTCTTATCAAATCCTCTAATAACTGAAGTCAAATAAATTTTCTTAGAGAAAGGTCCCACCCCCAAAGGATCCACGTAAGTGACTCCATAATAGAAAAAGTCATTTATTTTCCATTCTTAGTCATTTGTGAGATGCCCCATTGTTACAGATAAAACCCAATTGAAAAATGAACACTGCCATCTTTTTCATTTGTCCAAATACTATTCAGAGACCAAGACGGTCCTTCAAAATCATTCAACTCTGACAACTCATTCTATAAGTCTACTGAACTTATACTACTAGAAGACAGTCTTTGAAAAGACAGAAAGTTGCCGGGTAATGGACTCCACTCCCACCTCCAAGCCACTTAGTAGACTTATCATCATTCACTAAAGGAAAACAATTAACTGGAAAGCAGGGTGCTCTTAATATGCTTCAGAAGTCATTTGCAAAGACAGCTCTGAAGCCACTTATTTCTTTACCTGTAGGAACCAGCTTAAACTTGGGGAAAGGAGGAAGCATATTTCTCTTATTTTTCCCTTTATTGCATCTCCTAGAACACATTCATCATCACAATAAAAGTGAAGCTATTTTATACGTGTGACGTACTAAGGGGCCATAGGTCTAGGAAAAGTCAAACCTCAACTCAACCAAAATGTATAATAAGCTCTAACCACAAAACACTAGAAAAGGTAGAAAAAGATGAATAATTTAGTTAATTAATAAACATTATCTTTCAAGGTGGCCTGAATTCATTATAAATACAAAAGTAGTAGAAGGAATCAATAACCCCCAAGTCGGGAAAAAACAAAAACTCAAAAACTTTAAACAAGAAAGTTCATCTAACCCAGTGGTTAGATGGTATTCAAACTTTTTGGTGTCAGGACCCTTGCACACTCAATTATTGAGGACCTCAAAGAGCTCTTGTTACATGAGGCATGTCTATCACTACTCACCATATTCAAAATTAAGAAATTTTTAAAGGATTTATTTAAAAATAATTTTTAGATCACATATTAAATACTTTTAATGAAAACTATATTTTCCAAAAGGAGAAAATTCAATGAAAAAATAAGGCAAAGTTTTGCATTTGTGCAAATCTCTTAAATGTCTGGCTTAATAGAAAACAGTAAAGTCTCATTCCTGCTCCTGCACACAGTGGGTTGAGATATGTTGGTCAGGCTGAGGTGCATGAAGAAAATCTGGCCTCATAAAGCTATGCAGTTGGGAACATGGAAGGGTATTTTAATGGCCGTTTCAGATGACTGTGGATGCTTCTTCAGTGCTTCCCTAAAATGAAACACACAGTTTCTCTCTCTCTTTTAAACAAGTTGATTAAGACAGAACTGGCATACAAAAAGCTGGACATATTTAAGGCAGCCTGATGAGTATATATTACAATATAATGAGGGTAATTTCTTTAAAAAAAAACCTATGTATTTTGTTTTTACTTTATTTATTTATTTTGGCCAGGCCAAGGGATCTTACTTCCGTGACCAGGGATTGAACCAAGGCCCAGGGCAGAAAAAGTGCCAAGGTCTAGCCACAGAACCACGATGGAATTCCCAGGGTGATTTCTAAAGAGTTAAATGCAATGTGGAATCTGAAAGAAATTCTCTGTACTCTATTATATTAAAATCCAAAAGTCTATCCTGTACTTTGAAAGGATCTTTTACCCAGGTATGATTTAGGAAAATCTTGGTTTGATGCAGATATTCTAATAGTGACACATTTCTTTACAAAGTATTACAAAAATCACATTCATTAATACTATTGTCCGCTTTAGCAAAAATGTCTTTAGGTATTGAAAAGCTGTCAACCACAATTTATAAGTTTTCCAAAATTCCAATTTTCACGTTTTATTTGACAGCTCAAATTTTATCACTAGTAAAATATATTCTTGAAGTGATAGCCTCATTTAATTCTGGGAAACTATCAAGTGGCTTAAGTACTTTAAAAGAGATTAGTTAAATTAGGATATATCTTTATGAGGAATTATGTGGTCATTATGCTGTTTACAAATAATTTAACGGTATGAGAAAACACTCATTGTAGGTGGGGAAAAAAGGAGCAAAAATACCAATATATTACTGTATCAGCTCTGCTTTTAAAAGTTTGTGTATCTCTAACTGAGGTTTTGTTTTCTGACAAAAACAAGCCACAAAACCAAGTCCAAAGCTTTTTCTTAAGCAGAAGGCAGAAAAGAATTTACAAATAGTCATTAATACCAAATATTAACACTTGTGGGGTAGTCTGACAAACATTATAACAAACATAATTTATCTTTGTTTGATTAAAAAAAGCCCAACAACCTGAGTTCAAAGTCAATGACAAGCCAGAATGAAACACAAGTCCTAGTCTATGCCCCCAACATGGAAGGATTTAAGCTTTATCTTTTGGCATAGAAGGTAAGCCTGCATCTTTATGCATTCTTTCCCAAAGACTGTCCTTTTAAGATTTTGATAGAACACACTGGTTTTATCTAAAATCTAAAACATTTCTGTTAATCATTTTCTTTAATTATAGAATCTGCACAATGCTGTATAACTCCTGAAATCTACTTTCAGAGTATGAAATTTGTGTATTGAGTAACATTAGGGCTTCCCTGGTGGCTCAGACAGTGTAAAGCATCTGCCTGCAATGCAGGAGAGTTGAGTTTGATCCCTGGGTTGGGAAGAGCCCCTGGAGAAGGGAATGGCAACCCACTCCAGTATTCTTGCCTGGAGAACTTCATGGACAGAGGAGCCTGGTGGGCTACAGTCCGTGAGGTCACAAAGAGTCAGACACAACTGAGAGACTTTCACTTTCACTTCATTTCACTCCAGTAACATTAAATGATATACATACACACTCAATAAACAAAGCTATCTGGTTATTAAAAAATTCAACAGTTCATGTGTTCATCTACTCACCTGCTAATAAAGAATTGAAAAGTATACCTCAATAAAACTCATCCTAAGGGGAGAATTGAAAAGATTGATTAATCTCTTACAACTCAAAAGCATTAGCTTTTCATGTATGTCTCAACAGCTTTTTTGAAGTACCATGTCTACTAAGTGTAAGACAGGATACTATAAAAGTCCTAGAGGAAAATATAGGCAGAACACTCTTTGACATAAATCATGGCAGCATCTTTTTGAACCCACCTCCTACAGTAATGAACATTAAAACAAAAATAAATAAAGGAGACCCAAGTAAACTGAAAAGGTTTTGCACAGCAAAGGAAACCATAAACAAAACAAAAAGATAATCCTCAGAATGGGAGAGAATATTGCAAACAAAGCAACCCACAAGGGATTAATTGCCGAAATATACAAACTGTTCATGTAGCTCAACACCAAAGAAACAAACAATCCAGCCAAAAAAATGGATGGAAGAGCTATTGAGATCTTCCAAGTATCTCCAAAGAAGACACATTGATGACCAAAAAGTATCTGAAAACATGCCCAACATGGCTAATTCTTAGAGAAACACAATGAGGTATCACACAGAGTGGCCATCATCAAGGAGTCTACAAACATGTCAGGAATTCAGGGGAGAGGAAAAGAATTAAAAAGAGTCTACAAACAATAAATGCAGGAGATGGGGTAGAGAAAAGGGAACCCTCCCACACCATTGGTAGGAATGTAAATTGCTACAACTATGGAGAAGAGTATGGAAGATCCTTACATACTAAAAACAGCACTACCATGTGATCCATCAATCCCACTCTTGGGCAACGTCCAGAGAAAACCATAAATTGAAAAGATACACGCACTGCAATGTTCACTGCAGCACTACTTAAAACAGTCAGCACATGGAAGCAACCTAAATGTCCATCAACAGAGGAAAGGATAAAGATGTGGTACATACATATACAATGGAATACTAGAACATAAAATATAAGCCACAAAAAGGAATGAAATAATGCCATTTGCAAGCAATGTGGATGAACCTAGAGACTGTCACACTAAGTTAAAAAAGTTAGACCAAAAAAGACAAATATCATATTACTTATATGTGGAATATACAAAAAATTATACAAATGAACTTATTTATGAAACAGAGTCAAAAGGGAAAGGTGGGAGGAGAGAAAAATTAGGAATTTGTGGTTAGCATATACATACTACTACATGCAAGACAGATAATCAACAAGGACCTACTGTATAGCACAGGGAACTTCTGTTCAATATTCTAATAACCTATATGGGAGAAGAATCTGAAAGATGTATATGTATAACAGAATCACTTTGTTGTACCCCTGAAACTAAGACAATCAACTATACTCCAAGATAAAATAAAAATTAAGTTAAAAAATAAAGTACAATCCATAGAAAACCAAAGGTGTATTCTCCTAATGTTCTCTCAAATAAAGACACTCTCTAGGATGTACTCTAGGCCCTGTACTTTCAGGCCTCTTAAATCTCTTTGGCAAATGATTATGAATACAGATTCCCAGTAAAAGCAATGTCAATTCCATGGATCTAGGCACATTACTACTTGTACTTTCTCCAACTATTACATTTGCCATCAGAAAGAGGAAAAGTCAAAGAAACTACTCTTAGCTTGGGTTGACAAGGATTATTACCATTTTTGGATGTCAGATAATTATTCATATGTAGGTCACCTTTACTCACTGCAAACTCTTTAGGGCTAAGCCCATCTTTTATGCTTTATTTCCTCACTATCTATCACCATACATTTTAAAAGATGATACCAAAAAAGTAAATAAATAAAAGATGATACCAAATATGAGCAGTTATTGTTTACTAAGTACTTATGTGCAAATATTTATACTCATCATCTTAGTCCCCACAATGACTTTGAAAGGGAAAGATGGTTGTCTCTGTTTCATAAAAATAAAGAAACTGAAGGAAAAGTAACTAGTCCTCAGTTAGCTGGGACTAGTTTGGTGCTAAAAAAGTGGTTCTCAAATTGGATCTGAATCAGAATCGCTCGGAGAAGGCTCTCCTGCTGACTCAGTGGGAAAGAAACTACCTGTCAATGCAGGAGACATGGGTTCGATCCCTGTTCCAGGAAGATCCCACATGCCATGGAGCAGCCAAGTCCGTACACCATGACTACTGAGACTGTGCTCCAGAGCCCGAGAGCGGCAGCTACTGAAGTCCAAGCGCCCTAGAGCCCGTGCTTCTCAACAGGAGACGCCGCCACAAGGAGTCTGCGCACTGCACCTAGAGAGCAGCCCCTACCCGCCACCACAAGAGAAAAGCCTGCCCAGCAGGGAAGACCCAGCACAGGCAAAAGTAAAGTTAATAAAAAATTATCACCTGGAGAGGCTCTTTAAAAAGAATTCCTGGGCCAACCTCCTGATTTTCAGATCAGCAGGTCTGGAATGGGGACACAGTACCTTGCATTTCTAACAAATGCCCCCATTATGGTCACACTGTTGGTCCAGGGACCACCCCTTAAGATCCCAAGACCTTGCAGAAGGTTCCATGTGTATTCAGGAAGTAACTGCAGGCTAACACAGCCTCCATTTACATGGAGGAAAAAGGCTGGAATTTTGACATATTTTTCAAAATTTAATTTGAGAAATGCTTTTTCCCACTGGGGTATTTTTATACTCTCCATCCATTCCCTTCAAAAAAACCATCAGTGCACGTGTAGAACAACCACCACTATCCCCTCAATCCTGGCAGAAAAGAGCTGGTAAGACCCTAAGTCTCTAGAGTTCTTCACCTGGTAGGGGGTGGGGTATTCTCATGTTAGGAAAGAGCAAGCAAAGAGACTGGCCTTAACAACTAGGGCGCTAGTGTCTCTTTTAAACCAACCAACCGTTTAGCAGCATCTGCTGGAGTCGGAGCAGACAGCTCTCCAACTTGACTAGTTAGGACAGATTGCAGCTAAACCTAAATGGTGGTGATGGGAGAACCATTCAAGGGACTGGAAGCTGAAGGCAAAAGAGCAGGAAATGGAATGTACCAAAGAAGACATCATCTCAGTACATTAACTCTGGATCAGATACTGGCTGCCATGCCCAAGAATCATCGCTGGGTTACTATTGATTAATCAATAGTGGCCCTGACTCCCTCGGATAGCTGAAGAGCTATGGGTTTGATGTAACAAACCTCCACTTAGTAAGCAGCAAAAGTGGCATTGTTAAGACACAGCACTTTCAAATTGTTTAAAACTCCCACTGAGAAGCACACATGTCCAGCACCATTTCATTTCTCACAGTAACATAACTTGAGGACAGGGTGAAAAGACAGCAGTAATTTGACCGCAGGGAAGCCATTCTGAAAAGTAAATGCTGTACTATAGTTATCACCTAAGGGGTGATCTCCAGGAACATCTTAATTTTCTGGAGACATTTATGGTGCTGCAGAAAACAGCTTGACTCTTTCATTCCAGTTCCACACAGAGGCAAACCTCACACCTCAAAGTGGCAAATGCAACATAACTGAAGGAAGTGAAAAATGAAAGGAAGGTAGGCCAGTGGACTTATATTTGAAGGAGGGAAAAAGAAAAAACTTCTTCTTTTTTTTTTTTTAAAGAAAAGACTTCTAATAACAACTAGAAGCCAAACTGTGTGACTCTGCCTAAGCCATGCATCTGATTTGGTCTTTTAACCTCTCCTTTTACAGGGACATTCTGGGAAAGACAAGCAGATTTTAGTTCTCTTTGGAAACAAAAATGAAAGGATCCTCAGGGATGCGATTTTCTGTATTTAATAGGGTTTATACTGTGTTTTATTTTTTATTTTTATTTTTTTTTATATTGTAGTGGTTTTTGTCATACATTGACATGAATCAGCCATGGATTTACATGTATTCCCCATCCCGATCCCCCCTCCTACCTCCCTCTCTACCCGATCCCTCTGGGTCTTCCCAGTGCACCAGGCCCGAGCACTTGTCTCATTCATCTTAACATAAATGTCCACTACAAATGCTGTCTTAGGCCAGAGCACATAATTGGCAAGCCTGTGGAAGTATAAGAATCTACCTACACTGCTGGTAGTGTACGTAGACTGTAAAATGGTACAATCTCTTTGGAAAAAGTTTTGAAGTTTCTTAAAATGCTGAATACCTACTTTCCATATGACCAGCTATTAGGTTCTTTTAGGTCTTTACCCAAGAGAAATGATATCGCATGTGTCCTATATCCCATGCTATATGCAAACATTAACAGCAAATTGATGTGTAAGGTCCTCAAAATGGAAACAGTTCAGATGTCCTTCAACAGATGAATGAACAAACTGTGATCCATTCATACAATGGAATGTACTCAGCAACAAGAAGGAATGAATTACTGATATATGCAACATGGATAAGTCTAAAAATTATGCATGAAAGAAGCCAGACCAAAAAAACCAGGACATATTGTAAGATTCCCTTTACATGAAACTCAATAAAATGCAAATTAAATTAACGTAGAGTGACAGACAATTGCAGATTAGCAATTGTCTAGGAAAGACAAGGGGAATGGAGAGAGAGGCGAGGGGTGAGAGAAAAAGTTTTGGGGATGATGGATATGTTCTTGATTTCAGTAATGGTTTCTTGGATAGATATGTGTATACATATACATACATTTCTAAAACTGTGCACCTTAAATATGTGCAGTTCATTGTCAATTACATTTCAATAAATTTCTTTTTTTTTTTTTAACAGCATACATATTTAGATCTTTCAAGTACTGAGCACGGGAAGGTGTAGATTTCAGTGGCTAAACTACACAGAAAAATTAAACTTTGTAATTCTAATCTAGACTTCACACAAACCATTATGCAATATTTCAGGAGCTTTGACCTCTCTATATGTACTTAAATGTGGAAAGAGCAGTTCCTGCTTGGAAATGCGCCGACGGCCTCAGTCATGGGTCAAGCACCTAAAAGCTCTGGAAATTATTACCTCCCATTTCTAAAACCAGCTCAATGAACTTAAAACCATTCCTCCATCTCAAGACTTAGTCATTATACTAGCCATCTATCCCACAGAGGTCTGGTGAGGTTAATGGAAAGGTTAAACTATTCAGAACTCACATTCTATGAGAGCTGTTCTCATCCACCTTAGCTATTACAAAAACACATACGTCCCCCTGCTTTCATGTCATGCTTTAAGTGTCTGCCAACTACTAATCCATGGGCCAAATCCATGTCAGAGGGTGTTTTTGTACAGACTGTAAGCTAATAAGAGTTTTTACATTTTTAAATGGTTGGGAAAAAAAAAAACCAAAAGATTATCTCAAGACATGCAAAAATTATATAAATTTCAGATTTCAGTATTGGTATATATAAGTGTGTATCAGAACACAGCTACACCCACTTGTCTGTATGTTGTCTATGGCTGTGTATACCCTACCATGACAGAGCAGTTGTGACAGAGACCACAGACCCAAAGTTAAACTACGCACTATATGGCCTTTTCAGGAAAACGTGTGCCTTCCCCTGCCCTAGACCCAAGTCCTACATGCATCTGAGCATTTTGTGACTGTAATTGAATGAATCCCAAAATGAATTCCAGAGACAGGCAATTGTCCTAAAAATTGCCGGAGTGGTACCCAACTGGTACCTGTGAAATGAAAATATCTCCTGCCATATTAATAAACAAGAAATGTCACAACCACCAGGGATTTCTGGCCTCCAAATGTGAATGAGAGCTCTCAAAACTTGGATCCAGTGATGCTGCCACCCCCCACGGTGATTGCTGAGAAGCTGGGGATGCAAGCAGCAAGGTGAACAAGGCAACAGGATGGGCCCCACATGGCTGAGGTGCATGTGAAAGAAACGAGTTCAGTGAGCCCAGGGGCTTGCATCTTCCCATCCACAGACTGTTAAATTCCTTAACTTGATACCTGATCTTTGATGTTCAGACAGCCTGCTCCTTTTGCTGCAAACTTGTATATAGCCTGACTTGCCCTCCTGCCTCCTTGAAGCAGTTTTCTCAGAGCTACTGAGATGCTGTCTCCTGGGCTCCGAGTCCTGAACATTCCCACCAAATACAGTAACTCCACTTCCAGGTTGTGACTATATTTTTTTAGTCAACATATCCCTGGGTTGGGAAGATCCCCTGGAGAAGGGAAAGGCTACCCACTCCAGTATTCTGGCCTAGAGAATTTCATGGACTATATGTATAGTCCATGGGCTTGCAAAGAGTCAGACACAACTGAGCGACTTTCACTTTCTGTTACAGATGCTTCTCCTCTGGCTCAGGCAGGGACAGAGCAGTGCCATCTATGGGGCTATGCTTTCAGTAACACAGCCCCCCAAACATACATCTCCTACTTTACTTTATAATAGGTTCTCAGAGCAGCTGTAAAGATTTCAGGCTGCTTCCAACTACTAAATGAGTTGGGGCTCCTTGGGTTGAAGTTTCCCAGACAATCTGAGATAGTTTAAGCAAAAAAGCTGATGACTTAAAAAATATTCACAAACTAAAAGTTGAGGAGTTAGCTGGTTTATATATAAGTTTTGAAACAAAGGGCAGGTAGTCTGAACATCAAAAGATTACTGTTAATTAATGGAAAATCAGATATTTCAAGTTAAGGAATTTAGCACTTTTCTGTGCATATGAAAGTGCAAGAGTCTGGGCTCACTGAAATCATTCCTTTGATATGCACCTTACTTATCTGCAGCCAGTATCCTGTATTTTCACTTCCTGAGTTTCCTCAGGGCTCACCACAGGAACCGGCTGCAGTCTGCTGAAGGCTAGATGCAGGTATACTTTCCTTCCTGAGTGTCCTCAGGACTCACCTGGAGGGCTACAGTCATGGTGGGCTTCCCTACAGGCTCAGATGGTAAAGAATCTGCCTGTGATGTCGGAGACCTGGGTTTGATCCCCGGGTTGGGAAGATCCCCTAGAGGCAGTCATGGCAACCCACTCCAGTCTTCTTGCCTGGAGAATCCCCATGGGCAGAGGAGCCTGGCGGGCTACAGTCCATGGGGGTCACAAAGAGTCGGACACGACTGAGTCACTAAGCATAGTCATTGTCGACTGCGACATCCTCTGTTGACTGATATGGCAGGAAATATTCCGTTTCTAAAAGTCAACCAACTCACTTTCCATCCTTTCTAAGTACACAGGTCCTTTTGGAGCTTGAGGACCCTGAGCAGGAAACAGTGCTCATTTCCTGACTGTATCCTTCCCTCCACTTCTCCTGCTTTCCTCCCTCATTGGAGACCAGTCCCTCCTGGGTTCATAGGCCTCCAGAGTTAACAGTTCCCACAATTCAGAGACAAACCAGGAGTAGAACATATTCCCTTTCCAAATGCCCAGGAGATGGGCCCAGTTAAGCAGCATAAATGGAGTGAGGGGTGGTGCCTAGAAAACGGAGAGAGGGAGACCTAGGTAATATTTTAAGCATTCACTTGGCCTGCTGTAATACAGGCAGGGAGAACACGCTATATAAATTTAGTAGGAACAACAGTTAAGTCTCCTTCCAAGGACAAGTCTAATAAGACTCTCACACTATGGGCTATCTTGGGGATTTGATTTCAACTTTTATTAAAACCCTAGGTCCTAACCCTACACCAAACTCCAGGGAAAACTGAGTTTCTTTTTTATATCTCCTCTTCGCTTCATTCCTTTTCCTGGAAACCTGAAAAATATCTATCTACTGGTGGGTTCTGGTTTAGGTGCCTACCACATCCACCTTCCACTCACATTTCTTCTTGCTTCTTTCCCCTTTCCCACGCTACCTTCTCAAAACACACACACACACTGCCCCCCACTCCCACCCCGCACCAGTACCGCTAGTGCCACAAAAGTATCGCCTCTCCTGGAAAAAAAAACCTATGCAGGTGGAGTCAGTCTATATGTTCATTCTCCTAAAGTGGGGTCTTGTTTACCCAGCAACAATCAATTACACTATTTACAGAGGCGTTACCCAACCCAGCAGAGCTCCTTACAGAGGCAGCCAGAGGTGGTCCTTGGAAATTCCCATCATCTTCCATCAGGTTTGATTCCTACTTATTTGGGAGAGGGGTGGGCAATCGCACCGCACCTTTACTTTCAAGGACATCTTAGCACTTACAAAGCCTTTGTGAACACCTTGTTGCCTTGGGGGTGGTCTTCACACTCCCAGCATGGGATCAGGTAGAAACAAGAACAACTTAAGAGGTCAGCAAGGAGCTCAAGCCACCACACCAGGTAGTGGAATCCTGGCCTGGGAAGCAGGTCACATTTCAAGGCCAGGGCACGCCACTGTTCTCTTTCACTTTGTTTTTTAAATAAGGGCCTTAAGTCACTGGCCAGTTGGCAAAGGGGCGTGGGCCAAGAATAAACTGGGTCAGAGAATCCTGCACAGACTTGACTTGGCCAATAGTTAGCTAATTAAGAGAACTTAGCAATGACTGCATTATTACAGATTCCAGCAGGACCGGTTGAGCGCTCGTCTCCATGGCTCTTTTCTTCCTATCCGCCCACAACAGACCTTCTTCACATCTCAGTCCTTGGCTCTCCCCTCTTTAACCTCTGCCCTGGACAATACCATCAACCCTTGTGGACGCCAACAGCACGACTCCCCAAGAGGCTCAACCCAAACATAATGACAGCTCAATTTCATCCCCACACCTCTAAAACTTGTCTCGTCTTCAGCAAAATATGCCCCTCCCAAAACTAAGTTTGTATGAAATAGATAGATAAATAGATGTTCATATACAAGATCTGAGCCTCAGAATAACTGTGGGAAGTAAAGAGGGCGGTGCTGTCATCCCCATTCAGCGGACAGGGCCCAGCCCCCTGCCCCGGGGCTTCCTCCTGACCATCCGCTCAGCGGTCACACCAAAATCCAGGTGTGTACTGAGACAGGCTACAACATGGATGGCCCTTGAAAACATCCCACTAAGTGAAAAGGTAATCACAACAGACCACACAATATACGATTTCTAGAACAGGCAAATCCATACCGACAGAAGTGGATTCGGAGTCAGCAAGGAGGGTGGAAGGCAGGGAGTGACTGCCAATGGGGCTTCTTTCAGGAATGATGAAAATATTCTAACATTAGATTGTGGTGATGGTTACACATTCCTGTAAATGTACAACAACCACTGAGTTGCACACTTTGGGTAAATTTTATCATGTATAACTACCTTAATAAAGCTATTAAAACTTCTGTACTTATATGTAACAACTAAAACAATACAGGTCTGCTGAAACAGAACTAATTTTAAAGTAGAATGAAAGGAGTGTATGATTAAAAAAAACCCAAAACTCAGCTACATCTTCAACTCCACTCTGCTCCTTTCCTTCGTGATCGCTTACTTACCCAATCCTGTCACATTTGTAGCCAACGTTTTCCCCATCTTCATCCACACCCATTTCTACAAACCTGGGTAACTAAAACAATTCCTTAATTTCTTCCTGAGCACCACATCTCCCTATCCAAACACTCCTATACAAATATGTTCAAAATTCCTCTTCCACAAAGCACCACTTTCCTGTGCCACATTCCTGCTAAAACTGCAATGATTTTTCCTGGAGCAGCCAAGGATACTAGTTCCCCGCTCAGCATGGAACACACACAGGTCCTCTAGAGGCAAGCTGAACCCTACCCTTTCCCACCTCATCCAGGTTTCGCATCATGCTAGGAGCAACCAATGGACTGTATAATCCACGGGGTCGCAAAGAGTCGGACACGACTGAGCGACTTTCGCTAGGACTTGGACCTCATGCTGGTTTGCTCAGCTCCCCCTCCCGATCCCCCACACGGCATCAGTACCACAGAAACCCCTTCCTCCTGCTCATGGGAAGTCCCTCAGGATGGACCACCCTCACCAATCTCCCTGGACCGCTCCAGACCCTGATGATGTTTCCCTCAACACCTAGCATTCACAAGTCTGTATGATTTACCTGATACTTAGATAAGAAAATCTTGTGTTCTGTCCCCCAGTGAGGGTCAAACAACAGCTCCAGCAGGTAGATGACGTTACCTCTTCTCCGTCCTCCTTCCACCCAGTGGCAACGGAATACTGTTATACGCAAAGTATCACTCAACTGTTAGAGATGGCCCTGAGTGCCTTAGAAATAACAGTTTGCTGGTTGACTGTCTAAAACATCTTTAGTTTGGGAAGTGGATTTTTCTTAAATCACCCATTAATCTTTGGTTATCTGCAAACAATTGTAACTGGCTTATACAAAGGTTCCAAATACTCAGTTTAAAGGGAAAGAAACATCGGTTAAGACAGACCAGTTTGGAGAGGCCAACAATTATATCCATAAAGAAGGCTGAGTGCCGAAGAACTTATGCTTTTGAATTGTGGTGCTGGAAAAGACTCCCGAGAGTCCCTTGGACTTCAAGGAGATCAAACCAGTCAATTCTAAAGGTAATCAACCTTGGTTATTCATTGGAAGGACTAATGCTGAAGCTGAAACTCCAATACTCTGGCCATCTGATGCAAAGACCTGATTCACTGTTAAAGACCCTGATGTTGGGAAAGAATCAGGGGAAGGAGAAAAGGCGGGTAACAGAGGATGAGATGGTTGGATGGTATCACTGACTCAATGGACATGAGTCTGAGCAAACTCTGGAAGATAGTGAAGGACAGGGAAGCCTGGTGTGCTGCAGTCCATGGGGTCACAAAGAGGCAGACACGACTCAGTGTGAACAACAACCCTAGTTCGTTAGTACAGGAGACAAGGACAGGAGTATGAACATTGACTGGTGTTACCTGTAAGGGCCAGACTTTCTTCTCAAAGATGAGAAGGCAAGGAAGAGGCAAAGGGTACCAGATGGACAATCAGAGAATGGCAGCAAAAATTAGAAACAGTGAAGGCAGCAAAGGAAATAGCAGGACTGGTGGGTGAGGACTTGACAGAACAACAGGGATGAAGAAACAAAAGTCAGACCAGCTTCACATGCTGGAGGGAGACAGAATACTGATTCTCTGCTTACAAAGACCCTGCATCACCAGCAGGGAAGTTCCTTTCTGGAGTCAGAGCGCTTCATTCTCTCCAGGTGGGGACTGGGTCCTTTGATGCCAACAGGCTCAACCTCAGGGAACCAGAGGCCACTGCATTCTGCTATAAGCTTTTTCAAAGAAAACCTGAAGTTTAAAGAATTCTTATGTGGCTCAACTTCTATCTCTCAAACTTCATTCCTGAGATGGTAACACATCAAAAAAGCACTTCCTGCATATCTTTAGCGCGTTTTTAATGTGATTTTTCCACACTGACAGACAAATTATGAAATGGTGGTAGTGCTCTAAATCTGATTAATATTATTCAAGGACTCCCACAAACTGTTTGCCATTTATTACACTTGTTAATTAGGAGCTAGAAGGTCTTTAATCTGCCCCAACCTAGGGTCACATGCCCAGGATGGCGCATTACTAAAAGCAGGACTCCTAGCTAATACTGTTAATGAGTTTAGCACTGCCAAAATGTCAGTGGTCTTTTATTTGGTCAGAAAGGGCATAATTTATCTAGTTCAGCTGCCCTCGGTAATTTTCATGGAAATGTCAGAGCAGCAATCAGGAGAAACGAATGGCAATAAAGATGATTACTAGAAGGGTAGCAAGAGCACCCCACTGACAGATTGCTTTTATTTTTCTTTCATCACTGCAAGATTTAGTTCAGAGATAAGGCAGAGTACACAGAGCTCAGTATCAAAACATGTCCATGTATTCTGTCTAGAGTACAATTACGTTTTGAAGTTCTGAAACATGTAAGATATAGAAGATGCACTAGAGAACAAAGACAGTGTAGGAAAATGTTTCATGGGGAGATTGAGAAGAGCAAGGATGTTTAACAGAAGTTGCTTCCATTCGTGAAAAATCTTAGGATGCTAAATATGGGCATCTGAAAGAGCTAGATCTAGATTGCTTTCATCACTTTTGCATGAAAAAAATTTGCTTATGACTTACTCAACACAAAATAAAAATAGCTTCCTTCTTTAGCAATTTCAATTTACCATTCTTATATAGGCACGTGCGTGTGTGTATATGTGGATGTGTGGTCACTCGCTCAGTCATGTCCGAGTCTTTGCAACCCCACTGACTGTAGCCTGTTAGGCGCCTCAGTCCGTGGAATCTTTCAGGCAAAAATATTGGTTTGTCTTTTCCTACTCCAGGGTATCTTCCTAAGCTAGGTTTCCTGCATTGTAGGCAGATTCTTTACCATCTGAGCACTAGGAAGCCCACAACAGTGGTACCTTTGTTGCAACTGATGAACCTACATTGATACACCATAATTACTCAAACTCCATATTAACATTCTGGTTCCCTCAATACTGAACATCTTATGAGTTTGGACCACTGCATATCGACATGTATACACTGTCATAGTATCACACAGAATGTTTTCACTGCCCCAAAACCCTATGTACTCGACCTATTCATCTCTCCTCCCCAATCCCTGACACCACTGATATTTTTTTTTCCCGGTGGTTTTGTCTTTTCCAGAATGTCATATAGCTGAGGTCATATAATATGTACTCTTTTCAGATTTTAGTAATATACATTTAAAGTTCCTCCATGTCTTTTCATGGCTTGACACCTCACTGCTTTTTAGCACTGATTAACATTCCATTGTCTGTATGTACCACAGTTATCCATTTATCTTCTGAAGGACAGCTTGGTTGCTTCCAACTTTTGGCAACTATGAATAAACTTTCTATGAACACATGTGTGCAGATTTCCGTGTAGACACAGGTTTTCAAGTCCTTTGGGTGAACACCAAGGACAGTGATTGCTGGATTGTATGGTATGAGTACATGTGTTTACCCTTGTACCAGGGGGTCTTCTCGACCCAGGGATCAAATCTGCTTCTCTTGCATTGGCAGGCAGATTCTCTTTACCACTGTGCCACCTGGGAAGTGCCTTATAGAAGCTTAGGAAGTAACAAATGTAATCAGAGTCAGTAATGGACAGCAAGGTTGTTCACCCTCAGGGCATGTCAGAACATGGGAAGCACCCATACACACTTACTGCAGCAGAACTGAGGGACAAAGCCCATCTGTGGGTGTTGATTGAGGAACTGGACCCAGTCCTTCATTGACAGAATTTCAGAATTCACCCTGGAGACACATCATATTCATTCTAATTATGGTGGAAAAGTGAAAGTGAAAGACGCTCAGTCATGTCCAACTCTTTGCGACCCCAAGGACTATACACACTCCATGGAACTCTCAAGCCAGAACACTGGAGTGGGTAGCCTTTTCCTTCTCCAGGGGATCGTCCGAACCCAGGGATAGAACCCAGGTCTCCCGCATTGCAGGTGGATTCTTTACCAGCTGAGCCACAAAAGAAGGCCAATTATGGTGGGAAAGGATAGGTAAAATGAAGGATAAAGAAAATAAAGCACTTAGTCTAGTTCCCGACAGCTGACCTCATAAGGAATCAACGTTCCAGGCTCCTAAGATAACTATCATCATCCAAGATAACTAAGGTCATCCTTTGGACACCCACCCCAGTCTCTCCCAACTCTTTACCCCGCCTAACAGGCTACAAAAATGTTTCTGAAGTGAGGCCAATTTTAACTTTTCAACTTACTAGAAGAAGAAGAGGCAGAGAAAAGGAAAGATATACCCATATGAATGCAGACTTCCAAAGAATAGCAAGGAGAGATAAGAAAGCCTTCCTCAGTGATCAATGCAAAGAAATAAAGGAAAACAATAGAATGGGAAAGACTAGAGATCTCATCAAGAAAATTAGAGATACCAAGGGAACATTTCATGAAAGATGGGCACAATAAAGGACAGAAATGGTATGGACCTAACAAAAGCAGAAGATAAGATGTGGCAAGAACACACAGAAGAACTGTACAAAAAAGATCTTCATGACCCAGATAATCACAATGGTGTGATCTGAGCCAGACATCCTGGAATGAGAAGCCAAGTGGGACTTAGGAAGCATCACTACAAACAAAGCTAGTGGAAGTGATGGAATTCCAGTTTAGCTATTTCACATCCTAAAAGATATTGCTGTGAAAGTGCTGCACTCAATGTGCCAGCAAATTTGGAAAACTCAGCAGTGGCCACAGGACTGGAAAAGGTCCGTTTTCATTCCAATCCCAAAGCAAGGCAATGCCACAGAATGCTCAAACTACCGCACAATTGCACTCATCTCACATGCTAGCAAAACAGTGTTCAAAATTCTCCAAGCCAGGCTTCAACAGTATGTGAACTGTGAACTTCCAAATGTTCAAGCTGGTTTCAGAAAAGGCAGAGGAACCAGAGATCAAATTGCCAACATCTGTTCAATCATTGAAAAAGCAAGAGAGTTCCAGAAAAACATCTATTTCTGCCTTATTGACTATGCCAAAGCCTCTGACTGTGTGGATCACAACAAACTGTGGAAAACTCTTACAGAGATGGGAATACCAGACCACCTGACCTACCTCTTGAAAATCTGTATGGAGGTCAGTCAAGAAGCAAAAGTTAGAACTGGACATCAAACAACAGACTGGTTCCAAATTGGGAAAGGAATATGTCAAGGCTGTATCTTATCACCCTGCTTATTTAACTTATATGCACAGTACATCTTGGAGAAGGCAATGGCAACCCACTCCAGTACTCTCGCCTGGAAAATCCCATGGATGGAGGAGCCTGGTAGGCTGCAGTCCATGGGGTCGCGAAGAGTCGGACATGAATGAGCGACTTCAATTTCACTTTTCACTTTCACGCATTGGAGAAGGAAATGGCAATCCACTCCAGTGTTCTTGCCTGGAGAATCCCAGGGATGGCAGAACCTGGTGGGCTGCCATTTATGGGGTTGCACACAGGTGGACGTGACTGAAGCGACTTAGCAGCAGCAAAGTACATCATGAGAAATGGTGGACCGGATGAAGCATAAGCTGGAATCAAGATTGCCAGGAGAAGTATCAATAACACCAGATAGGCAGATGACAGCACCCTTATAGCAGAAAGCAAAGAAGAACTAAAGAGCCTCTTGATGAAAGTGAAAGAAGAAAGTGGAAAAAGTTGGCTTAAAACTCAACACTCAGAAAACTAAGATCATGGCATCTGGTCCCATCACCTCATGGCAAACAGATGGGGAAACCATAGAAACAGTAACAGACTATTTTGGGGGGCTCTAAAATCACTGCAGTGAAATTAAAAGACGCTTGCTCCTTGGAAGAAAAGCTATGACCAACCTAGACAGCATACTAAAAAGCAGAGACATTACTTTGCCAACAAAGGTTCGTCTAGTCAAAGCTATGGTTTTTCCAGTAGTCATGTATGGATGTGAGAGTTGGACTATAATGAAAGCTGAGCACCGAAGAATTGATGCTTTTGAACTGTGGTGTTGGAGAAGACTCTTAAGAGTCCCTTGGAGTGCAAGGAGATCCAACCAGTCCATCCTAAAGGAAATCAGTCCTGAATGTTCATTGGAAGGACTGATGCTGAAACTGAAACTCCAATACTGGCCATGTGATGTGAAGAACTAACTCATTGGAAAAGATCCTGATGCTGGGAAAGGTTAAAGGCAGAAGGAGATGGGATGACAGAGGGTGAGATGATTAGATGGCATCATTGACTCTTTGGACATGAATTTCAACATGCTCTGGGAGTTGGCGATGGACAGGGAGGCCTGGCGTGCTGCAGTCCATGGGGTCGCAAAGAATCGGAAACAACTGAGCGGCTGAACTGAACTGAGAAGAAACAGAGAATATGGTAATAAGGCCCCTGCTTAGAAAGCTGAGAAATGGAAATACCAATACCAAATTCCATGCAACCTGAGTTACATCCCTAACTTCCATCCATGCTAACTTCCAAGTCAGTTCAGTTCAGTCGCTCAGTCGTGTCTGACTCTTTGCGACCCCATGAATTGCAGCACGCCAGGCCTCCCTGTCCATCACCAACTCCTGGAGGTTACTCAAACTCATGTCCATCGAGTCGGTGATGCCATCCAGCCATCTAATCCTCTGTTGCCCCCTTCTTCTCCTGCCCCCAATCCCTCCCAGCATCAGGGTCTTTTCCAGTGAGTCAACTCTTCGCATGAGGTGGCCAAAGTATTGGAGTTTCAGCTTCAGTCCTTCCAATGAACACCTAGGACTGATCTACTTTAGGATGGACTGGTTGGATCTCCTTGCAGTCCAAGGGACCCTCAAGAGTCTTCTCCAACACCACAGTTCAAAAGCATCAATTTTTCGGCGCTCAGCTTTCTTCACAGTCCAACTCTCACATCCATACATAACCAAGTAGCTGTGTACAAAAGGAAGTTTTGGGTCGGACTCTGAGAGCTCATGGACTGGGGCCCACCAGGCTCCTCTGTCCCTGGGATTTTCAAGGCAAGAATACTGCAGTGGGTTGCCATTTCCTTCCCCAGGGGATCTTTCTGACCCAAGGATCAAACCCAGGTCTCCTGAATTGCAGGCAGATTCCTTACCACCGGGGAAGCCCTAGCTGTGTGCATCTCTACTTTTCCAATGAAAGGGCCCCAATACTACAAAAATAGATGTTTAAGAAAAACCTTTGACAGAAAGGTAACTTTTTCACTTTACCTCTCAAATTTCCCTGCCAAATATATATATATATATACATATATATATATACACACACACATATACATATATATATATATATACACACACACACACACAAATAAAAAATTGATATATATGAGTTTAATTTAATCTCCCCTTGGGGAAAATCATCAGTTTGCCGAGCATAACAATATCTGCTTCATTAAATGTTCTATCAATTAGTCTAGCCTAACTAAGCAATTTAACAAAGTCTCTGATTGCAGCAGGACTACATAAATGATCAAGTACGTTTACTATAAGATATGGAAATATTTTTGCCCAAGAGGCCTTTGTTTAGATCTCCAAGCGGAGACTCGGGGATGCAGCGCTGTGGATTCAGATGTTGTAGACTCCCGTGGCCACAAGAAGTGTTCTGCTTTTCCTTCACTCAGTTTCCCCATCACTAACAATGACACAGTTGTCATTTCTTCTACCAGGTACCCAGAACATTAGGTTCACAAGTTAAGTGTTCAGCATTGTGACCACAGCGATGGTTTCCAGACTCAAATCTTCAGTGGAAGACGGATAACAACACAGGCAAGAGACTTCGCCTATCAAGAAAAAACTAAAAGGTAGTTCTAATGATCAGTCAGCTTTGCTTTAGTAAAAAATTTCCTACTGCAAAATTAAAAACAAAACTTGGTATCAACATCAGAAGTAAGGTCACCAACCATCCCAGTTTGCTCAGGACTATGAAGGTGTCTGCACTGAAATTCCTGAGTAATCAGAGAGACAATTATCTCAACAGAAACTCAAATGAGTAAGAATATTCGCATAATCAGAGATGACTGATCAACTTCAAACTCAATTCTCTGCATTAAAAACTGGAGCTTGACCACCTTTAGCTCACATATATTTTATCTTCCTCTTGTTTTTCTTTTTTAATCTTCAATTTCACCAAAGAAAACTAAGTCAAGATTTAGATAGCTGAGGCTCTGCCACTCACTCTGTGACCTTGGGTTAGTTTTTTAACCTCTCTAGATCAAGAGGTTCCTCATCATGGCAGGCACACAGTGAGCACCCAAAGATGAGCCAATAATATCATTTCTACTTAATACTGTAAGCCCAGGGCTATGACCATATTTTTTCTACTTGTGATTTTTAAATTTCACACCCATCATCTCTATAGTGTTTTCTCTTTTCCTCCCTTTCTAAAATCTTGGAAGAGCCTACAAATACAATCAGGTTGATATGTTCTCCTTAATAATTCTCCCTTTTTTCTGGCAGACCTACATAAAAAATAAAGAAGCAATTTCATTTCTTTCTTCATTTTAAAATCAGGCTCTACCATGCTCAGTCAGAAAACTTTTAGTAATAAAATATCATTATTCCTTTCTCAGTAATTTCTAATTACCAGGGTACTCTTGTCCATGTTAAGATGTATTTCCTTTTCTGACTGCTAAGCTAGCAAGAGGAAAAAGCTTATTAGGATTCAAGCAACATCAGTAACAAAATATAATTAGCTTCTTGGAATTTATGAGCCTATTCTTTCAACAAAATACAGCAACTATTATTCTTTAAAAATGAATATGATAATGCATGGATTGCAAAGAAACACTTCAATGAATGAAGTAAGGGACATTATTCTATCATATCTGACTAGGTTTCTTTTATTCTGTTGTCCTTTATTCATTTGAATTTTCAATCTCAAACTGATAAAACCATGGACTATCATGGGGGTAGGCAATACAGAAATCACTAAAATCTAGTAATACGGACAAGGTGGCAGGTGAGTCTTGGGGCTCCCAGCAACAGGAACTGGAGAAATGGAGCAAGGAATGGTTTATACAAATTACTATTTCAAGGATGTGAAAACATTAATGAACTAAGAAGAGAGACTTACCAATCCTATGAGAACAGAAAGGAAAATGAAAGAAACTCTTAATCTACCATACTTAGCAGAACAGTACCTGAGGAGCTGAGAGTGACACTGGACAAATTTTTGGAGTATAAAGAGAAACACATAATTCCTTCCAAAATCAGGATATCGATTAAGTACCAATTACCAAATCAATGTCTAGTTTCTAGCAAACAGTAGTAGTGCCAGAATGTATGTCCCTTTCCTCTTCTGGCAAAGTTCCATTATCAGCTGCAGCACATGATATAAGGGGATCAGAGATTCCGACTCGCTCGGGGGTGTCTAAAAGCTGCCTGTAGGGAAAGCTCTGTAGATGAACAAGGAGATCTTAGGACGTTTACACAAAGCTGAGAGCTGGGGATTCTGCGCTCTCTTCTGAGTCATGCCTTCAACATGCAGGGTCTTTGTCAATTGGCTCTTCTTTGATTTTCTCATCTTGAAGTAGGTATTACAGGGGGCCAGCAGAAGAACACACGCAGTACCAACCACTCCCAGGACTTAGAAGCTCATAGGGGAGGAGAAAGTTAAGCTTGAGAAACAGGACGAAGCCACATTTTAAAGCACTTAACATGTGCTTGTAGAAACTAAACGCAACAGGATTTTTAGAAAAGAGGGGTAGAGAGTAGGCATGAGGCAGTGCCAAGCAGAGTCAGCTGGACCAAATAAGAGCATTTTCATGATTAAATTGGATTAAGTAAAGAACTGCAAATAACACTATGCAAATGGCCATGGCAATAAAGATCAGGAATCTCCTCCTCCATGATAATCAACTGGATGATGAAACAGTCATATGTAGGGTGGACAGGTTAGTAAATCCTTCCTCCATGAAATACACTCTGTTCCCTGTTTCTTTTCTTCAGACTCCCAGTTCGGCCTATCACACAATGTTCCTAAATTCCACTCCTAATGGGCTGCCCCCTGGGTTCATCCGTACCACTGACATACAGAGGAGAGAAACAGGGTTTGCCTCTGTGCAGGGAAATGCCAGCGTGCCCAGCACACACCAACTGCTGAATACGGTACATCCACTGGCCATATGAAGCAGTGTGGTCCAGAAGGTCGCTGAGGAGTAGCACATCATACGGACTTAGTTCAATCACACTACTAGACAACACCCACTTCCTACCGCTGCCTCCAAGCTTGTCCTAACAGGCAGCAGTGCTCACAGTGGAGCATAAATCAGAATCCCAGTGTTAGAAACTGGTCAGTTCCTTCCTCCACTTTGCTAAGAATGGTGTAATTCTTGGCAAACCAGCTTCTTCCGAGGAAAGGGGGAAAGCAGAAGAGAAGCATCTGTGCTAAGCTGGGATCCTTTAATTTTTTTTTTTAAATTTTATGTTGGGATATAGGCGACAACAATGTTGGGATAGTTTCAGCTGGACAGCAAAGGGACTAACCATACATATACATGTGTCCACTCTCCCACAAACCCCACTCCCACTCAGTTGCCACATAGCACTGAGCAGAGTTCCCTGTGCTGTTCAGTGGGCCCTTGTTGGTTATGGGACCATTTAATCTGGACTAAAGACACTTTGGAGCTAATGAAACTAAGGTCAGAGGAGCACTCTGACAGCTGTTTCCAATCATTAGTCAAGTTTCCACTACAATCCTTTGACGGCCGAATACTGGACTACCGAAATCACTATGTATGAAGGTTTTAGTCATGCAAGTTTCCACTATCAACTCTATTTCCATAAACACTCATAATATATCTTAGATTCAGAAAATATGTCCACAATCAATGACATCTCTGGACAAGAAACTGGGCTCTGACATCTCCCTGCCCCTGCCTGGATTCCCAGCTTGGGTTTCAGCCTTCCAGAGAAGGGGGACAAGGGCTATAAATTTTCAGTATTTATATTATTTTACAAAGATCACCCTAGGATCACACAGCTTGGGGGCCACCCTTCACTATCTGAAAGCAGCAAAGACCTAAGGCCATCCCAGCAACCAAAGCCTCCAGGGTGGGCCACTGGATTCAGGAACTCCTTAAAAGAAAAATTAAAACAAAACAAAACAAAAAAAACAAAGACACCCCAAAGCTACAAGTGGACCCTCCTCCATTCTGCCAAAACAGTTACTCCAATTACAAGAGTGAAATTGATTACATAGCAGGGTCCACCAAGCCAGTAGGTTAAATGTTGCTCTAGATTAGTATTTTGGTCACATCTACTTTAAACAAAAATTAAATAAAGGCTTTAACTGTAGACTTGCAACATAGCTCAATTTAAGGATTTCCAAGTAATCATTTTGTTGTTATTTATAGGAAGGTACCATCAACACAGAGAAAACCCTAGCAATTCATAATGGTCACACTCAGCCAGAAAATAAAATTCAGCAGTTCCTATGATTAAAAAGGATTCCACTGGGCCTCAGGGACTGAGCTTCCTACCATTAGACTGGTTCATGGAAGACTTTGTGACAGTAGGTTAATATGAGATCATGCAGAGAAAGATAATATCAACATACATACAAAAAAGGAAACATTAGATGCTCAGGTGAAATATCCCTTTTAAAAACAACATTCTAAAATTTATTTCATTTGGTGGTTAAAAAAAAAGGCAGGATACCGCTTCCTTTCCCATCCCCCACACCTTGAAGGATCAGAAGGTCGAGGCCACAGTGGCCGGTTGGGCTGGGCCCAGTGGGCAACCAGCAGGGATCCGTGCGGCAGCCACGCCATCTCTCTGCACTCTTGCCCTCGTGGCTCTGACGCCCGGCAGCCCTCCTTCACCACTTTCAAGGCATTCTTAAGTAAGCAGCGGGCAGAAGACTATGCAAACAGGCCAAGGTAGAACTACAGATGGTCCCAATTTATTTTAGCCAGTGTATTTGGTTTTTAATTGGCCTTTTCTTTATATTATTTACAATTTATATTATTTTATTTTACAAAGATCAACCTAGGATCTCAAGAGACCCTTGTTTTTTCTTCTTTAACACCAAATACCAACTCTGCATAAAACACTGCGCATTTCCTTCATTCACTCACATTTCTTTCTTTCTTTCTCTTTCCCCTCCCTATCTACCTTAAATATGTAAGAAAACACAGTTATATAAGTGCATTATTTATATGAGTAGAGAATTGAAAACCTAAGTATTTCTTCAACAGCTATTATGGCATACAATATGGACTACTAGAGTTATTAAAATTCAAGTGTTTTTTTTTAAAGAAATATATCAAGAGAAACTTGAGGAAAGAAAGATATAATACTGTGAAACTCAAGTATAATCCCTTTAAAAAAATATTACTAACCAAGAGAACATTCCAAAACATTACCTGATAATATAATTACAAGATTTTTTTTTTACTGATTTCTTTTCCAAATTTTGTATGTACATGCATTACGTTTGTGATCATACCCACACAGCCCTTACCCTGCCCTTTCTTAAGGAGGAATCAATGGTAGACATGCTTACATCATATCATGAACTAATCAGATTTTTCGTAAATATTTTTTGTTAAAAACTGTGACTTTAAAAGCACAACCCGTTTCAGTTATAATGGCAGATTTTGAGCCACAAACGTGTGTGCACAGAAAATGCTAGAAGGCAAAGGCTGTGGTACTTTGATTCGCACTGGAGTAGGCATGGTACCATTTGGTTGCTTCACGTGACTCCTCATTTATGTGGTACATAAGTGGAGGGATCTATTGTGAAGGCTGGAATGGACAATGATTGCAGCATCAGTTGTCAACTCATCTGCATTGTAAGTAAACAGTCATGAAGACCAAAGATTGCCAAAATGACCTCTTTCTGAGCTTTATTGGCCCATAGTCTGCTAGCAGCACATTTCCACTTAGATGACCAACAGGCAACTCAAATTCAGCATGCCTAAATCCAAACTCATCACAAACTGGATTTTACATGAAATCTCCAATCTCTCCTGTTAGCATAGTATTAGTCACTCAGTCGTGTCTGACTCTTGGTGACCCCATGGACCGTAGCCATCAGGTTCCTCTGTCCATGGAATTCTCTAGGCAAGAATACTGGAGTGGGTTGCCACTTCCTTCTCCAGGGGATCTTCCTGATCCAGGGATTGAACCCAGGTCTCCCACACTGCGGGAGAGGTCTGAGCTCTTTACCGGCTGAGCCACCAGGAAGCATAATCCTCTCAGAAACCTGGACATTGCCCCAGTGCTGCTCATTCCCAGCAATCTACCAGTCCACCCAGCAACCCAGGTCTAGAGACCATGACTAGGCACCGTGCAAGCAGCAGGAACTTCTGGAATCAAGACCCGGGTTTAAACTTGGCCTTGCCACCTACTAGATGGATAACCTTGGGCAAGACCCTTAATCCTTCTGAGCTTCCAAACGCCCCTAAAGATGGACCTTTGTCACAGGAATTGCAGTTTAAATAAGATCATGCTCTCAGAAGGGAATGTCGAGGGCTGGATGCTAAACAAGTGCTAGTGATCAACACTGGACAGCAGGCACTCTGGTAGAAATGATAAGTCTGTAGCCCTGAATGGTGTATTATGTGCTATAATGCAGAAATGCCCAATGCTATGGGGGCGTCGTAGAGGATGGAATCTAGACCACAGTGGAAATGGCAGGGAAGACTTTGAAGGGAACTAACACAAACTAAGTCCTATGAGAAGAGTAGGAAGTACATAAGCAAAGGTGGAGGCTATGGATAGTGTACCGGAAGAGGACAAACGAATGTGAAGTTCTGGGGTCAAGAGACAACCAGGCACCTTGAAGGTACTTCAAGTAGTTGAGTTGGCTAGAGGTCAGAATGTGAGGGTGACAAGTAGCCAGATATAGCTGGGGAGGCCAACAGGGGCTAAGGAGCTGGGTTCCCTAAAATGCAGGATCATAAGCAGGGAAATGACATTTTAAAAATGTACCCAGGGATTTCCCTGGCAGTCCAGTGGTTAACACTCCATGCTTCCACTGCAGGGGGCGTGGGTTCAATCCCTGGTCAAGGAACTAAGATCCCACATGCTCTGTGGCATGGCCAAAATGATAGTAAAAAATAAATAAAATGCATGCAAAGTTCTTAGCACTTCTGAGTGGTATTTCTGAATACTCTATGTAACTGCCTTCATTTTCACTACTATATAATCTGGTTTATGCTGTTCAGAAATTTACAGTGTTATGTGTTTTTTCTTAAGTGAGCCTCTTCCTACTAATTATTATGTTAGAGTATTTTTTTTTTAAGCAATTTAAAAATTTTCCTCAATCTACCTGGGGAAAAAAGGCAGAAATGTAAAGAGGAAATCCCATCAGTCTTTACCCTGGCTCTTTGGCAGGCAGAAGAACAATGAAAAGGTTAATTTCTTACATAAGTCATAAACGTCAGAGCTCTCCACGTAACTGATCATACTAACTTCTCAATTCCAACTGCTGTGCTCAGCAGTATTTACAAGACACTGCATCAGCCTCACTGTTTCATAGCATAATATGCTCCAGTCTTCCCATCTAGCCCACAAAAGCACCAGTGGTTCCGGGCACTCAGTCACCCAAAGCACCATGGGCTGATTTGATGAAAATGTAATTCTGCCACCAAGGACTACTGCAGTCACACTTTGAATGAAATCTACCCAGTAACCCGGACCTCACTGGAATCCCTTATTAGCTCTATACCACAACCGATGAACACTGGTAATTTTTAAAAACCTAAATTAGTGGAATGAATTGAAATCTTTATCATTCCCACCAGACTAAGAATCATTCATCTAAGAAAAGCAATTAACATATTTCTGTCACTTGCAAATGAATGCTGAAGATTAACTGCAGGGACTTTCCTACTTTTCCAAGGATGTCTTTCTGCATGTAGGGCACAATTACATACAGAATTATTCTCCATGCCCTCACCCTTAAATACTACATATTCATTTCTATTTTGGAAGGGAACTTTGCTAAGGCTAAAGGTATTAAGTTTAATGCCTTAAGTTAATCATTCTCATGATTTCTAACAATTTTACGTTAATCAGAGCAACAATGAACAATACTCTCTAAAAAAAAAAAATCACATTTCTAGCAGAATGCTTTTGAATATCAAAACAATTACCGTGTTGAGTTTTGTTGCACTGGAGCCAACAAGTTTTTAAAAGTATAGATTAGGCCTTTGATACGCATGAAGTGAAGTGAAGTGTTAGTTGCTCAGTCATGTCCAACTCTTGTGACCCCATGGACTGTAGCCCGCCAGGCTCCTCTGTCCATGGGATTCTCCAGGCAAGAATACTGGAGTGGGTTGCCACTGCTTTCTCCAGGGGATCTTCCCGACCCAGGGATGGAACCCAGGTTTCTTGCATTGCAGGCAGATTCTTTAGTGTCTGCGTCACCAGGAAAGCCCATTATAACCCCACTCAATCTGGAGGCCAGGCTTCACCTCTGCCCTTCACATAAATTTTCCATTTCCACTGAAGGAAATTCTGCAGAAGATGATATGCATAAACAAAGGGAATATTTGCAAGACAAAAACAGAAGTAATTTTGTACCATATTGCTTCACTTGAAGTATTCCAACAAAATATCTGCATTGCCATCCTTCATATTGACCATTTCTAATACAATAGCACGATCTAATTCTAGCTCCTGGAGCTACTCCCACCATCCCACAGGACTAGGACCTGATTCCAAACAGCTTCCACTCTGATCTCGTCTCTTCCTAAGAGAGAATACTCAGAGCCAGCCCAGATACCCCCATGAGCCTCAGCTGCAAACAAAGCTCTCCAACCCCAGTAATACTGGGTGGGCCCCTAAAGGCCCAGTGTTTGCTTTCAGGAGGTGGAGGGAGGTGTAACCAGATCCAGCTTCAGCGAGTGGGGACCTGGTGGTGGATGACGATGTAATTGGTACAAAAGTAGTTGTCTTTGTGTACTTTTTCTTTCTTTAGTCTTTTCCTTTTACTCTTTTCATCATTTGTAACGCTCATGTGTCCTGCCAACCACAGTGCAAGAATGGGCTAGAATAACGCATTTCTTCAGTCACTGGCCACTCCTGCACCAGGTAAGCGCCTGAGGCAGAGAAACAGGTGACAAGATCAGATGGCGGAGTGCTTGTTGCCAGACACCACGGGGTGCCCGACAGCTCGCTGACTGGGAGCTGACACAGGCCTTCTGGAGGCTGGCGTGACTGTGTGTGTGCGAGGGCAGTGGGGAGGAGGGGGAAGAACACTGACAAGAAGTTTTTGTATTATGCAAGACCCGCACATCTCCTTTTACCTGCCAGGTATTCAAATTGATCTGGGTGGAATGTTCCAGACTTGTGAGGCCACAGCTTCGAGGTGGTGGCTCAAGTCATGGGAATGAATACTATGCCTTGAAAGAGCATTCTCAGAGATGAGCCGGAGATGCAAGTTCAAGGAATCCAAAACTTCACAACCAGAAAGTGAGATGTGAGAGCCCAGGGTTAAGGTCGCTGACTTGCGTTAGGTTCCTTCCCGTTGCCCTCAAGTATATCCCTCTTCAGCCAGCGATCAAACTGTTTCACAACTTCAGAACCCAAAAGAATATGCCACCATTTCCTCCTTTCTGACCATGAGACAAAACCTCAAGCAAGAATTTTAGAAAATTCTTTCAAATTGAAAAAGTTAGCTGTACACAGCAATAGAGATAGACTTCGCTGCTGGGGGCACACCTCAAGTCCTCTCAAACCCGCTTACCAAGGCCCCCTCCTTTGGCAGAGGAGCCTCCCCGATCTGTTAGTGCTTCGAGGCAAAGCTCCCACCCACATGGCAGCAACCTTCTTACAGTAAACAGATCACAACTTAAAAGGGACTCCACAAAGCGTGCATCGCTGATGAAACCGTGTCTCCAGGAAAGAAGTAGTTATGCAACAGCAATACCTGCACATCATCTGTTTCCCTGGACTGCATCCTTATCCTGGGCATGGGCAGTGACTGGCTGGCCTTCCCTCTCCTGTGTTCTATCACCAGCTAGGATGGCCATCGTAAGGTCAGCCCTGGGCACAAAGAGGACTTGATCGCACTATAGCTGGGACAAAATTAGAACAAATGACATAAAAGTGATAAACACACTAACCTTTTAAAAGTAATTAGTAGGGCTTTTCTGGTAAGTGGCCTGAGCTGACCCTTAAAAATGGTGCGCTATTCACTCGACCCAGAAAACCCCACAAAATCATGCAAATCAAGAGGTTCAAATCTTCGTGTTCACTTTAAGAACACTCGTGAGACTGCCCAGGCCATAAAGGGTATGCATATCCGAAAAGCCACCAAGTATCTGAAGGATGTCACTTTAAAGAAGCAGAGTGGGCCATTCCGTCGTTACAGTGGTGGAGTTGGCAGGTGTGCACAGGCCAAACAGTGGGGCTGGACACAGGGTCAGTGGCCCAAAAAGAGTGCTGAATTTTTACTACACATGCTCAAAAATGCAGAGTAATGCTGAGCTTAAGGGCTTAGATGTAGATTCCCTGGTCACTGAGCACATCCAAGTGAACAAAGCCTCCAAGATGCGGCGCAGGACTTACAGAGCTCACGGTCGGATCAACCCCTACATGAGCTCTCCCTGCCACACTGAGATGATCCTTACTGAAAAAGAACAGATTGTTCCTAAACCAGAAGAGGGGTGTGCACAGAAGAAAAAGATATCCCAGAAGAAACAAAAACTTATGGCCCGGGAATAAATGCTGCAGAAAATAAATGCAAATAAAAGTAAAAAAAAAAAAAATGTAATTAGTAGGGACTTCCCTGGCAGTCCAGTGGTTAAGACTCCATGCTTCCAATGCAGTGGGCCTGGGTTTGATCCCAGGTTGGGGAACCAAGATCCCACAGGCTGTGTGTGGCACAGCCAAAAAAACAAATGTTTTTCAGTGATTAGTACTGCCACTTGCTAGCTCATTAACATTCTGACTCTATAAATCTAAAAAAGGAAATACCTTTCTTTTGCTGATATTTGGAAAAACATTTTCCCAGATAATGAGCTGTTGGCATTGAAGTCCAGCAAACATCAGTAGGCTGTGAAACTCTTTTCTTGGATATTGTCTTCATGACAAGTCTGCCTCCACTTAACGTCTTTTAAAAAATTTTTTCTAAAAATTTTAGTGGTCACTTACAACCACAGGTACTAATATTCTGTTTGTAGCAGCAAAATAATAAAAATACTACTACGAGAGCTAACTACTAGTATTTATCAGGCACTTTGATAAGCACTACATAGTTTATGTCACTGGTCTTCACCAAGGTGAATTTTCACTATCTTATAATTGAGAATGTGCAGCCCAGAAAAGCAACTGATTCTAGATCACCTAGCTAGGAAGTGGCAGAGCTGTGATTTCAGAGCACACAGCTTCACCACACAGTTTTGCAGATGAACAAACTATGGTGATAAATCAAGTGACTTGGCCCAGAGAAGTTAGTAAAGAAGTTGACCAAAAAAGAGACTTTCCTCTTGGTCATTCAACATATTACCCTGATCCCAAGATGTCCACATTGCTGGTTGGGACACTCCAATGCCAAATAAGAAGGGCACCCTGTCTCCGACACTGGGGGAATTAAAGGGCTTAAAGGCAGTTTCATCACATCACTTTCTTTGGCCTTAATTATAAAACATGTATGTCCAGACAGCATTTTCATCAGCATCTCAGAAGCCCCAGAGGAGAAACAGTCTGAAGAGTCACTCTATTAATCACACCAGAAGGCAGACCTCTGAGTACATCAAAGCATCCTGAAAAAAGAGGATTCCAACTTTAGTTCAAATCTACCCACCGGAAGTCAAAACTCCTGTCCTGGGGTCCAACTCACCTACTTTCTCCTCCTCACTACTAACCCCTGATTAATAATCAGCCCAGTCAGAACAGCCCTGGACTATCTACTTCCCACAGTGCTCCGAGTCCATGCTCACTCTCATCCAAATACTTAATCAAAAATGCTCCCAATCAAGCATGAAAATAAATTAGATTTTGGTTTAACCAGGATTAGATTCACAGCACCAAGAAATAAAGTAACAGTTATCTAATCTAACAGACCAGCCTCAGACTTCCTGGCTACTCTCCACAGGCCCCTCTTGCTAAAGCCCTCTCCTAAAAAATCCTCCTTAAATACTGTGAAATCACTGCATGTCAGTGGAGCAGCATAACTCTTCAAGTGCTCTGAACATAACTGCTAACTCTGGTGCCTAACACTGCTTGAGATAACCTAGTCTGTATGTATACAGCAGCAGGGGGAGAGCTGCTGGGTGTTGGCCAGAGAAAGCAGCGCTGGCCTCACGATGCATCAGAGAGTTACTTATTCCTGGACATTGTAGAGGAAGGAGTCTCCTGGGCTTGAGTGAGCCCATCTGTTTTCCATGCAGAAGCAGTGTACGGTTCATGCCTCATTTTACACTCACAGTAACTCCATCTGGAAACATCAAGGAGCCAGAGGCTGTGCAAAGCTCCAACCACAGAGAAAAAGCAGACGTGGACAAAGGAGAAGAGGAATAGAGAACCAATGTCCAAATACATGAAGCACTCCTATTGTGCAACAACAAAAAATTTCCTATATAATTCGATCAAACAAATGGATGCAGACTTGAACAGAGATTTCTCTGACAAAGACAGGGCCAATAAGCACGTGAAAAGATGCTCAAAATCAGTAATCATTAGGGAAATAAAAAGAGGAACCACAAGTAAATAACACTTCATATCCATGGCTATTATTTAAAAAGCAAAATAAAACAGAAAAGAAGTGTTGGCAAGGATGTGAAGAAGTTGGAATCTCTGCATTGCTGGTGGGAATGATGTAAAGTGGAGCAGCTTCTAAAAGGGTATGGCCATTACCTGCAAAGTGAAACATGGAATTCATACATGCTCGAGCAATCCTACTTCTGGGAATGTACCCAAATAAAGTGAAAACAAGGAGTCCAACAGATATTTGCATACCCACAGGCAACACAGAATTTTTCACAATAGCCATGAAGTAGAGGCAACCCAAGTGTCCATTGACAGATGAAAGGATAAACCAAACATAACATGGCAAATAGATGGGAAACAGTGGAAGCAGTGACAGACTTTATTTTTCTGGGCTCCAAAATCACTGCAGATGGTGACTGCAGCCATGAAATTAAAAGACACTTGCTCCTTGGAAGAAAATCTATGACCAACCTAGACAGCATATTAAAAAGCAGAGACATTACTTTGCCAACAAAGGTCCATCTGGTCAAAGCTATGGTTTTTCCAGTAGTCACGTATAGATATAAGAGTTGGATTATAATGAAAGCTAAGTGCCAAAGAATTGATGCTTTTGAACTGTGGTGTTGGAGAAGACTCTTGAGAGTCCCTTGGACTGCAAGGAGATCCAACCAGTCAATCCTAAAGGAAATCAGTCCTGAATATTCATTGGAAGGACTGATGTTGAAGCTGAAACTCCAATCCTTTTGGCCACCTGATGCGAAGAGCAGACTCATTTGAAAAGACCCTGATGCTGGGAAAGGCTGAAGGCAGGAGGAGATGGGGACGACAGAGGATGAGATGGTTGGATGGCATCACTGACTCTATGGACATGAATTTCAATGAACTCTGGAGTTTGTGATGGACAGTGAGGCCTGGCGTGCTGTAGTCCATGGGGTCGCAGAGTCAGATGGGACTGAGCGACTGAACTGAACAGCAGATTATCATTCAGTCATAAAAAGGACGTTCTCACATGTGCTACAGCATCAATGAACCTAGAAGACATTATGCTAAGGGAAACAAACCAATCACGAAGGAATAAATATTTTATGAAATTTGAGGTATCAAGACGAGTCAAATTCAGAGGGGCAGAAAGCAAAATGGTAGTTACCAGGGAGAGGAAGGAAATGGGGAGTGTTTGATGGCCATAGAGTTTCAGTTGGAGAAGGTGAAGAAGTGCTGGAGATGGATGGTTATGAAGGCTGCACAATAATGTGAATGTACTTAATGCCACCGAACAGTACCCTTAAAATGGTTAAGACAGTTAATTTTATGTGACTTATATTTTACTATAATTAAAAAGAAAAAAAGGCTGAATGATTGACTAAGTCCTGCACTATCAACAGACAGCAACTGGCAAACCAGCCAGACAGCAAGATCATCTAGCTACTCCCCCAGATAGAACATACTGCTCTTCTGGATTTTTTACCTGGTAGACCCCAACGATCTTGACCAATAAAACCCATGGAGTGCAGACTACTACAATATATGCCAAAATCATACTTAGAGCTAAAAATAAATTTTTCCAATTATTTTAATAGTGTGGTTTAGTAGTAATGTCATATGTAGATAAGAATACAGAAGAATGAGACTTTCACCTCTTAAAATAATTGCAGACGATTATCATAAAACACACTTTAAAACAAATCCTGTGATATAGAAACTGAGGAAGTTGAAGCAGAAGAGGAAAAATTATCCCTGGGAGTTAAGGAGAAAAAATCTGGTTTTACACTTCTCCTCTGCCACTAACCAGGCTTCATGCCTCAGCTTCCTCATCAATCATGCAAATAGCTTGGATAAAACAAAATGCAAATCAAAGAAGTTCTTAATGGCGCCGCCCAACAGAAACATCTCCTTTGTCTAATTTCAGGCTTACCTGGCAACTTTCTGGTCATGATCTGACTGCTAAATAGCTATGCTTTTCAAAAGGAAAAAAGTGTCAACATTCCAGGCTCCTTGGAGCTATATTGGTTATAAGTCAATAAACGAATATGAAAGTTCATAAAAAAGTCAAGTAAGTGACAGCGGAAAACAGAGGTCAGTTTTTCCTAACTCAGAACCCACCTATACTCTCTATATCAGCATGCATCAACGCTGAACCATCCATCAAAGGAGGGAAAGCAGTTTTCAAATCATTCTTGGCCGGTGTCCACATCACTTAGTCCTTTAAACCATTCCTCTCAAGGTAAAAGCATACTCACATACTCTGAGGATGTTCGAAAATAATTATAGTTTATTTTAGCGCATACAACAATTTCTGCTTGCAGAAAATGACACCATTTGAAAGTCTGGGCATATGCAAAGGCTTTAAGAGAGTGAAGGAAACAAAAGGGGAAGCATGACAGATCGCTCTACCTTTTCTGAGAACAGTTTCTTTTAATTGACTTTTGGGACACAACCTTCCCGGCCTTTTCTTTGCTAGCTCCTCCTGTTCCTGAGGACATCTTCCAGCCCCAGCCCCTCAAAAGAACACACACACACATACACACACAAATAGGATTTTAAAAAAAACAATTCAGGCGTATTTTCAAAACACTCCAGAGAAATCCAGATTCTTCTCCAAAGTCTACAAAGAGACAGGTGATCTCACCAGAACTATCTTCCCTGACCTCACCTCCTTCCACTCTCCCCTTGCTCACTGCACTCCAAGGCACATCTCCTTGCAGACACACACCATGCACGCTCTGGCCTCTGACCTTGATCTTTATTTGTCCCACTGCCTGAAACGGTCCTCATCATCTGTGCATGACTCCATCCTCCTTGCCTTCAGATCTCAGTTCACAGATTCCCGCAGACAGGTCTTCCCTGACCACTGAAATAGCATCCCTCCCTCCTTCACTCTTCCTTCCTCCTGTGCATCCCCACTGGCTGTATCTGTCATGCGTGTTGTCTGTTTGCCGCTGGAATGTCATATTCATTAAAACAGGGACTGCATCAGTTTTGTTTCTATAACCCCACACTGAAGAACAGCACCTGGCCGATAGAAGGCACACAATGTTTGCTGAATGGAAAAATGAGCTAGGAATAGAGAATGTTACAGTAATAATGATCAAACTAAAGTTTTTCACATGTGTCCTTTAACCAAAATACGTAAGTGGTCAACCCAACACATCTGTCATACTATGAGGTAACTGCTGCCTGGTCCAAAAATATGAAGCCTGTGGATGCCCTGAGTCACATATTGACGAGGTGCCGGCAATACTGTGATGGGTTTCACTCTGTGCCTGCTTTCAAAGATCACATGCTCTCCCAGGGACGTTGTGGATAAAGTAAATATTCTGAACACGGATGAGGAAAGAATGACTAACCTGGGAGGCTGAGAAGGACCCGGGCAGGAGCAAGAAGTCCCTGCAAGTGTGCCATGTATTCTATGAACAAGTCAAGACAACCCATAGGAAACAGGGACAAGCCATTACCCCACTTTCACCGTGCAACCGACCAGAGGATCCACTGCTTTTCTAATCGCTGGGCAATCTTTTTCCACCTTGGCATTCTTCCTTTGACAACTGCCTCAGTATTCTCACAAATCCAGCTGGAGTCCTTCACTGATGTGCCTGCATCATCACAAAGACACTGAGGCTTTGTGAAGCTTTCTGTTCTCAGGTGACGGAACACCACAGCCTTCGGCTTAAGAGAGCGTTTCCATCTCGGGTCCCACATGTCCTGGCACAGCACGCGTTCCAAGCACCAACCACACCTCCTGACAAGTACTCTGCCTCACAATGTCCCACCCATCAAAGCACGGAGTAGCTTCACCACACAACTCTTCCAGCCCAACAGACTTTGACTGCTCTTTACAAAGTTAACAATGCCTAATTTACAGCTTTTTGTACGGCACGTAGAATCAACAGCTGTTAATGCCTGAGGTTTTTTCTTTCACCTAAATTGCCTCAAAGTTTAATTTCCTCTGCTGTTTCAAAGATATACTGAAAGATTTACATAAAAAGTGCTTTATAACCTCAGTCATTCCTTATGATAATGCAAACTTTCTAAAAGGTGTCCTCTTTCCCTTTTGTATTAATGTTAGCTGCTTCTGTTAAGCAAGAGAAAAGGGGCATTTGATAGACAGAGAGGACAGCTTTGTGATCCCTGTAAATATTTACTCTATAAATTGAACTTCTCCTTATCTGTATAATCCAGGTTACTCTCTTCCTGTTTCTTCCAAGAATAACAGTTGGCCAGTGCTAGGAATTCAGGTGCACTTAGGGAATGTGAGAACACAATTCCCAGTAACTTCTCTCTGCCATGCCACCCCTGCTGATATAAAAGCCCACCTCCTGACCACTATCAAGCTTCTGTGCCTTTTCTTAGCTTGTCTAATTCTATAATCTCGCTAACATGAACCTCTTCCCCAGAATCCAGAGATTACTCAAAATGTAATCTTGGTTTCCTGAAGTTTGACTCCTTGAATCAAAACCTAAATTTCAAATCTTTTTTCATCACCAACTTTTTAATCTTTCTGTAAATGCAGCTTTTATTTTCGAGTTACAGCCTGGCTGTGGGGGGACGCCTTACACATAACGTGTGCCAGGTAAATTCGCCTTGAGCAGCTATTAAAATAGCACCTTGAGTTTACTTGGCGAGTGTCTCCATCATACTCCCTGCTCTGGATGTATGCCCCTCCCAAAGTCCTGGCACCTCAAACCTCCTAACCACAGTCCTCTAAAGAAGGCATTAAGGTGAAAAGTCTTGGGACTGATTTTCAAACTTCCTGCCTGGACAAAGCCCTTCCTCAGAATTAAGGTTCTCACTCTGCATTCAAGTCTGGGGCCATCTCAAGTTCCAATCGCCTGCCTGGTCTCTGACTGGCCTCCCTCCCGAGTTTCTTGGCCACCACCCGGGTCAGCCCCGCCTCACGACTCGTGCCTGCTGCTGGGCTATGCTCACTGTCTCTCCGGCACCTTCAGCACGGCCACCCCAGGACCCAGCAGCAGCTGCCCTGCCACAGCCGGGCTGTCCCCCTCACCAGCTTTTTCTTTTTAATCAACCTCAGAGCTCAGCAGGAGCCCAGTGATTTAGCCAACTGTAGTAGAAGTCTAGAGCCCCATCTGCAGGGGTGAGAGAACCCTAATCTTTGTCACAGAGGACATCTTCTTCGCATTCGGGCACCTCACATGTTGCAGCATGAATTCCTCCAAAGCCTCAGGGCACACAGGCTGTGGGGTAGAGGTCATGCGGCCTCATCTTCCTTCAGTTTAAGTGGGGACAGACTTCTTGGCTGAAGACTGCCCTACTCCTTATCAATAAATCTCCTTTTAGGGCTCTTGAAAATCAGTGTCTAGAATTCTTCAACCACTTGAAAGTGAAGGCAATGAGCATACTCATTTCATTCTTGTCAAAAAAAATTTACCTGGGTATTGCATAGAGATTACAACACAAATCAAGTTAAACAGGCTTATCAAATAGAATACTTCCTCCTAGGAAGATAGGATGAAAAGCTGAGAATAATACTAGAAACTAACAAAAAGCACCACTAGAGGAATGGTAGATTCTGGAGAAAGACCAACTGGCCTCAAAGTCTGACACCACCATTCATGATCTGTATAATCTTCATAAGGGTTTTCATCTCTTATGCCTTAATTTCTCTACCTGTAACATGGACATCATAGAATGTATGTCATAGGGTTTTTGTTAATCAAGTGAGTGAATACCTAGAAAATGCTTAGAAAGTGTTATCTATACAAACCACCAAATTAATGGCTAAAAACACAAAATAAAACAGCAAAAGTTATTGCCAGCCATTGGGAATTAGCAGATCAGGATTTTAGGCATGGATCTTGTTTTGTGACTTCTGTGCTAGATTAAAAATGGTTGCAAATGCTTTATCAAATCCCCTTGAAGAGGTGGGATCTCTTTCTTCACCCCTCTGAATCTGGGCTAAGCATATAGCTGTTCTAACCAACAGAATACAGATATGACTCTTGCCAATTTCAGTCCTACATTTTAAAAGAATTGGCAGCTTTCACTCCCTCCTGGGAACCTAGCTGCCATGCTGAGAGGAAACCCAAGCAGCACAGGGGCAGGCCCGGGTAGGAGAGAGGTGAGGTGACCTCCCAGCCCGCAGCCAGCACACACTGGCCAGCCACGTTACTAAGCCGTTTTGGAGGTGGATCATGTAGCTGCAGTCACAGATACAAGTCCAACCGCCTCCAGCTCTGCCCCAAACCGCAAAATCACAAGTAAGATTGGTATTTTAAGCCTTTAAATTCGGGGGGCAGTTTGTTACACAGCCATGGACAGCCAAAAAAATCCTTAGACCAAGCACTCAAATCGGTTGTTCAAATTCTACGTTTATGAAAAGGGAAGAGACAGAGAAGAGGCAGGGCATTCACTCAAACATTTGTTCAACACCTCCTATGTGCACAGCCTCTGTGACACTGCTATTCTGAGGCTACTGGTTTGTGTCTAAGACTGACAGTAGACAACTCTTTACAATGAAGCGTGATTCCAAAAGGACTTCTTTCCTGTAAGAAAGAAGTAGCAAAAGGTGTGGGCGTATCAGATCTTCCAACCCTGATATTTTGCAGACTTGATGATGTAGAGTAAGTACATCTGTGAGACAGCCACTTGGATTATCTTGTATGATTCTCTCATCTAGAGAACAATTTTCTCCTGTACAAATCCACTTCTTAATTAGAGTACCAATAAAAATATGGGTTTCAGTAGCTACGCAACAAGTGAATAGTGAAAGTATGAGGAGTCGCCTCTATACCTACATTCAGGAGTGGAATAATCTCATGAGAGAGGCTTTGAATAAAGAAAGAAGGGCAGGGTTAAGGGACATATGATTTCTTTTGGGGCAACTAAGGTTTCAAAGTAAATAGTGATGGGAGAATTTTACCTATTCATTGCTTGATGTTTAAAAAGCAAAGAATATACACTGATTGCTTTGGACAGGAGGTTTTAATCACTGCCAAGAAAGAACAAACCCTTAAAGACAAAATTTTAGTTTGCTATATAAATAGGCAGCTGTCTATCAGGCAAGCAGATCCAGTCCACAGCTATCCTGTGAAGATAAATTCATGTCATTACCCTCATAACGCTGTACCTTAAGACATCTTTCCAAGGTCTGAATAATTCTAAGAACAAAAAAATGTGATTATGACAGTGAAATAAGGTTCAACTACATACTGGTCTCACAAGTTTTAACCAAGACAAAGAGAACTAATTGCTGACAGAAAACGCACGGCAATGAGGAAGAAGATTTACTGGCCTTTCCTTGACAAGGTTTGGGAGAATTTAATCTAATGCCACTGAAAGTGTGTTCATTCAGTTTCTTGATCAAGGGGGAGAGGAGCTGAAAGTCAAGCATTTAATTTTCTAAGTACTTTTAAATTTGTCTGCTGTTGAAGTCCTTCCTTAACTTCATGTTAGGAAAAGAAAAACAGTCTTTGATAAGGACAGCCAATAGACAAGGAAAAAGAATAGCCAACTCACGCTTCTCAAATTTTCCTTTCGTTGTGTTGTTGTCAATGATAAGGATTAGTTCACTTTGATTAAAATGTTTAGACCTGATAAAATCATTTGTGGTCATCAATATGACCACAGGTAGAGACAATTTTACTGTCTCATTATCTCACAGAATCTTAAACAGCTATTGTTTAAAATAAAGACACAAAAGGAGCACATTCATGAACTTCCTGTTTTTCCATTTTTAAAGTCCTCATGCCCGATACCCAGCTGGTCTCCTGATCACGAATCCTTCACATCCACACGCCTCCTGCCTCTCTTGCACCCAAGCATTCCTGGGGCTCTGCAGGCAAAGGCCAGTGGGGACCCAGCTAGCTGCTGTCACCAACAGGACCAGCAAATGATAACAAGAAACTGCTTTCAGTCACTCCCCCTTGGTTAGGATGCTACAGCGTCAGTGTCAACAATATCGTATAAGAGGCAATGACTCTGGTGGCTAGAGAACACTTGTAGAAGGGCTAAGCTCTTAAGTCAACACCAATGAGACAGCGTCTTGTTCATGATACCCAGGATAAGGCAAGGCAATATCACTACTCTTCCTGCCCCTAAAATGCCTGGTGAGCATCAGGCTCAATCTGACCCCAAGGTGACCTCCACACAGCTTTGAGGCTCCTGGGCAGTAAGAGCTACATCACCAAAAGGTAGGTCTTAATAAAAGAGGACTGGCAACTCTGCCCACCAAGACATTAAAGCAAAACCAGTGTTTAAGAGAAAAATTACAGTGAAAATAGGAAACTCTCCTTTACATCACGGACCTTAATGAGAAATACAAATGAACTGTATTCAGGTCTATGGATCCATATGGATACTGCTCCATGGATACTACAGAGAAGGCAATTGCTACACATACTGCCCATGATAAAGTGAACTGAGATTTAGGGTCCACAAGGTATGACTCACACAACCCTCCTTTGCTTACAAATTCTCTTTACATATACCATTTAAAATATGAGGGAATTCTCTGGTGGTCCAGGACTCCGCACTTCCATTGCAGGGGGCACAGGTTCGATTCCTGGTCAGGGAACTAAAATCCCAAAAGATGTACAGCACAGCCAAAAAAAAAAAGTATTTAAATATACGTGTGTGTGTGTGTGTGTGTGTGTGTGTGTGTGTGTGTATAAAACTATTCTTAAAGTCCATTCCAACTACTTAATCTGCAGGGAAACTCAAGACTGGGGGGACAGAGTGGCAAGTAAGTCACCAGACCTAGAAGTGGAATCCAGCAAGAAACCAATGAGCAGCCGTGGAAGCAAAGGAGAGGAAACAGTGAAGGACACAGCCGGGGTAGAAACTTATTTACTATCTTGGGAACAAAACGATGTTCTATAATGCTCTATTATACCGCTCCAACTAATGCAGGGGCCATGAAGCTCCCTCAGCGCTTTCACCTGGCCACAGGGTTTTCCAAGAGTGGATACAGCCAGGCATATAATGGAGCGTCATACCTCCCACTTGAGTTTCATAGATGCTCTCAGCTCATCTAATGCACTCACTGACTGTGCCAATACTATTCAAGCCAATCCAAGCCTCCTTTCTCTCTCGTCAGCATTCTAGTCACCTTCACCCTAAACCTGTGATTCATTTTTTAAACAAAGGTACCTGAATACATACTTCTCGGGTGACAGAGACTTAAAGTTGCCACACATAAACAAACAATATGAAGGGCCTGGTAAAGACTCTGCAAGATACATGCCTTTGATTTCTTAATTTTTTTAAAAAACTTTCTATTTTGTATTGGGGTACAGCCAATTAACAATGTTGTGACTGTTAATTTCGGGTGAACAGGGAAGGGACTCAACCATACATATCCATGTATCCATTCTCCCCCAAACTCCCCTCCCATCCAGGCCACCACATAACACTGGGCAGAGTTCCCTGTGCTCTATAGCAGGTCCTTATTGGTTATCCATTTTAATTACAGCAGTGTGTTCATGTCCATCCCAAACTCTAACTATCCCCTCCCCTCAGCAACCATAAGTTCGCTCTCTGAGTCAGTGAGTCTCTTGGTTTCTTATCTTAAATGACTTTAGGAGACACGTCAAAGGCTTCTCCTTAAACAGTGATATTAGTGGAGTGGGGTTGTGGGTTCTATTTTAGATGTGAAACCTCTCCCCACATGTAAAATTGGCAAAAATCACTTGGGTCTTTGAACCTCTTCCCCTACCTCCGCTTTTTAAGTGAAGCCCTCACTCTTAGCATCTACATCACAGGGAAAACCACAGGGATTAAGAAAGGCCTTTACCTCATTTGGCCAACATCTCACAATGCTGTTTCAAATGGGAGCTGGGACAACTCAGCACCAAAACACTCAGAGCACCAGGCAGGGGCCAACTGTCCTCACTGCTGGATATCGGCCTCAGACCTCCTCAGATTTCCCCCGCCTACACCCCGGTGCTTCCCCAGCACCAGCCCTCAGCCCCTGGAGAGGGCTCCATCCTTTCATTTTCCCTTCACAGATGGTAATCTGACATCACCTCTGTCTGCCTTCCGGCTGTTTTTTACATGGCTCCTTTTCTTCCCCTTTGCTCTCTCCAGCCATACTCAAGAAGCACAGACTGTTTTGCCCCAAAATGGCTCAAGGATGATGTTAAGAGGAAAATCCACAGCCACCAAGCCTCCTGCTGTAGACACGGATCACACAGACTTCCTCCTCTCTCCTGAGCATCCAGTTCTGTAGGTTTCCCATCACCACTTTCCAGGTATTCAAAGCCTGAGAGATGGGGGGTGGGGGTTGGCATGTGCCAGACAGACGCATCCCTAAAGTCATCAAAAAAGGTGGCCTCCAGCATCTGACCACTCATATATTTGCATACCGTTTCATGAAGCTTTAATTTCAAAGCTGGTCTCCAACACTCAAGTGGATTTGTTACTGCAGGAGCCGGGAATTGCAGGTGTGCTTGCCTTAAAGACTCAGGAGTCCAGTCCGGGGCAGGAAATAAAGTTCTAAGTCGCTTTGATGTGTTTCCTCTGCACCCCCCTCCCCAGCGCGGGTCATTAGTCTCCTCCGAGGAAAGACCACCTTGCCTGAATTGAAGTACACGTAGGAGCCAGTGGCAGGCTCAGGGCTCCAACAAGCCCCCGGGCCTCACCAAATTACTTACCGTCAGACTGAGCTCAGCTGGGACCCCCGTGTATTTTGCCGACTAGGAAAGGGAATGTAGTACACGCCACTGGAGGAAGGGTGGTGGGAAGGGACAGGGGACCCATACCACGGGGAGTAAAACGCTTTAGCGTTTGGAGTAAAACGCTTTGGTGCGAGCTTGTTCCTTTTTTTAAGACACCCGTTTCAGACCGAAACATCAAGCCAGTTCAGGTCATTTCCTGAGTAGCACAACAAGTTAAAACAAGATCCAGAAAATCTATTAATCTTTAATTGCGCTGCATCCAGACTGGGAGCGCGAGGCGGTGGCGTGCAGGGAAGTGAGAGATGGGGAGCGGGGGGAGGTGGTGTAGCAAAGCAAATGCCTAAGAAACCAGAGCTCCTGACCTCAGCTGTTTCTTACCTCACTCAGCTCGGCCGAGGAGTCGTTTCCATATTTCATGGCAACTCCAGAATTCATGACTGCACTTTTCAGAGGCGAGAGCTCCTCCCCTTCCAGGTCTCGGAGCTTCCGAGTTCTTAGCAGGCTGGGTATCCACTGCTTGGTCCCTTCTGGCACATTTTAGTCTAGACAGCCATTTTCACCCAGGACAGCGGTGAAGCCCAAACGAAGGATGCAGGCACTCCTAGAAGGCACGGAGCCGGCTCGCGTTGCACTGACGAGCCGTTGCTGCAGGAGGCTGGGCGGCGTGGCGCGCTCGCAGCTACCGCAGCGGCGGGGCCGGCGCGGGGACCCGGGGCACTGCCGCCCTCGGCGCCGCCTCGCCTCTCTTACGACGTCTGGGCGCCCCCCATGACCGGGCGCGAGGGTACCTCCGGCAGGATCCGGCCCCCTGCAGGGCTTCGGCGAGTTCCCGAAGAAACCAGGGCGGCGGGCCGAGGAGGAGGATCCGAGCCTCGGGTTCCGGGGAAGGAAAGAAAGCTGGAGAGAGCCGGAGCGCCGCTGCACTTCGCGGCGAAGTTTCCCCGTTTGAATCGTCTGGAGTTGGAAGTGTTTTCTGATTGAATACAGCTGTCTAGCTGCTGCCTACGGGGTAAGCGGAGGAGGCGGGGCCAGAAAGAGAAAAAAAGGGAGGAGACCGAGCAGAGGAGATCTTGCCTAGAGAGCAAACATCCTTCCAGCTAGCTCTCTGCGATAGTAATTACAGGACCCAGGTCCAGCAGGAGAGAAGAAACAGGAAAAGCCACCTGAGTGCGCAGAAAAATGAAATAATATGAAACTTCCCTCCTAGTAGCCACTTTCCATAATTTAAGAAGTTCAAGACAAGGCAGCGCTGTAGGGTGGTCATTTTCCCTGATCAGTCTAAAGTGGACACAGAAGGTGTAAATTCACTGTCAGACTCTCTCTCTCTCTTTCTTTGGTAGATAGACCTCCATCACATAAAGGATGAAAGACAGACTCAAATTTCCCATCCTCTCCAACCCTCAAGACAGTCCTTAAAAATATTACATTTCCCATCCACTTCAACCCCCAGACCTTCGTTAAAAATCCTACAGATCACCTGAGCGGCGCTAGATTCACATTTCTAGCGTTTGTAGTACAAATCTGAAAAGATTCAAGAAGCTGTTATACTCAGGACTCCTGGAGTCAGAGCTCCCCTGTGCCTTTCTCAGAGGTGAAAATATCCCTCTGTGTGTCGGGGGAGGGGGCTCGGAGTTTTCTCTGTGTAAAGGTTAAAGCCCACTGAACTTGAGATGCACCGGAAAATGTTCTGCTCCTTTAACAGTAGGTCTGCAGGATGGCTTAAGAGGCCTGCCTCATCAGTCACTTTCTACACAATGGGAACAAAATGTCGCCATCCCCAGTGACAGACCTTGGCATTTCCTGAAGCTATGAAAAAGACATTGTATTGTTAATTTCCAAGGCCTGATTTTTTTTTCCAAACCAAATAGGATGTTTATTTTGCTCTTTAGGAAGAAGCAAAGAACTTGACTATTTGCATAGATCTTCTCACCCACAGGCCTTCCTCCTGAGTTCATTCATTGCCTGATGAAGGCACTACTGGGATGAGGAAGAGTTGGCAGCTTTTTTGGGGGGCACTGGTCCCAAGTTCTAGGGCACTGCCAGACTAGAGCACATTAGAAGCTCTTCCGCATGGGGACTGGTTGGGAAGCCACATTATTTTACTTATTTATTCATTAAAACCTGTTGAAAACTGTGTGCCTGAAGATGGAGATGGTGCTAAAAGAATCTAAAAATATACATTAGACTCAAGCACTAACCCTGCCCATAACGTGTTTGCAGTCTCATAAAACATAATCAGAAATGACTATTCTAAATGGATACTTGCCATAAAAGCAGGACAAATGAAGATCTACTGATCCGTGAAGAATGGCTGAGCCCCTCAGAGATGCAGAGTGAAGAGAAAGTATCCCAGGATGTGGGCCCAGGAAGAGAGAAAGGGTGGGTGGAGACTGGAATGTGCATAGCATGTGTGGGGAATGGCAGGTGTTCCATTCTGGAATGGAACCTGGATTAGATGAGTGAGTTAAAGCCAGGTCATGGACAGTTTTGAGAGCCAGGCTAAAGAAATGGGCCTTCTGATTGGCAATGGGGGAAAAATGCCTCTACGGGTTTTTGAGCACAGAAATAATAGGATTAGACCTGTGCTTTTTTAGACATTCCAGTGGATTTGTATCACACTCATGAGTAACTAACATGAATTCAAGTAGACTAATGTTGAGTATGATTTTGGTATTTAAAGAAACATATTTTTCATACTAGATGGCCCCTAAAGCCAAGCAGATGACTTCATCTGGTGTGCAACCAAAAGAAAAGTGATCTGCTCTAAGAGTGGAAGAAAAATTGGCAGTGTTGAACTTATTAAGAAGCAATATGTCTGCAGATTCTACTTTATGGACAATATAAGACATTTTTAAGAGCTGTGTTGATTACATGGGATTTTCTTGTTAAACATGATTGTAATACTTAATCCCCACATTAGCTGAAACTCCACTACAATCTGGCATCAGTAAATGTGGCAAACTGGAGGTAGGAAACGGACGTGCCAGAGGGACTATCCCAACAATCCAGCAAGAGGCTAAAAAGGCCTGAACTGAGCTGGGTCAGTGGAAATGAACCGGAGTGGGCAGATATAAGAGGTTCTTGGAAAAATGGTAAGATAGCAAACAAAGAAAGTAAGTACTGGAAAGATAGTAAACAGAAACTGTAGTGGAAAGAAGAAAGCTTAAAAATGACTTGTAGATCGAGCACATTACTGACTGGGATTTTCGACAATGTTTTCAACAAAAATAAGTATTCCAGAGAAGAAATATGTTAAGGAGGAAATTACATTTGGAATATCGTAAGTTTGAGGTGGCATATTCAAGTGAAAATGTTTAGAAGGAAGCTTGAAATGGAGCTAGAGAGATAGTCAAGGTTGTGATGGAGATGGATGTTTTGAGGTTACTCTTTTAGAATAATAAATAAAACCATGGAAACAGGTTAGGTTGTCAAGCAAGACAGGACAGAGAAAAGAGAAGTGCCCTGAGAACATTATCTTAAAGAAGGTCTTTTTTGTGAGGGGGAAAGAATAAAAGAAGAAATGGTAGAGAAGGCCAGTTAGAGAAATAGGAAGATAACCAGGAGGACTCTGAGTCTGGGAGCCTAAGGGAAATGTCAAGATAGAAGGGACAGCATCAATATTACATGCTGTAGACTGGGCGGGGGGGCGGGGAAGCCTGAAGATGATAAAAGAGCACTTCAAAGACATTAAATGTCCTTCAAAGATAAATCTCTACCAAGCCCAGGAGACAGAATGCAGATTATCATAAGGAATGGAGAGGAACTAGGGGCAGTAAACATGTACTACTCTTTCCATAAATTTGATGGTGACAGGAAATCAAGAGATGGGATAGTTTCTTCAGGTAGGTAAGCAATGTTGAGTAGAAGGTAGAATAAACATATCTGTAGCCTGGGGCTAAGGGAAACCCTGGAGATACAGAAAGGAAGATGAAGCAAAGTTCCTGAAAAAAGAGGGAAGGAAAAGTCCAAGGACAAAATTCATGAGCTTAGTTTTGAAGTAGGCTTGGCGAGGAGGAGATTTTAATTGCTCCTTCCAAGGAGCCCAGAAACAGTTGGGAGAGCTGGAGAATTTATAGACTTGTAAAGAGAAGACTTCAGTTACATGGTAACTAATAGCATTTGTTTGAAGAGCAATCCAACTTCCTCTGTATGATTGTGGAGCAGTAATGAAAACCAATGAGAACTTAGCAGTTTTACTTTAAGAACAGGAAGACCAGACCTCCCTGGTGGTCCAGGGGTTAAGAATCCGCCTGCCAATCAATGCAGGGGACACAGGTTCCATCCCTGGTCCTGGAAGATTCCACATGCCTCGAAGCCCGAGCATCACTCGAGTCTGTGCTCTGCAACAAGAGAAGCCCGTGCACTGCCACTGGAAAGGAGCCCTGCTGGCTGCAACTAGAGAGAGTCCCCTTGCAGCAACGAAGACCCAGCGCAGCCAAAAATGTAAATAAATGAATAAAATTAAAAAAAAAAAAAAAAAGGAACAGGAAGAAGAGAGAACTGCCTGTAAGCTGTCAGGGCATGGAGAACACTGGAGTTGAGATACTCTCCCCGAACTTGTTCAGCATAGGCTCGACGCTGGTGGGCCACACTGAAGGCCAGTGGCATGTAGAGTAGAGCTTCATGCAGTCAGGGAGAATCCAAATCAGTTTTCTTCCAATCTACGATCCCATGAAATGAAGTTTTGTTTTGCATAGTTTAAGTGTTTTGTGGGTTTTTTGTTTGTTTTCCTCTTAGTTAGGAATCAGGCTGGGAATTTCTACTATCAAGATATTGCTGTAGACAAGAATGAAACTGGATCAGTGTCCTCAGATTTTAGGAAGAAAGCATCCTATTAAAGCTAATTCAACAAAAAGATAAAAAATTTAAAAAATAAAGCTAATTCATAAGAAGATGAAAAATATTCATAATCATCTCAAGAAAGCCCAAAGTATTTGCATTGTAAAAGAGGATGCTTTGAAATAGGACAAAACTGGTGGGATTTCCTGAAGAAGACAGTGACTTTCCAGGGGATAAAGGGACTTCAGAACCCTGTGGAGATGCAGGGAGTCCCACTCCTCTAGGTGCCTGAGAGTCAATAAAGTCAGGGAACCCTCAAAGCATACACTCAAAAGAATTTCCTGCCCTAAATCTATAAGCCCACTCACATGAGTTCAGAAATGCTTTCCCTAACCCAATTCCTCTAGTGCTCTGCTCAGTCATCAAGCCAGGTCCGGAGCCAGGACTGACTCCCAGGCTGAGGCCTCCAGCCAGCCTCAGTGGCCTGCCCCATCAGACATCATTTGCTGCAGGCGGCACGCACAAAGCGTTCAGGAAGCACTGCGCTAGATGATGTTTGTCTTGGTCCCTGTGTCCTCGGAGAGCAATGTTAAAACCTGGAAAAAAATCACCTTCCACTTATGTACGTGAGGATATGCAGCAGGTTTGTGGTGTTGATTCTAAAAAAGAAGAGCACCCACTGTGTGCCAGACATCATGCTGTGCTTTGGGATTCAGTGCTGTATAGGACAGAAACATTCTTGCTTTTACACACCTGGCATTCTTGGTAGAAAATGATCCATAAATAAAGAAGACAGTTATAGCTTGTGGTGGATGCTATAAAGGTATTAAACAGGAGCTATGATGAGGGACAGCAGGCCCCTTAAATAAAGGAGCCAGAGAAGGCCTTGATGAGGTGAGTTCATTTCAGCATGAAGGTCAAGAAGGAGCCCAGTAGGCAGAAAGCAGGGAAGGTGGCCAGGCAGAAGGATGAGCAAGTACAAAAATCCTAAGGCAGAGAAGGTCTGACCTTTCCAATAACCTTCAAGTTTTGCTTTAAATTTCAACAAAATGGTAGACACTACGATGGAATGTGATGAAAGAACGATGGAGGAGCCAGCCCATACAGTGTGTGTGTGTGTGTGTTGGCCATAGAGATGTCACACGAAGACTTTAAGCAGGGCAAAGATATGATCCAATTTATGTTTTTAAAAGGTAAATCTAGTCCTATACAAGCCTTTAAAAGTAGACAAAAGAAAGTTCCTCCTTTATATGAGTATTCCTACAAATAAATGAAAAATTGATAGAATATCCCTACTTTGCAGCATCTACTGAATTAATCATTTAGGTTAAAGCACAATGCTGCTAACATCACAAGACATGCAAACACATGACTTCTGATGGAAGAATAAAACACCACCTGTGAAGCCATTTTAGTGGTACCTTAGCAGAAGGAATATGTTACATTAGCCACAGAGATACAATCAGCAAATTCAGACCACAACTCTACAGGACAATCGGGTTTCTTAAACAAGTAAATTGTAATGGGGGAAAAAAAGCAAGTGAATGAGATATTAATGGAAGGAGAACCCTATAGACATATCAACCAGTTGAAATATGTGCTCCTTATTGGAATCTTGATTCAAATACCCTGACTGTATACTTATACGATACTTATGAGATATTCAGAAATACACTTTTTGAATATTTGATGCAATTTTAAATTATTACTGTTTAAAAATTTTTAATAATCTTGTGTTTACTTAGAGTTTTTATCTTATACATATATATATATATGCACATATATATATATATATATATGAAATATTTAGGGGTAAAATGATATAATAGTTGGGATTTGTGTCAAAATCCTAAGGAGGCAAGGAAATCAATGGGGTTTTCAATGAAACAGACTGGCATGAATTGATAACTCTTAAAGCTGGGTGTTCATTGGAAGGACTGATGTTGAAGCTGAAACTCTAATACTTTGGCCACCTGATGCGAAGAGCTGACTCATTGGAAAAGACCCTGATGCTGGGAAAGATTGAGGGCAGGAAGAGAAGGGGACAACAGAGGATAAGATGGTTGGATGGCATCACTGACCCAATGGACATGGGTTTGGGTGGACTCCGGGAGTTGGTGATGGACAGGGAGGCCTGGCGTGCTACGGTTCATGGGGTTGCAAAGAGTCAGACACGACTGAGCGACTGAACTGAACTGAACTGAAAGCTGGGTGACAGTGTATGGGAGCTCATGCTACTCTCTGTCCACTTGCATATGTTTAAAAATCTTCATAATAAAAAAGCCAAAAAAGGACAATCTTGCCTTTATGTAAGAATGGGTTGTGGCATCATAAAAGCAGTAGAGCAAAGAAGCTTGTTAAAAGCTATTTTGGTTGTCAAAGGATGCCTGTGGCTTGAAACTCAGTAAAATCAATGAAGATGGTGAAAAATGAATGAACTTGAGATATATTATTTAGGTAAAACTGACTTAAACTCAGTGCATGACTGGATGGAGGTAATGAAACAGGAATTAGATGATCAATGTGGGGACTGAACAATTGGCTGTGGAGAAGGACTAGGTTTAGGGGAATCAAGGGTTCTGTTTTTCATTATTTACTTACTTATTTCTGGTTGCGCTGGGTCTGCGTTGCTGTGCTTGGACTTTCTGCAGTCCAGGCTCTCAAGCAGCAAGCTGGGGCTGCTCGCCCTTTCAGTGTACTGGCTTCTCACTGCAGTGGCTTCTCTTGTTGTGGAGCACAGGCTCTAGGCCCACGGGCTTTAGTCCTGGTGGCTCGCAGGCTTGGCTGCTCTGCAAAATGTGGAATCTTCCCGGACCAGGGGTCTAACCCGTGTCTCTTGCCTTCTCAGGCCGACTCTTACCCACTGTACCGCCAGGGAAATCCAAGGGTTCTATTTTTAGACACATTAAATTGGAGATTCCTATTTGACATCCATGAGGATGCCAATAGCAGCTGGATAAATGACTTTGGGGCTCAGGGGAGAGTCAAGTTAGACAAATGGATTTGGAAGTCAGCAGCATATAGATTAGAGTTGATGTTAAAAGTCATGAGAACAGAGAGGATCACCTAGGGACAGAGTGAGTACAGAGATGCAGCCCCAGCACTTACCATTGAGATGCTCCAGTATTTCCAGAGGATAGAGGAAGAGAATCTAGCAAGGAGGATCAAGAAAAAGTGAAGACGTGACATCATCGATGCCAAGAGACCAGCATGTCAAGGGAAATTGCGACCTATGTGAAATGCTGCTAAGAGTTCGAGAAAGTGACAACAAAGAAGTGTCCTTTGCTATTGGATATTACTGGGGACCTTGAGAGAAGCAATTTCTGTAAGTGGTGGAGATAGATAGTAGCTAGATTAGTGTGGATTGAATAGTGACTAGGAAGTAAAAATATGAATGGAGAACTATGGACGGAGGTTCATGACATTGTACACAAGGCAGGGATCAAGACCATCCCCAAGAAAAAGAGTGGCAAAAAGGCAAAATGGTTGTCTGGGAAGGCCTTACAAATAGCTGAGAAAAGAAGAGAAGCTAACGGCAAAGAAGAAAAGGAAAGATATTCCCATTTGAATGCAGAGTTCCAAAGAATAGCAAGAACAGATAAGAAAACCTTCCTTAGTGATCAATGCAAAGAAATAGAAGAAAACAACAGAATGGGGAAGACAAGAAATCTCTTCAAGAAAATTAGAGATAACAAGGGAACATTTCATGCAAAGATGGGCACAATAAAGGGCAGAAATGGTATGGACCTAACAGAAGCAGAAGATATTAAGAAGAGGTAGCAAGAATACACAGAACAAATATACAAAAAAGATCTTCATGACTCAGATAGTCACAATGGTGTGCTCACTCACCTAGAGCCAGGCATCCTGGAATGCGAAGTGAAGTGGGCCTTAGGAAGCATCACTACGAACAAAGCTAGTGGAGGTGATGGAATTCCAGTTGAGCTATTTCAGATCCTAAAAGATGATGCTGTGAAAGTGCTGCACTCAATATGCCAGCAAATTTGGAAAACTCAGCAGTGGCCACAGGACTGGAAAAGGTCAATTTTCATTCCAATCCCAACGTAAGGCAATGCCAAAGGAATGCTCAAACTACCGCACAATTGCACTCATCTCACACTCTAGCAAAAATAATGCTCAAATTCTCCAAGCCAGACTTCAACAATACGTAAACTATGAACTTCCAGATGTTCAAGCTGGATTTAGAAAAGGCAGAGTAACCAGAGATCAAATTACCAACATCTGTTCGATCATCAAAAAAGCAAGAGAATTCCAGAAAAACGTCTACTTCTGCTTTATTGACTACACCAAAGCCTTTGACTTTGATCACAACAAACTGTGGAAAATTCATAAAGAGATGGGAATACTAGACCACCTGACCTGCCTCCTGAGAAATCGGTATGCAGGTCAGCAAGTAACAGAACTGAACATGGAACAACAGACTGGTTCCAAATAGGAAAAGGAGTACGTCAAGGCTGTCTATTGTCACCCTGCTTATTTAACTTATATGCAGAGTACATCATGAGAAACGCTGGGCTGGATGAAGCACAAGCTGGAATCAAGATTGCCAGGAGAAATATCAATAACCTCAGATAAGCAGATGACACCACCCTTATGGCAGAAAGTAAAGAAGAATTAAAGAGCTTCTTGACAAAGGTGAAAGAGGACAATGGGAAATGTTGGCTTAAAACTCAACACTCAGAAAACTAAGATCATGGCATCTGGTCCCATCACTTCATGGCAAAAAGATGGGGAAACAGTGGAAACAGTGGCAGACTTTTTGGGGGGTGGGCTCCAAAATCACTGCAGATGGTGACTGCAGCCATGAAATTAAAAGATGCTTACTCCTTGGAAGAAAAGTTATGACCAACCTAGACAGTATATTAAAAAGCAGAGACATTACTTTGCCAACAAAAGTCCATCTAGTCAAAGCTGTGGTTTTTCCAGTAGTCATGTATGGATGTGAGAGTTGGACTACAAAGAAAGCTGAGCACTGAAGAATTGATGCTTTTGAATTGTTGTGTTGGAGAAGGCTCTTGAGAGTCCCTGGGACTGCAAGGAGATCCAACCAGTCCATCCTAAAGGAGATCAGTCCTGGGTGTTTGTTGGAAGGACTGATGCTGATGAAACTCCAATACTTTGGCCACCTGATGGGAAGAACTGACTCACTGGAAAAGACCCTGATGCTGGGAAAGATTGAAGGTGGGAGGAGAAGGGGATGACAGAGGATGAGATGGTTGGATGGCATCACTGACTCAGTGGACATTAGTTTGAGTAAACTCTGGAAGTTGGCGATGGACAGGGAGGCCTGGCGTGCTGCAATCCATGGGGTCACAAAGAGTCGGACATGACTGAGCAAATGAACTGAACTGAACTGAGGAGGTAAAAAAGTTGAAAGAGCACATGGAGATAACTTTTGAGAAGCATTTTGCCCAAAGCCTCACTACGCCTGAACCATCTGATGAGATCTTGAATCCATCCTAACTTCTACTTCTGAGTTTTTCTCCCTTTATTATGCCCCTTCAGTCAACTTATCTTGGAATCCCTTAGCTAAGATTACAGATTCTATGTTGTTAGCACTGTGAACCCCTCCCTAAATGGATAACTGTTCCATCGTTCTGGGTCTTCACCTTATTGTTTATGAAATCGGCTATACTGCTTTTAGACTCACTGACTTACTGCTGTGAAATAGATGGACTGAAGCAGATAATTTGGTTTATCTGTGTTTAAAATTTGCTAAGAAAATTCCACACACCTATGGTCAATTAAATTTCAAGAAAGGAGCCCAAAACGTATATTGAATAAAAGACAGTCTCTTTAGCAAGTAATGTTGGGAAAGTTGGACAGTTGGACAGTTGCAACGTCCAATCAATGAGGTCACTCTCACACAATACACAAAAATAAACTCAAAATGGCTTAAAGACTTAAACATAAGACATGACACCATACAACTCCTAGAAGAGATCATAGATAAAACATTCTCTGACATAAATCATACCAATGTTTAGTCAGTCTCCCAAAGCAATAGAGATAAAAACAAAAATAAACAAATAGGGCCTAATCAAACTTACAAGCTTTTGTACAGTAAAGGAAACTATAAACACAATGAAAGACAACCTACAGACTGAAAAAAAATATTTGCAAACGATGGGACTGACTAGGGCTTAATTTCCAGTGAAGAGTTCATACAACTCAACAACAACAACAAAAAAACCCAATTGAAAAATGGGCAGAAAATCTAAACAGATATTTTTCCAAAGAAGACATACAGATGACCAATGGGCACATGCACATGAAAAGATTCTGAACACTGCTAATTATTAGAGAAATGCAAATCAAAATTACAGTGATGTACCATCTCACACCAACCAGAATGGCCGTCAAAAGTCTACAAATAACAGACCATGTGTGGAGAAAAGATAACCCTCCTATACTTTTAGTGGAAATGTAAATTGGTGCAGCCACTGAAAAACAGTATGGAGGTTCCTCTAAAAACTAAAAATAGAATTTCCTGCTGCTGTATCTAGAAAAAAACATGTAGTGCAAAAAAATACATGCACCCCAATATTCTAGCAGCACTATTCACAATAGCCAAGACACAGAAACAACCTGATGTCCATTGACAGATGAATGGCTAAAGAAGATATGGTACATATATACAATGGAAAACTATTCAGACATAAAAAAGAATGAAATAATGCCATTTGCAGCAATATAGATAGAACTAGAGATTATCATGCTAAGTGAAGTCAGAAACAGAAAGACAAATACCATATGCTATCACTTATACGTTAGATCTAAAATATGGCACAGAGGAACCTTTCTATGAAACAAATATATTCACAGAAAACAGACTTGTGGTTGCCACAGGGGAGGCGTGGGTTGGGAGTCTGGGGTGAGCAGACGCAAGCTAGTATATACAGGATGGATAAACAACAAGATCCTGGTGTACAGCACAGGGAAGTATATTCAAAATCCTGTGATGAAGCATAACGGGAAGGAACATAAAAAGAATGTGTATATGTGTATAATCGAGTCACTTTGCTGTACAGCAGAAATTAACACAACACTGTAAATCAACTGTACTTAAACAAAAAAGAAAAAATCTCTAAGAAAGGAAATACTTGAAAACCATTTCCAGATTAAACCTCACACACAGAACAAAACCCCAGCCTTTTCAATACAAATATAACTCAAACACAGGAAGTACCCCCTGTGGTGTTTTTCATCTTGTTAATTACATTCAGGGACTGCCTCACACCCAGCCTAGGCATTCTACTAGCCTAGAATCACTTGGCATCAACATCCCTGACATTATCAGTGGGGAATTCCTAGTTCAGATTCACAGGGGCTCGCATGCTGGGAAAGATTGAGGCCAAGAGGAGAAGAGGGCCACAGAGGAGGAGATGGTTGGATGGCATCACTAAGTCAATGAATATGAGTATGAGCAAACTCTAGGAGATGGTGAAGGACAGGGAAGGCAGGCGGGCTGCAGTTCATGGGGTTGCAAAGAGTTGGACACAACTTAGCGACTGGACAACAACAACAAACTCTCTATGAAAGGAAAAATAATTAGGGGAGATTAGGGATTTGGAAATTCAAAGAAGTGGAAAAAAAAAAAAGGCTTAAATCCTCCCAGGAGTACTTGAATATGGCAATCTCCTGGAAAGGAAAAAGAAAAATATATATTAAATAGATGCATGAAAATAGATGTAGTAAATTTTTGAAAACTTGCTTAGATTAAATGAATTCCAAATGCCTGCCACTGGAGCTCTTTGGGAGGTTAAACCAGCATCATTCCTTTTCTCTTTTAGCCAGAATATGGCTCTTTTAGCAGCAACCACCCAACAGGGGTAAAGAAGGAATTAATATAATATAATGTCTCACAGACCTATGACCAAGAAGGCGGTTCTCCTGTCATTGTCCCAAGCTGACAGATGAACATGGAAGATCTGAGAGACAGACTGGGAAAAGCCATCACCCTGGACTTCGAGTCCAGCAAGTGGTACTGGCTGGGCACTTTGGTAAAGATTTCCTCGAGAGGCGCTCTGAGCCACAAGGAACAGGCTCTGCCTGTCTTGAAAAGTCACCTTCCCTCTCCCAAGACCAAGACCAAGACCAAGACCAAGTGAAGTCGATCAGTTGTGTCCGACTCTTTGCGACCCCATGGGCTGTAGCCTACCATGCTCCTCCATCCATGGGATTTTCCAGGCAAGAGTACTGGAATGGGTTGCCATTTCCTCCTCCGGAAGATCTTCCCGACCCAGGGATTGAACCCGGGTCTCCTGCATTGTAGGCAGACGCCTTACCATCCTCCATTGTTCTGCAAGATTGCCACATTGAGAAAAAAAAAAAAGGATTGCCACGTGAGCTAAAACTTTCCCTTCTGAGAAAGTGCTCTTTAATTGGCATGTCCAGCCGCAACCTTTATTCATACACCAGTTAATGTTTTTTCACGTGACTATCAGACACTTTTAAGTCTTGTCATCACTACAAAGCACATCTAAAACTAAACTTATTATGGTCCACCAAAACCCAGGTTAAATTCAGCTTGTACATTTCTGTAAATGGAATCACAGTTTCCAGTCAAATAACTCTGGAGTCATTTTCAGCTCCCTTCTCCTTCATCTCATCTTCTAGGTCTTTAGCCCTTTCTTCATCCCAGCCACTAATCTACTTTGTGTCTCTATGGATTTGCCCATTGTATGGACACTTCATACAAACGAAATAAAACAAATACGTGGCACCTTATATCTGCCTTTGTTCACTTAGCATAATATTTTCAAGATTTATCCATATATGTATCAGTATTTCATTCCTTTTTATTGCCAAATAATATTCCATTTCATGGTCATAGCATAATATTTTCAAGATTTATCCATATATGTATCAGTATTTCATTCCTTTTTATTGCCAAATAATATTCCATTGCATGGTCATATCACATTGTGTTTTTCCATTCATCAGTTGATGGGTATTTGTTTCCATTTGGGGGGCAATTATGAATAATGTTGTCATGAACATCTGTGAGCATGTTTTTGTGTATATATGTTTTCAGTTCTCTTAGGTACATGCCTAGGGATGGAGCTGCTTGGTAATTTAGAAACTCTATGTTTAACATTTTGAGGACGTACCAAGTGAAAGTCAAAGTCACTCAGTCATGTCCAACTCTTTGCGACCCACGGATAGTCCATGGAATTCTCCAGGCCAGAATACTGGAGTGGGTGGCTGTTCCTTCTCCAGGGGATCTTCCCAACCCAGGGATTGAACCCAGGTCTCCTACATTGCAGGCGGATGTTTTACCAGCTGAGTCACCATGGAAATAGCAAACTGTTTCCCAAATAGCCACACCATTGCACATCCCCACCAACAATGTATGCCTATGCTTGCCTATGCTTATTGTCTGGGTCTTGATCTGCCTCTTCTCTGAAATCCTTCCCATTTCTGGCCTTGCTGGCTCCAAAAATGGCTTAGGGGTATAATGGTGAACTCAAATAAAGGGAAGACCAGGAGTCATATGGCTGTGTCAGTATTAGAAAACAGAAACAATTCTGTTCAGGTTGGTAAATAACCACCGCCCCAAACCAGAGAGTGCCCACTCCCTGAACAGCTGTGCCTAGGCTGCCCCATTCCCACCTCTAGAAACCCCCAGACCTCTCCACCGTTTAGCAGCCACAGGACTAACACTTGGACAATCAAGGGCTCTTGAATATTCCTCCATTGCTATGGCTGGTCCCCACTATCAGGTATTTTGAATGTTACCCCTGGAGAAAAGAGGTCGTATTTATTAAACGAAGACAGAATCAAATAACGAAGTTATTATAGATACCAAATTACATGGTTCCATTAAACAGTGACTGTACTCAAAGGATTTCCTAACAGCATTTGAATCTGCATCCCCTTTACCACTCTCTGAATATGAAACCCACTGAATGTTCCACACTCTTGACAATGCCAGTCACCCTTTCCAGCACAGTTCCTTCCTGCTTGTGTTTCTTTCTCATGTTGATCCTTTTAAGATTTCATGTTCCAGAACTAACCAAAATATCTGGCTTATTTTCCCGGTTATTAGGAACACAACCCTTTGAAAGCGCTATCAGCCTCTTCTTGGCCCGGCAGAGTCTGTTTAATAAAAGTCTATGGTACTGGACTTCCCTGGTGGCTCAGACGGTAAAGCGTCTGCCTACAATGCCGGAGACCCGGGTTCGAACCCTGGGTCGGGAAGATCTCCTGGAGAAGGAAATGGCAACCCACTCTGGTATTCTTGCCTGGGAAATCTCATGGACAGGAGAGCCTGATGGGCTACAGTCCATGGGGTCGCAAAGAGTCAGACAGGACTGAGCTACTTCACTATCAATCACTAAGGTACATGAGGAGACATGAAAAGACCACTGTCCACACTAATCAAAAAAATACCCATATTATCCCCTCACATCCAAAATATAAAGTTGTTTATTTTTTCTGTTTTGGCCACAACACATGGCATGTGGGATCCTAATTCCCTGACCAGGCATCAAACCCACATCCCCTACATTGGGGGTGTGGAGGCTCAACCACTGGACCGCCAGGAAAATCCCCCCAATACTAAGTTTTTACCCCTTTCTGCACACAACTGATGCTTGACTCTTTTAATTTTGAATTATTTTTCACCCCCCATTATCTGGCACCAATGACAGAGAGGGAAATGAATGTCCTGGGACCTAAACACTAACTGTCTAAAAACAGACAGCTGTTATTTGGAGGAATTTGGGAACTTGAAGAGCAAGAAATGGACACAATTTTATTTATTTATTTATGTTTAAAGAGAACTTTATTATGACAGTGAGTTTTGACTTGAAAATCATTCTGTGAAGTGGAAGTGAAAGTGGCTCAGATGTGTCTGATTCTTTAAGACCCCTTGGACTGTAGCCTTCCAGGCTCCTCTGCCCATGGCAAGAATAATGGAGTGGGTTGCCATTTCCCTCTCCATGGACACAATTTTAAAAATAATTTCTTTTACTCATCTTAAGGCAGGAACCTCCTTTAAAAGTGAACATTTCTCTGGAATCTTGAGGCAATGACATCAAATTAATGCCTTTTCATATTCAAGAAATATTTAATCATCAACTACAATATTCACGCATCTTGTTAGGTATTAGCAATATAAAGGTGACTAAAGAGATGCCATCAGTTCAGTTCAGTCAGTCATGTTTGACTCTTTGTGACCCCATGGACTGCAGCACACCAAGCCTCCCTGTCTATCACCAACTCCCGGAGTTTACTCAAACTCATGTCCATCGCATCAGTGATGCCATACAACCATCTCATCCTCTGTCATCCTCTTCTCCTCTCGCCTTCAATCTTTCCCAGCATCAGGGTCTTTTCTAATGAGTCAGCTCTTCACATCAGGTGGCCAAAGGATTGGAGTTTCAGCTTCAACATCAGTCCTTCCAATGAACACCCAGGACTGATCTCCTTTAGGATGGACTGGTTGGATCTCCTTGCAGTCCCAGGGACTCCCAAGAGTCTTCTCCAACACCACAGTTCAAAAGCATCAATTCTTTGGTGCTCAGCTTTTGGTATAGTCCAACTCTCACATCCACACATGACTACTGGAAAAAGATGGCTTAAAACTCAACATTCAGAAAACATATACACACTATTATATGTAAAACAGATAAGAAGGAGGACCTACTGTATAGCACAGGGAACCGAGAAGTTCCAGATGTTCAAGCTGGATTTAGAAAAGGCAGAGTAATCAAAGGCAAATTGCCAACATCCGTGTGATCATCGAAAAAGCAAGAGAGTTCCAGAAAATACTTCTGCTTCATTGACTAAAGTCTTTGACTATGTGGATCACAACAAACTGTGGAAAATTCTTAAAAAGATGGGAATACCAGACCACCTGACCTGCCTCCTAAGAAGTCTGTATGCAGGTCAAGAAGCAATAGTTAGAATCAGACATGGAACAACAGACTGGTTCCAAATTGGAAAAAGACTGTATATTGTTACCTTGCTTATTTAACTTACATACAGAGTACATCATGAGAAATGCTGGGCTGGATGAAGCACAAGCTGGAATCAAGACATGCCATGGCCGCCCTCAATTGGTCCCAGAGTCACATTGTGACAGAAGACAAAGATGGCCCCCATCTTCACAACTCCTTGGAAACATGTCTTTGTCTGTAACATTGCAGTGAACCCCCCACCCCATCACCCCCCCATTCTGGACTTGTCCATGTGACTCAATTTGGGCCCACTAGAATAAGCCACAAGTCCCAGAGTGCCTGTGCCACCTCAAGAGGCCTTCCTGTTTCCTCTTGTGCATCTTCCACTGACGGGAGATGCCTGAGGCTGCCTTCTGGAGGATGAAAGACATGTGAGCACTTGCCCCAGTCACCCAAACGGAGGCTCAGAACATCAGTCAGCCGGCTGATCCCCAGATATACGAGCAAGTCTAGCCTCTAGAGCCAAGAACAACAGTTGCCCTGCCAACCTGCAGCTGATCCCAAGTACATAAGCAATAAACACATTGTTGAGTGCCAATGAGATTTGTGGTGTTTCATGACATAGCATTATGTGGCAACAGATAAGTGACATACCACTTAATCATAAAAATGAACATAAACTCACAAGCTGCAGTGTGTGTTCTGAAGGACACGAATACAGAAACGAAAGCACGTGAAAACTAGATCCAGCCGAGACTGGGTAGGGAGGGGAGGTCAAAGAACACTTCTTTAAGGAAGAGACGTGTAAGCAAAGATCTAAAGGACACGCAGAAGTTAACTGGGTGCAGAGCGGGTGAGAGTTGTTCAGGGCACTGGAGTGGCCTGTGCAAAGACTTGCAGGAAAGGAGCTCAGACTCTGAGTCACTGTGAGACCAGTGTGGCTGGAACATGGCGAGAAAGAGGAGAGTGCAAAGCAATGCGGCCAGAGTGACAGGCAGTGACTGCAGCAAGCAGACAGCCTTGTAGGACACTCAAAGGGTTTGAGATTTGGTCCAAACAACCGTGTCAACTACTGAGTGGCTATAAGATGGCAAAAATAGTGGTTTCTCTCCTGTGCCTACCTAGCTCTGGAGTGGGTATGAAGTTTCTCACACAAACCTGTTGTAATTTGCCCATGAATTTTTCAAGCTAGCTCTAAAACAAGGATATCATTCATCCAGCCATTTATTCAACGAACCTTTATTAAGAGGCTCCAATTTAGAATGAATATATGATTCTGAGATAAAATGAATGAATGAGGCTGAGCCAAGCAATCTAATAGGTCCTGGAGAGACACAAACAGAGGTCTCTTTTCCTTGATCTGCTCACCGTCTAGTAGGGGAGGTAGACATGAAAAAGCGACACCCTTGCTGGCCCAGAGATACATGGACAATGAGTTTTAGATGTGTAGAGCAAGAATATCTATTTCTCCAGGGACCAAATTACACAGACTGGAAGTAAGATGGGCTTGAGGAAATTACAGTTTCTATTCTGACCTGAAAGCTTCTGTCATATCTGACACGGATGGCTGAGTATGTAGCTGGGTTGGAGACACACCAGAAATGGGAGGTGAACAAGGGGAGAGATCCAGGGTACCTTCCTGTGTGGAAGCCCATCCCCAAATCCAGATGTTACAGATCAATTCAGAAGTCAGATATTTTCTTGGATTCCTATTGTTTGGGATGTTTTTGTGCATCCTCAAATAGAAACCATAGTATGCAAGAAGAAACGTGTATTTCAAAACAGGTATTTCAGATTCTCTCAAAGCTTGAGAAGAGGGTCATGTAAGAATCTTCCCTCTTCCAGGAAAAAAGATGGAATAAAATCAAAAGGTCCTGCACCTTCATTATGCCTTTTTGTTGTTGTTCAGTCGCTCAGTCGTGTCCAGTTCTTTGCGACCCCATGGACTGCCGCACACCAGGCTTCTGTGTCCTTCACCATCTCCCAGAGTTTGCTCACACTCATGTCCATGGTGTCAGTGATGCCATCCAACCATCTCATTTTCTGTCACCTTTCTGTCACTCTTCTCCTCCTGCCTTCAATCTTTCCCAGCATCAGTGTCTTTTCTAATGAGTCGGCTCTTCGCATCAGGTGGCCAAAGGATTGGAGTTTCAGCTTCAGCACTGGTCCTTCCAATGAATATTCAGGACTGATTTCGTTTAAGATGACTGGTTGGATCTCCTTGCAGTTTGCCTTTTAAAGGATACAACAGGCAAACAAAAGGCCATTTTCCTGATTACAACATGGATGGACTTGAGAATGAAGGTGTCCTAGAGATTTTTATGGGGACACTGTTTTCCTGAAAGTCCTGATTTATTCATAATAGAAAGAGGGCACCTGAGGGCTGCGGGTACAGCAGTACCATCTGAGAGAATTGTTTTGCTCTGCCTCACACAGCATGCGCCAGAACGTTCTGAGTGGTGCTGAGTGCTCATATGACGCAGACCAGGAAAGTGAACGCTCTACGTTTGGTCCCACTGGGCCATTATGTTCACTTCGAGTCAGTATGAAGGTTCTGTAGGACCTTCTTAGTTCTCTTCCAAGGGTTTGGCTCATTTTGGCCTTGATGATAGTCTCTGATTCTCACTTTCCTTCTGTTTGCAGATTTAATCTGCCAATGAGCTTTGTTCTCCACCACGCAATAAAAAACTTTTTAAAAGAAATACATTTTAAGCTCTACTCAGTATTCATGTTCTTTGCAAATAAAATTGGCGATTCTTATTATTGGAAGAGGCTCTTTTAAGGTGAGGATTAGAAGATGTTAAATTATAAAACCCCAAACTCGGCTCTGGTGCATTCATTCCTATGTCCTCATCCCTGCTAGGAAATCCCCAAATTCCTAACAATATCCGTGTCAGCAAACTTTCCTTCAGTAGAAATTCCCAAAGGTACTGTGCCTTTTATTGTTAGTCAGAGAATATTCTTCCTATGCTGAATACAATTATTTATCTAGTGAGTGCTCAATGACTTATAGGTATTTGGTTAAACTTTATTAAATTAGTAAATAGCATCAGTTTTAAATAGTTCAACTTAATAGTAAATTCCGTGGCACAAAGCTAGTTTAGAAGGTCAAAGCTGACGTATGTAAGTAAGTTTGATATCATCCAGAGAGGCCAAACACTCTTCATTTGACCTTTAGAAAGAAATGACAGAAGACTGATCAGGATGACTGGATTCTTTCTCCTGTGACGTTTTAATACCTAGCTGCTGCTAGGAACAAAGCGCAGTCTCAAATCTGCTGCTGGGAACAAAGCAAAGTCTCAAAGATGCTCCTTCTCCCCAAGAGGAGGATCTACTTAATATCAGTCATGTTTACAACTGAAAGCTTACAGAGGTAACTGGAGAATATTACTTAAAGTCCTTTGCATTGCTAGCTGAATTAAAACAACAATAACAACAAAAAAAAAAAAGAACAAGAGAAAAGATAAATTTCCAGGCCTCAACTGCAAGCAGAGGCAACTATCTACCCTCGACGGAAATGAATTCTCGTAAAGGTTGAATATTGCTCTAAGAGCTCATTTATATTTCTGTCATGATTCAGTAAGTTCCAAGAGTGAGAGAAACTACATTTCACATAGTGCACATGAGCCCTGGCACATCTAATCTACAATCTCCACTTTTTAATTTACATCTGAAAAATGAATGAATGAGCAACTACAGGGATATGAAAGGCAAGGTCCCATAAACACACGGCATAATTCTATTACACCTGATGCCCAGCTCTGAACAAATAAACTCATTACACGTGCTGGCTTTGTATCAAAGAGGGTACACCAAACTGCTTTCTCACTCCACGGCAAATATGCGAAAACTGTTGAATAACAATTCAACCCAATCCGCTGCCTTGATCCTATACACACACACACACACACACACACACTTCTAAAACCAAGTTTTCACTTTAATAGCATTCCTTTTTAACATAAGAAGCACAAAATGGAAATAAGACTGCAACAGATGCAAGAGTATGGTGAAAATGTCTTCTTGGACAAAGCTATTTTAATGAAAGCAACACTCCATGCGGTCTCCCTGATTCCTCCTCAGTATTCAACTACCCAAATTAGATTCACTTCACTGGCTGTCTTCATCAGATTTCAGGAAACTGGGGACTATCCAAAAGAAATAAAAGGTAGGCTTTTCCTTAAAGCAGGATGCTAGGTTTTGAACACAAACATGTAGATTAAGTGAAGGAACTTGATTAAACCCACAATTTAAGCTAATGATGAACCAAGTGCTGGCACTCAGCTGCCTGACACACTTTAGCATATGAATTAAATTTTTTGTCAGCTAACCCATTTTAAAAAAAAAAAACAAAAAAAAACTGTATTCAAACATCTCCCTTCAGGGAATTGGCCATATGTGGAATTAACAGACTTTTGGGTCGACTTGCAATTTGAGTTTGCTGGAAAAATGAGTTTATTGTGTTATATTAAAATGGACACTGGGAGATTTATTTCAGCATATGTCATTATAATGGGCATGTCTATTTAATCAAATGTGCTATCACTCAAACATATACAGATGTACCTGCAGTTGTCTTCATGAACAAGAATACCAAAAACGGACGTGCATGGCAGATGCTAAAGAAGGCACTTCAAATAATGTGGCAATGATAGGGAAAGAGCTTTCATGATGTATGACATGAATCTTCCTAAGCACATTCACAGCTCTATAGCAAAATGTTTTCCATGAAACCTTCATTCCACAAATAGAGTTAAAAAATGAGGTGGTAGCATATGGCCATGTAAATTTTAACGCAGTCCACACGTCTTCAACAATGCCAGTGTGGACGGGCTAACGATGATGCAAATGGGGAAAGGCATACTATTAAGTTGGCTATCTCACGACACCCAGAGGACCCAGAAACTCCATAGCCACTTTGTGAATATCCAAAGGAGAAATATGATCAGAATCTAATTTCAGCCTTCTTATTCACAGTCTATGGGCATAAGATTTTACACAGCTTAAATATCACAAGATGCAAAGGGAGACCCAAGTGCTGTATAAATCATACAAGGGCAAAGGGAAGCAAACCAATTACAAGGAGGTGGAGACCAGATGATTTCCAACTATTGATACTGCACCATTGGGAGATGGATTGAGATAGATTTGTAAAGGAAATCAGATATAAGTGATGAAGTCTTAAAGAGTTTAGTTAGCTGGGGAGTAGCTGTATTTTTAGTATATTCATTTTTTAAGGCACTGTGCTACATACTTTACATATATACATGGTATCAGTGTATTGGGGCTTCCCTGGAGGCTCAGCAGTAAAGAATTTGCCTACTAATACAGGAGACACAGATTCAGTTGCTGGGTCAGGAGGATCCCCTGGAGAAGGGAATCGCTACCCACTCCAGCATTCTTGCCTGGGAAACCCTATGGACAAAGAATTGCAAAATTCAGACTCAGACTGAAGAAAGTAGGGAAAACCACTAAACCATTCAGGTGTGACCTAAATCAAATCCCTTATGACTATACAGTGGAGGTGACAAACAGATTCGAGGGCTTAGATCTGGTAGACAGAGAGCCTGAAGAACTATGGTGGAGGTTCGTGACCCGGCACAGGAGCTGGGACCAAAACCATCCCAAAGAAAAGAAACACAGGGCGACAAGGTGGTGTCTGAGGAGGCCTTACGGATAGCTAAAAAAAGAAGAAAAAAAGAGAAAAAAAAGAAGAGTAGTGAAAGGCAAAGGAGAAAGGGAGAGATATGCCCAACTGAATGCAGAGTTCCAGAGAATAGCAAGGGGAGAGAAGAAAGCCTTCTTAAATGAGCAATGCAAAGAAATAGAGGAGAACAATAGAATGGGAAAGACTAAAGATCTCTTCAAGAAAATTGGAGATACCAAGGGAACATTTTGGAGAAGGGCATGGCAACCCACTCCAATATTGCTGCGTGGAGAATCCAGTGGATGGAGGAGCATGGCGGGCTGCGGTCCATGGGGTTGCACAGAATCGGACACGACTGAAGTGACTCAGCACAGCAAGGGAAAATTTCATGCAAAGATGGGCACAATAAAGGACAGAAATGGCAAAGATCTAACAGAAGCAGAGGCGATTAAGAAGAGGTAGCAAGAATACACAAAAGAACTGCACAAAAAAGGTCTTAATGACCAGGATAACCATGATAGTGTGATCACTCACCTAGAGCCAGACACCCTCAGTGTGAAGTCAAGTGGGCCTTAGGATGCATCACTATGAACAAAGCTAGTGGAGGTGATGGAATTCCAGCTGAGCTATTTCAAACCCTAAAAGATGATGTTGTGAAAGTGCTGCCCTCAGTATGCCAGCAAATTTGGAAAACTCAGCAGTGGCCACAGGACTGGAAAAGGTCAGTTTTCTTTCTAATACCAAAGAAAGGCAATGCCAAAGAATGTTCAAACTACCACATAATTGCACTCATTTCACATGCTAGCAAGGTCATGCTCAAAATCATCCCAGTTAGGCTTTAATAGTACTTGAACTGAGAACTTCCCCAGATGTACAAGCTGGATTTAGAAAAGGCAGAGGAACAGAGATCAAATTGCCAACATCCATTGGATCATAGAAAAAGCAAGTGAATTCCAAAAGAACATCAACTTCTGCTTCATTGACTATGCTAAAGCCTTTGATTGTGTGGATCACAAAAAACCTGTGAAAGATTCTTAAGGAAATGTGAATACCAGATCACCTGACCTGTCTCCTGAGAAACCTGTATGTAGGAAAAAAGCAACCATTAGAGCCAGATATGGAACAATGGACTGGTTCAAAATTGGGAAAGGAGTGCATCAAGGCTGTATATTGTCACCCTGCTTATTATGGGAAATGCTGGACTGAATGACTCATAAGCTGGAATCAAGATTGTCAGGAGAAATATCAATAACCTCAGATATACAGATGATACCACTTTAATGAGAGAAAGCAAAAAGGAACTAAAGAGCCTGCTGATGAAGGTGAAGGAAGAGAGTGAAAAGCTGGCTTACAACTCAACATTCAAAAAATGAAGATCATGGCATCCAGTCCTATCACTTCATGGAGACAGATGGGGAAAAAGTGGAAACAGTGACAGACTTTATTTTCTTGGGCTCCAAAATCACTGTGGACAGTGACTGTAGCCATGAAATTAAAAGACACTTGCTCCTTGGAAGAAAAGCTATAACCAACCTAGATAGCGTATTAGAAAGCAGAGCCATCACTTTGCTGACAAAGGTCCGTATAGTCAAAACCATGGTTTTTCCAGTAGTCATGTACAGATGTGAGAGTTGAACCATAAAGAAGGCTGAGCACCGAAGGATTCATGCCTTCCAACTGTAGTGCAGGAGAAGACTCTTGAGAGTCCCCTGGACTGCAAGAAGATCCAACCAGTCCATCCTAAAGGAAATCAGTCCTGAATATTCACCGGAAGGACTGATGCTGAAGCTGAAGTTCCAATATACTATGGTCACCTGATGTGAAGACCCGACTCATTGGAAAAGACTGATTCTGGGAAAGACTGAGGGCAAGAGGAGAAGGGGGTGACAGAGAATGAGACGGTTGGATGGCATCACTGACTCAGTAGACACGAGCTTGAGCAAACTCCGGGAGATAGTGAAGGAAAGGGAAGCTTGGCGTGCTGTAGTTTATGGGGTCGCAAAGAGCCAGACACAACTTAGCGACTGAACGACAAATTAATGGGAAATATCACTTACTACAAGGAGAAGGCAACTGAAAAATTAGTTACATTCTAGTGAAACATGGTCACTTACCCTAAATACTGAACCTGGGGTCTGCCTTTACCTTGTAAGAAAGGCTCAGACATTCTAGAATTAAAGCACCATAATGCGGCTTTTCTCTTGTAAACAGGACTGAAAGAGCACTAAAACGGGAATTCTATTCCTGGCCTGTGATGAGTCTGGATGAGTGTGGCCCATGTGGATGTACCACCTGGAATCAGTCTGCCAACCACCTGAGGCCCCCTGGCCATGCCTGGGGAAGGATGCACTGCTGGCTGAGCACTTTTGGTAAGCAGAGATAGAAGGAAATTGATTGGATCTGATCTTTTTTCCAAGTCAAAATTCAACTCAAAAGAAACTAGATATGCTCCCCAGGAGCACCAGCCCACCAGCATTTGTTTATCCCCTCAGATTCAGGTTGCAGAAGCTCTATTCCAGGACAAAAATAGCTGTGAGGCTGAGGGCTATCTTCCATAACTCTCAACTCAGAAGCTCTATCCCCAGCTGAGAACTGGGGCCAAACCCCCTTGGTCCCAGCTCACTTGTGGGCAGAGACTTCACGCCAGGAGAAGCAGGCTGAAAAGACTACAAACTACTCCCCCACTTAGAACACTGTCAAGCAAGGGTGTCATTCTGACAGAAGTAGACTAATGTCCCTGCCCCAAGCTCTGGAGCAGTGGCACAGATATTCTGCCAAGGGGGTGAGACAACCCATGAGAACAGAGAGCTTTGAATTTCCCAAAGGAACTCATTTTATCTGGAATAAGATGTGGGGACGTTTAAGCCCAAGGGCATTGTTGAAAACCATGGAGATTCTGTTGAAAACCATGGAGATTCTGGTGATAAGGAATTAAGAGGAGGATGGAAGCTTTATAAGAGTGATATGCTAAATTGTAGACCAGTGGAGGCATAACGGGGCTTCCCAGGTGGCGCTAGTGGTAAAGAACCCACCTGCCAAGGCAGGAGACAAAAGAGACTTGGGTTCGATCCCTGGGTTGGGAAGATCCCGTGGAGAAGGAAATGACAACCCACTCCAGTATTCTTGCCTGGCGAATCCCACGGACAGAGGAGCCTGGTGGGCTACAGTCCATGGGGTCCCAGAGAGGTGGACAGGACTGAAGTGACTTAGCATGCATGGAGGCTTCACAGGGAGAACCAGGGGGAAAGATAGCTCAGAACAGCCCTCCTGTAGTCAAAACAGAGCTCAAAGACTGGCCTCAAAGACTTACTCCTACAAAAGGACCCAAAGTTAATTAGATAAGACGGTTGAGCAATTTATATCCCAGCATACTGTTAAAAGCAATACAGCAAGCAGCTAGAAATTAGTAGAGCCTAAAAACTGGCTGTGATACCACCAGAGGTGCACAACCTGAGAGTAATCAGGGGAAAAGACAATAACAGCAAGCTCTGCTAAGGGCACTGTCATCCCAGGGGAATGTGGGCATGTCCAAGGCTGCACCTCTGAGGTCTATCACAACAGTCTTTACCTGGAGGCAGGGCAGGTGGTACTTCCAGCCAAGTCACTGAACAAGTTCAAAGAAGATGACACGGGAAAGTAATTTGAATTCACAGGGGCAAAAAAAATGGGGGGAGCAAAAAGAGTAAATGAGGAAGGTTAACATAACAAACGCTGCAAGTACAGGTAAAGGGTTGAAAGTCCTTCTCTATGTAAACTGGCCCTTCAGTTAACATTTCAGCTCTGTCTTCTGGAGACCTGATCAAGGTGAAAGGAGTCTGACTCCACAGGGAAAATACAACACTGGGAAGCTGGCACCTCTTATTTCTCACATTTATTACTATCACAGTAAGTAAATAAAAGCAGAATTGTTATTCTCAAACAAGCAAAAATACATCTCTGTTTCCATGCTTGAGTCAATTAAATTTCACATGTCACAAATCTCAGACCAAACTAAAACTTAAACACGGGGCCAAATTCTCAGAGGAACCCAGTGTCACCCAGCCTGACCTAGAGCAGTCTGACTGCTGGGGCTCCTAAGTAGCCTTTGCCATGCTTCCTAGTTAAACTACTGCAGGGCACCCTCCTCCTGATGAAACGTCTGAGGGAAGACAGGCTAGAAGTTCTTAGGACCATGCCTGTTCCTAAGCAAGACTGACTCAAAAAGAGGTCACTCGAGGTCCAGAGTCATTTCTCAGCATAATTCTGTCCTAATGTCCTGGTCTTCTCCTTACTTCTCTAAAAAGTACAGAATGACATAATAGAGTGCAATTAGAGTGCCAGGAACATCACCATAAAATACTAAAAAACCAACTCCATGTGTCCAACAGAATAACCAAAATATATTTCTACATTCCTATTTCAAAAGTACTTTGTTTCCTAATCTTTCATAATTTGACTCCTTAGCATGTTTAACAAGCATATAATCTTGTGCAAAAGTAAAAACAATATTTTGAATTTCTGTATTTTTATATGCATGTACTGTGTTTTCCCAGGTGGTGCTAGTGGTTAAAGAATCCGCCTGCCAATACAGGAGACCTAAGAGACGTGAGTTTGATCCCTGGGTCGGGAAGATCCCCTGGGGGAGAGCATGGCAACCCATGTCAGCATTCTTGTTTGGAGAATCCCATGCACAGAGAAGCCTGGTGGGCTGCAGGCCATGGGGTCGAAAAGAGTCAGACCCGACTGAGGCAACTTAGCATGCACACACTGTATTTTCCCAAGAAAACTCACATTCATATGTACACATTCAAACCTACTATGTAGTAACACACACACACACAAGCTGTTTGTCTCAAAAAACCTGAATTTCAGTAGCAGAGATGGCAATGGATCTGAAGTGAGAAATACACTGAAAATGGAAGAAATACACATTCAGGTCACGTCAGGAAAACAGGATTTTCCAATGGTGATAAAATTATGCAGGATGCTATTTAGGAAAGTGCACAAGAGTCACTGCAAAAAAATTTAAATGTTACCCTGGGAGGAACAGTATTAACTGGCAAAGAATCCTGCTAACCTACAAGCCCTCGGCTTTTCCTGAATATTTATATTTGGAGAAATACATGCTTCTTTTAGAACTAAGAGAGCATATTGCTTACATTTTAAAAATTTCAGGAGCCAACAAGTCATTTAATTATTAACAGAGTTCTCTGACCAAACTATTGCTTCAAAAAAAGTGGTTCCCACACATATTAAACCCTCCTCTTTGCAGTATAAGGCTGGGCCCAGCACCTGGTATACGGACATTATCAAATGAAAGCCATTATACGTAAGTTAGTATATAGGTGAGGTATTGTTCTTAAATATAATTTGGCCAGATTTTGGAAATACAAAGAAAGATTTGACTTGAATGCCAATCCATTCACCTCCCTCTAATAAAGTGTCAATATAGCACTAATGATGCTTTTTCAAACACCATTCTTTTTTTCAAATACTTTTAATATACTATCCACAAACTTCCTTAGTTAACAAATTATATTAATACCTTTACAAAATTCAAATATTCAAATTTAATAAAGCTAAATTTTTATTTAAAAGTAAAAGCAGGATCATATGATATTTCATCCTACACTCATAATTAAATAATCATTTTGCTCTATTTTAGTGAAATATTCTCAAAACAACTGGAACTGAAGCCTAAAATGTTAATGTGGAACAGAAACAAATTTACTTTTTGTATGGGTAGGATTTTTTAAAAATATAAACAATTCTTAACTATGTAGATAACATGCATGTAGGAAAATAATCATTTATTATGCAGATAATGTACCCTGCAGAAAAATTAAAAAATGCAAATGTGCAAAAGAGAAGAAACTAAAAATTACCAGTTACCTGATTATGTCAAGATAAACACCATTTTCATGTTGGTAAGTATCCTTCTAGTATCCCTATGACTATATGTAATATTAATATATAGTGGTTACAACTAAGATTTGCTTTCTCAAATTAAAAAAATCAATTTATTTAAAGAAACCCAAAACACTTCACTCATTTTTCCCCATCCCCTACCCACAGCCCCTGGCAACTACCATTCTCTGTTATCTATAAGCTTAGTCTTAAGTGTGTGTGTGTATGTGTGTGTGCAGATTCCATATATAAGAGAGATCATATGGTATTTGTCTTTCTCTAACTTTTTCACTTGGCATAATGCCCTCAAGGTCCATCCATATTGTTTCAAATGGCAAGATTTACTCCTTTTTTTATGAATGAATATCATTTCTATATATCCACTGCAATTTCCTTATCAGTTTATCCACTGATGGACATTAGATTGTTTCCATATCTTGGCTATTGTAAATAATTCAGCTATGAACACAGGTGTGCAGATATCTTGTTAATTTAGTGTTTTTGCTTTCTTTGGATAAATGCACAGAATTAAAATTGCTAGATCATATGGTAATTCTATTTTCAATTTTTTGAGGGACTTCCATACTGTTTTCCATAGTGGCTACACAAACTTACATTCTCAAAGCTGTTCATGAGGGTTCCCTTTTCTCCACAGCTTCACCAACACTTGTTATTTCTAGTCTTTTTACTAATAGCCATTCTAACAGGTATGAGGTGAAAGCTCATTGCATTTTTGATTTGCTGATAATTAATGATGCAGAGCATCTTTTCATGTACTTGTATGTCTTCTTTGGAGAAATGTCTGTTCAGATCTTCGGCCCATTTAAAAACTGAATTATTTCAATTTTCAGTTACAACTTTGAAAAGTTTCAACTTGTAAGTTACATGAGTTCTTTATATATTTTGGATATCAGCCTCTTACCAGACATACGACTTATAAATACTTTCCCATTCTGTGGACTGCTTTTTCATTTTGTTGATGGTTTCCTTTGCTGTGCAGAAGTCTTTAGCTTGATACACTCATTTATTTTTGCTTTTGTTGCTTTTGTTTTTGGTGTCAAATTTTAAAAAATCATTACCAAGACCTATGTCAAGGAGGTTACTGCCGATGTTTTCTTCTAGGAGTTTTATGGGTTCAGGTCTTACATTCAGGCCTTCAATTCATTCTGAATTAAATTTTTGTGTATGGTGTAAGATAGTGGTCTGGTTTATTTTTTTGCATGTAGCCAGCCAATTTTACCAACACCATTTATTGAAAAGATTATCTTCCTGTGGTATATACTTGGCTCCTTTGTTGTAAATTACTTGACCATAAGTGTGTGATTTTATTTCTGGGCTCTCTGTATTCTGTTCCTTTGAACTACGTGTTTGTTTTTATGCTAATATGATGCTGTTGTAATTACCATAGCTTTGTTATAGATTTTGAAATCAGGGAGCATGATGAGTTCGGCTTTGTTCTTTTTTTCTAAAGATTGCTTTAGCTATTTGGGGTCTTTATGGTTCCCTACAAATTTTAGGACTTTTTTTTTGGTTCCATTTCTGTGAAAAATGCTATTGGAATTTTGATAGGGATTGCACTGAATCTGTAGATTTCTTTGTAGCATGGTAATTTTAACAACATTAATTCTTCCAATCTTGAGCATGAAATATTTTTTCAGTTATTCGTGGCATCTTCAATTTTTTTCATTAGTGTCTTATAGTTTTTGATATATAGATTTTCATCTCCTTGGTTAAACTTAACCCAGATATTCTATTCTTTTTGATGCAATTGTAAATAGAATTATTTTCTTAAATTCTCTTTCTGATAGTTCACTGTTAGTGTGTAGATTGCAATAGATTTTTGTGTATTGATTTTGTATCTTTCAACTTTACTGAATTCATTTATTAGTTACAACAGCTTTTTGACGGAGTTTTTAGGATTTTCTATATATAATGTTATTCAACTTAAAACAGTGATAGTTTTATTTCTTCCTTTCAAATTTGGATTCCTTTTAATTTCTTTTTCTTGTCTAATTGCTCTGTAAGGAAGGCAGAGTGTCAAAAGAATTGATGCCGTCCAACTGGGGAACTGGAGAAGACTCCTGAAAGTCCCTTGGACAGCTAGCAGATCAAACCAGTCAGCCTTAAGGGAAATCAACCTGAATACTGATGGAAGGACTGATGCTTAGGCTGAAGTTCAGTATTTTGGTCATCTGGTGCAAACAGCTGACTCATTGGAAAAGTCCCTGATGCTGGGAAAGATTGAGGGCAGAAGGAAAAGAGGGTATCAGAGAATGAGATGAGTGGGTGGCATCACCGATGCAATGGACATGAACTTGGGCAAACTTTGGGAGATGGTGAGGGACAGGGAGGCCTGGCGTGCTGTAGTCCATGGGGTCACAGAGAGTGGGACACGACTGGATGACTGAACAACAATAACAAGGGCTTCCAATCCTTCGTTGAGTAAAAGTGGTAAGAATGGGCATCCTTGTCTATGCAAAAAGCTTCTCCACAGTGGAAAAGCTTTTAGCTTTTTACCATTGAGCATGATGTTAGCTGTGGGTTTGTCATACATGACCTTTGTTACATTGAAGTAAGTTCCCTCTATACTCACTCTTTTATACCCATCCTTGCATCCCTAGAATAAATCCCTCTTGACTGCAGTGTATTATCCTTTTACTGTATTGCTAAATTCAGTTTGCTAATATTTTGTTGATAATTTCCACATCTGTTCATTAGCGATATTGGCCTGTAATTTTCTTTTCTTGAGGTATCCTTGTCTAGTTTTCGTTTCAGGGTAATTCTGGCCTCAATGAGTTTGGAAGAGTTCTAATTCAAGATAGTGATGTAAGAAGACCCTGAACTCAACTCCTTCCATGGACACACTGAGTCTACAGCTAAATGTGGAGCAGTTTCTTCTTAGAAAAACCTAAAACCTGGCTAATTGACAACTACATATTGGGCCAATGAGAAGAAAACCACATTGAGGTGGGTGGAAGAGGCTGGGATACAATATCACCATGAACCTCACAGGGAACTCAAAGGCCAGAGCTTCTTCCTGAGAAGCAAGGGGTAGAATCCCACATGGGGCAGCCCAACTTTTGTGATACACACTTGAGAGACAAGGGCCCAATATATCTCGCTTTGAAAACCAACAAGGCTTGTGTCCCGAGACCCACAAGACTCTCGCCATCTGAGAACTTGTTTTGAAAGGGCTCATATACTTGGACTCACCCATCCCTGGGCCCACTTCAGAGGCAGTTGATGACTCCCAAACCTAACGTGAAGGAGGATCACCTGCTTATATTAAAGCATTGGTCTGAGGATTGTTGCTGTTCAGTCACCAAGCCATGTCCCATTCTTTGCGACCCCATGGACTGCAGCACTCCAGGCCTCCCTGTCCTTTACCATCTCCTAGGGTTTGCTCAAGTTCATATCCATTGAGTCAGTGATGCCATCCAACCATCCCAACCTCTATAGCCCTCTTCTCCTTCTGCCTTCAATCTTTCCCAGCATCAGGGTCTTTTCTAATGAGTTGGTTCTTCACATCAGGTGGCCAAAGTACTGGAGCTTCAGCTTCAGCATCATTTCTTCCATTGAGTGTTCAGGGTTGATTTCCTTTAGGATTGACTGGCTTGATTTCCTTGCTGTCCAAGGTACTCTCAAGAGTCTTCTCCAGCACCACAATGCGAAGGCAGCAGTTCTTCAGTGCTCAGCCTTCCTTATGGTCCAACTCTCACATCCACATATGACTACTGGAAAGACCATAGCCTTGACTACATGGACCTTTGTCAGCAAAGTGATGTCTCTGCTTTTTAATACACTGTCTATACTTGTCATAGCTTTCCTTCCAAGAAGCAATCATCTTCTAATTTCATGGCTGCAGTCACCAACCACAGTGATTTTAGAGCCCAAGAAGAGGAAATCTGTCACTGCTTCCACCTTTTCCCCTTCTATTTGCCATGAAGTGATGGAGCCAAATGCTATGATCCTAATTCTTTTTTAATATTGAGTTTTAAGCCAAATTTTTCGCTCTCTGTCTGAGGGGCAAGCATCTAATTTAACACCCGCATCAAGGAGTCTCCTGGAACAATCTCCAGGATGGAAGCTGGTGGACACTGTATTTGCATCTCCCTTCGTTATGCTCCTGAGGACCAGTGTCTGCTGGAGGGAAGTCTTTGCACACATCTGGTGCCCCAGTTTTTATGGCTGCCACACCGGGGATGCCTCCTGACTGCCTGGCTCTGGGAGCCAGGAGAGCTTATGTTCCTGGCCCCATGGGAGTATAATAATTGCTGTCACCCAGAAAGGAGCCAGTACACCTGTATATTGCCCCAATTTTTGTGACTGCTTCCGGGGACAGTTCTATATTGCCAGGCACTGGCGTCCAGTGAGGCACACATTCACGGGTTCCACAGGACTGTGTCCAAGGGGAAGAGTGTTCCTAAACACCTACCACATCCAGGCACAGCAAGAGGTAACAGGCTCAGGAACCTGGTTTTTAAGGGGGCCTATCAGCTGATGATCATGACTGTGGCATTAGGACAGGCTTCTGACTAAGTATACATCTTGGGGCCAACTCTTATCCTTCCCAAAGACCTTAGAGGGTAGACACTATCTTTGCACTCACCCTCTGCTATACTCCAGAGTGTCAGTCTTCTGGAGGGGAGCTTTACATGCACCAGGTGCCCTGGTTTTTGTGAATGCTGCCCAGGGAATATTCACTGATCACTTAACTCTGGTGGACAGGGAGGCTTACGCTTGTAGTCTCATAGGACAGTATATATTTGAATACTTTTAAAAGCTGATGCCTGAGAGGTGGGGACCTGGGGGAGAATGTGTATGTGTATGTGTATGTATAGTTATAGGTATGGCTGAGTCCCTTCACTATTTACCTGAAACTATCACAACATTGTTTGTTAATCAGCTATATCCCAATACAAATTAAAAAGTTTAAAAAAAAAACAACTTAAAAGCTGATGCCCGAGTATCTGATTTCCAGTATGCCTGAATGTAGGTGCTGAATGCCTCCCGCTTGGGACACTGAAAGGTGTTGGCACATCCTCAACTACTTGGGACTATTAAAAATATAAAAGGCTGTCTGGACAAGCACAGAGGTTTCAAAAACAACCATGAGCTGAGACAGGGTTGAATGAGAATGTTCATCTCCTACACAAGGCCACTCCTTCAAGATGGGAAGAGGTTCTTGTTTCATCTTCTGTTTAGAAACTGCCACAGAGAGTCAAGCAAAATGAAGAAAGCGAGGAATATGTACCAAATGAAAGAACAAGGGAAGTGTTAAGTTACTCAGTTGTGTCAGACTCTTTGCGACCCCATGGACTGTAGCCTGCTAGGCCCCTCTGTCCATGGCATTCTTCAGGCAAGAATACTGGAGTGGGTAGCCATTCCCTTCTCCCGGGGATCTTCCTGACCGAAGGATTGAACCCAGGTCTCCTGTATCACAGGCAGATTCTTTACCAGCTGAGCCACCAGGGAAGCCCCAACAAGATAAGACCATACTGAAATGTAGATAATAATTTACCTGACAAAGAGTTCAAAGTATTGGTCCAAAGATACTCACTGAATTGGGGAGAAGAATGGAAGAACACAGAGAATTTCAACAAAAAGACCGAAAATGTAAGAAAGTAACAAATGGAAGGCACAGAACTGAAGAATAATAACTAAACTGAAAAATACACTAGAAGAGTTTAAATAAGCAGATTAGATGAAGTAGAAGAAAGGATCAGCCAACTCAAAGAAGGCAGGGAAACTCACCCAATCAGAGCAGCAAAAAGAAAAAGGAATGAAAAAAAAGAAAATACCTTAAGAGACTTATAGAATAACAAATGAAGGAAGGAAATAAAGACTAGAGCAGAAAATAAAGAAACAGAGGCTTAAAAGACAACAGAAAAGCTCAACGTAACTAAAAGCTGATTCTTTGAAAATATAACCAAACTGACAAACGTTTAGCTAGCGTTTCAGAGAAAAAAAGAGCACAAATGAATAAAATCAGAAATGAAGGAGGAACTATTAAATTCACATCAAAGAGATAAAAGGGATCATAAAAGACTACTATGAACAATTATACAGTAACAAATTGGACACCCTGGGAAAAATGGGTATTTGCTAGAAATATAGAACCTACTGACTGAATCAAAATGAATAGAAAATCTGAACAGACCAATTACTTGTAAGGAGATAAAATCAATCATCTAAAACAAAAGTCCAGGACAAGAAGGCATCACTGGTAAATTTTACCAAACGTCCAAAGAATAATTAATACCAGTCCTTCTCAAACTCTTGTAAAATAAAGACTAAAAATTTAGAAGTTTTTCCTTCTCCATTATAAAAACCATAAATGTTGGTTTAAGGGAGACTTGAAGATATGGAGAATATAAAGAAAAAAAATGATACCAATAATACAACCTCTATTTCGTTCTGAGAATCCTAAGTCAGCTGGAAAGTCATTCAAATTCGAGGCTGTCACTTTGAGCTATTTTACAAATACTCATTTTCTTAACTTCACCCTGACCCCTTAGCACACTAGAAAAGGAAAATAAAAGTTGAAGACTGTTCCCTACTTTGTTTTGTTTTCTTTACTGAAGTATGGTTGATTTACAATATTTCAGGTATATAGCAAACTGATTCCAATATATATAAATATAAACATAATATAGACTTCCCAGGTTGCTCAGTGGTAAAGAATCTGCCTGCTAATACAGGAGATAACAACAACAATATATATATATATATATATATATACACACATATATATATGGTGGTGCTTTACTTGCTTTACACACATATACATATATGTGTGTGTGTATATATATATATATGGTGGTGCTTTACTTGCTAAGTTGTGACCAACTCTTTGCAACCCCATGGACTGTAGCATGCCAGGGATTTCCAAGGCAAGAATACTGGAGTGGGTTGCCACTTCCTTCTCCAGAGGATTTCCCAATCCAGGGATTGAAACCTTGTTTCCTGCGTATCCTGCTTGGCAGTTGGATTCTTTACCACTGAGCCACCTCAGGACTTCATATACCCAGTTTCTTTTCCATTACAGGTTATTACAAGATATTGAACATAATTCCCTGTGCTATTCAGTAGGTCCCTATTGTTATCTGTTTTATATATAGTAGTGTGTATCTGTTAATCCCAAATTCCCAATTTATCCCTCCTCCCTTTTCTGCTTTGGTAACCGTAAGTTTGTTTTCTATGTCTGTGAGTCTATATATGTTTTGTAAATAAGTTCATTCGCATCATATTTTTAACCTACTTGTCTGTGCGGAGTCTCAGTTGCATGTGGGACCCAGTTCCCTGACCAGTGATGGTACCCGGGCTCCGTGTACTGGGAGTGCAGAATCTTAGCCACTGGACCACCAGGGAGGTCAGACGCCACAAATAAGTGATATATCACATTTGTTTTTCTCTAGAGGACTGTACGTTTTGTAGAAGGTTTTGGTACCATTTTTATACCTCACATTGAGATAAATAAAGTATCAATTCAAAGTGTTAGTCGCTCAGTCATGTCTGACTCTTTGTGACCCCATGGACTGTAGCCCACCAGATAACTCTGTCCATGGGATTTCCTAGGTAAGAATACTGTCGTGGGTAGCCGTTCCCTTTCTCCAGGGGATCTTCCCAACCCTGGGATCAAGCCCAGTCCTCCCGCATTGCAGGCGGATTCTTTACCACCTGAGTCACCCGGGAAGCCAAATAAAGTATAGGGTGTAGGAAAAAGAGGTTCCTTCTAACCACAAATCTGAGTCAACAACTCCCCTCTATATTATAGGGGCACTACTTGAAAAGATGGATAAACTTTTAGTAATTCATACAATAAGTATGCTCAAACCAAATTTCACCCTCAAAATAAAACCTGTCTAGACAAGCGTATTAAATTCTGGTTGTCCTGGTTGCCTTTCTGTCAATATATTTCTGTTGACCCAAATCCAAGTTTGAAGTAAAAATTCTTCCCCTCCTGGACATTAGCCATCTTTACTCTTAGTTATTTCTTGGACTACCCTGCAAAGTCTTTTGTTGTTATCTTAGGCAATCACCCAGAAACATAAGTGCTATAGGCCCAGGAAAACTTAAATCTCAGTGATAATCTTCAATATTTTATTGAACAACTAAAAGCCATTTACTTAATGGGAAGTATTACAATGCACAATGCCATTCCAATCAAGATTTAATTCATTTGAAGGCAGACTTTCAACTTTTAAGAGCATAAACCTGTATCTGGCTTATGAAAGAAGCCACTACAGTTAAATTTCACAGGAATGTTTAAACATCCATCTATAGCCAACCCTGATATACTTTTACCACTCTGATACTACAGTTACCTGTTTGGATTCATTAGGAATATTTTTAACCAAATGGTCTAACAGAGACAAGATCTTAATGTATCTGAACTCTGGAAAGCTGCAGTGAAACTGAGAATTTGGACGGTATCATAAAAAGGCAATCTGAGATGCCTCTGGGTGTGTGTGAGGGCAGGGGAGGCAATAAGCAAATACATGAATTAGGGTTTCATTTACGCCATTGGTTGCAAATTAGATGTTTTGCCTTGATTAAATCCATTAGTGGGCACAAGTGGAAAAAAATGTGTTGTGAATATGATATGGTTTGAATTTCTCATATCTGAGTCAATACTAGGGACAAGAGTAATGTGAGCATACAGAAGAACCCAGAGAGAACCACGACCGTCTGAATAAAGGTTATATCTGGTTTTACAGTAGAGGGGAAGTTATGGTTATTATAGAAATCATCACACATTATTTATTTATAGTTTGGTCCTATTGTTCTTCAGTCGCTCAGTCATGTCCAACTCTCTGCGATGCCATGGACTGCAGCACACTAGGCTTCCCTGTCCTTCACCATCTCCCGGAGCTTGCTCAAAATCATTTCCATTGATTCGGTGATACCATCCAACCATCTTATCCTCTGTCGTCCCCTTCTCCTCCTGCCTTCTATATTTCCCAGTATCAGGGTCCTTTCTAGTCAGTTCTTTGCATCAGGTGGCCAAAGTATTGGAGCTTCAACTTCAGCCTCAGTCCTTCCAATGAATATTGGAGTTGATTTCCTTTAGGATTGACTGGTTTGATCTCCTTACAGTCCAAGGGAATCTCAAGAGTCTTCTCCAACGCCATAGTTCAAAAGCATCAATACTTTGGTGCTCAGCCTACTTTATGGTCCAACTCTCACATCCATACATGACTACTGGAAAAACCATAGCTTTGACTAGACGGACCTTTGTCAGCAAAAGTAATGTCTCTGCTTTTTAATATGCTGTCTAGGTTGGTCATAGGTTTTCTTCCAAGGAGCAAGCATCTTTTAATTTCATGGCTGCAGTCACTATCCGCAGTGATTTTGGAGCCCAAGAATATAAAGTCTGTCACTATTTCCACTGTTTCCCCATCTATACGCTATGAAGTGATAGGACCAGATGCCACGATCTTAGTTTTCTGAATGTTGAGTTTTAAGCCAGCTTTTTCCCTTTCTTTCACCTTCATCAAGAGGCTCTTTAGTTCCTCTTTGCTTTCTGCCATAAGGGTGGTGTCATCTGCATATCTGAGGTTATTGATATTTCTCCCAGCAATCCTGATTCCAGCTTGTGCTTCATCCAGTCCAGCGTTTCTCATGATGTACTCTGCATATAAGTTAAATAAGCAGGGTGACAATATACTGCCTTGACGCACTCCTTTCCTGATTTTGAACCAGTCTGTTGTTCCACGTTCGATTCTAACTGTTGCTTCTTGACGTGCATACCAGGTTTCTCAAGAGGCAGGTAAGGTGGTCTGGTATTCCCACCTCTTTAGAATTTTCCACAGTTTGTTGTGATCCACAGTCAAAGGCTTTAGCGTAGTCAATGAAGCAGAAGTAGATATTTTTCAGGAACTTGCTTGCTTTTTTATGATCCAATGGACATAGGCAATATGATCTCCAGATCCTCTGCCTTTTCTAAATCCAGCATGAATATCTGGAAGTTCTCGGTTCACACACTGTTATAGCTAGCTTGAGGATTTTGAGCATGACCTTGTTAGCATGTGAAATGAGTGCAATTGTGTGGTAGTCTGAATATTCTTTAGCATTGTCCTTCTTTGGAACTGGAATGAAAACTGACCTTTTCCAGTCCTGTGGACACTACTGTGTTTTCCAAATTTGCTGGCATATTGAGTACAGCCCTTTCACAGTATCATCTTTTAGGGTTTGAAATAGCTTAGCTGGAATTCCATCATCTCCACTAGCTTTGTTCATAGTGATGCTTCCTAAGGCCTATTTGACTTCACACTCCAGGATGTCTGGTTCTAGGTGAGTGATCACACCATCATGGCATCCGGGTCATTAAGATCTATAGTTCTATAGTATAGTATCTATAGTTTCTATAGTTCTTCTGTGTATTTTTTGCCACCTCTTCTTAATATTTTCTGCTTCTGTTAGGTCCATCCCATTTCTGTTTTTTATTGTGCTCATCTTTGCATGATATGTTCCCTTGGTATCTCTAATTTTCTTGAAGAAAGCTTGAGTCTTTCCCATTCTATGGTTTTCTTCTTCTTCTTTTTTTTTTTTTTTTGCACTGATCACTTAGGGAGCCTTTCTTATCTCTCCTTGCTATTCTTTGGAACTCTGTATTCAGGTTCTGGATATTCACTGGAAGGACAGATGCTGAAGCTGAAGCTCCAATACTTTGGCCACCTGATGCAAAGAGTTGACTCATTGGAAAAGACCCTGATGCTGGGAAAGATTGAGGGCAGGAGGAGAAGAGGATGACAGAGGATAAGATGGTTGGATGGCATCACCAACTTGATGGACTTGAGTTTGAGCAAGCTCTAGGAATTGCTGATGGACAGGGAAGCCTGGAGTGCTGAAGTCTGTGGGGTCACAAAGAGTCAGACATGACTCAGCAACTGAACTGAACTGAATTGATTCAGGTGGGTATATTTTTCATTTTCTCCTTGCCTTTCACTTCTCTTCTTTCTCAGCTTTTTGTAAGGCCTCCTCAGATAACCATCTTGCTTTTTTTTTTGCATTTCTTCTTCTTGGGGATGGTTTTGGTCACTGCCTTCTGTACAATGCTACGAATGTCCATAGTTCTTCAGGTACTCTGTCACATCTAAACCCTTGAATCTATTTGCCATTTCCACTGTATAATCATAGAGGATTTGATTTAGGTCATACCTGAATGATCTAATGGTTTTTCCTACTTCTTTCAATTTAAGTCTGAGTTTTGCAATAAGGAGTTCATGATCTGAGCCACAGTCAGCTCCCAGTCTTGTTTTTACTGACTGTATAGAGGTTTTCCATCTTTGGCTACAAAGAATATAGTCAGTCTGATTTTGGTGTTGACCACTGGGGATGTCCATGTGTAGAGTCATCTCTTATGTTGCCAGAAGAGGGTGTTTGCTATGACCAGTGTGTTTTCTTGGCGAAACTCTGTCAGCCTTTGCCCTGTTTCATTCTGTACCCCAAGGTCAAATGTGCCTGTTACTCTAGGTATCTCTTTACTCCCTACTTTTGCACTCCAGTCCCCTATGATGAAAAGGACATCTTTTTCAGGTGTGAGTTCTACAAGATCTTGTAGGCCTTCACAGAACCATTCTACTTCAGCTTCTTCAGCATTACTGGTTGGGGCATATACTTGGATTACTGTAATACTGAATGGTTTGCCTTGGAAACAAACCAAGATCCTTCTGTTGTTTTTGATGCTGTATTAAATTTACAAAGATTGTCTATGGTTCTCACAACAGAGTAAGGATTCAATCATTCTAAACCTCTTTTTGTTATCTTCATAAATTCCCATGCCAATGAACCCCGGTAAGTGCTGTTAATGTAAGATATGGGCTTCCTTGGTGGCTCAGCTGGTAAAGAATCTGCCTGCAATGTGGGAGACCTTGGTTTGAGTCCTGGGTTGGGAAGATCCTCTGGAGAAGGGAATGGCTACCCACTCCAGTATTCTGGCCTAGAGAATTCCATGGACTGTAGTCCATGGGGTCACAAAGAGTCAGGCAAGACTGAGCGACTTTCACTTTCAATGTAAGATATATGAAGTGGGATGGATTATATCAGACTATTTATTAACAGAATTTAGATTCTATAAATGGTCCCTCATTTCAGAATTCTCTCTTAATACTGGCTATTTGTATGATAAAACCAAAGTTAAATCTCCTGGAATTCCTTGTAAGGAAAGTTTTTTTGGAAGGAATACTTCAAAACCACAAATGGTGTAAGTAGAAGATGCTAAGGACATGTTTAGTAACAAAAAATGGTTTATAAACGACTATATATTAGGAGAACAATCTGCATCCCTCGTAAGAAAGAGAAGGACACAGAGAAGCTTGAGCAAGGGCACTGCTGGGGAGAAGGGTGGAGAACACAGAGGGTCTCTAGCGGACTCAGGTGTCTAATACAAACTTAAGCTCATTTCTTAACAAGAAGGGTATGTGTGTGACATAGATCTTCTCTACATCCTCCTCCCTTACTAAAATCAACATTGCTCACCAATTCTTTTGTGACCATAGAGTCTTCTCTCTCAGTGCCAAATCTGGGTTGCAACGGGGCAAAATCAGAGATGGCACAGACAGATACTGAAGCCAAAGGACAAAGGGGCAGCTGACATTTGCCTTATTTACTATTATTTTAGTATGAAACATATTGACATCTGTAAACATGAAATAAAATCTAGCAACTGACACAGTATTCTTTTCAAGAGAAGTGTAATTGATACCACAATTCACAGATCTTCAGATCCCTTTGTGTGTTTGTCACTGGCCCTGTTTACTTCTTGAGCTTATGTGAATGCCAATGTTACAGGTAAGCAGTGCTTTCCCTCTCCTCTGAGAGAAACAAATAGCGCAGTTAGTGATGGTTGGGGGAGGGGTTGGGCTTGAAAGAGGGCTGGCCATCTAAAGAATAGATGAGATGATACAGGCAAGGCCCTCTCATCAATATCTAACACACACCAAACACTTAACAAATGTGACCAATTATTATTAGTAGTAATAGTAAGACACATAGGTCCTTCTGCCGGCTTCTGTTTCTACGAGGTTTTGCCTTCGTCTGTGGCACAAGGACTATTACATCAGAGACCAAGGGAGACAGGACTGGGCAAGGGATGACTCCTCTGCCCCTGAAGAATCTGCTGTCCAGGTAAGGTGGGGTCTGCCTCTGTTTCCACTAACTACTTTTCCTCTCCACCTTTAAGTCTAGCTGAAGAAAGCCTACAGCATTCTTGCCAACAAGGTTGAGGTCTCTGGGTTTCAAATGCATCTTTGATAGATGCTTCTGACTGCTTCGAAGTGTCAGGTGCATTCCTCTCCACATTTAATGCTAATCTCCCCTGTCATCTTGGTATAAATAACTACATAACCGTGTCAGGAGGCCCCAACATAAATCCATCAGGAGTTTTAATTATTCTCCAGTGACACTGTCTTCTATAAAATCAGAGGAATGAAAACCTAACCAGTGACTCTGCATGTGTGTGCATGGTGGCAGAGGCTATCCCCCAACAGCCAGGGCACCTACAGAGGAATAAGACAGAGAGCCCACACCCAGTCCAGGATGTGTGAGGCAGCACTGCGCTCTGAGACTGGTTGGGGGACGATTTCATGGTGGAAATGCTGGCAGCATCTCCCTGTCCCCTGGGGGCACATAAATGACGCTTATAAGGTCAGAGGAAGACAAACCTGCTGCATCCTCACTGCTTCATCCCAGGCAACCTCTCCAGTCCTCCAGTTCTCATCTGTAAACAGGGATCATAACCATGTACATGGCAACAGGCTGTTGTGAGAATTAAGCAAGATAATGTATACATGATACGTATATCGTAAATGCTCAATAAATATTAGCAACACTAAGAGAAACGCAGAGGAAGTCCCCGGTATGTTTGAGAGCACAGGCTGCTCCGAGAGTCTAGGTGCCCGTCCCCCAACCTGTGGCCTGGTGGGGGAGCTGAAAGAAGAGTATCTTATCTCCCTCCTGTATTTAACAGTAAACTTAGTGAACACTTAAAAATAAAGGAACACAATTGCTTCAGATTTCACAAATCCAAGCACAACCCCCAGCAAATTCATTCAATACATAAAATGTATACATTTTAGTGTGCTTTGCTTTATTGCCCTTCAAAGAAACTGAAGGTTTTTTACAAACTGAAGGTTTGTGGCAATGAGTCTGTAGGTGTCACTTTTGCAAAAGGATTTGCTGCCTTCATTTCTATGTGTCATATTTTGGTAATTCTTGCAATATTTTAAACTTTTAAGTTATCATTATATGACTTATGGTGATCTGTGATCAGTGATCTTTGATGTTACTCCTTAGACCTCCTGACGGCTCAGGTGATGGTTAGCATTTTTCAGCAATGAAGTTTTTTTTTTTTTCGGGATGGGGAATACATGTAACTCCATGGCTGATTCATGTCAATGTATGACAAAACCCACTACAATATTGTAAAGTAATTAGCCTCCAACTAATAAAAATAAATGAAAAAAAAAAGCAATTAAGTATTTTTTAATTAAGGTATGTACATTGGTTTTTTATTCATAATGCTATTGTACACTTACCAGACTATTGTAAAGAGTAAAGATAATTTTTATATGCACTGGGAAAACAAAGCATTCATGCCATTCCCTTTATTTTGACATTTGCTTTATTGCAGCGGTCTGGGATTGCAATATCTGAGATTATGCCTATAAATTAAGGGACTCACATAATCCAGTGTTAGAGGCTAATTTTTTTCAAAGAAACAGTCCAACAACCAAAAATAATTAAAAATAAGTCTAATCCTTTATTCAGGTTCCTCAGATTCTACCAAAGGCAGATTCATAAATAATCCACTGACATATTTCTGTGTCCCTTTGCTTTCCCCCTGAACTTCACTACACTCTTCAGCCACACTGGAACTTCCCCCTCTGCTGCCACAAGGCCGAGCGGCTCTACTAACTCTCGGCCCTCTCACCCAGCCCCGCTCTTGACTGTGCAGGTCAGCGTCGCCTCTCCCTACTGAGAGGTGGGCAGGAGAGGTAAAGCCTGGCTGAAATACGATTCTCCTCAGTGGGCAGCTCTGCAGACTCATATTAATTGTTGTTACCTCTGCATACACAAAATACAAGATGACCTCACTCTACCTTTCTTTCTCCTCATTCTTTTTTTCAATTTATTATTTTATCTTGGCTATACCGGGTCTTTGTTGCAGTGTGTGGTCTTTCTCTAGTTGCAGTGCATAGGTTCTCTAGTTGTAGGCTCGGACTTAGCTGCGCTGCAGCATGTGGGACCTTAAGTTCCCCGACCAGGAATCAAACCTGCGTCCCCTGCTTTGGAAGGCAGATTCTTAACTCCTGGATCATCCATGAAGTCCCTATTAGTCCTCACTCTTAATTCAAGACTTTATTTGAAAAGATGCAAAGATAGAAAACCTTACTACTCCAAATGAGAAATGTATGTTTCCTATCTCTCCTTCTCCCTGTGTTTAGAAAAGAAAAGGTTCATGAGATGGTCATTAATATAACTCTGCTATTAAAACTCCACTGAGATAAGTCACTGGAAGAAGGATGGAAAAGAAACTATAAGGAATGATAGACAGGGTGCTGCCAAGCAGCTGATCTATTTTCATAAAGCACTTCAGACATAAATGGCATTTATATGATGTGGAGGAGCCTTCCCTCCCCTCCCCTGACACAGGAAGGGCAAGGAGATGCAGACAGTAGTAAAGTCAGGTGTCTCGATATGGGGCCACTGCCCTCTAGTGTGTACTTTAAAATCTGTCAAATACTTTGATCCTAGGAAATTGGAGATCTTTACCCCAATGGCAGTAGGAAAACAGAATAAAGCGCGAACTCTTGTTGAACTACCCAGCAGAATCATTTTAAAATAACGTAAGTTATTAATAGTGAGACTTGATGGCTTCCAACCACCTTACTCTCTCTTCTCACACTCTTATCAGGCCCTAAAAATGGATTTATTGTTTTCAGTCCAATAGATGGCCTGGAGGACAGAAGAGATATTAAAAATTTGACAAATGGTGTGGCACAGACCCTGGCATCCAGAATAGATGCCTGTGTGATGCCATCTGGCAGCGGTGCTGGGCCCCCGGGCCGGCATCCACCCCTTAGAGGCTGAATCACTGGGAGGCAGGGGCCTCCTGAGAGGGGGCCAGGTAGCCAGGAGAGGCGTGGTCTGTCACAAAAGGATGCCAAGGTCTGAACAAGTGGCTGTCTAGACCAGAGAGTTCTGGCTGAACGGTAGCTCACAAGACAGACTAGAGGACATGAAAGCATAGGACCACCTAGCAGGGCAGAAGAGTGACCCGGAGTCCAACAGCAAAGATGCTAAGGAGAGGTGCAGGGGCCCCTGCTTCTCTGCCACTGAGAGGACACATGGCCCCGGAGCAGGGCAGGGGCGTGGTGGTGTCAGAGCAGGGCCAGCAGCTTCCCGTCGCCTCCTCTCTGTGCAACAGGAAGCAGGGAGTTTGATCTGGGCTTCCACCTCTCTTGAAGTGAGAGATTAGACCGGGTTTTTTTTCTAAGAGCCCTTTTATCTTTAGGTAGGAATTATTATCCTTTTTCACGATCCAGTTTTTTCCAAAAGAATCCTACACCCAAGCTTATTTACTATAGTTTCTAATAATATCTTTGAGACAGCTCCTAGCTCATAAAGCTGCTCAGTAAATGTCTCAAAATTTTCTTGAAAGATCTGATTTCTTCACAATTTTTACATTTCTGTTTCTAATTTGTACTCCAAATTAATCTACTTGTAAGTAACTCTCAAAGATTTGCTTCTGATAATGGCTGAGGGTAACAGCCATAACTGAGTATCTATTAATATCTACCTGAGACAGTGCATTAAACACTTTATATGCATTACCCATTTAATTCCCATGACAACCATATGAGGAAGGGATTGTTATTACTATTTTCCTTAATGCAGAGGCTAAACAGGTTAAATGACTTGTCCAAAGTCATACTTAAAAGCACAAGGGCTGTTGTTAAAGTTCACATCCTCAGATTACTCTGAGAACAGAGAACCTCTCCAGGAAAAAAAAAATCCAGAACATAAACCACCAATCCTGTATTTGCAGATTTTATACTATTAATAGCAATAATATTAACAGCAACAATCCTTAAAAAGCATCTTCATTTTCATAAATACCTTTGAAAAATTTAAAGTTCTTCCCCAAAATAATACTAACATTTTAATATGATATCAGAACTTAATCTCAGATTTATGATTGCACACTATTTTAGAGATTTGTGTATTTGTGAAGAATTAGAATACACCATAATAAATCAACTCTGTACAATTGTGGAAAGCCCCCCAAAGGCAAATAAATATCCAAAGAAATCTTCCTTTCTCATACTTCTTTTTGAACAGCTTTGGGGGCAAGTTCCATATGCTTTCATGCGACATACTTAACAAAGTGAAAGTATTAGTTGCTCAGTTACGTCTGACTCTTTGTGACTCCATGGACTGTAGCCTGCCAGGCCCCTCTGTCCATGGAATTCTCCAGGCAAGAATACTGGAGAATTGGAGAGCACAGTCATTCCCTACTCAAGTGGCTCTTCCCAACCCAAGGATCATACCCAGGTGTCCTGCACTGTATGCAGATTTGTTACCATCTAAGCCACAAGGGAAGCTAAAATGACAACTTTCCTGGTGGCTCCGTGGTAAAGAATCTGCCTGGAAAATGCAGGAAATGGCTACTCACTCCAGTAAATCCCATGGACAGAGGAGTCTGGTGAGCTGAAGTCCATGGGGCCGCAAGAACTGGACATGACTTAGCAACTAAACCACCACCACCACAAATTGACGCTTGCCATTTACCTCTGTAAGAATCAAACTAGGAGCTTCTGCAGCTACTGACCTTCAACATCCCTTGAAAGGAGTTCAGGGTGGAGATCAGCAATGAGGCACTTTGTGCTCTGGGAAAAACTGGCAGAACAGGTGTTCAGATAGATATTTTCAGTAGATGATTTTATGAGCCCAATTCTCGCCTCTCCTTATATCTAGAAAAGCACTAAAAATCCTTCATGGTGATGTATGCTCCTCATGACTGGCAGTAACCTTCACTAGACTACCAGAAACCTTCTGCAAAAAACATGTGCTTTATTGCATGTACCTTCTCCAAAATCACATATATACTGACTCCCCACTACCTCTTTGGGGCAGTTTCTCAGTGCTATCTGAAATGCTGTCTCCCAGACTATAGTCCTCATTTTGCCCCTAAAGGTGGCACTAGTGGTAAAGAACTCGCCTGCCAATGCAGGAGACATAAAGAGACCTGGGCTCGATCCCTGAGTTGGGAAGATCCCCTGGAGGAGGGCATGGAAACCCACTCCAGTATTCTTGCCTGGAGAATCCCCTGGATAGGAGAGCCTGGAGGGCTATAGCCCATGGGGTTGCAAACAGTCGGACACAACTGAAGCGACTTAACACACACACACAACTTAATTACATCTCTCACATTGTGCATTTTTTTCAGTCGACAGTAGCTTTGTATATATACCCAGACTCTCCTCTATACTGATGGATTGAATCAACATGACTTGTTTATAAAACCTGACAGAGCTTGATACTATTAGTTCCAAGTATCCCTGGGGATGTAATGAATTTCTTTGGAAATAAAGAATTCATAGGACTCTACATTTCCTTCTATTCCTTTACAGAAATTACCAGCTTCGGGACCTAAGATATGGGGGTAGGGCCATGTTGTGGATTCTTTTTCTCTTAGACGGGAGGTGAGGTTGGTTGGGGTGGAGGTAAGATGGAAGGCAAAGAAGAATGGAAGAATTTGAAGTCCTATCACAGAAGTGAGAAAGGGAGAGTAAGAGACTGACCAGGCCTCGTCTAATCTAAACGTAACCACTGGGGCTGGTTTACACAGAAACTACCCCTGTAAAAGTGTTTCATTTGTCAACTCCTATCTACACAATTTTCACTAGCAGTAAACAAAAAATGATGGAGTGTTGAACTATAATTTTCAAAAAAGGAAAAACATGACTTTCATATAAGCATAGGACAAACATTTTTCTTAAGATATATTTAATTCATTGAGGAACCCAGAAGAATAAATCTGATTCATGGAAGGAGAACTCTAGAATAAGATCACAGTTAGTTAGAAAACTGGTTAATGTCTCACAAGGGTAAATAATATGTAACATTTGAGGTTATCTGATTTATGGAAGGAGAATGCTAGAATAAGATCACAGTTAGTTACAAAACTCATTAATGTCTCACAAGGGTAAATAAAATGTCACATTTGAGGTTATCTTTTCTGCTGAATAAAAATAATTTGCATCTCTACCAGGTTAAAAGCGCTGATAATTCATAATTCATCAACCTTCTGCAAATTAACATCACATTTAAAGAGTCTGGATCCTAATTAACAGTTGAGGGAAGGCAATATAATTTTCCCTCTGCCTTCTGAATTCTTAGCTGAGGCACTATGATATAAGACAAATTAATGAGAGAAAAATAAAGACGTTTATTAACATGTACAAAAAACAACTTTATTAACTCATATGTACTTGAGACATATCCAGGGGAAAAAGACTACCTTCCAAGGTGGCTTAGAATTCAAGATTAAATGCTATCTCAACAGGGAAAGGGTTGGGGAATGTAGGACTCTGAGAGGAGAATAAGTGGTTTTCAGGAAAGATGAAAAGGCCCTTAGAAGAATAGGTGGGAGGTATGATTGCTTGTGACAAAGTCTGTGAGGGTGTGGTGCTGATTCCTACTCTCCTCTCCACTGATAGGAATCAATCTTCCCTGGTTGATGATAGAAATAGGAAGAGGATCTCTGACAACTGAGTTCTTTTTGGAAGATCAGTTTTTAGGAGGATAAGGGAAGTTCATGAACTCCTTATTGCCAAATTCAGACTTAAATTGAACAAAGTAGGGAAAACCACTGGCCATTCAGGTATGACCTAAATCAAATCCCTTAAGATTATGCAGTGGAAGTGAGAAATAGATTTAAGGGACTAGATCTGATAGACAGAGTGCCTGATGAACTACAGACAGGGATCAAGACCATCCCTAAGAAAAAGAAATGCAAAAAAGCAAAATGGCTGTCTGAGGAGGCCTTACAAATAGCTGTGAAAAGAAGAGAAGCAAAAAGCAAAGAAGAAAAGGAAAGATATTCCTGTTTGAATGCAGAGTCCCAAAGAACAGCAAAGAGATAAGAAAGCCTTCCTCAGTTTTCAGTGCAAAGAAATAGAGGAAAACAACAGAATGGGAAAGACTAGAGATCTCTTCAAGAAAATTAGAGATACCAAGGACATTTCATGACCAGATGGGCTCAATAAAGGACAGAAATGGTATGGACCTAACAGAAGCAGAAGATATGAAGAAGAGGTGGCAAGAATACACAGAAGGACTGTACAAAAAAGATTTTCATGACCCAGATAATCACAATGGTGTGAGCACTCACCTAGAGCCAGACATCCTGGAATGTGAAGTCAAGTGGGCCTTACGAAGCATCACTACGAACAAAGCTAGTTCACTTCAGTTTGGTTCAGTAGCTCTCTCATGTCCGAGTCTTTGCGACTCCATAAACCGCAACACACCAAGCCTCCCTGTCCATCACCAACTCCTGGAGTTTACGCAAACTCATGTCCATTGAGTCGGTGATGCCATCTAACCATCTCATCCTCTGTCGTCCCCTTCTCTTCCTGCCTTCAATCTTTCCCAGCATCAGCGTCTTTTCAAATGAGTCAGCTCTTTGCATCAGGTGGCCAAAGTACTGGAGTTTCAGCTTCAAAATCAGTCCTTCCAATGAACACCCAGGACTGATTTCCTTTGGGATGGACTGGTTGGTTCTCCTTGCAGTCCAAGGGACTCTCAAGAGTCTTCTCCAACAACACAGCTCAAAAGCATCAATTCTTCTGTGCTCAGCTTTTAGTGGAGGTGATGGAATTCCAGTTGAGCTATTTCAAATCCTGAAAGATGATGCTGTGAAAGTGTTGCACTCAATAGGCCAGCAAATTTGGAAAGCTCAGCAGTGGCCACAGGACTGGAAAAGGTCAATTTTCATTCCAACCCCAAAGAAAGGCAATGCCAAAGAATGCTCAAACTATTGCACAATTACACTCATCTCACACGCTAGTAAAGTAATGTTCAAAATTCTCCAAACCAGGCTTCAACAATACATGAACTGTGAAATTCCAGATGTTCAAGCTGGTTTTAGAAAAGGCAGAGGAACCAGAGATCAAATTGCCAGTATCTGTTTGATCATCGAAAATGCAAAAGAGTTCCAGAAAAACATCTATTTCTGCTTTATTGACTATGCCAAAGCCTTTGACTGTGTGGTTCACCACAAACTGAAAAATTCTTAAAGAGATGGAAATACCAGACCACCTGATCTTCCTCTTGAGAAACCTGTATGCAGGTCAGGAAGCAACAGTTAGAACTGGACCTGGAACAAGAGACTGGTTCCAAGCAGGAAAAGGAGTTTGTCAAGGCTGTATATTGTCACCCTGCTTATTTAACTTATATGCTGAGTACATCATGAGGAATGCTGGACTGGATGAAGCACAAGCTGGAATCAAGATTGCCAGGAGAAATATCAATAACCTCAGATATGCAGATGACACCACCCTTATGGCAGAAAGCGAAGAAGAAATAAAGAGCCCCTTGATGAAAGTGAAAGAGAAGAGTGAAAAAGTTGGCTTAAAGCTCAACATTCAGAAAACTAAGATCATGGCATCTGGTCCCATCACTTCATGGCAAATAGATGGGGAAACAGTGGATACAGTGACAGACTTTATTTTGGGGGGCTCCAAAATCACTACAGATGGTGGTGACTACAGCCATGAAATTAAAAGACACTTACTCCTTGGAAGAAAACTTATGACCAACCTAGACAGCATATTAAAAAGCAGACACATTACTTTGCCAACAAAGGTACGTCTAGTCAAGGCTTTCCAGTGGTCTTTCCAGTGGTCATCTGTGGATGTGAGAGTTGGACTATAAAGAATGGTGAGAGCTGAAGAATTGACATTTTTGAACTGTGGTGTTGCAGAAGACTCTTGAGAGTCCCTTGGATTGCAAGGAGATCCAACCAATCCATCCTAAAGGAAATCAGTCCTGAATATTCATTGGAAGGACTGATGCTGAAGCTGAAACTCCAATACTTTGGCCACCTGATGCAAAGAACTGACTCATTGGAAAAGACCCTGATACTGGGAAAGATTGAGGGCAGGAGGAGAAGGGGACGACAGAGGATGAGATGGTTGGATGGCATCACCAACTTGATGGACATGGGTTTGAGTAAATTCTGGGAGGTGGTGATGGACAGGGAGGCTTGGCATGCTGCAGTCCATGGAGTCACAAAGAGTCGGACATGACTGAACGACTGAACTGAACTGAAGGGGGATTCAGAAAAAGTCTCTTCCTTGAATTTGCTGTTTTTCAAGTGCCTGCAGCTCCGAATAGTTAAAATACCCAAAGGGCATTTTATAGGGTGGCATGACCTGAACTCCTACAGTCATGTTTGAGGTGGTATATTCTGCTGCTTTCCCCTCATAAACAGGAAGCCAAACAAGGATACATCTACTATAGCATCAGCTGATTTGCAGGGAGCCCTAGTGTGACTTGGTAGGCGTAACCAGTAATGTTTCATTTCCAAAATTTTGATAAGTTTTTAAGAATTTTCAGACTCCTTGATGAATGATTTTGAAATCCAGCTTCAGTGAGTTGGAAATGACAATTCAAGATTCTGAAAAAAAAAAAAGAATTTTTATCAAGTCCCACATTTCCAGACCCTTCCATAGCAACTCTTAAGTATCCAATATTTCATTTGCACTGCCCTAAATTTTTGAAAATCTGAACATTGATAAACATACCATAAAATTAAGAATTTCTTGTTCTTTGATTCTGAACAATGTCCAGAAGAGGGTGCTGGCAGAACAACCAGCCTTGCTCCAACCTCAAAGCCAGGACACATCCTCTTGACCAAAGGTTTCACTATGGTAATCCCAAATTTGTCAAGTATTGTAATGATCATAGCATGATGTTAGGATCATCAGCATCACACTAAATAATAATACAAAAGGAGAAGTGGAAAGTTCTTAAAGTAAAAGCAACTCAGGGATACACAAAAAAATTGGTGAAAATCTTTTTATATGAGGGAAGACGTAGGAGACAAAGGATGACTTTAACTTTTCATCATCTTTCTATATTGGTTCAAATACTTTATATCTTGTGCATGACTTCTTTTATAGTATAATCAGTCATAATATTGATCATTAGAAATTAATATCTTTCTTTATAAAAATCAATACACCTGATAATGAATACTTAAAAAAAAAAACAAAACCATGCAGCATGGCTGAAAAAATCTGTGGAGGAATGATATTTTGTTCAGGAATTTATCAGTGTTGTAAGTAGAAAACAAAACTTTGGTTGTGTTTTATGCTTTATAATACTTAAACATGTCACTACTCAGAATGAATATTATAATTTATACTTGCACTCTAACACTACTCAGAATCTGTAACATTATAATTTACACTTGCCCTCTTATGAAATATAAATCTTTGGAGAGAAAAATTCATCAGAGAACAGGCAGTACATCTTTCCCATTGTATCTCTTCTTTGCTAAACTGACGTGTCTCATTTTGTTTTGCTGATGGTTTTAGGAGCAGGGTGCAGATTGCCCTGGCAGTTTCTCTGCTGCTCTGAGATATAAGTCATCTTAGCTAAGCTGGAACTGTGCTTCCCAAAGTTCTCTTTCTTATATGGTTCTGATGGCCATAAGAGACACTCTGTACAGACCAGAAGGTAGAAATGAAGAAGTCATACGCTTTATGCTCTGAAAGTTGTTGCTAGTCTGCTGCCTGCTTTACTTGGTGCATCAGACTTGTAGCAAATTCAGTTTCTCCAGGCCTCCTCCTTCAGCGTCTCTGAGTCCTGGGCCAGATGTGTGTGTGGTTCCTTGATAATGAGTGTCAGCTCTCCTGCAGGTCACCCACAGCACTGAGGCTGGAATGGTTCAGAGACACAACCGGGTCCCAGTTTGTCCTCAGGGGTCTCAATCTGTTCTCTATATCCAGCTTTCCTTCGTATCTGCTCATGTGCCAGGCCTATAGTTACTTTAGGCTCAACACAGATGAAGAATCTACAGCCTGCACAGACTGTCCTACCTTTATTCTTTTTCTTTATTCTTTTTTGAAATGTTCTTGATTTACAATGTTGTGTTAATTTCTGCTTTACAGTAAAGTGATTCAGTTTTATACATACATATATATGCATTCTTTTTTTTTTTAATATTTATTTATTTTATTTATTTATTTGGCTGTTCCCAGCCTTAGCTGCAGCATGTGGGATCAAGTTCCCTGACCAGGGATTGAACCCTGGCCCCCTGCATTGGGAGCACAGAGTCTTAGCCTCTAGACCACCAGGGAAGTCCCTGCATTCTTTTTTATATTCTTTTCCATTACGGTTTATCTCAGGATATTGAATATAGTGGGGCTTCCCTGGTGGCTCAGATGGTAAAGAATTTGCCTGCAATGCAGGAGACCTGGGTTCAATCCCTGAGTTGGAAAGATCCCCTGGAGAAGGAAATGGCAACCCACTCCAGGATTCTTGCCTGGAGAATTCCATGGACAGAGGAGCCTGGCGGACTACAGTCCATAGGGCTGCAAAGAGTCAGACATGACTGAGCGACTAAAATTTGACTTTCATTGAATATAGTTCCCTGTGCTATACAGTAGGACTTTGTTGGTTATCCATTCTATACATAGTAGTTTGTATCTGTTAATCCAAAACTCCCACTCCATTCTTTTCTCCTCCCCTCTTTCTCTTAGCAACCACAAGTCTGTTCTCCATGTCTGTGAGTCATTTTCTGTAGATCTTTTATTCTATATCACAGGTAGTCATTCTGCTTCTCAGATAAAACTCTAATTGCTACAAGTTTCCATGTACAACATCACCTTGTTGGCTTTCCATTTTGAACAACGTGTTAAACCTCAAAGGTATAATATCCACTGTGTTTGGCAGAAGGAGAAGAAGACAGGTATTTGGTAGCAGAAGAAAAGAAGGGATGCCTAGAAAGGTAAATGTTGTGCAGGATGTTCCCAGAAGTGTCTCAGTGTTAGAAGTGCCTGTGTGAGTTTATCACCTCTTATCTCCACATCCACCTTCCCTGGACATTTCTCCTCCGTCAGTAGGGACACTGGAGTGCTCCTGGGGGAAGAAGAGGATGCCGATCCTGTTGCACTCTCCCCTGCTTCCTCTCGGGGTGGGTGGAGGTCAGCAGGACGTCCAGGGGTGCTCGTCTCCATTGAGTTCCAGGCGCACCACCTGAGAGGCTTTTCAGTGGGTTTTGCCCCTACTCTGGTGGGCAGTTTCCCAGGGGATTCCTCTATGCGCACTTTCTTGGTGATGCCCCAGTGGGTGGCATCCCACAGCTGGGCTGACTGTCTGGAGGGCTGGCTTCCTGCTGCATCTCAGGGAACTTCTCTGCCATGCAGTGGGTACTAGCTACTCCATTTCAATGAAGTCTGAACCTCAGCACTGGGTAAAGGGAGGGCCCTCTTCCACATATGTTTCTTCCTTGGGTATTCTGACTCAGTTTTAGAGGCAGTGACTTCTCTTCACATGTGCTATTCTTGGATTTATTAGATTTTCTTGATTCCTCAGTAGGTAATCACCTGCTTCTAGTTAATAATTTTTTACATTTAACTTTCCCTGTGTGAAATATGATGCGTTTCCTATCTCTTAACTGGGCACTGATAAAATACCTTTTTTTTTTTTTGGCCACACCATGTGGCTTGTGGACTCTTAGTTCCCCGACCAGGGATTGAACCTGTGCCCTCTGCAATGGAAGCATGAAGTCTAACCATTGGACCACCAGGGAATTCCCAAAGTATCTTTTGCTCTTCATCGTCGTCATGCTCAGTTGTTCAGCGGTGTCCGACACGTGAGACCCCATGGACCACCAGGCTCCTCTGTCTATGGGATTCTCCAGGCAAGAACACTGGAGTGGGTTGCCATTTCCTTCTCCAGAGGATCTTCGCAACCCAGGGATCAAACCCATGTCTCTTGCATCTCCTGCACTGGCAGGAGGGTTCTTTACCACTAACACCACCTGTGAAGCCCTTTTGCTCTTAGTAGCTACTTAAAAAAAACCCCAAACCCCAGAATTTTATTAGTTCAAGATTTGTTTTAGAAAGAACACAAATTACTCTTATGTGGTTACATAAGTGAAGGGATTGCCCAAGTGTGCAATTTAGAGAGGCAATTTGCTTTCTTTGGCCACTTTTAAGAGGTATTTCTTGAACTGGGCTCCATGGACACATGTAAGCAGACCTTAAGTCAATTATTTGTATGAAACAAACCACCCTAAACACAATGGTTAAAATAATAATCTTTTGGGGGCTCTAGGGGGTAAAAAAAACCCCAATAATCTTTTATAACTTCTCACATATTTGACAGGAAGACACCAAAGTCACATGACAAATGGTGAATACACAGGAAAGGATGAAGAACTGGGAGTCACAAAGAGTCAGACACAACTGAGCAAGGTCACTTTCACCACAAGGTCCAAGGCCATTATTAAAGACCTGTGAGTTTAAAATGTATTTTTAAATTTTGTATTTTCCACTAACAGTGGAATATCAGAAAGGGAATGTAAACAAACTATCCCTTTTAAAATCACATAAAAAATAGGAATAAACCTGACTAAGGGGATGAAAGATTTATATGCTGAGAACTACAAAACATTAATAAAGGAAATTTAAGATTATTCAAAGAAATTGAAGGATATCCCATGTTCTTGGACTGGAAGAATAAATATTGTTAAAATGGCCATACTATCCAAAGCAATCTACAGATTTAATGCAATCCCTACCAAATTACCCATGATATTTTTCACAGAACTAGAACAAATAATCCTATAATTTACATGGAACCATAAAAGGCCCAGAATTGCCAAAGCAATCCTCAGGTAAAAGAACAAGGGTAGAAGCATAACCCTCTCAGACATCAGGCAATACTACAAAGCTAAAGTAATCAAAACATTGTGGTACTGGCATAAAAAGAGATATATTGGTCAATGGAACAGAACAGGGAGCCCAGAAATAAACCCACACACCTACAAACAATTAATCCTCAACAAACAAGGCAAGAATATACTATAGAGAAAAGACAGTCTCTTCAGCAAGTAGTATTGGGAAAGTTGGACAGCAGCATGTAAATCAATGAAGTTAGAGCATTCCCTCACACCATAAACAAAAATAAACTTAAAATGGCTTAAAAACTTAAACATAAGACCTGACACCATAAAACTCCTAGAAGAGATCACAGGTAAAACATTCTCTGACATAAACTGTATCAATATTTTCTTAGGTCAGTCTCCCAAGGAAACAGAAATAAAAACAAAAACAAACAAACAGAACCAAAGCAAACTTACCAGGTTATGAGTAGCACAGGAAACCACAAAATGAAAATGAAAAGACAACCTGCAGACTGGGAGAAAGTATTTGCAAATAATGTGACTTAATTAATTAATTAAGCAAGGCCTTAATTTCCAAAATATACAGTTCATACAACTCAATAATAAAGAAACAAAAGACCCAATAGAAAAATGAGCGGAAGACCTAAATATTTCTCCAAAGAAGACATACAGAGATGATCAAAAGGCATATCAAAAGATGCTCCAAGCTGTTCATTATCAGAGAAACGCAAATCAAAACTACAATGAAGTACCACTTTATATTAGTCAGCATGGTCAACATTAAAAAGTCTACAAATAACAAATTCTGGAGAGGATGTGGAGAAAAGGGAATCCTCCTACACTGTTGGTGGAAATGGAAGTTTGTACACCCACTATGGAAAACAGTATGGAGGTTCCTTAAAAAACTAAAAATACCATAAAAAGGAATGCATTTGAGTAAGTGCAAATGAGGTGGACGAACCTAGAGCCTATTATGCAGAGTGAAGTAAGTCAGAAAGAGAAAAACAAACATTGTATGTTAACAAATATATGGGATCTAGAAAGATGGTACTGAAGAACCTATTTGCAGGGCAGCAGTGGAGACGCAGACATAGAGAGCAGACTCATGGACATGGGAGGGGTAGGAAGGAAAGGGTGGGATGAATGGAGAGAGTAACATGGAAACACATACACTACCATGTGTAAAAGGGATAGCCAATGGGAATTTTCTGTAAGGCTCAGGAACTCAAACCAGTGCTCTGTTACAACCTAGAGGGGTTGGATGGGGTGGGAGATGGGAGGGAGGCTTATGAGGGAGGGGACATATGTGTACCTATGGCTGATCCATGCTGATGTATGGCAGAAACCAACACAATATTATAATTATCCTTCAATTAAAATTAAAAAAACTTAAATATAGAATTTCCATGTGATCCAATAATGTCACTTTTATGCATATATCCAGAAAAGATGAAAATTTACTTCTAAAAGATTCATGCACCCCAGTGTTCATGCACTATTTACAATAGCCAAGACAAGGAAGCAACCTAAATGTCCATTGGCAGATGAATGAATAAAGATATAGTATACATACACAATGGAATATTACTCAGCCATAAAAAGGAATAAATTGATGCCACTTGCAGCCATATGGATGCAACTAGAGATTATGATGTTAAGTGAAGTAAGTCAGAAAGGGGAAGACAAATACCATATGATATCACTTATATATGGAATCTAAAATACAACATAAATGAACATATTTGTGAAGCAGATATAGAGTCACAGACATAGAGAACAGACTTATAGTTGCCAAGGAGGAAAGGGGTGGGGAAGGGATGGAGTGGAAGTTTGGGGTTAGCAGATACAGCATATACAGGACAGATAAACAAGAGAACACAGGAAAGTATATTCAATATCCTGTGATAAACTAAAATAAGAAAGAGTATTAAAAAGAATATATGTTTATGTATGTATAACTGAATCACTTTGCTACACAGCAGAAACTTACACAACATTTTAAATCAACTATACTTCAATAAAACATATGTTTTAAGTTATGTGTTTTCTTTTTTCTGGCTGCACCAAGCATCTTGTGTGATCTTAGTTCGCTGACCAGGGATTGAACCCTTGCCCCTTGCAGTGGAAGCATGGAGTCCCAACCACTGGACCACCAGGGAATTCTTAAAAACTGTGCTGTTCAAATCAGTGAGAAGATAAAGAACATAATCACTGTTACAGAGTTCAAGTGCCTACATTTTCGTTTTGGTCTGATTCTCACCAAGGATCACCTTAAGTAAGCATGTACAATTATATTTGTTCGTTTGTGGAATAACAACTTTTTTTTTAAAAGAAATGTATTCAATGTGTTCCAATGAATACCATTGAATACATCACCATCACTGATTCTGTGTTCATTATAAGCTTTTATAGACATATAACATCAGTAAAAGAAATTTTCACATATTGAGGTATGGAGAACCCATCCTGGCTTATACATGAGTAAACCTGAATTTCACGGCAACTAAAACAGACTGTGTTCTATCAAACATGCATTGTACATCTGCTTTAATTAATAAGGAAAAGGGCCCACTGGCCAGAAGTAAAACATTTTTGTCCTGGGACACCAGTGCCAGTGCTCCCGCAGGTGCCAAGGCCATGACTGCTGTGTACATCTGATCTCTTTTTTTGAAACCTCGAAGGAATGAATCCACAACTTGCTTAACGTTCTTTGTTCTGACAAGATATAAAACAGCTGAAAAGCCTGCTTCTCTGGACCAGTTCTTCAGAAGCTATCTGAGAGGCTGTTTTCTGGGCTATCGTCCTCAGCTGACTCAAATAAAACTCTTCTATTCCTATTATCGATTGTTTGTTGGTTATTTGTGTCAACAACATATATACAGAAAAGTGTGCGAACTGTAAATGTATAGGTCATGACTTTTTTTTAACCACATCATGTGGCTTGTGGGCCTTTAGTTCCCCAAGCAGGTACTAATTTGGGCCCTCAGCAGTGAGAGTGTGGAGTGCTAATCACTAGACCACCAGGGACTTCCAAGGTCATGACTTTTAATAAAACAAACACTCCTGCATGAGCTGGTGCTCAACATTTAAGGGAGTGCTTCTCAAACTAGCCTCTGGAGGGGCCCCTGCAGGCAGAGCTCCAGCAATTCCCAAGCTTCACCAATAATTCACAAAGAGAACCTGGCTGATGGGAACCTGGGAGCTGAGCTGGCCTCTGACAGGACTGTAAAGAGAACAGAACAGAATGCAAGCAGTTACTGCAAGGGTTAAGATCAAGGTCTGGGACTTCCCTGATGGCCTAGTGGTTAAGGCTCTGTGCCTCTACAGCAGGGTTGGGGGTTCAATCCCTGGAAGGCATATCCTTGGGGGGGCGGTTTGTCAGGGGGTGGGTGGGGAAAGAATCACGGAGATGAGTAGATTTCCTGCTGCTTGGCTGTCTCCTGGGCACACAGGAAGGCAAGTTAGGATAGTCAATAAAGTAAAGTGAAGTCGCTCAGTCGTGTCCGACTCTTTGCACTGTGGTGGACTGTAGCCCACCACGCTCCTCCATCCAAGGGATTTTCCAGGCAAGAGTACTAGAGTGGGTTGCCATTTCCTTCTCCAGGGGATATTCCTGACCCAGGGATTGAACCCAGGTCTCCCGCATTGTAAGAAGACGCTTTACCGTCTGAGCCACCAGGGAAGTCCCAGGATAGTCAGTGGTTCTACTCAAATGGAACAAGAATGTCCTTAAAGGGACAATACAATGACTATGGGTTCTTTTACAGATTTTATGAAACACAGTTACACCCTAGTAGTGACTGTGTGTGTGAGACTGTGTAGTTTTAATATATTTAAAATTTTTGTGAAAAGTTGCGAAGATGGGACAGAGAGTTGTCACACACTTCTCATTCAGTTTCCCCCGTTACGAACATCTTACATGATCATGATATAGTGGCACCATTCATGAATCAATACTGGTACACTGTTATTAACTAAAATCCATAATTCACCCAGATTTTCTTAGTTTGTACCCGATGTCCCAGCCAGGGTACCACATTATATTTAGTTGTCAGATCTTCTTAGGCTTCTCTTAGTGGTGACAGTTTCTCTTTCTCAAACTTTCCTTACTTTCGATATCCTTGACAATCTCAAGGGGTCAAGTATTTTATAGAATGTCTCTTAATTAGGACTTGTCTGATGACTGTACTTTAACTACTGCTGCATATTTAGGATTATTAGTGGCTTCAGACACGTCACCAAAAACGTCAGAATTAGAAAATATGCCTCAAACTTAAAAAGTCTAAAAACCACTGGTCGAACCTCAAAACAGATTGTAAATATACATAAATGAAGTTGTCACGATGTTTATACCACCTTCAGTTTCAAAAAACCCAGGTCCGTTTATGGACCTTTCACACCATGGCTGGATAACAACCTTAATTTATAAACTGTGTGCATGTCACCCTCAATAGAGCCCACGCCATCAGCCACCCAGCCTCATTTCCCAGCTCTACTTAAAAAGGAAGGCAACAGCTTTTCATTCAAGGGTCATCATGGTAATAATTCATCCTGAGGTAAAAAGGAAGTTCAAATTAAGCCTAATGAAATTCCAGTTTTCAACAGAGTATGTTTTTAAAGTACAAGCAGAAAGACTGATCAAACTTTCAAAGAAGTATTTTCTTTTTCAACGAGTAAAGTCCAAATTAGGGAGCACAGAGGATTACACCCTATTAATCTATAATGTCTGATACCAGAAAAGTGTTCTCATTAAGGTGAAGCCATTGTAGATATACTAGAAATTAAATCCGTACAAGGGAAGTCACCAGTCATAAGCATTTGGAGCACTTAACATCATTGGCAATGCTGGAGATGGTACAATTGTTTAGCTCAATAAAAAGAGACAATACCTGATATGTCCTCTGGAGCTCAGAATTCAAATATGCAGATTGGCATCCACCCAGGCCTAAAGATGTGTTCTCTGAACCAGAAAGGACTCACCGTGTTGGCCAGTTCTAGGTAGCTTCCTCCTACAGAGTTGCCAAAGCGTGGGGACTGCGCGAGCAGCTTGCGGAGCACAGCAGCCTGCTGGTGCAAAGAGCTTCCCCCATAGTCCAAAAGCTTCTGCAGGGCTGGCTGACTCTGCAAGGCCGGGCCCTGGCGGTCCCTGGCTCCCGAGGTGTACTCCCAGCTCTCCCTGGCCGCTGATAAGGCACCTAGGTCCAGAAGAGACAGCAGGGTTGGGGGGGGGGGAGAGACGTTTCCTGCGTTAGCCTGTGGGTGGCCAAGAGGCAACGATTTGGAAATCCACGCATCAGAACACATGTGGCGCCCGGCTGCACACTAAGCATTTTCCCTTTCAAAGTGACACATGGGGTGCCTGGAGATAAAAGCCGTTTCAGGCGAAGCATTTAGAAATAACTACCCAATGAATACGCACCTTCCCCCGGTCCAACAGAAATGTTTAGCGAAAAGCACTCATGAGCCGAAAAAAGGGAAGCCTGATCACAGCTACAGCTGTCTGTGATTTAGTGTTCTGTCATCCTTTTCCCCACTTGAGCAGGAAGGAAGCAAGTGGGAAGATAGAAAGTTCGATACGGCATTTGTTGTCATTTTCTGGTGTCAAAATACTCTTACCTGGGAGAAGCTCCAGGCAGCGAGACTGCACTGCCACGGGGCCGTGCTCTCAGCAACAGAATGTGAGCACAAGTGACAAGCGCAGCTTTAGAGCCTGGCTCACAAAGCCCCGAGTGGGTTCCTCCTGCCCTCTGCCTCTGGCCGGGTGCCGACGGGCATGGCACCCTTGAAGCTGCGCGGTACAGATGGCAAAGCCGCAGGACAGAAGACGCCTGGATCTGCGAACCACCGCCTGCAGCAGGGCTGTCTGCGGAGCCCAGGTACCATTTTCCCTTTATGTGATCAGGAAAAGGAAACTTCCTTTGTGTTGGATTCACCATATATTTTTGGTTTGTGAGAGGAATTAGGATTACATTAACTATCACAGCAGATTAGACCCTAATAAAAGATGCTAACCATTAGAACAGCACAGCAAAGTACAGTGAAAAGTAAACCTAGAGAAGGTCTAACCCAGCAGCCCTCATGAGGGATGGGGGATGCTCGGGAAAAGCTTACTGGAGAAAGACTGATGCTTCAGTTGCTACATTTGCTAGAAAAAATTAGACTTCGGGTGATGCTTGCTTCTTTGTGTTTACTTCGGATTCAAAGTCCCTTGTGGGTGCAGCTGGCTGGTGGATCGTCGGTCACATGCATCTGTCTCAGCTGCAAGGAAAATGTGTTTTCCAGAGGCTGGGAAATGTGTTTTCTGGTTTCCTCTTTGGGGAGATAGGATTTGTAAGATGAGACCTTTTCCCAAGAGAAGGATGAGTATGCGAAAGACCTGGGCAGTCAGAAAACTTTACAAAAAAAGGGCTGCTCACAGGCACCAAGCTAGGTGCCGGGGATAGAGCAGTGAGCATGAGGAGCTGCAGTCCCTGCCTATGTAGTTTTCATTTCAGTGGGTCTTGATACATGACTTTTAATTGCAAAAAAAGGGATTCATTAAAATGATTCAATTTGTACTACGAAAGAACATATGCAGATTCCTCTACAATTTACTTGAGTGTAATTACATACAGAAAACTACAAATTATGTACAGCAGGTTCTGATGTGAATTTCCAATCTCCTCTTATTGGGAACTGGTGAATTTCACCAAGGTAATTAGGAAAACTGTCTTGTCTGGAACCACTTCAGATACTTTTCCTCTACTGTTCATATTCTGCTGATCTTCTTTAGTCAATCTGACCCAACATTCTTTTCATACAATGATATATAGCAGGGTGACATGTCTTTACCAAAGCAGACAATTCTGTTACTATGTTTGCAACTGCCCAAAGTTTATTTTAATATTAAAGTCTATTCACTGAATTGCAAGGGTGGCTTTGCTTTCCATTTCAACACAGACTTCAAAATGCTTGCCCTGCTTCTGTACACTCCTCTGAACGCTCTCTGTCTGCCTGGCCTCCTCACATTCTCTGTCCTGGCTCCAGTAACGTGTGGCCAGAAGACTGAGCTCAGGAATGGGCTGAATCATTGCTAGCCTGGTAGGTCATACATAAGGCAAGCAGCATAGGGTTGGGCACTTGTCTTGTATGTTTGACTATGGTATCCCCAGCACCTTGCACATAGCCTGTGACATATCTGGTGTTTATTACACATTTATTGAATGGGTTGCTGAATCACTGGCAGTTGTAGTACCCCAGGGTTTCACTTCTTAATCAGGAAAAGCAAGATGAAGATTAATTTAAAAAATCAAAGTAAATGATACACTTAAACTTCTTTCTTTATGCAAAGTTGTTTACGAGAACTTTGTTTCAAAAAATAAAACACACCAGCTCTTGGACTAGACAGCCCAAGGAAGCTTCATTTGAATTTATTATGCTGTATTAACAGACCCAAATCCAGTTTCGGGCAGAGTCATATAATCAGGTTAACTAAGCTCCATGTTAATCAGAAAGATGAAAAGGCCCTCACACTATTACCTTAACAACCTTTGCTGAAGTGATGCTGAGAACTCAGATCCTCTGCCAAGGAGCCAAGACAATCATATTAGCGTCTACATAAACGGACCACAAACAACGAAGTGCATTTTAAAACAATACAGTAGGTGTGTGTAGCTGAGACACTCTGCTGTACAGCAGGAGTTAATACAACGTTATAAGTCAACTACATTTCAACTAAAAGACACAGTAGACTATTCCCATCACTCTCCTCCAATCTGTTGTCACACTAGACGTTTCTATATAAAACCCAACAATCCTGAGGCAAAACCAGTCATTTAACTTGGAAGAACTCATGGAAAAATTTGAAATATGTATTTCATATTGCTCTATGAAATATGATAGTGTTTGATGTTTTTAGGCTCACCTTCAGCCTCATGCCAGTCTCTGTTCACTCTCTTGCTAACCTCAAAAGAAGCCTCTCTCCCTGAACTTGGACACATTGTCGTCTACAGGGCCCCATGCTCACTGGCCTCTCTGGCGCCCGTCCTCAGGAGGACACTCACCCCATCAGGAGGCCGCCGCCACCATGACCCCATCGAACTCCATTCTCCCCTCCACGGTCCCCACGGCTCCATCTCTGACAACTGGCACACTGGGGTTAAGGCTTTGGGGGTGGGCACGGAATACCCAGAGCGTGACGAGCCCTGAGCAGGGGCTCTCCCGGCCGTCAGGACAGTGACTGCACAGAGCCCTCTAAACACCAGAGGCCGAAGCACTCCCTGGGCCTGGAGAGCTCTGCACATGGAGAACCAAGGAGGCCCAAGGTCTGCCTCCATAATCCTCGCGGGGGCTCTGAAGGAAGAGGTGAGATGTGTTTCTTAAAAGCTGAATGTTTAGTGTGTAAAGGTGGCAGGGCACAGATTCCAAATGTTTCTCTTATCAGAAAAGCATAAGAAACAAGTGGCAATTTGATATGTTTATAAAATACATCACTGGGAAACCCTGCTTTCAGAAAGCATGCTAGAACAGAAAATCTGCCAAACACTGAGATCCTTGCTCTGCTGGGTACTTGGCAGCTACAAGCTAGGGCTTTAATCCCATTTTCAAAGTGACACCCAGGTTTGGTTCTAAAGCCTGCAATTAGCGTGCTTATGCAGCAAAGGCACCATGCCACCTTCCATGAACCAAATCCCCTGTGAGAATAAGGCAAACCAACATGTGATACACCTGATATTTATGTTAATGACACAATAATCATGAAGGATAAAATTTATTCAAAGCCACTAAGGACCAGGTGCTGTCCTAAGACTCTTACATACGCTACCTTACATAGATCTATGTACAGCCTATGAACAATGAATTCATTTTTTTCCATTTTAAGAAAAAGATATTTTCTTTCACTTTAGAGACTTTGCTCATTTACACAGAACAGTGGTTAAGAGCTGGGGTTTTGCGGTCAGATTCCTTGAGGTCAAGTCAAGAGTCACCATGACCAGCTATGTGACTTCAAGCAAATTATGTAACCTAAGCTTCAGTTTTCCCATCTTCATAATCAGCATGTCTAGCGCTAATTCACTTCAGTCATGTCCAACCCTTTGCGACTCCATGGACTGTAGCCCACCTGGCTCCTCTGTCCATGGGATTCTCCAGACAAGAATACTGGAGTGGGTTGCCATGCCCTCCTCCAGGGGATCTGATCGACCCAGGGATCAAACCTGTGTCTCTTTACACCTCCTGCACTGGCAGGCAGACTCTTTACCACTAGCTCAATAGTATGTATTTCATAGATGTGTTGTGAGAGCTAAGATTCAAATATGTAGAACATTTCAGACAATTCCTGGTATATGACAAACTGACCAAGAAATGTGAGCAATTATCTGGTCACAGCTCATGATTTTAGTTATTTGTAATCCATTTTGGACAATTTAATAGGGAACAAACACATGAGGGAAATTGTATACCACCCAGGTTCTGAAAGGTACCTGTTAAAATGACCAGTTCTTAAAAAATACATCTTTGGCACCTAACCTGTGACTAAAACGTCACCAATAGCTTTGTAGTATACTTAATATCAGCATTAAAGACAATGAAAATAGCCAATTAGGTCAGGGCCAAAGTTATGTTTCCCTGAGAATGGAATATTCCATTAATAAGTCAAAGTCTCCAGTTATCAGGTTTGATAGACTTTGTTTCCTCTATTCTACTTGGCCAACTCATATCCAGAGGACACCTGGCCTCCCCAAAACCTGTGGCCAGGACCATGAGGAAATCTGTCCTGCCCAGCAGTGGCGGCAGCAGGGACAGAGTAGACATTTGTTCATCAGACTTGTGCTCTGGCTGTCCTGGCCACTCCTGTTTGCTGCCTCTGGTTCTTTCTTTTCCATCCTTCATTTGAACGCCAGAGGCTTCTCATCACATCACAGGCAGGTGATAACACGGCGTTTAGGGGATCCTGAGACATGTACTAACAGTGTTTTGTGATACTGTTTGTATTTAGGGCTCATTAATCTTGCATTTATGTGGATTGTTTAGAGAGAACTCCGTAATTTATTACCATCAGTGGCAAGAGAGAAAATACTCCTTTTAACTGGAAGCAGCTACCTGTCTGCACTCAGACCTAACACACCAACAGAAAGAAGCGCAGGGAATTTGAAGCAACTGACGGCCAGGTGTCAGCCGTCCTCGTCACAGCACGTTTACGATTCCTAACACTGACATCAGCAAAAGCAGTAGTAAATCACTCAGTCCAAAGCAGAATCACCATATGAGTCTTCAGTCATTTATTAATGCCAACTCTTGGTACAAAATTCAGGAGCTTAATTCCCATGAGGGCCTCCAGCTTTCTCTAGCACAAATTACATTGCAAACACAGGCTGACTATCTTAAAATTTGTGTCTGTGGTTTCAAGGAGAATTGGGGAGAAAAGGATAGCTAAAAGAAACCTGTGTCCTTCTGGGAAGAAACAAAAAGTAATTTGAAGCACATATCTTACTAAGGGGAGGTAAATAATATTACCTCCCTGGTGATAAAAGTCAGTTTTTTGGCCTTTGGCAATCTCTAGGAAGTGAGCCTATTAGTGTTCTATTTTGAATACAGATCACGTGTCCTTTCTGGGGACAATGCACTGAATTTCAGTGGCACATCAGAGTGGACGATGCATTCTGAAATGCAATTCCCTTCCCCAACCTACCCACAACCCCAAAACTACTGACAGGTGACAAGAAAGAAAGAAATGAAGAAATACATTTTTTTATTGAAGTATGCTTATCAACATCATCATCATTAGTGGATACTTCTTAATGTTACACTCTGTACAAGCAAGTTCAACAGTGCCTGATATGTTTAAATAAAGGCTTGAGAACACTAAATGGGAGATAGTTTAGAAACAGTCAAAGGGATAGCTAGAACAGCTTTTAAAATTATTCTTCAGCTTGAGAGTCTACTATTCTGTTGTTCACCAACTTTAATATAAAAAGCAGTGTATTCCCTTCAGCAATGAAAAAAGATGCTGAGGTAATCATCGTTAACCTTTTAAAAAATTAAAAATAATATTTGGCATCTTATCTTGATTTGTCTAAACTGGACAAGTGAAGGCAATAAGCAAGTGGGTGGGTAATTCAGGGCTAAAGAATTCTTAAGGGATTTTAGGGAAAGTGTGTTAAAATAAGGAGCACTGGAGTAAAGAAGAGTAATTAAGCTTTACTTCACGCTGAGGCTGGCTTGGAATTGGGGGGCTAATACCTACTCTCTACAAGAGTTCAAGATTTTTTTAAAAGATTTTGTCTCTCTTGGTTAGAAGGCAGAGATTGTATTCTGGATCAATTTACTCTTCTCTTACAAGACATATTAATGGACCATGTATTCAGTAGGCCCTTGGTAGTCACTGATTTTTAAGTATCATAAGACAAAATGGGGATTGTTCTCTGTGGTGAGAAGAATCATACCTATGCCTTATCAGCATGCCCCACAGGGGTCCTCATGATTCTGGCTGAAAAATTAGTCTGATCGAAACGGGAAAATGCCAGGGTGGGGAACACACAAATAGGAGTACAAAAAGTAAATAGTGATTCTAGCTTCTCAGTGAAAAAAATAGAATTCTTTTATTCTTTATTACTGAAAAGTTGGTGGTTTTTATTTAAGCTTTTCTAAAAAAATATGATAGATTATATTAATTTTCTAATGTTAAAGCAAGTTTGCATTCAAGAGACAAATACAACATAGTCAAAATATGTGCTATCTTGTTTACGTATTATTGATTTTGATTTGCTAGCATTTTATTTACAATTTTTACATCTCTGTACAAAAGTAAAACTGGCCTATAATTTTCCTTCACTGTACTGGTCATGCTTTGGTATCAGGGTTATATGTAAGCTTATGTGAGACTACAGTTAATTGCTCTTTCAGCATTAGATGTGCTTCCCTGCTAGCTCAGCTGGTAAAGAATCCACCTGCAATGCATGAGACCCCGGTTCAATTCCTGGGTCGGGAAGATCCACTGGAGAAGGGACAGGCTACCACTCCAATATTCTTGGGCTTCCCTCGTGGATCAGCTGGTAAAGAATCTACCTGCAATGCGGGAGACCTGGGTTCAATCCCTGGGTTGGGAGGATCCCGTGGAGAAGGGAAAGGCTACCCACTCCTGTATTCTGGCCTGGAGAATTCCATGGACTATACAGTCCATGGGGTCACAAAGAGTTGGACACGACTGAGCCACTTTCACTTCACTTCACTTCAGTGTTAGGTAGACTTTGCCGGTGAAGTTGACTGGGCCTCAAGTGTTCTCTGTGGAAAGATTTTTTAAAAAATTACTGTTTTAATTTCATTACTAGTTATAAAACTATTCATGTTTTATATCCCTTAATGAATCAGTTTTAGTAAGCTCTACTTTCTGGAAATTTCCTTATGTCTTCTAAACTTTTAAGTATATCAGCAGAAAGCTATTTATAATATTTTCTTTTTCTTTTTCTGTCTGCAGCATCTGTAACAATGTCTCCTTTTCACTCCTGATATTGGTTATGAAAAGTGAAAGTGAAAGAGTCAGTCGCTCAGTCATGCTTGACTCCTTGCAACCCTATGGACTGTAGCCCGCCAGGCTCTGCTGTCCATGGAATTCTCCAGGCAAGAAGATTGGAGTGGGTTGCCATTCCTTTCTCTAGGAGATCTTCCTGACCCAGGGATTGAACCAAGTCTCCTGCATTGCAGGCAGATTTTTACCTGATATCTTTACCATCTGAGCCAGCAGGAAGCCCTGATATTGGGTATAATAAGCCTTTATTTGAATACTTAGCGTGCCAACAAGGGAGACTTAGTTGGGTGACATATCTTGACTCAGTTGCTACATGTGCAAATCAGAGGCCCCTGGATGCCCTACAAACATGCCACATGACCTTCAGCCAGCCGAGTGCACAGCCGACTGACAAACCCAGATATTGCCAACAGACAGCACCCAGGTACTTTGCATTCCTAATACTGTACCTGGAGAGTTCATGGTCTTTTCCTCCAGCCTCAACCTAAAAAGCCTTCTTGGAATCCATGACTGATCGGGTTGCCTACTTGGCAAGAAACTCTCCCACTCAGTATTCAATCCCTGCTCTCCTTATTTTTATTTTTCATTTTTTTAAATCTCTTTTTCATTTCTACCTTAACTATTTGCCTTGTCTTTTTTCACTTTAGCATTCCTCCCACCTAGGAAGTTATCAATTTCATATGTCTTTTTAGAAAAACCATCTTCAGTCTATTCTGTGCCTCCAAATTATGTATTTGTTTTCAATTTCATTAATTTTGGTTCTTGCCTTTATTATATCCTTTCTTCTCTTCTACCTGTGTTTATTTTGCTGTTCTCTTTCTAAATTCTTGGCATGAATGCTCATCAGCCCTTTTCCTTTTATCTTCCAATATATGCATTAAAAGCTCTAAAATTTCCTCTAAGTGCTGCATTTCAATTGATATTTTCATAATCTTTCAATTCAAATTATTTTGAAATGTTCATAATTCCATCTTAGATCCATGAACTATTTCATAGTATGTTCCTTAATTTCCTATCATATGGTGTTTCCATAGTGCTTTGATTTATAGATTCTCTGTATTATATTCAGAACACATGATCTATGTTATGTCAGTCCTTTTAAATTTGTTGAAACTCATTTTATGGCCTAGACGTGATCAAATTTTACAAATGTTCCATGTAAGCTTGAAAAAAAAAGGTATATCTTACAGTTGTTGTGTGGAGTGGGCATTTGTTGTCCTTTAGTCGCTAAGTCATGTCCAATTCTTCTGTAGGCCTCCAGGCTCTTCTATCCATGGGATATTTCCCAGAAAAGAATACTGGAGTGGGTTGCCATTTCCTTCTTTTAGGGGATCTTACTAACACAGGGATTGAACTCCTGCATTTGCAGGCAGATTCTTTACCACTCAGCCAGCAGGGAAGCTTTTATATTACCACTGAGCGAGTGAGTGAAAGTCACTCAGCCGTGTCCAACCCTTTGTGACCCCATGGACTGTAGCCCGCCAGGCTCATGGAATTCTCCAGGCCAGAATACTGGAGTGAGTAGCCATTCCCTTCTCCAGGGGATCTTCCCAACACGAGAATTGAACCTAGGTCTCCTGCATTGCAGGCAGATTCTTTACCATCTGACCCACCAGGGAAGCCCCTTGTGTTACCATTAAGTCAAGCTTATTAACTGAGTTGTTGAAATCTTTGTCAATTGAGTTGACATACAAAAGGCAAAGTGAAAATGTTCATGTTTACTCCGTTAGATTCTAGACCTAGTTACTGTTATCCAAATGAGATACATTAAGTGAAAAATCCCTTGAACAATAACATAAGCTAAGTTAAAAGAAAGGCAAAGTGTGTTAGAAAAATAAAAGCATTCTGACTGTGATGGTTTTGACATTAAACACGGAAATAGGTTAGATTAGTAACTAAATTTACTCTTTAGGAGTTATGGGAGTTCAGAGTTCTAAATCTCTACCTACAAGTCACTAACAGAAAAGCACACAATCCTAGAGGCTGGAATTCTAAGTTTTTGTTCATACAGAAAGAGAAAAAAAGGAAAGAATGCAGCAGTGTGAATTAGCAGGAAAATGATCTAGGAGCCAGGAGAGGTTCAGGCTAGTCCCAGCCATGCCACCAACTAACTGTGACCTGACAATCATCATTCAACCCTTCGGTTCTCCACTTCCTCATCTATACTAAACAGACGGTGAAACTCGGTGGCACTTAACAGATTCTCTGTGCTGTAGTTTCATATTAATAATTCAAGAGCAAAATGTTATCAAGTACTTCTTAAATCAGATAAACCAAAGAAAAGACTATAAATACAAAGAGAGAAGTTTGACATGTTATTTTTTTTTGCATTAAAATTTATATAGAACTGACTGATAAGCATTTGTAAATGAGAGCTAAATAAATATACAAGGTATTGGATTAAATTCTCCTTCAACTAGATTTTCTTGTAGATAACAAACTTAAATGGATCAACTGGAAACCATACAAAATTCTTCTGAAACAACCATAAAAATTTAACTGATTTAAAGTCATTTATTAATACCCTTTCATTTATGTTCTCCTGTGAACCTGCAGTAGTTTTATAAAAGATAAAACAGGAAGCAAAGTAAGCCTTCCTGAGCTTTTTGTTGTTAAAATGTTGAGTGACAGGTTCTCTAGAAAGAACAATGGACAATGAAATAGACTGGCCAAACTAAACACTTCCTGTGAGCACACTGAGCCTTCATCTCAGACAACTCATCATCTTTATTTCATGCAAAGTGTCTAAAATCATGCCAAGTTGTATCACTGCCACTGAAATTGGAATGGCTTCAACATCCCGTAAAAACAGTGCCACTTAATGAACTGCTGCAGTTAATTCATGCTGGAGAGAAAACAGATGAACAGTTTTATTGCATTCTATGCAGTTCAAAAGATACAATCAACATAGGTAATCAGTGACACCCTTCATGTTACGATTAGTGAAGTGAAGTCGCTCAGTCGTGTCCGACTCTCTGCGACCCCGTGGGCTGTAGCCTACCAGGCTCCTCCGTCCATGGGATTCTCCAGGCAAGGATACTGGAGTGGGTTACCATTTCCTTCTCCACAGGATCTTCCCAACCCAGGGATGGAACCCGGGTCTCCTGCATTGGAGGCAGACGCTTTAACCTCTGAGCCACCTGAGATAAACACACCTGGATTTCCATGAACTCTGTTTTAAGCTAACTAAAATGAATTGATTAACGCCAGTGGGAAGGAGGCTACAACAATATATTCAAAAAGAGTAGCATCAAATAGCTTGAAATGCTAATAAAAAACAAAATCAGGACACAAAACAGAATGAGCACTACTTCAGACATCATCTCACAAGAATTTAGACCACCATAAAACAGTGTATTTTATAACATGAGGTAGTAATCTGCAAAAGAAATCTAAAATATTTAACATCTCAAGAAATACACAAGAATCCAGTGATCTTATGCAGGCTTGCTTAGAAGTCTGAGAAAGAAATATAGCATATTTTCTTTCTTCTGCTGCAGTCACTGCAGAATGGAGAGATGGAAACCAGCGTGTCATAAATAGAACTTGACATCTTAATGGCAGATTGTAAAGTTTACATGCACACACACATATACACACAACTGAGGTTCAAATGTACTCACTACAGAAAATTTTCATTCCGATAGAAAAATAACATACAAATTACTTGTTCATTCTGTCTTAGATGATGCCAAAACCATTCGTTATCTTTGTTTTTGTCAGCTGTTTTGTACTTATATTTTAATGTGTCTTCAATCTTCTGAGAAGACAGAACACCTTAAACAACCAATGAAGATATAACTTGGGGATGGGAGGAGAAACAATTTAAATATCCTATCATGCTATCTTATTGAGAAGATCTCTTATAGTTTCTTCATGGTAAATGACATGACTTCTCAGACTAAACCCAAACAGATTTTCTATTTTAGTGTTTCATACTTTTCCAGGTTTGGGGAAATGAATATGTTTTGCTTTGATGGATGCTGTTGATCTTCATGTTTCTAAATCTGTGAGATACACGACGGACATTACTATGCTATATCCTTAATTATGGTCATAATTTGAAAGTAATATTTGCCAAATAAAAGCTTTGTTGTTTAGTCACCCAGTCACATCTAACTCTTTGTGACCCCATGGATTGCAGCCCGCCAGACCTCCCTGTCCTTCACTATCTCCCCAAGTTTGCTCAAAACTCATGTCCACTGAGTCAGTGACGCCACCCGACCATCTGTTACCCCCTTCTCCTCCTACCCTCGATCTTTCCCAGCATCAAGGTCTTTTCCACTGAGTCAGCTCTTTGCATCAGTTGACCAAAGTACTGGAGCTTCAGCTTTAGCACAGGTCTTTCCAATAAATATTTAGGGTTGATTTCCTTTAGGATTGACTAGTTTGATTTCCTAGCTGTCTAAGAGACTCTGGAGAGTTTTCTCCAGCATCACAGTTTGAAAGCATCAATTCTTCAGCACTCAGCCTTCTCTACGGTCCAACTCTCACATCCACACATGACTACTAGAAAAGCCATAGCTTTGACTATATGGACCTTTGTTGGCAAAGTGATGTCTCTGCTGCTGGATAATCAAGATATTCCAGGAGGATTGCTTCCCTGTACATGCTGAGTTGGAACTTCTTCTTTTTTTTTTTTAATGCCAAAGCCATTGCAACAGCCACTTCAGAAAATGCCTTTACTAGTGATCTTAACAGTGTTTGGGCACCCTTAGGTCCTCTTGACTCCTTGACCCTGATGGGCTCTGTAGGTTATTATCTGGTACCATGGCATTTGTCACTCAAATGTCAAGAGCTTTTAAACAGCCCAAGAAAACGAACTAGAAGAGAAGGAAGTTTCAAGGTTCATACACTTTTAAAGGGATCCTTTAAACAGTGTTTTTGTCTTTTCAACCAAAGTACCCAAAGGCAGAGGAGAGTGTACATATACATATATATAAACTGATTTCTGTGTCTAGGATTTCTCATACTATGTTAAACAGAAGCAGTGACAGGAGGCATCCTTGTCTTGTTCTTGAATTTATCAGGGAGGCTTTCAGCTTTTCACCATTGAGCATTATGTTGGTTGTACATCTCTTATGAAAGTGAAAGTCACTCAGTCGTGTCTGACTCTTTGCAACCCCATGGACTATACAGTCCATGAAATTCTCCAGGCTAGAATACTGGAATGGGTAGCCTTTCCCTTCTCCAGGGGATCTTCCCAACCCAGGGGTTGAATCCAGGTCTCCCACATTGCACGTGGATTCTTTACCAGCTAAGCCACAAGGGAAGCCCAAGAATACTGGAGAAGGTAGCCTATCCCTTCTTCAGTGGATCTTCCCAACCCAGGAATTGAACCAGGGTCTCCTGCATTGCAGGCAGATTCTTTACCAACTGAGCTATCAGGGAAGCCCCAGGAAGCCTTGTCTATTATAAATGGACCTTATTATGTTGCAATATATTCCCTCTATACCCATGTTGTGCGCAGCCATGAAATTAAAAGATGCTTACTCCTTGGAAGGAAAAGTTATGACCAACCTAGACAGCATATTAAAAAGCAGAGACATTAAAAAAAAAAAAAAGCAGAGACATTACTTTGCCAACAAAAGTCCATCTAGTCAAAGCTATGGTTTTTCCAGTAGTCATGTATGGATGTGAGAGTAGGACTGTAAAGAAAGCTGAGCACCAAAGAATTGATGCTTTTGACCTGTGGTGTTGGAGAAGACTCTTGAGAGTCCCTTGGACTGCAAGGAGATCCAACCAGTCCATCCTAAAGGAGATCAGTCCTGGGTGTTCATTGGAAGGACTGATGTTGAAGCTGAAACTCCAGTACTTGGGCCACCTCATGGGAAGAGTTGACTCATTGGAAAAGACCCTGATGCTGGGAGGGATTGGGGGCAGAAGGAGAAGGGGATGACAGAGGATGAGGTGGTTGGATGGCATCACCTACTCAATGGACATGAGTTTGAGTGAACGCCGGGAGCTGGTGATGGACAGGGAGGCCTGGCGGGCTGCAGTCCAGGGGGTCACAAAGAGTTGGACACGACTGAGGGACTAAACTGAACTGAACTGACACCCATGTTGATGAGGGTTTTTGTCATGCAGGATGTTGAATTTTGTCAAATGCTTTTTCTGCATCTATTGAGACAATCATGCAGTGTCTGTCTTCCCTTTTGCTCATGTGGTGTACCACAATGATTCATTTGCATACGTTGAACAATTCTTGCAGCCCTGGAATCACTACAACTTGATCATGGTGTATGAACCTACTTTGTATTGTTGGATTCAGCTTTCTACTATTTTGTTGAAGATTTTTTGCATCAGTATTCATCAAAGATGAATGGCCTGTGTCTGTGTGCTAAGTCCCTTCAGTAGTGTCCAATTTTGTATGACCCTATGGACTGTAGCCTACCAGGCTCCTTGGTTCACGGGATTCTCCAGGCAAGAACACTGGAGTGGCTTGCCATGCTCTCCTCCAGGGGATCTTTCTGACCAAGGATTGAACACACGTATCTTACATCTCCTGAACTGGCAAGTAGGTTCTTTACATCTAGCGCCACCTCTTTTTTTGTAGTCTTTGTCGTTTTTCATATCAGGGTAATGGTGGCCTCATAGAATGAATTTGGGAATGTTACCTCCTCTTCAGTTTTCTGGAGTAGTTTGAGAAGGATAGACATAAGTTCTTTTTTATGTTTGGTAGTCTTTCCAAACTTAAGTTTGGTAGTGAAGCCATCCAGTTCTGGACTTTTATTTGCAGGAAGTTTGTTTGTTTGTTTTTAATTACAGATTCTATTTCCCCTCTAATGATCTTTTCAAATTATCATTTTTCTTGACTCAGTCTTGGCAGGCTGTATATTTCTAGATACTTGTCCATTTCTTCTAGGTTGTCCAATTTGTTGGTGTGTAACTATTTATGGTATTATCTTAGCTTTTTTTTTTAAATCTCTGTGGTATCTGTTGTTTTCTCCTGTTTCATTTCTGTTTATTGGGTCCTTTGCTTTTTATTCCTGGTGAGTCTGGTTAGAGGTTTATCAGTTTTGTTTATCTTTTCTAAAACCCAGCTATTGGCTTCATTGACAAGTTCTATTTTTTTTTTCATTTATTTTTATTAGTTGGAGGCTAATTACTTTACAATATTGTAGTGGTTTTTGCCATACATTGACATGAATCAGCCATGGATTTACATGTGTTCCCCATCCTTAACCCCTCTCCCACCTCCCTTCCCATCCCATCCCTCTGGGTCTTCCCAGTGCACCAGCCCCGAGCATTTGTCTCATGCATCTAACCTGGACTGGTGATCTGTTTCACACTTGATAATATACATGTTTCGATGCTGTTCTCTCAGATCATCCCACCCTCGCCTTCTCCCATAGAGTCCAAAAGTCTGTTCTATACATCTGTGTCTCTTTTTCTGTCTTGCATATAGGGTTATCATTACCATCTTTCTAATTTCCATATATATGTGTTAGTATACTGTATTGGTCTTTATCTTTCTGGCTTACTTCACTCTGTATAATGGGCTCCAGTTTTATCCATCTCATTAGAACTGATTCAAATGTATTCTTTTTAATGGCTGAGGAATATTCCATTGTGTATATGTACCATAGCTTTCTTCTCTGATCTTTATTTCCTTCCTTTTGCTGACTGTGGGCTTTCTTTGTTCTTCTTTTTATAATTCTTCTAGGTGGTAAGTTAGGTTGTTTGTTGGAGATTTTCCTTCTTTCTTGAGGAAGGCTGTATCTTGGTCTTATTTCATTTAGCATAATGCCATCACGATCCATCCATGCTGCTGCAAATGGTAGGATTTTCTTCTTTCTCATGGTTGAATACTATTCCACTGTACACATACACTACATCTTCTTATCCATTCACGTATCAATGGACACTTAAGACTGTTTCCATACCTTGACTGTTGTGAATAACACTGCAATGAACATGCAAGTGCAGATATCTTTTCAAATTACTGTTTTTATTTTCTTCAGATATATATCCAGAAGTTGATTTCTGGATCATAAGTTAATTCTATTTTTAATTTTTGGAGGAAACTCTATCCTATTTTTGACAGTGGCTGTACTAATTACATTTCTACCAACAGTGTATAAGTTTCCCTTTTCTCCACATCCTTGTGGACATCTATCCTTGTCTTTGACAATAATCATTCTAACTATCATGATAGATGATATCTCATTGTAGTTTCAATTGCACATTTCTGATGATTAGTGATGTTGAGCATTTTTTCACGTGTCTGTTGGTCATCTGTATGTCTTCTATGGAAAAACATCTATTCAAGCCCTCCGCTCATTTTTAAGCAGATATTTTTTTGCTGTTAAGTTGTATGAATTGCTTATGGATGTTGAATATTAGCTGCTTATTAGCTAATGGTTTGCAAATACTTCACTCTATAGGGTGCCTTTTCATTTTGCCGATCATTTCCCGGCTGTACAGAAGTTTTAAGTTTGATGTACTCCTACTTGTTTACTTTTTGTTTTTGTTACTGTGCTTTTAATGTCATATTCAAAAAATCACTGCCAAGAAAACATCAAGTTTTTAAAAAATGTTTTCCTCTAGTAGTTTAATAGTTTCAAGTATTACATTTAAGCTTCTAATGTATTTCAAGTTAATATTTATGAGTGGTTTAAATTAGGGGTCTAATTTTACTCTTTTGCATGTGAATATCCAGTTTTCCCAACACCATTTATCAAAGAGACTGTCACTTCCTCATTGGCTCCCTTGTCAAATATTAGTTGACCATATAGGCATGGGTTTATTTCTGAGCTCTTGATTCTGTTCTGTTGGTCTATCAGTTCAGTTCAGTTTCTCAGTCATTTCCAATTCTTTGTGACCCCATGGACTGCAGCACGCCAGGCCTCCCTGTCCATCACCAACTCCCGGAGCTTACTCAAACTCATGTCCATTGAATCGGTGATGCCATCCAACCACCTCATCCTCTGTCATCCCCTTCTCCCCAACCTTCAATCTTTCACAGCATCAGGGTCTTTTCCAATGAGTCAGTTCTTTGCATTAGGTGGCCAAAGTATTGCAGTTTCAGATTCAGCATCAGTCCTTCCAATGAATATTCAGGACTGATTTCCTTTAGGATGGACTGGTTGGATCTCCTTGCAGTCCAGGGGACTCTCAAGAGTCTTCTCCAACACCACAGGTTAAAAGCATCAATTCTTTGGCACTCAGCTTTCTTTATAGTCCAACTCTCACATCCATACATGACTATTGGAGAAACCACAGTTTTGACTAGACGAACCTTTGTTGGCAAAGTAATGTCTCTGCTTTTTAATATGCTGTCTAGGTTGGTCATAGCTTTTCTTTCAAGGAGAAAGCATCTTTTAATTTCATGGCTGCAGTAACCATCTGCAGTGATTTTGGAGCCCCCAAAAATAAAGTCTCTCACTGTTTCCATTGTTTCCCCATCTATTTGCCATGAAGTGATGGGACCAGATGCCATGATCTTATTTTCCTGAATGTTGAGTTTTAAGTCAACTTTTTCACTCTCCTCTTTCACTTTCATCAAGAGGCTCTTTACTTCTTCTGCACTTTCTGCCATAAGTGTGGTGTCATCTGCATATCTGAGGTTATTGATATTTCTCCTGGCAATCTTGATTCCAGCTTGCACTTCATCCAGTCTAGCATTTCTCATGATGTACTCTGCATATAAGTTAAATAAGCAGGGTGACGATATACAGCCTTGACATACTCCTTTCCTGATTTGGAACCAGTCTGCTGTTCCATGTCCAGTTCTAACTGTTGCTTCCTGACCTGCATACTGGTTTCTCAAGAGGCAGGTCAGGTGGTCTGGTATTCCCATCTCTTTCAGACTTTTCCACAGTTTGTGGTGGTCCACACAGTCAAAGGCTTTGGCGTAGTCAATAAAGCAGAAGCAGATGTCTTTCTGGAACTCTCTTGCTTTTCCTTGTTGGTCTGTATGTCTGGTGTTAATGCCACTACCACACTGCTTTGACTACCTTTATAACATAGTTTGAAATAAGGAAGTATGATGCGTTTGCAGTTCTCTCTCAGGATTGCTTTGGCTATTTGGGGTCTTCTGTGGTTCCATACGAATTTAAAGGTATTTCTATTTCTGTTAAAAATGCTGTTGGGATTTTGATAGGGGTTGCAGTGCATTTATAGATGGCTTTAGGTATTTTGTCTTGCCTCATATTCATAATACTTTCACAAACATCTTGAGGGTAATTCCTTATGTATATCACATACCTGCTACTATATAACAAGCTGTCACAAAACAGTGGCTTCAAATGGTACAGCTTATTGTTTCTTTTGATTCTGGGGTCAATAATTTGGGTTGGGCTCACCTGGGCAGTTTTGTGTCTTATCTTAGAATTAGGATCATTAGCATGACTTGCAGTCATCTGGTAGCTTGACTGGGGCTGGAGAAACTAAGATGTGCAGACTCATGTGTCTGGGGCCTCAGTACTGGTTACTGGTTGGGCCTCTCCAGGTGGTCTCTCATCATTTGCTAGTCTAGCCCAGATTTCCCTTCATGGTTGCGGGAATATTCCGAAGAGGTGAAGCAGGAAGCTGAGAGGCATTTTGAAATCCAGGCTCCAGAACTTGCACAGTTTCACTCTTACCACATTCTGCTGGTCAAAATAAACCACAAAGCCACCCCACATTCAAGCAGTGGGAAAAAAGAGCTGCAAATATTGTGGCCATATTTTTCATTCAAGCACAGTAAACCTTCTTCTTTTGTCAATTTAGGAGCAAGTGTCATAAAGAAGACATCTACTAGTCACTAGCTAAAATGAACTCAATGTTCTGGTTACTTTCATTATATCCAGCTTGAGACTGTAACCCCAGAATAAGAATAATTTGAAGGAAAAAATTAATCTTGATGAAACTGATATATCACTCATTACCTGTACTAATTTTTTTTTTTAAACTGCCCAGGTCCAAACATATTTATCTTATTTCAAAGAAATAGCTATACCTTAAAGAAAAAGACCCAAGCTTTAAAGGATGACAATAAATCAACAAATAGTTACTAAGATTAGGTACTATGAGTACCAGTTTTGCTCACTGATACATTAATTTATTGATCAAACATTCATCTGTTGTCTGGCATGTGTGAGATGCTGGGCTATTTGCCCAGGATACATAATCTAGCAGAGGAGACCGACATATAAGTGTACGATTATAATACAGGATGATTCACAATTACAATGATAGACAGACATAGGATATAACAGAAGGGGGCTTCCCAGGTGGCTTAGTGGTAAAGAATCCACCTGCAATGTAGGAGACGAGGAGACATGGGTTTGATCCCTGGGTGGAGAGATCCCTTGGAGAAGGAAATGGCAACCCATACCAGTAATCTTGCCCAGAAAATCCCATTGGACAGAGAAGCCTGCCAGGCTACAGTCCATGGGGTTACAAAAGAGTTGGACAGGACTGAGCAACTAAACAAAAATGTAACAGAAGCACATTTAAAAACAGAATTCGGGAATTCCCTGATGGTCCAGTGGCTAAGACTCTGCGCTCCTGATACAGGGGAGCTGGGTTCGATCCCTGGTCAAGGAATTAGATCCCACATGCCACAACTAAGATTCTATGCAGCCAAATAAATAAAAATAAATGTTTTTTAAAAAAAATTAAAAAAAAACAGAATTCATTAAAAAGATTTTACAATTTGGTTGTGTGAGAAGACACACATGAATCTCCTAGTTGTAAAATATGTATGTGTACATGTCAGCTTTATGTAGCATTATTAAAGCCTTTTGAGGATTGCAAGAGTGCACACTCAAAGAAAAGAAAAAAAGCAAGGGGTACATATAGGACCATGTCGGGGGCATCTGCTCTTCTTGCCTGCCCAGCATCCACTTACTGTGCTTGTGGTGACAGCACCTTGATTTCCTCACTCCTTTCTTCAACTCTCAGTCCATATGATATCGACAGAAATAACTCCACTCCAAACTTACAGGCTGAGTGTGTGGGCCAGGCCTGGCCAATCAGACCACTGCATTCTTCTGGCCACAGGGAACTAAGAAGACCTAGTGAGATCAATTCCCAGGATTTCTGTGGAGCTGCTGCAGAGAAAAAACCACTCTTTTCTCCAGTAGTTACTCAACAGAATGGGAGTAATCCTGGGGCTGCTGTGTGCCGGGGCTCTGTAGGCCCCAACAAGGAGCCCGAGAATAAAGCCATTTCTGAGGGAAAAGGGCTGAGATGTGGAGAGGCAGACTGATGACATCTGAGTCTCTGGATCTACTCATGCTAGATTCAACTGCTTAGACTTCTATATCATCACAGTTTCACCATCTCCCTTCCTTCCTCCCTTTCCCCTTCCTTCCTTTCTTCCTCCTGCTCTGTCTCCCCTTCCCCTTTGCCTTCAAAATACTAGTGTTGAGGGTTTGCCACTTGTACTAAAAAACTGTAATACAGTACAGAAGGAACAAAACTGAAAAGTAGGCTTGAGGAGAATGTATCAATAAGAAGGTTCGTACTACTGAAGCTAAGAGTCCATGTGAAGAGGTACTGGGGAACAAGATGGATTTAGGATGAACCCCCTGGATGGTAAGGAGTCTCGACATCATAAAGAGTTCAGAGTCTCTTAGGTCGACAAAAGAGAATCAGTGCACTTTTACCATAACCACATATTTAAAGTATTTGGAAGTCACAGTAGCATCAACTGGAATCAGGCAAAAAGAACTGTCTGGAGGAAACTGCCAGTAATTCAGAGGATGGAAAGAGGACCCAGATCTGGAACATGGCAGTCCGAACCTGAGAAGTATGAAGAGATGAATCAGTTGGAATTGGGAACTACTAAAGACCAGGAAGGACAATGACTAATGAAAATGGATACCACTGGACTAAGTAAATCAGGAACTGAATCTACCCAAACAGTCTACAAACAGTCAGTTGTTGACAGTATGCCTAGTATGCAATGGAAGGACGGAACGTAGTATCTATCACTTAAAGACCTTAGAGGCCTTGAGGAGTAGAATAAACTAAATAAACATATAGTTTGCCCTATCACATAGGTCTTAGAGTATGTAAAAAGCCACCAGTACCACCAACAAAAAAAATAAACTTCCTGCAACCTTCAACTGGGCTAAAAACAGCTGTGACTTTAGTCTGCTTTTATGCTAGCTGGGCAGTATTTTTAACAATGAATCACTCTAGAAGTGTTAAGTCACTCTGTGGTAATTACTAATTTCTCATTCAGAATGCATAGAGGGCTAAAGTCAAGTTTTCTTAATTTACCAACAGAACACTACATACTAGTGTCAGTTCAACTGAATTGGAAAACGTACTCTTTTCTCACTTAACCTGTTTAGAAAAATATTTATATACACAGACAAAACCCCAACAATATTTAAGAGTAACATTCATTCTGAAAAAATTAGGCTCTTTCAAGACTAAGACAGGTTTTGTGCATAAAAGAAAGAAACTCAACCAGAATTCAGGGGGTTACTTGTCTCTTTAAACGTGCCAAGGAATCAAGGTATATCCTTACATTTCCTACCTCAGATCTGTGGGGTTTGGAGTCCTCCCTGTCTGAACTATATATTCTTTGATCTAACTTTTTACTTTGACTCCCCATTAAGGAAAATTCTTGCTATCAGTTCCTCTGAGAAACTTTAGTACTTTATATGTTCCTCTGGAACCACAGGGGCACTATCAAAGCAGTAATGAAGCTGACATGTCAGGTGGGAATATATTTAAAGGAAAGGCCAATAAAATGTCTTTGAAGATACAGGTTATTGGAAACTGTGCCCAGGGTTCTAATCTTAGCATAAATTAAATTTACTTGCATTAATTAGCAGGTTTTAATGTCTGCTGTCTTTTAATGTTTTAAATCCATTGAGATTTAATTCAAATAAGTTCCTGGGCTCTCTGAGACCTGACCAAAGGAAGAAAAACAAGTGCCCCTAAAGATCTGAAGAGCACAGACTTGCAACAACCTCATTAGGCAAGCTTGCAGGCTTATACCAGCTCTCCTCAGGCAATTCAGCAGTTTTGTTTTTTTTAGTGGTCATCACCCTGAAGTAGTACCTCTTTCACATAATTCACACATTTGACAGGAGTATGTGGAAATCATGTTTAAAGTTCACAGCTTAGCTGAAGTAAAAAGCTGTTTGTTTATTTAAAAGGGCATGTTTGAATTAAGGCTCTGTTGGAATTGCTAACACACAAAAATACCTAATGCTGGGAATTTTTAAAAACTCCAGAGTCTTCCCTCATCACACAGAAAATTTTAAGTCAGAATTTCTATATGTGCTTTAAATTTGTTAAATTTTAAGATGAAAAAATTTTAATCACAAAATTTTAAATTAAAATTACAAATAATTATAATGAATCTAGATTATTCATTTTCCAGTGGGAAATTAGGCAGCATATACACAGCCTTGTAACTATTTGGCATAAGGAATGCTGTCACTTTGCTGCCAGAGAGATGGGTTTCTCTAACAGGCCTTTCCCACAGCTCTTTCCTCAAGACCCTGGGGACCATGTGTCTGCAACTGCTGGGAATGGCCTCTAGATGGCAGTGTTCTTTTCACTTAGCATCTTGGCTGTGAAGACCAAGTTTTTAAGTGAAAGTTGCAGGAGACTCAAAGGATTATCTCTTTCAGTAAGTAATGTCTTAGTGTTCCCAACTCCTTAGTACCTCTTTTGTTGTTCAGTTGCTCAGTTGTGTCCCACTCTTTGCCACCCCATGAACCGCAGCACGCCAGGCTTTCCTGACCTTCACCATCTCCCAGAGCTTGCTCAAACTCATGCCCACTGAGTCCGGGATGCCATCCAACCTTCTCGTCCTCTGCCATCCCTTCTCCTGCCTTCAGTCTTTCCCAGCATCTGGGTTTTTTCCAGTGAGTTGGCTCTTCGCATCAGGTGGCCAAAGTATTGGAGCTTCAGCATCAGGCGTTCCGATGAATATTCAGGACTGATTTCCCTTAGGATCGACTGGTTTGATCTCCTTGCTGTCCAAGGGACTCTCAACAGTCTTCTCTAACACCACAGTTCAAAAGCATCAATTCTTTGGCACTCAGCCATCTTTATGGTCCAGTACCTCTGTGGCTTAGAGAAAATCACTTAACTTCTCTGAACATTAAGTGTCCTCCTCTATATAAGGAGGATTGTATTCTAAACTTGGAATGTAGCCACATGGATTAGAGATGACAATGATAATTAAAGTAATGCTATTATTTATTGAGAAGCTAACATGGATAGCCACTATGTAGAACTTTACAAGTGATGTTTCACTAAGTTCTTCCAAACAGTGCAGGTATTACTACTGTACCTTTAGAGATAAGAAAAGTGATGCTCTGAATAATCAGGAATGTGGTCTAAGTTCCACAACAACTCAGTGGTGAACCGGATTTATCATTCTAGCATACAATAAACATTCCTAGAAAACTGCCTTGTGCATAGTAAATTCTGGTAATTTTAAACAATTTTTATTATTCTTGTTGCAATAACTATTAAATTTTACATAACTGGTTTCAGGTAATTTTTAACCACTTTTATTATTCTTGCTGCAATAACTATTAAATTTTACATAACTGGTGGTTTCAAGACATAAAGGTTTAAAATATTATTTTAAGATGACTTAAAATAGATATAAAAATCTATTATCCTAGTTGATCAGATATCATTTTCCCCCGAAGAATATTTGAGAAAGGCTAAAAGGAAGATTTGTAAATAAAAGTTTAACGTCAATTAAATGTGAAGAATGCTGTGTATTTTATTCTTCTCCTGGAGATTCACAAGAAACATTAACACATTAAAGACTCTGAGATGTCTCACAGTGAAGAACACTACTCATCTAATTTAGCCCAAACTTTTCAAATGTATTTGCTGAAGACATTCTTTCTTCACATAAAATTTATGAGCATCTCTTGTAATTAGTGTTCTGAGGAAAACGTGGGAAAAAAATGAATCTATCAAAATTCCTCTTCCAAGTCAAGCATATAATGTTTTGACAGGTTTTCTTTTTTTGCTAACTTGATTCCCTGCTGTGGATGTGGTGTGAAATGTCAGGGCTGCCAATAAAATCTTTCTGACACTCAACTGTTAAATCTAAGTTCTTCTCAGGCTCTTCTCACAACAGCACTGACATTTTTTCTACTTGTCTTCACAGTGTACTCACAGGTAAAATCTCAACACTTTGCTGAAACTCTTGCTCACAGTCTTTCTTGGACCCCCTTAAGGACCTTGTCTTCTGCACCATTCAAGGATCTCTAAAGTTTCACTGACTAATTTAAACTTCATTGCTACTTAATTCATTATTTGCTTATCACTCCACAATTAAATTGTAAGCTGCACAGTGTCTGGAACTATGCATTGCACTTCTGTGAAGCCCTGAAACAGCATGAACACAGTGCATTGCTCATTCATTCACTCAACAAATATGCATGTCCCACGAGCCAGGTACTGACTAAGTGTTAGTTGCTTAGTCATGTCTGACTCTTTGCAACCTTATGGACTATAGCCTGCCAGGCTCCTCTGTCCACGGAATTCTCCAGGTAAGAATACTGAGGTGGGTTGCCATTCCCTTCTCCAGGGCATCTTCCTCACCCAGAGATCAAACCTGGGTCTCCCACATTGCAGGCATATTGTTTACCATTTAAGCTGGGGTTTAGCAGGACTCCAGCAAGGCCGTAACTATTCTAGTGGAGCTTTTATTGCACTGGAGGAGACAGATAAACAGTGTTCAAATAAGCACATAAAATGATGTCAGAGAAGAATCAGTGTTATGATGCATAAGGGCAGGTGGAGGAGTATATAAGAAGTCACATTAGCTTGGAAAGGCCTCTCTAAAGAGGGGATATTTAAGTTGAAATCTGAATAACAGGAAAGAGCCAGCTATCCAAAGAGAAGGTCAAAACGAAGAATGTTCTAGATGAGAAGAAAAAGCGAGGGTGAAGGTGGGAGGTTGGCTAAATCTGCTAAGTTGGTGGAATAGCAGGAAGGCCAGTGTGGGCAGAGCCTGCATAAGAAGTCAGAGTAATCACTGTAAGATTGAGTTAAGAGTGGTGGGTACAGGCTAGAATGTGGTAAGGAATTTGGACTTTAAGTCATATGGAAGCCATGGAGCACTGAAGACACAGGAATGACCTAAGCAAATTTTTATAATGTTAAAAAACCATTCTGAGAGAAGAACTATAAAAAATGGTCTTCATAACCTGGATAGCCACACTGGTGTGATCACTCACCCAGAGCCAGACATCCTGGAGTGTGAAGTCAAGTGGGCCTTAGGAAGCATTACTATGAACAAAGCTAGTGGAGGTGATGGAATTCCAGCTGAGCTATTTCAAATCCTAAAAGATGATGCTGTGAAAGTGCTGCACTCAATATGCCAGCAAATCTGGAAAACTCAGCAGTGGCCACAGGACTGGAAAGGGTCAGTTTTCATTCCAATTCCAAAGAAGGACAATGCCAAAGAATGTTCAAACTACCACACAATTGTACCCATTTCACAGGCTATCAAAGTGATGCTCAAAATCCTTCAAGCTAGGCTTCAACAGTATGTCAACTGAGAACTTCCAGACAGTACAAGCTGGGTTTAGAAAAGGCGAGGAACCAGAGATCAAAATGCCAACAACCACTGGATCACAGAAAAAGCAAGGGAATTACAGAAAAACATCCACTTCTGCTTCACAGACTACACCAAAGCCTTTGACTGTGTAGACCACAACACACTGTGGAAAATCTTAAAGAGATGGTAATACCAGACCACCTTATTTGCCTTCTGAGAAACTTGTATGCAGATTAAGAAACAACAGTTATAATCAGAAATGGAACAATGGACTGGTTCAAAATTGGGGAAGGAGTTCTTCAAGGCTGTATATTGTCACCCTGCTTATTTAACTTCTATGCAGAGTACATCACGTGAAATGCCAGGCTGGATGAAGCAAAAGCTGGAATCAAGATTGCCAGAACAAATATTAACCACCTCAGATACGCAGATTATACAACTCTAATGGCAGAAGGCGAAAAGGAACTAAAGAGCTTCTTGATGAGGGTGAAAGAGGAGGGTTCAAAAGTTGGCTTGAAACTCAACATTCAAAAAACAAAGATCAAGGCATCCAATCCTATCACTTCATGGCAAATAGATGGGGAAAAAGTGGAAACAGAGACAGGTTTCATTTTCAAGGGCTCCAAAATCACTGTGGACTGTGATTGCAGCCATGAAATTAAAAGATGCTTGCTCCTTGGAAGAAAAGCTATGGCAACCCTAGACAGAATATTAAAAAGCAGAGACATCACTTTGCTGACAAAGGTTCATACAGTCAAAGTTATGGTTTTTCCCAGTAGTCATGTATGGATGTGAGAGTTGGGACCATAAAGGTGGCTGAGTGCCAAAGAATTGATGCTTTTGAATTGTGGTGTTGGAAAAGACTGTTCAGAGTCCCTTGGACAGCAAGGAGATCCAACCAGTCAATCCTAAAGGAAATCAACCCTGGATATTCACTGGAAGGACTGACGCTGAAGCTGAAGCACCAATACTCTGGCCACCGATGTGAAGAGCTGATTCATTGAGAAAGATTCTGACACTGGGAAAGATTGAAGGCAAGAGGAGAAGGGGACAACAGAGGATGAGATAGTTGGATGGCATCACCGACTCAATGGACATGAGTTTGAGCAAACTCCAGGAGATAGTGAAGGACAGGGAAGCCTGGCATGCTGCAGTCCACGGGGTCACAAAGAGTCGGACATGACTGAGTGACTGAATAACAACAACAAGGGAGGTATAAGAGAGGCCAGTTATAGGCTCCTTTATTTATTTTTTTAAAAATATTTTTTAGTTTATTTCCTGCATCGAGCCTTAGTTGTAGCACACAGGCTTCTCTCTTGTTGTGGCACGCAGGTTCAGCTGCCCTCCAGCATGTGGAACCTTAGTTGTGTGACCAGGGACCAAACCTGCATCCCCTGTATTGGAAGTTGGACTCGTAACCATTAGACCACAAATGAAGTCCCAAAAAGCTCTTTTAGCAACCAAGGCAAGACATGATGGTGACTTAGAAAAGGGTGGTAGCAGGAGAGACAAGGACGTGGACAGACTAGGGAAGTACTTGAGACAAGGAGTCTTGCTGGCTTGAGCAAAGTAATGGATGGTGCTATTTCCTGCCTGGGGCTATGTGGGAGACAAATGACTCAAGGGTAAGGAAAGGAAGGGAATCACAAATCCTTTTTGACCATGTTAAGGTTGAGTGGTCTATAAGATATCCAGGAATATGTCAATTTTACCTGATTCTGAAGCTCAAGAAAAAGGGCATACATTTGAGAGTCACTGGCACAAAAACAGTATTTAAAATTATGAGAACATAATGAGGTCACCTAGGGAGAAAATGTAACCCCAACGCACCTCAAAATTTGGAAGTGGTCCAGGAGAAGAGGCGTTAAAAAAAGAACCAAAGGAAGACAGAGAGAGAGAAAGAAAAGGAAGCCAAAATGGCGGGCAGAAACCCAGAAGAATGTTGTGTAAAGAAGTCCAAGAAAATAAAGTGCAACTGAATGAAGAATTAGCTGAGCCAATCCCAAAGATGAGGACAGAGGAGAACACTGGGTCGGTCACCATGGAGGCAGTAAGAGCAAGGTCAGTGGACTGCAGATGACTAGAGCTGGGAAGAGGGGGCTGAAGGAAGAAGGAGAGGTGAGGACTGACAAGCATTCAAACAGACAAACACTTCAAAAACTTAAGCTGTGAAGAGGAGCACAGAAGTGGGGCAGCAGTTTAGAAGGGACATTCAGTCAAGAAAGGGCTTCTCCCCGACCCTGAGATGGGAGATACTAGAGTTTATCTATATTAGAATCAGAAGGAAGGATTGATAATATAGAAAAGAGAGAGACTAACTAAACACATACATCTTTATTTAATTATTATAGATTTTTAAATATATTTGATTCACGTTAGACTGAATAGGAAGTTGTTTTCCAATATGAGCATAATCCTGGAAATCTCCAGGAAATAAAATTGAGTGGCAATAATAACAACATTAACGTAACTTGCATTGAGGGCCTGTAGCTTATCTTGCTGGGCCAGGCATCACTTCACACGCTATCCATATACATTGGCTTCTTTATTCCTCCAAATAACAATGACTGTTCTCATGTTACACTTTATGAGGAAGCTGAGATATGCAGAGATGAAGTGACTTGTTTAGAGCTGTGTAAGCAGTAAGGGACAGAGCCAGTGGCGGTGGTGCCAGAGGTTCAGTGGTTAATTTGCGTCTGACTCTTGCGGCCCCATGGACTCCAGGTTCCTCGGTCCATGGGATTCTCCAGGCAAGAATACTGGAGTGGGTTGCCATTTCCTTCTCCAGATAGAACCAGGATTCCCACTCAAATAATCTACCCATGAAGCCTTACCCGGACGAACTGGTAAATGCTGTGCTGGTGTTTCCTCAGTTCATGATGCATTTTATGGTTCGCCTCCTTTCAGTTACCTCTTCTTTCTCTCAAGGTATGTGGTTATAAAAAAGGGTTAAAAGGAATTGTTTTTCAATTCTTTCTTTGGTTGAGGCCATCTTAAGTGATAGTCAAACCAATTAGATGTGGGCGGCAATTCCATCTAAACTATTCCTTTCAAGGTATTTCATAAACACTTGCCACACATTAAAATACAATTTTCGACAGTGAGTAAATATTTTTACATACAAGTATTTCTTCTATAAACACATTTGATATCCATTTATATACTACTTTAATGGCCAAATGGTATTCAATTGTTGAGACATGCCACCATTTACTTAGCCTTTCAAATATACATATGTGTGTGCTTATGTTCTTACACAAGTTCAAGTTCTTGGCAGAAAAATAGAAAATACAGCGTAGCAAAAAGAATTCCACCCATCCTTTCATTTAATAAATATTACTGAGCGTCCATTTTACATCATGCAGCCATTATAAATCATGCTTTCTAATGCTGTTTAAAAGCATGAGGAAAATGAAGAGGGAAAACTGCAGGATACAAAACTGTATGGAAAGCATGTGAAAAAATAAGCAAAAAACAAATAAATCACACATCCACACACCACATGAGAGAGAGGGAGAAATGTAAGCAGTAGTTATTATTTCTGGGTGGTGAGATATTAAGGATAATTTTTATTTTCTTCTGCTTGCCTTTCCCCCTTATTTTCTATAATGAACATACATTACTTTAACACTCAGAAAAAAATGTTAGTTCAAAAATTAAATATTTCTACATATTGCACTGAGAGCACATGCGTTATCAGATATCTAACTTGCAGCTAAAATGGAATCCATTAAGATAGCAAGCGTAGAGGATAGGAGGACATTTTTATTATTTCAATTACTTAATAATAATGCTCCCAATCATTCCACTGCCTGGAACACCATTCAGAGTGTGCATATTTCTATGTGTGTGCGCGTGCACACACATGCATGTGTGTATGTGTTTTGTGTGGCAGTACAGAATCATCCAAGCTAATTAGTATATATGACTCGATGAACTTGAGTTTGAATAAACTCCGGGAGTTGGTGATGGACAGGGAGGCCTGGCATGCTGTGATTCATGGGGTCGCAAAGAGTTGGACACGACTGAGCGACTGAACTGACTGACTGATTTAACGAATGATAGACAATTAACATGGAGCTTCACTTCTTGCCACCAGGTCTACTGGGCAGAGAAAGAAACAGAGAAGAAGATGCAGGAGACATTTCCAAGGGAAAAAAGTCCCCTAAACTATAGGTAAAAATTTATTCCCATATCCCTTGGTTCAGGCTATTCCTTTAAGATGCACTGTTTTCTTTCTTTCCTTTTAAAAAATATTTACTTCTTTGGCTGTGCCGAGTCCTAGTTGCTGCATGCAGAATCTTTTATGGCCACCTGTGAACTCTTAGTTGCAGCATATGGGATCTAATTCCCTGACCAGGGATTGAACATGGGCCTCCTGCACTGGGAATGTGGAGTCTTAGCCACTGGACCAACAAGGAAGTCCCTAAAATGCATTTTTTTTTTCTTTTAAACTTCTTATTCTGAAAATTTGCAAATATACTAAAATATGTACATCTGAGTTCTCAAAAATAGGTACAATAAACCCCATGTTTCCATCACTCATCTTCAGTAATTATCAACATTTTTCAGAATTTTCTTTCTACTTGCTTATCTTATGTCAACTAAAAAAAGATGTACAACTTGAGAGTTGTGAGCTAAGTTTTATATGGGGCACAATGAGGACTGCAGCCCGGGAGGCAGCATCTCAGATAGGTCTGAGAGACTGCTCCAAAGCAGCAGTGGCAGAAAGTCAATATATAAGGTTTTGGTGAAGGGGGAGTTCAATACCATGAAGCACTCATTTTACAAAAGGTTTCTTTTTAGTCATGAGGATCTGATGTCACCATGAAGGGATTTAGTGCTTCTCGAGATATGAGGAGATGCAAGGATTGAGTCATAAAATCTGTTCCTAAAAACATCCAACTATCTAAAGACCTGTCCCACCAGAGTCCCTGGAGCACAGAGCGCCTCACTCCACCCTGACCTCCCTCAGGGGTTGTTGAAGGTCAACAGCTAGAGCAGCATGGAGTTCAATCTCCGTAGAGGCAGATGGCAAATGCCTTTGTTGTTCAGTCACTGACAATGCTCTTGGTAAGTGCCAATTTGTAGTTGACACTTACATTAGTAGAAAAAAATAATACTTATGAACAGGAAAACTAAGCTTGTAGAAATATTTTTAAACACAAATCAAAAAAGAAATAGTTAAAAACCTCACTGTGCAGACTTGACAAGCTTTCCAATGCCTGCTGATGCAATTTCCCATCCAGTTTGCCCTTCCTCCCCAATAGTTATGTGAGTGTATTATCACACGTGGGAAATGGAAGAACCAAAATGAAGCAAGCAGTAAATCAGGACCTGGGAAGCCACAGGACGTAACTGGGCTTCCCCAGTGGCTCGGTGGTTAAGAACCCACCAGCGAATGCAGGAGACTCAGGTTCTATCCCTGGACCAGGAAGATCCCTTGGGGGAGGAAATGGCAACCCACTCCAGTATGCCTGCCTGGGAAATCCCATGGACAGAATAGCCTGGCAGGCAAGAGTCAACACGACTTGGCAACTAAACAACAACAACAACAACTAGAGGACAGAACTGTAACAGGAGGGCAAGGCGCAGGGCACAACTTTTGAAAGAAGGACGCAGCCCAAGGACATCAAATGGGACCAAGACGGCAGACAAGACTAGACCCTGATCCTCAATCAGCGAGTGAAATGAAACACCCAGAGGTGCCGTGGCAGTTCTAAGGCACTGTCAAAAGACCAAGCAGTGGGCGGTGGCCCAATTCCTGGAAATCTCCACCCCTTCTCCAAAACAGACAGAATAACCCTCCCACTCATTAGCATACGAAATTACCCAGCCTACAGAAACTAACCATGCCACACTTCGAGGCCTCTGCACTCACCGTCTGCGATGGCCCACACTCTGTCTGTGGAGTGGGCTTCTCTCTGAATCTGAATAAATCCATTTCTTACTTATCACTTTGTCTCTCACTGAATTCTTTCTGAGATGAGACATCAAGAGCCTGAGCTTCATTAGGTCCTGAAACCAGGTACTGTGGGTTTTGTCTGGGTTCAAATCCCAGCCACGTGGGTTCGAGTCCCAAACAGGATTCTGGCTGGATTCGAGTTCCAGCACATGGGTTCAAGTCCCAAGCTGAGATAAATGGTTTCAGAACTGGAGGATTAGCAAGTTCTCACCCGGGGCAAATGTGGCCAAGGAGATGGCCTGGGGACAAGCCATCAACAGGCTGGGCAGCCCTGTCTCCTGAAGGCCACAACACAGGGCTGAAGGTGTACTATCAAACTGTCACTGGGCTGTACCTACCCAGACTGTTGTCACTGCTCGTGGGCCAGGAGGCAATTCTGTCCCTCAGTTTCTTCTTTTTCCAGGAGTTGTCTGACTTCTCAGAAAGGCCTATTTCCTCTTTTCTGATTTCTCTGATGAGCTGCATACGGCACCGTGTAAAATCCTGAAAGCAAATCTTCCCATTTTCATCAGCACCCAGTTGGTTCATGATCTCTGCCACAGACTCTTCCATATTCAATTGGCGACAGACCATCAACAAGTCATTTCTACAGAAAGGGGTTGAACAGAACAGCTTGTTAGGAGAGACACTTGAGCTAGAAAAAATAGTTAATGACACACACACAAAAACAGAGTATTTCTTGAACATATCCACACATAGGAAACCTATGTCCACCTTTCTCATTGTTTCTGGCAAAGTATGCAAAAAGATCTGTTTCACTTGGGTTATTCTAGACTAGAACTCTATTATTATTTGGAAGAGAGAGGTAACTTTAAATCTCTGTTCTCTTCTTTCTTCCCAGTGTCCATATCCTTTCCTCCTTATCTTCCTTTTGAAATTGAGGAAGCACCTTAGGTAGCACTAATCTCACCATAATATAAAGTTTCAGAACACAGGAAAGATACTGTTGCCACTCTTGTCAGAGTTGAAAATCTAGACAACTTGTAAAAGGAACACCAAAGAGTTTAATGAGCTTGATTTTCAGTTTTCTGGACCAATCAGCTAATTTTAGTACTTTAAAATGTTATTTAATCTTGACTTTCATGCCTCAGTTCAGTTCAGTCCCTTGGTCATGTCTGACTCTTTGCGACCCCATGGACTGCAGCATGCCAGGCCTCCCTGTCCATCACCAACTCCCGGAGTTTACTCAAACTCATGTCCATTGAGTCGGTGATGCCATCCAACCATCTCATCCTCTGTCGTCCCCTTCTCTTCCTGCCTTCAATCTTTTCCAGCATCAGGGTCTTTTCCAGTGAGTCAGTGCTTCGCATCAGGTGGCCAAAGTATTGGAGTTTCGGCTTCAGCATCAATCCTTCCAATGAACAGTCAGGACTGACTTCCTTTAGGATGGACGGGTTGGATCTCCTTGCAGTCCAAGGGCCTCCAATGACTCAGTGCTCCCCATCTTTGTTTTTTTCTGATTTTCCTTGGGTATTTTCTACCTTCCCTTCAGCAATTAGCAAACCTTAAGCCTTAAAGCAGGGAGCAAACCCCCAAATGTCTTCCAAGTCTAGGATGTAATATAAATGGGTAAAGTGGGTGGTGAAGGAGAGGGAAGCCTGGTGCTCTGCAGTCCATGGGGTTGCAAAGAGTCAGATACGACTGAACAACTGAACAACAAAAATGGGGGGATCGAAGACAAGAGGAGCTGGTGGAATCTGTGTCTGGACAAGGGAAGTACATCCAGCAGATAGGTTTTCAAGTTGAAGAAAAAGAAAAGAAAGGAAAAGAATAAAAAAGGAACAAGAATAGCACTATGTTGGCCAATAACATTTATCTGGAGGAAATCATTTGACTCTGGACATAAAAGTCTTGCTCTTTTCTTTCCTTCTAAACTTTTTGGGAAAATAACTTTGTTCAGAGTGGTCCAACCCTACCTAAGATTCAATAAAAGTCAAAGGATTATGAATTTAAGAGCTGGAAGAGATATTAGGAACTAAGCTATGGTCACAAGCAAAGCTAATTAGTGCTCCTGTTTCAATATACCACCAAATTCAGTCATCTGGAGACCTGGAGACCATGACCAATTTGATATTTGTCAACGTAGGAGATGAAAGAGATGCAGCTTCCATCCTTGGGTCGGAAAGATCCCCTGAAGAAGGAAATGGCAACCCACTTCAGTATTCTTGAAGAATCCTGAAGAATCCCACGGAGAGAGGAGCCTGGCAGGCTACAGTCTGGGGCATCGCCCAGAGTCGGACACGACTGAAGTGAATGAGCACAAAACTTAACCATGAAAAGACGAACTCCCCTCTTCACAGGTTCCTTCTGGTCAATGCTAGTATGATTCCCCAAGTTCCTAGGTGTACAGAACTGCAGACATTTTTAATATCGTCTCGATTCCTCCATTTTAACCCTAATTCTCCTTGTACTCGGAGAAGGCAATGGCAACCCACTCCAGTACTCTTGCCTGGAAAATCCCATGGATGGAGGAGCCTGGTGGGCTGCAGTCCATGGGGTTGCTGAGTCAGACATGACTGAGTGACTTCACTTTCACTTTTCACTTTCATGCATTGGAGAAGGAAATGGCAACCCACTCCAGTGTTCCTGCCTGGAGAATCCCAGGGACGGGGGAGCCTGGTGGGCTGCTGTCTATGGGGCTGCACAGAATTGGACACGACTGACGCGACTTAGCAGCAGCAGCAGCTCCTCGTACTGGTTCTGTGTGTCTAACTTATCATCAAATTTGTTCTGTCCCTGAAATGCTTTTATCTCTACTCTCTACTATGCTTTTTAACACATATAACACTCTCCAAGACCTTCTCAGTTTATACCAGGACTATTAATCAGCTTCTTTAGCTGATCACATTGCTCCTATATACCATCCCATTTTCATGTTTCATAAGGAATTTTGACACACAACTACAAGTTTTATTTTGTTTGTATGTCTGAGTATACACACACACACACACACTCACATACACATTTGGAAGGAAGGACAGCAGATTAAATTATTAGTCCTAAATTTTCATTTTCTGGTATAACTATTACACATCCATACCCTTTCCTTGGTCTTGAGGTTAGGGACACTCATGGTTGGTGTGTTCCTCCCCATCCTTTTAATTTCAGACTTGACATCCAACCGAGCCTCTGAGATGCATGTGTTTATCCAGTTAATCACCAGTTGGGCTTGTCCCCTTTTGCTTCTGCCATCATTAAGACAAGAACAAACCATAGCAGGCATTAACCCTCTAGCCTGGGCCCCAAAATAAGCAAGCCACCTCAGCTGATCTGCAGACCCATAGCATCAGAATCACTTTCAGCTGATCCAAAGATATGTGATCAAGAATAAATTTTATTGTTTATGCCAGTGAGATTTTGTGACTGTTCCCCAGCAATAGCTAACTGAATACACTGGAATAAGTTTTTAATATATTCATATGTTTACTATTTTTTGCCCTGCCCTGAATACAACATGTCTGATACTCGGCTGGATTCATCCAAGACAGGAATAATTGTGATTGGTAAAGCAGGAATGCAAACAAAAAGAAAGGGTCAATGTTCAGGTTCTACATTCTAAAATAAGAATTTCTTTATTATGCTTTTAGGGGAAAATCTTAAGATTAGGCTTGGTAGGAAATAAAGAAGTTTTCTAAACTTCAGAGGTTAAAATAAAAAGATGTTAACACTGTTTTCTGAACAGTAGGAATACGGTGTTTTCATTTTCTCCTATCTGTATTTGTAACTTTCCAGAACTATGTAGCTTTTTCTGGTAGCTCAGATGGTAAAGAATCTGCCTGCAATGCAGGAGACCCAGGTTCAATTCATGGGTTGGGAAGATCCTCTGGAGTAGGAAATGGCAACCCACTCCAGTATTCTTGCCTAGAGAATTCCATGGACAGAGGAGCCTGGTGGGCTAAGTCCATGGGGTCACAAAGAGTTGGGCACGACTGAGCAACTGAGCACACACAGAACATACTACACGACGTTCATAAATTGCTACGTCATTTTTTAGGTTTTAAAAATGAGGATAATAATAGCATCTAGCTCTTACGATTGTTTTGAGGATAAACGAGATAATGCATGTAAACCAGTTAACTCCTGGCACAATAAATACTCAATAAATACTAGCCACCACTATGATTATTTTATAATTATTGATCATAAATCTTTATCAATGCCCCAGTTTCACAATTAAGTCTCTAGTAATTAAGCACAAACTGTCCAGGGGAAAAACAATACTTACTGAACGGAAGCGACTCCCTCACTCAGTGGTGTGATCTGTCTGCAGAGGCTCGCTTCCTCCCTGCCTGCGGCCCACTTACACTTGGGCACCCTGGTGAGAAACCCAAGTCTGGCCAAGCTTGAGAAGCCCCATTCCACCAAAAGTAGCTCCAAAAGGGATCTGTGCTCTAGAATGTCAACTCAGAGAAGAATGTGTAATACTGCATTTTAATTTAAAAAGGGTACAGTTAGAACTGGACATGGAACAACAGACTGATTCCAAATACGAAAAGGAATACGTCAAGGCTGTATACTGTCACCCTGCTTATTTAACTTATATGCAGAGTACATCATGAGAAACACTGGGCTGGAAGAAGCACAAGCTAGAATCAAGATTGCCGGGAGAAATATCAATAAGCTCAGATATGCAGATGACACCACCCTTATGGCAGAAAGTGAAGAGGAACTAAAAAGCCTCTTGATGAAAGTGAAAGAGGAGAGTGAAAAAGTTGGCTTAAAGCTCAACATTCAGAAAACTAAGATCATGGCATCTGGTCCCATCACCTCATGAGAAATAGATGGGGAGACAGTGGAAACAGTGACAGACTTTATTTTTTTGGCTCCAAAATCACTGCAGATGGTGACTGCAGCCATGAAATTAAAAGACACTTACTCCTTGGAAGGAAAGTTATGACCAACCTAGATAGCATATTAAAAAGCAGAGACATTACTTTGCCAACAAAGGTCCGTCTGGTCAAGGCTATGGTTTTTCCAGTGGTCATGTATGGATGTGAGAGTTGGACTGTGAAGAAAGCTGAGTGCCGAAAAATTAATGCTTTTGAACTGTGGTGTTGGAGAAGACTCTTGAGAGTCCCTTGGACTGCAAGGAGATCCAACCAGTCCATCCTGAAGGAGATCAGTCCTGGGTGTTCATTGGAAGGACTGATGCTGAAGCTGAAACTCCAATACTTTTACCACCTCATGCAAAGAGTTGACTCACTGGAAAAGACCCTGATGCTGGGAGGGATTGGGGGCAGGAAGAGAAGGGGATGACAGAGGATGAGATGGCTGGATGGCATCACTGACTCGATGGGCATGAGTTTGAGTAAACTCTGGGAGTTGGTGATGGACAGGGAGGCCTGGCGTGCTGCGGTTTGTGGGGTTGCAAAGAGTCGGACATGACTGAGCGATGGAACTGAACTGATTGAGAGACTGACATAAAAGATTAAAAGCAAAATACAGTGCATTCAACTAAACTCAGTTGAAATGTAATCTTTAAACAGTAGTGCTAGTTCCTAAAAACTGAATGACAGCAAAGTTTCTCAGTACAGAAATATAGAACTAGCAATGACAGCTAACAAATCTATAGGGGGAAATGCTATTGCTTCCATTTTACAGGTGATATGAAGGTGGAGAATCCTGGAGCTAATGTGTGGCAGAGCCAGGAACCCAAATCAAATCAAAGCTCTTGCCCTTTTCATTCTATCAAACATTTCCCTGGATGTCAGTGATACTTAAACTTTAGTCTTTAAACACAAACAAGGACAGCAATGATACAAGCAGCTCAATAATCAACAGCTGTTAATTAACAGTACTTTTGTCTTAAACCAGAAAGACTACATTACATCCATGTATGCACTACCTGTCTATGTTAAATATTGATGAGCATAATGTTATACTTTGTTATCAACATGAGAAAACAGTTACAAGAGGAAAAAAAACAGTAAAGAGTGTTCCCTGGTCGCTCAGTGGTTAGGACTTGGCACTTTCACGAGGGAACTAAGGTCCTGCAGGCCACATGATGCGGCCAGGAAAAAAAAAACTCCAAATGCTCTCCTTTACAAATAAGAAAGAGCTCAGAGAACCTACTATCAACTTACTCTCAGCCATTGTGCAGAGGCTCTCTCAAGCAGCTGGAAATGAATGACACGGCCCTGTTATCATGCCCCTTTGCGCTAAAGCCTTTGTCATTCCTCCTATCAACCAGTAGTAGCTATTTCCCTGACCTTGAATTTGGGCTGGCCTTGTGACTTTCTTTTACTAGTGGAGCGTGGCAGAAATAACTAACATTCTGGGATTCATGAACACAGGCCTTATGATGCCTTATAGTTTCCACTTCAAGGTCCAAATCCTTTCAACTTCATGCTGTCCTTGTCGCCCACTCAACAACACAAGTGGTCTCTTCCTTCTGCTAGCGTTTAGTACCTGTGTCATTTATCCAGTGACTATATATGGCCATGGGACAACTTTTAGGTTATTGTACTATACTTTCATTTCCCTTACTCTTTTTAAAACATTATCTTCACACACTTAAGTCTTATTTCCCCAAACTGACAGGCTCCTGGAAGCCAGTGGTCATGCATCAATCTCCCTTAAGATCCATGCACCTAGCTCGTCGCCCTGTATACAGCGGAGTTTCAACTTATGTGTTTTGATAGATGGATCTGTGAACTCTCAGAAGTTAAACATGATCATTCTTTTGGAGGGGGCTCTTCACTTCACCTGGTATCTTCCCACAATACATTTGTATCTTCTCACAGAAGACAGTGACACATGGGATGCTCGGTGAATATGAATGACCAATGGGCAGGATGAAAACCAACAAAAACTTTGTAGCCTTAGTGACAGCAGTATGACAGTTTTTCTGCCCCAGGCCTGGAACATTTCTCAGAGGAAGACATACTAAGCAGCGGCTGTCCAAAACTAACACAGTCCAATGGAGAACTATTTCAGTAGTAATAACGTCATCATATAAAGCATCTGCCTTTAAAATAAAAACCAACAAACTTTTGTATATTATTTCAGAAAATGCACTCACTCATTGTAGAACATGTAGAAGAGCAAAAAGAAGAAAACAGAAATTACATGTTATCCTTTGACCCAGTAATAACTACAGTGAACATTTAATTTCACAAAATTCTGGTAAACATTTTTTCCTCTAAGTTTTCTCTAAATAAATAAATTTCCTCCAAATAAAATTTTCCTTTCATCATTGCTACAACTGCTTTAAAAGGTATTTCATACTTATTCATATATGCATATCTTATCGTCAGAGGATAAGATAGCCTAAATTTGGAAGTGAGGCAAAAAAGGAATAGACTCCGGTTTAGCAGAGGAACTGGTCAAGTCAGGTAATATTTAGCTCTGCAGTGAACAATGATCACCAGGCAGAAATGAAGCTCTATGCTTCTAGTTCAAAATCACGTGGTTTTACAAAGCATAGCTATTACTTCCTGTATATAAAAGTTTTTCTGTCTCTTGATTATTTTTTCTTTAACATTTAAAGAAATAGAGTAAGAAGTGAAAATTCAATGAAGCTATTCATCATTCAGTGAAATTCACAGCTTAACATCATGGATAAACAGTGGGAAAGATGGGCTTAGGTCTTTCAAGCTCAGATGCAGAGAAAAACACTATTCTTTCCCACAATGACTTCCCTGGTGGCTCAGATGGTAAAGCATCTGCCTACAACATGGGAGACCCGGGTTTAGTCCCTGGGTTGGGAAGATCTCCTGGAGAAGGAAATGGCAACCCACTTCAGTATTCTTGCCTGGAAAATCCCATGGATGGGGGAATCTGGTAGGCTACAGTCCATTGGGTCACAAAGAATCAGACACAACTGAGCAACTCCACTTTTCCCACAATGATGCTAAACCACAAACCCAGCTGGAATGAGGGCTATGCAAAAGTAACTGGTACTCTGAGGAAGAGGTAAGATGATTCTGTTCACAGTTCTCAACAGTCACCTTTGGAACTAGTAGGTATGCCATAAATAGCTGCTTATGGAAGAACTCAAAAAAAGTCAAAGTTCATTTTGCCCCTAACCATTCAATTTGAGCCACACAAAACTGTAATTTAGGAGACTCTAATTCCAGCTCCATAAATACTCAAGAGTGTGAAAAATCATAAATAGTTCATTAAAGAACAGGCTTCTGGGCTATAGCTGGTAATCTCTGAGAGTAGCTGTTGGAGGGAGCAAAGGCACGTGCCCTTCACTGTCGTGCCCTTCACTGTCGTTTCTGAGTTTATTTATTTAAAGAAGAGCAAAACAAACAACTAAATATGCAAACAAACCCATCGTTAAGATAAAAGCAGAGCAGATGATCAATCTAAGGGATTTCAACAAATTTCAGAAAGAGAGTAAAGAGATGGGAGATGACAGCCAGTATGCTGCATGATGAGAATGAGAACTGGGGCTGCAAACAGTGGGGCTACCTTACCGTTCGCAGCAGGGATCAAACAGATTTTGTTCAAAAGTGATGAATCAGGAAACTTACACAGTGGTATAAGCACACAATGGGAAAAAAATCATCAAAAGAACTAAAAGCACAAATGGTAAAAACTGCCCCAGGGGAGTGGGCTTGGGGCAAGAGATGTGTTTTGTCATATGTTCTTCTGTACCACTTTATTTTTTAACTTTTCTTTTTTACCATACGCGTGAATTATTCTGATAAAAGTAATGTTTTCAAATTAAAAAATTCAAATGTCATACATTTAATTTGAGCTATAACAGACAAAAGTTTAGAATTTAAATATACAACAAATTCATACAATATAATAAGAAAAAGATGATAACCCAGTTAAAAAATGGGCAAATGATGAGAACAGAAAATTAACAAAAACTGATTAATAAAGATATGGAAATATTCTCAACTTCAACAAACATAAGGAAAACGCAAATTAAACAAACAATGGGATACTATTTTAACATATGTCTCTTGTGTCTCCTGTATTGACAGGCAGATTCTTCGTCACTGAGCAGTCCTGAGTGTTCACTGGAAGGACTGATGTTGAAGTTGAAACTCCAATACTTTGGCCACCTGATGTGAAGAACTGACTCACTGGAAAAGACCCTGATGCTGGGAAAGATTGAAGGCAGGAGGAGAAGGGGATGACAGAGGATGAGATGGTTGGAGGGCATCACCGACTCAATGGACATGAGTTTGGGTAAACTCTGGGAGTTGCTGATGGACAGGGAGGCCTGGCGTGCTGTGGTCCATGGGGTTGCAAAGAGTCGGACATGACTGAGCGACTGAACTGAACTGCGGCAGAAAGGAAGCCCTTAACATGTACAGGATTGGAAAAAATGTTACTCTGACAATACCAAATGTTGACAAAGAAGCAGAAATTTTCACGCAGTTTTGGTGGGGAAGAAAAATTGGTACCCCTTCTTTAGAAAGAATTTTGGCAACAGCTAAAAAAATGTCCACCTTTCAACCAGAAATCTAACTTTTAGTTATATATTTTAGAGACTTATGCAAGGACAGAAGGGGACATGAACATTATCTGTAACAGCAAAGATTTGGAAAAGGCTTAGTATTAGGTTGGTACAAAAGTAATTGCAGTTTTGGGCCATGAATTTTAAATCATTACAACTAGGCTCAAACACATTTTTATTAATCAAAATAGGAAACGTTACAATCAACATATTTTTGCCAATGAGAAATAAATTGGTTTATTTCTGTCGCATAAAAATACATGTTTCGGGATTTGACAAACTCTTGGAAAAGCATTTTCTGTCTCCTGTTGGTTGTGGAAGTGTTTTCTGTGCAAAAAGTTGAGATGCTTGAAGAAGTGACGAGTTGGTTGGCAAGAGGTCAGGTGAATATGGCAGACGAGGCAAAACTTCACAGCTCAATTCGTCCAACTTTTGAAGCATTGGTTGTGTGATGTCTGGTCGGGCACTGGAGTGGAGAAGACTTAGGCCCGTTCTGTTGACCAATATGGGCTGCAGGCACTGCAGTTTTCAGTTCATCTCATCAGTCTGCTGAGCATATTTCTCAGATGTAATGGTTTTACCAGGATTCAGAAAGCTGTAGTGGATCAGATGGGTGGCAGACCACCAAACAGTGACCATGACCTTTTCTGGTGTAGGTTTGGCTTTGAGAAGTGCTTTGGTGCTTCTTCTCAGTACAACCACTGAGCTAGTCATTGTTGGTTATCATATAAAATTCACTTGTCACATGTCACAGTTCGATCAAGAAATGGATCGCTGTTGCTAGAATAAGAGAAGATAACACTTCAAAATGACAATTTATTTATTTATTTATTTTTTTGATTTGTGGTCAGCTCATGAGGCACCCCTGGAGGAGAGCCGGGCAACCCACTCCAGTATTCTTGCCTGGAGAATCCCATGGACAGAGGAGCCTGGAGGGCTACAGTCCATGGGGTCGCAAAGAGTCGGATATGACTGAAGCAACTCAGCATGCACACACAAATGAAGCATGTACTTAGCAAGCTTTTTCACCTTCCCGATTCGCTTCAAACGCCCAGTGATGGTAGAATGGTCAACACTGAGTTCTTCAGCAACTTCTTGTGTACGAGGACCAGCTTCAATGACAGCTCTGAGTTGGCCATTTCAACTTCCGATGGCTGGCCACTGTGCTCCTTGTCTTCAAACCTCTTGTCTCCTTCGCAAAACTCCCCGAACCATCACTGCAGTGTTAGCAGTTCCTGGGCCAATGCATTATTGATGTTGTGAGCTGTCTCTGCTGCTTTACAACCCATTTTCAACTTGAATAAGATAATCATTTGAATTTGCTTTTTGTCTAACATCAACTCCATGGTCTAAAATATATATAAAATATCCAGCAAGTAATAAGCCATTAGCAAAAAAAAAAAAGGAGAGAGAGAAATGCCCATTAAATGACATCTAACCTCATTTATTTAAGAATGTATTCCAATATCAAAGGGAAAAAGTTCAACAATGCAAAACCACAATTACTTTTGCACCAACCTAATAAAGTACTGTGTGCCAGGGCCTGAGCTAGTGGATAAGTAAATTGGGGAATCATCAGCTAATGATATATTATAAAACAGAGTTTTCAGAAAATACATTTATAATATATCATAATTAACAAATCTCACAAACAGCAGTGAGTAAAAAAATCTCAAGTTGATGAATAACATGAATGACATACAGTACTTAACTAAAGTTTAAAAATATACCAAAAATACTATCAATTATATATGAACTTACACATAGGCAAATAATAATAAAAAAAGTCAGGAAGCAAAAATATCAACCATAAAGTGGTGAGGGAGAAAGGAGGAGAGGATTGGGAAAGGTACAAAGGGGTTTTAACATGCATTTATAATATCATATTAAAAATCATAGGCAAATATGACATAATGTTTACATCTTTCCAATCTGGGTAATGGATGTATGCTTATTGTACACTTTGTAATTTTCAGTATTTAAAATCTGTCTTAATAGAAAAAAATCTAACACATGAAAAGCGAACTTAAAACAAATTTGGTCCGAGGCCATAGTTGGATAAAAGGTTAAAATGAACAGTGTCACTCGAATCAGTAAGCACTTGTAGGACACGCCTCTTGGAGTTAATCAAATTAGATGATCCAAAATGACACTCTTCATCCTTATAGGCTACAGAACATCTGATTATTATCCTGGCAAAATTTTCTAAAAGTGGAATTACTCATCTGTCAACATAGTTTTTCAAATATCCTTTGAAAAACATCTACCAATTTTTAGCCCTAGCAGCAGTGGGGGCTACTGCCCATACTTCAGCTACTTTCCTAGAGAACAGAATCCAATTCTCTATCGCTATGGTTTCACTTTCTTTTCTGCAAAAGCATACATACTACCCAATCCCAGAGATACATTTCTTTCCTGCTCCTCAGAGTTCAACACTGACAGCTACCTTTTCTTGAAACACCTTTCATTAGCCTGTGTAACAGCCCTGTCTTCTAGTTTCCTCACCTCCACATGACTGCACCTTCAAAGTTCTTGACCTTAAATAGCCATGTTACCCAGGCCTTGTCCTTTTCCTCTGTTTTTTTTTTCCACTTTATAGACTCTCTATAGCTGATCTAACCTAAATTTATGGCCTTATCTATCACTAGGACCAATGACTTCCAAATCTCTCTTTCCAGTTAAGTAGCAATTCATTTCAACTGTACAGCTGTATTTCTGTGTCATATGTTTATCTTGTACTCAAAGTTCAAAACTGAATTCATCATCTTGTATCCCTTTACAAGTTGATTCTTCCTACCTACATAAATTACACCACTGGTTACCCACAGCAGAAGTCTAGAAATGTTCTAAGTTATTTCCTTCTTGTTTATCCCCCACCAGTCACCAAAACTGATTCTGTTGTTCCAAACAGTTCTCATTCCATCCCATCCTGTTCATACCAATCACCATCACCATCTTTCATTTGAATGACTACAATGGTCACCCTCTTTACAACTGGTAGTCCACACATCAATTTTCCTTGCTTAAAATCCTTTATTTGTTTCCCTCAAAACTGTCAGCTTCATATGCATGTTTCTCATTTCAAAGTCAAGGCTCTATCTCTCTAGCTTCACTCTCCTGTTAAATTTGGCTTCTTGCATTCTAGCCCACTGAATTTCCTTGGGGTTCCATAAAAAGCATTGTTTTACATGCCTCTACATGTCCCTCTGCCTGGACAATCCTCCCTTTATGCTTCTCCAAATGCCAGCCCATGCTTCGTAATTCATTTGAATAGCATCTCCTTCAGAAATCTTCCTTAAATATCTCAGGTAACCCCCAGTTTAATTTGATGCCCCTTCTCTATCTCACAAAGGCACACATGCTTGATATGATCACTTACCCCACTGTGCAGTAATTACTGATTTATTTTGTCTCTCTTCTACTAGATCAGTAGAAGACTCTTCTGGAGAAGACTCCTGAGAGTCCTTTGGACAGCAAGGAGATCAAACCAGTCAATCCTAAAGGAAATCAACCCTGAATACTCAATGGAAGGACTGATGATGAAGCTGAAGCTCCAGTACTTTTGGCCACCTGATGCAAAGAGCCAATTCACTAGAAAAGACCCTGATGCTGGGAAAGATTGAGGGCAGGAGGAGAAGGGGGTGGCAGAGGATGAGATGGTTGGGTGGCATCATTGATTCAATGGACAAGGGTTTGAGCAAACTCTGGGAGACAGCGAAGGACAGGGAAGCCTGGTGTGCTGCAGGCCATGGGGTTGCAAAGAGTCAGACACGACTGACAGACTGAACAACAACTAGACCAGAGGTGTGTAGCTAAGTTCAGTTCAGTTCAGTCGCTCAGTCGTGTCCGGCTCTTTGTGACCCCATGAATCGCAGCATGCCAGGCCTCCCTGTCCATCACAAACTCCCAGAGTTTACTCAAACTCATGCCCATCGAGTCGGTGATGCCATCCAGTCATCTCATCCTCTGTCATCGCCTTCTCCTCCTGCCCCCAATCCCTCCAAGCATCAGGGTCTTTTCCAGTGAGTCAACTCTTTGCATGAGGTGGCCAAAGTATTGGAGTTTCAGCTTCAGCATCAGTCCTTCCAATGAACACCCAGGACTGATCTCCTTCAGGATGGACTGGTTGGATCTCCTTGCAGTCCAAGGGACTCTCAAGAGTCTTCTCCAACACCACAGTTCAAAAGCATTAATTTTTCGGCACTCAGCTTTCTTCACAGTCCAACTCTCACATCCATACATGACCACTGGAAAAACCATAGCCTTGACCAGACGGACCTTTGTTGGCAAAGTAATGTCTCTGCTTTTTAATATGCTATCTAGGTTGGTCATAATTTTCCTTAAGTGTCTTTTAATTTCATGGCTACAGTCACCATCTGCAGTGATTTTGGAGCCAAAAAAAATAAAGTCTATCACTGTTTCCACTGTCTCCCCATCTATTTCTCATGAGGTGATGGGACCAGATGCCATGATCTTAGTTTTCTGAATGTTGAGCTTTAAGCCAACTTTTTCACTCTCCTCTTTCACTTTCATCAAGAGGCTTTTTAGTTCCTCTTCACTTTCTGCCATAAGGGTGGTGTCATCTGCATATCTGAGCTTATTGATATTTCTCCCGGCAATCTTGATTCTAGCTTGTGCTTCTTCCAGCCCAGTGTTTCTCATGATGTACTCTGCATATAAGTTAAATAAGCAGGGTGACAATATACAGCCTTGACATACTCCTTTTCCTATTTGGAACCAGTCTGTTGTTCCATGTCCAGTTCTAACTGTTGCTTCCTGACCTGCATACAGGTTTCTCAAGAGGCAGGTCAGGTGGTCTGGTATTCCCATCTCCTTCAGAATTTTCCACAGTTTATTGTATTCCACACAGTCGAAGGCTTTGGCGTAGTCATTAAAGCAGAAATAGATGTTTTTCTGGAACTCTCTTGCTTTTTCAATGATCCAGTGGATATTTTCAATTTGATCTCTGGTTCCTCTGCCTTTTCTAAAATAATAAAGATATTCCCATTTGAATGCAGAGTTCCAAAGAACAGCCAGGAGAGATAAGAAAGCCTTCCTCAGTGATCAATGCAAAGAAATAGAGGAAAACAACAGAATGGGAAAGACTAGAGATCTCTTCAAGAAAATTAGAGATACCAAGGGAACATTTCATTCAAAAATGGGCTCAGTAAAGGATGGAAATGGTATGGACCTAACAGAAGCAGAAGATATTAAGAAGAGGTGGCAAGAATACACAGAAGAACTGTACAAAAAAGATCTTCATGACCCAGATAATCACAATGGTGTGGTCACTCACCTAGAGCCAGACATCCTGGAATGTGAAGTCAAGTGGGCCTTAGAAAGCATCACTACAAACAAAGCTAGTGGATGTTATGGAATTCCAGTTGAGCTATTTCAAATCCTGAAAGATGATGCTGTGAAAGTGCTGTACTCAATATGCCAGCAAATTTGGAAAACTCAGCAGTGGCCACAGGACTGGAAAAGGTCAGCTTTCATTCCAATCCCTAAGAAAGGCAATCCCTCAATATGCCAGCAAATTTGGAAAACTCAGCAGTGGCCACAGGACTGGAAAAGGTCAGCTTTCATTCCAATCCCTAAGAAAGGCAATCCCAAAGAATGCTCAAACTACCGCACAATTGCACTCATCTCACACGCGTAACTAAAACCTACAGCCAAATGCAGATCCTTGCCTCCTTTGGTAAATCAAGTTTATAGGAACCAGGCATAGCCACATGCCTGTGTATTGTCTATAGCTACCTTTTTACTACAACAGCTGAATTGAATACTTGTGACAGATACTACATGGCCCATAAACCCCAAAATCTTCATTATATGACCTTTTATTTAAAAGAAGGTTGCAAGACTGTAAATTCTTAGAGGACAGGGTTCATTCTTTGTTCATCTTTGAATCCCTAACACCTGACATACAACAGCTGTTAAATAAATGATTAAGTGGGTAAAGGTTAGATTTGAGATAAGAGAGGAGGGGAGAGATGTTAATGAGAACCTTCAATCTCATTTCCTCTCTGCCTTTTGCATTTCCCAATTTACAATCACAAATGAAAACAGAACAAGTTGATATCATTAGACTTTAAAATATCTCCTGGTATATACAAGAGCCTCTTGATGAAAGTAAAAGAGGAGAGTGAAAAAGTTAGCTTAAAACTCAACATTCAGAAAAATAAGATCATGGTATCAGGTCCCATCACTTCATGACAAATAGATGGGGAAACAATGGAAATAGTCAGAGACTTTATTTTTTTGGGCTCCAAAATCACTGCAGATGGTGACTGTAGCCATGAAGTTAAAAGACGTTTGCTCCTTGGAAGAAAAGCTATGACCAACCTAGACAGCATATTAAAAAGCAGAGACATTACTTTGCCAACAAAGGTCCGTCTAGTCAAAGCTATGGTTTCCTCCAATAGTCATGTATGGATGTGAGAGTTGGACTATAAAGAAAGCTGAGTGCCAAAGAATTGATGCTTTTGAACTGTGGTGTTGGAGAAGACTCTTGAGAGTCCCCTGGACTGCAAGGAGATCCAACCAGTCCATCCTAAAGGAAATCAATCCTGAATACTCATTGGAAGGACAGACGCTGAGGCTGAAACTCCAATATGCTGGCCACCTGATGCGAAGAACTGACTCTTCTGAAAAGACCCTGATGCTGGGAAGAATTGAAGGCAGGAGGAGAAGGGGATGACAGAGGATGAGATGGTTCGATGGCATCACCTACTAGATGGGCATGAGTTTGAGCACACTCTGGGAGTTTGTGATGGACAGGGAAGCCTGGCATGCTGCAGTCCATGGGGTCTCAAAGAGTTGGACATGACTGAGCAACTGAACGGACTGATAAACGAGAGAATCTGTACCCTTCAAGCCAGTAATCTAATCTTTCTAGGCTAGTGGTACTCAACTCCGGTAACATATGATGATTGTCTGGTGGTGATTAAAACATACTGATGCTCTTGCTCCACAAATGACAAACTAAATCAGGATGGGGAGGAGAGGGCAGCATCAGTATTTGTTAAAAGGCTTCCTAAGTGATTTAGAGTAGAACTTCTATATCAACAGGGGCTTCCCTGATAGCTCAGTTGGTAAAGAATCTACCTGCAATGTAGGAGACCCTGGTTTGTCTTCCTGTGTTGGGAAGATCCGCTGGAAAAGGGATAGGCTACCCACCCCAGTATTCTTGGGCTTCCCTTGTGGCTCAGCTGGTAAAGAATCTGCCTGCAATGCAGGAGGCCTGGGTTTGATCCTTGGGTTGGGAAGATCCCCTGGAGAAGGGAAAGGCTACCCACTCCAGTGTTCTGGCCTGGAGAATTCCATGGACTATAGGTCATAAAGAATCAGACACACTGAGCCACTTTCACTTTTTCTATACCAACAGTCTGAAAGGATGAGAACTTTGAGGCAATTGAAACATCTTAAATAAAACGAACCAACCAAAGAAACACACTAGATTTTGATAAGCTGCATATTTGCAAGAAGAAAAGAAAGAGATGCTTTAGAAAAATTATCTACAGAAGTGAAAACAAAATGATTCCTCTAGTATTTAAACTCCAGGAGGATGAAGAATTTTATTTTGTTCACTCTTGTATTCCTAACACCAAGAACAGTACCTGGCACAAAACAGGTGATAAATAAATGACTGATGAATGTATAAGTTTTTCATTTGCTTTCAATCAACCAGAAGCCCTTGATTTGGAATATTCCAGTTAACTGAAATTTTATACAGAAAGAAGGGAAGTTGGCAAATATACTCTTCAGTTAATCAACAGACAACATTCTTTAGGGGGAAAAAGATCACATTCTACAATCAATTTAATTTTATTTTTTTGGATTTTAGAAAGGGAAGGCAAAGAGATATTACTATGGGTAGACACAGCCTAGTCCTTTTAAAAATTCAATCTTTACTTTTAAAAAGGTTACCTGTCATCTGTAAATTCATGGGATGAGAACATGAAAAGTCAAGAAGGAAAAAAAAAGTAATTGGAGACTTTACCTAAACAAAATACCATGACATGCATCCTCAGGAATTAACAGAAATCATCTTGGACTTTCCACTATGGTCTTGAAGCACTCAGTACGTCAGCCCAAGGAAAAAATCTGAGACTGGCTCAAACTTGAGCCTATGCATTGATTTTATTTCTCTGTTTTTTCTCTCTCTTTCTCATAAACATACTCCTAGAAATGATAAACCTGTTAGCCTAATTTTTATATGTAAAAAATGCTTTTGGTTGAGGTTACCAACTTGAAAAAAATACAGAAAAACAGGAAAAACAAAACAAAAGTAAAGACTGAGAGAAGAAACACTTTGTCATCCAATTTCTATTACAAAGATTTTCTTTTTGAAAGTTCACACCTCAAAACAAAACAAAACGAAAAAAAGGAAAGTTCACACCTAAAGGAATATTTGAGATATAAGCACTTTGAAAAGCACATTATCAACTTTCTCAAAATTGTCTACGAGGAAACTTATTTTAACTCTTCTTTTTTTTATTTATTTTTTATTTTTTTAAATTTTTATTAGTTGGAGGCTAATTACTTCACATCATTGCAGTGGGTTTTGTCATACATTGATATGAATCAGCCATAGAGTTACACGTATTCCCCATCCCGATCCCCCCTCCCACCTCCCTCTCCACCCGATTCCTCTAGGTCTTCCCAGTGCACCAGGCCCGAGCACTTTCATGCATCCCACCTGGGCTGGTGATCTGTTTCACCATAGATAATATACATGCTGTTCTTTATTTTAACTCTTGTGAATTAATATTTATAGACTTGAGTTGCATTGTTCAAAATGGTAGTCAATACACACAGGTAGATATTTACATTTGCATAGTAATTAATTCAAATTACATAAGATTAAAATTCTCAGTTGTACTACTACCTCAACAGCCACATGTGGCGAGTGGATACCACACTGCACAAAACAGACACAGGACATTTCCATCATCACAAAAAGTCCTCTTGGAGAGCACTGGGAAAATAAAATACAGCATACTATCCTCGGAAAGCTTCAAGCAATAGTATTAGTCAAACCAGGAAATTGTTACAAATGTCAGTTATTATTTCTAGGTAAGGAAGGAAATGACAAAACTGGATATAAAAAAGTCTGAATATAGAAAATCCATTATGTTATAAATCTTGTTAGCTTCCTTTGCAGCTAATTTTCAAGTTTGGGGCTCACTCTTATTCACAGAACACGCATATAAATCCCACTTTTTGATTAAGGAAATCTGACCAGATTCAAATTCATGTCCAATACTCTACCCACTGATGAAAACACTTCAGTTGAAAGATTTATCATAAGACTTTAGGGAGCAGGTGAAGGGATGCATATATTCCCTAGAGGAAGCACTAGCTTTGTCTTTTTGGGTTTGAGTTACTGTAACATTAATTCTTTCTGATGTCTAGCCTGAACTTTCTGAGAGTTCACTGAAATAATGAATAGCCAAGATCAGTCAATGACATGACGGTTTCCCCTTCTCCAGGTGAAACATCAAGATGACTAAAAGCCAGTACTCAAGGAGAAAGCATCTGCAAGCAAGTAAAATACTACTTTTACATATTTTTTTTTTTTTACTTTTACATATTTTTAAAAGCTCTTTTATTCTATAATTCTTTTACATGTGACTCACAATACTTTTACTCTTCATTCTTTTGGCAATCTCTCACTTTGGCTTTTTCTATCGATAGTCCAGTGGGAGAAAATATTTTAATTTGTTTGGTCCTTGGATTATTTTTTTAATCAGTAAATTAACATTATTAAGCAAGATTCAGCCTATCTTCACAGCGATTTGTAAAAGCTTCTTAAAAGAAGTTCTGACATTTCTGGGGGAAGATACTCATTCCAGGCACTGATGGTTAGGGATTTGCCAGGTGCTTTAGAAACAGGATTTCACTTAAGCCTCATAATAACTTTAAGAGACATTACCACCATTTTACAGGGTCTATCAGTTTTGTGTAAAAGGGATTTTGTCTGAAGTTCCTGGCACCATACTTGGTCCATCACAGGTACTTCAAGTTGGTGGATGCATGAGTGAACAGAAAGAACCTCTTCTGTAATCTCAGTGACAGACATAGCACTCAAAAAATCCTGAGGGTTAGTCACTCAGTCGTGTCCAACTCTTTGCAACCCCATGAACTGTAGCCCGCCAGGCTTCTCTGTCCACGGGATTCTCTAGGCAAGAATACTGGAGTGGATTGCCATCCCCTTTTCCAGAGGAACTTCCTGACCCAGGGATTGAACCCGGGTCTCCTGCACTGCAGGCAGATTCTTTACTGTTTGAGCTACAGGGAAGTCCTTACTAATTGAAAAAATCCTTACTAATTGAATATACTAACAGTAATAGTATGACAACTGGTTAGGTGATTATTTTTTAAAAAATTAATTAATTTATTATTTTTGGTTGTGCCATGTCTCAGTTGGGGCATGCAGGCTTCTCACTAGTTGTGGTGAACACATTTAGTAGTTGCAGCACAGTGCCTCAGTTTGCCCCATGGCATGTGGGATCATAATTCCCTAACCAGGGATCGAACCAACATCCCCTGCATTGGAAGGCAGATTCTTAGTCACTGGACTGCCAGTGAAGTCCCCTTGATTCTTAATATGTAGATGTTCCCAGAAAACCCCAATAAGGCCAAGCCATCGAACCTAGATCCAAAAACTATACAAGGTAGTCATGTCTGAAAGATATAGACAGAGAAGATACACAGAGAAGGCTGATAGATATGTTTGGGGGCCATAAAAGAATTTGGGAAGTGTGCCACTTTTATAAAAATGTATTTCTAAGTGTATATTAACAACATCCTGAGAACAGTTATCCTTTCAGATCATTTTAGATCACACTTTCTTTCTGTCATCTAACGCCCCTCAGTTCTTCCTGTTTCACATGTCATGGGGACCTGTACATCTGACCTCCTAACTCTGCTCACAACCAGGGAAGGCTTGTCACATCCATACTCAGAATAGATGTTTTCAGTGTTTCTTCTGGCTCCTTGAGTCTTATTTTGACCCAGATAGAAACCCAAACCTCTTTCTAAGGCTGACATTACAGGGCTTGCAAATTTTCCCTGATTTTATTATGTATATACTCTTGTGTGTGTGCACTCAGTCACTCAGACTTGTCTGACTTTCTGAGACACCACAAACTGTAGCCTGCCAGGCTCTCTGTCCATGGAATTTTACAGGCAAGAACACTGCAGTGGATTGCCATTTCCTCCTTCAGGGGATCTTCCTGACCCAAGGATTGAACCTGAGTCTCCTGTATTGTAGGCAGATTGTTTACTGCTGAGCCATTAGGATATACTCCCCAGCAGCACTTAAAAACATTCAGCATGCAGAGATTTTTCTTCCTCAGTGCAAAGCCATTGTGTTAAAATTCTCCTAAATATCCTCAGAGGTTTCCCCTGGTGGCTCAGATGGTAAAGAATCTGCCTGCAATGCAGGAGACCCTGGTTCAATCCCTGGGTTGGGAAGAATACTGGAGAAGGGAATGGCAACTCACTCCAGTGTTCCTGCTTGGAGAATTTCGTGGACAGAGGAGCCTGATGAGCTACAGTCCATGGGGTTGCAAAGAGTCAGACACAACTGAGATACTAACACACTAAGTATCTTCCAAAGTACTTTAGTTTTAGAAAATGGTAGTAAATGAAAAATAATATGGGAGGAAATGTTATTTACATTTTTCTTTGAAGGATAACAAAAAAATTGCAAGATTCTTTCCACGAGTAACTTTCTTACTCCACTCACTCAGATTCTAACTAAAATACCATAATGTGAAAAGCCGACAAGGCCTTATAGTCTGATCACAGAAATGAGAAGGGAAAGATTTAATTCCAGTATGTGCAGCAGACTGAGGCAAGAAGTGTTGTCACTGTGCCTCCTTCCGATTCATGTCTCACATGGGGATGTCACAGCTGTCCCACTACGAAAACACGCCAGGGCTGTGATGCTCAGAGCACTGCATCTACCTTACAAGCTAAAGAGTCACCAACATTTGAAGAATTCTCTAGATTATTTTAGAAAATCTAAACTGTGATAGGTTAATATTTTGTAGAATAAAAGAAAATGAGTTTTCAAAAAAAAATCTGTCATGTCGTTATAAAAGTTTCTGAACACATATTTCCAATTCCTACGCTCACAGTGTTGCAGTCAGGTAAGAAAAGCACCACTCTGTGGGCCACTCTTGGAGCAGTCTGTCCTGGATACCACGGAGTGACTAAAGCAATCCCTGACTCCATAAATGAGAGACCAACATGGGACGAGTGCTGCCAAATAGCAGCAAGGCCGCTATCCTTGACAGCTCACCATCTTTGCTTACCTGGACTTACCATTCTAAGGAACCCAAGTACCCACTGTGATAACACTTAAGTCTATGTGCAGTCTCGGTGAACACTGTACCGAGAAATCACCTACAGAAATGGCATCACAGCTTTATAGTTTATCAGTTCAGTTCAGTTGCTCAGTTGGTCAGAATCTTTGCGACCCCATGGACTGCAGCATGCCAGGCCTCCCTGTCCATCACCAACTCCTGGAGCTTACTCAAACTTATGTCCATTGAGTCAGTGATGCCATCCAGCCATCTCATCCTTTGTCGTCCCCTTCTCCTCCACCTTCAATCCTTCCCAGCATCAGGGTCTTTTCAGAAGAGTCAGTTCTTCGCATCAGGTGGCCAAAGTATCGGAGTTTCAGATTCAGCATCAGTCCTTCCAATGAATATTCAGGATTGATTTCCTTTAGGATGGACTGGTTCGATCTCCTTGCAGTCCAAGGGACCCTCAAGAGTTTTCTCCAACACCACAGGTCAAAAGCATCAATTCTTCAGTGCTCAGCTTTCTTAATAGTCCAACTCTCACATCCACACATGACTACTGGAAAAACTATAGCCTTGACTAGACGGACCTTTGTTGGCAAAGTAATGTCTCTGCTTTTTAATATGCTGTCTAGGTTGGTCATAACTTCTCTTCCAAGGAGCAAGCATCTTTTAATTTCATGGCTGCAGTCACCATCTGCAGTGATTTTGGAACTCCAAAAAATAAAGTCTTTCACTGTTTCCACTGTTTCCTCATCTCTTTCCCATGAAGTGATGTCATGATCTTAGTTTTCTGAATGTTGAGTATTAAGCCAACTTTTTCACTCTCCTCTTTCACTTTCATCAAGAGGCTCTATAGTTCTTCTTTGCTTTCTGCCATAAGGGTGGTATTATCTGCATATCTGAGGTTGTTGATATTTCTCCTGGCAATCTTGATTCCAGCTTGTGCTTCCTCCAGTCCAGTGTTTCTCATGATGTACTCGGCATATAAGTTAAATAAGCAGGGTGACAATATACAGCCTTGACGTACTCCTTTCTGTATTTGGAACCAGTCTATTGTTCCATGTCCAGTTCTAACTGTTGCCTCCTGACCTGCACACAGATTTCTCAAGAGGTAGGTCAGGTGGTCTGGTATTCCGTCTCTTTCAGAATTTCCCACAATTTGTGGTGGTCCACACAGTCAAAGGCTTTGGCATAGTCATTAAAGCAGAAGTAGATATTTTTCTGGAACTCTCTTGCTTTTTTGATGATCTATTGGATGTTGGCAGTTTGATCTCTGGTTCTTCTGCCTTTTCTAAATCCAGCTTGAACATCTGGAAGTTCACGGTTTATGTACTGTTGAAGCCTAGCTTGGAGAATTTTGAGCGTTACTTTACTAGCATGTGAAATGAGTACAATTGTACGGTAGTTTGAGCATTCTTTGGCATTGCCTTTCTTTGGGACTGGAATGAAAACTGACCTTTTCCAATCCAGTGGCCACTGCTGAGTTTTCCAAATTTGCTGGCATATTGAGTGCAGCACTTTCACAGCATCATCTTTCAGGATTTGAAATAACTCAACTGGAATTCTATCACCTCCACTAGCTTCCGTTCATAGTAATGCTTCCTAAGGCCCTCTTGACTTCACGTTTCAGGATGTCTGGCTCTAGGTGAGTGATCACACCATCATGATTATCTGGATTATGAAGATCTTTTTTGCATAGTTCTTCTGTGTATTCTTGCCACCTCTTCTTAATATTTTCTGCTTCTGTTAGGTCCATACCATTTCTGTCCTTTATTGTGCCCATCGTTGCATGAAATGTTCCCTTGGTATCTCTAATTTTCTTCAAGAGATCTCTAGACTTTCCCATTCTATTGCTTTCCTCTATTTCTTTGCATTGATCGCTGAGGAAGGCTTTCTTATCGCTCCTTGCTATTCTAAATATATTTAATTTTTAAAAATGCAATATTAAAATGCATTTATAAAGCAAGCCTTTTGATTTATAAATGTATTTAAATCAAAATAAATTTAAAGCTAAATTCTTGAAAAAGTTTCAACTAACCACAGTATTATGGCCTCCCTGGTGGCTCAGATGGTAAAGAATCTGCCTGCAATGCGGAAGACCTGGGTTCGATCCCTGGGTTGGGAAGATCCCGTGGAGGAGGGCATGGTAACCCACTCCAGTGTTCTTGCCTGGAGAACCCCATGGACAGAGGAGCCTGGCGGGCTGCAGTCCATGGGCTCGCAGAGAGCTGGACACAACTGAGCCACTAAGCGCAGCGCAACCACAGTATTATACACTCAAGAGAGCAGCTGCGAGTCAGGCGTTTTATGTAATCAAACAGAAAAGTCCTTCATATTTAAGAAGTTTGGAATACAAACTATAGCTCAGATTACAAAATACTAAGCATGGGGAGAAAGATCTACAGATGAAAAAATCAAAGGGAGCTCACTCTGGTTTGCGCCTGAAGCCATCGGTGTTACAATGGTGGCTGAAGGGGAGGTGGTAAACTTCCAACAGGAGTCATAAATAGTTGTCTGGATAAGAAGAACAAGAAATGAAGGAGAGGAACCACAATAGGGGAGGAAGCTGCAGAGGGAGTCGCAGCCCTCGCTGTAGGGAACCCCAGGAGAGCTGGCGGGGAGTCAGACCCAGGAGTGAGAGTTATATGGGGCTGGCAGAGAGGTCTCAGGGTTGGAAGTGATAAACTGTAAGACAACACCAATGCTCCAGCTTTAAAGGTCAAAACTTCAGTTTGTTTCCCTATGTGATGGAGGGAAGATTCCTTCCCATGTTGATTTTCAAAACAAGGAAGAGAAACTAACCCCTCTAATGCCTCCGCACTGCCTAAACTCTGAAAGGCTCTGAAACATCAGAAGCTCCCTTAATCCCCTCATCTATGGAGACACTCATACAAAAATAAGCCTATTTCCTATTGAGGCTTAAGTGATGACCTCAAACAGCTGGGAAAAAAGTATACAGCACCCAGAAGTGTTGAAAAATGAGTCCATGTCACAGACAGAAAGCCACCAACATAACACACGTGAACCGGCGGTTTGAGACTGTGATTAGATAAAAGCACCCTTCAGTGACAAAGGATTTAAAAGTACGAACCACTCTTATACCCCGCTGAGGGGAGCAGAACTTGTCTGACATCTCCTGTACTTGCACAGTATTTGTCAGAATAAAAAAATGCACAGACTGCTTGATCCAGCAATTCCATTTCTAGGAATGTGTCCCACCAATATGGTAATGTATGCAAAACGATGAGGGTACAGTCATTCGATGCAGTTCTGTCTGCAGTTTTAGTAAAAGGGCAGAGATCATCTAGGTATCTGCCAGTGTGTGCTCAGTCTCAGTCGCATCTGACTCCTTGTGACCCACGGACCCGCCAGGCTCCTTTGTTCATGGGATTATCTAGGCAAGAACACTGGAGCGGGTTGCCGTTTCCTACTCCAGGGGATCTTCCTAGCCCAGGGATAGAATCCAGGTCTCCTGTGTCTACTGCACTAGCAGGTGGGTTCTTCACCACTGGACACCTGGGAAGCCCATCTGACAGTAGGGGTCTGGCAAATAAACTGTGGTCAATCTATACAAGGCAATGAATAGTAAACCATCTTTGAAGAGAATAAGGCAGCTATGTATCATGATGGCACAATTTCCAATATAGGTTAAGTTAAAAAAGGCAGGTGAAGGGCAGTGTATATTCTCTGATTATACGTATAAAAGCAGAAGTGTGCACTTGATACATACAGATCCTCTCTAGAAAGACACCCGAGGAAATGTCACCAGGGAACTGCCTCCAGAAAAGACACAGTGTCTGGAGGATAGAGATGGGACAGGAACTTACTCCACCTTCTGTCTTTTGGGCACATTGTAAATTTTGATTCACGTGATTCACATGTAAGGAATCCTGGTATCTACAGAGCAGTAGTAGAGAAAAGTGAACCAGGATCTTAGCTTTGTCACCCAATGTCCCACCAAGAGGAAAATCAGATGCCAGATGCCATGTATCAGCTTACAGGTTACCAGTTACTACACTGTCAAGATTTTTTAGTAGTTTGTAGTTTACACTGGCCCTTCATAACTCACTTCTATTGTCCAAAACTCGTTAGAAAGTCTTTGGTAGGTGACTCTTGTAATAAAGATATCACTATGTAAGATATCAAAACAGGATTTAATTATCTGGCAGTTGGAGAGAACTGAAATTCTTTTCACTTTCCAAACTTTGTAAAGATGTTTGAGAAAAGTGTCATTCCATGACATGATGTTTCCTCAAAGTGTAAAGCACTTTGAAAAAAGTGCTCAAAATCTACCAGGCAAAGTGATTTGGGGGAAAGAGTCTTAGGATTTATACTGCAATTTTTAAACAAAAAAGTTAACAATATTATTTCAAGTATCCAGCTTATGCTTGCATGACTATATCTTCTTTTTGAGCATTAACATATGATTTTCAGTGAAGGGCGTCATTTTTCTTCTGAAGATTTAGAAAATCAAGATGCTCTTTATGTTCCATTCTTTTCTAAAGAGTTATGCTTTAAAAGCTAGTCAATTCAAGGGCTAATTACTCCAATCCAATGTGTAAAATTAAAAGTTCACAAGTTCGTCTTGGAAACTACAACCAGGAAAAAAAAAAAATCACACTTGTTAAAAGCCTTACTTCTTGCCTGCCCTATCTAATGTGCTATTTGTTCATCCTGAAAAATCATGGTGACATTAAACACAAGCAGTACTTTCTATGTTAATTACAGACACATCATCTTCTCTGCAATTTACATCTTAGAATCCAGCTCTATGCTGTTTGATTTCCTTCCAGATGAAAGAAAGGAGTTGCCCACTAAAACTGTCTTGCATGTGGATATTTACTCTTAGCCAAAAAATCAAGTCAGTCACAAACTCACTTATACTATGGAATAACAATTCTAATCCCATTGCAGAATCTCCTAAAATTATCCAAATTAGACACATTCTGTTGGGACATAATTAACTCTTGTCTATGTAAATTAATGCAGAGTCTTCTCAAGCTGAAACTCTGTTGTGCTCCTCTGTCCTCTCCTCTGAACCAGCAATAAAAATAATTCACTATAATCCTGTTTGTATTCTATGTCTGTACCTACTAGTGAAAGCATAATTAAACCATATCTTGTTCAAATCAGTCCAAATATAGCTATTTATTCAGAATAATGTTTTAAGATAATTTTCACTCATAGAAAAGCAAATAAGAAACAAATTAAAAAGTAAAGATTATTTTTAAGTTTAAGGCCAGGCATCTTCCCTTGTAGCTCAGTTGGTAAAGAATCCGCCTGCAATGCAGGAGACCCCAGTTGATTCAATTCCTGGGTCGGGAAGATCTGCTGGAGAAGGGACAGGCTACCCACTGCAATATTCTTGGGCTTCTCTTATGGCTCAGCTGATAAAGAATCCACCTGCAATGTGGGAGACCTGGGTTGGATCCCTGGTTTGGGAAGATCCCCTGGAGAAGGGAAAGGCTACCCATTCCAGTATTCTGGCCTGGAGAATTCCATGGACTATGTAGTCCATGGGGTGGCAAAGAGGTGGACAGGACTGAGCGACTTTCACTTTCACATTCCATAGAGACTTGGGTATCGCTGCTCTCCTACCAGCAGGTTCCAGCAGGGGCCTGCAGGCAGAGAACCTCAGTGAGGTCTGTGTGGAGCCACAAGAAGAGCTTCCCGAGATGGGAACGAGGGCCATCACCAGGTCTGACTTAAAGGTTCTACACCTTGAGCCTTGCCCATGTCTTGACATGATGGCCTGGCAAAGTGTTAGAAGCTTTACAGCGGTTGCTTGTCTTATTTAATTATCAGAACAATACTGCAATGTATTACCTAAAAATTTTTTTACATAGTCTAACTCATTTATTTTTCCAAATGAAAATGTGGATTAATACTAATGGTATTGAAATGACTTGTCCACTGTGACACAAATAATACCTGTAGCAGAGCTTCTCACACAGCTAGTTAGATGTGTAAGAAAATATGGTTTCTTTTCTTGCATAAATGATCCAATCATCTTTAAGAACCCTCCACTCTCTCCCCCAAATTAAATTTTATTTTGGGGAAAAAATGTAAAATTCACTTGTATGGTTTAAAATTTAGTTTGAGCAATTAGGTCTCTTCTAGTACCCTGGTGGCTCAGTTGGTAAAGAATCCGCCTGCAATGCGGGAGACCTGGATTCAACCCCTGGGTTGGGAGGATCCCCTGGAGAAGAGAATGGCTACCCACTCCAGTGTTCTGGCCTGGAGAATTCCATAGACTGGATAGTCTATGGGGTCACAAAGAGTTGGACACAACTGAGCGACTTTCACCACCTACCAGTATCCTTAAGAATTGCTTAGACTTTCAGGTTTCTTCAGCTTTCTTTCTCATACCCATGTGGTACCCTGGGTTAGCCTGTCCTGTGCCTGTGGACTGGAGTCATTCTGGAATCCATACAGGGTCTTGTCACTCCCTTTGGTCTTTACTCAATGCCCTTGCCCTCTTGATCATCCCCAATGTGCCAGTACATGGCTTAACTTGGAGTAGGGTTTAATTCCCAAGGTCTCTCCCGACTTCGTCAGGGGCTAGTGGTTGATCAGTGGATGTTAGCATCCTGACTCTCTCTTCCTTTCTGTGTAGCCTTATGTTCTAAGGAGGGACTTAAGCAGTGGCAAAGTAGAGAGTGGGTATATCTGGACTACATAAACCAGAGGCTCCATTTTGCGAGGGGGGCGGGGGTGGGCTGTTACAGAGATGCAGAGAGGTCTGCAGTGAAAGGAGGAGTCATGATGAGGTCAAGTCAGCCACTGACCACAACATAAGTATTATTACTGCCAGAAAATTCAAGCAACCAATCCAAAGCCAAACAGCAGTAGAATTAGAAGTTTTAACTCAGATAATGTCTGGCTTTTAAAATCTATGTGCATTCCACTGTAGGAAAATAAGCAATACCACCTAACAGCAGTCTTAACAGAAAAGATGAGTAAACACTATTTATAGACTTAGTGAAAACAGATGTAGCCCTTGCATATAAATACTGACATCCTGGGCAACGTAAGAAATGCTGACAATAATAAATAATCCAAGAGAAAACAGCAGAGTACAAACTTATGTCTACAATGACTATAATTCCAGAATAAGTTAATATAATTATTTATTGAGTACTTACTTTGTGCTCAGCACTTGACATAATCCTCACACTAAACATGCAAAGAGGATATTATTATCCTCTTTTTGAAGTTAAGGATACTAAGGATCATGCAAGCTGAGTAACTTGTTAGCTATAAAGCATCCAAGCTTAGGCCAAAAACCACCTGATCTCAAAGGACCTACAGGAAATGTTGAAAAAAAAAAAAAATGAAGCAGTTTAAGGAGAAGCTGGCTGGTAAGTATATTATGGCAGTGGGCAGAGTGGAAAGCATTCTTCAGACTCAGATATAGGCTGAAATCCTACCTTTGTTATTTTCCAGGTATGTGACTAGGTTACTGAACCTCTCTCAGTCCCCACAATTCTGCAAACACTGGCACCATTTTCCATTTAGGATGATGTCTGAGAAAGTGGTGAGCCCAGGGCCTTCCTTACGGCAGGGCCTACACATTCAATACACTGCATTATTCTGTCATCCACTCGGCCAGCAGAGCCTTCAGGCTGAAGAATGTGAGAGGTGCAGTCTCTGGATTCATGCATCTGGTTAGGGGTCCTCACTTCACAGATTAGGAAGCTGAGGCCCAGAGACTAAATTAGCTATGAGTTAGTGGTAGAGCTGGGACTAGAGTTTAGAGCTCTTGATTCCCAACCCCAGTGTGCTTTCCAGCTCAGCCAAAGGCCTGGTTAGGAGAGGGAGCAGGGAGAGCAAATGGAGATACACTAATACAAACGCCTAATATTACTCCAGTAAACTACTTCAAGCCCATCTGAATGATTTATGCACCAGACAGAGAAAGTTTCTTATCTAACACTCATGCCCAATACTTCAATTACAAAGGGATTCACTGGTTTCTTAAAGAAAAAGCTGTACTTAGGACAGTAGTCTAAGCCAAAGGAAGGCCAACTTCTGGGGCAAGAAAAATAAACTTAATACACACGGTGTATCATTTTACCCTGTGTTCCAATTTTTCTGAATTGTTTTTGGTATATACATTATACTATTTTCTGTGCTCATTTTATTTTCAGAAGAAAAAAAAAAAAGGACAGAAATAGTGTTCCAGTCAACTACTAGATCCTTCTCTTAGAGATACAAAATGTATCATTTAATGCTATAAACTTTTGAAAGTGCTGTGTTGTGCTAAGTCACTTTAGTCCTGTCTGACTCTTTGCGACCCTATGAACCACAGCCCACCAGGCTCCTCTGTCCACGGGATTCTCCAGACAAGAAGACTGGAGTGGGTCGCCATGCCCTTCTCCAGTGACCTTCCCGACCCAGGGACTGAACTCCTGCCTCTTCCATCTCCTGCACTGGCAGGCAGGCTCTTTACCACCCAGAAAGCCCTAACTTCAGAACAGCCCTGTTCAATTCTTCTTAACCCAGCATTTTCCAATCTTAACCTGACAATGGAATAGCCCAGTGAGCGTAAAGCAAATATCCCGCAGGATATCCACGGGCCTGAGGTTCTCAAAATGCGGTCCCTGGGACAGCAGCATCTGCACCACCTGGAGACTGGTTAGAAATGTGGATTATCAGGCACGAACACAGACCTACCAAATTGTTAGAACCTGCTGGGGTGTTTCATCAAGTTCTTCAGGATATTCTGATAAGAAAGTTTAATAACTGCTAATCGAGGCAAACTGTGAAGGTTGTTGATCACGAATATTGGTTGTTTTAGGGGTTCTCTTAGGGGCAGTGGATTTCAAACTGCTCCTCAGAACCGAAGGGAGCCAGGATGCAGGAGACAGAAGACAGTAAATCAGGTCAGGGCCATTGCCACCCCATCCCCACCCTGCACGGCCATTTTATATAAAGATTAATGCCCTAGGGTGAAACAGGGGTTGGGATTCCACTGCAAAACCCTGTATTTATCCTTGTCTTCTGCACTTGGGAATTAAAAACATGTATTTGTAGTTTTCTGGAAGGTGGCCCACTGGAAAAGGCATTGCGTGATGTATGCTCTCACCTTCATTTCCAAACCTTATTAAAATAAACTGGTCTTGCATACAGATGTATAGAACAGACTTTTAGATTCTATGGGAGAAGGTGAGGGTGGGACGATCTGAGAGAACAGCATCAAAACATGTATATTATCAAGTGTGAAACAGATCACCAGTCCAGGTTAGATGCATGAGACAAATGCTCGGGGCTGGTGCACTGGGATGACCCAGAGGGATGGGATGCGGAGGGAGGTGGGAGGGGGGTTCAGGATGGGGAACACATGTAAATCCATGGCTGATTCATGTCAATGTATGGCAAAAACCACTACAATATTGTAAAGTAATTAGCCTCCAACTAATAAAAATAAATGAAAAAAAAAAGAAATTATAAAAATAAATAAATAAATAAACTGGTCTTGCACAAAAACCTTCTTCTTGGGGACAATGAAAATGCAACTTGCAGATTCTGTTAGTAACACTGTTCAATATTTGAGCAAAAATCATCATAATAATTTTTATCAACTGAAATATGGTAATTTTAAAGAAAAATAGGAATCATGTGCTCCTCATTCACTCCCAGCCCACTCCAAAACTCAGGACAACTTATATGATCATGATACAGGGCTGTTTAAGTGGTCTGTGTCTCTTCTCCAACATGTAGACCAGAGGTCCATACATGGCAGATATTTAATAATTGTCACCTGAATAAGTGATTTTTCAATACATTCAACAGGTTTTCTGTTTTAAGAGAAAATATTTAATACATGCACCTTGATTCTCATATTTATAGAGAAGTCTTATACGTAAAAAATAACAACTCAGTATGAAAATGAGCAAAAGATGAACTGGCATAGAAAGCAGATGTTATCCAAATGGACAATAGGTATATGAATAGAATTTCAATCCCATAAGTAATCAGCAGAATTCAAATTGTCAAGAGATTACCAAGACAATGTCTCATATCAAAAATAACCACAACCCCAAGTACAGGAAGGATGTGGAACAAGTAGAATTCTTCATACACTGCAAGCAGTTAAAATGTCGAAAAACTATGCACCAGCATCTATTAAAGCTAACAAATGTGTAGACTGTGACCTAGAAATTCCACCCTAATTACAAAGCTATCTGAAACACATGATGTGTCCTTCAGAAAACAAGTCACGAATGTTCTTGCACATACCAAAAACTTTACTACTCTCTATTTTCTGTCAACAAGACAGTGGATACAGACTTTGTGCTATGGGGACTTCCCTGGCAGTCCAGTAGTTAAGATTGCGCTGCCAGTGCGGGGGACATAGGTTCCATTCCTGGTCAGGAAACTAAGATCTCACAGGCTGTGTGGTGTGGTGGCCAAAAGATTAAAATAATAATAGTAAAATAAAGAAACTGTGCTACACTCACACAGTGGACTTAAGTCATGAAAATGAAAGAACTACAACTATACGTACAAACAGATTATTTGGTACTATGGATTTCACACGTAATTTTCTTTCCATTGTATTATTTTGTGACATTAACAATAAGTAAAGCATATGCTAATGATAAAAATTTGTTTTAATATAGGAAATAAAAACAAAGAAAATTATCTATATTTTTTGTAGTATACAATGATAGTATGTCCCATTCCAAACATGTACATTATGCAGACATTGCTCCAGGTATATCTAAGCATGGACAGACGGCTAGATCAACATTTTTTTCTATGTTATGGTATTTATTTCTCAAATTAGATATCTCTGTATCTACCTCTTCATATCTTCCCCCTAAATGGCATCATGCTGTATGAACTGTTTTGTAACGTGGGTATTCAAGTAGCCAAAAAATAATAAACATCTTTCCAGGACAGTAAGTCAGGCTGCCTTGTGGGGCTTCCCAGGTGGCACCAGTGGTAAAGAATCCACTGTACGAGATGCAGGAGATGGGAGTTCGATTCCTGGGTCGGGGAGATCCCCTGGAGGAGGGCATGGCCACTCACTCCAGTATTCTCACCTGGAGAATCCCACGGACAGAGGAAGCCTGGAGGGCTACACTCCATGGGACTGCAAAGAGCTGGACATGACTGAACGACTTAGCACACAGACTGTGTATGTTTTAATACTAACAAGGCCTCCATTGTATAGCCATAGCATAATATGTTTTAAAGCTCTATTTATTTAGTTGTTTCCATCATTTTTCTCTTATAAGCACTAGTCTGATTACTTTTTTAGGTTAAAAGGTGGGATTGCTGGGTCATAAAAAGCATGCTTAGAAAGGACTTTTCCACATGTTAAACGCTTGTATGGTTGGTGGTTTAGTTGCTAAGTTGTGTCTGACTCTTGCAACCCCGTGGAATATAGCCTGCCAGGCTCCTCTATCCAAGGGATTCTCTAGGCAAGAATACTGGAGTGGGCTGCCATTTCCTTCTCCAGTGGATCTTTCCGACCCAGGAATTGAACCTGGGTCTCCTGCATTGCAGGCAGATTCTTTACCCACTGAGCTATGAGGGAAGCCTAAACAGTTCTATAGAAAGGCTGAATCAATCTTACTTTTACCAAAATGTATGAATCCTCCTTTTTTGGGGGTCACACCTACACCAACACTGGGCATGATCTTACCTAAAAATATTTTCCTGGAACTTTTATGATGGTCCACTGGTAAAGAATCCACCTGTCAATGCAGGGAAAAAGGGTTTGACCCCTGGCCTGAGATCCCATGTAATACATGGCAACTAAGCCCATGAGCTGTACCTGCTGAGCCCATGTGCCCTAGAGTCCATGTTTCACAGTAGGTAAGCCACCACAATGAGAAGCTCACCCAACACAACTAGCGAAGCTGGTGCAGAGCAAAGAAGACCTAGCGCAGTCAAGAGTAAGCAAACAAATAAACAGGAAAATGCTTTTCAAAATAAGATAAAATTATTTTCCAAAACAAAAGGAAAAAACTAGCATTTTGGTTTTTATTCATTAAAATCGACAAAGATCAAATTTTTGATAACACTTCAGGTGAGAGTGTGGGATAACAGCCACTCTCATATACTCTTAGTATAAGCATACACTCTCCATGGAGAAAGTCTGGCAACATCTATAAAACTAAAAATATATATACTCCTGACCCAGTAATTCCACTCTTAGGGAATTAACATATTGATATTCTGATATATGTCAAATGACCTATGTATAAAGATTTTACTACAGTATTATTTTATAAGGCAAGTGATGGGAGATAATTGAAATATGTCAATAGAAGACTGGTAACATGAATTGTGGTACATTTACATAATGAAGTACTATACAACTGTTATAAAGAATAAAGTCCCAACTTTTCTGTATGGTTGAAAAGTTTTATTAAAAAAATGTTAGGAAGACAAAGAATGAGGTAGATATATATGCATCCATGTGTAAAAAATTTGCAATAGCTGTTTTGTGAAAAAGCATGGTGAAGAAGACTGTACATAATATTATGAATGTATATATTTTCCATATATACATGTATACACATATATGTATACACACACCCATGTTCATGGACAATCATTAAAGAAGTCCATAAAAAACTGTTAACAGTAGTTGCCTTTGAGAAAGAGAAACGAATGGCTGGAGAAGAGCATGGGAGAAGAGCCTACAATTTTGTGTTCTAAAATTTTATATCATGGGCATATATTACCTGTTCAATAATAAATAAATAAATTTTACATCTAGTTTTAGTTTATATTTTTGACAACTAGAGTTGAACAGATTTTTTATCTACCTATTGGATTTTTTATCTACCTTTTAAATTTTATCCACCTTTTCATTTTTTTACATTTTATTTTATCTACCTTTTTTTATTACCTTTTTATTTACCTATTGGCTATTTATTTCTATCTACTTTGAATTCCAAAGTAGACTTTGAAATTAAAAGATGCTTTTGAAATTAAAAGACGCTTACTTCTTGGAAGGAAAGTTATGACCAACCTAGACAGCATATTAAAAAGCAGAGACATTACTCTGTCAACAAATGTCCATCTAGTCAAGGCTATGGTTTTTTCCAGTAGTCATGTATGGATGTGAGAGTTGGACTATAAAGAAAGCTGAGCACTGAAGAATTGAGTCTTTTGAACTGTGGTGTTGGAGAAGACTCTTGAGAGCCCCTTGTACTGCAAGGAGATCCAACCAGTCCATCCTAAGGGAAATCAGTCCTGGGTGTTCATTGGTAGGACTGATGTTGAAGCTGAAACTCCAATATTTTGGCCACCTGATGCAAAGAGCTGACTCATTTGAAAAGATCCTGATGCTGGGAAAGATTGAAGGCAGGAGAAGAAGGGGCCGACAGAGGATGAGATGGTTAGATGGCATCACCAACTCAATGGACATGAGTTTGGGTAAACTCTGGGAGTTGGTGATGGACAGGGAGGCCTGGCGTGCTGTGGTTCATGGGGTTGCAAAGAGTCAGACACAACTGAACGACTGTACTGAACTGAACTGAACTCTGAATCCAGGTCTATGGATCCCCTTTCCTCCTCTTTTTTTTCTGTTTTAAGATCCTGTCTCTCTCTTACCCTCATTCATTCTTCATTGTTTAATTACTCTTAGATTTTTTCCTGCTAGTGGTGTCAGGTCCTGTTATGAGGAGGGTCAAGGATGGTCACAAAACAGGGCCTCAGGGTAGACTCTGGGAAGGAAAGGTCTCTCCTGGTATTCTGGACTCAGCGATCCCCATGATATATTAAAGCTTTTAGAGGTGGTGTTTCTCGATGAAGGTGAAAGAGGAGAGTGAAAAAGCTGGTGTAAAACTCAACATTCAAAAAATGAAGATCATAGCATCTGTTGTCATCACTTCATGGAAAATAGATGGGGAAACAATGGAAACAGTGACAGACTTTATTTTCTTGGGCTCCAAAATCACTGCAGATGGTGACTATAGCCACCAAATTAAAAGAAGCCTGGTGTCCTGCAGTCCATGGGGTTGCAAAGAGTCAGAGATGACTGAATGACTGAACAACAATAACACTGTCTATTAGAAAATTCTTAAAAAGACAGGAATACCAGGCCACTTTACCTGCTTCCTGAGAAACCTGTATGCAGGTCAAGAAGCAACAGTTAGAACCAGACATGGTTCCAAACTGGGAAAGGAGTATGTCAAGGCTGTACACTGTCACCCTGCTTATTTAACTTATATGCAGAGTACATCATTCGAAGGGCTGGGCTGGATGAATCACAAGCTGGAATTAAGGTTGCCAGAAGAAATATCAACAACCTCAGATATGCAGATGAAACCATTTTAATGGTAGAAAATGAAGAGGAACTAAAGAGCCTCTTGATGAGGGTGAAACAGGAAAGTAAAAAAGCTGCCTTTAAATTTAACATTCAAATAATTAAGATCATGGCATCCAGTGCCATCACTTCATGAAAAACAGAAGGGGAAAAGTGGAAACAGTGACAGATTTTATTTTCTTGGGGCTCCAAAACCACTGCAGATGGTAACTGCAGTGATATTAAAAGACACTTGCTCCTTGGAAGAAAAGCTATGACAAACCGAGACAGAGTATTAAAAAGCAGAGACATCACTTTGCTGACAAAGGTCCAGATAGTCAGAGCTACGGCTTTTCCATTAATCATGTACGGATGTGAAAGTTGGACCATAAAGAAGGCTGACTGCCAAACAATTGATGCTTTCAAACTGTGGGGCCGGAGAAGACTCTTCGGTGTCCCCTGGACAGCAAGGAGATCAAACCATTCAATCCTAAAGGAAATCAGTCCTGTATATTCATTAGAAGGTGTGATGCTGAAGCTCCAATACTTTGGCCACCTGATGGGAAAAGCCGACTCATTGGAAAAGACCCTGATGCTGGGAATGACTGAGGGCAGGAGGGGAAGGGGGCGACAGAGGATGAGATGGCTGGATGGCATCACCGACTCAATGGACATGAGCTTGAGCAAGCTCTGGGAGATGGTGAAGGACAGGGAAGCTTGGTGTGCTGCAGTCCATGGGGTTGCAAAGAGTTGGACACAGCTTAGCAACTGAACAACAGAATTGGCTACTTGTACTTTTTCTCATCTAAATTGCCTTTTCATGCTCTTGCCTATGATGTGTCTTTCTAAAAACTCCTGTAATGGGTTTAAAATTCATAGGCATCTTAGGCAAATCTATTCACAATGTAGAACTGCTTGTTACTATGCTCCCAGCGGCCGAGCTTCCATTTAGGGAAAAGCTGCTACAGCTTAGACCCTTGTCACCTAAGCAGTCAAGGCTTCCCTTGGCACTGTGCAGCAAGGGAGGGCCACTGAGACAGAAAACAGCTTCTGCATTTGAAAAGCCACATGAAGATGAACCTTGGAGAGAATGAATTTTCATCTTGGAGATCTAAAATTCAATAATCATTTGTGTACATTTTTCTAGGTTTATGCTATGTGTAATGGACAACATTACAATGCCATATTAAAATGAAAATAACAAACAATCTTCCTAGTGATAAAGGGCAGTAGACTTAAATATTACAGAGTTGAGAAGGCAACTGCATGCTGCTTTTGTGGTCATTTTCTCCCTAGTGTATTTTTTTAGGTATAGAATTTGAAACTGCATGGTAGTTCTGTCTAAGGCCACCTTTTTTCCTTTATGTTAGATATATTCAGGTATGATCTCAGTTTTTAAATACAGTAGGACAAAACTAGAGTGAACAGTCATAGGTTAGCTTTTCCAAGGAGTTGGAGGGCCCAGCCTCAAAGCACCTTCCTAATGTTCAGTCAACTTCCATCCGTGTGCAGTGTGTTCACTGATTTAAAACTTGGCCTGGCCAAGTGAGAAGGGAATTTAAAATATTCATCTCAGAAGCATATTGTGGGGATGAAATAAAATAATGTATGTAAAGCTCTGAGTGCATGCTCTCAGAAGCTCTCACAGAAGGAGAGCAGCTAACAAGTTGTGATTTGACCATCATCATCAAGAAGATGAACACAGAGTGTAGCCAGTCATCAACATGAAGGCAGCGTGGACCAGGAACCACAGACGCGTCTACATACAGCAGTTCTGGGAATCTGAAGGTCTTTACATGAATATTTCCCGACAAGCTGCAGAGAAGCAAAACAAAACAAAAATCAGCAACTCTCACGCTATGTCAAGTGGCACTTTATCCCAGAGGTGGGATGGATTGCTTCCTCACAGAACAGCACAACCGGCACAAGCAGCTAGGGAGCGGCATTTGGAGAGAACCAAACAATGAAGGATGTAAGGGCGAAAGACCAGCAGAGACGAATTCACTGGGAAATACTTGGGTGGTTCCTCAAACAGTTCAAGATAGAATTGCCATGACCCAGCAATTCCACTCTACACATATAATCCAAGGGAACTGAAAAGTAAACCGCTAATGGAAATGGCGTTTCTTCTGGGGGTGATGGAAATGTTCTGACATTAAACAGTGGTGGTGGTTGCACAACAGAGCAGCTATATTACAAACCACTGGTTTGTCTGTTTTAAAATGGCAAACTGTATGTTGTGTAAATTATATCTCAATTGAAAAACAATCACTGACTATGCCAAAGATTATGCATATTTAAGATTAACACGGAAATTTAGAAAAATGATTTTATGGTGCCCATGGAAAAAAAAAAAACAGATGCACCATCAACAACACTAAAAGGAAGTGAGACATGAAGTGGGAACAGTTCAAATAAAGAAAAGGAAAAAAGATCCTGATAGGAATATTCACAAAGTCTCTGTAATGAGGAAATTATACCAAACTCCCCAGGAAAAGCATTTTTGCCTTATCCCTTGAGCAACTTTATGAAGTCTTTCAATTTACTTCAAGGGCTAAACACTTGAAGCAAAGATTATTTTTGTGAAGCACATTTTAATATATAAACCTGAATTTTCTTCTTCCCTCAGAGACATTACACTAAAGGGTTGCCAAACCAGAGTTTGGGACAAAAATTAACAATTAGTATGTCAGTAGGCCCAGGGGTATGCTTTCCCCTACACACCAAATGCTGGTGACTAGATAGAAAGAAATCATTCTATTTCTAAAATAGAAGCAGTTTTTTTTTTTTTTTCCATGACAACGATAGCTATGAAGGACAGTACCATTACTATTTTCTATTTTTACCTTCCACACTTATTTTCCCCACCTTAACTTTCTTTCTGACAGAGGATGAGAGATGAGATGGTTGGATGGCATCACTGACTCAATGGACATGAGTTTGAGCAAGCTCTGGGAGTTGGTGATGGACAGGGAAGCCTGGCGTGCTGCAGTCCATGGGGTCACAAAGAGTCAGATATGACTGAGCAACTGAACTGAACTGTCTTTCTAGGGATGTAACAGCCAACTTGCTTTTTCACTCTTTGGAATCAGCTCATTGTAAGCACTTAAAGTTAAATCTAACACATTTAAACCTCCTAAAAATACTTACTGACTTTGTAAACCAGTAACTTGAACTTCACAATGATCTACAACTAGTAGAAATTTCGTAAAATAATTTTAAATGTGATTTTTTTTTCCCTTCTGGATTTTCCTGCAACAATTATTTCAACAAACTACCCTAGAGCTATTGCTCAGGGAAAATACTAACATTTACTCTAATGTCACAGCAGCACTAACTGGGCAGAGAAATAACCTATTAAATGGGTCAATCACTTCTGATTCACACATATTAAGTTTCCTAGGCAATATGATTCTGTCTAGGTATCAATAATTTTTAATCCTCATCTGTTAATGATAAAAGTTTAGCTTTTCCAAACTCACATATACAAGACCCTCAAGCTCTGTTGGGTTCGATTCTGTAATATAATAAATACACTGTGACTCTGTCTACCAGTCTTCATTTTGTTTTCTTCTTTCTTTTATAAAAAGAATATCCACTTCTATTCTTTTTAAAAATAATTATTTATTTTTGGCTGTGATGGGTCTTCGTTGCTGCATGGGCTTTTCTCTAGCTGTGGCTTCTCTTGTTGCCGAGCATGGGCTCCAGGGCATACGGGCTCAGGAGCTGTGGCGCATGAACTTAGCTGCTCTGAGGCATGTGGGATCTTTCTGGATCAGGGATTGAACCCATGTCTCCCACATTGGCAGGTGGATTTTTACCACTGAGTTGCTAAGGAAGCCCTCCTTTATCTTTGTTTAAGAAACATCCAAGTAGCTAATGTATATGTTTGGCTCTAGCAACTGACCCCTTCCCCAATGCCTTTGCCAGTTAATTTCTAATTTTGTTCAATTCCACACATTTTTTCAGGGTATGAGGGTGAGTGGTCAATGTTTAACAATGGGCTGGCTCCCTTGAGGGAAAAAGCCCAGATTTGGAGTGCTTGCTGATTTCCATGGTATAAATACTTCTGCCACTGCTGATTTGAAACTATCACTATCATTTCACTGAATGTGAATTTGGGAGAATTGTGCAGTACCACACCACAATAAAGTTGTTTTTTTTTTTTTTTTTTTTTACCAGAGAGATACAAGAGACATAAAAAACCCCAAGAACCTAGATAAAAGGGACGTCCCTGGTGGCCCAGTGGTTAGGACTCTGTGCTTCCACTTCAGGGAGCCCAGGTTCGATCTCTGCTTGCAGAACTAAGATCCTGAAAGCTGCGTGGGACAGCCAAAAAGAAAAAACAATATACACAATAGTAAATAATTAGGAAGTCACGAACTTTGAATGTTAATTATCTTGGTGTTAATATAATTCAATTGTAAGCTTATATGATGTGATTTTTAACAATGGTTCTGTGTAACAGTGACCACACAAAATTCCTCAAAAATTAGTGACTGTCTTTTGTTAGCCAGTATGAGCCAGGTCTAACACACCACTGATACGGGATCTATGAAACCCATCTGTTGCCATCAGTACTCTGTGACCATGTTGTCACAGAGGACCTGGACCCCCTGAGTACTGTTACGCACACCTAGATGAGCCCAGTGGGGGAGATAAGGATGGAAGAGGCAGCCTAAGCTGGGATGTCTGACGTGCCACTGTAGACAAGCCATGTCGGTGGGTCCCACACAAACCGACCAGGACGGACGACAGACACCCAGTTAAACGTGGTACATCTAATATGCTCATTTGTCTTACTTGTTTCCCTTCGATTGTTCCTGAAGCCACTGTCAAAAGATAAAGGAATAAAAAAAGAGCATAAAACTCTGGTCGGTCCTCCTTATCTGCAGATTTTCTGTTTTGTAAACTTATTTCTAAACCCAACATCAATACACATGGTGCTCGCACTGTCATTTCTGGACATGCTCAAGGTGGTAAAAATCTGAAGTCTCCTGATGCTCATGTTTTCAACTGAGGCTGGACAAGGAGACCCTCTGCCTTCTTGCTTCAGCTCTCACAGCGTAAACAAGAATCATTTAAATCATTTATTTAGTGACACTTTCTTTAGGTTGGTGATTTTGCTGTTTAAAATGGCCCCTAAGTACCGCTGAAGGGTTGTCTAGGTTCCTAAGCATGAGAAGGCTGTGAGGACCATGTGGAACATGTGTGATGGATAAACTTCACTGAACGTAAGTTGAATGTTAATGAATCAATTCTACACATAAATAAGATGTCTTCAAACAGAAATGCATAAAACGCAAAGTTGTGTATCAATTAGTTGATAAGATCTGCAGGTACCTAAACCTGTATTTCTCCTTGGAGCAATGGTTCAGTTCAGTCACTCAGTTGTGTCCGACACTTTGCAACCCCATGAACCGCAGCACGCCGGGCCTCCCTGTCCATCACCAACTCCCGGAATCCACCCAAACCCATGTCCACTGAGTCGGTGATGTCATCCAACCATTTCATCCTCTGTCGTCCCTTTCTCCTCCTGCCCTCAATCTTTCCCAGCATCAGGGTCTTTTCCAATGAGTCAGCTGTTCACATCAGGTGGCCAAAGTATTGGAGTGTCAGCTTCAACATCAGTCCTTCCAATGAACACCCAGGACTTATCTCCTTCAGGATGGACTGGTTGGATCTCCTTGCAGTCCAAGGGACTCTCAAGAGTCTTCTCCAACACCACAGTTCAAAAGCATCAATTCCTTGGTGCTCAGCTTTCTTTATAGTCCAACTCTCACATCCATACATGACCACTGGTAAAACCATAGCCTTGACTCGATGGACCTTTGTTGGCAAAGTAATGTCTCTGCTTTTTAATATGCTGTCTAGGTTGGTCATAACTTCCCCTCCAAGGAGTAAGCGTCTTTTAATATCATGGCTGCAATCACCATCTGCAGTGATTTTGGAGCCCTGAAAAATAAAGTCAGCCACTGTTTCCACTGTTTCCCCTTCTATTTGCCATGAAGTGATTGGACCAGAAGCACTGATCTTAGTTTTCTGAATGTTGAGCTTTAAGCCAACTTTTTCACTCTCCTCTTTCACTTTCATCAAGAGGTTCTTTAGTTCTTCACTTTCTGCCATAAGGATGGTGCCATCTGCATATCTGAGGTTATTGATATTTCTCCCGGCAATCTTGATTCCAGCTTGTGCTTCCTCCAGCTCAGTGTTTCACATGATGTACTCTGAATATAAGTTAAATAAGCAAGGTGATGATATACAGCCTTGACGTACTCCTTTTCCTATTTGGAACCAGTCTGTTGTTCCATGTCCAGTTCTAACTGTTGCTTCCTGACCTGTATGCAGGTTTCTCAAGAGGCAGGTTTTCCCATCTCTTTCAGAATTTTCCAGTTTATTGTGATCCACACAGTCAAAGACTTTGGCATAGTCAATAAAGCAGAAATAGATGTTTTTCTGGAACTCTCTTGCTTTTTCGAATTTGGAGTGACTTTATAGAATATAATTTCTGCAAACAATGAGAACTGATTGTATAATGTCAAGGACAGATTAGAACTCAATTTCAGAAGTTACCAGGCAGATGGATGAGTGGATTCAGCTCACCAGAAAAGCCAGAGTGAAATGATACCTTGGGCAGGCTCAGAAACAGGAGAGCCAAAGAGTAAAGGTAAAGCTCCAAACAGGTAGATTAGTTGAAGATGATGGTAAGAAGCTGTGAGATCCCCAGTTTCCTTCCCAACACAGCAGTCGAGTTCCCTCATCCCAGGAAGAAAACTAGAAGTTTATTTTCTAAAGAAGTTGATCCCAAATTGATTCTGGATTCAGTTTCACCACTCAGAGGATAAGGGTTCTGTCCTGAAAATAGGACACTAAGTCTACATGTTGAATGATAGCACACTGGGTTCCTGTTACTCCACTCAGCTCTGAGAGCCCTTGCTGTCAGTGTTATACCATCCAAGCGGGAGATGGAAGAATGTCCCTCTGGAGATGTTACCTGGGCCAAAAGAAAATACATTCAGGGACCTTCCTGGTGGTCCAGTGGTTAAGACTCTGTCCTTCCAATGCAGGGGGCGTGAGTTCAATCCTTGGTCAGGAACTTAAGATCCCACATGCCATATAGCATGGCCCCAAAAAAGAAGAGAACACTTGCATATTGCAGGCAGCTATGGTGAAGCCCACTAACTCATCGTAAGTCCTCCCTTCCTAAATACACACACACACACACACACACACACACACACAATTTCTAAGTAGCTCTGCTGTGCCTTACTCTTCAGTATGAGGAGATAGGCAGCAACAACTGGATATTTGAAGAGAGCATCTAATATAAAGACAAAAACGAATGCAAAAAGAAAAACTGCTCAGAGGAAACTGAGAAATCATGCTGGAACATAAGAACACATCCTCAGAACTATCATGGGGCTCTGTATAGAGTTAAACAATGATATGATATTCATGGAAGCAGAAAAGGGAGGTTTCAAAAAGATACCTGAGAATAACAACATAAAAAAACATTAGAAATTAAAAGAAGAAACTACAATTTTAATAGAAGAAATGAAAGGGAACTTTGGGAAAATCCAGGAAATAGGACAGCAACACTAGAAACAAAAAACAAAGAACTAGAAAATATAAGAGACAAAGTAAAATTATTAGATTGTTTTAGAATATTTAATATCAAAATTACAGGATTTCCAGAAAGAATCGCAGAGAAGATGAGAGAGGAGGAAAACTAACATAAATATGTTTTACAGATTTCCCAGAGCTGAAGGATATCGGTTTCCACAAGAGAGGGTCCTTCTTGGGACAGGATAATGGACTTAAAAAGAAGTCTTGTCATCCACTGCTGCTGCCGCCGCCAAGTCACTTCAGTTGTGTTCGACTCTGTGTGACCCCAGAGACAGCAGCCCACCAGGCTCCCCCGTCCCTGGGATTCTCCAGGCAGGAACACTGGAGTGCGTTGCCATTTCCTTCTCCAATGCAGGAAAGTGAAAAGTGAAAGTGAAGTCGCTCAGTCGTGTCCAACTCTTAGCGACCCCATGGACTGCAGCCCACCAGGCTCCTCTGTCCATGGGATTTTCCAGGCAAGTGTACTGGAGTGGGGCGCCATTGCTTCTCTGCTTGACACCCACAGAAGACACGTAAACATGAAATTTTGGAACACTGGGTAAAGAGGATTCTAAAAGCTTCCAGAAGAGTAAAAGAGAAATAACAAGAGATCTCATACAAAGGATTAGATATCATAACAGAACTTACTTTTTGGATTGCAATTCTGGGTGCTGGAAGACCCTGAAACGATCACTTCAAAATTCCTAGAGAGAATAATTTCCAACTTCAATTTCTATGCCCGGTCTATCAATCAAATGAAGTGGCAGAATTATGATATTTCTCAAAACATTTATCTGTCACGGATGCTTTCTCAGGAATCTACTAGAGAAGGAGTCCACAAAAAAGTTTTCACAAGAAGGACAGCAACATGGTATACCAGTTGCATAGAACTGGTAAAAGTAGAATTAGCAAGAAAGTTGTTTTTTCTTCTCACATAATAAGCAATCTGAATATCAACCTAACAAAAAATTATAATTAGGAGAATGGGTAAAGGGGAGGTAGTGCATGTTTGGGGAGGGACACTAAATTCACGTATTCCTTTGTAGAAAATCAATAAATCAATATATATAGAAAATCAATATATATCATATAGTCTATGATAAGTAAAATGGAAGAAACAGCAACACAAGGAAATTATTATGGAGGCAAATGAAAAGAAATCTGTAACGGTATTATAAGTGTTGTACAAAAAAGAACAGGAAGTAAAGAGGGGTAGACAGAACAGTGCTGTTTTTCATTATCAATTTCGAATATCTATCTGATATTTGTTGTTCATGTATCTTTGATGAAGCGCCTGCATGTGTGTGTGTGTGTGGTCATGGTGGACTGAAAGGCAGAGGCCAAGTCAAGGATTTGCTGTCATGGGAGCTGGCAACGCTCTGAAGCTCTCAGCATCATTAAGTCTGTCAGAAGAGTGTAGAACCCCAGCAATTAGGCAGAAGCTCGAACCTAGAATTTCCCTCCCTAGAGGGGAGAAAATAAGAACTAGGCAGGCCAAGTTCTCCATGGACTGAGGGATGGTAGGTTTCCAAGGCAGGGAGTCAGGCCTAGGAAACAATGCAATACAGACACTTGGGGATCAGAACTGGGACACCAGGCTGGAGCCGGTATGACAGCAACGTGAGCGGATGCTGAGGCCCACAATGCTTGGGGCTCACTCTCTACCTTCACTTTATCTGAGTTAAGCACTGGCCATGCCTGGAACAACAAGGGAAGTAAAACTAGAAACCTGGGTGGCCTAATAAAACACTAAGTCAACACCACCCTCTAGATCTGAGAGCTATAGATCATTCTTTTCCTTTACAATGTCTGTTAGTTGCTACCTGGATACCCTGTGTAGCCCAATGAAATTTACCCCGAGGACTAGTTAAATTGTCCTACATCCATACAATGAAGTAATATGCAGGCATTGAAACAAACATTGAAGGTTCTGGGAAAGCCTCCTTTCTAGATATAGATGCCACAATTTCCTATTTCTTTTTTGCATCTTCCTCATGCCTGGAATATGGTACCTTGCATATATAGCAACATCTGCATGGTGGAGCATCTTACAACCCAGTGGCAGCAGGTATTCTAAGACTGCTGCTGCTGCTAAGTTGCATCAGTTGTGTCCAACTCTGTGCGACCCCATAGATGGCAGCCTACAAGACTCCGCCGTCCCTGGGATTCTCCAGGCAAGAACACTGGAGTGGGTTGCCATTTCCTTCTCCAGTGCATGAAAGTGAAGAGTGAAAGTGAAGTTGCTCAGTCATGTCTGACTCAGCTAGCAGAGCCTAAAAATAAAAAAGAAAAGAAAAGAAAAGAAAATGGTTCATTGAAGGCATCCCTGAGCCACCTATACCAGAATTCACGATGCCTGAAACAAAGTAACTAAACACATTATTTACACATGAGCCCTCCCAATATTACAGGAATGAATTTGATTGGGAGCTATAACTTCTAGGCTTTTAAACATATTTCAGAATCTCAAAATTTACTCCTCTATAACCCCCAGGGAGTGGAAAATGAGTTCAACATTCTCCCCCAGGATTCCTGTTTGGAGTAATTATCTCTCCACAAACAAAATCTACAAAACTCATCCTTGAATAAAATTGCCTTTGAAGACCTTGGAGAACTCAAAGTGTGCATACTTAATCACGCACTGCCTTATCACAACCTAATTGGCTTTTTTCCTATCCCTATTGTGTAGATCGGAAAACCGAGGGATACACCTTACCCACGTCCAAATAATTCATTAGGATAATAAATGACAAAACGAATGTATCAGTCCTGAGAAGTTTGCTAAAAATAACTTTGACCATATCACATAAAGGGTGTTTATATTTGGTTTATAAGTGCTTAGCCAATTTTAACGAATCGCTTACTTTGGAAAGGCTATAGCAAGAAGTTTGTGTCATTTCACTAAAATGCAACTGGAGCAATTAAAGACGTTTCCCAAATGCTGATGTGGACACTGCTGATGCCAGCTGCTGCTGTTTAGGAGCTGACTGTAGGGTTCCCACTGCTTTCTCTGATGTAAGACATGCAAGAAACATTCTGCTGACATCTCATAAGAAAACCAAGTTATCCAATTTAATGGATCAGTACAGAAAACAAAACCCTGATTGCCAAGCAGAATATTTTGCTATGTTTGTGTTTCCTCTGATCTAAATTTGCTAGCTTTGAATGTTGCTTTTAAACTAACACCCACAAATGGCATTTTATATGGCCTGCTTTATTCATTAAAACAAACTGAAGATCATTACGGAGTCACTTTGAAAGGTAGTTTGGGCTTTTTATTTGCAAGGTAGTTTGGGCTTTTTATTTAATTAATCCATTACACTTAACCTTCCAGTATTTTCTTCTCTGAAAGTCCTACAATCATTATTAGCACTCTACAAATATGTTTTGCATAATTAAATTTAAGAATTTAGTGCCCAATAAAATTCTCAGTACAAATATTGTTACTAGATGAGTTCATTAAACTTAACCACACTAATTAAGAGTCAAATATTGAGATACACTTATAAAGCAGTAGACTGTCTTCCACATTCATAACACCTCTGCTAATTCTAGTAAAAGAACATAAACAGTCTCAGAGGAAAAACACGCCCAGGAAAGTCACAGAAACCACATGTACTTCTGTGAAAATCAGCTCCTTCAAAATAAATGTTCAGGCTTGTCTGAAATTGGCTCCTCATCACATCATCTATCAGTCATTTTCAACTAAGTGTACAATGGGTTCTAGCTCCTCCCTCCCTCAGGCTTGTAAGGACATGACTGGAAATAGTATGCATTTTAGTTTTATAATAAATTACGTCTTAGCCGCAACCCAGCGTTTTCAGAGGGATTTTACATACATATAAAATCCTTAGCCTCGAGCACAAGGATGATCTTTTAGCCACAACAATAAAGTGTGGAAGAAAGTCCTTGGTCCTAGTTCACATTCCAGGCAGTGGCTGCAGAGATACAGCACCAGAACTCTGCCTTTATGGATCAAGGCTGCAAGGAGGGTTACCTGCTGAAGGCTCATGACTTTCTGGGAATTTCCCTCCATGTAATGGAACCAACTTGACAAAAGTGATGTCCCTTCCCCGGAGGCAGTATCTAATGACTGGTTGACAAAGATCTGGCCCCCTTTCCTCAACTCTTGTATAGGCTAAGGTCCACCTTACTTCCAGAGCTTCCCATAAGATCAGCCGAGACACCTCTTGAAAAAGGATCACAGTTCCACCTCTCCATCTGCCTGCTTCTGCTTCTTTCAACTCTCTCACAAGTATGAGTCCCAAAGGTGCTCCCCAACAAACCTTCTGCATGCAAATCTCTGAGTCAGTTGCCTAGGGAACCTGGCCTAAGACATCCCCATTTGAAGAGACCAAATGCAAGGAAGGTTTTAAGGGGAACCCCATCTACATAGTTTGGCTTTCTGTAGGGAAGTAAATTAACTGTAACCAAACACAGTTGAATTTTCTAGATTATGGGTTCAAGTCTTCACAGTCCATGAGACATCAAATGAAATTTAAACCTTCTATTAAAATAACTGTCTTTGAGGCCCCTAGGTTCACTTATCTTAAAATAACAAGATGGTATTAGCCTGAATTGCTTCCCAGTTCAGCTGGTAACCTAGACCTATTAGATAGGTACAGTGGGTCAGAATTTACTGTATCTCTATTCACACTCTAAGTATCCTGCTATCCAGCAGTTTTCTTTCACTTACTCAAAGGGGAAAAACTTTATGTCTACTTTTTTTGCGAGGGAGGTGCTATGGACTGAATTTTGTCCCTCCCTCAAATATTGAACCCCTAACCCTCTGTGTAACTGTATCTGGAAATGGGGTCTTTAGAAGGTAATTATGGTTAAAGGAGGTCATGGGGCGGGGGCCCTAATCCTACAGGACTGTGACCTCTAAGAAGAGGAAGCGAGTGACCCTTCTTTCTCTGCCATGTGAGGGTCCAATGAGAAGGTGGCCAGATGTAAAGGAAGAGAGCTCCTGCCAGAAACCAGATTGGCTGGCACCTGGATCTTAGACTTCTTAGCCTTTAGAATTGTGAGACGGCAAATTTCTGTTTTGGAGAAGGAAATGGCAACCCACTCCAGTACTCTTGCCTGGAAAATCCCATGGACAGAGGAGCCTGGTAGGCTGCAGTCCATGGGGTCGTGAAGAGTCAGACATGACTGAGCGACTTCACTTTCACTTTTCACTTTCATGCATTGGAGAAGGAAATGGCAACCCACTCCAGTGTTCTTGCCTGGAGAATCCCAGGGACGGCAGAGCCTATGGGCTGCTGTCTATGGGGTCGCACAGAGTCGGACATGACTGAAGTGACTTTGCAGCAGCAGCAGCAGCAAATTTCTGTTTAAGTACACAGTCTATGGCATTTTGTTATGGTGAATATTATTATTAGTCAGGCCAAGCTGACTATTATGGGGGGAGTGCTGTGAAATACAAGTAAACGATACCACTGTATTATTTCTCACAAATGTATCATTTGTTTTCCTTTTTAGCTCTGCTTCTCTCCTCTGCTCAACTTCTCTTCAGCTCCTTTTTTTTTCCCCTCATTCAATGTCAGTGCCTCAAGGGTATACAGAATATACATGTAACTCAAAGGGTATAACTCAAGGGTATACAGAATATACATATAAACAAGAGAATGGACAAAGAAATCAACACTTGAATGAGGTTAGCAACCTACAGAAGTAGTAAGGTCCAGACTATGCTACTTTGTGGTTAAGACTTTGCCTTCCAATGCAGGGTGTGCGGGTTCAATCCCTGGTAGGGGAGCTAAGATCCTACACGCCTTGAGGCCAAAAAACCAAAACATTAAAATAACAGAAGCAATACTGTAACAAATCAATGAAGACTTTAAAAATGGTCCACATTAAAAAAAAAAAAAAACTTAAAAAAAAAAAAAGAAATAATACATCCTATAAGAGTATCCTATGGTTATGGAAACACTGAAACTCAATCGTATACTCAGGCAATACAGTTAAAACAAGTTTTATGTCTTTCATGAATTTTGTTAATGTGGATTAGCTCAGTTGAGCCAGGTCATCTTTAAAGAAATGATAAAATCTAGTTTCAGACTGTGAAGTTTCCATTAGGGATGAAGCCGAGTAAAGCTCTTTCTGTGTTGACAGCTGGTCTCCCTTTATTATCTAAGGGGACAATACTGGGGTGAGCCAGAGCTGGATTAAAGAGCAGCCTCGAATGCTACATTGAGATGGAGCTTTATTCTGTATGCAACCAGGACCCAGAGTAGCTAGGGTGGTGACATGAGTGTAACTCTATGTTGCGAGGATAACTCTGGCAGCCTACACAAACCAGGAAGACAGCAAGCTACTCCAGTTGTTGCAGATGAGGGTCCGAAATGGCTGAGGGAAATTAGAGAGTGTGTATGTGAGAGGCACTGCACAGACAATCAACATGTCCTGTGACTGTCTGCAGAAGGACTCGGAGAAGAAAGCTTAGGGATCTGACTGTGGAAAAAGAGAGAAGCAGCTGGTCCAGAGGTTAGATTGCTTGCTGTAGAGTGTGGCGGGGATCGGAGAACTGGCAGCTGGAACTGATTGTGAAGTGGTTGCAAATGGGGACCAGGGCTCTAAGAGACGCTGGAATGCAGGAAAAGCCTTAGATTTCCTGAGTGAGCGAGAGAAGTCGCTCAGTCGTGTCCAAGTCTTTGAGAGCCTGTGGACTGTAGCCTGCCAGGCTCCTCCATCCATGGGATTTTCCAAGCAAGAGTACTGGAGTGGGGTGCCACTGCCTTCTCCAGGAGATCTTTCTGACCCAGGGATTGAACCCAGGTCTCCCTCATTACAGGCAGACTGTTTACCTTCTGAGCCAGCAGGGAAGCCTAGAGCTCCTGGTGCAGGGTTAATACCTGAAATTATGGAAATGAATATGAACACTAAGAGAAGCATGTGGCAAGAGGAAAGACAGAGCGGGGCCAGCCTGTGGAAAGCAGAAATGTGAGTGACGGCAAGAGAAGAGGTCTGAGGGGGAGAACAGCCAGTGGTAACAGGGGAGGATGAGGCCCGGTGAGTGGTCTCACGGAGGTGGCGAGGCCTGAGGGGAGGAGATAATCTGCTGAAGGAAGAGGGACGGGGAGGAGCCGAGACGGTGAGAGAATGGGGGAAGCTGGGGCGTGGGAGGCAGGCGCACTGGGCAGAGCTGAGGGCCTAACAGTGGGTGCACACGGCGGGTGTCTGTGAGGGCCTCAGGAACAGTGTACCACGTACTGAGCGGCCCGACGACCAGGGGAGGCAGCAGGTCCAAAGTCAAGATGCTGGCAGGACCATGCTTCTTCTGAAGGCAGTAGGGAAGGATTTGTTGGAGGCCACTACTAGAAGTTAACTGGCTTGTGGTAGGGAACTGCCATCTGCACATTACGGTGTTCCTGTGCGCATGTCTACCTCTAAATTTCCCCATTTTATAACGACACCATCATATCAGATTTGGTGCTCAACCAACTCCAATATGACTTCATCTTAAATAACTAAATCTACAATGATCCTATTTCCAAATAAGGTCACATTCTGAGGTCCTGGAGGTTAGTATTTCAACATACAATCTGACCGGATGAAGGGCCTCCTGAGGCACTGGGGACAAGGGGAGGCAGAAGTGCTGTGCAAGGACCCCTGGCCACCGACTCTGAATCCTTCCCACCCTCTCCTGCACAAGGCCACAGGACGGGGGCCTTAAAGAGGCGCACCCTGAAGCAATGGCTTCGTAGCTGAGAGTATGGGTTCTGAAGCTAGAGTGACTGAGTTTTAAGCTCAGTTCGGTCACTTATTCATCACATGATCAAGTTATTAAAACTGACTTTTCCTCAATTTCCTATTTATAAAATGGCAATAACAGTAAGATCTAGCCCATGGAATTATGAGAACTAAACATATTAGTAAAGAGCACACCTAAATGAGGCTAGTACAATTATTTTTCTCCTTTTACGGATGAAGAAACCGATATTCATACAGGTTAACTAACTTGCCCAAGATCGTGCATCTAGTTAAAAGAGTATGTGGAAATAAAAAATTTACGCTAATAATGATTATGTTTTATTGCTTCTGTGATTAGCTGATGCATTTGCCCACTAATGGGATATTAGCATTTAAATAAAAGTAAATGAATAGAAAAGGAAAAGAAAAGCTTTTCCCTAATCTATCAAGTTTTCTTTCAGGGAGGGTGATAGCTACAATATCAATTACAAAGAGAAGGCTTCATAATACAGAAGAATTAGAAGTGGAAATAAAATGTCCAGCTCCTCATTTTCAAATACAGAACATCTACCAATACAAAATTTGAACAAGAGAAAGAGAATAATGAAATAAGAAAATAAAAATTAAATAAACGAGGTTAAGTCAGCTTCTATTTCTTCTTGTCTTTCCTTACATTTTCTCCAGTTTCTATGTTACTCTGGAGAATTTAAGATAATACTGAAAGAAGCACATATGGCGTAAAAGATTTTCAGAATTTCCATCAACTTAATGCTTTAAAAATATTTTTCAAGTGTTCTTAAAAGTTTATCTTTATTGCTGTCTGCAATGATAAACATTCAGTGTTATGTTTACCCTTAGGAATAAAGTAGTTAGAACAATTTTATTTTGTTCCCAGCGCTGTTATCTTACAGAAGAAACAGAGAAAGACAAACAAAGGCAAACACAAGAGAGAGGCAAGGAAGACAACTTCTTGCAAACTGGGCTTTCCCGACTCTGTGTCCCTGGCTGCCCTCTGTACAGCCTCACACACAGTCATGCGCTAAACAAACACTGGCTGACGTGACTGACTGGCATGGAAGGGGAGAGGGGAAACCCACTTTCCTTTATAACTCCTTTATTCTATTTGTGTTCTGTGTCGTCCAAGGGTAAAGGCAATGAGGTATGAGGTATTCACTCAGAATGACAAATAATTACCTTGGGATTATGGAGGAACAATACATCTAAAATTCTAAATGAATGGGGTCATTGAATATTTGCATTTCACAAAAATCTGGGTGACAGATGATACACACACACTCATACATGGACACACATACAAAACACTTGGAGATAAAGCAGAAATCCTGCAGCACTCATAATGCTACCTGTTTTGCTCAGAATTCCCTGCACATACTTCTGAAATCAATTCTCCAGTCTCCCCACCCCTTTGGTCCCCTTTTGATTCTTTAGATGCTTATAGTACAAAGTGCTCCTTATCTACTCTTCAGGTAATACAGCTATTCCAGAACTCTGACTAAAGCATTTTATTATTGATCGGATTGCTCTTGGGTACAGAATGAGTGGATAAACGCATTCTGTGAATTTTGGAGGGGGATGAGAGGCAGAAAGACCCTCAACTTTTGCAGCTAGTGCTGCTTCATGCCACATGTCTGTCCCTTCAGTGCCTCATGAGACTCTCTTTGAAAACCACTGAAGGTGTCCTAAAATCAATGAAGTTGTTAGCATCACCCTTCTATAAGACCTAGTAACAGGGCAAGCAGAACTCTGAGGATCTGGGGAGGAAGATACTTGTCATGTATGGAATGCCTAAAAGGAAGCCCAGTCCTGGTCCTAGGGCTCTGATAACTTATTGCGACTTTAAGCAAATGATTTGTGCCTCCCATCCTTAGTTTTCTTATTTGCATAAGAAAAGCATTTTCACTGGAAATTCTTTAGGTACTTTCCATGTCTAGCACTTTGTGATTCTATACTGAAGAGATGATGCATCCTCAAGGGCTCCACTTGCCATATGATGAAGCACAAAAGCCAAGGCAGGTTAAGAACATCAGACATGGAGCAGATAAATCTTTTTTAAAGTCCCAATGGCTCCATCTTATCAGCAATGTGACTTTCACAAAGTAAGTTGTGTTCTCTGATTATCAACTGTGAAATGAGAATGTACTTCACATAGTTACTGTAAAGATTAAATGTGGTAATTTCTGGAATATCAGCTTTTATTATCCTAAGATTGCATTACATCATAATAGTCTATAGCAGAGCCATTATATTATATTGGGCCCGAGTTACATTCAAAATTACATTCAGAATAATGTAGATCTATCTTGGAATCTTCTAGAAAGAATCCTATCAACAAATGAGCTTCACGTATCTGTTGAACACTTTTCTCAATACCATTAGGCACTGTGGGGAAGCTAAAAAATTACAATATGGCCTCATCTTTTAAGAAATTTTTATATTTTTTTGGAGAAATCACTAGAATATAGGTTTAATGTTGTAATGTTAACATTATATATAATATATATAACATATATAATATTAAAGTATTAACCTAATATAGTGGCTGGGAAGTGACCCATGGCAAGGTGTTGGGGCAGTATCTTCTAAGACTATAGTTCTTGAAAGCAAAGAGCAGATACAAGGAACATAATGTCCAGGGGCCAAGGCTCACTCTGGGTGGACATTCCACAATGTAGGCCCAAGGTCTGAGTGAACAAGACCATCAACAAACCAAGCTGAGAAACCCAAGGAGTCACATGGAAAAGTGGGAAAGTGGGAACCAAAGATCAGTATGTAAAAGCCTAAAGAGCCTAGATGATGTTCAGTTAGCTAGTTCAAAGCTACAGGGTCTGGGAGTGAGACCAGTGGCGGGTAACTGCCCCAGAGTGAGCTGCACTCAAGCCTGAGAACTGATGGTGAAGGCATGCTGAGGGCATGTCAGGTGGCTAACAAGGGATAGACAGAGGATTACATGGAGGTGATGAGACATCTGGGGCTCTGAAATAAGGGTAGAAGTTATATAGGTAGATGTAGCTAGGAGAGATAGGAAAGGGAAACATCTGAATAAAACAGAACTGAATGACTAAACAGTAAGGACAAACCTTTATTATATGAAATGCCACAGAGGAGGCAGGGATGAATAAAACACAGCAGGTGCTCTCAGAAGTCCTCTCAATGCCCTGGGCTATCTCACAATCAACAGTACTAGGAAGCAAAATCCAGTGATCAGTCACAGATTTTCCACTAGTGCCTCTGATGTTGTTGTTGTTGAACTGATAAGTCATGTCCAACTCTTTGCGACCCCATGGGTTGCAGCACCCCAGACCTCCTGTCCTGGAGTTTGCTCAAACTCATGTCCATTGAATTGGTGATGCCATCCAACTATCTCATCCTCTAATGAGAGAGGCAGAAGCAAAATCCTAGGCTGGGGTCACAGTAAATCAACTGATTCCATCTCTTTGAGCTTCTGTATCCATATTTGTAAAATAAGGACAATAGTTTCTATCTCATAGGATTATTGCAAGGAACCAATGAGATAATGCTGGATGGTGCTGAGCAAAGGCAAGCACACAGTAGGTGCTTAACTAGCGTTAGCTGTTATTATTAACCGTCACTTTAACACATCTGAGCCATCATTCCTGTTGCTGCCTTCATGTATAACCTCACCTTTTCTCACCCATTTGCTGTGACAGCCTCCAATTGGTCTCTCTCTTTCCAGTCTAGCATTTTTCCTCAATGTAGCCTCAGTGTTCTTTATTAAAGACAAATCAGATATTTTATTACTCTACTTCGAATTCCTCAATAGATCTCCACTGCCTTTAGGTAAAAGTTACAGATTCCTTCAGAATTTCAGGTCCTTTGGCATCTGGTTCCTGCTATTCTATCCTGACTCCCTTCAATATTATACTTTCACTATGTTCTCCATGTCTTTCATCTCTGGGCCATTGTGTGTGTTGCCAATGTTGTCTAGATTGTCCTGTCCCCTTTTCTTTTGTCTGGATCTATCTTAGTTTCAACCTTCCCTGACTCTTCCTCTTCACTGTGTCCCCAATCAGGCCACAATACCTTGATCTCATTTTTATCACAGGTGCGTAACACTCTAGTGTAGCTGTCCATTTATGTATCTGTTACCCCAGCTAGTGTTTCCATGAAAATTCAAATCTCATTTGTCCCTGGATTCTCAGTGTACAATGCTCCTTATATTCTCAATAGATACTTGTTCAAAGAAACAAGAAAGAAAGAAATGACTATCATATGACCCAGCAATCCCACTCCTGGGCATACAAGTGGAGAAAACCATAATTCAAAAAGATACATGCACCTCCAAGTTCACTGCAGCACCATTTACAATAGCCAAGACATGGAAGCAACATAAATGTCCATTAACAGAGGAGTGGAAAAAGAAGATATGCTACATACATACAATAGAGAATTAGTCATAAAAAAGAATGAAATAATGCCATTTGCAGCAATACGGATGGACTTAAGAGATAGTCATGCTGAGTGAGGTCAGAGAGAAAGACAAATATCATATCTCTTTTATGTGGGTTCCAAAAAATGGCACAAAGAACTTATTTATAGAACAGGAACAGAATCACAGATGTAGAAGATAAACCTATAGTTACAGAGATAAAGGAGGGATAAATTGGGAGATTGGGACTGATGTATACAAACTACTATATATAAAACAGATAACTAATAAGGACCTACTGTATAGCACAGGAAACTCTACCTAATACTCTGATAATGACCTGTTTGGGAATAGAATCTAAAAAAGAGTGGATTCACTTTACACCTGAAACTAACACAACATTGTAAATCAGATATACTCCAATACAAATTTAAAAAAGAAAAAAAGAGAAAGAAATGGAAGGAAGGGAAAGAGAAGGGAAATAGCCAGAAAGAGAATGAGAAGAGAAGAGGAAAGGAAAGGAGGCAAGAAGAAAAGAAAAGATGCCTATGTCCTTTAAGGGAACAAGTAAGAACCTATTTTCAGTAAATTTGTTGGTAAATGAAGAAAGAGGAACAAAAGAGAATGGGAAAGAGAGAAAGAAAAAGAGGATTTTATCAGAAGTTTAACATAACAATTACTATGGTTGATAATGAAAGATTATCATTTCTTTTTTCCTATTTCTGCTGGAATCATGGTGTGACAGGGACAAAAACTCCTAATGCCTAAGAGCTTACAGCTTCTTCTCTTCACCCCCATCTCCACTGTGTATTTGCCGATTAGGTTAATACGGCAGGTGAATAATCAAGGAAGACAGATGGGGAATTAGGAGCAAACAAGATCTCTGTGTCGCAGAGGAAAGGAAGTGGTGTACAACAGGTGTTGGTAAACATTTGTTATAAAGAGCCAGGTAATAAACATTCTACACTTCGAGGGACACATGTGCTGTCACAAATTATTTTTCCTTTTTTGTACAACACTTAAAAAAATATAAAAGCCATTCTTATCTTGAGGACTGTACAAAAGAGATTACAGGTCAAATTTGGCTGGAAGGCCACAGTTCTCACAGTTCTGAAAGGAGAAAGAACAAAGAGCCTAAAGTCCAGGAAAGAGTTTTAGTTGAAAGTGGGGGATGGAAGAGAGATATTGGGTAGTTATAATATTAATGCAAGGTAAAAGATATTGAGACATTGGAATTATTAAACCTGTAGCTGTAGGTTATGAACTGGATCTCTTTTGATGTCCTTCAAAGGTTACTGGATAAAGTTTCTTTGAAGGAAGAAAAAAGGAAGCAAGACTGGGTCATGTGGACCCCAGATTTATCTGGGTAACAGTTTTATGGTCCACATCTAGACCATACAACCTGAGGGTGATTAAAGGAAGGAAGGGATGGATGGTCATCGGTATGGTGTTTGGCTCTCAAACCGATGCCTGGTTTCACTACAGGAGCTCAAAGCCCATCTATCTCCTCCTTATTGTTGCTACTGACTCTTTAATTTACATTAAAGGAAAAGTTTCTTTTGTTCATCAGTCATTATAGCTCTTTTAAGTTAATGGCTCATTTAGTATTATAACTGTCCATATTGAAGGCCTTGAATTGGTTTCTAAGCCAATGACCCAGTGGCAATAATAACAACAATAATAATGAAAAAGTGGGCTTTAGACTATACATCACTTATCCCCATAATAATCCTATAAAGGGAATATAGCTGTAGATGAGGAAACTGAGGTTCATTTGAGTAACTTATCCAAGGTCAAGGCAAGTCAAGGGTGGAGTTGTATATTTAACAATGACATGATGTGATACATAATCTTAAATCATTCACTCTCCCTGAATGACCATAAGTATTTCAGGTACAGCCCAGGCACACTTCAACTCTCTCCACCTTGGAGTATGGTCCGTTTTCATCCCCACTTTCCAGAAAGGTTAATGCTGTCTTCTTTGTCTTTCTGGGTCCCAAATCAGGTCCAGTGAGTCTTGGGAACATGATATGCAGTAACTGGTCCAGTCCTGCCTTCACCCCCTGTTCCTCAGCTTTGATTAAACCTCTCTCCTTGAGGGTTTGCAGGTACCTGTGTCCATTATGTTCCCACTTAAGAATTTTCTATGGCTGAATTCAGAGCTCAAAGAGGTCTCAGAAATATCTAGCCCCCACCACCTCCTCTGACAGATGAGGAAGACCACATGTTCGATATGAATACATTCTGACATTCTCTTCAGTTCAGTTCAGTCGCTCAGTCGTGTCCAACTCTTTGCGACCCCATGAATTGCAGCACGCCAGGCCTCCCTGTCCATCACCAACTCCCAGAGTTTACTCAAACTCATGCCCATCGAGTCGGTGATGCCAGCCAGACATTTCACCCTCTGTCGTCCCCTTCTCCTCCTGCCCCCAATCCCTCCCAGCATCAGGGTCTTTTCCAATGAATCAATTCTTTGCATGAGGTGGCCAAAGTACTGCAGTTTCAGCTTCAGCATCAGTCCTAGACTTGGCTAATTCCCCAAGGATTTTTTTTTTAAAGATTTATCTTAAAAAAAACAAAACAAAACTTGAAATACTATTAAATTGACTAGAATTCAAATAAACACAACCTCCCCACATTCTCTCTCCAGATCTGCTGAGAGATGACAGATGCTCCCCCTGAGACGGTGCGACACATGGGCTCGTGCCAAGCGTCCCATGGTGACTGCCCTGGCAGGGGCGGCCCGCCGGGCGAGCACCCGAGGGGCACCAGCTGCCTCACCCGGGCAGCCCCTGGGGTGGCACCAGCAAACTCTGCGGCTTTGCTGGCCTCCTCAGGAGTCCTGTGGGGCTGGAATCTGGCCGTTATTTGGGGAAAGGTGGAAAGGGGCTGGAAAAAGGGAAGAGGAGGAGGGAGGAAGGCAAATGAAAACTTCCCTGAAAATAGCAGAGCCAAAGTGTGGATTTCCCCATCACTGTAAATAAAATGAGGAACACACATGACATCTCCCAACAGGATGTTTCCGTCATGTGCCTAGTCTCAGCTTCCAAAAGGTTTTAATTTTGCTGAGGCTTAGAGTCCTTTTCTGAGGGACCCACACGGTTAGTGGGGCGGGCGGTCTGCTTGCCTTTTCTTCTGCTTTCTGGTGCATAACCTCTGAAGGAAGAACATATGGAGAAGAGCTGTGAGTCTGGTAAGGACACATAACTTGTGAAAATATCATGGTTCCAGATGCAACTGGCTTCACATCAGAAAAATCTTTCCAGGGTAAACATTTTGTTTAAATATTAAACTTAAGTAAAGCCAGACACAAGAATATGGTCTAAGTAGCAAAGAGAGGCAGTGATGACCTCAAGTGAAAGGGAATTCATAAACGCTTCCCCAGACTGTCAGACCCTGACAGAGATGACAGCTGGAGGTTCAGTGACCTCCCCCCACGAAGTGTTTTACTTTTCAGATTTGATACACTGCCTTTAGCTGTGTATCCAGACTCCAGATTCTTTAAAAATTAGTCTTTATATTGATACTAGGAATAAATACTTTATTTTGGATTTCTTCTTTAATGTTTCTTTTTCCTGACATTACAAAATTGTCCACCTTAAAGAATCCTTACTGTAAAGCCCTTAGATCTTGATGCTAACAACAAAGGAGAGGAAAAAAAAAAGAGAGATGATCTTTAAAGAAATCCCCAAAGCAGCTACACAAATGAAGTCACAGCATTTGATCCTGACCTTGTCAATCTTGTTTTGATTTATGACTCTCTAGTGAAGAAGGCTTGCAACATAGATTCAACTTTTAATTATTCCACTTTGTGTCACATATACTGCACATAAAAGGTAAGAGTTAACACTGTCTGGTGCTCTGATTAACTGTTCAGTTAATCAGTTAACTGTTTCGTAACTCCTCAGCGCCTGCTCAACCTCTCATGGTCACCAGGAAAATCCTATGGGGGTTGGCTCACCTGTTTACTGGGAATAAAACAGCACAAACAACTCACAAACAAATCAACTGTACATGACTCTCAGGGTGAGCAGATCTTCACTGGAAGCCACCTGGATATTCATCAGCACCAGGGACTTAAGTAAGAGAAAACCAAACTCTAAAAGCTAGAGAATAGCACCTATGAGGAAAGCTAAAAGAAACAAATTTCTTAACCTGGAAAAGACAAAGCTGAAGAATGTTCTGATAAAGATCTTCCTGTATATACAAAAAGTGGAAAAGATGATTGAGGCAAGGAAGCAAGAACAAGAATAAAATGAGGCCGATACACTGATGTCAGGGATCCAACAATGTAAGTGGGGACTGAGAAAAAAGGTCTTCCCCTTCTTTCCTTCCTTGCGTCCACAGTAAAACCTAGGTTTCTACCCCCAGCAAGACACTGGCTGAGTGCTGCCTCAGCACAGGGCAGTCACCCACTCTTCTGTGATGATTTCTGTGCAGATTTATCTAAAAACAAAGCAATAAGTGGGGATTTCACTTGAGATTCTCCTCTTCCTTTCTAAGGGAAGCAGAGCAGGGTAAAGTGAAATAGAAAAAAAGCAATATTCAAACTCAGATCAGTCACCGAGCAGGTTCTGAGAGGAGGCTGCCTGAGAGTGACGGCTGCTAAGCCCCAAGACAGTCTACACGACAAACACGAGGCATGAACTTGTCTTTTTGGTCACATCTGCCTAATCTGATCCTAGCAGTATCTTCAAATCACAACAAATAAATAATGATTTTAAAGGTACATGATCCTCATGCGTGCATGCTCTGTCACTAAGTCGTGTCTGACTCTTTGTGACCCCATGGACTGTAACCCACCAGGCTTCTCTCTTCCTGGAATTCTCCAGCAAGAACACTGGAGTAGGCTGCCGTTTCCTCCTCTAGGGGACCTTCCCAACCCAGGGATCAAACCCGGGTCTCCTGCGCCTCCTGCACTGGAGGTGGATTCTTCACCACCGCACCACCTGGGAAGCCCGACATGATCTTCAAATCACAACAAATAAAAGACGATTCTAAAAGTACAGATGAGAGATATCATTTATAGTTCTGAGTGGGACAAGGAAAAGAACATCTATGGAAAAAAAAAAGAAGAACATCTATGGATGAGGAGGCCTGGGTGGTCCCACACATTGTTGAAGTATTTAACTGCATCTGGAGTCTAACTTCTTCGATTTTAAAAAGTTTACATTTTTCCTTTATAAAAGGGGATATAATTCATGCTGTACAATTTAAGAACACACTGCCGGGACTTTAGTGGATTTTTTAAAGATATGATTTTATGGATATTGGAAGGGTCTGTCCCTGTATACTCCTAAGTAAAAGTGAAAATGAAGTCGCTTAGTCATGGCCGACTCTTTGTAACCCCATGGACCCTACCACGCTCCTCTGTCCATGGGATTTTCCAGGCAAGAGTACTGGAGTGGATTGCCATTTCCTTCTCCAGGGGACCTTCCTGACCCAGGGACCGAACCCCGGCCACCCGCATTGTAGGCAGTCGCTTTACCATCTGAGCCATCAGGGAAGTCCCTGTATACTCCTAGGGTCCTAAGAAAGAAATTTCTCATAACTCTTCCCTCGAGTTAGCGCAGACGTTCACAGCTAAAATGTAATACTGGGTTGAGGAGAAATAACATAATGTGTTATATTGTTCTTAATAGTTTACTTTGAGTTTGTTTATTAATTTGAGCCTAGAGAATGGCCTCACAGCAGCTGGGAGACCACAGGGGCGCTCAGGCTGCAGAAGGGCCTGGGCAGGGAGGTGCAGGTGAGCTCTAGCAGGTCTGGGCCTGGGGACCTGGCAGCTTGAGAGTCCCTTTGGCTAATATAACTGTCTGTGACTGACACGATGCCCGCCCCCCCAAACTTGACAGCATCATGCACAGAAATGTGTGTGAACCCTGGGAGAGAAAGCATTTTGGCTGAGACCATTTGCTTACCATGACCCTTAGGGGACAAGCACACTTTGAAGCCATTTAACAGATGTTCCCACCACGTTAAGAAATGCTTGGAAGGTAGTACAGAATTTCCACAACCCTCTCAAAAGTTGATTTTGAATTTCTTTTCATGAGCATTTTCTAACATGTTCCCTTAAACGGCCTCTTCCATTGTACACATGTACATACATGACCAAGAAACAAGTGGTCTCGAGACGGAGGTCTTCTGCAATGCACCACGAGCAACTCTGGGAAAGGCTGCTGATGCAAGTTCCTAAGACACAGTCACAAAGACTCACCCTTCTATTCTGAAAGAGGCTGGTTAGTTTCCACTGTATTAACAGAAGGGCCTCGTAGGTTGTAATGCACTCTTTCTGAAGACAGTCACTACCTTCCATTTCTTGGCTTCTTTCTCCTTGATTTTCTCTCTGATCCAGTCTTTCTGCTTCATTTACTCTCATGCATCATTCCTTTTCCACAACTGTACATTTTTCTTTCCTATCTGTGACATAGGCCAGCACGTGCCACCACATAGTTTGGTCCCCTTAAGTGGAACTCAGAAAGTAAAATAAGACTTCCTACCTGGTGGCATACTCTTAACCACACCTGATTAGATGTTCTTCCCATTCATCTCTTCCCCAGACCCCTGAGATGAACCCAAATATCTGTGGAGGGCATAGAGTGGGTGGTAGGGGTAGTGGAGACATTATAGAAAGGTGATACGGCTTTATTATAATAACAATAGCTAACACCTATTAAGCTCTTATTATGGTTCTGAATACTGTTCTAGATGCTCTACATTTATATCAAGCTCTACACTTATAATATGTTCTCAGCTTCATACTGAAAAGCAGAAAGGAGAACATATTCCATGTCTGAACCCTTTCATTTATATGGCCTACATGAAATAATTTAGAGGACCTCTTCTCAACCAAACATTGCAATGTCTCTATATTTGCAAATAAATACACACATACTCATATACATATCAAATTGTCAAAAGGCAAAGGGCTAAAGTTATAGAAAAAATAACACTAAGAAAGAACCTTTTAAATACCTTGACTGAGGTGCATGTATTCCCTCCCGAGGGGCCTGCCTTCCCTCTGTACTATAACAAAAGTGAAAGTCGCTCAGTCGTGTCTGACTCTTTGCAACCCCATAGACTATACAGTCCATGGTATTTTCCAGGCCAGAATATTGGAGTGGGTAACCTTTCCCTTCTCCAGGGGATCTTCCTAACCGAGGTCTCCTGCATTGCAGGAGGATTCTTTACCAGCTAAGCCTCAAGGGAAGCCACACTATAACAAAAGGCCCTAAGGTAAAAACAAGTGCATCTTCAAGAGGAGGTGAAGAAGGAATAACAATTCAACAACTAGCGTTTTAAATTCAATTTACAGGCTATTCAGAACAGTTACCTACCTTACTGGTCACCATGATAAGTCCATGAGGCAAGTATCATTTATATAATCCCTGTTCCACAGATTAAGAAAACTGAGGTTTGGAATAGTCATATCATTTGCCCAAGTCACACATCAAAGTGTTTCAGTTTTCTACTGCGGTATAACAAACTATCTCCAAATTTTATGTTCAGAAACATTAACTCATGATTCTCTGGGTTGGCTGGGCAGTTCTTCTGCTTCACAGAGTATGGCTATTAGTGGGGGCACTGTGGCTCTCCTCCGCCTGGCCTCTCATCGCCCAAGACCTCTCTTCTAGTGGTCCTTCTCCTAGGACAGTACAGACTTCTTTCAGTTCAGTTCAGTTCAGTTGCTCAGTCGTGTCCGACTCTTTGCGACCCCATGAACCACAGCACATCAGGCCTTCCTGTCCATCACCAACTCCCGGAATCCACCCAAACCCATGTCCATTGAGTCGGTGATGCCATCCAACCATCCAGTCCTCTGTCATCCCCTTCTCCTCCTGCCCTCAATCTTTCCCAGCATCAAGGTCTTTTCAAATGAGTCTGCTATTTGCATCAGGTAGCCAAAGTACTGGAGTTTCAGCTTCAACATCAGTCCCTCCAATGAACACCCAGGACTGATCTCCTTTAGGATAGATGGGTTGGATCTCCTTGCAGTCCAAGGGACTCTCAACAGTCCTCTCCAACACCACAGTTCAAAAGCCTCAATTCTTCAGCGCTCAGCTTTCTTTATAGTCCAACTCTCACATTCATACATGACCACAGGAAAAACCATAGCCTTGACTAGACGGACCTTTGTTGGTAAAGCAATGTCTCTGCTAGACTTCTTTACATGGCAGGATTTCCAAAAGGAAAAAATGGAAACTGCCACGTCTCTTAAAGCCTAGGCTTAGAAGTCACACAGCATCACTTCCACTGCATTCTACTGGTCAAAGCAAGCCATGGCCAATCAGATTCAAGGGGAAGGAAATAGATTCAATCTGTTGAGATTGGAGCCATATGCATGTGCAGGAATAGCAAGAATTATGGGCAGCTTTATTTACAGACTGAATTTTTGCATTCCAGTCCCCTATAATGAAAAGGACATCTTTTTTGGTGAGAAATATCAATAACCTCAGATATGCAGATGACACCACCCTTATGGCAGAAAGTGAAGAGGAACTAAAAAGCCTCTTGATGAAAGTGAAAGAGGAGAGTGAAAAAGTTGGCTTAAAGCTCAACATTCAGAAAACTAAGATCATGGCATCTGGTCCCATCACTTCATGGGAAATAGGTGGGGAAACAGTGTCAGACTTTATTTTGGGGGGCTCCAAAATCACTGCAGATGGTGATTGCAGCCATGAAATTAAAAGACGCTTACTCCTTGGAAGAAAAGTTATGACCAACCTAGGTAGCATATTAAAGAGCAGAGACATTACTTTGCCAACAAAGGTCCATGTGGTCAAGGCTATAGTTTTTCCAGTGGTCATGTATGGATGTGAGAGTTGGACTGTGAAGAAAGCTGAGCGCTGAAAAATTGATGCTTTTGAACTGTGGTGTTGGAGAAGACTCTTGAGAGTCCCTTGGTCTGCAAGAAGATCCAACCAGTCCATCCTAAAGGAGATCAGTCCTGGGTGTTCATTGGAAGGAGTGATGCTGAAGCTCCAATACTTTGGCCACCTCATGCGAAGAGTTGACTTATTGGAAAAGACCCTGATCCTGGGAGGGATTGGGGGCAGGAGGAGAAGGGGACGACAGAGGATGAGATGGCTGGATGGCATCACTGACTCTATGGACATGAGTTTGAGTAAACTCCAGGAATTGGTGATGGACAGGGAGGCCTGACGTGCTGTGATTCATGAGGTTGCAAAGAGTCGGACACGACTGAGCAACTGAACTGAACTGAACTGATGTTTACAGATTATCTACCACATCAAGCGGAGTATAGTTGAAACTTAGGAAAATCAGTGAGAATACCACTACTCTACTAATTCTTTAACGTTCAAGTCTAGGGTTAGCTTTCATGACAGACACACAGGAAAGGAATTCCCTACATGCTCTGAGGCTGATGCTGGCCTCATTACATCTTGCCTTCCTGTGTCATTTATTTGGAAGGCAGAGATTAACCTAGGTCCAAGACACTTACTCCTTGGAAGGAAAGTTATGACCAACCTAGACAGCATATTAAAAAGCAGAGACACACTGGGAAGACCCAGAGGAATCGGGTGGAGAGGGAGGTGGGAGGGGGGATCGGGATGGGGAATACGTGTAAATCTATGGCTGATTCATATCAATGTATGACAAAACCCACTGAAATGCTGTGAAGTAATTAGCCTCCAACTAATAAAAAAATTAAAAAAAAAAATTTAAAAGAAAAAAAAAAAAGCAGAGACATTACTTTGCCAACAAAGGTCAGCATATTAAAAAGCAGAGACATTACTTAGCCAACAAAGGTCCAACAAAGGTCTGAAAAACAATGGTTTTTCCAGTAGTCATGTATGGATGTGAGAGTTGGACTATAAAGAAAGCTGAGTGCCGAAGAATTGAGGCTTTTGAACTGTGGTGTTGGAGAAGACTCTTGAGAGTCCCTTGGACTGCAAGGCGATCCAACCAGTCCATCCTGAAGGAGATCAGTCCTGGATGTTCATTGGAAGGACTGATGTTGAAGCTGAAACTCCAATACTTTGGCCACCTGATGTGAACAGCTGACTCATTGGAAAAGACCCTGATGCTGGGAAAGATTGAGGGCGGGAGGAGAAGGGGACAATAGAGGATGAGATGGTTGGATGGCATCATCAACTCGATGGACATGGATTTGGGTGGACTCCGGGAGTTGGTGATGGACAGGGAGGCCTGGGGTGCTGTGGTTCACGGGGTTGCAAAGAGTCGGACACGACTGAGTGACTGAACTGAACTGAATATATAATTATTTGTTAACTTGACTTAATAAGCTGCCTAATGCCAACATTCTCAATAAGGATTTTAAGAGCAAGCTATGAGGTGACAAATGATTGACTGCACAGTGGGACTTGCTGATGAATGTTAATGGCAAAGAGCCACTTGGCAGCAGAAATCATGGCAAGAAGGCTTTTTTATGTGGCTGACTCACACTTACTGAATTTTCCAGCTTGAAGTCACATTTAATGGTCATCCAATTAAACCCTCTCCTTAGACAGTTACATGGTTACAGCTGAGATTCTTTAAGGCATAAAATTCCTCCATGCCTAACTCACCTGACACACCCACTGTCCGGGTCCTCAGTTCCTATGCATGTGTGCACACACACACACACACACACACACACACACACACACACACACGTCCTACCACTATAAAATGTTGTAGAACAGTTACTTTAAATAAGTGAAAATTAAAGTTGACACTTTTTTTCAGATTTTCACAAATCTCCTGAAGTAACCGGAGACGCCATGGAACGTCACAGTCTAAGCTGCAATCACTTCACAAGTGGGCAGCAGTGGCCATGACGCTTCCACAAGGGTAGGTGAGATGATTCCCTCGCTGGTACTGAGGGCTTCCCTGCTAGCTCAGCTGGTAAAGAATCCACCTGCAAAGCAGGAGACCCTGGTTCAATTCCTAGGTTGGGAAGATCCACTGGAGAAGGGTCAGCCTACCCACTTCAGTATTCTCGGGCTTCCCTTGTGGCTCAGCTGGTAAAGAATCCACCTGCATTGCAGGAGACCTGAGTTCAATCCCTGGGTTGGGAAGATCCCCTGGAGAACGGAAAGGCTACCCACTCCTGTAATCTGGCCTGGAGAATCCCATGGACTCTATAGTCCATGGGGTCGCAAACAGTCAGACATGACTGAGCGACTTTCACTTCGCTGGTGCTGAACCATCAGGAGAGGTGCTGCCCTCCTGTGAGAGCGGGCCGGGTTTATGAGGGACTTCACAGCTACCCTCCAGTTGTGTTCTGTGTCATCCAAGTTAAACCAGATGAAATAACAAGAAGAGAGTCACAAAAGAGAAGATAACTGGGGTAAGGGTACAGGGACTAATTAAAAAATTATTAAAGCACTAAATATATAATAAAGAGAATTTGAAAAAGAATCCCCCAAAATTGTTCATATTCCTATTAAAAATGGACTGTTTTGTTTGTTTTTCAGGAGTCTGTAACAACTAACATAATTTACACAATAAGCATTTGTACTAGTTCACTCACATTTAATCCTCACAGCAGTCCTCTGAAGTGGCAAGCACAGGTCCAAAACCCCCCCTCTTCCAAATCTCTTGGGGTTAGATATGATGCAAATTTCAGAAACTTTTGCATTTTAGAAAGGTGGTAGGTTATACAAAAAAAGTATATAATATCCCCAGAGTGATCTGGGCATCACTGATAATCATACACATATAATTACATACAATCAGCCACACATATGAATAATCACATGAAGTGATAAAAAGAATAAAAGTGATAAAAGAATAAAAAGATAAAAAGAATAAAAGTGATAAAAAGAATAAAAATCGAATATGAATAAACTCCGGTCAGTCAGGTCAAGTTTTGCCTCCTACTGAGTTTGCAGCAACCTTATGAAAAGAGCTGTCAGTTTTGGAGCTTTTTGGATTTCAGAAATGCAAATAAATGAGTATGGAACTGTACAATTATTCCTATGTATTATAGAAATGAAGAAATGAGGCATGGAAAAGTTAAGTAACTTGCCCCAAACCATATAGCAAATAAATTAAAACTCAATGCCTGACTCCAGCACTCAAAATTTTAAAAAGCTTAAATGAGACAGCATTTGATATAGACAAAATGACATATGCGACATTTATGGAAACCAGCACATATCAATTAACATAATAAACATTAGCCTGCCGCCCAACTTACAGAGACCAATGCTGACCCCACCCCCGGCACAGCACCCCAAGGCAGGCCAAGGTAAGCTCCTCCTGCTGTGTTACAGCAGGTCCCTGAGGGGTGCGACACAGGCTGGCTTCTAAGGGCTTCAACACCAGCTCCTGGGCCCCCCCAGGAGATCATGCTGGGGAAATTAAGTTCTTCTGTAACATCAAGGGACTTATGAAGAGGAGGGGTAAAGTCACATTGCTTCCAGGTTGTAAAAATGATGCAATCTGAGGTGTAGACAAATGAAGACTCCCACACAAAGCACCACGCATGTGAAAACACAGCGTTGTGCGAGGTCAGAACAGACTGGGGTGAGCTGCTCCTGCGGCCAGTGTAACAGATGTGCAGGCTGTGGGCCAAGAAGGCGGGGAGAAAGGCAGGCTGGAGGGGTCACACACAGGGAGGGCCCGGACCAGCAGGGCCCGGTGTGGCTGTCCGCAGATAAAGGCAAAGCTCAGAGGGGCCAGGCTTCTGTACTCAGATCTCAGTTTTAGCACTTCAGTTGACCAGAGGGATCTTCAACTCACCTGGAGGATGAGCTCTTTTCATAGGTTGCTGCAAACTCAGTAGGAGGCAAAACTTGACCTGACTGACTGGAGTTACTCACATTCGATTTTTATTCCACTTCATACGTGTGGCTGAGAGGATGAAAGGCTTTTCACTTCTGCAGAGTGGAACTGGCTTTAAGGGAGAGTTTTCCTGAGAACAAATATCCCAGTGGTGCCAGACACCAGCCTCTCTCAGATGGCTTGTTCAAGAAGATTGGTCAAGCTGAGAGGGCCAGGCGAGACCAGGGCCAAGGGTGTATGTGTGTGTGTAAAATAGGACGATCTTGGAAACAGAGAGCTTTTGGAAAAATCAGAATTCTTTGTTCACAGAATCTTATCTGAACTATTTTGTTGTTCAGTCACTAAGTCGTGTCTGACTTTGCGACCCCATGGATTGTAGCACACCAGGCTCCTCTGTCCTCTACTGTCTCCTGGAGTTTGCTCAAATTCAGTCCACTGAGTCAGTGATGCTATCTAACCATCTCAACCTTTGCCTCCTCCTCCTCCTCCTTTTGCCTTCAATCTTTTCCAGCATATCTAAACTATAAACAGTGTTATTCTCTGACTGGCGGGAGAGGAGGAGTAATCCTGATTTAAGGCACCTTTTGCAGCAGAACTAGCCAGTTAATCATGGAATCTGTGTTCCTACCGAACCAGTGCACCTTTAGATCAATGATATGAAAGGGCAGATAAATGCTTCAAAGGAAACCAGATGACTCAAACACTCACTTCAAAAAATCAATTAGTCAATCCCAGATTTACTCTGGAAACATGCAAGCACACATGTGGCACACACATACCTCAGTTGCATTCTGTGGCTGCAGACATTTAAAGAAAGGGAAACCAGATATCCGAGGGCAGGGAATTGAGTTGTAAACTTTTACTTCATTCACATGATATTCATGGAGAGCTGAGAGAAAAGGAAAGCCAGAAACAATAGAAAGTAGGTTGTCTAAGAGAGTCCTCTGCATGAAAACAGATACAGTGTTTATGTCTAAACCATAAAAAAGAAAAAAAACTTTAAGGAAAAAAAGAATGACCTCCCAAGTGTTTGCAGTTGAAATTAATTCTACCCTTTGATTCTTGCCACAGTTGGATTTGGGTGAAATCTTATTTATATAAAGGGAACTCTCTTTCCACTGGAAATCCTGACCATCTGGGAAGCCAGAAAGAGGGTCAAGTCTGAGGCATATGACACCTCCTCAAAGGCACACTGTCAATGAGAAACCCTCATGGAAGAGGCAAGGTAACCTTTATTTGAATGGAGCCCTTTGTTCTTATGTTCAAATAATATGTGGCTGGATATCTCTTTCCCTGTGAATTTTCTTAGCAGTCCTTCTTCCTTCTCTTTCCCCCCCAAACACAGCCTGCATACACTGTGAGCCTCTTAGAAATGCAAATTCTCAGGTCCCACACAACTGCGGAGTCAGAATCTGCAATTTAATCCTATCCTCAAATCATTTCTATGCACATCAAAATTTGAGAAATATTGGTTTATGGAACTTTATCACATTTGTTCTGTTTAGGAAACATTGATAGTATTACTACAAGCCAAGCACTTGGAAAAAAAGATATTTTTTTCCAATAGCAACTCATTTACTCCTCAGAACAACCTTATTCATAATAGTCTAGAAGATACTACTATGCCCCCATTTTACAGATGAGGAAGCCAAGGTATGAAAGTATTAAGTACTCACCAAAGGTCACACAGCTAGTATGTGACAGAGTCAGGACCAGAACTCCAGAACCCATTCTGTGTGTCACAACTCTATTCCGCTTGCCTCTTGGAGACATATAATACATAATCATACAAGATATTAAAGGATGGACAATTTGCACCATTAAAAAATATACACAGATATGTTGAAAACAATAACAGTTCTGGAAGCTACAGATTACCCTAGACTGTCTGGAGGGATTTGTTCCAAAAGGACTGTTAATTCAGGAAGAGCTACAAGAAGTAAGGGGTTTCCCTGGAGGCTCAAGATAGTAAAGAATCTGCCTGCGATACAGGAGACCAGGGTTTGATCCCTGGGTCAGGAAGATCCCCTGGAAAAGGAAATGGCAACCCATTCCAGTATTCTTGCTTGGAGGATTCCATGGACAGAGGAGCCTGGCGGGCTACAGTCCATGGGGTCGCAAAGAGTCAACACAACTAGCCAACTAACACTTTACAAGTAAAAGCTTCTTCCCATGAGATGATCAAAAATCCAAGACAAGTAGGAGCGACAACTTATTTAGTAAATACATAAACAAAAATTACTATACTTTAGTGATACATTTTAAAATGTTTTTAGAAGTGAAGGTCAGTTTTAATGGTAAAGTAAAAAGGTTTAACCCACATGTTTGGGAACTTTACCCAGTCAATACCCATAAAATGCATTAGAAACTGAGGGAAATGAGTAAGATTTGAATACTGGTCGTTCTTTTGCTTGACTTGTTAAAATCATGTCAAAATTCTTCAAAACTAGTGGCAGACCACCCTCAGAGCTGGGTCTCTGGCCTTCTGGAACTGTCTATGTGGTGATGTGACTTTAGCAGACCCAGCCATTCACCTACTTCCTACTTTCTTTGCAGAGCCTTGCACTTTTTGGAAACACCTTGCAGCTATGATCTCAAATCTGCCCACAGACTTGAGTTTCCTGGCTGCCTATTTCATAGTCCCCTAGGCAATGTCCAACAGAAACACCAGGAAATAAATAGCACCTCGGGCTGCAATATTTTCCTGAAGCCTCCAAAAAGTGGATTTCACCCTAGTCAAAACAACACTTTTAACATATTTGGAAAAGTCATTAACAGTGTTGGATAGCTATCATCTCAGAATCTGTATATTTACTCAATCCTGAGTCCAGGGGGTATGCATAAAGAACAGAGGAGTTATATCAGATCTTAATATGGTTAAGAAAAATCCCAACAGCAATTTCTTCTTTAGCAACTCCAGAAAAACTCAGAAACCTCTCAAAGAGGGTGATTTTATGTTTATAGAAATAAACTACCTATGCAAATAAAAATAAGTGTACTAGTGTGCCAGTAATGCAAAAATGAAACTTTTGGTTTAAGCCTAAGAAGCAAAAAGGACTCCACTGATTCTTTCCACAAATGTTTACTGAGTGCCTCTAAGGTGCCAGGCTCCTGTGCTAGGCCTGAGGATTTAACGGTGAACAAAAACAGACAGTCCCTGTTCTCAAGAACTCATAGTTGAGTGAGCCACAAGCACATTTGTCAACCAGTTCCTGCAAGTGAACACATGATTATAAACTGAAATGAGACTTTGGAAGGCAAGAAAGATGGGAAGGAGGGCCAAGGAAAGGCTGGAAAAGCAACGCAGAAGCTGAGTTCATGCATTTGAGAACAGCTGGTTATAGTCAGTTATGACGAGAACTGGATGGGAACTGGCAGCAGAACAAAATGGAGAAGCTGAAAGTCAAGGACTTCAGTGGTTGGTGGACAGAGAGCCAGGAGGAGAGAGAACTAGATGAGGCAGGAGAAGAAGGAGGGGGTGGAACCACATGGGGTCTGTGTTGGCCAAGTAAAGAACGTGAGTTATCCGAAGGGCTGTCAGTAGGGGTGACACGCACAGATGGACCCTTCAGAAGGAGCTCCCCTGGCTATGGTGTGGAAGACTGGAGGGGAGGAGGGCCTCAGGAGACACAAGGTCAGTTAGGATTATCTGCAGAACTCCAAGTGGGACAAACAGGCTGGTAGGAGAAGACAAAGAAAGAAGTGGACAGATTTTGAGAGATTTAGGAGGTGAACGAATAGGACTTGGCTACTGTATAGCACAGGAGACTCTACTCAATATTCCATAATAACTCATATGGGAAAAGAATCTACAAAAGAATGGATATATGGATATATGTATAACTGAATCACTTTTCTGTACATCTGAAACTAACATGACGTTGTTAATCAACTATATTCTTATATAAAATAAAAATTTAGTTAAAAAATAGGACTTTGGTGGTAAAACCAGTATAGGAGTTGATGGAAAAGGAGGTGTCAAGGATGATACCAAGACTTCTTCTGGTTTGTGTAAGTGGGCAGACATGTGGACACATTTGCTGACAGCAAGGCTAGTAGGGATATCGTGAATCCAACAGTGGACTTGTGCAATTCAATATGTTTTAGAAAAATCTGGGGGGGGACATGATTTATAGGCAATTAGGTTTACTTACTTCCCTGGTGGCTCAGACGGTGAAGCGTCTGCTTACAATGCGGGAGACCTGGGTTCAATCCCTGGGTCAGGAAGATCCTCTGGAGAAGGAAATGGCAACCCACTCCAGTACTCTTGCCTGGAAAATCCCACAGACGGAAGAGCTTGGTAGGCTACACAGTCCCTGGGGTCGCAAAGAGTCAGACACGAATGAGTGGCTTCACTTAAGAACTTAAGGTTTATTTATCCTACAGGTCTGAGGCTCAGAAGAGAAGTCTGAGCTAGGCATTTACTATGGCAACCAATGATAACGCCTCAAAGATAACTGCAGCTGAACCATAAATAAGAGAGATGCTTAGACACAGTGTATGAGATTAAAAGAAGACATGGCAAAAGCTGATGTGGACTTCTGGCCCTCAATAGTTAGATAAAAGAGGTGAGCTTGCAAATGAGATGGGAAGGAGAAGCCAGACAGATGGGAGAAAAGCAAGAAGACTGTGGGGTCACAGGAGCCAGGAAGAGAGTGGCTGTGTAAGGCGGGCAATGGTCAGCATGGTCGATTGCTGAGAGGGAATTAGTACACACACAGCAAGGACTGCAAGTGCCCATTTCACCTACTGACAAGGTCACCAGTGATCTTAGCACCATTTCAATATCATGAGGAGTATAGACTGAGGAGTGACAGATGCCAGAACTGAGTGGGTTGTGAACGTTATGGGGAGCAAAAAAAATGGAGGAAGTAAGTGAAGACAGTCCTACAGCAACAAGCAGGAAACTCTGACTTGGACGAAAACCCAATGTCCTTATAGTAACCTACCAGGCCATACAACCTACCCTCCTTCCTGTGTCTTCCACTTTTCTCCTTTCTCACGCCATCCACACTGGCTTCCTTATTCTTTGGATGCACCAGTTTCTGCCCCATGCTTTTGCATTTGCTGTCCCTTCAGTTAGGAACCTTATTCCTCCAGGTAAAGAAATGGCTGCTCCCTAACTCTTCAGGTTTTTGCTCAAAAATTATTTTCTCAGTGAGGTCTCCCCTAACTATCCTATTTAATATTAAAATTAACTTCCTTGCCTATGCTTCCTGTTGTCTTCTCTGCTTCACTGGGTACTTCTTACCATCTGACAGATCATATTTTTTGTGTTTACTATTTACCTCATTCCCTCTCCTAAGAATGCAAGTTTCTTGAGGGCTGAGAATTTTGTTTATTTTGATCACTGCTGTGGTCTCAGTGATTAAACCAGCATCCATTACTTAGTAAGCAATCAGTATCAGTAAATATATGTTGAAAAAAGAAAATATTTAAATAAACAAAATAAATAGCTTTAATATATCCCATCAATTATCAACTAGAAAAACAAAGAGGTTTAAAAAAGTTCCATTCATGATAGCAACAAAATTTGGAGGAAAAGATACAGAAAAAAAAAATAAACAATGTGCAAATATGAGGAAAACCACTAAGTGACATAAAAAAAGACTTGAGTAAATGTAGAGATCTCTCTTATGAAGAAACTGACTTGAAGAGATATCAATTCTTACTATATCAACGTAGACATGTATCACAAGTTCAATTAAAAGTCAATGGTATTTCTACATCAAACTAAAAAGCTTTTGCACAGTGAAGGAAACTATCAATGAAATAAAAGGCCACCTATTGAATGTAAGATATTTGCAAACGATATATCTGATAAGGGGTTAATATCCAAAATATACAAAGAACTCATACAATTCAACATCAAAACAATAAACAATTCAATTTAAAAATGGGGAGAGGGCCTGGGCTTCCCTGGCAGCTCAGACAGTAAAGCGTCTGCCTGCAGTGTGTGAGACCCGGGTTCGATCCCTGGGTCGGGAAGATTTCCTGGAGGAGGAAATGGCAACCCACTCCAGTACTCTTGCCTGGAAAATTCCATGGACTGAGGAGCCTGGTAGGCTACAGTCCATGGGGTCACAAATAGTCAGATAGGACTGAGTGACTTTACTCACTCACTCAGAGGACCTGAACAGACATGTTTCCAAAGAAGATATACAGATGACCAACAGGCACATGAACACATAATCAACACCACTAATTATCAGGAAAATGCAATTCAAAACCACAATAAGATATCACTTCATACCTGTCAGAATGGCTGTTTATCAAAAAGACAATAAATAACAAGTATGGATGAGAAGGTGGGGAAGAGGGAACCCTTAGCACTGTCAGGGTGAGTCTAAGTTGCTACAGTCACTGCAGACAACAGTATGAAGGTCCCTTAAAAAATCAGAATGATCCAGCAATTCCATGCCTGGGCATTTATCTGAAGAAAAGGAAAACACTGATTTAAAAAGGTATCTGCACCCGTATGTTCATCATAGCATTTACAATAACCAAGATATGAAAGCAACCTAGGTGCCCACCGATAAATAAGCGGCTAAAAACACACACACACACATATATGTTATGGAATATTACTCAGCCATAAAAATGAAATATTGTCATTTGACAACATGGATGAACCCATAAAGCATTATGTCAAGTGAAAAAAGTCAGACAGAGAAAGACAAACACCATAGGATTTCACGCACATGTGGAAGATAAAAACAAAACAAATGAACAAACATAATGAGACAGAAACAGAGTCACAGATACAGAGAATAAACAGATGGTTGCCAGAGGGGAGGGGGTTGGGAGAGGAGGAAAATCAGTGAGGGAGATTAAGAGGTACAAACCTCCAGTTACAAAACAAAGGAGTCACTAGATGAAAGAGACGGCATGCTGAAAACAGTCGAAAATAATGTAACACCTTTGTATGGGGACCAATGGTAACCAGACTTGTCATGGTCATCATGTTGTATTGTACAGAAATATCGAATCATGACATTGTACACCAGGAACTAATATAATTTTATAGGTCAATTATACTTCAAAAGCAAACAAACAAACTCATAGAAAAAGAGATCAGATTTGTGGTTACTGGAGGTGGGGGGGTAGAGGAAAGGGAAATTGGGTGAAGATGAACAAAAGGTACAAAATTCTATTAATAGTTATAAAATAAATATTAGGAATGTAATGTACAACATGATAAGTATAACTGACACTGCTATACGTTATACATAATAGTTAAGAGTAAACCCTTAGAGTTCTCATCACAAGGAAAAATGTTTTTTTCCTTTTTCTTTTATTTTCTATCTATATGAGATGATAGATGTACACATGTGGTAATTATTTCATGATGTATGCAATTCAAATCTTTATGATCTATACCTTAAACATATACAGTGTGGTATGTTAATTATATCTCAATAAAACTAGAAAAAAAATTCAGTGGAATTTCTAAAGTTCTTCAGAAGAGAAAAATGCCTAGAAATAGTCAAGATATTTTTAGGGTGTGAGGAGAGATGAGGGAAGCCAATCCATATGGAATATTTAACCATATCATGAAGTAACAGTATGAATACAAGAATAGATAGATCAATAAAAGAAAATGCAGGATCTATATTCAGGTGCAAATATATATACTTGTAAAGTTATGTAAAGTACATAAGTATACTTTCAGATCATTAGGGAAAGAATGGATTTATTAAATGGAATTAGAACAAGTGACAAATCATTGGGGAAAATGATGTTTCCTGTCTTGTAAATCATATACACATAAATTCAAGAAGAATTAGATATTTATAAGATGAACCCATAAGATAGCTATAAGAAAATAATGTCAATATTTATCTACTGAGCTCAATAGTTAGAGACTTCATATGTGCAGAAGTAAAAGAAGAAAGTGATAGATTTGGCTACATAAAAATTTAAAACTTATATTTTGCAAAATATATCACAAATTTTAAAGCAAAAATTCAGGGAAAACATTTGCAACCTGATGAAAAATTAATATCCCTAATATACAAGGACTCCTTATAAACCATAAAGAAAAATACAAATTCTCTAACATAAAAATGAGCATTGAGAAAAAAATATACAAATTAGAAACAGGTAGTCAATAAATAAATGGAAAAAGATGTCCAAATTTATTAGAATTCAAATAAGTGTAAAATCAAATAATATGATACCAGATGTCAGATTGACGAAGGCTAGTAAAGGTAATAATGTGTAATGTTACTGAATACATGAGGAAGTGTGCACTTGTATAGATTGCTGATGGCAATGTACATTCTGGAAGGCAATTAGTAATATACTAACCCAGATATTCATACAGGAGTTTATTAGTTTTCCAGTGTTGCCATAACAAAGTACCACAGACTAGGTGGCTTAAACAACAGAAATTTACTTTCTCTCTATTCTGCAGGTTAGAGGTCCAGATCAAGGTTTTGGACGCACTGATTTCATTCTGAAGCCTCTCTCTCCTTGGCTTACAGATAACTGTCTTCTCCCTTTGTCTTCACATGGTCTTCACTCTGCATGTCTGTGTCCTAATCTCCTCTTATGACAGGACATCACTCCATGTTGGTTTAGGGCCCACTGCCACAAGGCTCATTTAACCCTAATTATCTCTTTAGTCACATTCTGAGGTATTGGGGATTAGAACTTCAACATATGAATTTGGGGTACACAACTGAGCCCACATCAGAAGGGATTTTGAAAGATGCATATATAAGAACATTCACCACAGCACTGCTTATAAAAGTCAGAAAGTGAGGTAGATAGCCTTTTAAAACTGATGCCAGGCTCCCAGCAGTGGCACCCTTGTGTAATCCCCTCCCCTGGAGTGTCAGCTGGACCTTGAGACTTGCTTCTCAAGGACAGGAGACAGCTAACATGATGGATATCACTAATGAGATCATGGTACAAAAGACCGTGGCTTCTGTCTTGCTGACTCTTCTTGTCTGATTGCTCTGGGGAAGAGGAGCATCAAGGAAGGAGCAGAGGTGACTTCACATCAACAGTGAGGAAGGAACTGAAGCCTTCTATCCACAGGCTCTCCAGGAGCTGGATCCTGTCAACAATCACTGAGGAAGCTGGGATCTGCCCAGTTGAACCTTGAGATGATTCTTTCTCCAGCCAATACCGTGACTGCAGCCTCTTAAGAGACTTCAAATAGAGGATCCAGCTAAGCCATGCTTGGATTCAAGACCTATGAAACCGTGAGATGATAACTATGTGTTGTTTTAGCCACAGAGTTTTGGGCTAATCAACAAATAAAAGCACAAAGTAAAATAAAATTTCTGTAGAGAGATAAGTAGTACAATTTACCAAGTAATCCCTTGGAGAAGGAAACCTACTCCAGTATTCTTGCCTGGGAAATCACATGGACAGAGGAACCTGGAGGGCTATAGTCCATTCAGTCACAAAGAGTTGGGCACGACTGAATGACTAAACAACAACAACAAAATTAAGTTATACACACACACACACACACACACACACACACACACACACACACACCATGGACTACTTAATTTTAAATGGTGATATGAGATCCATATTTACATGGTAAATTTATATGACATAGTATGCAAAAAAAAAAAAAAAGATTACAAAATAGCCTGCCTAGTAAAATCCTATTTATGTAAATACAATAGTATGCTTTAGGGCATAAGTAAAGAAGATAAAACTCAAGAGATCTTAAATAATAAAGAAATGTATTATATAGCAGGAAGGCTAGAGGCAGAGTGGTTCAATCAATATCATCAAGGCTCTAGCTTTTTCCATGATGCCCCTCTCCCTTAAAAGGGTAGTCTTTCTAACATTAATCCCCCTTTGGATCCAGAATCAACAGTTTGTGCATCCTCTTCCTGTCATCTCCCATTTGGGAGGGAAAGAGAGAAGGAGCTGCTTTCAGAAACTCTACCAGAAGAATGTGGAAACCTTTTCTAGCAATCTCCAGCATACTTCTTGTAGATACTCATTAGTGCAAATCTCATCTCATGGCCTTTCCTAACTCAAATGCTTCCGAGAGGCTGGGTTTACCGTTGGATCTGCCAGGCTTCCCCTTACATTTGGAGGTGGGACTCTGCCACACATTCTTGTGGGTTTCTTGTAGGAAGAGTGGCTGCTTGCACTTTTGTTAAGGATCTTTGGGGAGGAAGGGAAATAAGGGTAGAGGTGGGCAACAAATGAGCACTACATCATATTTGTGCTCCTGTGTCTCTAACTGTCTCTCAGTAGATGACATTAAGAGTGATCTCTTTTTCTCTGCATTTTTCCATATGATTTTTTTTTTTTTTTGGCAATAATGTTCAGGGCCTATGAAGTCTAATCTATTTAAACACTGATATCCTTTCTGTGAGCTGCTTATATGGGTTCTGTTTTGAGCTTACATGCCTATACTTTATTGGGGTTGCAATCTCAGGGAAGAAAGAGTGCAGGGAAAAGATAATGAGGAAACAAAGTGGGTAGAGCTAAGGTAAGGAGCGTGTACACAAGCTGACCACAGCTCTGCAGCACACAGAGGCCAGAGGAAGCTACTGCTTCACAGCAGGTCCTCGGGGGAGGAAGGAGGAGCCACTAACAGCTGGCTCCTTCCAGTTTCCTGTCTCTCACAGGCTGCGGCCCCATGGGGTGTGACCTCCACAACACCTCAGGGTTGAGGGTCAGTTCCTAGCCAGGTTGATAAGAAGTCCTGGTCTGAGGAAGAGGAGGAGGAGGAGGAGGAGGAGAAAGGGGAGGGGGGAGAGGAGGAGGAGGAGAAGGGGGAGGAGAAGTGGTTTGGGGCTCTCAAGTGGAGACAGGGGTCTGGAATTCTCAAGGAGGAGGAAAGGACAACCTTTTTTTTTTCTCTACATTCCTTAGTCTTAGTCACACGAAATGTCTTTTTTTCTTTAAGCCTGGAACTGATGATTACACAACAAACAACTCAATTTAAACTCTATACTAAGGATTACATGACAATGTATCCTGTTTGAGGAGTTTCTCCTTCCGGAAAACCTTCTGGCTAATCCTGTTATCTTAAAATGTAAATTATGGGAGAGGCTCTAGTAAGATTTTTACAACCTTGAGACATTCTTTTGATAATAACCAATTAAAAAAAGTATCTAACTCCCTTGCTAACACTAGCAAGGGGGGCACTCTCCGCCCCCTTCTGATGTCCATGTCAGAAGCTTTCTCTGCCCGTTTTTATACTTTAATAAATCTCCGCTATACAAAAGCTTTTGAGTGATCAAGCCTGGTCCCTGGTCCCGAAGCTAAATCGTCTTCTTCGGAGATGACGAATCTGACGTCGTTCACCGTCAGCTGTCAGGGTGATGCACCTGGCAATGCCAGGCAGTCAGTGAGGAGGCAAGAGTCTCCGGAGGGTCGGGCGGTCTCTCTCTGTCGTCAGGGCTGCCCTTGGCTCCTCTGTCTGTGGGAAAGGGCAGGGCAGCACGGAAGCCACCGACCAGAGCCACTCTGGCTGAAGACAGAGCCACAATCGAGGAGGGCAGGTGAAGCTAAGTGACGATTCTGGGCCAGCAACATATTCCTTGCAATACACTTAGAAAAATACACTTCTATAAGGCCAGCCGTTTTCTTCCCGTCACTGAACCTTCCGAGGTGCTTTGCACTTTTCCTTGCCATGTGTGTACTTACTGCATAAGACCAAATACTCCTTAAGAGAAGAGGTTCTAACACACCTGTCTTTGAATTCTTCTGTGCACACTGTGGGCATTCAATAAACATTTTAAAATAAAAATTGATATTCTTAAATTTGCTCTGGTATGACAATCATCAGATGCTATAAGTACTGGAAACTGAGAAGGCATACAGAAAGTAAAAAACCACTATGGATGGCAAATTATTCCTTTAAGGGAATGTGTATTTTATATTACCAAAATTGGGACTTCAATAAACTAACTTACATGGCAATAGTCTTTGTGTTTTCCTCATTTCATGTTATTTTACTGAGAGTAATTCTGGAAGCATGTAAGCATACAGTTAGAGGCAAGTTAACATTGGCACAGAAATTTTTCTCTATTTTAGGAATGATAAAAATAAAAACCCTATCTTGCAAGTGTAGAATCAGCAACATAATTTTATCTTAAGGTAGTATTAATACATCACTTCATTCATTCAACACTGATTTAACATCTACGTACACAGCATTTATGTACAAGGAATAGTATCTCGCGGTGTGAGAACTACAAAGGCATGGTTGTTATAAAGTTTACAATCTGGTAGGTGAAACAAGTTGAAGAGAAGTTACTATAACACAAGTAAATTTTCTTATTTTTATTCTACTATTAGTTGAAAATGTTTGTTTACTGTGAAACCTAGTAACCAGAGAGGAACAGCCTAAGAAAAGTGGACTATAAATATTAACTTGAAAACATTTTTATAACATTTATATAGCTTGAAAGGGTCAGGATAGAACCATATGGGCAACTGCCAAACAGTTTTTTTTATAACAATCAGAATACACAATTACAAGTAGTTTTTTTTTCAATTTACTTCATCTCATAACCTTTACTCAGGAACCAACAGAAAACCTAACCGATGGTTCAGTGCTTTTGAAAATACTATTAACTAGATCGTATTGAAGCTGACTGGATGATGACAACTCCCAATATAGGGAAACTATGGATTTATCATTACGGAGAAGGAAATGGCAACCCACTCCAGTGTTCTTGCCTCGAGAATCCCAGGGACGGTGGAGCCTGGTGGGCTGCCGTCTACGGGGTCTCACAGAGTCGGACACGACTGACAGAGATGGACATGACTTCGCAGCAGCAGCAGCAGCAGAATGCATTTATCAGGGTCAGTTCACAAGCAAACACCAACAGTTGCCCAATGGGATGAATTTAAATGGCATGCTTTTCCAAAAGAACATGCTACCAACAAAATCCTAAACTAGTACCAATAGTCCATAAAATAAAAATATTTCAGTCATTACCAAAAAAAAAAAGAGATTTGTTAAAATCACTTTACAAAAGAAGACTGCTTGAAGAGGTCTGTGTGACTTGCCTAAAGTCATATGACTAGTTAGTTAAAGGGGCACACAACCCCCATCAAACTAGTATTCTAGATTGTGTAAAATGCACACAATATGTATGTTCAAATATAAATTCCTCAGCTTCTTTTTTATGAAGCACAGTTGCTTTACATGATTTACACTGTTGTGTCAAAATGGTATATAACAGTCATTCAGCTATATATATATTCTTTTTCATATTTTTTCCATCATGGTTTATTATAGGATATTGAATATAGTTCCCTGTGCTATAAAGTAGGACCTTGCTATTTAACTTACATGTAGTGTACATTATCTGACATGCTGGGCTGGATGACTTACAAGCTGGAATCAAGATTGCCAGAAGTATCAACAACCTAGATATATGCAAATGATATCACTCTAATGGCAGAAGACAGAAAGTAAAGAGGGACTAAAGAGCTTCTTGATGAGGGTGAAAGAGAAGAGTGAAAAAATTGACTTAAAACTCAACATTCAAAAACTAAGATTATGTTACCCTTTTCCATCACTTCATGGCAAATAGATGGGGGAAAGTAGAAGCGATGACAGATTTTATTTTCTTGGGCACCAAAATCACTGCAGATGGTGACTGCAGCCATGAAATTAGAAGACACTTGCTCCCTAGAAGAAAAGCTGTGACAAGTCTAAACAGTGTATTAAAAAGCAGAGACATTACTTGGCCAACAAAGGTCCGTATATTCAAAGATATGGTTTTCCTAGTAGTCATGTATGGATGTGAGAGTTGGACCATAAAGAAGGCTGAGAACTGAGGAATTGATGCCTTTGAATTGTGGTGCTGGAGAAGACTCTTGAGGTCCCTTGGACTGCAAGGAGATCCAGCCAGTCAACTCTAAAGGAAATCAGTCTTGAATATTCATTGGAAGGACTGATGCTGAAGCTGAAGCTCCAATACTTTAGCCAACTCATCGGAAAAGACCTTGATGTTGGGAAAGATAGAAGACAAAAGGAGAAGAGGGTATCAGTGGATGCGATGGTTAGGTAGCATCATCGACTCAATGGACATGAACCTGAGCAAACTTTGGGAGACAGCGGACAAGGAAACCTGGCGTGCTGCAGTCCATGGGGTTGCAAAGAATCAGACACAATTTAGCAACTCAATAATAACAACAAATACAGTATTAATAGTTTGTATCTGCAAAATCCCAAACTCCTAATTTATTCCTCCATGACCCCCTTTCCCCTTGGTAATCATATATCTGTTTTCTTCATGAGTCTGTTTCTGTTTTATAAATAAGTTTATTTGTATCATGTTTTAGATTCCACATATAAATGATATCATATGGTATCTGTCTTCTTTCTGACTTACTTCACTTAGTATGATAATCTCTAGGTTCATCCATGTAGCTACAAATGGCATTATTTCCTTCTTTTCTATGGCTAAATAATATTCCATTGTATACATATACCACATCTGCTTTATCCAGACATCTGGTAATGGAAATTTAGGTTCTCAGCTTCTTCTAAGTTGGACAAAACCGAATAATATTGTTCTACATATTCTAAAGTGTTTGAAATTACCATTACACATGTACAATTTTATTTGATCAATATTTAATAAGTTTCTATTACATGCTAGGCACTGAGTCTATAAAGAAAAAAGACAAGAAACATATATTGGCTCTGCTTTGAGTGTGGGGAGCAAAGAATCGGAAACAGTGAGAATACCAAATGTGAGCAGTGCTGGCCTAGGAGTGTGTTTAAGGCCCTGAGACATGAGAGAAAGTCTCCAGAGAGCAAGAGCTGCATGAAAACTAAGTCTAGAACAAGTGAGGTGCGCATCACACAGACAAGGACGGGGAGAAGAGCACTTACAGAAGGAGCTGCAAGTCCAAAGCACTGACGTTGGGACAGCTGGGCGTGCTGGAGAAGGCAGTGTGAGCAGTAATGCCAAAGGTGGCACAATGACTATGCCAGAAGGCCCAGAGGCTTCACCTCAAATGGCCCACGGAGGAGTCTCTACTTAACTGCATGGAACAGGCAACTGTTGAAGGGCTTTATGAAGAGCTGCCTGCTCGGTTTTATGTTATATTGATAGATGACTTTAATGTCCATGTAAAGTGGCCTGGAGGAGCCAAACCTGCAGGTTAGGACACTAGGAGAATAATTCTGGTGAGAGATGAAGGAACTTCGGAAACCAAGAAGCGGGAGGGAGATGAGCAGCACTGATTTCTCCCTTTGCTTATGATAAATATACAAACTGCTTACATGTTTTTAGAGGAATAAATACTTCCCCAACAATATTATCACAATGATTTCCACTCTTTTTAACATAAAGTACACTCAGGTTAGGGCGTCCCCTGTGGCTCAGCAGTAAAGAATCCACAAGCAATGCAGGAGATGCAGGAGACGCGGGTTGGAAGATCCCCTGGAGGTGGGCATGGCAACCCATTCCAGTATTCTTGCCTAGAGAATCCCATGGACAGAGGAGCCTGGAGGGATGCAGTCCATATGGTCATAAAGAGTTGGACACAACTGAAGCAAGTGGGCATGCACACACACTCAAGTTAAGACCCTACAGTATATAAGACAGTCAAAGTAAAAATCTTGCCTTAAAGCATTAACATCTAATGTAAAATATTCTGTTAAGCTTATTAGTCTCAGAAAGAAGTTCTGATTTTTTGTAAATAGGTGAAAAATTCTGACATTTAAAGGAAATGTAGTCACACTTTTATAAAAATGCCCTCCATAGGCTATCTACGTTTTTACCTCCTTCATCTGTATCACAAATATGTGTATGATGAACTTTTAAATGATAGACAACAGGTGTCTTAATCTGTGACACTTGCCATACTGCTTCATAAATGCCCAATTAACACCAACATCAGGGGGGAGGAGCCAAGATGGCGGAGGAGTAGGACGGGGAGACCACTTTCTCTCCTACAAATTCATCAAAAGAATAACTGAATGCAGAGCAAACTTCACAAAACAACTTCTGATCGCTAGCTGAGGTCATCAGGCGCCCAGAAAAGCAGACCATTGTCTTCGAAAGGAGGTAGGACAAAATATAAAAGATAAAAAGTGAGACAAAAGAGCTAAGGACGGAGACCCGTCCCGGGAAGGGAGTCTTAGGCGGCCTTGCTTGGGCTAGGGTCCGGGCCTGAGAGCCCTGAGGACAATCGGAGGGAGCTTCTGTGAGGTGCCAACTTGAACTGTGGGAGACCAAAAGAGAGAAAATTAACCGGCCGGAACACACTGCCGGCCGTTCGCAGAACAAAGGGACGGAGAAAGTCCCGAGAAGAGCTCGCAGGCTGCGGACCGGCCCAGCCCCGCCGGAGGCAGGAGGCAGGGGGGAGGGGAAGGTCGCGGCGAGACACAGGGCGCAGGCACCCCGGCGCGGGCGGGGACTGGGGCTGGGGACGCAGAGGGCGGAAGGCGCGCGCACCCGACTGGCGCCAGCGGAAACAGACTGGGTCCGCGGAAGGGAGTGGGTGCGCCACACCTGGGGATAGCGCGCCCATCAAGCCCCTCGCCGCCTGGACCGCTCTGACGGGGAAGGCACAGAGAGCAGGCGCAGCTTTTCCTTCCGCGCTTTTGTGTAACACCGGAGGGCTGGAACCTAGCGCAGCGCGGGCGCGCTCCATATAGAACAGCCGGGAGCCTGAGCAGCGCAGACGGAGAAAGCGGCGTCAGCCCCTCCCGGCAGCGCCAGCCCGCCCCCGCAGGGCCAGCCCCACCCCGCAGCGCCAGCCCCTCCCAGCAGCGCAACGGAACTAGCTAACTGAATAAGAGTCCACCTCCACCCGCCTGTGTCAGGGCGGAAATGAGGGTCTGAAGAGACCGGCAAACAGAAGCCAAATAAACAAAGGGAACCGCTTCAGAAGGGACTGGTGCAACAGATTAAAATCCCTGTAGAAAACACCGACTTCACCGGAAGGGCCCTGTAGATATCGAGAAGTGTAAGCTAGAACGAGGAGCTATCTGAAACTGAGCCGAACCCACACTGACCGCAACAGCTCCAGAGAAACTCCTAGATATATTTTTACTTTTTTTTTCTAAGTAAGGAAAAGAAAAAAAATTTTTTTTTCTTTTTATATTTTTTCTTTTTTATTTTTTCTCTTTTATTTTCCTTTAAAATTCCCTATTACTCCCCCATTACTCCTTAACTTTCATTTTCATAGATTTTTACGATTTTTTTAATTAGGGGAAAAAAAAAATTTTTTTTTTCTTTCTTTTTTTTTTTTTTTGTTTTTTTTTTTCTTTTTCTTTTTTTTTCTTTTTTCTTCTTTTTTTTCCTTTCCGTTTTCTCTTTTATTTTCTATTTTTCTTTTTCTCTTATTTCTTTTAAAGTCCTCTAGTACTCCTCTACTACTCTTCATTTTCATTTTCACTACACTATAACCTTACAAAAAAAAAAAAAAAAAAAGAGAAGCCCTATCTTTAAACCGAAGATTATTCTCTCCCAATCTTGACTCTCTGTTTTCTACCTCAGAACACCTCTATTTCCTCCTTTCCCCTTCTCTTCCCAATCCAATTCTGTGAATCCTTGTAGGTGTCTGAGATACGGAGAACACTCTGGGAACAGACAGCTGCGTAGATCTGTCTCTCTCCTCTTGAGTCCCCCTTTTTCTCCTCCTGCTCATCTCTATCTCCCTCCTCCCTTTTCTCCTGTTCATGTAACTCTGTGAACCTCTCTGGGTGTCCCTAACGGGGGTTTTATTATCAGTGCTGTATAGTTGGAGAAGTCCTGAGACTACAGGAAGAATAAAACTGAAATCCAGAGGCAGGAAACTTAAGCCCAAAACCTGACAACACCAGAAAACTCCTGACTACATGGAACTTTAAGTAATAAGTGACCGTCCAAAAGCCTCCATACCTACACTGAAACCAACCACCACCCAAGAGCCAGTAAGTTTTAGAGCAAGACATACCACGCAAATTCTCCAGCAACACAGGAACATAGCCCCGAATGTCAACATACAGGCTGCCCAAGGTCACACCTAACACATAGATCCATCTCAAAACTCATTACTGGGCACTCCATTGCTCTCCAAAAAGAAGGAATCAAGTTCCACGCACCAGTACACTGACGCAAGCTTCCCTAACCGGGAAACCTTGACAAGCCAATCGTCTAACCCCACCCACTGGGTAAATCCTCCACAATAAAAAGGAACCACAGACCTCCAGAATACAGAAAGTCCACTCCAGACACAGCAATCTAAACAAGATGAAAAGGCAAAGAAATACCCAACAGGTAAAGGAACATGGAAAATGCCCACCAAGTCAAACAAAAGAGGAGGAGATAGGGAATCTACCTGAAAAAGAATTTAGAATAATGATAATAAAAATGATCCAAAATCTTGAAAACAAAATGGAGTTACAGATAAATAGCCTGGAGACAAAGATTGAAAAGATACAAGAATTGTTTAATAAAGACCTAGAAGAAATAAAAAAGAGTCAATTAAAAATGAACAATGCAATGAATGAGATCAAAAACACTTTGGAGGGAACCAAGAGTAGAATAACGGAGGCAGAAGATAGGATAAGTGAGGTAGAAGATAAAATGGTGGAAATAAATGAAGCAGAGAGGAAAAAAGCAAAAAGGATCAAAAGAAATGAGGACAACCTCAGGGACCTCTGGGACAATGTGAAACGCCCCAACATTCGAATCATAGGAGTTCCAGAAGAAGAAGACAAAAAGAAAGGCCATGAGAAAATACTCGAGGAGATAATAGCTGAAAACCTCCCTAAAATGGGGAAGGAAATAGCCACTCAAGTCCAAGAAACCCAGAGAGTCCCAAACAGGATAAACCCAAGGCGAAACACTCCAAGACACATATTAATCAAACTAACAAAGATCAAACACAAAGAACAAATATTAAAAGCAGCAAGGGAAAAACAACAAATAACACACAAAGGGATTCCCATAAGGATAACAGCTGACCTATCAATAGAAACCCTCCAGGCCAGAAGGGAATGGCAAGACGTCCTGAAAGTAATGAAAGAGAATAACCTACAACCTAGATTACTGTATCCAGCAAGGATCTCATTCAGATATGAAGGAGAACTCAAAAGCTTTACAGATAAGCAAAAGCTGAGAGAATTCAGCACCACCAAACCAGCTCTTCAACAAATGCTAAAGGATCTTCTCTAGACAGGAAATGCAGAAAGGTTGTATAAACGTGAACCCAAAACAACAAAGTAAATGGCAACGGGACCACACCTATCAATAATTACCTTAAATGTAAATGGGTTGAATGCCCCAACCAAAAGACAAAGATTGGCTGAATGGATACAAAAACAAGACCCCCATATATGCTGTCTACAAGAGACCCACCTCAAAACAAGAGACACATACAGACTAAAAGTGAAGGGCTGGAAAAAAATATTTCATGCAAATGGAGACCAAAGGAAAGCAGGAGTCGCAATACTCATATCAGATAAAATAGACTTTCAAATAAAAGCTGTGAAAAGAGACAAAGAAGGACACTACATAATGATCAAAGGATCAATCCAAGAAGAAGATATAACAATTATAAATATATATGCACCCAACATAGGAGCACCGCAATATGTACGGCAAACACTAACGAGTATGAAAGAGGAAATTAATAGTAACACAATAATAGTGGGAGACTTTAATACCCCACTCACAACTATGGATAGATCAACTAAACAGAAAATTAACAAGGAAACACAAACTTTAAAGGACACAATGGACCAGCTAGACCTAACTGATATCTATAGGACATTTCACCCCAAAACAATCAACTTCACCTTTTTCTCAAGTGCACACGGAACCTTCTCCAGAATAGATCACATCCTGGGCCATAAATCTAGTCTTGGAAAATTCAAAAAAATTGAAATCATTCCAGTCATCTTTTCTGACCACAGTGCAGTAAGATTAGATCTCAATTACAGGAAAAAAATTGTTAAAAATTCAAACACCTGGAGGCTAAATAACACGCTTCTGAATAACCAACAAATCATAGAAGAAATCAAAAAAGAAATCAAAATATGTATAGAAATGAATGAAAATGAAAACACAACAACCCAAAACCTATGGGACACTGTAAAAGCAGTGCTAAGGGGAAGGTTCATAGCATTACAGGCTTACATCAAGAAACAAGAAAAAAGCCAAATAAATAACCTAACTCTACACCTAAAGCAATTAGAGAAGGAAGAAATGAAGAACCCCAGGGTTAGCAGAAGGAAAGAAATCTTAAAAATTAAGGCAGAAATAAATGCAATAGAAACTAAAGAGACCATAGCAAAAATCAACAAAGCTAAAAGCTGGTTTTTTGAAAAAATAAACAAAATTGACAAACCATTAGCAAGACTCATTAAGAAACAAAGAGAGAAGAACCAAATTAACAAAATTAGAAATGAAAATGGAGAGATCACAACAGACAACACTGAAATACAAAGGATCGTAAGAGACTACTACCAGCAGCTCTATGCCAATAAAATGGACAACTTGGATGAAATGGACAAATTCTTAGAAAAGTATAACTTTCCAAAACTGAACCAGGAAGAAATAGAAGATCTTAACAGACCCATCACAGGCAAGGAAATCGAAACTGTAATCAAAAATCTTCCAGCAAACAAAAGCCCAGGACCAGATGGCTTCACAGCTGAATTCTACCAAAAATTTAGAGAAGAGCTAACACCTATCTTACTCAAACTCTTCCAGAAAATTGCAGAAGAAGGTAAACTTCCAAACTCATTCTATGAGGCCACCATCACCCTAATTCCAAAACCTGACAAAGATGCCACAAAAAAAGAAAACTACAGGCCAATATCACTGATGAACATAGATGCGAAAATCCTTAACAAAATTCTAGCAAACAGAATCCAACAACATATTAAAAAAATCATACACCACGACCAAGTGGGCTTTATCCCAGGAATGCAAGGATTCTTCAATATCCGCAAATCAATCAATGTAATACACCACATTAACAAATTGAAAGATAAAAACCATATGATTATCTCAATAGATGCAGAGAAAGCCTTTGACAAAATTCAACACTCATTTATGATTAAAACTCTCCAAAAAGCAGGAATAGAAGGAACATACCTCAACATAATAAAAGCTATATATGACAAACCCACAGCAAGCATCACCCTCAATGGTGAAAAATTGAAAGCATTTCCCCTGAAATCAGGAACAAGACAAGGGTGCCCACTCTCACCACTACTGTTCAACATAGTGTTGGAAGTTTTGGCCACAGCAATCAGAGCAGAAAAAGAAGTAAAAGGAATCCAGATAGGAAAAGAAGAAGTGAAACTCTCACTGTTTGCAGATGACATGATCCTCTACATAGAAAACCCTAAAGACTCTACCAGAAAATTACTAGAACTAATCAATGAATATAGTAAAGTTGCAGGATATAAAATTAACACACAGAAATCCCTTGCATTCCTATATACTAACAATGAAAAAACAGAAAGAGAAATTAAGGAAGCAATACCATTCACCATTGCAACAAAAAGAATAAAATACTTAGGAGTATATCTACCTAAAGAAACAAAAGACCTATACATAGAAAACTATAAAACACTGATGAAAGAAATCAAAGAGGACACAAACAGATGGAGAAACATACCGTGTTCATGGATTGGAAGAATCAATATTGTCAAAATGGCTATTCTACCCAAAGCAATCTATAGATTCAATGCAATCCCTATCAAGCTACCAACGGTATTTTTCACAGAACTAGACCAAAGAATTTCACAATTTGTATGGAAATACAAAAAACCTCGAATAGCCAAAGTAATCTTGAAAAAGAAGAATGGAACTGGAGGAATTAACCTGCCTGACTTCAGACTCTACTACAAAGCCACAGTCATCAAGACAGTGTGGTACTGGCACAAAGACAGAAATATAGACCAATGGAACAGAATAGAAAGCCCAGAGATAAATCCACGAACCTATGGACACCTTATCTTTGACAAAGGAGGCAAGGATATACAATGGAAAAAAGACAACCTCTTTAACAAGTGGTGCTGGGAAAACTGGTCAACCACTTGCAAAAGAATGAAACTAGAACACTTTCTAACCCCATACACAAAAATAAACTCAAAATGGATTAAAGATCTAAATGTAAGACCAGAAACTATAAAACTCCTAGAGGAGAACATAGGCAAAACACTCTCCGACATAAATCACAGCAAGATCCTCTATGACCCACCTCCCAGAATATTGGAAATAAAAGCAAAACTAAACAAATGGGATCTAATGAAACTTAAAAGCTTTTGCACTACAAAAGAAACTATAAGTAAGGTGAAAAGACAGCCGTCAGATTGGGAGAAAATAATAGCAAATGAAGAAACAGACAAAGGATTAATCTCAAAAATATACAAGCAACTCCTGCAGCTCAATTCCAGAAAAATAAATGACCCAATCCAAAAATGGGCCAGAGAACTAAACAGACATTTCTCCAAAGAAGACATACAGATGGCTAACAAACACATGAAAAGGTGCTCAACATCACTCATTATTAGAGAAATGCAAATCAAAACCACAATGAGGTACCATTACACACCAGTCAGGATGGCTGCTATCCAAAAGTCTACAAGCAATAAATGCTGGAGAGGCTGTGGAGAAAAGGGAACCCTCTTACACTGTTGGTGGGAATGCAAACTAGTACAGCCACTATGGAAAACAGTGTGGAGATTCCTTAAAAAACTGGAAATAGAACTGCCATATGACCCAGCAATCCCACTTCTGGGCATACACACTGAGGAAACCAGATCTGAAAGAGACACGTGCACCCCAATGTTCATCGCAGCACTGTTTATAATAGCCAGGACATGGAAGCAACCTAGATGCCCATCAGCAGATGAATGGATAAGGAAGCTGTGGTACATATACACCATGGAATTTTACTCAGCTGTTAAAAAGAATTCATTTGAACCAGTCCTAATGAGATGGATGAAACTGGAGCCCCTTATACAGAGTGAAGTAAGCCAGAAAGATAAAGAACATTACAGCATACTAACACATATATATGGAATTTAGAAAGATGGTAACGATAACCCTATATGCAAAACAGAAAAAGAGACACAGAAATACAAAACAGACTTTTGAACTCTGTGGGAGAAGGTGAGGGTGGGATGTTTCAAAAGAACAGCATGTATACTATCTATGGTGAAACAGATCACCAGCCCAGGTGGGATGCATGAGACAAGTGCTTGGGCCTGATACACTGGGAAGACCCAGAGGAATCGGGTGGAGAGGGAGATGGGAGGGGGGATCGGGATGGGGAATAAGTGTAAATCTATGGCTGATTCATATCAATGTATGACAAAACCCACTGAAATGTTGTGAAGTAATTAGCCTCCAACTAATAAAAAAATTAAAAAGAAAAAAAAAAAAAACAAAAAACACCAACATCAAATCTGAGATGCATTTTCAAGTATCTTCTACATTGGGATGTGAACATTTAAAAAATTAAACAAAGAGCTCATCTGCCTAGAATTTTCCAAGCAAAAGTTTCACAACTAAATATTCAACTGAAGGCTACACTTAAACTCAGCTAACAACTGTCACATCAGACAAACATTTAACACTTACTGGTCAACCTCGCAATTGGTTCCATTTACATTTTCACTCTGTTAAGGGAACAGGGATCCAAATATTTGAACAATGAATAGGTCCAGACAGTCCTTCTGTCTACCAACACTTTTTCTCCCATCAGTTACAGTCATCAATAATCAATTGCATGACTTCAGTAATTACTAATTTACATATTTAAACTGACATTTTGAAATGACAATGAGAAGCTGACAATTAACTGTTCTCTAAGGAAATGCCCTTTCTCTCCATATGGTTTCTACTCTGGGACTGACACTTCAGAGAGATTTTCAATTTACCAAACAAGGGAGTCTCCCCAGCTGAGACACCCATGGAAATTTATTTAGAATGCAAATACCTCGACTTCTGTACCAAGAATTTAAATGCCATTACCACTGAGGCTAAGAAGCCAGTTTTAAAATGAAAATTCATCTGCACCATAGACCTTGGATAAATTAAACAGGAAATAACTGTAAGACTTTGGGGGTTATAATAGGTTTTCTTATGATAGCTATGCAGCATTTATTGGGGGGGGGGGGGGGATGTCCTTAAGGAAGGGCCACAGGTGCATTCTTTTTCCTCAGAGGCTCTGTTATTTTGGCTCTCTGTCTTAGAGATGGTAAACTCCTGTTGCAAGAATCAAATGAGATAACGTTTAGAACAACTGACTGTAAACTTTAAAAGTTTCCATAAACATTTGCTATTGTTACTTTAGATGGTCACTAACCTGCCTACTCCAAATTAAAAAACTATAAAACAAAGGGCTGGTGGAAAAAAACAAAAATATCCTGAAAAATATATTTACTAAAAATGCGTGTGAACAAACTGACCTATATATTCAATGCAATCCCAATGAAACATCTCAGCTGCCTGTGTTGAAGAAATTAACAAGCTGATCCTAAAATGTGTAAGAGAACTTAGAGGACTAAGAACAGCCAACCTTAAAAACAGAAGAACAAAACTGGAGGATTCACACTTCTCAACTTCAAAACTTAAAACAAAGCAACAGTAATCAGAATAGTGTGGTGCTGGTATACGGATAGGCACACCTACAGACAGAAAAGAACTGAGAGTAGAGAAATAAACGTTTATGTTTATGGTCAACTGGTTGGTGATGAGACAGTCAAGAAAATAGGAAAGAATAGTCTTTTCAACAAATGGTGCTTGAACAACTTGATAGCCACGTGCAAAAAAATGAACTTGGATCCTTCTTCACAACATACACAAAAATAAACTCAAAATGGATCACAAACCTAATATAAGAACGAAACCTATAAAACTCTTAGAGGAAAACAGGAACATATCTTTGTGACTGTGGATTAGGCAAAACTTTCTTAGATACGACACTGAAACACAAGCAACTAAAGGTTACATAGTGTGTGATTCCATTTACATGAAGTATGCATAATGGGCAAATCTATAGAAGCAACTTAGCAGGGGCAGAGCTTAGAGACAGAAAGTAGACCAATGGTTGCCTAGAACTGGGGACGTTGAGGGGAGTGAAACAGGGGAGTACTGCCATCAAAACAAGATGAAATCTTCCTAACCAAGAACACAAGATGCTTTTCCTTTTCTCCAATCATTTTAAATTTTACTAGAGGGATGTTATGATGTAGATATGTCATCAGGAAAATAGGAGTGATACTCCTTAGTTATGGGATGTGCATATGTGCTCAGTCACTTCGGTCATGTCTGACTCTTTGTGACCTCACTGACTGTAGCCCGCCACGCTCCTCTGCCCACGGGATTTTCCAGCCAAGAATACTGGAGTTAGTTGCCATGCCCCTCTCCAGGGGATCTTCCTGGCCCATGGATTGAATCCACATTTCCTGTATTGCAGGCAGATTCCTTACCCGCTGAGCCACCTGGGAAGCCCAGTTATGGGGTACTGGATGATTTTGATTTGATTTTTCATATATTTTCCAAATTTTCAACAACAAAAGTATCTTTTATATAACTAGGAAGAAGTTATTTTTAAAGGAAAATATATAATAAAATATACTTACATTTAAAGTATCTCATAAACAAGGAAAATGCCTGAAAGATTTTTCAGTATACATGACATACCACTGTTTATTCTTGGTTATTTATTCATCAGAATTTACTGATTGAAATGGCTATATGGCAAATACTGTGCTAGATCCTGAGTGTACAGTTAATAAAACATGATTCTGTCCCTCATGAAGGCTATACTTAGTGGGAGAATAACAATAAATTGGCAAACAAAGCAATAAACAAATGCAATTACAGGTTGAAAAGGGTTCTTTGGAAGAAAGCCATTGGTATTATGATGGAGAATAATGCCAGGGTAGAGATGACTCACTTCATTTCTTATTTTCTTATTTTGGTCACACCACTCAACTGGTAGGATCTTAATTCTCTGACCGGAATTGAACCAAGCCCTTGGCAGTGAAAGCATAGAGTCCTAACCACTGGACCCCAGGGAAATCCCTAATTCACTTTGATACAGTGGTCATGAAAGCTGTCTCGAAGGCAATAAAGTCTGAGCTGAAGTTTGAAGACTAAGTCTAAATGAAAGCGATGGTTTATGATATTTGTCAAAATGTGCAACATAAACAGTTTCTTAAGCTGAAGGATAAAGACAAAAGCTTTAGAATTCCAAAGGGAAATTAATGTCAGCCAATAGAGTAAAACCACCATCTCTAATCACACGATATCTAGGGCCCGCAAAACTCAATACCAGAAAGTGTGGCATGAAGTCACCGTGAGGTTAATGAAGGCGCCAGAAGAGCCTGCAGCAGTCAGTGTGCAGCCCGAATTCCTCCCTCTTCAGGCTGTGGCCTGGCTCCACCTCATGGCAGTTTAAGTATCCACGGGAATGATTCTGGATTCCCCTGGCAGCCTGGGAGTTCCTGGGCAGCAGCAACAATTCCAGGAATCTCCAGTTAGCTAATACCTTTTTTGTCAGTTTGATGGGGAAGGCTGGGCCTAGAGGATATTTAAGACACAAAGCCCTAACTTATTATCTCCCTTCTTCGTGAAATAGTTTGCCTTGACAGGGCCTCAGGCTCTCTTCTTATCCTCCTCTGAACACAACACCTCCAGTTCACTTCTCTTTGAGGATATGAGGGCCAGGGTAAAGGACTGGAGCCAATACAGTTGAATTTGGGTTAATATGGGGAGTTTTATTACATGTATTGGTTGCTACTTGCCTACCCAATATCCATTTCTCACTCTTTTTTTTTTTTTCCATTTATTTTTATTAGTTGGAGGCTAATTACTTTACAATATTGTAGTGGTTTTTGTCAATACATTCATGTCAATGTATGACAAAAACCATTTCTCACTCTTAATAACAGAACTCAGCTTCTGTATAGGAGGCAATGTACCCAAATGGATGACATGCTTCCTTAAACTCTTCTGCATGTAGAGTTTGACCAACATTACGTCAATTAAGGGATCTGGGAAAGCTGTGCTTTGATGATACAGGCATCATCTACTTTAGCTTCCTGTTACATCTTCCTCCCCAGAACTTGGAGATGAAGTTGGACACAGAGCCATCATTTTAGGACTGTGAGATAACCATGAAGATGAATTCTCCATGTGAAGAACGGTGATACAGAAAGAAAGAAGCTGTGCATTGATCCCATCATAGAGCTGCTGTCTCAGCCTGGCTGGCCCACCTCCAGACTCCTAGGTGTTACAATCAACCCTTATTTGACTTATATATTCTATTATGTACAGCCAAAATGAAATCCTAATGGATACAGCCATTAATGTTAGCACAAACCTGACGTCTTTTAAAGAATTCAAGGTTTTATGTTAGAAAGCCCAACTCTCAAATTTAATATAAGAGAAAATTCACAGCATTCCACACCTTACCACACACTGTAGAGAGGTCAGTAAAGTCATTAAATAGTGGCAGCATGAAGGAGTGACACTGGAAATGGAGTCATTTTCATTAACCTCATTCCTCCAGCATACCAAATAAACATGGGCTCCAGGAAAATTGTGCTTGCTGTGGAAAGACACTTCTGGACAAGGTCTATGCTTCCTCCTCTCAATGAAATTGCTACCTTGAACTCCTCTTATATGTAAATTTTGTCACAGCCTAAATATAACTTCCACAGCAACTGCCCACAGCTAAAGTTTTGGCTCTGCAATACGTGAACCGTGAACTTCCAGATGTTCAAGCTGGTTTTAGAAAAGGCAGAGGAACCAGAGATCAAATTGCCAACATCCGCTGGATCATTGAGAAAGCAAGAGAGTTCCAGAAAAATATCTATTTCTGCTTTAATGACTATGCCAAAGCCTTTGACTGTGTGGATCACAATAAACTGGAAAATTCTGAAAGAGATGGGAATACCAGACCACCTGACCTGCCTCTGGAGAAACCTGTATGCAGGTCAGGAAGCAACAGTTAGCACTGGACATGGAACAACAGATTGGTTCCAAAAAGGAAAAGGAGTACGTCAGGCTGTGTATTGTCACCCTGCTTATTTAACTAACATGCAGAGTACATCATGAGAAACACTGGGCTGGACGAAGCACAAGCTGGAATCAAGATTGCTGGGAGAAATATCAATAATCTCAGATATACAGATGACACCACCCTTATGGCAGAGAGTGAAAAAGAACTAAAGAGCCTCTTGATGAAAGTGAAAGAGGAGAGTGAAAAAATTGGCTAAAGCTCAACATTCAGAAAACTAAGATCATGGCATCTGGTCCCATCATTTCATGGCAAATAGATGGGGAAACAGTGACAGACTTTATTTTTTGGTGCTCCAAAATCACTGCAGATGGTGATTGCAGCCATGAAATTAAAAGATGCTTACTCCTTGGAAGGAAAGTTATGACCAACCTAGACAGCATATTAAAAAGCAGAGACATTACTTTTCCAACAAAGATCCGTCTAGTCAAGGCTATGGATTTTCCAGTAGTCATGTATGGATATGAGAGTTGGACTATAAAGAAGTGTATGGATATGAGAGTTGGACTATAAAGTTGAGTGCCAAAGAATTGATGATTTTGAACTGTGGTGTTATAGAAGACTCTTGAGAGTCCCTTGGACTGCAAGGAGACCCAACCAGTCCATCCTAAAGGAGATCAGTCCTGGGTGTTCATTGGAAGGACTGATGTTGAAGCTGAAACTCTAATACTTTGGCCACCTGATGCGAAAAGCTGACTCATTGGAAAAGACCCTGATGCTGGGAAAGATTGAGGGCAGGAGGAGAAGGGGATGACAGAGGATGAGATGGTTGGATGGCATCATCTACTCAATGAACATGAGTTTGAGTAAACTCTAGGAGTTGGTGATAGGCAGGGAGGCCTGGCATGCTGCGGTTCACGGAGTCACAGAGTCAGACACAACTGAGCGACTGAACTGCTACTGAACATACCTTCCAACTTTCAAGCAGATATATTAAAGTGTGGCTCAAAGGATAAAGTTTTTTTCAACTTTTACTCCAGTGAATTTCTATCTCCCTCTAAAATTCCTTCTTTAATATCATGGCCTTATAATGCTTCACCTTCCAAAACAAAGTTTTCAAGCAAAATTCGTTATCCTTCAGGGTCCACACAGTCCCCATTCAAAATAATATGAACATTTATACAGAAAGTGTAGTTAAGATAAAGCAACAATATTAATAGGATTAAAGGAAAGGAAGGAGAGAAGAAGTGAAGTCGCTCAGTTGTGTCCGACTCTTTGCAACCCTGTGAACTGTAGCCCACCAGGCTCTTCTGCCCATGGGGATTCTTCAGGCAAGAATACTGGAGTGGATTTCCTTCTCCAGGGGATCTTCCCAACCCAGGGACTGAACCCGGGTCACCCGCCTTGCAGGCAGACAGTTTACCCTCTGAGCTACCAGGGAAGCCTTAGATTGAGAGAATTTTGGTCATTTTCTATGTGCACTCGTGCCCTTATGAAATTAATGTCTTTTTGCATTCTAACATGAAGAATGCAGATAGATTTTATTATTGCAAATGAGTTTTTCCTACCCTACTTTCAGGTAGGGAAATAACAACAACAAAATACTAAACTATATGATGAAATTTTTTTATTCTGGAACCAAAAAAGGGAAAGACTTCCAGATGAAAATGTATACAAGGTCACCTGGAGTTACATATTTCTTCATTTCAGGACACAATTACTTCATAAAGTGTTCAGATATCTTTCTAATGTTTTCCAATGAAACTTCAAAAAAGAAATAAAATTCAGCTAGGAATTATCATAATTGAGTCAAGTCTGAAAGAATTTTTTTTAACTGTCTTTTTTTTTTTTTTAATTTCACATGTCTAATCCCCTATTTCAGAGACTTTTTTTTTTTTTTAATTTGGGGGTGGGGAGGGATTCCCTACTCTTTTTCTCTGTGTAAGCAAGTACAATCAGTAGGAGGCACCCTGGGATTTTCAGAGTATCTTCCACCATCACCAAGACAAAGGCTAAAGAAACATGTAACACACAATTTAGGCTGCCTACCCCTTTGAAGGCAATTCAAATTTCGGCGCGTACAGGCATCAGCGCTCAGTGTCGACCTTTCATATGAGCAATCTGGAAGACGTTACGATTGCCTTCCTCACCATCAGTGTCTGATACGTGATAAACATTTGGGCAGAGTAATTATTTTGCCAAGCCTTGCCGCTTGATGTTGCATACCGCCCCTGCAGGGGAGCTGGAAGCCAGCACAGCGACGGTTTGAAGTGATCACGCAGAGGCGCCCCGAGGCCCCTCAGGAGGCTCACCTGGTTAGAGCCCTGAGCCGGGGTAGGGAGCAGGGTCTCTATTACAGCCTCACCTCTCAGCCCCCACTTTGCGCCAGAACGCTTCGCTCCCCTCAGGCTAAGAGGTTTAGATCAGTACTGAGCGGCAAACTACTAATATGCCCACTTTGGGGGCTCCGAAGTTTGGAACGCAGGGTCTCTGTGGCACACGAAAGTTTTTCACAGGTTGTTTTCCTGCTCAGCTCTGTCGCTGACCGCGCACCCCTCTCCCGGTGCGGTCCCGGGTCTTTCAGCCGAGCAAACGGACAAGACCGCTGCCCGGTGGCCACAGCGTCTTGACACCCTGAGGCTGCAGAGCAGCCTCTTCTACCTGGGCAAGCGGCCCGCACTGGTCTCCCCAGAGGCAGGAGCGCTCCCAGTCCCGGGGGACGACCCGCATCCGAAAGAGAAGTCTCCCTGTGCCCAGACAAAGGCAGCGCTGGGGAAGTTGCACCAACCGGCACCTCCAGAAGACGAGCTGAGCGGCTCCTCGGCCTCAGTGGCCGAGCCGGCGACGCGCTCTCAGAGTCGCGGGCAACTATTCCCGTGAGCTTCGGAGCAACTTGGCGGAAGTTGGGGGCGAGGGGGCGGAGGAGGGGTCTCGGGCAGCGCGGAGAGGCGGGTCGCGCCCCTGCCCGTCCCGCGGACCTCCCCGAGTACCTGCTGATGTAGCCGTCGCCGTCGCCGTCGCAGGTCTGGAAGAGGCGCCGCATCCTCTCCTCCTCGCCGGTGCTCGACGTGTCGCTGCTGCTGCTCCCGCCGCTGGCGCTGCCCGCCGCCGCCGCCGCCATCACGCGCCCGCCCCCGGCTCGGGAGGCGGAGGACGCGCGGCCGCGGGAGGAACCCGCCGGCGCGCACGGCGCTCGCCGCTCCCGGCCCAGAGCCTGACTGACGACGGAGCATGCCCAGTGGCCGCCGGGGCGCTCCGGGAGCGGGATTCCGCTGCTCCGGGTTTTGTTCCGGCTGGGAAGATGGGCGCTCTGAAATCGCCGGAGCAGGCCCCTCAGGGGAGAGGGAGGACGGGGAGGTGGCTCGTGGAGTTAGGGAGCTGGGGGTGGTGACGGGAGGGTCCCGGGCAGGGGGGTGAAAGTCTTGGGCTGATGCAATCTGCCCAGAGTATCGGGGTGGGATTTTAAGTACAGTTTTGTTTTCCCCGAATTCAGGTGGTCCAGCCTGGCCCTTTGAGGCCGTTATCTCCTCTTTCCAGGCCCGCGCACCCCTTCATTCCCAGCTCAGGTGCTACACCTGAGTGTGAGGGAGGGAACCCTCGGAGTGTGCTAGCCAGCCCTGGTCGCTGCAACTACATGGGAGACCCTGAGAGATAACTGTCTAACTGAGCCTAGCCGGCCATAAGTTTTGAGGTGGTATGTTATGCCACAGTCCACAGTAGTGAAACTGATAATCGCTCATTCGTATCCAACTCTTTGCCACCCCATGGACTATACGGTCCATGGAATTCTCCAGGCCAGAATACAGCAGTGGGTAGCCTTTCCCTTCTCCAGGATCTTCCCAACCCAGGGATCGAACCCAGTTCTTCCGCATTGCGGGCAGATTCTTTACCAGCTGAGCCACAAGGAAAGCCCAAGAATTTTGGAGTGGGTAGCCTATCCCTTCTCCAGGGGATCTTCCTGACCCAGGATCGATCTGGCATCTCCTACATTGCAGGTGGATTCTTTACCAACTGAGCTATCAGGGAAGCCATGCCACAATAGATAACTGGAAGACATCCATTGGCCTTGAGTCTGTCTGCCAGGTCAGAAGATGTCTCTATCCTCTTCTCTCCTGCCTCTATGCCATTCACCACCTATTCCTACTTTAGTTCTTTTTAATTTTGTACAGTCCCAGTATTTCAGAGCACTTATAATCTTCTGATGAATATTATGCCATCTGAGAAGTCTTGTTAATATATCCAATAATGTTTTCTTAAAAGATTCTGTTAGCAATACAGATATTCCTGTCTACCATTGAACAAAGACTAATGCCCAAGTTTCAATAAATAAATATTTTAAATCCTTATTTTTCCAATTTTTCATAGAATAAAACTTTTATTATTGCCTGACAAGGAACAGTCAGACACGAGCTGTTAACTTCAAGTTCTCCTAGAGAGTTGATAATGCGGGGGGGGGGGGGAGGTGGGGGGGTGGGGGAGGTGGTGGAAAGGATAAAGCATTCTTATAAATATGCATGAAGGTTCTGGAAACCCAAAGAGGTTTCCAGGATCTGAGCAGATCTCTTCCTTACCACACCCCATTGATACAGAAAGTGGAGTTTAAACTTCAACCAGTTATATCTCAAAGCAAATGTTTTTCTCCTGAGAGAACACATGCATGACAGCTCTGGGAGGTTTAAATTTAAATCATCTTGAATTAACTCTGAACACTTAAAAGTGGATCTTGACAAATTTCCTAAACAACCTTCCTTCATGCTTGAGTGACTCAGAAGTGGCTGAACAGATAGGTTCAACTTTCCAGAAGAGACTTTGCTTCTGAGCTAATATGAAGCATATGAAATTTTAGCTGGAAAGGTTACTAGAAGAGGGAGAAATTTGTAAGACATTGAAAATGGAGATGCCGTATGAATATAAAGATGATTAAATGTAAAGTAGGAGCTTGGAATGAGAGCGATACCCATAACCATAAATCTAACAGTACTGGTTATGTCATAATTTCAAAGGTTTTATGTATTTTCTGTGATGAGTGCATAGCTCAACATTGCTGTTTTTATCCAGCTTTTTTCCTTTTCAGTTTCCTTTTGGTTATAATAATATCTCATATTTATGTAGAACATATCAAAAGATGCTGTTTATATTATAAGATATACTGTCTTCCATGTCTAACGTTGCCAGTTAAAACAACTAAAAGTGCAACACTGAGCAAACTTGATTATTGAGTACTTGCTCTTCCAAATTCTGTTTGCTTGAACTAGAACTACACACTAGAGGTGGATTGAGGACCCCTATGGCAACTTCTCCTGACCTTTCTTTCACATGTTTTTTTGAGCCCAGCTAAGTTCCATGTCCCCTCAAGAAGCCTTCCATCGCCTCCCAGGTCACACTGATCTCACAGAGCTCTCCTAGCGTGAAGCACACATTTTGACAGCAGACTTGTGTAGCTTAATGGTGACTCGCCTTCCCAACTAGAGTATCAACTAGAACAGTGAGGTAGAGTTGAGGAAGTTTGATTCTCTTTCATCGAGCCCTTATTACAGATCAGTAATCGTGTTTGAATACTTTAATGCTACCTAGTTCAATTCAGTTCAGTCGCTCAGTTGTGTCCGACTCTTTGTGACCCCATGAATCGCAGCATGCCAGTCCTCCCTGTCCATCACCAATTCCCTGAGTCCACCCAAACCCATGTCCATTGAGTCGGTGATGCCATCTAACCATCTCATCCTCTGTCATCCCCTTCTCCTCCTGCCCCCAATCTTTCCCAGCATTAGGATCTTTTCCAATGAGGCAGCTCTTCGCATGAGGTGGCCAAAGTATCAGAGTTTCAGCTTCAACATCAGTCCTTCCAATGAACACCAAGCACTGATCTCCTTTAGGATGGATGGATTGGATCTCCTTGCAGTCCAAGGGACTCTCAAGAGTCTTCTCCAACACCACAGTTCAAAATCATCAATTCTTTGGCACTCAGCTTTCTTCACTGTCCAAATCTCACATCCATACACGACCACTGGAAAAACCATAGCCTTGACTAGATGGACCTTTGTTGGCAAAGTAATATCTCTGCTTTTAAATACGCAGTCTAGGTTGGTCATAACGTTCCTTCCAAGGAGTAAGTGTCTTTTAATTTCTTGGCTGCAATCACTATCTGCAGTGATTTTGGAGCCCCAAAAAATAAAGTCTGACACTGTTTCCCCATCTATTTCCCATGAAGTAATGAGACCAGATGCCATGATCTTAGTTTTCTGAATGTTGAGCTTTAAACCAACTTATTTTTCATTCCTATTTAGGGGGAAGGGAATGGTAATTGAGGGGGAGTTAAAGCCAAAAAATTTAAGTAATGTGACCAAGTAAAGGTGCTGAAATTGAACTCATATCTTCCTGTCAAGCTCATGTTCTTCATACTTACTTCACATTGCCTTACTATCAGGGCCAGGGCAATTCGTGTTAGGCACTATACTTTTTGAGTGACACTGACAGTGATAAAATTTACCTTTATATATTTGTTGTTCATATATTTGCAATCATATGGGACGTTAACATGAGCTGTTGCCATCTGTCCCAGGTTGGTTTTCTGGGGAGAAGGCTCCAAGACAGAGTTCCACATGCAGAATGCTTACTTGGAAAAGCCCTTGGTGCCCCAACATGTGTGGAAAGGAGACGAAGGGAGCAGGGTAGAAAGAGGGAGAAGTCCCGCTATGCTGCAGCCCCAGAGCAGCCTGTCTGAGCTCACAGAAAGCTCGGGCACTAAGACAGCCTGTGTTGCTTCCCTATTGTGCTTGTCTTAGTCTCTCAGTTGTGTCCGACTCTTTGTGACCCCATGGACTGCAGCCTGCCAGGTGACTCTGCCCATTGGATTCTCCAGGCAAGAATACTGGAATGAAAAAAAAAAAAAGAATACTGGAGTGGGTTGCCATGACTTCCTCCAGGGGATCTTCCCAACCCAGGGATCAAACTCAGGTCTCCCACATTGCAGCCGGATTCTTTACCATCTGAACCACTAGGGAAGCTCAAGATTACTGGAATGTGTAGCCTGTCCCTTCTCCAGGGTATCTTCCCAACCCAGAAATTGAACAGGGGTCTCCTACATTGCAGGTGGATTCTTTACCAGCTGAGCTACCCTGCCTCCCTATTACTGTTGTAACAAATTATCATAAACTTATTTCTTAAGCAGCACTAATTTACCATCTTACAGTTCTGAGGGTCAGAAATTTGAAATGAGCCTCATTGAGCTAAAATCAAAGCATCAGCAGGGCCATATTCCTTCTGCAGGCTCTAGCAGAGTCCATTTGCTTACCTTTTCTAGTTTATTCTCTTTCTCCATAGCCAAGAGCTCCTCTTATTATGTCAATCATTCATTCTGTCTTCCAAGTCAGAAACCCCAAGTCCTTGCCTCCCTCTGCCCCTCACTTCCCACCACATCCTGCTGAATCTGCCTCCTTAATACCTCCTCTAATTAATCTTTTTCCTCCATCCCTGTTACCACAGCTTTTATAGAGACTCATTTATGTCTTTTAAATGATCTGGCCTTCCAACCCAAACTCCCAAGCCCTCATTATAAAATGAAAATATGATCAGGTCCCTCCTGGCTTAAATTCTATCTCATTGGATCATTCTTGCCCTTAGGATAAAATCCACCGTCCCAGCAGAACCTTCTAGGCCTTCCATGATCTGATCCCTTTTCTCTCCTCTTGCTACTTCCCTTGCCCCCATGCTCTAGTGAAAGTCATATTAACTTTTCTTTTCCCTACATAAGCTATCCTCACTTGTGTTTATATACCAGTGGAAAAGTCTCATACTTTCAGACTAGAAATGAATGAAGGAGGGTGGGGAGCTCATACCCAGACTCTAGCAGATTGGAAGGAACAAGATAGCCAGGGACAACATGGGTAGTGGCAGTTACTAAGAGGAGAAGAAAGGAGGCCAAGGCCTAGAGATCCTTGATTAATAAGAAAATAAGAGTGGGGTTTAGAAGTGGGAGTACTTCTCTTCTAGCTCAGTTGGTAAAAAATCTTCCTGCAATGCAGGAGACTGGGTTTGATTCCTGGGTCTGGAAGATCCCCTGGAGAAGGAAATGGCAATCCACTCCCAATATTCTTGCCTGGAGGATCCCACAGACAGAGGAGCCTGGTGGGCTATAGTCCATGGGGTCGCAAGAGTTGGACACGACTAAGGGACTAAACCACCACCACCACTTGAAGAAGAGGAAAAGCAAGGGAAATGTTTGGAGGAGAAAGAGGAAATGTCACAACTGACAGAGCTAAGGAAACCAAGAACCCCCACAGCTCTCCAGTAGGCACTGGGCAATGACATTTTTTCTCTCTTATCAGGCCCTTTCCTCTCTAGTTAGTAACGGAATTAATAATGGCTACTATTTACTGAGAACTTAATATGCGCCAATCATTTTTCTTAAGTGCTTTAAATACTATTTAATTCTCACATCAATGTTAAGAAGCATGTTGTTTTATTCCCATTTTACAGATGATGGCACTGATATACATATGTCAAATGGTACAGTTGCACAGCTAGGAAAAGGAATGATTTACTCATATATATGCCTAGAATCATGTTTAGAGGAAACTGACATATCTTAACATGCCTATCTCTTTTATCTGTGGGTAAGGACTTTGTTTACAGGGTAGATTTTTTTATCGGAGACAATTATTTTATGATTGATACTAAATGTATGACATTTTATCTCCTTTATTTAATGATTGCCATGTGGTTGCAATGAACTCTCTCCTTGAGAAAAATTGGAGTGTGATGATTATCTTTGCTAGATTATTCTTTTCTCCTTTACAATAAAAACATGGAATCAGATATGGTTAATAATGGTAATTTGAGGTTTCTTAACTGAGCTGAATTTAATGCAAGCTTAATTCAGTCAATTAATTCACTGGCCTTGTAGAGGCATGACCTTTTTCATGAGAGAACTAGAGATACAATTTATTAATGACATCATTCCAAACCTCTAGGTATATAAACAAAAGTTTTAAACATGAAGAATTCTCAAAGCTATGAGAAACCATGAATCAGACTTAATAGAATGTATTAGTGCCAATGTTTTACTGACATCAGAGTCTAATGTCACATCAAATAAATAAGATGCCAATTGCCTAAAAAAACAGAGGAAGTTTTTAGCATCTAAATGTGTCTCCTTCTTTATTCCCTAATGCTAAAGATATTTATGAGGAAATATTTTAAAAACAAATATAAATGACAGCCTCTAACAAACATGACACCAATCAGAGTCTCAGAATTAAAAGTGCTGAAAAAACATGTTACATATTCTTCCCTGGAGAGCCCATCTTTGCATATGTATTTCTCATACAACTGTTTTTCAATCTAGTGTATATCTTGCATCAATCTTCATGTGAACAAATCAGATAATTATATTAAAAAAATGCACTCTAATTGAGAGAAATGAGGCAGTGGGATAGTGGAAGGATGTAAGGAAGAGATATTTGAAAACAGTGGTCCATATTTTAAGAAATATGGTTTGTTTTGAAAGATCTCATTCTGTCTGTACTTAGGAAAAATCCGTATATGCTAGCCAGAGCAAAATTAATTTGGATGCACTTTGTCATCAGACTTGTATGTGATGTTATTTCTTTGTCATCTGGTAGTCTGGACATTGACTTTCTGGGACTTGGCAACTGATAATATTTAGAAACATGCTAATTCTTTCATGTGAATGGGAACTATATCCTAACCTGCTGGTGCTGTGTATGAAATACCACTCTTGTGTCCAGCAGGAACTGCTGGTCAACAACTACCTAAATTAAGTGTCAGGAGTAGAAAATGTACTTGCCTTATGTAAAAACAGCAACCATATAATACTTCATTTTTTTTTGTGTGTGAGCCTATTGAAATCCAAGGTTATAGGCTGTGTCTGGCGGACAACACAGTAAGAAAAAGCATGTTGGCGTGGCATCTTCAGGTATCTGGGTGACTCAATGGGGTTACTGCTCAGAGCTGATGAGAAACTGTTTGGTGGATTTCATCAAAATAGACACTAGTTCTGGGTAATTCAAACCAAAGTAATGATGTTTCTTCTTACTGGAGAATCTTGAAGAGGGAATTTGAGATCAATGTGAACCATGTCTTCAGTGCTTCCCTTTACTGGGTGAAGGAAAAATCTTGCATAGGGTCACTCATGGGACCATGTGAGGGGCAGTGTTTTAAAGGGCAACTGGGAACCATTTGGACACTTAGATCCCTTTTCTAAAAGTAACCATCACAGCACCCATGAAGGTTCTTTTTGGGGTTGCCATTCATGAGCGTCACTAACAGAGAAAGTGGAAAATTTACTGCCAAACCTGCAAATTTGGCAAAAAATCATCCAATCTTTGAACTGGGCCCAAACTGAGTGGTAGAGTGTCTTATTAGAATTCTGGTCACTCAACCTAAGGACACAAGGAAACTATTCAGATTAACAAAAACAAAACAAAAACAAGTCATATGTGGTGAGTAGGTGAGGGAAAAGTAAATGCATTTATTGATGCAATTAGCCACTTTAATGGAAAGGTCAATCAGTGAAAAAAGTTGGAATAGCCTGTTGGGGTCCTTTAATGGACTGGAACCTGGTGGTACAGAGTCAATGATAAGAAAGTAAAAGAGAGAAAAATGCTGATACTCCCTGGTTTATGCAGAGGACCAATAAAGTCCTTGACACAGGACTTGCATCACTCATGAAGGCACCAGGCTCCCCCTCGAGGGGGTGAAGGCACAAAGTGCCTTCTCAAGAGGGTCTTAGAAGCCCGGGCAGGAAAGTGAGCACGACAGGTCTCCACGCTCCAGAGAATCAGCCAGAAAGAGAGAGAGAGAGAGAGAAACAAAAAAGACATGGGGATCTAAGCTCTGATGGAGCAAAGGTGCTTTAATGATTTTTCTATGAGTATATATAGGCTGTGGTACAAGAAACTTCTTTAGGGAATGATAGAGATCAGAGAACCAAACTTACAGCAATTGTTACCAAGGGAACAAGGGGTAATGTTAGTCACAAGGTCAGGAGACAATCCATATCTCAAGAAAGGGGAGCGAGACTAAGCAGTTTTGTCATAAAGAGAATGTTTACTAAAGGAGACCCAAGCCTGCCTCACACAATGACCTCAGTCCCTCGGAGCAGCATGCTGTTCCACTTGAAGAGGGACAAAGGATTCATGAGAGACCACGTGTAGGAATCCTCCCATCAAACATTCCCTGACAATTCCCCCTTATTTATTTATAATATTTGTAAGAAGAGTTCTGACCATCAGAGTTTGCTTAGTTTTGACAATCTTTGCATGAAGCCATGGTAGACAACAAATACGATTGTTAAGACAGTCACCAAAATTATAGTTCCAGACCCAATGCTATGAGTAAAGCTTTGAAACCATCCATGTGGGTCTAGCCCAGATAATTGATCAGCTAATTGTTTAGCTAAAGTTTCCATACTAGTGGAAGAGGGCAGATTATTAGAAAAGGTTTCAAACATTTCTTTTTGTAATAATTGTACATTCAGAGAGGCATTATCATGTATGTTTTGTAAATGAAACTTGATTTATTCCCAGTTGTAGGCACTATTATTGAAATGAACAGGAGTAACACAAAATTGAGTAGAATTCCAATCACATTTTAGCATCACCTGTTTTTGTACATCTGTTAACTGATCTCCAACCCATTTGATGGCTGTTCTCAGTTCCTGTATTTCTTCTTGAATATCCTCATCTATCTGAGCCTGAGTGGCCCATATAGTACGAGTATATTTAGTCCAATTTTGGATCAAATTATGTGTTTGAATTGAGGTTTGTAAAGTAACGCCAGTGATGGCAGCAATGGTTGCAAATAGTTATTAATCCCAAAATGCCGAAAATCAGCCATCCAATGAATCATTTAGATCACTGGAGCAATTTAGTAAATAACCGGGAAGCAAGTCCAGCCATGGGACCTTCTTCCCAGGGCCACTGGAGATTTATTGGTAACCACAGATTATGTCAAGATTGAAGAGTCAAAAGGGAGTCATTTTTAAAGGAAATAGAGGAGTTAAGACAAGTATATAATTTACAATTTATGCAAGTTACAGAACGTAAAGTCTTATTGAATTGTAAATTTCCTATAGCTACAACAAAAGGAAGTGGAACATAGACTTGTATAAAATATGATTGATTATAGTGAAAGAAATAATTGCTATAGCTATGATTGGTCCCTGTGAAACGTCTGGTCCAAGTCCCAAGTTCTTCGGTGTTTGCAGCAAGTTTTCAGATGTCCCATTGTTTAGGCCCAATCTGTTTATCAAAGATGATTCGAGGATGAGGGCAGGTGGCATTCCATCATCAAACTATCCAAGAAGTCTTCTGTCATGGTAATGTTTCATTGTAATATTAGTAACTTCCATGCTTCTTGAGTAACATAATCATACATAGTACTGTTAATATCATCTGAGCAGTTCGATAACCACATACCATGGGGTCCCCAATCGACAGTTGTATGATTAGCTATAAACATTAATTTTCCTGATTTGGCCTGACATTTGTCCCAATGAACTGGAATATATTTAAAGTTCTCATTAGTAAACCCTTTGCATAATGTTCTTTGTTCTTTCTTTAATTCTTTCCCTAAAGTTTCAGTAGTATAAACATGATTCATGGACAAAGAAAGGGCAGTAAATAATCCAAGCAGCATCCGAAAGTCCTCTTTTGGAGGCAGGGCAAAAGCCCAAGTTTGTCGGCTAACGTTTATACATAATTCTGTTGAGCCCATACACAAAGGAAGGACTTCATAACCTAGAAAGATATTAATTAGTTTTTCTTTTTCTTCAGGATGAGAGGGCCCCTCCAAGTTCCAAGGAGGGGCATATGTGTTAAGTCATTAGTGGATATGATTGGTCCTAAATCTGTCCATTTTATAACCAACAATAAAAAAGGGGGGTTAGGTATATAAGCCCAATAAGTGTGATCAATCAAGTCAGCCTGAGCAGGGGAAGCAAAAGCAAGCAAAGCAAGCATAGCGAAGAAAAATATTTTCAGGATTCCGAGGCATTCCCTGTTGAGAAATCAGATTTTCAGTTTGATCAGTAAGGGTTTTTATCTGTCCCCAAGTAGGGAGATCATAAGGTCGATGACATCGAGTGTGGCGTTTTTTGGAAATTTTTAAAGTCGCCATGGCTTGTATTCTTTCCTCCTGGGGTTTTTGTTGTTTCATCTCTAGTCTGAATGCTGGGGGCCCCCTTAGGTTGAATCTTCTGAAGAGAAAGTCATGTGAGTTCATTGGATCCATCTGGAGAAATAGAAGCATACCCCTTTCCCTGTAATATTAGTTTCTTAGATTTCCATTGATTAGTTAACCCGACTTGATATCAAATGGGCAAAGGAAGGGAGGTGTCCTTTAATGTTTCAAAAATTTTTTTTTTGTTTTTGTCAAAACATTTCCTTGTGGTAAGTTTAAAAAATTTAAAACAAATAAGGCTATATTAATAATAGTCATAAAAATAAAGGAAAGCGATAATGATGAAAACATTCTTAGGAAATATTTCAGTCCAAAAGAAAAAAATCATTCAGAAATCTGTTTGGGACTGGTATTTGGCTGTGGTTTTGAATTAATGGGTTGATTTTCTCTTCATACAGTATATACATTTTTCCTGATATAAAAATAAATGGAATCTGACTGTGTTTTAAGTGGTTTGTGTTTTTGGGGCAAAGGATTAGGAGTAAACATTTAAATATTTTTTCCTAAGTGAAATTATTGAAAAGGTGATGCAGAACAACTTGACAAATGAAATGTTGCTTACATCCAAATATATTTGACCTTGTCCTTGGAAAAGAAATGCAGCCTGGCAGCTGTTGAATCTCTCTGTTCAGTGTGTTAAAGAAGATGATTAAACTTTCAAGACAGACCTGAAAAGAAGGTGAATATTTTGCATTTTTGATATTCTTAGCAACAAATAATTTATTCAGGAAATGGTGTCTTTTTTATGTTGTTTTTGTTTTGTATTGTGAAGCAGGCATTGAAGTTGATGTTGTTTTGTTTTAAGAATCTTACAGACTGGAAACAGAAATAAAGTTGTATTAATAATAGTTATAGGCTTAAAGAATATATCGCATTAGAATCAAGTAATGTTTGTTCTGGATAAGGAAGATAAAAGCGTTCCTGTGTATTTCCTCTTAATTAATTTTTTATTTGCAGTTACAGTGTGTAATGTGTTTGTTTAATTATATTTTGTGTTTGTGGATTAAAAGGAATGTCTGTAATCTGTTTAATAGAGAATGAATGTAAAAATTGTTTGAACTCTTTAGAAATATAGGCAGAGCCATTGTCTGTTTTTATAGAATTAGGGTGTTCTCATTATCGCGAAGTAAGTTGATAGGTGGGTTATAACATGTTGTGTAGTTTTACCTTGGAGAGGTGTTGCCCCTAGAAAAGAAGAATTTGTATTGATCGAGACATGTAAGAAGAAAGAGGAAGAAAGTTCAGGACAATGAGTTACATTTATTTGTCATAAAATTTTCTTTCATTTGTCATAAACCTTTTTAATATTTTTGTATTCATCATTTTATTTGCCATTTCTTATATCTATTAAAAGCACGTATTTTATTTTTCTTTAGCAACTATGAAGTGTCTTGTATGTTAGTATTTTATAGATTGGTGAATATATTTATTAAATCATATTATATATTGTAATATATATTTTTATATAAATATATATTTATATTTATTAATAGCTTAAAATCTCTTTAGTTTTTCTGTGAGAAAAACTTTTTGTAAGAGTAAGTTAATGTTCAGTAATTAATGTTTTAAAATCTTACTTCATTTGGAAATGACCTAGTTATTTAATAAACTTTTATTATTTATTTGCCAACCATGTGATCATTACTGTACTAATTGATGGAATAAGATATTGTCCCTGCTTCAAATATCTCAGATGGATAAATCAATACTTGTAGTTCAGTATTCTGGTGATGGGTGCATGGACAAGAATCAGAATGTCCATAGACTTGGAAGCAAAAAATTAGGAATGGGGGAAGAAAGAATCAGGAGATGTGTCATATTTTCAGTGATTAAAAAAGTGGAACTTAAAAATAAATCACCAGAAATTCCCTGGTGGTTCAGTGGTTAGGATTCTGTACTTTTACTACCGAGGGCCCAGGTTTTTCAATTCCTGGTCAAGGATCTAAGATCCTACAAGCGATGTGGTGTGGACAAAAATTAAAAATAAAAAATTTTTTTTAATTAAAAAAAAAAAATGACCAAGATGGCCTTAAGGTTCCCCTGAGTTTGACTGAACTTTACAAAGACTTGCTTCTGATTCTAGGCACTGTTCTCCCTTTCCTTAGCACAATTACTTTAGAACACTTGTAGTTGTCCATTTTTTCCTGCCCCTTGAAATATAAACCTTCATAAAAGTCCCTTGCCAGTTTTACAACCCAAGACTCTGTTTCTCAAGGACCCTGGATCCATTCCTTTGAGTTGTAATCATCAAGGAATATGGTACCCCCATGCCCAATCTCTGTGGGAGGGAGGAACCTAAGTTCTATGGCACCAATTGACAAATACATGGCCTAATCATAGAGAAAACTCGACAAACTCAGGAATAGCTCAATGCGCTGGACATAACCCATTGATTAACCTCCTTCTAAAGTCCCCCAGCACTCTTCCACTTGTTCATCTTGCTCTTAAAAACACTTCTGCCCTTTGTTTAGTTGAGTTCAGACTTGGTTCTGGATCCTCTCCTCTATTGCAGTAGCTTTGAATTACATCTTCTATACCTGTTTAACTTTGGTGCAATTTTGCTCTGACAATAGATCACCAAGGAGACAAGAAAGGAGGGTCTTTGCAAGCACAAAGCAAAGCATTGATCAAGGCATGGAAGCATCATATTCTGCTATGTACTGGGGGAGATCTACCCATATTTGCTACATATGTGATGCTACAGTTCTCTCTGCCCACACTCTGCCTTTTGTGCACTTATATATGAGAATTTTCCACCTTCACCCTGGTGGCTCAGATGGTAAAGAATCTGCCTACAATGTGGGAGAACTGGGTTCGATTCCTTGGTCCGGAAGATCCCTCAGAGAAGGGAATGGCTGCCCACTCCAGTATTTTTGCCTGGAGAATTCCATGGACAAAGGAGCCAGGTGGGCTACAGTCCGTAGGGTTTCAAAGAGTTGGACACAACTGACAGACTAACACACACACACCATCAACAGTGCTAGGACACAGGTGCACTTGTGAGAATCCCACCCATTATCTTCGACTCTCTCCCTCCCAGCCCGGAGGAATCTTATCCAAGACTTACATCTTCAGTCCTCTCTTATTACTCTCTGCTCCCTTCCTCCATATACACTCCTAGGTTAGTAGTTTTAAATACAAACCACTCTGCCTTCTTCCTATCCTGGGGCAAGAAAGTAGTCTGTCTAACTATCTGAGTTGGATTGGCACCCAGAACTCCTAACTCTCTGTTTAGGGCTTGCCCCTTCTACTGCACCCTGAGCTGCTGAGTTCCTGTAGACAACTTGCTAGATCATTCTAGGTTTCAGATTCCTTATCTGAAAAATAGGGTAAAATTTAGCTGAATAACTACTTTGTTGTTGTTGTTTAGTCCATAAGTTGTGTTCGACTCTTTTGCAATCCCATCCACTGTAACCCACGAGGCCCTTCTGTCCCTGGGATTTATCAGGCAAGAACACTGGAGTGGGTTGCCATTCCCTTCTCCAGGGGACCTTCCCGACCCAGGGATTGAACCTGGGTCTCTGCATTGGCAGGCAGATTCTTTACCACTGAGGCAACTACTTTACAGAGCTATTATGAAAAGAAATGAAATGCATAAGCACTTTGGTGCAGTCTGACAGTTTGTGTTCTATAAACACTAGGTCTCTAGCCGGTTCTCTTTTCTTCTTTCTCTATTTTTGCATTTATCACACTGCACTGATATCATTTATCTACCTCAGTTCATTGCAAGCTCCTTTGCTGCAAGTTCCTTCAGGTATTTATTTCATTTCACCAGCATGGTTGTCCAATAAATGTTTGTTAAATAAATGAAATAACAAAGTGTTTTAAACAAGGTGTAAAAACAACTACTGCTTTTGTGGGAATCAAAACTGTTTAAAGTAACCCCTGAGGGAGGAGGTAACAGGAAGTTTTTGTTCAATGTGCACATATTTCTATTTGGGAAAATGAAAAACTTCTGGAAATGGGCCGCAGTGATAGCTGCACAATTTGTGAATATACTTAATGCCACACAACCGTGTACTAAAAATGGTAAATTTTATGTTTTATATGTTTCCACCAATAGTTTCAAGTCTCTCCCTTGATAGAAACCCTTGTTGTTGTTGTGTCCAACTCTTTTTGACCCTTTTGGACTGTAGCCTGCCAGTTTCCTTTATCCATGGAATTTCCAAGGCAAGAATACTGGAGTGCATTGCCATTTCTTTCTCCAGCGCATCTTCTTGACCCAGGGATTAAACCTGCATTTCCTGCATTGCAGGTGGCTTCTTTGTTGCTGGGCCATCAGGGAAGCCCTTTATATGTTTTTATCTAGTGAGTGCAAGTGAAATCACTTCAGTCCTGTCCAACTCTTTGTGACCCTATGGACTATAGCCAGCCAGGCTCCTCTGTTCATGGATTCTTTAGGCAAGAATACTGGAGTGGGTTTCCATGTCCTCCCCCAGGGGATCTTCCCAGGGATCAAGCCCTCATCTCATGTCTCCTGAGTTGGCAGGTCGGTTCTTTACCACTAGTGCCACCACGGTAATAGTAATTAATTCATCCATAGAATATTTGTAGTATTGTAGGAGAATGGAATCCATATTTAGACCATTTGGAGACTTGACTTGGATCTGAAAGTTCAGTTCAGTTCAGATCAGTTCAGTCGCTCAGTCGTGTCTGACTCTTTGCGACCCCATGAATCGCAGCACGCCAGACCTCCCTGTCCATCACCAACTCCGGGAGTCTAACCAAACCTACGCCCATCGAGCTGGTGATGCCATCCAGCCATCTCATCCTCTGTTGTCCCCTTCTCCTCTGCCCCCAATCCCTCCCAGCATCAGGGTCTTTTCCAATGAGTCAACACTTCGCATGAGGTGGCCAAAGTATTGGAGTTTCAGCTTCAGCATCAGTCCTTCCAATGAACACCCAGGACTGATCTCCTTTAGAATGGACTGGTTGGATCTCCTTGCGGTCCAAGGGACTCTCAAGTTACTCCCCAACAATAGGAAGATGGAATGTGACTCTCTGAGCTCCACATGTGTGGCAGGCAGGGGCAGCAGCCAGAGCCACACAGATACTCTTCCCATTAGTGCAGAGAGGAGCTATAGCTTGGCGAGAAATGACTGGTGGGGAATTCCCTGGTGGTCCAATGGTTAGGACTTGGTGCTTTTGCTGCTGTGGGCCTGGGTTCGATCCCTGGTTGGGGAACAAAGATCCTGCAAGCTGAGTGGCATGGCAAAGAAAAGACTGGTTGGAACTTCCCTGGCTTCCAATGCAGGGGGCACAGTTTCGATGCCTGGTTGGGAATTAAGGTCCTACATGATGCATACTGAGACCAAAAAACAAAACTGAAAAAGACTGACGACTGGTGGCAGCCACGTTGGGAAGAATATATTCAAGAACTTTAAACACACTGAACAGCCCCATAGTTTAAACCTGAATGCGGAGGACTTGCAGATACAGAGACTAAGAGAATTTTATATTTACAATATTATTAGAGCACTGACCCCTGGTACTTAGGCCTTCCCTTGAACTTGGATAGTCTGCTCATGAGTCACTGATAACCTGCCCAAGGTCAAACCCCATTTCTGTCTCCTTCCTGCTGAAGGCCTGTGGCCTAGAATGTCAGACCACAGCATTTTCTGTTGTTGTTCAGTGGCTCAGTCATGTCCAACACTTTGTGACCCCTGGACTACAGCACGCCAGGCTTTCCTGTTGATCACAAACTCCCAGAGGTTGTTGAAACTCCTGTCCATTGAGCTGGTGATGTCATCCAACCATCTCATCCTCTGTCGTCTCCTTCTCTACCTGCCCTCAATCTTTCCCAGTGCAGGGTCTTTTCCAGTGAGTCAGCTCTTCCCATCAGGTGGCCCAAGTATTGGAGCTTCAGCTTCGGCATCAGTCCTTTGAATGAATATTTAGGGTTGATTTACTTTAGGATTGACTGATTTGATCTCCTTACAGTCCAAGGGATTCTCAAAAGTCTTCTCCAACATCACAGTTCAAAAGCATCAATTCTTTGGCGCTTAGCCTTCCATATGGTCCAACTCTCACATCAGTACATGACTCCTGGAAAAAGCATAGCTGTGACTATATAGACATTTTTTGGCAAAGTAATGTCTCTGCTTTCTAATATGCTGTCTAGGTATGTCATAGCTTTCCTTCCAGGGAGTAAGCAGCTTTTAATTTCATGCCTGCAGCCAGTGTCTGCAGTGATTTTGGAGCTCAAGAAAATAAAGTCTGTCACTCTTTCCACTGTTGTCCCGTCTATTTGCCATGAAGTGATGGGACCAGATGCAATGATCTTTGTTTTTTGAATGTTGAGTTTTAAGCCAGCTTTTTCACTCTCCTCTTTCACTTTCATCAAGAGGCTCTTTAGTTCTTCGCTAGAAGCCACAAGGGCGGTGTCATCTGTGTATATGAGGTTATTGCTATTTCTCCCTGCAATCTTGATTCCAGCTTGTGCTTCATCCAGTTTGGCTTTTCACATGATGTACTCTGCATAGAAGTTAAATAAGCAGGGTGACAATATACAGCCTTTCCCAATTTTGAACCAGTCCATTGTTCCATGTCTGGTTGTAACTATTGCTTCTTGACCTGCATACAGGTTTAGCAGGAGGCTGGTAAAGTGGTCTGGTGTTCCCATCTCTTTAAGAATTTTCTATAGTTTGTTGTGATCCACACAATCAAAAGCTTTAGCATAGTCAATAAAGGAGAGGTAGATGTTTTTCTGGAATTCTCTTGCTTTTTCTACGATCCAGTGGATGTTGGAGATTTGATCTCTGGTTCCTATGCCTTTTCTAAATTCAGCTTGTAAATCTGGAAGTTCTCGATTCACATACTGTTGAATCCTAGTTTGAAGGATTTTGAGTACTACCTTGCTAGCATGTGAAATGAGTGCAGCTGTGCAGTAGTTTGAACATTCTTTGGCAGTATTTTTACCCATGGAATAGTTAGTCAGAGGGTGCTTGCAGGTAAAGAATCCTCCCCTATTTTTAGGCAGCAATCTATGGAAAAATAGAGATTCCTCATGTCTAGAGTGCAGAGCCAAGCACAAGCAAGCACTGCTTCAGATAGAACCTGACCTTTGCCAGGCTTCTTGTTAGAGTGTGCAGCCAAGCTGGGGAGGTCCCCAAAATACTAACTCTTCTGACCAAGCCCACTGGTCTGTCTCAAAGAGGAGGAATTTGACTGCCGGTTCCCTTTCTGTCCATCTTCCCTATTGGAGGAGAAAAAAATTAGAAATTAAGCAAGTAAATGTGGATTAGGGATCATTTCTTTAAATTGTGAAAGTTTTTTGTGCATGTGTGCCCAGTAGCTTCAGTTGTATCCGACTCTTTGTGACCACACAGACTGCAGCCTGCCAGGCTCCTCTGTCCATGGGATTCTCCAGGCAAGGATACTGGAGTGGGTTGCTATGCCCTCCTCCAAGGGATCTTCCTGACCCACGGGTGGAACCTGGGTCTCCTGCAGATACTACAATGCAGGTGGATTCTTTACCACTGAGCCACTGAGGAAGCCCAGAGTCCTTAAGGATGTTTACCTAAATAGATGACAAAGGTTCTCCAAAGTCTCTTCTGCTGGTGATTTTAAAACTCATAACTAGTGTTTTATTGCCACCTCATGGCAAAAGTTGGGCTTTGCAATGGACATTTAATTTTCAGAGCTTCCCTGGTGGCTCAGATGGTGAAGTATCGGCCTGCAAAGCAGGACACCTGGGTTTGATCCCTGGGTTGGGAAGATACCCTGAAGAAGGGAATGGTTACCCACTCCAGTATTCTTGCCTGGAAAATTCCATTTAAAAAATAATAGCTAGTGTTTTATTGCCACCTCGTGGCAAAAACAGGGCTTTGCAATGGACATTTTCAATCAGCTCTAAATTCTAACTTTATTTGCTGTCGAAATACTGCTTAGAGACAGATATCATATGAGAAATCTTAGATAATCTAAGGAGACTAAATAATAGAAATTCAAATTTAGGGGTTATTTCAGAATGCTTTCTAAGCCCTTAAATTTTCAGGTTTACCCAAAGGACACATATAACTGAGACTTGGTTTTGAGGTTGTGATGATAATAAAAACAATCATTGTAATCATATAGCTAACATCCATTGAGTGCTTACTATGTTCCAAAAATATTCTAATACTTTCCAGTACTACTCATTTACCAACAACTCCTCTCTGAGGTAAGTTCTGTCTCTGTGTTAGTCACTCCATCGTGTCCGACTCTTTGTGACCCCATGGACTGTAGCCCACCAGGCTCCTCAGTCCATGAAATTCTCTAGGCAAGAATGCTGGAGTGGGTAGCCATTTCCTTCTCCAGGAGATCTTCCCAACCCAGCGATCAAACTTGGTCTTCTGCATTGCAGGTAGATTCTTTACTGTCTGAACCACCAGAGAAGCCCAAGTTCTCTTATCTGCAATTTTAAAAAGAGAAAACTGAGATAAAGTGAAGTTAATAATTTGCACAGGGGACTTTCCTGGTAATTCAGTGGCTAACACTCTGTGATCCTAATGCAGAGACCAGGTTTGATCCATAGTTGGGAACTAGATCCCACATGCTTCAAAGAACAGTTAGTTTTGTTTTTTTATTACAGTGTATATCTATTATAAGTAAATAAAATAGAAGCATAAGCATTGAAAGCTAAACTAAAATTATAAGCAATTTCAAGCTCTTACTATTAACAATCACTTTTATTATGTGTGAATTCATGTATTTATCTGTGTGTATCCTTTTGAAAAAATACAGATCCTATTCAAAAATAGAATAATAATTTGCCAAACTCTTTTAGACCTTGCAGTTTTTTCTCAATACATTATGGATATCTTACTATGCTGACATGTATTTTTACAGCAAAATTTAATGGCTGCATCCTATACAAAATAATTTACTCAATTAACCTCATACTTTCAAATTGCCTTTGCATCTTTGTTGAACTCAATTAGGCATACGTGTGTGGGTCTACTGCTAGATTCTCTCTTCTGTTCTACTACTGATCTACTTGTCTTTCTTGATCCTAATATTGCAAATTGATCAGTGTAACTTTATACTAAAACCTGAAGTCAGATGGTGTAAGTTAGCCCACTTTATTTTTTTCAAGGTTTTATTGGGTGATCTACATCCTGTGCATTTCAACATGAATTTTAGAATTAGCTGCCAACATCTGCAAAGGAGCCTGCTGAGATTTTAATTGGGATTGAATTAAATCTGTATACAAACTGGCGAGAATTGATATTTTATCCATGTTTATGCCGTGTTTATCTTTAAACATGGCATCTATCTCCATTTAGGAGTTCTTTCATTTCTCTCATTATATTTTGTAGTTAGTAGAGCACAGGTCTTTCACATTATTTACTTATATTTATCTCTTAAGTAATTCATGTTTTATACGATCATGAATGGTATTTTTAAGCTTCCAGTTGTTTGTTGCTTGTATATTGATCTTACATTTTCCAACCTTGCTAAACTACTTATTAGCTAAATACATAGATATATAGATTTCATACGATTTTCTATACATGATCATGTTATCTGTGATTAAAGACAATTTTACTTCTACATCTCAAGTCAGGATATCCTTTATTTCTATTTCTTGCCTGGTGGGCTGGTGAAAACCTTCAGTACAATGTTAAATGGAAGTGATGAGAGTAGATATCCTTGCCTATTCCCTCATCTTGGTAGGAAGAATTTCATCTTTGAACATGATGGTGTTAGCAGTATAGTGTTCATAGACACCTTTTAACAAGTTGAGACTATTTCTTCTATTCCTAGTTTGTGGAGGAGTGTTTTTATCAGGTTCAATGCTGGATATTTTTCTTTTTTTTTTTTTATTTTTATTTATTTGTTTATTTATTTTTTTAATTTTTTTTTATTAGTTGGAGGCTAATTACTTCACAACATTTCAGTGGGTTTTGTCATACATTGATATGAATCAGCCATAGATTTACACGTATTCCCCATCCCGATCCCCCCTCCCACCTCCCTCTCCACCCGATTCCTCTGGGTCTTCCCAGTGCACCAGGCCCGAGTACTTGTCTCATGCATCCCACCTGGGCTGGTGATCTGTTTCACCATAGATAGTATACATGCTGTTCTTTTGAAATATCCCACCCTCACATTCTCCCACAGAGTTCAAAAGTCTGTTCTGTATTTCTGTGTCTCTTTTTCTGTTTTGCATATAGGGTTATCATTACCATCTTTCTAAATTCCATATATATGTGTTAGTATGCTGTAATGTTCTTTATCTTTCTGGCTTACTTCACTGTGTATAAGGGGCTCCAGTTTCATCCATCTCATTAGGACTGGTTCAAATGAATTCTTTTTAACAGCTGAGTAATATTCCATGGTGTATATGTACCACAGCTTCCCTAATGCTGGATATTTTTCAAGCTCCTTTTCTTCATCTATTGAGATGATGATATTGTTTTCCTTTTTTAGTTTTTTAATAGGGTAATTTTCATTGGTTGGTTTTTCAAATGCTAAACTAACTTTGCACCCCTTAGACAAACTCTTTTTGGTCATGATGTATTATCCTCTTAGTATGGTGTTAGATTTGATTCAATGCCTTCAATAGATATCTAGTTCCTGACTAATTTTCCTAAATCACTGCTTTTACGAGGTCAATATTTTTCCACAAACTAATGATCCACAATGTGATTTATTAAAGTATTATGGAAATTTGTCTCAAATCAGAAAGAGCCAAGATGTCCAACAATAGAGAATTATTAAGTACAACTAGATGAATCAATAATTATGCAGTCGTAAAGAACATAGTATAGAGAAAATTGATCTGAAGAAAATATTTTAACTTTATTAAATATAAAGAAAAGCATGAAACAAGCCACCTGGCAGTAAGTACAAATTCTATAAAAAGAAGTAAATATTCATTGACTCAGAATTTTTGCTTCTTGGCATTCATCTAAGAAAATACTAAAGAATGAGTGCAAAGATTCCAAGTTCATTTCACATAAGAATTTTTAAAATTTTTATATTTTCCTGTATATTCCTATATTTAAAAACACATTAAAAAAGAAGAAAGTTCTTTTTTTAATATAAATTTATTTATTTTAATTGGAGGCTAATTGCTTTACAATATTGTAGTGGTCTTGCCATACATTGACATGAATCCACCACGGGTGTACATGTATTCCCCATCCTGAACCCCCCTCCCACCTCCTTCCCCATCCCACCCCTCTGGGTCATCCCAGTGCGCCAGGCCCGATCACCCTGTCTCATGCATCAGACCTGGACTGGTGATTCATTTCACATCTGATAATATACACGTTTCAATGCTGTTCTTCCAAATCATCCCACCCTCGCCCTCTCCCACAGAGTCCAAAAGACTGTTCTATACATATGTGTCTCTTTTGCTGTCTCGCATGAAGGGTTATCATTACCATCTTTCTAAATTCCATATATATGTGTTAGTATACTATATTGGTGTTTTCTTTCTGGTTTACTTCACTCTGTATAATAGGCTCCAGTTTCTTCCACCTCATTAGAACTGATTCAAATGTATTCTTTTTAATGGCTGAGTAATATTCCATGGTGTATATGTACCACAGCTTTCTTATCCATTTGTCTGCTGATGGACATCTAGGTTGCTTCCATGTCTTGGCTATTATAAACAGTGCTGCAATGAACATTGGGGTACATGTTTCTCTTTCAATTCTGGTTTCCTCAGTGTGTATTCCCAGCAGTGGGATTGCTGGGTCATATGGCAGTTCTATTTCCAGTTTTTTAAGGAATTTCCACAGTGTTCTCCATAGTGGCTGTACTAATTTGCAATCCCACCAACCGTGTAAGAGGGTTCCCTTTTCTCTACACCCTCTCCAGCATTTATTGCTTGTAGACTTTTGGATAGCAGCCATTCTGACTGGCGTGAAATGGTATCTCATTGTGGTTTTGATTTGCATTCCTCTGATAATGAGTGATGTTAAGCATCCTTTCATGTGTTTGTTAGCCATCTGTATGTCTTCTTTGGAGAAATGTCTGTTTAGTTCTTTGGCCCATTTTTTCATTGGGTCATTTATTTTTCTGGAATTGAGCTGCAGGAGTTGCTTGTATTTTTTGAGATTCTTTCTGAGTTGTTTCATTTGCTATTATTTTCTCCCATTATGAAGGCTGTCTTTTCACCTTGCTTATAGTTTCCTTTGTTGTGAAAAAGCTTTTAAGTTTCATTAGGTCCCATTTGTTTAGTTTTGCTTTTATTTCCAATATTCTGGGAGGTGGGGCATAGACAATCCTGCTGTGATTTATGTCGGAGAGTGTTTTGCCTATGTTCTCCTCTAGGAGTTTTATAGTTTCTGGTCTTACATTTAGATCTTTAATCCATTTGAGTTTATTTTTGTGTATGGTGTTAGAAAGTGTTCTAGTTTCATTCTTTTACAAGTGATTGACCAGTTTTCCCAGCACAACTTGTTAAAGAGATTGTCTTTTCTCCATTGTATATTCTTACCTGCTTTGTCAAAGATAAGTTGTCCATAGGCATATGGTTTTATCTCTGGGCTTTCTATTTTGTTCCATTGATCTACATTTCTGTCTTTGTGCCAGTACTATACTCTCTTGATGACTGTGGCTTTGTAGTAGAGCCTGAAGTCAGACAGGTTGATTCCTCCAGTTCCATTCTTCTTTCTCAAGATTGCTTTGGCTATTTGAGGTTTTTTTTTGTATTTCCATACAAATTGTGAAATTATTTGTTCTAGTTCTGTGAAAAATACCATTGGCAGCTTGATAGGGATTGCATTGAATCTATAGATTGCTTTGGGTAGTATACTCATTTTCACTATATTGATTCTTTCAATCCATTAACATGGTATACTTCTCCATCTGTCTGTGTCCTCTTTGCTTTCACCAGTGTTGTATAGTTTTCTATATATAGGTCTTTTGTTTCTTTAGGTAGATATATTCCTAAGTATTTTATTCTTTTCATTGCAACAGTGAATGGAATTGTTTCCTTAATTTCTCTGTTTTCTCATTGTTAGTGTATAGGAATGCAAGCAATTTCTGTTTTAATTTTATATCCTGCAACTTTACTATATTAATTGATTAGCTCTAGTAATTTTCTGGTGGAGTCTTTAGGGTTTTCTATGTAGAGGATCATGTCACGTGCAAACAGTGAGAGTTTTACTTCTTCTTTTCCAATCTGGATTCCTTTTATTTCTTTTCCTGCTCTGATTGCTGTGGCCAAAACTTCAAAACCATGTTGAATAGTAGTGGTGAGAGTGGGGCACCCTTGTCTTGTTCCTGACTTTAGGGGAAATGCTTTCAATTTTTCACCATTGAGGATAATATCTGCTGTGGGTTTGTCATATATAGCTCTTATTATGTTGAGGTATGTTCCTTCTATTCCTGATTTCTGGAGGGCTTTTATCATAAGTGGATGTTGAATTTTGCCAAAGGCTTTCTCTGCATCTATTGAGATAATCATATGGTTTTTATCTTTCAATTTGTTAACGTGGTGTATTACATTGATTGATTTGTGGATATTAAAGAATCCTTGCATTCCCAGGATAAAGCCCACTTGATCATGATGTATGATCTTTTAAATATGTTGTTGGATTCTGTTTGCTAGAATTTTGTTGAGGATTTTTGCATCCATGTTCATCAGTGATGTTGGCCTGTAGTTTTCCTTTTTTGTGGCATCTTTGTCTGGTTTTGGTATTAGGGTGATGGTGGCCTCATAGAATGAGTTTGGAAGTTTACCTTCCTCTGCAATTTTCTGGAAGAGTTTGAGTAAGATAGGTGTTAGCTCTTCTCTAAATTTTTGGCAGAATTCAGGTGTGAAGCCGTCTGGTCCTGGGCTTTTGTTTGCTGGAAGATTTCTGATTACGATTTCAATTTCCATGCTTGTGATGGGTTTGTTAAGATTTTCTATTTCTTCCTGGTTCAGTTTTGAAAAGTTGTACCTTTCTAAGGATTTTTCCATTTCTTCCAAGTTGTCCATTTTATTGGCATATAGTTGCTGATAGTAGTCTCTTATGATCCTTTGTATTTCTGTGTTGTCTGTTGTGATCTCTCCATTTTCATATCTAATTTTGTCTGATTCTTCTCCCTTTGTTTCTTGATGAGTCTGGCTAATGGTTTGTCAATTTCATTTATCTTCTCAAAGAACCAGCTTTCAGCTTTGTTGATTTTTGCTATGGTCTCTTTTGTTTCTTTTGCACTTATTTCTGCCCAAATTTTTAATATTTCTTTTCTTCTACTAACTCTGGGGTTCTACATTTCTTCCTTTTCTAGTTGCTTTAGGTGTAGAGTTAGGTTATTTATTTGACTTTTTTCTTGTTTCTTGAGGTAAGCCTGTATTGCTATGAACCTTCCCCTTAGCACTGCTTTTACAGTGTCCAATAGGTTTTTGGTTGTTGTGTTTTCATTTTCATTCGTTTCTATGCATATTTTGATTTTTTATTTGATTTCTTCTGTGATTTGTTGGTTATTCAGCAGCGTGTTGTTCAGTCTCCATATATTGGAATTTTTAATAGTTTTCCTCCTCTAATTGACATCTAGTCTTACTGCATTGTGGTCAGAAAAGATGCTTGGAAATATTTCAATTTTTTTGAATTTACCAAGGCTACATTTATGGCCCAGGATGTGATCTATCTTGGAGAAGGTTCCGTGTGCATTTGAGAAAAAGGTGAAATTCGTTATTTTGGGGTGAAATGTCCTATAGATATCAATTAGGTCTGACTGGTCTATTCTATCATTTAAAGTTTGTGTTTCCTTGTTAATTTTGTTTAGTTGATCTATTCATAGGTGTGAGGGGGGTATTAAATTCTCCCACTATTATTGTGTTATTGTTAATTTCCCCTTTCATACTTGTTAGCATTTGCCTTACATATTGCGGTGCTCCTATGTTGGGTGCACATATATTTATAACTGTTATATCTTCTTCTTGGATTGATCCTTTGATCATTATGTAGTGTCCTTCTTTGTCTCTTTTCACAGCCTTTGTTTTAAAGTCTATTTTATCTGATATGAATATTGCTACTCCTGCTTTCCTTTGGTCTCTATTTGCATGGAATATAATTTTCCAGCCTTTCACTTTCAGTCTGTATGTGTCTGTTGTTTCGAGGTGGGTCTCTTGTAGACAGCATATATAGGGGTCTTGTTTTTGTATCCATTCAGCCAGTCTTTGTCTTTTGGTTGGGGCATTCAACCCATTTACATTTAAGGTAATTATTGATAAGTATCATCCCGTTGCCATTTACTTTGTTGTTTTGGGTTCGAGTTTATACACCCTTTCTGTGTTTCCTGTCTAGAGAAGATCCTTTAGCATTTGTTGGAGAGCTGGTTTGGTGGTGCTGAATTCTCTCAGCTTTTTTCTTCTCTGTAAAGCTTTTGATTTCTCCTTCATATTTGAATGAGATCCTTGATGGGTACAGTAATCTGGGCTGTAGGTTATTTTTTATCATCACTTTAAGTATGTCCTGTCATTCCTTTCTGGTCTGAAGAATTTCTATTGAAAGATCAGCTGTTATCCTTAATGGGAATCCCCTTGTGTGTTATTTGTTGTTTTTCCCTTGCTGCTTTTAATATTTGTTCTTTGTGTTTGATCTTTGTTAATTTGATTAACATGTGTCTTGGGGTGTTTTGTCTTGGGCTTATCCTGTTTGGGACTCTCTGGGTTTCTTGGACTTGGGTGATTATTTCCTTCCCCATTTAAGGGAAGTTTTCAACTATTATCTCCTCAAGTATTTTCTCATGGTCTTTTTGTCTTCTTCTTCTGGGACTCCTATGATTTGAATGTTGGGGTGTTTAACATTGTCCCAGAGGTCTCTGAGGTTGTCTTCATTTCTTTTAATTCTTTTTTCTTTTTTCCTCTCTGTTTTATTTATTTCTACCATTCTATCTTCTACCTCAGTTATCCTATCTTTTGCCTCCGTTATTCTACTGTTGGTTCCCTCCAGAGTGTTTTTTTTTTATCTCATTTATTGCATTATTCATTATATATTGACTATTTTTTATTTCTTCTAGGTCCTTGTTAAACCTTTCTTGCATCTTCTCAATCCTTGTCTCCAGGCTATTTATCCGTAACTCCAATTTGTTTTCAAGATTCTGGATCATTTTCACTCTCATTTTTCGGAATTCTTTATCATCTCTTCCTCTTTTGTTTGGTTTAGTGGGCATTTATCCTGTTCCTATACCTGCTGAGTATTTCTGTGCCTTTTCATCTTGTTTATATTGCTCTGTTTGGGGTGGTCTTTCTGGATTCTGGCCTCTTTATTGTGGAGGTTCCTCGTGGGTGGGGTTGGACAGGTGGCTTGTCAAGGTTTCCTTGTTAGGGAAGCTTGTGTCGGTGTTCTGGTGGGTGGAGCTGGATTTCTTCTCTCTGGAGTGCAACGAAGTGTCCTGTAGTGAGTTTTGAGATGTCAGTGGGTTTGGTGTGCCCTTGGGCAGCCTGTATATTGAAGCTCAGGGCTATGTTCCTGTGTTGCTGGAGAATTTGCATGGTATGTCTTTCTCTGGAAATTGTTGGCCCTTGGGTGGTGCTTGGTTTCAGTAAAGGTATGGAGGCATTTGATGAGCTCCTATCAATTAATGTTCCGTGGATTCAGGAGTTCTCTGGTGTTCTCAGGATTTGGACTTAAGCCTCCTGCCTCTGGTTTTCAGTCTTATTCTTACAGTAGCCTCAAGACTTCTCCATCTATACAGAACCAATGATACAACATCTAGGTTAATGATGAAAAGTTTCTCCACAGTGAAGGACACCCAGAGAGGTACACAGAGTTACATGGAGAAGAGAAGAGGGAGGAGAGGGATAGAGGTGACCAGGAGGAGAAGAGGGGGAATCAAAAGGGGAGAGAGCAAGCTAGCCAGTAATCACTTCCCTATGTGCTCTCCACAGTCTGGATCCCTCAGAGGTGTTCACAGAGTTACAGAGAGAAGAGAAGAGGAGGAAGGAGACAGAGATGGCCAGGAGGATAAAAGGGGGAATCAAAAGGAGAGAGACAGGTCCAGACAGTAATCAGTTCCCTAAGTGTTCAGCACACAAAGAGATTCACAGAGTTGGGTAGTGAAGAAAAGGGGGAGGGGGGAAACAGAGGTGACCTGGTGGAGAAAAAGGAGAGTCAAAAGGGGGAGAGAGCAATCAGGCCACTGATCTCACTCCCAAGTAAAAATGGGTACTGAATATTGGGTTCTTAAAGGTACAAAGTTGATAACAAATACAAAAAAGCAAAGATTACAAATCTAGAGTAGAGGTTAGATTCTCAAAAATACAATATTAAAAAAAAAGTCACAAAATTTATAAAATATATATATATTATAAAAATAATATGTATATATTATATATATATATGAAGTTTGCTTTAAAAATAGGGTCTTTTTTTTTTTTTGCAAGGTAATGCTGCTGCTGCTAAGTCGCTTCAGTCATGTCTGACTCTGTGTGACCCCATAGACAGCAGCCCACCAGGGTCCCCCATCCCTGGGATTCTCCAGGCAAGAACACTGGTGTGGGTTGCCATTTCCTTCTTCAATGCATGAAAGTGAAAAGTGAAAGTGAAGTCACTCAGTCATGTCCGACTCTTAGCGACCACATGGACTGCAGCCTACCAGGCTCCTCCATCCATGGGATTTTTCAGGCAAGAGTACTGGAGTGGCATGCCATTGCCTTCTCCAAGGTAATAGTAGGTTATTAAAATGAAAATTAAAGGAGTAATAGGGGACTTAAAAATAATTTTTTTTTTAATTAAAAAAATGATAATAGTGAAAATATATCTAGGACTTTCTCTGGAGCTGTTGAGGACAGTGTGGGGTCAATTCATTTTCAGATAGTTCCTTGGTCTGGCTTGTACTTCTCAAGGTCTATAGGCCCCTTCCTATGTAGTCGGTGCTAACTACACAGTTTTAATCTATTGCACCTGTCACTTCCAAAGCGGTTCCCTCTGTTTATTGTAGCTTCTTCTGTTTGCTGGTCTCTTCAGTGTCTAATTTCTGCTCTGATACAAGGGAGGCGGTGGTGGTCATTTTGAAAGGCTCACTTATTCAGTCGTGCTGTGGGGAGGGAGGAACACTGCAAACAAATATCACTAGTGTGTGCTCACAGTGATTCAGCCACACTGGATTTGCCCCCACTCATGGCGTGTGTGCTTTCCCAGTCTACACTGCTCAGGCCCTAGGTTGCTCTGCCAGGAATTGTCTGATGTGGGCCCTGGTTTTCATGCACTTCCCAGGTCTAGTTGCTCAGGTTCAGGTTCTCGGGTACTCCACAAAGGCGCAGACTTGGTTGGGCCTGTATTTTGCACCCATCCCAGGTCCGAGAAGCTCAAGCTACGTGCTTGGTGCGCGTAGTCGCCCCCAGTTGAAGGCTGCGACTTATCCCCTCCCCCATCCCAGCTGCTAGGTTTTCTGTGTGTACAATGGGTGTGCCTTCTCAGGTGTGCCGTGTGTCTCTTCTGGGGAGCTGATCTCTGGCTGCGACCCTCCTGGTGGATATCGTATCGACCATCCAGAATCCCAGGAAGTCTTGGTTAGCAACGAAGTCTGCTTGAAGTTTGGTAGATGATGCCTCTCTGGGGCCGAATGCCCCCTTCCGGCTCTGGCTGCCCTGGCCTGCCTGTCTCCGATGGGGGATGGGCCGGTCCACAGCAGGCTAGCTCTGCTCAGTCCTTTGTTCTGTGAGTGGGCCTGGCAGTGTCTTAGGTTAGGGCTTTTTGCAGGATAGCTATCCCACAGTCTGGGTTGCTATATCAAGCTAGTTCCCTCAGATTGCCCTCAGGGCATTCAGGCCTGGTCCTTACCCTAAGCAATGCAGCCCGTGCCTCCCTGTCCCGCCTCCGCTTGCTAGTGGGGGATGCGAGCGTCTGGGCTGCTGCTCGGCTGGGAGTTGCTGTTAGGCACGTAATCGGTGGGTTTTAATTATTTATTTATTTTTCCTCCTGGTTATTTTGCCCTCTGAGATTCCAAGGCTTGCCACAAACCCGCCGGAGAGACTGTTTCCTGGTGTTTGGAAACTTCTTTCTTTTTTAAGACTTCCTTCCCGGGATGGATCTCTGTCCCTACCTCTTTTGTCTCTCTTTTAATCTTTTATAGTTTGTCCTACCTCCTTTTGAAGACAATGGGCTCCCTCTCTGGGTGCCTGATGTCCTCTGCCAGCATTCAGAAGTTGTTTTGTGGAATTTGCTCGGCGTTCAAATGTTATTTTAATGAATTGGTGAGGGAGAAAGTGGTCTCCCCATCCTACTCCTCCACTATCTCAGAACCGCCTTGGTGTTCAAATGTTCTTTTAATGAATTGGTGAGGGAGAAAGTGGTCTCCCCATCTTACTCCTTCACTATCTCAGAACCACCTTCACACTTCTTTCTAATTGTGATATCCTAGGGTTTCCACTCTAGTTGTGCCTGGGGAATCTGCTTCAGTTGTGGCCAGGATGCCCCTCTGTCATTTTGGCCAGTGGTGCCTTTTCTTCTTACAGCCTAGGGCTCCTGTCAAATTGCAGTGGTGAGCTCAGTGTGCCTCTTGAGTTGCAGCAGGTGACTCAGGGTTTCTTTAGAGTTGTTATGGAGCCTCCTCTTGAGCTGCAATTGGGCAGATCCTCTGTAGTGGCGATCTGCAGGCTATCCCTGTCTAGTCGCATGTGCAGGTGGCTAATCTCTAGTTGTGGCATGGGGCTCCACTCTAATTGCAGTGAGGGTCCACTCTTTATTTTTCGTGCATTGGCTCCCCTCTAGTTGTCATTTGCAGACTCCTCTCTGGCTTTGGCAATGGTGCTCCTCTTTGCTTGTGGTAGATGGGTTCCTCTTTAGTTGGGTTACAGTGCTCTTCTCAAATTGTGATGGTGTTGTGATGAGAAGGGGTGCTTTTTCTAGTGGTGATGTGCAGGAGGACACTCTATAGTTGTGGAATGGGGGCCTCCTCTTTAGTTGTGGTATGGGGATTAATCTTTTGCTGTGGTAGAGTTCTCCTCTTGAACTGTGGTGGGGGAGTCTCCTCTTGGGAATCCTCTTTAGTTGCATCAGAGGGCTTGTGGCTCATCTTGTGTTTCAGTGGGGAACTCGGAGTTCGTCTTGAATTGCAGCAGGAAACTTGGTGTTCCTCTTGAGTTAAAACAGGGGAGTCAGGCCTCCTCTTGATTTGCATTGGGAAACTCAGGGGTCCTCTCAAGATGCTAAAGGGGAATTGTGCCTCATCTTGAGTTGCAGCATGGAGTTCGGTGTTTCTCTCGTGATGCAGCGGGAAACACAGGGTTTCTTTCAAGCTGCGATGGGAACCTCTGGGTTCCTCTTGAGTTGTGACAGGGAACTCGGGATTCATCTCATGCTGCTGGAGGGGAATCAGGTCTCATCCAAATGGAGGTGGGAAAATTGGGGTTATTCTTAAGTTTTGGTGGGAAATGCAGACTTCCTCTCTGGATGCGATGGGGACTTGGGTGTTCCTTTCAAGTTGCAACAGGGTCGTCAGGCATCCTCTCGAGTTGAGGTAGGGAACTTGGGTTTCCTCTCAATTTGCCACAGGGAAGTCTGGCCTCTTTCTAGTTGCAGGGGGTAAACTGGGGTTCCTCTCGAGTAGCAGCAGGGGAATAGGGTCTCCTCTCGAGTTGCTGCAGGAAACTTGGCCTTCCCCTCAAGAGGTGATGGGTATCTCGGGTCTCTGATTGAGTTGCAACAGGTGAGCCGGCCCTCCTCTCAAGTTGCGAGGGGGACCTCAATGTTTCTCTTGAGTGGCTGCAGGGGGATCAGGCCTCATCTCGAGATGAGGCGGAGACATGGTATTTTTCTCGAATTGGGGTGGGAAACTCAGATTCCTCTTGAGTTGCGACAGGGAATTCGGGATTCCTCTCGAGTTGCAATTTGGAACTCGGGATGCATCTCATTTCACTTGAGGGGAATAGGGCCTCATCTAGAGTTGAGGCAGGAAACTCAGGGTTTTCTTGGGAAACTTTAGTGTTCCTCTCAAGTTGCGAAGAGGATCTAGGGTTTCCTCTCAAGTTGTAACAGGGTAGTTGGGCCTCTTATTGATTGGAGGTGGGGAACTTGGGTTTCCTCTTGATTTGCAACAGGGGAGTCAGGCTCCTCTCAAGATGCAGGTGGGAACTCGGGGTTCCTCTCGAGTTACAGCAGGGAACTCGGGATTCTTCCTGAGTTGCGGCCAGAAACTTGGGCTTCCACACTAGTTGCCATGGGGATCTCTGGGTTCCTCTTGAGTTGGGGGGTACCCAGTGTTCTTCTGGACTTGTGGTGGGGCCCCCTTTTGAGTTGTCTTGGGGCAACTCGTCTCTAGCAGGGATGTGCAGGGTGGCTCCTGTCTTGTTGCAATGTTCTGAGGCTACTCACTTCTTTTATCATGGAACTTCTCTATCTTTGTGGTCGGGTTCAACTCTGTAGTTACGGTGGATTTGATTCTCTCTAGTGGTGGTGTGCAATCTTGTCTCTCCTTGTGATGTGAGGTTCATCTCTGTTAGCATCAGAGCATCTCCTCTCTATGTGTGACGTCCAGCAGGCTCCTCTCGAGTTGTGGTGAAGGACTCTTCTCGAAGTGTGGGGCTGTGTCTTCTCAGGTTGGGCTGTGGGTGGTTCTATGGCAGAGGTCCTCTCTAATTTTGGCACTAAGAGTTCCTCGCTAATATTAGAGGTATTGCTTCTCTCTAGTTGTGAGGGCCTCCACATGACTTACTTCAGGGAGCTCATCTCTATTTGTGGTAGAAGGGCTTCTCTCTAGGTGTGGTATCCTGGGGGCCTCCACTCTCATTGCGCCTGGGGAATCCACTTCAGTTTTGGCCGAGGAACCTCCCTGTCATTTTGTCCATTGGCGCCTTTTCTTGTTACAGCCTAGCGCTCCTGTCAAATTGTAGTGGCAAACTCATGGTGCCTCTTGAATTGCAGCAGGTGAGTTGGGGTTTCTTTAGAGCTCTTTAGAGTTCTTTAGAGTTGTTGTGTAGCCTCCTCTCTAGCTGCAGTGATGAAGATCCTCTATAGGAGCGATCTGCAGGCTGACCCTGTCTTGTTGCAATGTGCAGGAGACTTCTCTCTAGCAGCATGGAGCTCCACTCTAATTGCACTGAGGGACCACTCTTTATTTGCCATGGGTCTGCTCCCAGCTAGTTGTCATTTGCAGACTCCTCTCTAGCTGTGGCAATGGGGCCCCTCTTTACTTGTGCTCATGGGCTCCTCTTTAGTTGCAGTAGATTGCTCTTTTCAAATTGTGATGGGCGTGATGCCTCTCTGGTTTTGATGAGAATGCACCCTTTTTCTAGTTGTGACATGCAGGAGAATACTCTCTAGTTGTGGAAGGCGGGGCCTCCTCTTTAGTTATGGTATGGGGCTTCCACTCTTGTTGTGGTAGAGTTCTCTCAAATTGTGGTGAGGTATGCTCCTCTTGGGAATCCTTTGGAATTGCATTAGGGGGCTTGGGGCTCTTCTTGACCTTCAACGGGGTTCCTCTTGAGCATCTCAAGTTGAGGCAGGGAACCTGGGTTTATTCTAAAGTTGTAGCAGGAAACTTGGGTTTCCTCTCGAGTTGCGCTGGTGATCTCAGTGTTCCTCTTGAGTTGCCACAGGGTAGTAGCACATCTTCTGATGGTGCAAGGGGGAACTTGGAGTGCTTCTCGAGTTGCAGCTGGTGAGTCGTATCTCCTCTTGACTTGCAGCAGGTAACTCAGGGTTCCTCTTGTGTTGTGGCGGGAAACTTGATATTCCTCTCGAGCTGTGACAGGGATCTTGGTGTTCCTCTCAAGTTGCAACAGGTGAGTCAGGCCTCCTCTTGAATTGTGGCGGGAAATGCAGGTTTCCTTTTACATTATAATGGGGATCTCAGGTTTCCTCTCGAGTTGCATCAGAGAGTCAGGCCTCCACTCGAGTTGCAGTGGGAACTCATTGTTCCTCTCAAGTTGCAGTGCCAGACTCAGGGTTCCACTCCATCCATGGTGGAGAATTCAGAGTTCCTCTCAATTTGCGGGGGAACTCAGGGTTCCTCTCAACTTACGATGGGGCCTCCTCTCGAGTTGTCTTGCAGCAACTCATCTCTAGCAGGGATGTGCAGGATGGTTCCTGTCTTGTTGCAATGTCGGGTGGCAACTCACTAGTTTTGACATGGTACTTCTCTATCGTTGTTGTTGGGGTAAGCTGTAGTTGAGATGGGTTCGACTCTCTCTAGTGGTGGAGTGCAAGCTCCTCTCTACTTGTCGTTTGAGGTTCATCACTGTTAGCAGCAGAGCAGGTCCTCTCTACGTGTGATGTCCAGCAGGCTACTCTCGAGTTGTGGTGGAGGGCTCCTCTCAAGGTGCAGGGCTTTGTCCACTCTGGTGTGGTGTGGGTGACTCCATGGGGGTGGGGAGTCCTCTCTACTTTTGGTGCTAGGGGTTCCTCACTAATAGTAGTGGGGTTGCTTCTCTCTAGTTATGAGGGATTTCACTCGACTTACTTCAGTGAACTCTCTCTACTTGGAGCAGAAGGGCTTCTCTATGGTGTGATATCCTGGGGAGCTCCACTCCAGTTTTGCCATGGGGATCTGCTTCAGTTTTGTTTGGGAAATCCCTCTGTCATTTTAGCCTGTGACCCATTTTCTTGTTACAGCCTAGGGCTCTTGCAAATTGCAGCAGGAAACTCTGGGTGTTTCTTGAGTTGAAACAGGTGACTCAGGGATCTTTTAAAGTTGTGTTGGAGCCTCCTCTCGAGCTGCAGTGGGGCAGATCCTCTCTAGTAGTGATGTAGAAATTGGCCCATGTCTAATTGAAATTTGTGCGAGGCTTCTCTCTAGTTGCAGTATGGGGCTCCACTCTAATTGGAGTGAGGTTCCACTCTTAGTTGTGATGTGTCAGCTCCTCTCTAGTTGTCATTTGTAGACTCCTCTCTAGTTGTAGCAGGGAGGCTCCTCTTTAGTTCTGGTAATTGAGCTCCTCTCTAGTTGTGGTAGAGTGCTCTTCTCAAATTGTGAGGGAGTTGAATACTCTCCGGCTGTGCTGTGAAGGGGCGCTTTCTCTATTTGTAATGTGCAGGAGGTTACTCTTTAGTTGTGCTAGAGGGGGGCTTCCTCTTTAGTTGTGGCATTGGGCCTTCCTCTCTTGTTGCGGTAGAGTGCTCCTCTCGAATTGGTTTGGGATAGGCTCCTCTTGGGTATCCTCTGGAGTTGCATCAGGGGGCTTTGGGCTTGTCTCGAGTTGCGATGGGGAACTCGGGGTTCCTCTCGAGTCGCTGCAGGGGAATTAGCCCTTGTCTCTAGTTGAGGTGGGGAACTCGGTGTTCTTCTAGAGTTTTTGTGGAAACTTGGGGTTCATATTGAGGTGTGGCAGGAATCTCGGGGTTCCTCTCGAGTTGCAACAGGGGAGTCAGGCCGCCTCTCAAGTTTGTGGGGAACTCGGGTTTCTTCTCAATTTGCATCATGGGAGTTGGGCCTCATCTCGAGTTGAGCTGGGGAACTCGGGTTTCATCTCAAGTTGCGGGAGGGGACTCAGAGCTCCTCTCAAGTTGCAGTGGGAATTCAGTGTTCCTCTCAAGTTACAGTGTGGGATTCAGGGTTCCACTTGAGCCTTGGCGGGGAACTCGGGGTTCCTCTTGATTTGTGGGAATACTCAGTGTTCCTCTCAACTTTCGGTGGGGCCTCCTCTCAAGTTTTTTTTTGGGTGACACCTCTCTAGCCAGAATGTTCAGGTTGGCTCCTGTGTTATTTCAATGTCAGATGGCTACTCAGTAGTTTTAGCATGGGACTTCTCTATTGTTGTGGTCGGGGTCTACTCTGCAGTTGTGGTGGGTTAGATTCTCTGTAGTGGTGATGTTCAAGCTCCCCTCTCCTTTTGGTTTGAAGTTCATTTCTATTAGCAGCAAAGGGGCTCCTCTCTATGTGGGATGTCCAGCGGGCTCCTCTTTTGTTGTGGTGGATGGCTCCCCTCAAGGTGCGTGGCTGTGTCCTCTCTACTTGGGGGTGGGGTTGGCTCCATGAGGGAAGTCTTCTCTACCTTTTTGTGCTAGGGGTTCCTCACTAATACTAGTGGGATTGCTTCTCTCTAGTTGTGAGGAACTCCATTAGACTTACTTCAGGGAACTCATCTCTATTGCATCAGAAGGGCTTCTCTTTAGGTGTGACATGTTGGGGGTCTCCACTCTACTTGTCCAGGGATAATCCGCTTCAGTTTTGACCGGGGAGCCCCTCCGTCATTTTGGCCAGTGGCTCCTTTTCTTATTACAGCCTAAGGCTCCTGTCAAATTACAGCAGGGAACTCGGAGTGCCTCTTCAGTTTCAGCAGGTGACTCAGGATTCCTTTAGAGTTGTAATGGAGCCTCCTCTCGAGCTGCAATGGGTCAGATACCCTCTAGTAGCGATGCACAATCTGGACCTTGTCTATTTTAATGTGAGGGAGCCTCCTCTCTAGTTTCAGCATGAGACTCCAGTCTAATTTCAGTGAGGGCCCACTATTTACTTGTGGTGGGTCGGCTCCTCTCTAGTTGTCATTTGCAGACTCTTCTCTAGCTGTGACAGAGGGGCTCCTCTTTAGTTGTGGTAGTTGGGATCCTCTCTAGTTGTGGTAGCATGTGCTTCTTAAATTGTGATGAGGGTGACTCCTCTCTTTTTGTGATGAGAAAGGGTGCTTTTTCTATATCCAATGTGCAGTAGCCTACTCTGGAGTTATTGCAGGGGTCTCCTTTTTAGTTGTGGTATGGGGCTTCCTCTCTTGTTGCGGTAGAGAGCTAAGCTTCTTCTTGGGAATCCTCTGAAGTTGCATTAGTGGACTTGGGGGTTGTCTCAAGTTGCAATGGGGAACTTGGTGTTCCTCTTGAGTCGCTGCTGGGAATGGGGCCTCATCTCTAGTTGTAGTAGGAAACTCAGTGTTCATCTCATGTTGCCATGGGGACATTGGGGTTCACCTCGAGTTGCAACAGGGGAGTTAGGCCTCCTTTGGAGTTGTGAGGGGGAATTTTTGGTTCCTCTCGAGTTGGAGCAGTGGAGTTGGGCCTCTTCTTGAGGGGATCCTTCCCCTTGCAGCACGGAAATTGGGGATCCTCTTGAGTTGTGGTGGGAAACTCGGGGGTCCACTCGAGTTGTAGCAGTGCACTCAGAGGTCCTCTCGAGTTGCAGCGTGGGACTCAGTGTTCCATTCGAGCTGTGGCAGGGAACTAGGGGTTCCTCTCAAGTTGTGAAGGGGATTTCTGTGTTCCTCTCGAGTTGCAACAGGGGAGTCAGGCATTCTCTTGAGTTGATGTGGGGAACCCGGGTTTTCTGTCGAATTGCCACAGGGGAGTTGGGCCTCCTATCGAGTTGGGAGGGGGGATTTGGGGTTCCTCTGCAGTTGTGACAGGGGATTGTGCCTCCTTTCCAGTTGCAGAAGGGAACTCGGGGTTCCTCTCGAGTTGTGGAAGGAAATTCACGGTTCCTCTCGAGTTGCAGCAGGGTCTTAGAGCTTCTCTCAAGTAGAAGCCAGAACTGAATGTTCCTCTCGAGTTGCAGTGTGGGTCTCAGGGTTCCCCTCAGGCCATAGCAGGGAACTCGGGGTTCCTATCGAGTTGGGGGGTACTCAATGTTTCTCTTGATTTGCCTTAGGGACTTCTCTTGAGTTCTCTTTGGGCTATTCATTACAAGCAGGGATGTGCAGAATGACTCCTGTCTTGTTTCAATGTCGGGTGGTTACTCACTAGTTTTGGTATGAGACTTCTCTATTGTGGTCGGCGTCAACTCTGCAGTTGTGGTGGGTTCGATTCTCTCTAGCTATGGTGAGCAAGCTCCTCTCTACTTGTGGTGTGAGGTTCGTCTCTATTAGAAGAATAGGTGTTCCTCTATACATATGATGTCCAGTGGGTTCCTCTCGTGTTTAGGTGGAGGGCTCCTCTTGAGGTGTGGAGCTTTGTCCTCTCTGGTTAGGGTGTGTATGTCTCCACAGGAGATATCCTCTCTAATTCTGGTGCTAGGGTTTCCTCATTAATATTAATGGAATTGCTTGTCTCTAGTTGTGAGGGACTCCACTCGGCATACTTCAGGGAGCTGATCTCTATTTGCGGCAGAAGGGCTTCAATCTAGGTGTGATATCCTGGAGGATACAATTCTAATTTTCCCTGGGGAATCCACTTCAGTTTTGGCCGGGGAGCCCCTCCATCATTTTGGCCAGTGGCTCCTTTTCTTATTACAGCCTAAGGCTCTTGTCAAATTGCAGCAGGGAACTCAGGATGCCTCTTGAGTTGCAGCAAGTGACTCGGGGTTCCTTTAGAGTTGTGGTGGAGCCTCCTCTCGAGCTGCAGTGGGCAGATCCTCTCCAGTAACGATATGCAGGCTTGACCCTGTCTAGTTGCAATGTGTGGGAGGCTACTCTCTAGTTGCAGCAGGGGGATCCACTGTAATTGCAGTGAGGGCCCACTCTTTATTTATGGTGGGTTTTCTCCTCTTTAGTTGTCATTAGGAGACTCCTTTTTAGTTGTGAAAGGGGGGGCTCATCTTTACTTGTGGTAGGTGGTCTCCTCTCTAGTTGCAGTAAAGTGCTCTTCTCCAATCGTGAGGGGGGAGACTCCTCTCTGGTGATAAGTAGGGGAGCTTTTACTAGTTGTGATGTGCAGGAAGCTACTCTCTATTTGTGGCAGTGGGGGGCTCCTCTATAGTTGTGGTATGGGGCTTCCTCGCTTGTTGCAGAAGAGTGCTACTCTAGAATTGTGGTGGGGTAGACTCCTGTTGGTAATCCTCTGGCATTACATCAGGGGCTTGGGACACGTCTTGAGTTGCGACGGGGACCTTGGTGTTCCTTTCGAGTCATTGCAGGGAAATCGAGCCTCCTCTAGATTTGAGGCAGTGAACTCGGGTTTCTTTTCAAGTTGCGGCAGGAAATCGAGGTTCCTCTTGAGTTGCCTCGAGGATCTTGGTGTTCCTCTCAAGCTGTAAAGAGAAGTTGGGCCTCCTCTTGAGTTACTAGGGGGGAAACTTGGGGTTCATCTCGAGTTGCGATGGTGATTTAATTTTTCCTCTCGAGTTGCAGCAGGGGAGTCAGGCCACCTCTCAAGTGGCAGCAGGGAACTTGGGGTTCCTCTAGAGTTGAGGCAGGAAACTGGGGGTTCCTCTCAAGTTGCAGCAGGGGTCTCAGGGTTCCACTCGAGATGATACAGAGAACTCGAGGTTCCTCTCAACTTGGGGGGGGGGGAGGAGGTTACAGGAGTTCCTCTCGACTTGCAGTTGGGCCTCCTCTCAACTTTTCTTGGGTTGACTCCTGTCTAGCAGGAATATGCATGGTGGCTCCTGTCTTGTTGCAATGTTGGGTGGCTACTCACTAACTTTGGCATGGGATTTCTCTATCATTGTGGTCGGGGTCAACTCTAGTTGTGATGAGTTTGTTACTCTCTAGTTGTGGTGTGCAAGCTCCTCTCCACTTGTGGTGTGAGGTTCGCTTCTATTAGCAGCAGATGCATTCCTCCCATGTGTGATGTACAGCTGGCTTATCACGAGATGTGGTGGAGGGTTCCTCTCAAGGTGAGGGTGAGGGGCTGTGTCCTCTCTGTTTGGGGTGTGGGTGGCTCCAAGGGGGAGGTCCTCTCTTGGTTTGGGGCTAGGGGTTCCTCACTAACATTAATGGGATTCCTGCTTTCTAGTTGTGGGGGACTCCACTCGACTTACTTCTGGGAGCTCGTCTCTATTTGCAGCAGAAGGGATTTTCTCTAGGTGTGATATCCTGGGGGACACCACTCTAGTTGTGCCTGGGGAATCTACTTCAGTTTTGGCCAGGGAGCCCCTCTGTCATTTTGGCCAGTGGCTCCTTTCCTGGTTACAGCCTAGGGCTCCTGTCAAATTGCAGCCAGGAACTCGGGGTGACACTTGAGAGGCAGCAGGTGACACGGGCTTCCTATAGAGTTGTGATGGAGTCTCCTCTCAATCTGCAGTGGGGCCGATCCTCTCTAGTTGTGATGTGCAGGAGACTACACTCTAGTTTCCACGTGGGGTTCCACTCATATTGCAGTGAGGGTCCACACTTCATTTCTAGTGGGTCAGTTCTTCTCTGGTGGGTCAGTTGCTGTTTGTAGACTCTGCTCTAATTTTGCCAGGGGGGCTCCTCTTTACTTGTATTAGGTGGGCTTCTCTCTAGTTGTGGTAGAGTGCTCTTTTCAAATTGTGAGGCAGGGTGACTCCTCTCTGGTTGTGATGAGAAGGGCCTCTTTTTCTATTGGCAATGTGCAGGAAGCTACTTTCTAGTTGTGGCAGGGGGGCCTCCTCTTTAGTTGTGTTGTGGGGCTTCCTCTTTTTGCAGTAGAGTGCTCCTCTCGAATTTTACTGGGGTAGGTTCCTCTAGGGGCTCCTCTGGAGTTGCTTCAGGGGGTTTGGGTCTCGTCTCAAGTTGCAATGAGTAACTTGGTGTACCTCTCAAGTTGCTCCTGGGGAGTCAGGCCTCCTCTCGAGTTGAGGTGGGGAACTCCGGTTTCTTCTCAAGTTGCAGCAGGGGAGACAGGCCTCCTCTTGAGCTGCACTGGGACAGGTCCTCTCTAGTAGCAATGTGCAGGCTTTCCCCTGTCTAGCTGCCATGTGCAGGAGGCTACTCTCTAGTTGTGGCATAGATCTCTACTCTAATTGCAGTGAGGGTCCACTCTATTTGTGGGCAGACGGCTCCTCTCTAGTTGTTGTTTGCAGACTCCTCTCTAGTTGTGGCAGGGGGCCTCATCTTTAGTTGAGGTAGTTGGGCTCCTCTCTAGTTATGGTAGAGTGCTCTTCTCATATTGTGAGTGGGGTGACACCTCTCTGGTTGTGATGAGATGGGGTGCTTTTTCTAGTTGTAATATTCAGGAGGCTACTCTATAGTTGTGGTGGGGGCTATTCTTATTTGTGATATGGGGATTCCTCGCTTGTGGTGGTAGAGTGCTCCTCTCGAATAGTGGTGGGGTAGGCTCCTCTTAGGAATCCTCCGGGGTTGCATCTGGGGGCCTGGGGCTCATCTGGAGTTGCAACAGGGAACTTGGGATTCCTCTCGCCTTGCAGCAGGGGACTCAGAACTCCTATCTAATTGCAGTAGGAATTCAATGTTCCTCTTGAGTGGCAGCACAGGACTCAGGATTCCACTCGAGCTGTGGTGGGGAACAAAGTGTTCCTCTCGAGTTGCAGTCATACTCAGGATTTCTTTCAACTTGTGGTGGGGCTTCCTCTTGAATTGTCTTGGGGTGAATCTTCTCTAACAGAGATGTGCAGGGTGGTTCCTGTCTTGTTGCAGTGATGGGTGGCTACTCACTAGCTTTGGCATGGGACTTTTCTATCATTGTTGTTGGGATCAACTCTGTAGTTGTGGTGGGTTCAAATCTCTCTAGTGGTGGTGTGCAAGCTCCTCTGTACTTTTGGAGTGAGGTTCATCACTACTAGAAGCAGGGGGGCTCCTCTTGATGTGTGATGTCCAGCAGGCTCCTTTTGAGTTGTGGTGGAGAGTTCCTTTTGAGATCCGGGGCTGTGTCCTCCCTGGTTGGGGTGTGGGTGACTCCAGGAAGGATGTCCTCTATAATTTTGGTGCTAGGGGTCTCTCACTAATTCTAGTGGGATTACTTCTCTCTAGTTGTGAGGGACTCCTCTTGCATTAATTCAGGGAGCTTGTTTCTATTTGCGGCAGAAGGGCGTCTCTCTAGGTGGATATCTTGGGGGTCTCCACTCTACTTGTCCCGGGGGATCCGCTTCAGGTTTGGCCGGCGAGAGCCTCCATCCTTTTGTCCAGTGTCCTCTTTTCTTGTTAAAGCTTAGGGCTCCTGTCAAATTGCAGCTGGGAACTCATGGTGCCTCTTGAATTGGAGCAGGTGACTCGTGGTTCCTTTAGAGTTGTGATGGAGCCTCCTCTCGAGGTGCAGTGGGCAGATACTCTCCAGTAACGATGTGTAGGTTTGCCCCTGTCTAGTTGCAATGTGCGGGGGCTATTCTTTAGTAGCAGCTGGGGCGTCACTCTAATTGCAGTGAGGCTCCACTCTTTGTGGTGGCTCATCTCCTCACTACTTGTTTTGTGCAGACTCCTCTCTCATTGTAGCACAGAGGTTCCTCTTTAGCTGTGGTAGTTGGACTCCTCTCTGGTTGCAGTAGAGTGATCTTGTCAAGTTGTTAGCGAGGTGACTCCTCACTGATTGTGATGAGAAATGTCACTTTTTCTAGTTGGGATGTGCAGGAGGCTACTTTCTAGTTGTGGCAGGGGGTGCCTCCTCTTTAGTTGTGGTATGGGCTTCCTCTCTTGTTGCAAAGGATTGCTACTCTTGAGTTGTGGTGAGGTTGGCTACTCTTGGGAATCCTCTGGAGTTCCCTGAGGAGGCTTGGGCCTCGTCTTGAGTCGTGACAGGGAACTCAGTGTTCCTCTTGAGTCCCAGGAGGGGAATTAGGCCTCATCTCCAGCTGTGGGGAACTTGGGGTTCTTCACGAGTTGCTGTGGGTAGCTTCAGGTTCCTGTTGAGTTGCATTGGGGATCTCAGGGTTCCTCTACATTTGCAACAGGGGAGTCAGGCCTCCTCTCAAGTTGAGGCAGGGAACTCGGGGTTCCTCTTGAGTTGCAGCATGGGAGACAGGCCTCATCTCAAGTTGAGGGAGAACTTGGGGTTCTTCTCGAGTTGCTGCAGGAAACTCAGGGTTCCTCTCAAGTTGCAACAGGGGAGAAGGGCCTCCTCTCGAGTTGAGGGGGGAAGCACGGTGTTCCTCTCGAGTTGCAGCAGGGAAATCAGAGCTCCTCTTGAATTGCAGTGGAAACTCAGTGTTCTTCTCGAGTTGTGGCACAGGACTCAGGGTTCCTCTCAAGCTGTGGCATGGAACTCGGGTTCCTCTCGAGTTGGGGGGTACTCAGTTCCTCTTTACATGCAGTGGGGGCCTCATTTAGTATTCTCTTGGCGACTCTTCTCTAGGAGAGATGTGTTGCATGTCTCCTGTCTTGTTGCCATGTCAGCTGGCTACTCACTAGTTTTGGCATAGGACTTGTCTATCGTTGTGGTCAGGGTCAACTCTGTAGTTGTGGTGGTTTTGATTCTCTCTAGTGGTGGTGTGCAAGCTCCTCTCTTCTTGTGGTGTAAGGTTTGTCTCTATTAGCAAAAGAGGGGCTTCTCTCTACTTGTGAAGTCCAGTGGGCTCCTCTCAAGTTGTGGTGTAGCTCCTCTTGAGGTGAGTCTGTGTTCTCTCTGGTTGGCCTGTGAGTGGATCCACGGGGGAGGTCCTATACTTTTGGTGCTATGGGTTCCTCACTAATATTAGTGGGATTGCTGCTGTCTAGTTGTGAGGGCCTCCACTCGACTTATTTCAGGAAGCTCGTCTCCATTTCAGGCAGAAGGTCTTCTTTCTAGGTGTGATATCCTGTGGGACTCCAATCTAGTTGTGCCCAGGGAATCTGCTTCCATTTTGACTGTGGAGCTCCTCTGTCATTTTGTCCAGTTGCCCCTTTCTTGTTCCAGCCCAAGGATCCTGTCAAATTGCAGTGGGGAATTCGGGGTTCCTTTTGAGTTGCATCATGTGACTCGGGGTTCCTTTAGAGTTGTGGTGGAGACTCCTTTCGACCTCCAGTGGAGCAGGTCCTCTCTAGTAGTGATGTGTCTAAGTGCAATGTGTGGGAGGCTACTCTCTAGATGCGGCCTGGGGTTCAACTCTAATTTCAGTGAAGGTCCACTCTTCATTTGGTGTGGGTCAGCTCCTCTCTAATTGTCATTTGCAGCCTCCTTTCTAGTTGTGGGAGGGTTCTCCCCTTTAGTTGTGGTAGTTGGACTCCTCTTTAGTTGCCGTAGAATGCTCTTCTCAAATTGGGAAGGGGGTGACTCCTCTATGGTTGTGATTAGAAGGGGCGATTTTTCCAGTTGTGATGTGCAGGAAGCTACTTTCTTTGTGGCAGCTGAGGTATCCTCTTCAGTTGTGGTATGAGGCTTCCTCTCTTCTTGCAGATATGTGATCATCTGGCATTGTGGTGGTGTAGGCTCCTCTTGGGAATCCTCTGGAGTTGCACCAGGGTGCTTGTGGCTCACCTCGAGTTGGGACAGGGAACTTGGGTTAGCTTTCGAGGCATTGGACAAGGATTGGACCTCATCTCAAGATGAGGCAGGAAAATTGGTGTTCTTCTTGACTTGCGGTGGGAATCTTGGGGTTCCTCTCAAGTTGATCCAGGGGAGTCAAGCCTCCCCTCGAGTTAAGGCAGGGAACTTGGATTATTCCTCGAGTTGCAACAGGAGAGTCAGACCTCCTCTCGTGGTGCGAGAGGAAACTCGGGGTTCCTCTTGAGTCGATACAGGGGAATCAGGCCTTATCTCGAGTTGAGGGGGAACTGGGTTCTTTCAAGTTGTGACAGGGATCTCAGGATTCCTTTCGAGTGGCAACAGGGGAGTCAGGACTCCTCTCGAGTTGAGGTGGGGAACTAATGTTTCCTCTCAAGTTGCTGCAGGGGAGTTGGGCCTCCTCTAGAGTTATAGCAGAAATTTGGGTTCCTTGCTAGTTGTTGCTGGAAACTCGGGGTTTCCTCTAGAGTTGCCCCAGGGGACTCAGAGCTCCTCTCAAAGTGCAGCAGGAAATCAGTGTTCCTCTGGAATTGCAGAGCAGGATGCAGGATTCCATTGGAGTCGTGGCAGGGAAATCGGGGTTCTTCTTGAGTTTGGCTGCTACTCAGTGTTCCTATTGACTTGTGGTGGAACCTCCTTTTGAGTCCTCTTGGGTGACTCATCTCTAGCAGGGATGTGAAGGGTGGCTCCTCTCTTGTTGCAATGATGGGTGGCTGTTCACTAATTTTGGCAAGGGTCTACTCTCTCATTGTCGGGGTCAACTCTGTAGTTGTGGTTTTGATTCTCTCTAGTGGTGGTGTGCAAGCTCCTCTCTCCTTGTGGTGTGAGGTTCTTCTGTGTTAGCAGGAGAGTGGCTCCTCTCTCTGTATGATGTCCAGCAGGCTCAACTCAGTTGTGGTGGAGGGCTTCTCTTGAGGGGCGATGCTGTGTCCTCTCTAGTTGGGGTGCGAGTGGCTCCACAGGGGAGGCACTCTCTACTTTTGGTGCTATGGGTTCCTAACTAATATTAGTGGTATTGTTGCTCTCTAGTTGTTGAGGGCCTCTACATGACTTACTTCAGGGAGCTCATCTCCATTTGAGTCAGAAGGTCTTCTCTCAAGGGGCACTCCACTCTAGTTATGCCTGGGGAATCCGCTCCAGTTTTGTCTGGGGAGCCTTTCTGTATTGTTGCTCTCTAGTTGTTGAGGGCCTCTACATGACTTACTTCAGGGAGCTCGTCTCCATTTGAGTCAGAAGGTCTTCTCTCAAGGGGCACTCCACTCTAGTTATGCCTGGGGAATCCGCTCCAGTTTTGTCTGGGGAGCCTTTCTGTCATTTTGTCCAATTGACCCTTTTCTTGTTCCAGCCTACGGATCCTGTCAAATTGCAGTGGGTAAATCGGGGTGCCTCTTGAGTTGCAGCAAGTGACTCAGGGTTCCTTTAGAGTTGTGGTGGAGACTCCTCTCAACCTCCAGTGGGGCAGGTCCCCTCTAGCAGCGATGTGCAGGCTGACTCCTGTCTAGTTGTAATGTGTGAGAGGCTACTTTCTTGTTGGGGCATGGGGTTCAACTTTAATTGTAGTGAAGGTCCACTCTTTATTTGCTGTGGGCCGGCTCCTCTCTAGTTGTTGTTTGCAGCTTCCTTTCTAGTTGTGACAAGGAGGCTTCTCTTTAGTTGTGGTAGTTGGGCTCCTCTTTAGTTTGGTAAGTTGCTTTTCTCAAAGTGGGAGGGGAGTGACTCCTCTATTGTTGCGATTAGAAGGGGCTATTTTTCTAGTTGCGATGTGCAGGAGGCTACTCTCTAATTGTGGCTGCTGGGGTTCATCTTCAGTTGTGGTATGAGGCTTCCTCTCTTGTTGTGGTAGAGTGATCATCTCGAATTGTGATGGCGTAGGCTCCTATTGGGAATTCTCTGGAGTTGCATCAGGGGGCTTGGGGCTCATCTCCAGTTGGGATGGTAAAATCGGGTTAGCTCTCAAGTCACAGCAAGGCAATCAGTCCTTATCTCAAGTTGAGCGGGAACTTGGGGTTCTTTTGAGTTGTGGCAGGAAACTCAAGGTTCCTCTAGAGTTGCTACAGGAGAGTCAGGATTCCTCTCGAGTTGAGGTGGGGAACTGTGTTTCCTCTAGAAATGCAGCAGGGGTGTCAGTCCACTTCTTGAATTGCAGTGGAAACTTGGGGTTCCTCTCTAGTTGTGGCTGGCACTTGAGGTTTCCACTAGAGTTGCCTCAGGGGACTCAGAGCACCTCTCGAAGTGCAGCGGGAATTCAGTGTTCCTCTGGAGTTGCAGCGCAGAATGCAGGATTCCACTCAAGTCATGGCGGGGAACTCAGAGTTCTTCTTGAGCTTGGTTGGTACTCAGTGCACCTCGTGATTTGTGAGATCTCTTGGGGCGACTCATCTCTAGCAGGGATGTTCAGGGTGGCTCCTCTCTTGTTGCAGTGACAGATGGCTGCTCACTAGTTTTGGCAAGGGACTACTCTATCGTTGTGCTTGGGGTCAACTCTGTAGTTGTGGGGGTTACAATTCTCTCTAGTGGTGGTGTGCAAGCTCCTCTCTCCTTGTGGTGAGAGGTTCATCTGTATTAGAAGAAGAGGGGCTCCTCTTGGCATGTGATGTCCAGTGGGCTCCTCTCAAGTTGTGGTGGAGGGCTCCTCATGAGGTTCGAGGCTGTGTCCTCTCTGGATGGGGTCTGTGTGTCTCCACGGAGGAGGTCCTCTCTACTTTTGGAGCTATGGGTTCCTCACTAATATTAGTGGGATTGCTGCTCTCTAGTTGTGAGTGCTTGCACTCGACTTACTTCAGGGAGCTCATCTCTACTGAAGGTAGAAGGTCTCTCTAGGTGTGATATCCTGGGGGAACACCACTCTAGTTGTGCCTGGGGAATCCAATTCAGTTTTGGTCGGGGAGCCCCTCCATCATTTTGTCCAGGGGCCCCTTTTCTTGTTACACTCTAGGGATCCTATGAAACTGCAGCAGGGAACTTGGGGTTCCTTGAGTTGCATCATGTGACTTGAGGTTCCTTTAGCATTGTGGTGGAGACTCCTCGTGAGCTGCAGCAGGGAAAATCCTCTCTGGTAGCAATGTGCAGCCTGGTCCCTGTCTAAGTGCAATGTGCATGAGGCTACTGTCTATTTGCAGCATGGACTCCACTCTAGTTGCAGGGGTGTCTGCTCTTTATTTGTGGTGGGTTGGCTCCTCTCTAGTTGTTGTTTGCAGACTCCTCTCTAGTTGTGACACTAGGGCTCTTTAGTTGTGGTAGGTGGGCTCCTCTCTAGTTGCGGTAGTGTGCTCTTCTCAAATTATGAGTGGGTGACTCCTCTCTGGTTATGATGAGAAGGGGTGCTTTTTCTAGTTGTGATGTGCAGGAGGCTACACTCTAGTTGTGGCGGGGGGTCGTCCACATTAGTTGTGTATTGGGGTTCCTCTCCTGTTGCAGTAGAGAGCTCTCAAATTTTAGTGGGATAGGCTCCTCTTGGGAATCCTCTGGAGTAGCATTAGGGGGTTTAGGGCTCATCTCGACTTGTGAAGGGGAACTCGGGTTTCCTACTGAGTCGCTGCAGGGGAATCGGTTCTCATCGCAAGTTGAGGAGTAGAACTTGGGGTTCTTCTCGAGTTTCGATGTGAACCTTGGGGTTCCTCTCGAGTTCTGACGGGGATCTCGGGGTTTCACTCCAGTTGCAACAGGCTAGTCAGGCCTCCTCTAGATTTGAGGCAAGGAACTCAGATTTCCTCTCGAGTTGCAATAGGTGATTCAGGCCTCCTCTCTAGTTATGAGGGGGAACACAGGGTTCATCTCACATTGCAGCAGGGGAGTCGGGCCTCCTCTCGAGTTGAGGTGGGGAACTCGGGTTTCCTCTCGAGTTGTAACAGAGGAGTCGGGCCTCCTCTTAAGTTGTCTTGGGGTGACTCGTTTCCAGAAGGGATGTGCAGGGTGGCTCTTGTTGCAATGTCAGGTTCCTACTCACTAGTTTTGGCAAAGGATTTCTCTATTTTGAGGTCGGGGTCAACTCTGTAGTTGTGATGGGTTAGATTCTCTCTAGCTGTGGTGTGCATGCTGCTCTCTACTTCTGGTGTGAGGTTCGTCGCTATTAGCAGCAGAGTGACTCCTCTCTATGTGTGATGTCCAGCGACTTCCTCTTGAGTTGCTGTGGAGGGCTCTTCTCAAGTTGCAGGACTGTGTCCTCTCTGATTGGGGCGTGAGTGGCTCCATGAGGGAGGTCTTTTGTACTTTTGGGGCTAGGGATTCCTAACTACTATAAGAAAGATTGCTTCTTTTTAGTTGTGAGGGTCTACATTCCACTTAATTCAGAGAGCTCGTCTTTATTTACTGCACAAGGACTCCTGTCTAGGTGTGATACCTTGGGGGAGTCCACTCTACTTGTGCCGATAAATCCGCCTCAGTTTTGCCCAGGGATCCCTTCCAAAATTTTGGCCAGTGGTCCCTTTTCTTGTTACAGCCTAGGGTTCCTGTCAAATTGCAGTGGGGAACTCGAGGTGCCTCTTGAGTTGCAGCATGTGACTCGGGGTTCCTTTAGAGTTACAGTGGAGTCTCCTCTCAAGCTGCAGTGGAGCAGATCCTTTCTAGTGGCAATGTGCATACTAGCCCCTGTGTAGTTGCAATGTGCAGGAGGCTACTGTCTAGTTGTGGCATGGGACTGAACTCCAATTGCAGTGAGGGTCCACTCTTTATTTGTGTTGTGTTGGCTCCTCTCTAGTTGTCGTTTGCAGACTCCTTTCCAGCTGTGGCATGGGTGCTCCTCTTTAGCTGTGATAGATGGGCTCCTATCTGGGAGAGGGAGAGTGCTCTTCTCAAATTGTGAGTGAAGTGAATCCTCTCTCGTTGTGATTAGAACAGGAGCTTTTCCTAGTTGCGATGTGCAGGAGACTACTCTCTAGTTGTGTTAAGGGAGGGGCCTCCTCTTTTGTTTTAGTATGGAGCTTCCTCTCTTGTTGCTGTAGAGTGCTGCTCCCGAATTGTGGTGGGGAAGTCTCCTCTCGGGAATCCTCTGGAGTCTCAGCAGGGGGCTTGGGGCTCGTCTCGAGTTTCGACAGGGAAGTTGGGGTGCCTCTTGAGTAGTTGCAGGGGAATCAGGCCTCATCTCGAGTTGAGGCGGGGAACTCTGGGGTTCTTCTCGAGTTGTGATGGGGATCTCAGGTTTCCTCTCCAGTTGCAGCCTTTTAGTCAGACCTCCTCTGGAGTTGAGGTGGGGAACTCAGGGTTCCTCTCAAGTTACTGAAGGGGAATCAGACCTCCTCTCAAGTTCAGGTGGGGAATTGGGGATTCTTCTCAAGCTCTGGTGGGGAACTCAGGGTTCCTCTCGAGTTGCACAGGGGAGTCAGGGCTCCTCTTGAGTTGAGGTGGAGAACTCTTGTTTTCTCTCAAGTTCTAACAGGGGAGTCAGGCCTCCTCTCGAGTTGCAAGGGTGAACTCAGGGATCCTCTTGAGTTGCAATGGGGATCTTGGGGCTCCTCTCGAGTTGCAGCCTTTTAGTCAGGCCTCTTCTGGACCTGAGGCAGGGAACTTAGGGTTCCTCTCAAGTCGCTGAATGGGAATTGGACCTCCTCTTGAGTTTAGGCGGGGAACTGAGGCTTCTTCTCGAGCTGTGGTGGGAAACTCAGGGTTCCTCTCAAGTTGCACAGGGGAGTCAGGCCTTCTCTCGAGTTGTGAGAGGGAACTCAGGGTTCCTCTTCAGTTGCAACAGGGGAGTCGAGCCTCGTCTCAAGTTGCAGCGGGGAAGCTGGTGTTCCTTTCAAGTTGCAGTGCGGGACTCAGGGTTCCACTCGAGCTGTGGCAGGGAACTCGGGGCTCCTCTAGAGTTGTTGGGTTACTCAATGTTCTTCTCAACTTGCAGTGGTGCCTCCTCTCGAGTTGTCTTGGGGTGATTCTTCTCTAGCAGGGATGTGCAGAGTGGCTCCTGTCTTGCTGCAACGTGCAGTTGGCTACTCTCTAGTTGCAGCATGGGGCTCCACTCTAGTTGTAATGAGGTCCACTCTTTATTTGTGGTGGGTCAGCTCCTCTCTAGTTGTCGTTTGCAGACTCTTCTCTAGTTGTGGCAGGGGCGCTCCTCCTTAGTTGTGGCAGGGGTGCTCCTCTCTAGTTGCAGCAGAATTCTCTTCTTGTGATGGGGATGACTCCTCTCTGCTTGTGATGAGAAGGGACATTTTTCTAGTTGTGATGTGCAGGAGGCTACACTCTCCTTGTGGCAGTGGGAGTCCTTTTTAATTGTAGAATGGTCTCTTTGCTGGAGCAGCCGTGAAGAGAGACCCCATGTCCGAGGTAAGAGAAACGCAGGTAAGACGGTAGGCGCTGAGAGAGGGGACCAGGGGCAGACAGACTGAAACTACAGTCATGGACAACTAGTCAATCTGATCACATGGACCACAGCCTTGTCTAACTCAATGAAACTAAGCCATGCCATATGAGGCCACCCAAGACAGACGGGTCATGGTGGAGAGGTCTGATAGAATGTGGTCTACTGGAGAAAGGAATGGCAAACCACTTCAGTATTCTTGTCTTGAGAAACTATGAACAGCATGAAAAGGCAAAATAGATAGGACACTGAAAGATGAACTCCCCAGGTCAGTAGGTGCCCAATATGTTAATGGAGATCAGTGGAGAAATAACTCCAGAAAGAATGAAGGGATGGAGCCAAAGGTAAAACAACCCCCAGTTGTGAATGGGACTGGTGATAGAAGCAAGATTCGATGCTGTAAAGAGCAATATTGCATAGGAACCTGGAATGTTAGGTCCACGAACCAAGGCAAATTGGAAGTGGTCAAACAGGAGATGACAAGAGTGAATGTCGACACTCTAGGAATCAGTGAACTAAGATGGACTGGAACGGGTGAATTTAACTCAGATGACCATTATATCTACTATTGTGGACAGGAAGCCCTTAGAAGAAATGGAGTAGCCATCATAGTCAACAAAAAAGTCCAAAATGCAGTACTTGGATGTAATCTCAAAAATGACAGAATGATCTCTGTTCGTTTCTAAGGCAAACCATTCAATATCATGGTAATTCAAGTCTATGCCCCGACCAGTAATGCTGAAGAAGCTGAAGCCGAACAGTTCTATGAAGATCTACAAGACCTTCTAGAACTAATACCCCAAAAAGATGTCCTTTTAATTATAGGGGACTGGAATGCAGAAGTAGGAAGTCAAGAAACACCTGGAGTAACAGGCAAATTTGGCCTTGGAGTACAGAATGAAGCAGGGCAAAGGCTAATAGAGTTCTGCCAAGAGAACACACTGGTCATAGCAAACACCCTCTTCCAACAACACAAGAGAAGACTGTTGAGGGAGACTACGTGACTGCCTTGAGGAGAAGTTCCTCACAAGGATCTGGCGAAGGGCCAGAGCCGCCAGGCATGTCTCGATGTTTTGCCCTGAGAAACATTTCCTGCATATATGGCTTTAGGACTGCATGAGAATAGTGCTGAGAATAACAAGCTGGCCTTGAGGAGAGCAGATTGTCTCTTGATCCTGAGAAAATAGAGTCTATGTGTCTCATTAACTTTGTAAACTTGCTGTTATCAACTTTGTACATGCTCAAGCTCCATCCATGTAACCTTGATTTTTGTAAGCTTTTTCCTTGCTCCCATGCATAAAACGATTCGCTGTAGAAGTAAAGTTTTGTCAGTTTCCCAGAAAAGCTGTCCGTGTCCTTTTTTCAGAATCTATTCCACCGAGCCTTCCACAAAGACTCTACACATGGACATCACCAGATGGTCAACACCGAAATCAGATTGATTATATTCTTTGCAGCCAAAGATGGGGAAGCTCTATACAATCAGCAAAAAACAAGACCGGGAGCTGAACTCCTTATTGCCAAATTCAGACTGAAATTGAAGAAAGTGGAGAAAACCACAAGACCATTCAGGTATGACCTAAATCAAATCCCTTATGACAATACAGTGGAAATGAGAAATAAATTTAAGGGACTAGATCTGATAGACAGAGTGCCTGGTGAACTATGGATGGAGGTTTGTGACACTGTACAGGAGACAGCAATCAAGACCATCCCTAAGAAAAACAAATGCAAAAAAGCAAAATGGCTGTTTGAAGAGGCCTTACAAATAGCTGTGAAAAGAAGAAAAGTGAAAAGCAAAGGAGAAAAGGAAAGATATACCCATTTGAATGCAGAGTTCCAAAGGATAGCAAGGAGAGATAAGAAAGCCTTCCTCAGTGATAAATGCAAAGAAGTAGAGGAAAACAATAGAATGGGAAAGACCAGAGATCTCTTGAAGAAAATTAGAGATACCAGGGAACACTTCATGCAAAGATGGGCTCAATAAAGGACAGAAATGGTAGGGACCTAACAGAAGAAGATATTAAGAAGAGGTGGCAAGAATACACAGAACTGTACAAAAAAGATCTTCACGACCCAGATAATCATGATGGTGTGATCAGTCAGCTAGAGCCAGACATCCTGGAATAGGAAGTCAAGTGCGCCTTTGGAAGCATCACTACAAACAAAGCTAGTGGAGGTGATAGAATTCCAGTTGAGCTATTTCAAATCCTAAAAGATGATGCTGTGAAAGTGCTGCACTCAACATGCCAGCAAGTTTGGAAAACTCGGCAGTGGCCACAGGACTGGAAAAGGTCAGTTTTCATTCCAACCCCAAAGAAAGGCAATGCCAAAGAATGCTCAGAGTAAAGCATAATTGTACTCATTTCACACGCTAGTAAAGTAATGCTCAAAATTCTCCAAGCCAGGCTTCAGCAATACGTGAACTGTAAACTTCCAAATGTTCAAGCTGGTTTTAGAAAAGGCAGAGGAACCAGAGGTCAAATTGCCAACATCTTATGGATCACTGAAAAAGCAAGAGAGTTCCAGAAAAACATCTACTTCTGCTTTATTGACTATGCCAAAGCCTTTGACTGTGTGGATCACAATAAACTGTGGAAAATTCTGAAAGAGATGGGCATACCATCTCTGACCTGCCTCTTGAAAAACCTGTATGTAGGTCAGGAAGCAACAGTTAGAACTGGACATGGAACAACAGACTGGTTCTAAATAGGAAAAGGAGTACGCCAAGGCTTTATATTGTCACCCTGCTTATTTAACTTATATGTAGAGTACCTCATGAGAAACGCTGGGCTGGAGGAAGCACAAGCTGGAATTAAGATTTCCAGGAGAAATATCAATAACCTCAGATATGCAGATGACATCACCCTTATGGCAGAAAGTGAAGAAGAACTAAAGAGCCTCTTGATGAAAGTGAAAGAGGAGAGTGAAAATGTTGGCTTAAAGCTCAACATTCAGAAAACTAAGATCATGGCATCCGGTCCCATCACTTTATGGCAGATAGATGGGGAAACAGTGGAAACAGTGGCTGACTTTATTTTCTTGGGCTCCAAAGTCACTGCAGATGGTGATTGCAGCCATTAAATTAAAAGACTCTTACCCTTGGAAGGAAAGTTATGACCAACCTAGACAGCATATTAAAAAGCAGAGACATTACTTTTCCAACAAAGGTCTGTCTAGTCAAGGCTATGGTTTTTCCAGTGGTCATGTATGGATGTGAGAGTTGGACTATAAAAAAGCTGAGTGCCAAAGAATTGATGCTTTTGAACTGTGGTGTTGGAGAAGACTCTTGAGAGTCCCTTGGACTGCAAGGAGATCCAACCAGTCCATCCTAAAGAAGATCAGTCCTGGGTGTTCATTTGAAGCACTGATGTTGAAGCTGAAACTCCAATACTTTGGCCACCTTATGCGAAGAGTTGACTCATTGGAAAAGACCTCGATTTTTGGAAAGATTGAGGGCAGGAGGAGAAGAGGATGACAGAGGATGAAATGGTTGGATGGCATCATCAACTCGATAGGCACGGGTTTGGGTGGACTCTGGGAGTTGGTGATGGACAGGGAGGCCTGGCATGCTGCAGTTCATGGGGTCGCAAAGAGTTGGACACGACTGAGTGACTGAACTGTACTGAACAGCCCTTCTCTCTTCGTGGCAGGTGGCTTCTGTCTGATTGTGATATGAGGGTATGCTCCTCTCTAATGGCGATGTCAGGGGAGCTTAGCTCTAATCGAGGTAGGGGTCTCCTCTCTAGTTGCAGTGTTGGCCTCTTCTTTTTGTGTTATGATCCGTGCGGGAGTTCCACTCTAGTTTTTATTTGCATGGGCAGTTTTCTCTAATTGTGATGTGTGGGGCGACCTCCTATCGACCTGTAGCAGGGGTGTCCACTCTAGTTGTGGCAATGGTTCTCCACTCTAGATGCGAGGTATGTGGTGGGCACCTGTCTAGTTGTGGCCTTGTGCTCCTCACTAGTTGTGTCTGAGGATCAACAATCTACTTGTGGCATGCATTTAATTCTCTGGTTTTGGCAGTCAGGCTTCTCTGTAGTTGTGATGTGGCGGGGTTCTCCTGTCTAGTTGTGCTGTGGCTGGGGAAGTCCTCTCTGGTTGTGGAGTGGGAACGCCTGTCTTGTTGCATCATGGTGTGCAGCTCTTCTCTAGGTGTAGTTTGCTGGCTCATCTCTATTTGCGGCTTGAGGGGCTACTCTCTAGGAGTGGTGTGGAGCCTCCTCTCTAGATGTGGTTTACGAGATTGCTCCACTCTAGGGGCACAGTGTGGGCCTCTCTTCTTCATGTGGTGTCTGTGTGGGCTCCTCTCTAGTTGTGGTGGGGGACTCCTCTCGAGTTGTGTCGGGGGACTCGGTGTCCCTCTTGAGTTGAGGTGGCGCCTCCACTCGACTTATGGTGGGATGGCTCCTCTCTCATAGCAATGTGCAGGGTGGCTTCTGTTTAGTTGTGATGTGTGGGTGGCTAAACTACCTGCGGCATGCGGTAGTCTCTAGTTGGTGTTGGGTTCAACTCTTAGTTGTGTCAGGTGGGCTCCTCTCTGTGTTGTGGAGTCTCCTCTCAAATTGTGTTGGGGGGAGCTTTTCTCTCGTTACCTTGTGTTGGGGGGGCACCTCTAACGTTGCGGTGGAGTGTTCCTCTTGAATTGTTGAGGAAGTTTCCTCCCTGGTAGCGATGTGCACAGGCACTCTTTCCAGGTGTGATATGCGCGAGCCTGCTCTCAAATTATGTCGTGGACCCTCCTCTTTAGTTGCGGCATGGGAGCCTCCTCACCTCCTCTCTAGTTGTGTAAGGAGACTTCTGTTTAATTGCGATGTATGGGAATTCCCTTCTCAAGTAGCGATGTTCAAGGGGCTGCTCTCTAGTTGTGGTGTGGGGTCTGCTCTCTAGTTGTGGCAAGATTACTCCTCTCTGATGGTGGTAGGGGGATCTACTCGAGTTGCAGCATGGCACTCATCTCTATTTGTGTTGGAGGGGACCTCTGTAGGTGCAATGTCCAGGGTCTCCACTCCATTTGGAGTGGTGGGACACTCTCCAATTCTGACCAGTGGGCTCCTCTCTCATTGTGGCCATTGGTTTCTCTTGAGTTTTGGTATAGGCCTCTTCTAATGATCAGGAGGGGCCTTGGGGCACCTCTCTAGTTGTGGTATTTCCTCCTCTGGGAGCTCTCTGTGGGGAGGCTGTTCTCTCTACATTGAGCATTGGGGGCTCCTCACTAGTTTCCATGGGGTTGCTCCACTCTGGTTGTGAGATGCTTGTTTCGAGTTACTTCAGGGGCCTCATCTCTATTTGCAGCCGAGTGGCTCCTCTCTTGGTACAATGTGTGGGAGGGCTCCTCTCTAGTTTTGGCAGGGGAATCCTCTCCAGTTATGGCAGCGGGCTCCTCTGTTTGTTACCAGGGGCTCCCTCCTTGCGACAGCACAGAGCACCTGTCGTGTTGTGGTCAGGGACTTGGGGTTTCTCTCGAGTTGGGACAGGTGACTTGGGGTTCCTTTAGAGTTTTGTGGGGCCTCCTCTCGAACTGAGCGGGGCAGTTCCTCTCTAGTAGCAATTAACAGGCTGGCTCCTGTCTAGTTGTGATGTGTGGTAGGCTACTGTATTTTTATTACATGGGGCTCCACTCTAGTTGCTGTGGGGTCAACTGACCTTTTGGTTTCTGCTCCTCTCTTGTTCTGGTTTGCAGACTCCTCTATAGTTGTGGCAGGGGTGGGTCTCCTCTTTAGTTTTAGTATGGGGCTTCCTTTCTCGTTGTGGTAGAGTGCTCCTCTTGCATTGTGGTTGGGGTGGCTCCTCTTGGGAATCCTCTGGAATTGCATCAGGGGGCTTGGGGCTCATCTCAAGTTGCTCTCTCACACCCTTGCACAGACTTGCCCGCTCTCACACAGACTTGCATGCTCTAGCATGCCCTCTCACAACCTCCCACGCTCTCGCATGCCCTCACACGTTCTTGCATGGACTCACACGCTCTTGCACACCCTTGCATGCTCTCACACATCCCCACATGCACTTGCATGCCCTCTCACACTCTCACATGACCTCACATGCCCGTGCATGCCCTAGTACACCATCGCCCACACTCGCACATCCTCACATGCTCTTGCACATCCTCGCATGCTCTCACACACCCTACATGCCCATGCATGCCCTAGAATGCCCTTGCCCATGCGCGCTTATTCTTGCATGTCTTCACAAGCTCTCTCATGTCCTCACATGCACTTGCATGCCTTCACATGGCCGTGCCTGCTCAGCCCTTGAATGTCCCTGCATGGCCTGGTAAGTCCTGCACACCATCACACGTCCTTGCATGGCCTTGCACGCATTCACACAGCCATGCACACCCTCACACATCCTCATATGCTCTTGCACATCATGGGATGCTCTTGCACACTCCTCACATGCCCTTGCACACTCGTGAATCCTCACATACCCTCACACACTTGCACAGACTCACACACAGATGCACATCCTTTTACACCCTCGCACACCATGAAAAGCCATCTCACACTCTCACACGCCCTTGCACACTTTTGCACAGCTTTGCAAAGTGTTGCACACCGTTGCACTTGCTCGCCCAGTCTCACACAGCCTCGCACATCCTTGCACACCCTCAAATGGCATCGCAAATTCTTGCACGTCCTCCCATGCTCTCATAAGCCCTCGCATGCTTTCTAAGGTGAAATAAGTATGCACTTTATATATTCAGTTACTTTTTATTAATCAAAGGAAGAGACAATTCTATATGCACCTACAGCTCTAGAATGTTATTAATGATAAAGCTAAACTTGAAACTTTCAGTAACTTGCATCAGAAGAAAACAAAATTCTTAATTGATGCTTTCAGTAGAAAATAATTCAGCAACACGGAAAACCGTATTTTCACAGCTATTAACACTATTCTGTAGCTCCCCTCAATACCAAGAGAACCTTATGATGAAGACCATGTTTTTGCTCAACACATACAGTATTTGTCCAAGCACCACAAAACACTTAAACCTGAAAAAAGCAGAATTAAGTATCAGAACACTTAAACACATTCTGTTCTTAAACAAAGTTCTGTTAATGGTAAAAGCAAGAACATGAAACCTATGTGGAGGAAATAGGAAGACGTTTTAATAGTTCAGCACTTTTAAAGTATAAGTACTGGGTAAGTAGACTAGAAACAATTAGAATCCAACCCATTAAAGACCATGGCTCCACAGAGTGAGCTGAGCTAGTGAGGGCCTGGCTTGCCCTGGCCTGCGGCGTCACTGCTCAGGGGAAGCCGGGGCTCCAGGCAGGCATGCGGTAGACAGGCTGCTCCCCAAGGAGGACAGCATGCCAGTCGGGGGTGGAGGCAACACCAGAGGGAGGGAAGAGGATGCTCTTTCTCAGGGGCCCTGGGCCCACAAGTCTAAAACCCCATGAGGCTAGACAGTGAGAACACTGAACCCCACACTTAGAATCCTCTGTGACACAGGCTCACCTGCTCCTGAAGCCTGTCCAGGTCTGTGACCACATAGACAAGTGGAGTGCTGGAAATGGAGACGATGGGCTTTGTTTCAGAAGGGCCACTTGCTTGGTCTTTGCGATGGCCTTGGGTGATAGAAAGATCTTTTCTGCCAGTTACCAAAGGCTTTTTAATATCCTTAGCACTTTCATTAGAGATGGGCCCGAGTAAAAGCTGAAAAAGGATTTCAGCCATAAGATGTTTCCACCTGCAAGATACATGAGCATGTAACTCAACACAAAATGCCAGCTGTCTACAAAGTATTAAGTGAAAGTTAACTCAAGAAAGAAGACCACATCCTGTCTCTCCAGGTAGGTGTGAAAAACACAAACAGGACAAGCTTTCACCCTATGTGCATTTCCCCTCCTTGACTTAAGTAACAGAAAGAAAGCAAGAGGTCCTGAAACTAAAGGAAAATTAAGATCCAGAACATCATAGGTTTTAAAAAGCTAATTAACTGCTTAAGGTAAACAATTTACTGTATTTACTTAATAAATTATCATCATAAGGATAAAAAAAAGTCTCAACCTCAATTATGCTTCAAATAATACAAACGACATAAGTGTTCTCTGCATAATGGACTGCTACAAGGGAAAAAAAACCTAAGAGAAGAGCACTTGCATCGAGAAAAGAATGGAATATACTAGGTGTAAGAATAATCACTGGCTGGCATCTTGCTGGGGATGATGAAGCAAGCCCAGGCCGCAGAGAGTCATATCAAGTCCATGGTGTCCCAGGAACTGCAGGATCTTCATGAACAGGTTCATAGGGCAGGGTGCTCTACTGAGACTCCTCTGAGTAGAGGGAGGCAAAGGAGGAAGAGGAGAGGAACTTGGATGGAGCACCATTATCTGCTGGGCACCTTCGTTATCAGTTTGCTGGGCAAGAAATCTCTTTACTCCTCACCTCACAACAAGCACATGTAGAAGCTGTGTTCCTATGTTACAGACGAAGAATCTGAGATTCAGCCAATTTCCCTAAGACCACAAAATTAAAGAGCAGCAGGGCCAAGGTCTGACTTTGACTTGAAGCCTGTGCTGAAACACTCTCCTCCAGTTGACAGAGTGCTTCTGTGTCCATGGATGATGGCTTCTCCATGTTGTCTTTCCTACACTTCCGCTTACGCTCTCTTATACTCATCACCTTGCACTGGCCGGGGTGTGTGTCTATCACTGAGCTGTCTGTGCAGCAGGCATCTCTGAGACCTGGAGCGGGCCTGGTGGGGCCGGGTGCTCAGCACTGGACCACATGAATGCTCCTGTGGCTTTATGCACAAAAACTAATCAGTCATCATAGGCATGTGAATACCTAATACAGCCAAGCTGAAAAGGGTTTCTGAAACAAACGGAAGGTTAATCAACTTTACGACCTTCTAATCTCAGCCATTTGGTGTTTTTCAATTTTCAAATATTAAGGAAAAAATATGCATATTTTTATCATCTTCATTAAAATGATCATCTCTGTTTTATGGTGCCTCTGTATTGGAGGCACCATACAAAGATTCTGGTTTTCCTAAGGGAAAATGAGGTCAATGTGGTGCTTTTCAAAAGGACAAAGCAATGAATATGTGACAACTGATGCCCCTAAAGGTCACATAAACAAGAGTGAAAAGGAAATCCAGTGAAACCGATAGAAACTTGGGAAGTTGGACTATAGCCCTTGCATCAACCTCTCATGACCACATGAGCTTTAAAAATCTTGGCACGTTTAGCTTAACCTATCTTTAATTCATTTCAGTCTTGATTAGGGATGAGCACCAGCCAGCCCTCACTTCCTTGACAAACATGGAGTACCGCGCCAGAATCTGCAGCGTCAGTCTCCACAGATGATGCGCCAGCAGCGGCAAGAACATCTTGTCAGGCCAGCACCTCTGAAGGCTGCTCCACGTCCTATGAGAAGCCAAAAGGCGATATGAGCTCCCAGCTAGAGGTAAAAATGCAGTCAAGGAGTCACAGCGGAAGGGCTAACAGCTAAAATCTTCAACAGACAAGCCAAGAGTGAAGCCAATGACATTCTGAAGAATCCTATGAGGTCAGCAGAGATTTAGGGAGGTGGAGTGGACAGCCAAGAGGCCTTTAAACGCTGTTTTCTAATTTTACATGACTCCTTCTCCCAGGTATTTGATACATATTAAACATATATAACAATCAGAAGTAATCAGTTAACAGGTACTTTATAATAAAGCAACAAATGTGAATTGGAGTAGCAGTCACTTGCAAGGGTTTAATCTTTGGTTTTGAATTTGTCCTGTCTTCTCTTCCACTCCTGAATATGCTATTTAAATATAGGAAGTCAATTACACATGGCTACTTTTGCAAAGACAGCTGAAAATAAACTTCTGAGGCTAGAAGAGTGCAGTTTAGATGGAACTTGGCCGCACAAAAGGGAGCACAGTGGAGTGGGGCTTTGTGGCTACAGGAACAGCCACCTAGGTGAGCAGGCACCAGGGACGCCTAAAGTGTGACTAGATGCAAACATGTCTGGAAAGCGTAGGCTGACCCCAGCCACCCGCCCACTGTCCCAGGACTGAGCCAAGGGCTCTGGAGGCCTGAGGCAGCAGTCCGAGCTGAGAGTCATCCTCTGGAGGGAAGGGACATTCTGATCCTTTCCCTCAGCTTGAGAGGGAAGTGGAGGGTAGCCACAAGGCTACAAAAAAAGGCTGTCACTTAAGCACAGCAGGGGTTATATCCCCTTGACACATTATATTCAGAAGTGAAAATGTGGTCTCCTTCCCGTGTTCTTAAAGCATCCTTTACATCGTCTCTATACAGCCAGAAGCTCTAGAAACCATTTTTAAAAAAAGAACTTAAACTGTTATCTTCAGGGTCTAACTTACTTCCCTGGTGGCCCTGATGGTAAATCATCTGCATGCAGTACAGGAGACCTGGGTTTGATCCCTGGGTCAGGAATGGCTACCCACTCCAGTAATCTTGCTTGGAGAATTTCATGGACAGAGGAGCCTGGTAGGCTACAATCCATGGGGTTGCAAAGAGTTGGACACAACTGAGCAAGTAACACTACTGGAAGAGAGCAAAAGGTCCAAGTGCTCCCAGGGCGCTAAGGCCACCAAGAAGACTTGGTGAAAGGAATTAGCCCGCTTAAAGATAGCCTCTGTCACTTTGAGGATGTTACCTGGTGCATCTTCCAGGACATCTGTAAGGGCTGCCTCTAAGGATCCTGCTATTTCTCTAAATCTGAGAGAAAAAACAAGAGTGTAAATGGCTGTTTTCTCTGCTTCAGGTGCCTCTCCCCCCAACCTCCCCCTCCCCAGGCAATAGGACCACTCTCCTGCTTGCTTGTAGGGCCAGTGCCTCAGAGATGCCTCAGCAGCCCTGATGCCTGGCCTCCGGACTTTTTTTTCTTACTGAGCAGGAAATAAACTTATCTGAATTACTTGACCAGGAGCCATTTCTGGCAAGTCCCACCACCTATAATCTGGTAGTCACTTCAGGCCATAAGACTGGTTTTTCCAGTCCTCTTACCTACACTCTATCAGAAGAAAGCAAATGTCCCTCAAACTAAGAAATGGAGAAGCTATATTCTGTATCTTTGTTTGCAGCTTGAGACATACCACTGAAAGTAGGCAGTTAAGCTAGAACAAGTTTCTGCCTGGCGCTCATCAGATGTCTGCTGCCTGTCTCTCGTGCTGCTATCGGTAACTGCATGTCCAGCCTGAGGCTCAGGATCTGCTTTCTGGATGGGTTTTCTGTTCTCTCTGCTGGGCCATTTGTCATTTCATGTCGTCTTCAAACAGCCTTCTGTTTTAATACCTGATGTGGACACATTTTTATGGCTGTGAAATGAAACCGTGTGTGTATTCATTTCCTTAATTAGCTGCCTATGTAGCATCCTGCTTCCCACCTATATAACCCTTCCATGTTCATACTTTCTTTACCATACATTCTTCTGTCACACACTAGTTCCCTTGCTACCAATAAATTCTGACACATACTTAACATCAATTTACCTAATCCACAATCTTGGTTTTTTGGACAGTACTTATATGCTTTTTAATAGCAGTTCAGAGACTGATCTTCAGGAAACTGGAGAGTAAACGCAGCAGCACTTCATAGAAAGAGCAGCAGCCCTGCCCTCAAAGGCCCGAGTGGCCGAGAGCAGAGGACCCTGGCCCACCCTGCCTGCTGGAGCTGGCCGCTCCCCACAGCTTCCCTGTGCCACATGCAGGAAAGAACTCAGTGACTGCCCCGTGAAGCCTGCGAAAGGCAAGTCTCTCCAAGCAGCAGGGAGAGGCCCAGAAGGAGGCAGAAGAGCAGTGGAGGAAGAGAAGGGAGCACTGGAGAACCGCAAAGAAGGCGGTGCTCCTGAGCACACTGGGGAGGAGAGGGCAGGGGCTGCCCTGCAGTGACGAGAGCAGACCAGCTCCTGCATTCCCCACAGACCCCAAATCCCACCGTTTGCCCACATGTTAACACACGAAACACAGGAAGGAAGCTTCAGCACAGAAAAGGCCTGGCACCAACACAGCATTGTTCAGAACGCGGAGAACCAGAAGCCACCTTCACAGCCCCAAGGAAGGGAAGGTTTCCGTAACATGCGGCACAGTTCCTACTGAATGCAGCGTGAAGAGAGGTCAGCTGGAAGTTCTGCGGCCATCAGAGGAACAGGTATAACTCAGTGTAAGGAAGGACACAGGATAAAACTGTATGTATGCCACAACAATCTGAGAACCACACAAATGAGAAAGTGCAAGACACAAATGCAGCAGACCCTTAACATTAATGCCTTTTAAACAGACGTGCAGATGACGTGTGACCAGGTGTGAGATCCCTAAGACTAAAACTGTCTATGTCGTGTGACCCAGTTGTCCCCTCCCTCCCCTGCAGGAGTCCAGCACCAGCCCCTCAAGTAGCTTTGCTGGCCAGTAACTTCCAGGATTGAGGTGTTAGATTGTACTTCTTAGAAAATAAACAAAGTGAGATGTTACTTTGGTGAAATTTGAAAAGTTATGCTATAGTTTTCACATGTATATGGGATGCCATTCTACTCTTGATAGAGGATTTGTAAGACAGGCAACCCCAAATACAAACACTCCTAAACTCTTCCATTTGGGTATGGGGATGATCTGGAGACACACACCCCGTCCCCCACGCATGGCTATCCTGACGCATGGACACAACCTGAGGAGGGTGGAGGGGAAGGAAGGCGCATCAGTACCACACAGACTTCATGCTGTAGAGGAGCTACACCATGCTAAGCATGTGCTGAATGGAACAGAGAGCACACATGTGACCATCCTGGGACCATACACCATTCTAGCAAGAGTTCAATTAAAAAAGACATACCACAGCCTGTAGCATTTAAGGCGCTAACACCCAGCTTCCAGGCAGCCACTGATTTACCTCCATTTGAGACTGCTGGGGGCCCATGTGCATTTAATCTCTTTCTATGAAAACTAATGCCTAACCCTACTTTCCAAAACTCTTGGAAGAACAAATGAGGTGTTGACACAATAGGGGATCAGAGACAGAAGGGGTGCCCGTGTGCTCACAGAATGGAGGTGGTGGGAGGGGTGCCTTTTTTCCTGAAGATGATGGGGATGTCGGCACAGAGTCAGACCCGGGACTATCTGATTGCTACTGAGAGTGCAATATTAGTACTGATATTCCTTCCTAGAAATTTGCTGAAACATCACCCTACTGGCGTTTAGGCTTACTTTAAATGACCCTGAAGTGAATCAGAGAGCAATACAGCTTTGACACTAGCCATGTTCGCAAAACATTCTGTTATCCCAGAGAATAAATAACCCAACCACTGACAAAAATCAACCGAATGGTGTTCTATAAAGTATTACTTGAATTTCTTTTTAAGTGGAAGAGCAAATGAACTGAAAACAGGTTCCACACTTCATAACTCAAACATAACTTTTTTAATTTCATCAATTTTAAATAAAACTATTCACAAAGAAAAGTTAAGCAATTCCTTTGAATGATTATGGCTAAACTCTGGTGAAGATCGAAAATGTCTTTCATGCCCCGGCGCCCTGCCCCCACGACTTGAAAGGGCCGGGCTGCGGCCGCCTCAGAGCCTCAGGGGCGAGGGGCAGTGCTGAGGAGACGAGCCTGAGGCACGGAAGCTGAGGCGAGCTAGATGCCAGAACAGTCCAGGGAGCTGCAGCGTGGCGGGACCCCGTAGCCAGAGCAGTCCCGGAGCAGAAACGGCCGCTGCCGCCGCTGTCCACGAAGCCCAGCCGAACTGGCCATGGCGTTGTCGATGCCGCTGAACGGGTTGAAGGAGGAGGACAGAGAGCCCATCATCGAGCTCTTGTCAAGGCTGGCAGTGACGGTGAAAGCACAGGAAACTGCCCCTTTTCCCAGAGGCTCTTCATGATTCTTTGGCTCAAAGGAGTTGTGTCACAACCATTGACCTGAAAAGGAAGCCTGCAGACCTGCAGAACTTGGCTCCGGGGACACGCCCACCATTTATAACTTTCAACAATGAGGTCAAAACGGACGTAAATAAGAGTGAAGAATTTCTTGAAGAAGTCTTATGCTCCCCTCCCCACCCAAGTACTTAAAGCTTTCACCAAAACACCCAGAATCAAATACTGCTGGAATGGACATCTTTGCCAAATTCTCTGCATATATCAAGAATTCAAGGCCAGAGGCTAATGAAACTTTGGAGCCGGGTCTCTTGAAAACACTGCAGAAAGTAGATGAATATCTGAATTCTCCCCTCCCTAATGAAACTGATGAGACTAGTATGGAGGACATTAAGTTTTCCACACGTAAATTTCTGGATGGCAATGAAATGACACTAGCTGACTGCAACCTGCTGCCCAAGCTGCACATTGTCAAGGTGGTGGCGAAAAAATACCCCAACTTTGATATTCCAAAAGGAATGACTGGCACCTGGAGATACCTAACTAATGCCTACAGTAGGGGTGAGTTCACCAACACCTGCCCCAGTGATAAGGAGGTTGAAATAGCATACAGTGATGTTGCCAAAAGACATCAAAAGACATTACCAAATAAAAGAGGACTTATGAGAGAAATGTCTTCACATCTTCCCCTGACTAAGAACATACTTTTCCTAATAGACTGCTCCTCTTCCTAGAAAGTAGAAACTTTATTTGGCATGAACATGCAGTTATTCCAGATTAGGATAAAGCATAGACAAGGTATAGTAGCTGCCTTGAAATATATATACTCCTAAGCAGTAGTACGTTGAAATTCCTTTACCCTGCCTATATCCCCTAGCCCGTATCCTCGTCTCCTCCAATTTGGAGACACTCCATCACAAACTTTCACTCAAAAATAGTGTGCCATCTCTCTGGAGCCTTCATCACTGGAGTCCATTCACTGTGTATTGATGACAGAACTTTTGAGGTGCACTGTTCAACCGTTAAAATAGTAACTGTAAAAAAATAAAAACAAATAAATAAAATAGTTAAAAAAAAAAAAAAAAGTCTTTCATGGGACTGGCTGAGTTTCGGCATAGTTTAAGACTCAATTACCAGCTTTGAGAGAACCTATGATGAGAGGAGGACGGGCTGAGGCCAGGCTGTGCTACCCTGCAGGGCCCAGAGCTCCAGAAGGCAGAATGACATGACAGTGCAAGATTACCAAGTGTGGGGGTCTGGGGTCTGGGGAAATGACTAGCTAAGAGGTGTTTGGAGGCAGTAAACAGGAGTATGGGCTGTGATGGTTATTAGATGTCTAAAGCAATCTAAGCCAAAACGTAGACTACAGGAGACATGGAAAGTTTAAATATTATTTCTCTACTGCACTCTTAACACTATAAAATGATGCTTCACCATTTTAAATTTTTCTCACAAACCAAAAGGGCTTCTTGCCCTGGCTACATCTTGATCATCATGTAACGATTACATCCCATGCAGTCCATGAGTATCTCAGACAAACAAATCCTTAATTTCTTACCTACATGATAACATAACCTTGAAAAATTAAGTATAAAGCTCAGTATTATATGTAAAAGAGCACCATACTAACGGTTTGACAGCTTTGATTTCATCATTAAAAGAGGATTATATACATTCTCAATCATGGCAAGTCAAGCGATTTAATATATTTCCTTCTCTGTAATTATTCCTCAGAACTCCAGAGAAGGACTGCATCATAATTAATGAAAGCATCCAGCAATTTAAGCAAAAAGCTTGCAAGTCTTTAAAAACCATTCTAACTAATAAAATGCTCTAGTTAACACCATTCTATGGAGGAACTCACTGTGATCTCATTCAAGAGAATCTTTTTCTAGGGGAACATACATTGTTAAGAAGTTATCCTAAATTGCTCCCAAATTGTCTACAGGACCACTTATTGATACTGGTGATATCATTATGCTATCTGGAAGGAAAGTGTCACCATTTTCCAGAATACTCACCAAGATTATAAAGGAAGCCAAAATAATAACTACAGTTCTTATACATTGACGGATGGAATCAGCTACAAAGACTATTTCAAGAAAGAACACTTTTCCTGATCCCCTCTGAGGATAAAAATGTTACAGATGAGCAAAACTACAGATGCAGGATAGGCCTGCTATTTGAAGCAAGTGATGGAAGAGGAAAATGGAGAGGAAGGGCTGCTAGGTGAGCAGCTCTCTCTGTCTCTTCACGCTGAATGAAGACATAGCACCTGGGAATGAAGCTGGGCCTGGTCTAGCTCCCTGGAGTCTAGCGTTCTCAGCTTGCTAATGACAAGAGAGTAAAACTTAATCCTTTCGTCATACAGGCCAGAACTTTGACAATCATGATACTTCTTGTGCGTTTCTGCTCTAAATTGTTTCCCAAGGAATAATATGATGATCTCCAAGAAGGGGCTGTGAGATGGGAGTTCAGTCCATCTGAACTGGTGTTCAAATTCTATTTCAGAAGGGTGGAGGTGATGGGAATAAATTACTGACCTTATTTGAAAATAAACAGGCAAGTTCCACTTATTATTGAAGCTGTGATAGGCAGGATGTGCTCTTAATCTTTTTACACTGGCCTGTGATCCACACTGCCGTTCAAATGTTCTTACAAAATCCATACTTACGGTATATTTCTAAAATAAGAACAAACAGGTGGAATTTTCATTTTAAGGAAACTAACCAGAATCGGGATCATATACTGAAAAATGGAAATCAAGATAAAGATCAACACACAGAATCATAGCTTTAAGATCTCATTAGGCCCTTACAGGATCTTCCTCTGAAGATCCCCACACTGAGTAATGCCCAAAGTGGTTCTATGACTTGCTCAATGTCTTAGGTGGCAAGCCCATCAAGAGACCCAGGTATTCTAAGTCCAGCGTTCTTTAAGTGACAGCTCTCACTCATCTTCTAGGGCACCCCTAACTGTCCACTGGAACCACGAGAGATCACAGATTAAGTGGTATAATTTTCACTGCCTTTCGAGAAGAAGTAGAAAATTTAAAGAAAGGGAAGAAAGGAGGGAAGAAAAGGAAAGCAATTACTCAAACCATGTGAGTAATTACATCATTTTTATAGATGGGACAGCATGAAAACTGACAAGGGGAATCTAGCAACACCACTAAGAGCAGCAGGTAACACTTACTGAACATATATCATCTGGACACAGTGCTTACAATTCTATTATTTAATTAACCCAGAAAACTACACTACTAGGTTAACTGTTTTTATTGTCATCTCCCATAGAGATGACACTTCCTCTTCTGCTCAGGCTCAGAGAGAACTGACTCAGAAACAAGGCAAGGAAAGAGAGGAACCAGAAGCCCAGACAGTCAGCAGTGAAAACTGCAGCTGCACGTCCTTTGGCAAGGGCTCTCAGTCCCCAGGCTCTGGGGAGGACACTGCAGGACTTCCCACGTACTTCTCACTGAAGAGAAGCTCCATTCTGGGTCACCAAACCAATCGCCTAAATACGATCGATGCCTGTGATTACATGGGAATTGTAGTACAGTAAACACCATATAGTGTTAAATTCCTTTCAGCTGGTTTGGAGCTGCTGCTAAGTCGCCTCAGTCCTGTCCGACTCTGTGTAACCCCACAGACGGCAGCCCAACAGGCTCCTCCGTCCCTGGGATTCTCCAGGCAAGAACACTGGAGTGGATTGCCATTTCCTTTCCCAGTGCATGAAAGTGAAAAGTGAAGGTGAAGTCGCACAGTTGTGTCTGACTCTTAGCTACACTTACTGAATTCCCTAAGTGTGGTCTAGATGTGAGGGGCTGAGACAAAAAAAGTATTACTCATCCCTTTTGGGGTAAAACCACACCCCTGCATATAATGGATATTAAAAGAATGCAAAAATACTTCTCTCTTCTCAAAAGCATGTCTCATTAACATTGAAAACTGAAAGCATTTCTTGCAAGAAATGTAACCACGAACATTAAGTATTGGTTTAGAATTCTAAAGTCAATGATTTCATCAGAAAGCTTCATTCCTGAACTGAAAAATCTCCTGAGCCTAACATGATCAATATGATTCTCTAAAGAGGGATGTAAAGGGTCTAGCATTAGCATTGCTAATGCTTAAGACCATTACCTCATTCTGCTTATGGTATCTATTTTTAAAAGCCCTACTTTATTTATTTACAAAGATCTATTTTATAAAGTCACAAAACTCAGTGACACACAACTGGCTGAAAATCATATTACTTAATTATATGGTTCAACATACTGTAACAAGGGTCAAGAGAACAGATAAGTGGTATTTCTGATAGTAAAGTTCTAAATTTGTGAACTTCACCTGTTGTGAAGTTATTAGGCCCCGACTCACCACACTCAACTTGTGCCTCTCTACACTTTAAAAATCAGTAAGCAAAGCGACCAAGCACAATTAGAAAAAGAGGCAAATAAAGCTGTTAGAAATGAAAACAATGATAAATTTGAAACACGTGAAAAGGAATTTAGACACAACTGAAAAAGGAATTCTTGAAGTAGAAGAAAAATCCCAAGAAATTACCCAGAATGTAGCACAAAGAGATGAAAAAAAAAAAAAAAGAAAGTAAATTCAGGAAACATGAAAGATAAAGTGAGGATAATTAATTAAGAGTTCTAAAAGCAAATAATAAAGGAATGAGACAGAAGCACAACTGAGTCAATGAGTAAAAATGATACAGAAATGATTTAAAAAACCACCAATCCTCAGATTCAGAAAACCCAACAAATCTTAAATTCAGCAAATAAAAAGAAGTCCACACTAGATAGATCATAATGAAACAGCACACCAAAGTCACCGGGAAAATTTTAAAAGGAGCCAGGGGAAAAAGCCATTATAACTACCAAGCAACAACAGGAAAAACTACTTTAAGTGACAAAGTTCACAGTGCAGAGAATAATACTTCCAGCAAAACTACCTTTCAAACATAAAAGGTATAAAGTTATTTTCAAACAAATATTAACCAAGGGTTTATCATAAAAAAGTGAAATTTATTATCAACAGAAATTCATAAGAGACGAATTTCAGGAGGAAGGAAAATGATCCAAGAGAAAAGGTATAACATCCAAGAAGGAACAATAAGCAAAGGAAATGATAAACGTGGAATAATTTTGAGAGGAGGATGATGGCCATGTTAAAGCAATAAAAGTAATGCCCAATTGGGGGGCACAAAAAAATAAAAATAGAAATAAGACCCTGGTAACTAATATATACTATGGAATGGCATGATTGGCATCTAAGATCTTTGTGCTGCATGGGAGGCTGAAGAATACCAGTAACTTTAAATTCTCTTAAGTAAACACTAAGGTTACTTAATACACAAATAAATAGAGGGCAGAACTTCCAAATTAGTAGAGGGGTAAAAGAGAATAAATGAGAAAAACAAATTCCCAAAAGTGCAAAATAAAGAGGTGGGAAAGAAAAAAAAAAAAAGACAAGAGAAAGGAAAAGAAGGAAGAAAAATGGGACAAATAGGAAGAACTAAAAAAACCGCAAATATATCAATCACTACGATCACTGTCAATTTAATAAATTACCTAATTATAAGATAAAGATTGTCATATTGAATAAAAAAATAAAAAAACAAAACTCAAAATCCAGAGCAGGAAGAGGAGGAGAGGCACCAAGAGGCTGAGCAGCAGGGAACTGAGCAGGAGAGCGGGGTGCAGACTCAGGCCATTTGGCCTAGAGTCTTCATTCTTCCCCAGGACACTACATAACATCTTTAAAAAATGGAAAATTAACATATGGGTTTACTTCTGATACATCAACCACGAAGTCCTTTAAATAAAATACATAATTTTTTTTTTAAAAAAAGGAATATCAAGGCCTCCTAATCTTTCAAATTATTTAGGACATTTTTATACTACATTAATAATTACAATATTAGTTATATAATATATACTACAATCCAATTACTACTACTTGTTTTCCTTCAAAGTGATACAGCAGAGTTCTACAAACTTAATTTTTCATTGAAAACAACTATAAAGAGATTTGCTTTCAATGGTCCTTAAGAACTTTTTTAAAATTTACATAAAAAACATCCATATCTAGTCATAACTGCTTCTCGACTGAATTCTACCTTACATTCTAAAAAATATTCTTAGTCCCCAAAGTATCAGAGACTATGACCTGAATAAAATAATGCATGTATTTTTAAGGTAAATGCTGGCTCCACAACTCAGACTGTGATTTTCAATAAACCACAGAACTGTGCAAAAGACTGTGCAAAAAAGACATGATTATCTCAGGTTAACACCTTCAAGAATCAAGACAACAGAGGGAAACGTACCTGGTGAAATGCATCAGGATCCCCAGGATTAAAAAGTGAGGGTTAACTTTTCTTCTAATCCTCGTACTATTTCTGGCCAGACAGAATTCACCAAAAAATCATAGCCGGGAACAGTATTGCCCTTTTCACTGTAAGATAAGAGAAAAATTTCAGTCAAATACACCAGATACATCTACTTACAAAAAGCAAAATTCCACCGCGGTGTTTTAGTAAAATAAAAGTTGCTCGACCTAAAATTTACTTCGACATTTTAAAAACAACTGTATTTGTCAATTATTTTGTTTTTAGACCCAAACTTCTATTTCACTCCTTGATCTCATTCTCACCTAGAACCTGACACATCCTGTGTCCTGACTCCTACAATTATAGCAAACATAGCAGACAGCTGGGGTCAAGGATAATGGAAAACTAGGCTGACTTGCCATGGCACAGTTTTCTCCCCTTAAATGGGCTACCATGTTTATACACTATCTTGAAAAACCAGCAATCTAATACCACAAGAAAAGCAATCTTTGTATTCAACCTTAACTCAGCTCTAAAACCACTAAGCTCTAAAACCACTCAGCTCTAAAACACTGTTAATCACACTAATTTACCAATTACTAACAGCTTTGTGACTCAGCTATCTCTGATTACTTTCAGGTCTAATGTTCTATGACTATTTCATGTAAAATCTGGATTACAACTCTTAATACAAAAAAAAACTGATAACATTCATGGTTTCCATATGCACATGCTCTATTTTGCATTGTCAGCAAAAAGGCCAAATTCTGAGTTTCTAATTCACTCACTTAGGTGAGAGAGAACACTGAGAGAAAATCATGCTCTCAGGAGCCACAGCACCTGAGTTCAAATCTCGGGTCATTTAACCGTGTTTTGGTTTCCTCATCTTTAAAATCATAGGGTCATTATATGGAATAAGGCTTGTAAAGCATTTAGGATGGTGTACGGTTTGTAGAGCATTTAGCACTTACTGGCATATAGTAACTGCTATGTTAATAGTGTTAAATACACAGTACATAAATAAAAAAGGCGGGTTCCTTAAGATTTTCTCTACTTAAAAATCTGTAAATATCTTTAGGCAACACCATCTCACTGACCTACCCACTTTGCTGCATTGTTAACATGCTCTTATATTAAGGTAATTTTCTTTATATTTGATGAGGAAAAGGAGATGCCTATGTCCCACATACCCAGTTCCACGTATCATATCATATACTTTTAATCCCAATAAGAACCAGCTCTAATAAGGTATAGGAAGACAGAACAAAATTGAAGATTTTAGAATACAAATGCACATATTGTGAGCAACAATGAATGACAAGATCACCTCATTTCCAAACTAAATATACAATTAAAACCTCAAAAGGAAAATTTAACTCTGCAAGATCAACAGTTAGAAAAGCTAATTTACATCCTCTGGAAAATAACTCCTGAACATCACTGCTATTGCTGGGTATACAGAGCACCCAAAGGCAGATGCTGAGCCAGGGAGGGTCCAGGGCAACAAGACGATGCGGCGGGAAGCAAAGGCAGATGACCTACCAAGGTACAGTCTAGATACTCAAATTTCTGAGCTTTCTACATGAGTTCTGCCACCCTGAAAACTGTGGAAAAGAACAAACATGTGAGGCATGGAACTTGACATTTCAGGACCAAGACTAGGCTTGTCAAATCTAAGGATCAGTTGTTTCGTTACTGTGGCCCCTTTAATTTCACATGATGACTTCTATAAATTCTTACCCCAAATCCAAATCCAACTAAATCTTGACTATTATTACACAAAAGTGGCAAAACAAATCTTCATCTGAAATCATCTAGTGGAAACAGAGAGGGTACTTCCCAGTCAATCAGCACATTTATTCCCCAGGTTTCTCTTTTCAAAAAAAAAAAAATTTCAAGGCTAAAAATAATTTTAACTCCATGAAGAAAGGGACTTGATTTGCCTTTCTAGTGCTGCAAATTGACTGAGTCTTCCATTTCGCAAACACTGGATAGTTGCTGTCTTAGGACACTGTGCCAGGGGTGGGGAGTATGGGTTGTGCGGGATGGGAGCAAGCTGTTAAGATGGAAACTAGTCCTCAACAGAAGTGAGAGCAACACGCAATCTCCTGCAGAGAACAGGATGAAAGCCAGACTTCAGGATGAAGGTGAGAGGTCTCTTGAAGGAAGTGGCATCTGCATTGGGGCTTCACATGGGATGACAGATCAACAAAAAGAAAGGGAAAGGCAGAGGACTCTGAGGAAAAACACAGACCCACCAAATGTGTGCCGGGGACCAGCGGAGCAAGGGAAGCCCACAGAGTGCCACACACAAGGCCCACTGAGGCCAGAGTGTGCAGGGCCTCGTACGCCGCATCAAGACGCCTAGACTTTCCTCCACACGCAACAAGAAGCCACTAAAGACTTAGGAAGAAGGCAGTGCCTACGTATCAGAATTGTGGGTCAATGTGACAGCCGAAGGGCAGGGGGGAAGGGAGAGGGTAGAGGCAGGGAGAGGAGGTGGGCAGATCCTGTTATTCTGGATAAAACTATGACAAAGGCCCGGATCAGGCCAGTGGTGATGGTGAAAGGCAGCCAGGTATTTATGAAACAAAGCTAAAAGTATGGAAATCAGGCAAGAGGAGGGAAAACTGGAGATGACTTTAACCATAATTAATATAAAACTTGTTGAGTTACACTGAATTCATATTTATAAACAGATTACGACGTTAAAGTAATGGAAGGAAACCAACTTTTATTTCACATGTAATTGAGGAAAAAGTACACAGAAAAGGGAAATATGGGTTGTGAATTCACAAAGATGTACCCTTTACCTCTGCCCTACTCATTACAGTTTCCTTCTGAGGCGATGACCCACACCCACCTCATAGTGCCATGCTAACAATTCACTGGGGGAGCGCATATGAACCCGACCCAAAGGAGGCAGCAATAATCAGCAGGCGCAAGTTCTGAGTACAGCTGCTTAAACTACCTTGAGATGGCTCCTCCTGTGACCTCTCGAAGAAGGCGGCAGTGATGGGGAACGAACTCCAGGAGTTTATCATACATGAGCTGGAGATCACTCAGACGACTATCAACAATCTGCTCTAGAATCACCTATTAAATGAATAGCATTTAAAAAAAGCATCTCAAAGAGAGGTATGAATTACACACTACAGGAAAAATAGAGAAAACCTCAAAAGTATGCTTCCTCATGCCCCCTCCTCCCCAGCTAACATGTTTTCTAACAGTAACAGCTATACTCAGAACTAGTTTCAGGATTTGGAAGCACAGCTCTGACCCAGGGGAGACACAGGCTGGGTGACAGAGACTGGCCTGAAGCTGGAAAGCCAAGCACATTTGCCTCCTCCCCTCCCGAGACAGAAAACAAAATAAAATGACACTTTCCCGTAACAACAGCCCCTCCCTGTACTGACCTCGGCCTTTTCTTCTACCATAATTCAGATGAGGGGAAGGCGTGAGACAGAGGAAGATGGAAATATATATTTTATTTTACTTTATTATTTTATCTTTTGTGTTAAGGTTGAGAGTCAAGAGGCTAATGACAAGATAAGCATACAAATTAAAAAAAATTAAAATGTGGCCTTGGTTTATTTAATATGCCACTGAAACATCAAATGTTTCTCTCATTTAGCACATTAGGTTCAGTTCAATGAAAAACAAAGGCATAAGTTAGTAATGATTTTCACTTACTGGGACAGAAATAATGTAGGTAATTTGTCTTTTTCATTCTTATCAAGTTAGGTAAGAAATATAACAGGAAGAGAGGAAACTGACAGATCACTTACTTTTAGTAACGCTAATAAAAGCTGAAAGGATTACTGAAGTTAATCCTTACATTTCATTGTTATCAATGGGATTCCATTTCCCCCATTTATAAATGGGAGGCTTTCATCCCAAAGTCATGGTGAACAGGGCTTTGTGCTTACTGGACAGAAAGAGCACCCACACGGACAGAGGACTGAAGAGAGTCTGCAAACACTGAGGATGGGCTTGTGACTTTTATCAGTTTGAACCAGATGAAGCTGCCGCTTTTGTGCGTCAGAAGACATTGAGTATTGGCAACTTCATATGGTACAGTCTACATCCTGGCTGCTCAAAGGCAGAATATGCTTACTTTCCAAAGTGTAACTGCATCCCTGGAGATGAAGGACACTGGATAGTGAGGTTTTGGACTTAGGGTATTACGCTGCTAATTTGCCTACGAAAGTCCTGCATCAGTGACTATTTCCTCCCTCCCACCTTCCTGGCTAAGAGACTCCTCAGTATTCAAGACTTAGGCCACATCTCTGTGAAGACAACCTTCAGCACAGACTTTCCATGGTCAGGGTTTCAGCAGGCTCCCTCACCAGGAACTTACACTGTGGCTTTGGTATCTGCTTACTTGTTCCATTTTACCCACTAGACCAATAGTTAAAAATTCATTTTAAGAATTTAGTGGCAAATAATTTACATACCATAAAACTGACCTAAAAATGTTCTGATACATTCCTTCTCCCTAGGCAAGACCCTCCTCCCACTAAATTAACATGATCCCTGGGCTACAGCATCACTAAAAAACACTGAGAAGGTGCCTGACTCCCGCATGCTGGTTGTAACCACCAGGGACCAACCTTTTCTTGCAACTGATGGTACTACAGTAACTGAGAATCTTTACAGAAAGGCCTCTAAACTACCCCTTACACCCAGTAAAGCATCCAAGACAGAGCAAATGCTCTATGAACATCTGCTGAATGAAGGCCTTATTCAACAGTACACAAACCTCATCTATGTACAGTTTCACGAGGACCTGACCAACTGACGCCTCTGCATCCCGTGTCTTGTCAATTGTGGCCTAAGTCCGTAAGCAGTGCCGAATAATATTGACACAGGAAGTCTGAAGACCTTCTAATAGGAGGCCTTCCAATGACTGTTGTAACATGGCTGTAATACCAGCTATATGCTGCAAGAAAGACAGGTTAAAAAGCTCCAGTTGTAATCATTTCTAAAGATCCAAACAGGATCTATCATGTGCGACACTTAGGAGGCAGGGGCCTAAAAAACAAAAACTGAAAGAGAAAATTCAAAGCTAGCTTCAAAATCCTGCAGATCAACAACTATCTGAACAATACAGGCATACCCTGGCGATACTGCAGGTGTGGTTCTAGGCCACCACAATAAATTGACTACTAGCACAATAAAGCCAGTTATGGGGGTTTCTTGGATTCTCAGCAGATATAAAGCGTATGTTTATACTGTACTATATACAGTATATTGAGTTGGCAAAAGCATTATGTGTAAAAAAAACAAGATACAGACCTTAATTACTTTAATTAAAACATGCTTTATTGCTAAAAAATGCAACCATCATGTGAACCTTCAGTAAGCTATCATCGTTTTGTTGGTGGAGGTTTGAAATACTGTGAAAACTACCAGAATGAGATACAGAGATGACAGCACTTGAAGTGAGCAAGTGCTCTTAAAGGGTACTAGCACGGTGACAGACCTGCTTGGCGCAGAGCTGCAATAAACCAATTAAAAAAAAAAGCGCAGTATCTGTGAAACACAATAAATCTAAGGGCAATAAAACAAGGTCTGCCTGTACCAGGTAAAATCAGAATTATTTAGCAAATTCCTAAACACTAAAGTGTGAAAAATCTAAAACAACAGTTACTGGTCTTATTTTGTCCAAAAGAGGCAAGCCTTTGCTTTGAACAGCATGAAACTGTAACTGATTAAATTATGTGGCAATTCTCTCCAACATTTGTCCAGTCAAAAGCAGGCTAGTGGAGACAATTAAAAAGAGTTAATTCCTAAAGGTTTTTAATTTTCAGGAAAATATCACATGATCAGCAATCCTGATGCTTTCATTGTGCTTTTCCATAGCCCCCTTGTTATAAGGTAGAAGCTATAGCATCCTTTGTGCCATGAGCTTTTACAGCATGTTCTAGGACAGTGGAAAACTAGAATAGTTAAGTATAAGCCCCTGACACTGCCAGGCCCCGACCACAGGGTCCAGCCAAGAAGCAAGAGCTGGCCCAGGCCAGTGTGGGTGTTTACATCTCCTTCCCCAGCCGCTCTCATTCAGGGCCTTCTTCATTGTTAACTTCCCTTCCCTCTCTCTAGCTCTACCCGGTTATTTACATTGCCCTGGTTTTCCCTCCTCTACAACTCAAAGTTGCTGATCTGAATTTTTTAAGAAGTCCTCGAAGGTGATTCTGAGCAAGAAACAGCATGTCTATTACATTAAAGATGCAATACCACAAAGGAACAGTATTATAGAAAAAGACATTGTGATGCATCTCTATCAAAGGAAGAGTAGGGATGGACAAAAACGGAAAGAAAACAGGAAGGCAGGTATGGTGGATGTTGAGTGAGGATAAGCTGGCAAGAACTGCCAAGGCAGCTGAGGGCAAGAGACTTGGAACAGTTTGAGACAAACAGCCCCCCTGGATGGGTCAGAAGGGATGACCCATCAAATGGGGTCACAAACAGTCGAACGTGACTGAGCAACTCAACTGAACTGAGGGCCTACTACACGCCAGGTATGGGCTGACGGCACCTCAGTGTCAGACAACCCTGCCGGAGGAGTTCCCGTTAGCCTTCCACTGTCAATGACGCCAGGAGTTGAGTTCCACGGCTCTGGCTGCACAGTGGAATATACAGCACAAATCTGTCCAGGGCACCACGGTGCTTCCCGTGGTGCTGGTATGAGCTACTCATTTTCTGAGTCACTCACCTACCTGGCTGATTTAAAATTCAGACTAGAAAGATAAGAAGACAGTTGCAGTATGTAACAAAGAAAATGGTCATCTTTTTCTAATTTCACAAGTTTTTTTTTTTTTTTCTTGTTGACAAATGTTAACTAAATGTGCCTATCCTGTTTCTTAATGATGTAATGCTAGGGTAAGATACATAAGTGGCAATACTCTGGGCATTACTCTGGTCTAAATGAATTTAGGAAAGATGAAAGCCATTTCATATCTTGAAGAGCAACAGAATTTTGCCAGTGCTTCTCTAAGGCAATTCCAAAGACTAAAATTCTTCCAATAAAAGTACACTCCTCTGATTCCCTGTGAAGTGATGTATTGGAACTGTGGCCGACAACCATAAAGCCTTTATAAGGATGTATTATAAACTTTACCATCTCACACCCTCCACTTTCCACAAGCTACACTCAAAAACACTGAACCATAGACTTGGCTTTTCTTCTTTTTCAGAAATGAATTTTAACTAAAAAATAAAAATAAAAAAATTAGGCTAGATGCAAAGTATTAATTTATGTAATATTTAGTGAAGAAAATACTTACTTACCTGCTTGCTTCTAGTGCAGATGTTTCTTTAGAATGTTGAGAATTTAAGATTTTTTCAATTTTCTCAACTGATGGAATAAACTGTATAAGCCACAACACACATATCTATAAAATAATAATTAAGCAAAACACAAAGTTATCATGATATTTCATCTTAATCCTCTTATTTCCCCATTCTAAATTCAGGGACACATAAAGCAAAAAGTATGTAGGGTATGTAGGGCATTCTATATTTTGAACACTTCTACATAAAACTGAATTCCCAAGAATGCAAATCTTAATTTTAGGTGTCAAGAAGAAGCCCATTTTCAATACTCTACTGCAAGTTTATAGTTAAAAAAAGAGAAAACTAGACTTTTTGTTTCCTCATTTCCCACACTATTATTCCTTTCTTTTCCTATCTTAAATGAACCTCTCTATAGGTATTACATTTATTTTCTTATGACCCTTTTTCATGTTATAACTGTAGCTTCTGATCATCTTTATCCTATTGACATGTATATGACACAATTATATGCTTAAGCATCAGTTCATTAAAGCCATTATTATACAACCTTATCAAAGAAGTTGACCATTATTAAAAAACCCATCCTTAAAAGCACAGAAAGATATAAAGCACTCATTAAACAAACAGTTCCCAGAACTACACCGTAGTATAGCACTGGGAATTCTATCCAGTGCTCTGTGGTGACCTGAATGGGAAGGAAACCTAAACACGAGGGGACGTGTGTGTGTGTGACGGATCCACTCTGCTGTGCAGCAGAGACTAAAGTGCTGTAAAGCACTGGACTCCAGTAAAAATCACTGTAAAAAAGACAAAATAAAACATGTGAGTCGTTACTGAGCACCCACTGTGCACCAGACACTGACCCAGGCAGGGAGCACACGAGTGAACAGGACCGGCAGAGTCCCTGCTCTCACAGGCCGACAGCCTTCCCAGAAAGGCACTGCATTCTTGAAATCTCTGGACAGAAGCTGATAACTGTCTCACATTCTAATCCCATTACATCCAATAATAATGGATATATATATAACATATGTTATATATTACATTCCTACAATATATACAATAATGGATATGAAATATTATATGATAATGTAATATTATATCCATTAAAGTCAGAAAATAAAATCAAAACATGAGACTGCTAAAAATTAAAAGTAGTGCATGCAGAGGTACAGTAAGAAGTGGAAACAAAAGAAGTAAATGTGGCAGAATGAGAAAGCAACACACTAGTTTTTCCACCTGCAGCAGAACACTGGAAGAGCTGGCCTTAGAAGGCCTACTTGCTCCCGAATCACTAAAATTTGAATATCTTCTTTACAAGGGTGCTGAGAAATTAGTTTTATGCCTGTTAAACTGTAAAATGCTTCACTGATACCAGTTATTCCTGTGTTTTGTTCTGGAAAAAATTGAGGAATGTTAATTTTGTGTCCATTTGGGTACCTCTAAAATTCAGCTTTATTTCAAATAGTTAACATGACATTATAAGCACAGAAACAGTTTTGGGAGAAAAAAAAGTTTCATATGGTGAGAAGTTGAGAAGACATGAGGCTTTGAGCTGGCATGTAGCAGAAGAAATCTACATTTAAAATTTTTAATGCTATCATTAATAAAGCACAAGAAGATTATGCAATATTCTTTGTCTTTTTCTTCAATGAGTTACTTTACCACACCCTTCTTATCAACAGGACTTTAATCAGCCAGGGAGTGAGAAGACCTGGGCTCCAGCTCTGGCTGAACCCCTCAGGAACCTGGCTGAATGCTAATGCCTAAAGAGGAAAGAAGATTCCGCACTCCTCTCTGCAGAGGTACCAAGAGGAGTGTATCACACTGCATCCATGAAAGTGTCGTTAGCTCCAAGGTGCTACCATAAGCCCCTGTTTAACAGTATGACACTCAAGGATACCTTTTTTCCCATAATGTCCTCTTGTTTAGACATTCATTCATCTACTGCCCGAATTCCTTCACTGACAGATGACCGAAGACTCTTTAAAAGAATAAAGAAAACGTATTGCAGAAATTGTTTTGTAGCATTACAAAACTTAACACATTAAATTCCATGTAACTTAATTATCTTTGGGCCAGTATTATATAGATATTGACAAAAATACATAATATCAAATACACCTGCTGTTGAGGGTACCCATGATTCGAAGGCAAAATGACACATAAAGCCAAGATCACAGAGGATTAACGGCCAAAAGAATAATAATATTGGGTTGGCAAAGAAGTTAGTTTACTTTTTTACCATAAGATGGCTCTAGTAGTGCTTAGCTGTCTTTAATTTCATTAGAAATAATTTTGTAAGACTGTATTGTGACAGCTGTCATATCAGTGTACATTAAAAAAAAAATCAAGACTACTGAATTTTTGTGTAGTCATTTTAATATTAAAGGAGAAAAAAAGCAACATTTTCTGTGTATTATGCTTTATTATTTCAAGAAAGGTAAGAATACAACTGAAATGCAAAGTAAGGTTTGTGCAGTGTATAGAGAAGGTGCTGTGGCTGATTGAAGTGTCAAATGGCTTGCAAAGTTCTGTGCTGCAGCCTTCTGACTGGATAGATTTTGCCACGGTTGAAAAGAGCAGTTGAGGTTGACAGCAATCAAATTGAGACCTTAACTGAGAACAATCAATGTTATACCATGCAGGAGATGGCCAACATACTCAAAATATTCAAATCAATTGTTGAACACCATTTGCACCAGCTTGGTTATGTGAATCGTTTTGATGTTTGGGTTCCACATAAGTGAAGGGAAAAAACAACCTTCTTGACCATATTTCCACAGGGAATTCTCTACTTAAAAGTAACAAAAATGTTTACTTTTTAAAACAAATTGTGACAGGAGAGAGAAAAGTGGATTGCTGTTGTTGTTCAGTTGCTCAGTTGTGCCCGTCTTTGCAACCCCATGGACTGCAGCACACCAGGCTTCCCTGGCCTTCACTACATCCCAGAGTTTGCTCAGACTCATGTCCATTGAGTCAATGATGTCATCCAACCATCTCATCCTCTGTGGATACTGTACAATTATGTGGAATGGAAGAGCTCATGGGGCAAGCAAAATGAAGCACCACAATCACACCTAAGGCTGCTCTTCACCCACAAGTGATGCTGTGTATACGGTGGGATTGGAAGGGGATTCTCTATAATAAGCTCCTTCTGGAAAACCAAATGACTAATTCTAACAAGTACTTGCTCCTAATTAGACAAACTGAAGGCAGCACTACACGAAAAGCATCTGGAATTAGTCAAGAGAAAATGCATAATCTTGCATCAGAATAACTCAAGACCACGTTTCTTTGATGACCAGGCAAAAACTGTTACAGCTTGGCTGGGAAGTTCTGATTCATCCACCACAGTCACCAGACATTGCACCTTCAGATTTTCACTTATTTTGGTCTTTACAAAATTCTCTTAATGGAAAAATTTCAATTCCCTGCAAGACCATAAAAGACACCTGCAACAGTTCTTTGCTCAAAAATATAAAAAGTTTTGGGAAGATGGAATTATGAAGCTGCCTGAAAAAAACGGCAGAAGGTAGTGGAACAAAACTGTGAATACACTGTTCAATAAAGTTCTTGGTGAAAATGGAAACTGTGTCTTTTATTTTTACTTAAAAACCAGTGGAACTTGCTGGCCAACCCGATACATATACAATCACCGCCATACGTGGTCAGAGTACAGAAAGAACCATCTGAATCAAACACTAGGAAAATCTGGCGTAGGGGATGGAACTCGAGTCTGACTTGGAGAGCCTGTGGAGGCCGACGGCGGAGGAGAGCAGTCACTAGAGGACAGAGGGTGGAAAGGTGCAACTGACAGGGTGCACTCAGGGTTGGAGGGTGCACCCGGGTGCCCGGCAGCCTTCATTTTGGAGAGAAGTAGAAATAAACGGGGGGTGGGGGAGATTTAGGAGAATTTTAGACTAGATTCTATCAGGAACTAAACAATCCTTAAGCACTGGTACTTCATGATGCCATGTTGTTCTAAGGATATTACGAATCAAGGAGTAAGGAAAAGAATGGCCAGGAAAAGGCAGCTCATAGGTGGAGAAACATGTCCAGAAGCTAATAAATTAAACAAAATATGAAGAGTCAGGCCAAAGCAAAGGTAAAAGAAACGATGAGAATAAACTAGACCTGGCAACCCACTCCAGTACTCTTGCCTGGAGAATCCCATGGACAGAGGAGCCTGGCGGGCTACAGTCCGTGGGGTCCCAAGAGTCAGACATGACTTAGCGACTAAAGCACCACCACCAGACAAATCACAAAAATTTTATAGAAAAGTGAATTAATTCATTCAATAAACATGAAATGTCTACTAACAGTCAGCCAATGAGGATACAATGACGAATTAGATAGAAACAGTCTTTTCCCTCAAAGATCTTAGAATCTCAGAGAAGCTTCTTGAGTTGAGATTAAAAAGGCAGGTGAGGTCTTGGTTGATGGGGAGAAGGGTGGTGATAAAGACAGCTGCAGAGTAAGGGACGGTAGGTGGTGCTGGCCGCTGGCAGTGTAGGACAAGAGCCTGAAGGCATGAAGGCAGTCGAGGAAGTTCAAGCACAGGTGGGCAGAGTGGAGAGAGTTCAGAGAGAAGAGTGGAAGGTTAAAAAAGGACGGGGTTCGGGAAATGTCATGGCTATAGGTTGGGAGAAGGAAGAGGAGTCCTGAAAAGGAGTCAGGAAGGCCATGCAGAGGCTGGTGTGGAATCCAGCAGCAGACCAAAAACTTCTTTCTCTTCTATTCCAACAAAAGGCACTTTAATAAGCTTTGTGAAATTCAAGTAAGACACGGACTTTCAAACAATCTGCTAGTTCAAGGCACAGCCCACAACTAAACCTCTTTTATGAATTTTTTCTTGCCTACCCTCCTCGGGACTTCTCAGCCCTGACATTCCCATTGTCCTGCATTTCCTACAGTTTTATCCAAGCAGAACCTCTTTACTACATTATCTACTGAGAACCCTGCATGTGCCAGGTACTGTCTCGAGGCAAGGAGCATAAGGCCACGTGGTCTGGCATGGTCCACTGCTGACACACGCAGAAGCAGTGCTTCACAACGAAAGGGAGGATGGAGATCGAGGCGCCTAGCACAGCCCAGAGGGTGAGGGGAGGACAGGGCGGCAGTTTTCTGTTGTAGGTGATACCAAAACTCCCTCTCCACTGTTCACCCGGATGAAGTCCCTGTTCTCATGGCTTAGGGGCAGACAGTTCCATTCCCAAGGGAGAGATTTTCTCAGAGAAACTACGTATTACACGACATTTATATTACCCTTCAGTTACATCAGGGGTTAAATGGCTGGTATAAACTGGTCCACAAATCTAACTACATATAAAATATTGTCTGGGAAAATACTTGTAAAATGACAAATTTTAAAATGTAAGTAAGCCAGTTCTAAGCTGGAGACCACTTATACATGGGTGAGGTGGTATTAACAAATTTAATTTTTGAAATACCCTTCTCCTCCTCCCCGACATTTAAAAGTGTCTACTCTACTCTTGAGAATTTGCCGTCTTCAAACCAAATATGTTTCTTAGGTTGTAATATCACATGCAAATCATTTACATTTTGAAAGTATTATACTATAATCATGGAACATTAAAAAACACCAACCACAACAATCACAACAATCTAACAGATTAATAAAAAAGAATTCATGGAGAAGGCAAACAAGTGTAATATGTTTTATGGTAGATTGTTGACTGTTATTTGGGGACATACCAGAGCCTCTTCTCGTAACTGTCCCAAAGGCACAGAAAGCTGACTGAGGGCCTTGTCCATACCAACGTAAAGGCAAAAGCATGTTGGCACAGACACATCAGGGCCAGGATTAACAGTGAAGCCTATGCTTAATCATCAAAGCAGTATTAGGCTTAGGTTATTCTTTCTGTACAATTATATGCTGCTAGTAACTACATAACAAAAATGTTATTTGGCCATAAACATTGCTCCTTGAATGTGAAAAACCTGTTGATACATAAGCACTATAAAAATAAGGAAAGTCATAATAAATAAAAAATTCCTATGCACAATTTGCCTTTGGGATGAAATTTTAAATGACTTAAAAAACTAACAGGAAAAATAGCTATCTCTGTTGTTTATGATATTCAACCAGCTGATATGAAAGTCTGATGGACTACATCTCTCCTAAGCACTATTATAACCCTTCAGAAAAATCCAAATTAAACAGGATGGAAATAAAATTTTCGGGGTCTCTAATCCTACTGGAACATTTATCTTAGTGGTGTATTTCCCAAAAGCAAATATGGCTCATTATTCTCCCTTAACTAATTTCACTACACAGGCCCTCTTAGACAGTACAAAAGCCATTCAAGCTTTGAATGAAGAACAAATTCAGATGAGGAAGGCAGTAATTCAAAATAGGATGGCACCCAGAGGAATCGGGTGGAGAGGGAGGTGGGAGGGGGGATCGGGATTGGGAATAAAGACCTGCCCTCTGTAGTTGAAATAAAAAAAAAAAAAGAGGAAAAAAAAAAAAAAAAAATAGGATGGCATTAGACATACTCACAGCAGCCCAAGGAGGGACTTGCGCCGTAATTAAAGTCGAATGTTGTGTGTACATCCCTGACCTGTCTGGAAATGTATCTACTGCCTTGAAGGATATGCAAAATCAAGTGAAAGCCATGTCTAATGAAAATATTCCCTTTTGGACTTCAGTTCTCTCCTGGGTAAAGAGAGACTGGTGGAAAACCATTGTAACTGTTGTTATAGTAATCTTAATCATACTGCTCTGTGGGCCCTGCTTCCTACAATGTCTTGTGAATTTTGTAACCCAGAGGTTGATAGCATTCTCTCATGTGGGTGACAGGAGGGCTAAGGTACAATATATCTCAATAAATGATGCTCGTTATGGAAACTAAGAGCATCAGGAGGGGGGAATGAAGAAGGAATTCATAGGGCCTGGACTCCATCTCAGGCCTGTCTGTGCGGATCGTGCGCGGCCACCTCTCCAGTGGACTCTGAACTCTGTGCTTAGCGCCTGTGGGAATGACAATGGAAGGATAAGAGCCCCCTCTGGGCAGGGGAATCTTAAAGAAGAGAAAACAGACACTAATCACCCCTGCCTCCGGACACTATCTATCAGAATGTAAGCACAGGCTTATCGGTTATTAACTATTTGGAATGTGACTGCGGGCTTATTGATTATTGACTGTTTGAACACATAACATGTGAATGATGGGGTTATTGTGGTTGTATTTACCCCTCCTTTGTTTATGTAAGTCTCAAGGGAATTGGGATAATGGGTTTGGACACATACACATGGGGTATAAAAGATTTTCACAAATGCTGGTCGGGGTCCTTGGCTAAGAGGAGACTCTGCCTTGGGCCCACTGGTGTAATAAACTGCACTTCACTATCTAAAAAAAAAAAAAAAAAAAAGAAATTCCCATAGAGATGGCTATTTTCCATACCTCTTTTGACAAACAGACTTAAAAACAAAATATGAACAAGACTTTCACAAGTATGAAAACTCAAGTGTTTCTAAACAACTTTCCCAAGTGATTGATATGCTTCTTATAAACAATTCCTAAATTTTTATAAAATGTATAAAAAGAGGCTTCTTAATGATCAACATTGGCCAATGTTTTCTCAACCTATCTCTGGCTAGCACATGTTCCTGAAAGTAAATGAAACATTTCCTTAAGAAGAGTTAATATCTGCTCTCGGAAATTAGTCTAAACTGGTGGGGTTTCATGGGAATCAATTAGCAACTAACAAAAACAAACACTCTTGGCATTGCTATCCTTTACTTTTCACCACTTCTTAATAAGTCATTCAAAACATAATCAAACTAAACACAAAACATGTGTATCAAGAAAGTTTAGTTCCTTTTATTAATCAAGATTAGCAATCCCTTCAAGTTTCTGGGGAAAAAAATAACTAAAAGGTTTCTAAAAAGACGCAGAGTTGTTAAGAAGAAACATGAGTGAGAAAAAAAGTGTGCAGTACACGTGTAAATACACTGACAGGTAGGAACTGTGGATTTCAAGTTTACCAGGTTTGTTGACAGGTTGACAAAGTCTGCGTAGTCCTTGTTGATGAGCTCAACCATGGCTGTTTTAAGCAGCTTATAGTAGAGCTCCAGGTCATCTCTAAGTGCTTCCAGCTGCACTCGCTTCCGACAGTCAGACATAAAGTGATCCACATCAAAGTCTTCCTGAAAATAAAACCAGAAAAAAAGAATTATTGCAACAATATCATATTTTACACATACAAATAAAAGGAGAGAGAACAACAGAGAAACGCCATTCTATTCATTTGAAAGGTTAACTGCTGTCAGGATAAAGCACTTTAAAACACACAGGACAGCAAGGCGCTTGCACACTGTCAAGGTACCAAGAGGGAGGCCCCTGACCAAGAGCTTTCTCTCCTGCTGCCTAAGTCCCAAAAGGGATTTCATTTGTTTTTAACTACACACATTCAATAGGCTCGTCTCAGAACAGAAGTAGTTCCTTTTCCCTTAAGTTTTAAAAGTAACAAATATTCACTGTGACAATTTCAACCTATAAATAAAGCCATCCCTCAGCATCCATGGGGGCCTGTTTTCAGGACCCCCAAAGACATCAAAATCTAGGTATGTCCTAGTCTCTAAAATAAAATGGCACAGTATTTACATACACTTTAAATCATCTCTAGATTACATAATACCTAATAAAATGTAAATGTTATATAGATCACTGAAAATACTATGTAAAGAGTTGCCAACTATTTGTCGCAGCAAATTCAAATTTTTTTTTTGAAACTTTCTGGAATTTTTTTCCCAAATATTTTCACTGTGAGGATGGATGAGGTAACATCCATCACATAGTTACAAATTTCCTTTTCTTGCTATGATAAATTTTAAGATTTACTCTCCAAAACTTTCAAATATACAGTACAGTATTATTAACTATAGTCACCAAGCTATACATCACATCCCCATGACTTATTTAACTGATTAACTAGAAGTCTGTACCAGTTGACCCCTTCGCCCATTTCGTCCATTCCCCACCCCCTGCTCTGGCAACCACCAATCTGTTCTCAGTACCTCTGAGTTAATTTTTGTTTTGTTTTATAGATTTCACATGAAAGTGAGATCGTGATCATCTTTCTCTAACTGATGTCATGTAGCATTAATGCCCTCAAGGTCCATCCACGTTGCCACAAATGGCAAGATTTCTTTCTTTTTTGAAAATATTTTTATTTACTATTCTTGGTTGTGCTGCATCTTCAGTGCTGCATGTGGGCTTTCTCTAGTTGTGGCGAGCAGGGGCTCCTCTGTGTCGCGGTTTGCAGACTTCTCATTGTGCTGGTTTCTCTTGTTGTGGGCAACGGACTCTAGAGCACAGGCACAGCAGCTGTGGCCCAGAGGCTTAGCTGCTCTGTGGCATGTTGAATCTGCCTGGACCAGGGATCAAATCTGTGTCCTCTGAATTGGCAAGCAGATTCTTAGCCACTGTTGTAGTATAGTGTAAGTACACTTAGTACTGTTGTAGAAACCAGTACTCGAGAAACCAAGCACCACACCAGGAGAGTTGGAGAACTCACGTTTACTATGCCAGCGGGCCCAGAGCAGTTAACACTCTAAGCTCTGAGCCCCAAACAGAGGGGTTACAGAGTTTTCACAGACAGACGATAGTGGGCAACACTAGCTGCTAATAGGCTGGTTTAAATGAAGCAGTTTCGTGTGCACGGGAACAGCAGTCAAGATGGGGAGGGGAATGCCTGACCTTTATATGGAAAGGCATGATTAAGCAGGTTTACAGGGGCTGGGGAATTGCAAAGAGCAGGACAAGGATGGTGAGATAAGCTCCAGTTCCTCATATCTTAAATCCCCACTTTCTGAGACTGTGTGACCTACCCGATCCAGACTTTGCAAGGAGCAAGCTGAGTTACACAGGCAGAACGAGCAGGAGGTTATGTCAAATTTTAACTTTTCCTTTTCAGTACCACCAGGGGAGTCCAGATTTAGTTCCTTTTCATGGCTGAATAATATTCCTCTGTGTGTGTGTGGTGTGTGTATATCATGGTTTCTTTATCTATTCATCTATCGATGGATACTAAGCCTGCTTCCATGTCTTGACTATTGCAAATAATACTGCAGTGAACACTGGAGATCTACAGGTGCAAGCCTCACCGGCCACCAAAGCCAGGTGACCTAGAGTTGTCTCTGGGCAGCAACTGCAAACATCAGGGCACCAGACAAGTACCCAAGTTCCTTTCTAGGAGATACCGTCCAGCTGGAATGAAGGCAGAGAGGGCAAAGACGGCTCCTGCCAGCCTCCAAGCCCCCAGAGAATGTTAAATGAGAGGCCGGCCCCTCAGGCTGATGATAAACAAGCCTCTTTCACAGAAAGTCTGGGCCCTTTTCAGCCTCTGTCCCTGTGCCAGGCCCCAGGAGGGTGACCAAGTTCATGCTGCCCTTCAAAAGCTGTTTCTCACATCATGGCCTGGTGGGTCTTGCAGATTCCAGTTCCACTGACTTTCAAAGGTAGATATTTGGGGGCTCATCTCCCAGGTGCAAGTCTTTAAAGGAGGGGTGCCAAGTTTAGGGTTCAGACCCTTCACTTCTCAGGGAGCAGCTGGGGATGGTAGCTTCCTTCCAATTGTGGGTCACCATGCTGGGAGGGGGCTGGATGGTGAGACCATGTCTCAGCCTCTCCTATCCACCTTGATGTGGGTTGTTGGCCAGATGTGCAGGAGTTGCTCAGAGGAGGAAACTATTTCATGAGTAGCTACTGATTTCATGTGTCCACGCGAGGAGGTAAGTGTTGTAGGATCCTCCTTGAATGAAACCCTTGACCTTTTTCTATGTCCACACACACATGCACAAACACATACACATACACAGAACCTTAATAGACCTTTTCTAAGTTATTTTTCTCCTTTTACATATAGCTTCAATGTCTTTTCATAATACATATTAATTGGTATTGACATTTTACATGGATGTTGAGTATTCAACTGAACAGATGTTCAAAATCTTTCAAAACCAACTTCCAAGCATTGTTCACAGAATCATTATGCCCTGTTTCCCTTTATAACATTCTGATGCCCCTGGTAGGCACACAGGCATACAGACAGCAAATTACTGTCTACTTATGACTTCGGTACTAACTGAGCTGTTTAGTTATCAAGTATCAGGTATGATGATTCCCAAACTTGTTAAGGCCACTTATACTTATCACCAAAACTACATAATTTTATGAAACATTGTATAAACCAACAAAATATAAGTACACAGTGATAACTGTTTTCATGAAAACTACAGCAGATGCTTGGCAAAGACCTGATACTGAGAAACTGGTAAGACAATTTTTGCTGAATTATATTAAATGTATGAGATGACCATGAACCAGGTAGTACTGTGGGAAGGTGGATCATACAAATCTTGAAGGATTCTATACCAGATTCTCTGCAAATGCCTTGGGGTTCTCATTCAACTTAAAGTACAACAACAACAAAAAAAATCGAATTCACAGACAGATTTTCAGAGAAAAGAGTTTCAAGCCACATCAATGTAGAACAAATGTACACATATGTTAAGGACAACATGCACCATTCCATAAGAGTATTATAAAAACTGACTTTCTTAATTAATCATCCAAACACCTGCTACAATAGTGTCAGATAAGAGATTTCTTACCAAACTATAATTTCACAGCCACCTAGGGAAAAACCATCTGTTTCTTTTACTTCTTGAGACTACCTAAGATAACACCTTAGACTCACAGTTACACAACAATCACCGAAAGAATGTGGGGGCAGGACTCAGCCTGGCAGCTTGGCCTTGGTACTGACCAGCCGTATGACTATGCAGAGCACTCGGCTTGTTACTTTGAAAGTATGAACTTCAAGCGGATGAAGTTCAGAGCTGCACTTCATGATGGCATTCTAAATCATATAACTTGAGCTCTAACAAATGCTATCAGGCAATATTAGTGCTCAGTTTGCCATTTATATGGATAAACAAATGTTGCCCCACACAAGAGAAGATGACTGAGAACACCTGTGAATATCGGATCAGGCAGCTTTTGCTCTGACAGCAAACAACTTCAGACTCACAGTGGCATGTAATAACTGCCATATTTCACTTCCCAGAGGGTTTCACTTTACACTGTAGATTTACTAAACATCCAGCAATTGATATTATTATCTAGAAAATATCCACATGGAAGAGAATGAATTTAGATACCAACCTCACACTATACACAGAAATTTAACTCAAGATAGATTAAAAGACAAATAGAAGAGCTAAAACAATCAAACTCTAAGAAGAAAACAGGTGAAAATCTGTGTGCCCTTGAATTAGGCAGTCATTGACACAAAAAACATCAAGATAACAGATAAACTGAACTCAATCAAAATTAAAACTTGTGTGTTAAAACACATTATTTACAAAGTGAGAAGACAACCCAGTGAGTGGGAGAAAATATTTGCAAATCATGTATCTGACAAGGGTCTAACATCAAGAGTATAAAAACTCTTACAACTCAACAGTTAAAAGACAAATAAACCAAGTAAAAAATTGGCACAGGATCTGAATAGACATTTCTCCAAAGAAGATATACAAATAGCCAATCAGCATATAAGAAAGTAAAAACAACTCAAGAGTTTGGCTGGAATGTGGAAGAGAATGATATGAAAATGACTAGAGGCAGGAGGGTCAAGAGGAAGAGACCAAAGCAGGAGCGTGTTTGAAAGCCACTGGGGATGAGGTCAGAGGAGAGGGGAATCAGAGGGTGGGGAGAGTACGAGGGGGTCTGGGCTGCAAGCACGGGGGGGAGTGGGGTAGGAAGGACCAACCTCAGGAAGGAAAACCCCTTTTCCAAACAGGCGAAGTGGAGAAAGGGGATGGGTACATATACAAGAATGGAGTTGTCATCAGTCAAGATGGAGAAGTTCCCATCTGATGGCACTATTTTTTCTATAAAATAGAAGTCATATGCTGAGATAGAAGGACAGATTTCAACAGCACACCTAGGTGAATTGGTCTAAGTTATCTTTGTTAGCAGCCTCTTCTCTCCCATACTACTAGTATCTCATGTCCTATTTCATGTATTAGTTGGCCATCAACCCTCGCTAAGGACTTTTATATTTTTTAAGCTGACAAAACTAATGATATGATGTCATCACCACCTCTACTACCAAGTGACAGAGGTCCCCAAGTGATGGTACCTCTACTACCATCTGCCACTCTTGTCTTCTGATCATCTACATCCTCCACAAATCTGTCCTCTGCTCTGTATTTCTCATTAGATCTTACAAGGACCACTGAAGCATTTTTTCTCTATGTTCAGAAAGGTAGTTGGTTGTTTCTTAAGCATTTATTAAATAACTTCCTAAAAGTCTGAGATACCACTATGACATTGAGTTAGGACTGAAATACATGTGCAAGAATGGCCCAAATCAAAATATTAGCTCATCAGTTCAAATGCAACATAATTTCCCCTTGAAACAGAACCCTATATTAACCTGAAGTAACCAGTGGCCCAGCATCCTCTAACACGGGTCCAATGCAACAGACATGACTACATCGTTTCCTGCTTTCCACCTGACTGTAACTCATCAAGCGCAAACCCCTCAGTGCAGTACACGAGAACAACTTGCAGTCGCACCCAGCTGTCTTTCTACTTTTCTAGTCTCAATTCTGGTCATCCTCCCAGCCTCTCTGGACTAAGTCCAGTTTCTCAGCACACACTGTGGTCTTTCTGTGACCATACTCAAAAGCCAAATCTTATCTACCTTGTACTATCCAGTCTAGACTGCTGGTGGACACAAAGCAGGTGATCAGTGAAGTGAAGTGATAGACACTCAAGTCATGTCCAACTCTCTGCAACCCCATGGACTGTAGCCCACCAGGCTTCTCAGTACATGGGATTCAGCAAGCAAGAATACTAGAGTGGGTTGCCATTTCCTCCTCCAAGGTGATCAATGAGTGCCTGTTTATTAAATGAATGACTGCCACCATTGTCCTAATAGGGTCTCATCATGTGTGTGACACAGTTTCCTTTGACTGGAAACAAATTTCCCAATGACTGGATTTTTTGAGTAACCTTCACTCTCCTAATGCAAATCAGACATTCTCTAACTTTCTCACAGGCACAAATTACAATATGCATCAAATCAGACAGACTTAAGAAATATAACCCCAAAGGCAAACTCTCTACCTATCATTTCTGCCATGTGACCAAAACTTTTAAAATGTCTCTCTGAAGGAAACATAAATTGCAAGTAACCTTAATCTCCAAGTCTCACTTAGAAAAGCAACATTTAACACAGGGTGGCTGTCCTATGTATTTTGCTTTTACATGTGAAGTGGTCACATTTATTAGCACTACAAATTACAGAGCACATTCAGAGGCTTAGGAGGCATGAAAGAATATGAAACTGCTGCCATTTCAGCCACCTCCCCAGTTTGCTCTCCCCTTCATCAAGTTCTACTTTAGAACTTATTTTGAGGTTTCTACTTTCTGAAGCCTCTCTTCCCAAAGGCTTTCTATCAGTTCAGGGCAAGAAACATGGTGGGGCTAGCAAGTCAGAAAGAATGCTGGTGCTGAGCCTGAAGGAAGCCTTGAAGAAGGCAAAGTTGGTCAGGCTAAGCTCTCTGTATTCTGAGATTCCCGAACAGAACAAAGCCCCTCATCTCTGCTTGTGCCTTGGCTTCTTTCAGCACACCTCGCCTCATCACGCTCTTTCTTCCTACCCTTGCTCCAGGACAGTTCTCAGCCAGCGGATGGAACAAAGCGTTTCTGGATCGGCAAGCTCACGTGGTACTCCCTGTCAAATGACGCCCTTCATCACAGAGGTTTAGCAGAAACATCACTGTACAAGGACAAGAGTACATTATTCCTGGGTCTAGATGGCCTGCATGATAAAAATGACACGGCCACACTGGAGAAGATCCAGATGTAACTGCTTTTTTCTTAAACTGCATCACTTAACTTTTTTACCACAGCTGGCATGCACTGCTGTGCCAGTCCCGGGCGTGCTGCAGAGCAGCTCGTCTGTGTGCACGCGTGGACCCACTCTGCCCTGGGCTCCTCTCCCACGTGGGTCACTGAAGTGCTAGCAGAGCTCCCTGTGCTGCACAGTGAACCTCTGCTGATCTGCTTTACATATGGTAGTGTGTATACACTAATCCCAGTCTCCTAACTTATCACCTCTCCCCATGCCTCCCTTCGGTAACCATACAGGTCCGGCTAGTCAAGGCTATAGTTTCTCCAGTAGTCATGTACGGACGTGAGAGCTGGACCATAAGTAAAGCTGAGCACCGAAGAATTGATGCCTTTGAACTGTGGTGTTGGAGAAGACTCTAGAGAGTCCCTTGGACTGCAAGGAGATCCAACCAGTCCATTCTAAAGGAGACTGGTCCTGAATATTCACTGGAAGGACTGATGCTGAATCTGAAACTCTAATACTTTGACCACCTGATGCAAAGAACTAACTCATTGGAAAACGCCCTGATGCTGGGAAAGATTGGAGGCGGGAGGAGAAGGGGACGACAAAGGATGAGATGGTTGGATGGCATCACGAACTCAATGGAGATGAGTTTGAGTAAATTCTGGGAGTTGGCAATGGGACAGGGAGGCCTGGCGTGCTGCAGTCCATGGGGTTGCAAAGAGTCAGACATGGCTAAGCAACTGAACCATATGTTTAATTTTGAGATCTGTGAGTCTGTTTTGTAAATAAGTTCATCTGTTATGACTTTTCAGGCTTCCTAGGAGGCTCTGTGGTAAAAAACCTACCCGCCAATGCAAAGAAACATGGGAGATGTGAGTTTCACCCCTGGCTTAAGAATATCCCCTGGATAAGGAAACGGCAAACTACTCCAGGATTCCTTCCTGGAGAAGCCCATGGTCAGAGGAGCCCGGCAGGCTACAGTCCATGAGGTTTCAAAGAGTTGCTTAAGACTGAGCATACACACATGCATGTATCATTTTTATTAGAGTCCACATGTAAATGATATATTTGTCTTTCTCTGTCTGACTTACTTCACTTAGTACGATAATCTCCAGGTCCATTCATGTAGCTGCAAATGGCATCATTTTGCTCTTTTTGATGAACAATATGGAAGTTCCTTTAAAAACTAAATATAAGGAGAGATGTAGGAGGGGGGATCAGGATGGGGAATACATGTAAATCCATGGCTGATTCATGTCAATGTATGGCAAAAACCACTACAATATTGTAAAATAATTAGCCTCCAACTAATAAAAATAAATGGAAAACAACAACAAAAAACTAAATATAGAACTACCATATCATTGAGCAACCCCACTTCTGGGAATGTATCTGAAGAAAATTATCATTTGAAAAGATACACGCACCCTAGTATTCACTGCAGCACTATTTGCAATGGCCAAGACATGGAAACAATCTAAAAGTTCACAGGAATGGATAAAGAAGATGTGGTGTTGTTCAGTCCCCAAGTCACGTCTGACTCTTTGCGACCCCGTGGACTGCAGCACACCCGGCTTCCCCGGCCCTCACCATCTCCCCAAGTTTGCCCAAGCTCAAGTCCATGTGGTACACACTACTCAGCTATAAAAAAGAACAGATGTAAATACTGTTTAAAACTGGAGACTGAACTGAATCCAAGCATCAAAAGGATAAACTAATGAAGCTAAAAAGCAAAAAACATACTAAGACTTGAAGTCATAAAAAAAAGCCAAAAAAACAAAAAAAGTAAGACTTAAATTCAGTTGCTCAAAAATTTAAGTGTCTACTGAGCCAAAACATTTAACTTTTTAACACTGAAAGCAGCCACTAAGTGGTATCAAAAACCCCAAACCTTATAAATAAAGCATAACTGTATTTCTTGATGGTGTATGTACAGTTCCAGAGACCCAAAAGAATACAGTTCCAGTTTCACCCTCAAAAGAATATGCAAAGTTCCTCCCAGCTCTGATTCAAATCTTGGACACTTTCAAGGCTGTGCCGGATAAACCTTTAATATCCATCATATTTCAACTCTTCATGTAAAGTGACGGCCTACATTTACCTTCAGACCAACCTCAAGTTCATCTTATAAAAAGTAGACTAACTTTAAAGAAGCAAAATGGTTTGCTTTGTTGTACTGCAACAAAATCAGTAATAAGATTCTAATCTTTTAAATATCCCATTCAGAAACTTTAGGCGAACGTTAAAGAAAAACTTTCGATTGAGTGCCTTTTCCACCCACCTAATCCCTAGGTAGAAACGTGGGTCCAGAGATTTGGTCAATACATTCATACTGAGCTTCTAGGTTTAAGGCGGCGATCGACAAACTTCTGTCTGCCCAGGATCTGGCAATTCCGACTGCACTGCATGGGAACGGGCTCGGGTAATAACCGGAGCTTTTACACCTAGCTCAAAACCACTTGCCCACAACTTCAGGCCTTTTCCTCACTGTGCACCATTTCACAGAAGCGCCTTCTCACAGCAGGCTTCCCCAGCCCCACCTGAGGCCAAAAGACTCACTGCGAAGGCAGCGAGGTCCCGCCGGGGGCTGATCCGGGGCGTGCGCGGCCAGCACCTGGAGGAGGCCCCGGAGGGAAAGGAAGACAGGCCACCCGCCTCGGCTCGGGGAGCGCAGCCCCCCGGGCGCACCTTCATGAACTCGTCCTTGTCAAAGCACAGCGTGTCCGGCCGCTTGGGCAGGTTCATCCTACTTTTCTCCATCCCGCTGGACGCCGCCTCTCAGCGCCAACCGCGGGCGAGGAGAAGAAGGAAGACCCTGTGCGTACCAACCTGGCAGCCGCAGCCAGAGCCAGTTGCCCCGGCAGAGCGCCACTTCGGCCAACATGGCAGCAGCCGCACCGCGGCCAATCAGCGAGGGCTCCGCGGGCCGGCCTTTGCCGCACGGCCTCCGCCCGCCGCCGCCAAGAGGGGCGTGGCGATCGCCGAGGCCAGAGCGCTGTAGGTCATGCTGCCTCCGTGCGGCGGAGGGCGGCACTGCAGCTCAGGCAAGCTGGGTTGAGCAGTCTGGCTCCCAGTGAGGTAGGTCTGAGAATGAAGAGCACTGGCTGGAGGAGTCTGGGGCTTCCTCTCCAGCCACCGTTTCCACTGGGAAAAATCTACCTGCAGCATTCTTCCAGGATCTCCTCCCTGATCTTGCTCCAGGGTCTGGCTCAGATCCAGGTGGGAGGTCGGAATAACCTTGGGTCTTCACTCTTCTTAAGGGAGCACCTTTGAGTAACTCTGGTCTTCGCTCTTCTTAAAGAGCACCTCATCAGCTAGCTAGTCAGAACATAGCACACAAATACATGTGCATACATATTTATCTGTAATCTCCTTAGAAACCATTCACAACCTAGAAGTTGAGAGTTATGCTTTATTTGGTGAGAATTTTTAGAACTTCAAGTCGGGGAGACAGCAGCTCAAGTGACCCTGAGAGAACTGCTCAGAGGAGGCAGGGAGTTGGGGGACAGATTATATAGAAGTTTTGCAACAAAGTGTAGGTAGTCTGAATGTCAAAAATGTTTTGTAACTGAAAGAAAATCAGATATCCCAAGTTGAGAAATTTAGTGCTTTTCTATGTAAAGAAAGATGCGAGAGACTAGGCTTACTGAAATTATTCCTTTGATATGCCCCTCAACTATCTGGGGCTAGTAGTCTGTTTTCACATCCTAAGCTTCCTCAGGACTCATCATAGGGAATGGCTGCAGTTTGATGGCTACTAGATGACAGGCACTATTTCCATCCTGAATACCCTCAGGGCTCACTAGCTCACCTTCCATGGTGGCTGCAATTGCTGAAAACTGTGATATCCTTTGTTTATTGATATGGCAGAAACTATTCCATATCTCCTTCCTCAGTGATCAGTTCAAAGAAAAGAAAGCCTTCCTTAGTGATCAATGCAAAGAAATAGAGGAAAACAATACAATGGGAAAGACTAGAGATCTCTTCAAGAAAATTAGAGATACCAAGGGAACATTTCATGCAACGATGGGCACAACAAAGGACAGATGTAGTATGGACCTAACAGATGCAGAAGATATTAAGAAGAGATGGCAAGAATACACAAAACTATACAAAAAAGATCTTCACTACCCAGATAATCACGATGGTGTGATCACTCCCCTAGAGCCAGACATCCTGGAATGCAAAGTCAAGTGGACCTTAGGAAGCATCACTACAAACAAAGCTAGTGGAGGTGATGGAATTCCAGTTGAGCTATTTCAAATCCTGAAAGATGATGCTGTGAAAGTGCTGCACTCAATATGCCAGCAGATTAGGAAAACTCAGCAGTGGCCACAGGACTGGAAAAGGTCAGTTTTCATTCCATCCCTAAGAAAGGCAATGGCAAAGAATGCTCAAACTACTGCACAATTGCACTCATCTCACATGCTAGTAAAGTAATGCTCAAAATTCTCCAAGTCAGGCTTCAGCAATACATGAACCGTGAACTTCCAGATGTTCAAGTTGGTGTTAGAAACGGCAGAGGAACCAGAGATCAAATTGCCAACATCCTCTGGATCATAGAAAAAAGCAAGAGAGTTCCAGAAAAACATCTATTTCTGCATACTGACTATTCCAAAGCCTTTGACTGTGTGGATCAAAATAAACTGTGGAAAATTTTGAAAGAGATGGAAATACCAGACCACCTGACCTGCCTCTTGAGAAACCTGTATGCAGGTCAGGAAGCAACAGTTCGAACTGTGTATGGAACAACAGACTGGTTCCAAATCAGCAAAGGAGTATGTCAAAGCTGTATATTGTCACCCAGCTTATTTAACTAATATTCAGAGTACATCATGAGAAATGCTAGGCTAGAAGAAGCACAAGCTGAAATCAAGATTGCTGGGAGAAATATCAATAACCTCAGATATGCAGATGACACCACCCTTATGGCAGAAAGTGAAGAATTAAAGAGCCTATTGATGAAAGTGAAAGAGGAGAGTGAAAAACTTGGCTTAAATCTCAACAATCAGAAAACTAACATCATGGCATCTGGTCCCATGACTTCATGGCAAATAGATGGGGAAGCAATGGAAACAGTGGCAGACTTTATTTTGGGGGGCTCCAAAATCACTACATATGGTGATTGCAGCCATGAAATTAAAAGACACTTGCTCCTTGGAAGAAAAGTCATGACCAACTAAGACAGCATATTAAAGAGCAGAAACATTACTTTACCAATGAAGGTCCATCTAGTCAAAGCTATGGTTTTTCTAGTAGTCAGGTATGGATGTGAGAATTAGACTATGAAAAAAGTTGAGAGCCAAAGAATTTATGCTTCTGAACTGTGGTGTTGGAGAAGACTCTTGAGAGTCCCTTGGACAGCACAATCAAACCAATCCATCCTAAAGGAAATCAGTCCTGATTATTCATTGGAAGGACTGATGCTGAAACTGAAACTCCAATACTTTGGCCACCTGATGCAAAGAACTGACTCATGGGAAAAAGACCTTGATGCTGGAAAAGATTGAAGGCAGGAGGAGAAGGGAATGACAGAGGATGAGATGGTTGGATGGCATAACCCATTCAATGGGCATGAGTTTGAATAAACTCCAGGAGTTGGTGATGGACAGGGAGGCCTGGCGTGCTGCAGTCTATGGGGTCGCAAAGAGTCAGGCACGACTGAGTGACTGAACTGAGCTGATTCCATTTTTCACTAGGAATAGCAAATTTTTGTGTTTGAGGCCAGTATCCATGTGATTGGGCTTCCCTGGTGGCTCAGTAATAAAGAGCCCACCTGGTAATGAAGTAGAGGTAGATTTGATCCTTGGGTCAGAAAGATTTCCCTGGAGAAGGAAATGCAACCCACTCCGGTATTCTCACCTGGGAAATCACATGAACAGAGGAGCCTGGTGGGCTAGAGTCCATGGGGTTGCAAAAGAGTTGGACACGACTTAGAGACTAAACAACAATAGCAAATCAATATGATCATACACCCAACCCCATTTTCTCAGAGTTTCTCCCTCCTCTTGCTCCCATACATACCTATTTTATTTGGACATTTTTCTTTCTTTTTCTCTTCTTCAGTTTCCCAAGGTCCCTGCCTCTGGCTCTGAATACCAGGATCAAATGATGAGGATTCACTTTTCTTTTTCTCTCCTTGAGACTGATAACTCAAACTACAAACCTCTCTTGACACTCTTCACCCTGAAACTCTTCTTCCTGCAGACTTTGCCTTTATACACCAGGTGTAGGCTGCTCCTCCCAAGGCTGTTTTCACCTTGGAGATAACATTAACCCTTAACAGTCCTTAAGAAAGAGTGGGACAGAGGAAGATAACACCTCAAAATGAGATTCTTGCATTTAAGTTAGTGCAAACAGCACGTTGGTCACATTTTTAAAACATGGATATAGGTCTGGGCCAGACCTGCCTTTGAGTGTTTGACTGTCTCCTGCAGATGCAAGTGGCCTGCTGTGGGGACAGGGGCTGTGGCTTCAGCAGACTGTGGAAGCACAATGTGTGAGCCCCATCATAGAGCCACCGAGTAGACAACCCAAAAACTGAAGATCAATTATACCAAAGAAGTTCTCACACTGTTATGAAAGTTCTAAGGCCCACAACAGATCTCCCAACATGGGGATCCAGCAAAGGGACTGAGAACCCTCAGGGAATTTGCCCTTGAAGGCCAGTGGGACTTGATTACAGAACTTCCATGGGACTGGTGAAAGAGACTCTTAGAGGGCACAAACAAAACCTTGTGCACACTAGGGACCAGGAGAACAGAGCAGTGACCCTCACAGGAGACTGAGGCAGATTGCCTGTGAGTGTCCAAGAGTCCCCAGGGGCGGCATGGGTCAACATGGCCATTGTGGGGTCAGGGACACTGAATACAACAGTCCTGCCATAAACCTTTTGGAAGGAGGTTGCAATTACCACCACCATAGCTCGGTCTCACTGAATACAACAGTCCTGCCATAAACCATTTGGAAGGAGGTTGCCATTACCCCTACCATAGCTTGGTCTCAAGCCAACTACAGGGAAGGAACACAGCTGTACCCATCATGAGAAAATTAGTTTGATTAGAATGATCGGCCAAAGAACACCCAGAAACTAATCCCATCACCATAAAACCCAAGACTTCGAGTCACGCGGCACAGTCATTCTCCTGGGTTCCCTTACCCTCCTGCTCTCCACCTGGGTGCCCTTCCCAATAAAATCTCTTGCTTTGTCAGCACATGTCTCCTTGGAAAATTCTTTTCCAAGTGTTAGACAAGAGCCCAACTACGGGCCCTGGAAGGGGTCCGCTTTCCTACAACAAAAGGTCATGGAGAGGTCTGTTGTTTTTCTAAAATGTTTATAGTCTTTTTTTTTTTTTTTTGTAATTGAATTACAGTGTGAGTTGCAAAGTTTGTGTTTCTGTTCATTTCATTCCATCTGTTTGGTTTTCTTTCTTTCTAACAGTTATTCATTTTCAGTGGAATGATTCTTGCTCTACAATATTGGTCTGATTGGTCATATATCAACCTGAATGTACCCTGGGGGTATGTGTGGCCCCTCGCTCTTGAATCTCCCTCCCACATCCCTCCCATTCCCACCTCTCTAGGCTATCAGAGAGCCCCAGTTTGAGTTCCCTGAGTCAGAAAGCAATTTCCCACTGGTTGTCAAGTTACCAAGGTTGGTGTCCATGCATCTGTGCTGGTCTCCCCATTCATGTCCTGGTGTCCTGTTAAACACTAAGCTTAATTTATTTGGAAATGACCTAGCTATTCAATACACTGTCGTCACTCAGTTTAGCACAAGGATAGAAACTCAGGAGACCAAAATCTGGAGAAGCTATTGTCAGCTCAGTTCAGTTCAGTTTAGCTGCTCAGTCGTGTGTGGCTGTCTGTGACCCCGTGGACTGCAGGACGCCGGACTTCTCTCTCCATCACCCCCTCCAGGGGCTTGCTCAAACTCATGTCCATCTGGTCAGCGTTGCCATCCAGCCATCTTATCCTCTGTCGTCCCCTTCCCCTCTGCCTTCAGTCGAGTCTATTATTGACAGGTATCTTAGAGTATAATTATTGTTAAGAGTTTATCTAAAAGCTCATATCATATTTAAATTTTTGAGGAGTATTCCTTATTATTGTTTTTAGAGGTACTTTCTTTGTTGACAAGCTTGTGACAGATGACAATATGGTGATCTTTAACTTATAATAAACCTAGGCACAATGACAATTTTGGGCTTCATGTTAATGACTCTTAGACATGTCTATAGTAGAGTTGCGGGGGATTTAAAAATATATGTGTATATATATATACATATATATATATACACACACACACACACACACACACATATATATATAAATGTGTGTGTGTATATACATACACACACACTAGATATTTAATATTGACTATTTGCCAGTTCATGTGAATCTGAAATTCATTTAGGTCAATTTTTTTCTTGTAGTTAGAGCTGTTTGATTTGTAAGGGCTTCCTTTTCTTCTGACCATTTTGATAAGACCTCACAACTTCAGCAATATTAGGAAAAAACAGAAGAGTCACATGGAGACATACGTAAATGCAGACAGACAGACAGAGATCTTCTAGTTTTCCGCCTAAGATTTAAAATGTCCCCTTGAGCCTCTTTTTTGGGGCGCTGGGGCCGGTGGTGGCCTGGGGTGGGGGAGGGGGATGGGGTTGGGCAAGCTACCATTCCTTTCTCCAGGAGATCTTCCTGAGGCAGGGGTCGAACCGAGACCTCCGGCACTGTCTGTGCCAAGCTTTTACATACATACAGCCTGAGCTACTAGGGAAGTCTCCCAAGACCCTGGAAAGGGTTCCCTTCATGCGTGGCCCTAGGCAGGCCTTTGTAAGAAGCAATTGTTTTGAATAATTGCATATCCAAAGGAACCAGCTTTACTGTTTCCAGGAGGAAAACAGTTTTCACTGTAACCAGCTGTCTCTGGTTCTATAGAATATCCCGGCCGTCCTAGGTCAGGTCATCTTTCTTTTCTGTAGACGTAGTTTGATCGCCAAATTATAGACAGATCAGTGGATGAAAAGCTTGGATTGTCTCTGTGGGGTGGATCTGCTGGTGTTTCAGGTGTCTGACCTGGCGGCAGGAGCCAGGCCCGCGGGCCAGTGCTGGAAGTGTGTGGGCGGGCGGGGCGCACGGACAGCGCCTGGGGGGCTGGTCGCTCCCCGCCGGCATACCTGTGTGTGAGCTCGGCCAAGGAAGGGCGCAGCCGGAAGTCAGAAACTGGAAGTCAGAAGCCGGAAGTCAGAAGCCGGAAGTCAGAGCGCATCCTTCCCGGGGTGAGGGAAATGGGAGAGAAACAGCTCTTGCCAGAGGGAAAGGGACGAAAGCTCACAGTCTCAGGGTTTATGGTTATTGGGTTCCTTTCTGGCTTGTCTCTTGCCAGTCATTCTGAATTGACATCCTTCCTGGGGGCACACGCACCACTCAGCCAAGATGAATTCCAGCGAAGAGGATCCTGGGAAACTGGTAGGTCCTCTGGATTGGTGTCTCCTCCCATCTCTTTTTGACCACTCTAGAATCCTGGTTGCTGGTAGCTTGTGAGTGTCTTGGTCCTGACCAGGACCTCCTGTTGGAAGATGACTCCTGGAAGTGTTTTCCCTTCTCTGCCGCCTGGCCCGGGTGGGTGGTCAGTGGTTCATTTACCAGTTTGTCTTTTGCTTCTCTCGAATAAGGGCCTTCACAGAGTAAATACCCAAAACTGTAGAAGACAATGTGTGAAATAACTTACATTCACAAATTGGAAAAGTTGGCTTTTTTTGTTGTGTGTTAGAACTCATCACCAGACCAAAGGTCATGGAGACGTCTGTTGTTTTTCTTAAATGTTTATAGTCTTTTTTTTTTTTTTTTTGTAATTGAATTATGGTGTGAGTTTCAAAGTTTGTGTTTCTGTTCATTTCATTCCATCTGTTTGGTTTCCTTTCTTTCTTTCTAACAGTTATTTATTTTCAGTGGAATGATTCTTGCTCTAAAATATTGGTTTTATTGGTCATATATCAACCTGAATGTACCATAGGGGTACGAGTTGCAAAGTTTGTATCTCTGTTCATTTCATTCCATCTGTTTGGTTTTCTTTCTTCTTTCTTTCGAGCAGTTATTTATTTTCAGTGGAATGATTCTTGCTCTACAATATTGGTTTGATTGGTCATATGTGGCCCCTCGCTCTTGAATCTCCCTCCCAAGTCACTCCCATTCCCACCTCTCTAGGCTATCAGAGAGCCCCAGTTTGAGTTCCCTGAGTCAGAGAGTAATTTCCCACTGGTTGTCTAGTTACCAAGGTTGTTGTCCATGCATCCGTGCTGGTCTCCCCATTCATGTCCTGGTGTCCTGTTAAACACTAAGCTTAATTTATTTGGAGATGACCTAGCTATTCAATACACTGTCGTCACTCAGTTTAGCACAAGGATAGAAACTCAGGAGACCAAAATCTGGAGAAGCTATTGTCAGCTCAGTTCAGTTCAGTTAAGCTGCTCAGTCGTGTCTGTTTCTCTGTGAACTCCGAGTTCCTCTCCAGTTGTCAAAGAGATGTGAGGCCTCCTGTCGAGATGAGGCGGGGAACTAGGGCTCTTTCTAGGGTCTCAACCGGGCATTCAGACATCCCTTCATGTTGGGAGAGGAAACACGAGCTTGCATTTGAGTCACTGCAGGGAAATCAGGCCTTACCTCGAGTGAGGGGAACTTGGTGTCCCTTCCACTTGAGGCAGCAAACTCAGGGTCCCTCTCACATACCTAGAGCGACCTAGAGGAGGCTGAGAGAAGCCTCCTCTTGAGGTGCTTGTGGAAAGTTGGCATTCCTCTTGAGTCGAAGCCAGGGAATCAGCTCTCATCTCGAGATGATTTGGGGTACATGGAGCTTTTCTGGAGTTGCTGTGCTGAAATTGGTGTTCCTCTAGACTTGGGAGAGTGTTCTCAGGGAACCTCTGGAGTTGCCTAAAGGAAGTCAAGCCACTTGTCGTGTTTGATGTGGAACACGGAATTGCTCTGGAGGCAATGCAGGGCAACTGGGCCTCATCTTGCGGTGAGGGGGGAAATCTCATTGTTTTTCTCAAGTTGCAGTGGGAACCTGGGGCTTCCTCTTGAGTTAAGACGGGGATGGTCTTTAAACACTCGTGTTTTCTCAGCGATGTCAGGAAACTCGTCTAGCTTCCAGGGACACCTCGGGATTCTCCTAGAGTCATGGCAGGACAGTAGGGACGCCTCTTGAGTTGAGGAGTGAGACCCAGGGTCCCCTTCCAGTTGCCACAGGGATATTGGGATTCCTATCAATTTTCAAGAGGAGTCAGTCATCGTCTCCTTTTGAAGCATTGAACGCCGCGTTCCTCTCGAGTTGTCAAAGGGATGTGAGGCCTCCTGTCGAGATGAGGCGTGGAACTAGGGCTTTCTCTAGGGTCCCCAGAGGGAATTCAGAGATCCCTTCATCTTGTGAGACGAAAGACGAGCCTGCATTCAAGTCACTGCAGGGAAACCCGGCCTTATTTCGAGTCAGGGCATCTCGGTGTCCATTCCACTTGAGGCCGCAAACTCAGGGTCCCTCTCACATACCTACAGCTGAGAGAAGCCTCCTCTTGAGGTGCTTGTGGAAAGTTGGTATTCCTCTAGATTTGAAGCCAGGGACTAAGATCTCATCTCGAGATGATTTGTGGTGCATGGAGCTTTTCTCGAGTTGCTGGGCTGATCTTGGTGTTCCTCTAGACTTGGGTGATGTGCTCGGGGAAGCTCTGGAGTTGCCAAAAGGAAGTCAAGCCACTTGTCATGTTTGATGGGGAACGCAGGATCGCTCTGGAGCCAATGCAGGGGAATCGGGCCTCATCTCGAGTTGATTTGGGATACACGGAGCTCTTTCGTGTTGCTGCAGTGACCTCAGGGTCCCTCTAGAATTTTGACAGTGTTCTTGCGGACTCTCTGGAGTTCCATCAAGGAAGTCAAGGCTCCTTTCATGTTTGATGGGGAACATGGACTTGGTCTGCACGCAATGCAGGGGAATGGGGCCTCATCTCGCGGCGAGGGGTAAGTCTCATGGTATTTCTTGAGTTGCCGCGGGAACCTGGGGTATGTTCTTGAGTTAGGGCGGGGATGGCCCTTCAAAACTCGTGTTTGTTCAGCGAAGTGAGGACTCCTGTCTAGTGTTGAGGGACACCTCAGGATTCTCCTTGAGGCTTGGCAGGGCAATAGGGATGCCTCTTGAGGTGAGGCGGGAGACCCAGGGTCCCTTTCCAGTTGCCACATGGATATTGGGATTCCTATCAATTTTCAAGAGGAGTCAGGCATCATCTCCATGTGAAGCATTGAACTCCGCGTTCCTCTCGAGTTGTCAAAGGGATGTGAGGCCTCCTGTCAAGATGAGGCGTGGAACTAGGGCTTTCTCTAGGGTCTCCACAGGGGATTCAGACATCCCTTCATCTTGTGAGATGAAAGACGATCCTGCATTCAAGTCACTGCAGGGAATCCGGCCTTATTTCGAGTCAGGGCATCTCGGTGTCGATTCCACTTGAGGCAGCAAACTCAGGGTCCCTCTCGTATACCTATAGCTGAGAGAAGCCTCCTTTTGAGGTGCTTGTGGAAAGTTGGCATTCCTCTTGAGTCGAAGCCAGGGAATCAGCTCTCATCTCGCGATGGTTTGGGGTAAACGGAGCTTTCTCGAGTTGCTGTGCTGAACTTGGTGTTCCTCTAGACTTCGGACGGTGTTCTCGGGGAATCTCTGGAGTTGCCTAAAGGAAGTCAAGCCACTTGTCGTGTTTGATGGGGAATGTGGGATGGCTCTGGAGCCAATGCAGTGGAATCAGGCCTCATCTCGAATTGATTTGGGGTACACAGAGCTCTTTTTTGTTGCTGCGGTGACCTCAGGGTCTCTCTAGACTTGTGACAGTTTTTTTTGGGACTCTCTGGAGTGCCATCAAGGAAGTCAAGTCTCCTTTCGTGTTTGATGTGGAACACGGACTTACTATGCATGCATTGCAGGGGAATCGGGCCTCATCTCGCGGCGAGGGGAAGTCTCATGATTTTTCTTGAGTTGCAGCGGAAACCTGCGGTATATTCTTTAGTTAAAATGGGGATGGCACTTCAAAACTTGTGTTTGTTCAGCGACGCCAGGACTCCTGTCTAGTTGCGAGGGACACTTCGGGATTCTCCTCGAGCCTGGATGAGACTTTGGACATGTGATCACATGTGTATGGTATGGGAAGTGCGGTAGCCCAGGAGATTGTGGATATATGACAGTAGGTACAGGGTCTCAGATATGTCACCATGGAATGTGTGGACATGTGACCCCAGGTGCAGGTTTGGGTGGGGTCACCCTGGAGACTGGTCGTGTGACCCAAAGTTCAGGGTAGGAAAAGGGTTTCACCCTGCAGACTCTGGATCTATGACCACAGGTACAGGATCTGGTGGTAGTCACTGTGGAGATGGTGGACGTATGAAACCTAGTACAAGTTCACAGAGGGGGTCACCCTCCAAGACTGTGGACATGTGACCCACGTTTCAGGGTCTGGGTTGAGGTCACTCTGGAAACTACTTGCCATGTGACTTAGATGCAAGGTTAGGGGATGTGTTCACTTTGGAGATTGTGGTCATGTGACCCAGATGCACCATTTGGGAGGCAAATCATCTTGGAGACTGGATACGTGACCCTAGATCCAGGGTCTGAATGGGATCCCCCAAGGTGAGATTGTGAATATGTGACTCCAGGTGCAGGGCCTGCGAGGTCGTCACCTTGGAACCTGTGTTTGTGTGACTCCAGGTGGAGGGTCTGGGAAGTGACGACACTCTGGAGACTGTGAACATGTGACCCCATTACAGGGTCTTGAGCGGGTAACCCTGGCATCCAAGATCATGGGACACCATGTTAAATGTCTGGGCGTGTGGTAACCCTGAGACTAAGGAAGTGGGACCCCAGGTACAGGTTCTGGGAGTTGGGGCCAACTTGAGTGACTGTGGATGTTTCACCCTAGGTACAGTTTCTAGGAGGTGGGGTCACCCTGGAGACTCTCGACAAGTGACCCCAAGTGCAGAGTCTGGGAGGGGGGCTCACCCTGGAAACAGTGGACTTGTGACCCTAGGTACAGGATCTTAACGGTGGGGTTATCCTGGAGTCTGTCGACTTGTGATAGCAGGTACATGTTTAGGAGGGGGTCACCCTGGATACTGTGGATGTGTGATCCCAGGTGCATGGTATGGGAAGTGGGGAAGCCCAGGAGACTGTATATATGACACTAGGTACAGGGTCTGGGGGATGACACCATGGAGAATATGGACTTGTGATCCCAGGTGCAGGTTCACAAGGTTCAGGGTACAAAATGGGTCTCATCAGTCAGACTGTTGAACTGTGACTACAGGTCCAGGATCTGTTGGTGGTCACTGTGGCAATGGTGATTGTGTGAAATCTGGAACAAGTTCAGGGAAGAGGTCACCCGTGAGACAGTGGACATGTGACCTTAGGTGTAGGTACTGGTATGTGGTCACTCTGGAGACTGTGGATGTGTGAGTAAGGTGCAGGGTTAGGGGATGGGGTCACTTTGAAAACTGTGGACATATGACCCCAGATGCACTGATTGGGGAGGCAAGTCATCCTGGATACTGGACATTTGACCCTAGATGCAAGGTCTGAACTAGGTCCCCCAAGACACTAGGATATCTGAACCCAGGTACAGGGTCTGGGATGGGGGTGACCCAGGAAACTCTGTATATGTGACCTCAGGTACAGTGTCTGGGAGGTACGGGGTCACCCTGGGGACTGCAGGCATTTAATGGCAGGGAAATGGTCTGGAAATGGTGTCCCCCTGCAGAATGTGGATATGTGAGCCCAGGTGCAGTGGGTGAAGTGGGGTTCACGCTGGAAACTGTTGACATGTGACTCCAGGTGCAGGGTATGGGAGGGCGAACATCCTGGAGATTGTGGATGTGTGTAAATAAGCACAGGGTCTGGCAGGGGAGGGTTACCTTGGAATCTGTGGCCAAGTCACCAAAGGTATAGGGTATGAGAGGTGGGGTCACACCAGCTACTGAGAACTTGTGACCCAAGTTACAGAGACCAGGAAGGGGGTCACCACGGAGCCTGTGAATCTGTTAGCAAATGTGCAGAGTCTGGGAAATGACATCACACAAAAGTCTGGGGACATGGGATACCAGGTGAACGGTCTGGGAGGGAGTCACCCTGGAGTCAGTTGACATGTGACCCCGGGTACAGGCACTTGTGGGTGGGGAAAGCCTCGAGACTGTGGACATGTGATCCCAGTTACTAGCCCTTGAATGTGGGTAAATCCAGGAGACTCTGGACATGTGACCCCAGGTACAGGGTGGGGAAGCTGGGGTCACCCTGGTGACTGTGCCAATGTGATCCCGTGTACAGAGTCTGGGGAGGCGTGTCTTCCTGGCCACCATGTACATGTAACCCCAGGTACAGGGTTAGAGATACGGGGTCACCCTGGAGACTGGGGCAATGTGACCAGAATTACAATATTCTGTGAGGTGTAGTCACCCTGGAGACTGCGGAGGTGTGAGACCTGGTGCATGATCTGGGAGGCGTTGCTACCCAGGAGACCATGGATGTGTGACCCTAGGTTCACGGGCTTGGAATTGGTGTCACTCTAGAACCAGTGGGTGTTGGAACCCAGTACAATTGTTTGACAGGTGGTGTTACCCTGGGCGCTGTGGACATATGAACCCAGGTGCAAGTTCTGGCGAGTGGGGTAACCCTGAGACTATCTACGTGTGACCCTAGGTACAGGGTTTGGGAGTTGGTGAATGTGCCCATGTGACACCATGTACAGTGTCTAGGAGGGTGTTCACCCTAGAGACTGTGGGTATGTGTCCCAAGGTACAGTGTCTGGAATGTGGGGTCATGCTAGAATCTGTGGACATGTGACGCTGGGTGCTGGGGTCAATAGTCCAGCATCTGGAAGACTGTGGTTATGTGAGCCCTGGTACAGTGATTTGGATGAGTCACCTGTGAGACTGTGGATATGTGGCTCCAAGTGCAGGGTCTATGAGGGAGTCAACCTGGAACCTCTGTTTGTGTGCCTGCAGGTGAAGGTTCTGGGAAGTGATGACACACAGGAGACTGTGGACATGCAAACCACATTACAGGGTCTTGGAGGGTGTAACCCTGTGGACCAGGGGCACGGAACAGGCTCAATGTCTATGGAAGAGTGACTCCAGGTACAGTTTCAGGGAGTTGGGACCATCCTGAAAACTGTGGATGTTTATCCCCAGGTAAAGTTTCTGGGAGGTGGGATCACACTGGAGACAGGAATGTGACCCCAGGTATGGGATCTTGAGGGTAGGGCCATCCTGGTGACTGTGGACTTGTGACACAAGATACAGGAATGGGATCAGGGTCACCTTGCAGACCATGAGCGTGTGATCCCAGGTGCATGATATGGGAAGTGGGGAAACCCGGGAAACTGTGGATATATGACACTACGTACAGGGTCTGGGTGGATATATGACACTAGGTACTGGAGTGGGCAACCCACTCCAGTACTCTTGCCTGGAAAATCCCATGGATGGAGGAGCCTGGTAGGCTGCAGTCTATGGGGTCGCTAAGAGTCAGACACGACTGAGTGACTTCACTTTCACTTTTCACTCTCATGCTTTGGAGAAGGAAATGGCAACCCACTCCAGTGTTCTTGCCTGGAGAATCCCAGGGATGGGGGAGCCTGGTGGGCTGCCATCTATGGGGTCGCAGAGTTGGACACGACTGGCATGACTTAGCAGCAGCAGCAGCAGCACAGGGCCTGGGGGATGTCACCATGGAGAGTATGGACATGTGACCCCAGGTGCAGGTTTGGCAGGGATGACCCTGGAGACTGGCTAGGTGAACTAAGGTTTAGGGTACGAAATGGTCTCACCCTGCAGACTGTGGACCCTGACCACAGGTACAGGATCTGGTGGTGGTCACTGTGGAGATGGTGCATGTGTGAAACCTGATAGAAGTTCAAGGAGGGGGTCAATATGGAGAAGGTGGAGGTGTGACCCTATGTGCAGGGTCTGGAGTGAGGTCATTCTGGAGACTGTGGCTGTGTGACTAAGGTGCAGGGTTAGGGAATGGGGTCACTTTGCAGAATGTGGACATGTGACTCCACATGCACCGTTTGGGTCATCCTGGAAACTGTGGACAAGTCACCAAAGTACAGGGTATGAGAGGTGGTGTCACACTGGAGACTGAGGACATGGGATCCAAATTACAGGGTCTGGGAAGGAGATCACCATGGAGACTGTGGATCTGTGACCACAGGTATAGAGTCTGGGAAGTGATATCACACAGGAGACTGTGGACATAGGATGCCAGGTGAAGGGTCTGGGAGGGAGTCACCCTGGAGACTGTGGACGTGTGACCCCAGGTAAAGGCTCTTGAGGGTGGGGAAAGCCTGGTCACTGTGACCTGTGACCCCAGGTACAGGGTTGGGAATTTAGTGTCACCCTGGAGACTGTGCCAATGCGACCCCAGGTACAGGGTCTGGGGAGAGGTGTCATCCTGGCCACCGTTGATATGTAACCCCAAGTACAGTATCTGAGATATGGGGTCACCCTGGAGACTGAGGCCATGTGACCGAAGGTACAATAGTCAGTGAGGTGGGTTCACCCTGGAGACTGTGGACGTGTAACCCCAGCTGCAGTGTCTGGGAGGGGTGTCAACCTGGAGACTGAGGACGTGTGAGACCAGGTGCATGATCTGGGAGGGGTTGCGACCCAGAAGACTATGGATCTGTGTCCCCAATATCAGACTTTGGTGTGGATGTTACCATGGAGAACTGTGGATGTTTGACACCAGGTGAAGGGACAGGGAAGGGCATCACCCTCGAGACCCTGGAGGTAGGATCCCAGATTCAGAGTCTGGGAAGGGAGTTCTTCAGGAGTCTGTGGAAATGTTATGTCAGAAAAAGGGCCTGCAGTGGTTACCCTGGTGACTATGTACATGTGACACATAATACAAATACTGAGATTGGGGGTCATCCTGGAGACTGGAGAAATGTAATCACAGGTGCAGATTCTGAGGACGGGGTCACCTTGGAGACTGTTGACATGTGACATCAGGTGCTTCATCTTGGAGGTAGATCATTCTGGAGATTCTGGACATGTGACCCCAGGAACAGGGTCTGAGAGGGGGTCACCCTTGAGATTGTGGGCTTTTGACCCAGGTACAGCATGTTGGAAGGGTGGTAACCCTGGAGAATGTTCACATTTGACACCATGTACAGGCTCTGGGAGGTGAGTTCACCCTGTTGACTATGGCTATGTGACCCAAGGTGTGACTCTGGAGACTATGGGTATGTGAGCCAAGGTGTGACTCTGGAGACTATGGATATTTCTCACCCAAGCCAGGTCTGGGGATGGGGATCACACTGGAAGCTGTAGATATGTGACCCCAGGTGCAGGGTCTGCAAGAGGTACACCCTGGAGCCTGTGGATATGTGACCCTGGGTGCAGGATCTGGGTGCTTGGGTCACCCTGGAGACTGTGGTCATGTGAGCCCCAGTGTGGGGTTTTGGATGAGTCACCCTGGAGACTGTGGATAAGTGACTCCAGGTGCAGGGTCTGCAAGGGAGTAACCTGGAAACTGTGATTGTGACTCCAGGTGAAGGGTCTGGGAAGTGACGACACACAGCAGACTGTGGACATGTGATCCCCATTACAGGGTCATGGAGAGGGTAACCCTGGCTAACAGGGACATGGGAAACTGGGTTCAATGTGTGGGAGGTTGGGTAACCCTTAGACTATGGAAGTGTGACCCCAGGTACAGGTTCTGGGAATTGGGTCCATCCTTAAAACTGTGGATGCTTCACACCGGTAGCTTCTGGGAGGTGGGGTCACCCTGAAGACTCTGGACATGTGACCACAAGTTCAAGTTCTTGGAGGTGGACTCGACATGGAAATAGTGGCCTTGTGACCCCAGGTACAGGATCTTGAGGGTAGGGTCATCCTGGAGGATTTGTGGATTTGTGACACCAGGTATAGATTTTGGAGGGTTCACACTGGAGACTCTGGATGTATGTTTCCTCTGCAGGAGAGCTCCAGTGAACCTAGGTCTGTCTGAAAAATTCTTGGATCATGTGGGGAAACACTCTGTGTGTTAATCTGGACACCCAGGTTCAAATTTGCATATTTTTCTCGGGTGGGCCTAAAGCGGTGTGACCTTTCCACATCTTAAAAATCCGTCCAATTGCCATTTTCTTACTTTTGACAGAGCTAACTTTGTTCCACCCCTGGGGTTTCTGAAGCACATGGGAGGCTTGCAACTCCTATCCTTGGGCCTATTTACAGTGGAATGTCACCTCACAGAGGTGACCACAGTAAGGGACCCAGCACTCTGAGACATATTTCTGCTGTCTGCTTCCTCATGGGCAGTACCAGTATCACCTAGATATGTGTTTGAAAGGTGGGAAAATGCACTGAGACACACGGCACAGACTCTCAAATTTAGGTCCTCTGAGCAGAACTGGAGGGTTCATGTCTTAGGAGCTAAAGAGTTCCTGCAAAAGAGAGGTTTGAAAACACACTCTCTGTGGATGCCTTTCCTTCCTTGAAGAAATATAGGTTTCCCAGTATCCTGCGAACTGAGAGTCACACAGTGCTTGAAAAGTGCTCGCTTAGACATGAGTTTTCAATGGTAATTTCCACTTGGGGCTGTAGCCAAACAGAGGGTCCCACACTCACTGGGAAAGGCAAAGCAATATCTAAATGTCTGTTCCATCCCGTTTTCTCTGTAGGAGAGCTCTAATGAGCGTAAGTCTGTCTGGAAAATTCTTGGATCCTTTGGGGACACACCCTGTTTGTGAACCAGGATACCAGAATGAGGGGGCACAATTCGTGTTTCTCTCTGTGGGCCTTAAAGCAGTGTGGCCTAGCAACAGCTTGAAAATCCATCCAATTGCTCTTTTCTTGATTCTGAGAGAGCTAGATTTGCTCCATCCTTTTTGATTTCTGAAGCAAGTGGGTGAATTGCAACTCCCAGCTGTGGGCATTTTTACAGTGAAATGCCACCTCGCAGAAGTGAGTATAGTGAGGGACCTAGCCCTCTTGGACACACTCTTGCAGCCTGCTTCCTCATGTGCAGTACCGGTATAACCTAGGAATGGCTTTGCAAGGCTTGGAAAGTGCAGGGAGACACATGGCCTTGACTCTGGAATTTAGTTCCTCTGAGCAGTACTGGAGGCCTCCCATCTGGGAAGTTAAACAGTTCCTGCAAGATAGAGGGTTGAGAATACACTCTCTTTTGATGCCTTTCTTTCCTTGAAGGAAGATATCTTTCCCTGCATTCTGTGAACTGAGAGTCACACACTGCTCGAAAAGTGCTTGCTTGGAGGTCATCTTTCAGGGGCACTTTCTCCTTGAGTCTGTGACAATAGGGAGGGGCAAACCAACTTCCAATGTCTGTTCCATCCCATTTTCCCAGCAGGAGAGGTCTAGTGAGCCTAGTTCTGTGGAAAATTCTTGGATCCTGCTGGGACACACCCTGTGTTTGAACCTGGATACCTGACCTACAGGGCACAATTCGCATTTTTCTCTCAGGGGGCCCTAAAGTGGTTCAGCCTAGCAACAGCTTGAAAATCCGTCCAATTGATATTTTCTTACCTCTGACAGAGCTAGCTTTGCTCTACCTTTTGGGGTTTCTGAAGCAAGCGGCTGGCTCACACCTTGTAGCTTTGAGCCTGTCACTGGAAAGTCACCTCACACAGTTGACCACAGTAAGGCACTCAGCCCTTTCAGACACACTCCTGCTGCCAGCTTTCTCATGGGCATTACCGTTATGACCTAGGAATGTGTTTGCCAGACTCGGAAATTACACGGAGACACACGGCCCTGACTCAGGAATTTAGATCCTCTCAGCAGACCTGCTGGTCTCATGTTTTAGAAGCTCAAAATTTCCTGCAAGATAGAGGTTTGAAAACACACTCTCTGTGGATGTCTTTCCTTCCTCAAAGGAAGATAGCTTTCTTCACATTCTGCGACCTGAGAGTCACACTCTGCTTCAAAAGTGCTTGCTTGGAAGTCTATTTTCAGTGGCAATATCTCCTTGAGGCTGTGACCATAAGTAGGGGCCCCACACTCACAGGGAAAGGCAAAGCAACCTCCAAATGGCTGTTCCAACCAGTTTTCTCTGTAGAAGAACTCTAGGGAACAAAGGTCTGTCTGGAAATTTCTTGAATCACGAGGGGACACATCCCGTGTGTGAACCTGAATACCGGACCTAGGGTGCACAATTTGTATTTTTCTCTCTGGGTGCCATAAAGAGGTGTGGCTAGCAATTGCTTGAAAATCCATCCAATTACTTTTTTCTTACTTCTGACAGTGCAACCTTTGGTCCACCATTCAGGATTTCTGAAGCAAGCTGGTGGCTCACAACTCCTAGCCACGTGCCGATTTGCCATGGAAAGTTACCTCATCTAGGTAAGCACAGTATGGTACTCAGCACTCTCAGACACACACCTGAAGCCTGTTTTCTCATGAGCAGTCCTGGCATTACTCAGAAATGTGTTTATAAAGCTCAGAAAATGCTCAAAAACACACTGCCCTTGCTGTGAAATTTAGGTCCTCTGTACCAACCTAGAGGTCTCACATCTTAGTATCTAGACAGTTCCTGATATAGAGAGCCTGTTTCCTCATGGGCAGTCCTGGTATGACCAAGAAATGTGTTTACAAAGCTCAAAAAGTGCAGGAAAACACATTGCCCTGACTCTGGAAGTGAGGTCCTCTGGGCAAATATGGAGAATTCACATCTTTGAAGCTAGACAGTTCCTAATAGATAGAGTCTTGAAAACACACTGTCTATAAATACATTTCCTTCCTCAATGGAACATAGGTGTCCAGCATTCCATGTCCATAGAGTCACATACTGCTTGAAAACACTTGTTGGAAGTCATTTTTCATTAGCAATTGCTCCTGATAGTGTGACCATAGGGAAGGCCACCAAACTCACAGGAAAAGGAAAAGCAACATCCAAAGGTCAGTTCCATCATGTTTTCTCTGTAGTGGAGATTCAGTGTGCCTAGGTCTGTCTGGAAAATTCTTGGATCCTGAGTGGACACATCCTGGGTGTGAACATGGACAGTGGACCTTGGTGGCAAAATTCACCTTTCTCTCTCAGTTGGCCGAAAACAGTACAGCATAACAACTACCTGGAAATGCATTTAGCTGCTGGTTTCTTACTTCTGGCAGTGATTGCTTGGTACACCCTTTGGGATTTCTGAAGCAAGTAAGCAGCTAGCAACTCGTAGCCGCTGGCCCATTTACAGTGGAGTGCTACATCATCTTGGTAAGTGCAGCATGGCACCCAGCAATCTCAGAAACCCTCCTGCAGCCTGTTTTTCTTAAGGGCACTTCTGGTATGACTTAGGAATGTGTTTACAATGCTCAGAAAGTGTTCAGTTCCGTTCAGATGCTCAGTTGTATCTGACTCTTTGGGACCCCATGAATCGAAGCACACCAGGCCTCCCTGTCCATCACCAGCTCCCAGAGTTTACTCAAACTCATGACCATCGAGTTGGTGATGCCATCCAGCCATCTCATCCTCTGTCATCCCCTTCTCCTCCTGCCCCCAAGCCCTCCCAGCATCAGGGTCTTTTCCAATGAGTCAACTCTTCACATCAGGTGGCCAAAGTACTGGAGTTTCAGTTTCAGCATCAGTCTTTCCAATGAACACCCAGGACTGATCTCCTTTAGGATGGACTGGTTGGATGTCCTTGCAGTCCAAGGGACTATCAAGAGTCTTTTCCAACACCACAGTTCAAAAGCATCAATTCTTCAGTGCTCAGCTTTCTTCACAGTCCAACTCTTACATCCATACATGACCACTGGAAAAACCGTAGCCTTGACCAGATGGACCTTTGGTGGCAAAGTAATGTCTCTGCTTTTTAATATGCTATCTAGGTTGGTCATAAGTTTCCTTCCAAGAAGTAAGCGTCTTCTAATTTCATGGCTGCAATTACCATCTGCAGTGATTTTGGAGCCCCCAAAAATAAAGTATGACACTGTTTGTACTGTTTCCCCATCTATTTTTCATGAAGTGATGGGACCAGATGCCATGATCTTAGTTTTCTGAATGTTGAGCTTTAAGCCAACTTTTTCACTCTCCTCTTTCACTTTCATCAAGAGGCTTTTTAGTTCCTCTTCACTTTCTTCCATAAGGGTGGTGTCATTTGCATATTCAGGTTATTGCTGTTTCTCCTGGCAGTCTTGATTCCAGCTTGTGCTTCTTCCAACCCAGTGTTTCTCATGATGTACTCGGCATATAAGTTAAAGAAGCAGGGTGACAATATACAGCCTTGACGTACTCCTTTTCCTATTTGGAACCAGTCTGTTTTTCCATGTCCAGTTCTAACTGTTGCTTCCTGACCTGCACATAGGTTTCTCAAGAGGCAGGTCAGGTGGTCTGGTAGTCCCATCTCTTTCAGAATTTTCCACAGTTTATTGAGATACACACAGTCGAAGGCTTTGGCATAGTCAATAAAGCAGAAATAGATGTTTTTCTGGGACTCTCTTGCTTTTTCAATGATCCAGCAGATGTTGGCAGTTTGATCTCTGGTTCCTCTGCCATTTCTAAAACCAGCTTGAACATCTGGAAGTTCACGGTTCATGTATTGCTGAAGCCTGGCTTGGAGAATTTTGAGCATTACTTTACTAGTGTGTGAGATGAGTGCAATTGTGCAGTAGTTTGAGCATTCTTTGCCATTGTCTTTCTTTGGAATTGGAATGAAAACTGACCTTTTCCAGTCCTGTGGCCACTGCTGAGTTTTCCAAATTTGCTGACCTATTGAGTACAGCACTTTCTCAGCATCATCTTTTAGGATTTGAAATAGCTTAACTGGAATTCCATCACCTCCACTAGCTTTGTTCGTAGTGATACTTTCTAAGGCTCACTTGACCTCACATTCCAGGATGTCTGGCTCTAGGTGACTGATCACACCATCGTAATTATCTGGGCCATGAAGATCTTTTTTGTACAGTTCTTCTGTGTATTCTTGCCACCCCTTCTTAATAGCTTCTGCTTCTGTTAGATCCATAGCATTTCTGTCCTTTATTGAACCCAATCTTCGCATGGAATGTTCCCTTGGTATCTCTAATTTTCATCTCTAGTCTTTCCCATTCTGTTGTTTTTCTCTATTTCTTTGCATTGATCAGAGTAAGGCTTTCTTATCTGTCCTTGCTATTCTTTGGAACTCTGCATTCAAATGGTGCAGGCTGTGACGGACCATGCAGAAGCATGGCCATGAGGAGCTACCTCTCGCCCAAGGTCAGAGGCAGTGGCTGAGGGGAGCCACCCCATGTCCGAGGCCAGGGACAGCGGCCGAGAGGGGCTACCTCACGCCTGAGGTCAGGGGAGGTGGCTGAGATGAGCTACCCCATGCCCACGGTCAGGGGCTGTGGCCAAGAGGAGCAATCCCATGTCCAAAGAGCAGCAGCTGCACGGGTGCAGGAGGACCGAGAGGAGCTACTCCACATTCAAGGTCAGGAGGGGCGGCCTGAGGAGATACCCATTGTCCAAGGTAAGGAGGAGGGGCTGCACTTTGCTGGAGCAGCTGTAAGAGATACCCCACGTCCAAGGTAAGAGAAACTCAAGTAAGATGGTAGGTGTTGCGAGAGGGCATCAAAGGGCAGACACTGAAATCATAATCACAGAAAACTAGCCAATCTGATCACATGGACCACAGTCTTGTCTAACTCAATGAAACTAAGCCATGCCGTGTGGAGCACCCAAGACAGACGGGTCATAGTAGACAGGTCTGACAGAATGTGGTCCACTGGAGAAGGGAATGGCAAACCACTTCAGTATTCTTGCCTTGAGGACCCCATGAACAGTATGAAAAGGCAAAATGATAGGATACTGAAAGAGGAACTCCCCAGGTCAGTAGGTGCCCAATATGCTACTGGAGCTCAGTGGAGAAAGAACTCCAGAAAGAATGAAGGGATGGAGCCAAAGCAAAATCAATACCCAGTTGTGGATGGGACTAGTGATAGAAGCAAGGTCCGATGCTGTATAGAGCAATATCGCATAGGAACCTGGAATGTTAGGCCCATGAATCAAGGCAAATTGGAAGTGGTCAAACAGGATATGGCAAGAGTGAATGTCGACATTCTAGGAATCAGCAAATTACAATGGACAGGAATGGGTGAATTTAACTCAGATGACCATTATATCTACTACTGTGGGCAGGAACCCCCTAAAAGAAATGGAGTAGCCATCATGGTCAACAAGAGAGTCCAAAATATGGTACTTGGATGCAATCTCAGAAAGTGTAGGGAAATACAATGCTCTGACTCTGGGATTTGGGTCCTCAGGGCAAACCTGGAAGTCTCACATCTTTGAGTCTATACAGTTTGTGATACACAGAGGCCTGATAAAACACTCTCTGTTCATTCCTTACCTTCCTGGATGGAACATAATTTTCCCAGCTTTTTGTGTGCTCAGAGTCACACACTGCTTGAGAATGCTTGTTGGAAGTAATTTTTCAGTAACAACTTCCCCTGATGTTGTGACCTTAGGGAAGACCGCCACACTCACAGGACAAGGCAAAGGATCATCCAGACGTCTGCTCAATCACGTTTTCTTGATAGGAGCGATCCATTCAACCTAACTGTCTAGAATACTCATGGATACTGTTCCTACACATCGTACGTTTGAACCTGGATACCAGATCTTGGCAGCAAAATTTGCATTTTTTTCTCAGTTGGTCCTAAAACGGTTAGACCTAGTTACTGCCTGAAAATGCATCTAATCGCTGTTTTCTTACTTCTGACAGTGATAGTGTTGGTGCACCCTTTGGGATTTATGAATCAGGCAGGAGGCTCTCCACTCCAAGCCACTGGCCCCTTTCCAGGGGGATGTCATCTCATCTAGGGAAGCACAGTATGTCACCCAGCACTCTGAGACATACTCTTGCAGCCTGACTTTTCATGGTCAGATCTGGTATGACCTAGGAATGTGTTTACAAATCTCAGAAAGTGGTGGGAAACACACTGCCCTGACTCTGGTATTTAGGTCCTCTGGGAAACTTGGAGGACTCACATGTTTGAATCTAGACAGTTCATGACAGGTAGAGGCCTGATAACATATTCTCTCGAGATGCCTTTCCTTCCTCAAAGGAATATAGCTTTCTCAGCATTCTGTGTGCTGACTGTCACACACTGCTTGAAAACGCTTGTTGGAGGTCATTTTTCATTAGCAATTTCCCCTGGAGGTGTGACTGTAGGGAAGGCGCCACACTCACAGGTAAATTCAAAAGCACTTCCAAACATCTGTTCAATCACGTTTTCTTGGTAGGGGCCATCCATTCAACATAAGTCTATCTAGAAAATTCATGGACACTGCGGGGAAACACCTATGTTTGAATCTGGATACCAGACTTTGGTGTTAAAATATGCATTTTTCTCTCACTTGGCCCTAAAACAGTGCAGCCAAGCAACTGCTTGAAATTCCATCTGAATGCTGTTTTCTTACTTCTGACAATGCTAGCTTTGGTTCACCCTTTGGGATTTCTGAAGCACGTGAATGGTTTGCAACTCCTAGCTGCAGGCCCATTTCCAGTGGAATGACACCTCATCTATGTGACCACAGTATTTCACCCAGCACACTCTGATACACTCCCTCAGCATCCTTCCTTAGGAGCAGACCTGGTATGACCTAGGAATGCATTTAGAAGTCTCAGAAAGTGCAGCAAGACACACTGTCCTGAGTCTGGAACTTAGGTCCTTTAAGCAGGCCTGAGTTCTCATATCTTAGAAGATGAACAGTTCCTGCTATAAAAAACACACTCTCTGTTGATGCCTTTCCTTCACTGAAGGAACATAACTTTCCCAATGTACTGTGTGCTGAGAGTCACACACTGCTTGAAAAAGTTTGGTTGGAGTTCATTTTTCAGTCACAATTTCCCCCGAGACTGTGACAGAAGGGAAGCGCCCACAATCACAAGACAAGCAAGCAAGCATCCAAATGCCTTTTCCATCATGTTTTCTCTGTTAGAGAGGTCCAGTGAACCCAGGTCTATCTGGAAAAGTTTGGATCTTGTGGGGTCACATCCTGAGTGTGAACCTGAATACAGGACAAAATTCACCTTTTTCTCTCAGTTGGCACTAAAACGGTTTGGCATAGCAACTGCTTGAATATCCATCCAGTACTTGTTTTCTTATTTCTGACAGTGACAGATTTGGCCCACCCATGTAATTTCTCAAGCAAGCAGTCCGCTTGCCACTTCTATCTGGTGGTCCCTTTCCTGTGAAATGTCACATAATGTAGGTAGCACCACATGGCACCCAGCTCTCTCAGACACACTCTGACAGCCTGTTTCCTCATTGGCAGTCCTGGTATGACCTAGGAATGTATTTACAAGGCTCAGAGATTGTATGGAAACATATGCCCTGACTCGGGATGTTAGGTCATCTGGGCAAGACTGGAGGTCTCACGTCTTACAATCTAGACAGTTCCTAATAGAGGCCTGGAAACACACTCTCTGTTGATTCCTTTCCTTACTCAAAGGGCCATTGCTTTCCCAACATTTTAGGGCCAACCTAGAGGAAAATGTGAATTTTCCCACCAAGGTCCGTTACCCAGGTTCACACGTAGGATGTGTCCCCACAGCACTGAAGAATTTTCAAGACAGACCTAGGCTAACCCTAACCCTAATCCTTACCCTAACCCTAGGATCTCTCCTACAGAGAAACATGATGGAACAGACGTTTAGATGATGTTTTGCCTTTTCCTGTGAGTGTGGTGGACTTCCCTATGGTCAAACCATCAAGGGAAATTGCTGCTGAAAAATGACTTTCAGGCAAGCATTTTCAAGCAGTATGTGACTCTCAGCACACAGAATGCTGGGAAAGCTGTGTTCATTCGAGGAAGGAAAGGCATCAGTAGAGAGTGTGTTTTCAGGCCTCTATCTATCAGGATCTGTCTATATTCTAAGATGTGAGATCTCCAGGCTTGTCCAGAGGACCCATCTTCCAGAGTCTGGGCAGTGTTTCCCTGCAAATTCTGAGCCTTGTAAGCACATTCCAAGATCACTCAGGAATGCCCATGATGAAACAGGCTATGGAAGAGTGTCCGTGTGTGCTGTGTGTCATTCTGTCCTTACCAAATGAACTGACATTCCACTGGAAATGGGTCAGGGACTAGGAGTTATGAACCGCCTGTTGCTTCAGAAATCCAGAGAGGTGGAACAAAGCTATCATTGTCAGAAGTAAGAAAACAGGTATTAAATGAAGTTTCAAGCAGTTGTTAGGCCACAACGTTTTAAGCCCAATGGAGAGAATAATGCTAATTTTGCCACCAAGATCCGCTATCAAGATTCACATTCAGGATGTGTCCCTGCAGTATCCAAGAATTTTCCAGATAGGACTAGGCTCACTATCTCACCTACAGAGCAAACGTGATGGAACAGACATTTGAATGTGGTTCCCTTTTACTGTGTTTGTGGGGCTTTCCCTCCAGTCACATCTTCAGGGGAAATTCTTAGTGATAAATGACCTCCAAGCAAGTGTGTGACACTCAGGAAGCAGAATGTTGGGAAAACAATGTTCCTTCAAGGAAAGAAAGGCATCAGCAGAGAATGAATTTTCAGTCCTTTATCTATCAAGAATTGTCTAGATTCTAAGATGTGAGACCTCTAGTCTTACCCTGAGGACCTAACTTGCAGAGTCAGGGCAGTGTGTATCCCTGCACTAGCCCAGGCTTTTAGCCACCTTCCTACATCATCCCAGAACTGCCCATGAGGAAACAGGCTGCAGGAATGTGTTCCGACTGCTGGGTGCCATACTGTTGTTACCCAGGTGAGGTGACATTCCATTGAAAATTGTATGGATTTTCTAGGAGTTGCAAATTTGGCCATCAAGGTCCGGCATCCACTGTCAGACTCAGGAGGTGTCTCTGCTGTATCTACCCATATTTCACAAAGACCTAGGCTCACTGGCTGCTCCTATAGAGAAAATGTGATGGAACAGATGTTTGGATCTTGGATTGCCTTACCCTGTGAGTGTGGGGGACATCCTTACTGTCACAACATCACAAGAAATTGCTACTGAAAAATGACCTGCAAGCAAACGGTTTCAAGCAATGTGTGACTCTCAGTTCACAGAATACTGGGAAAGTACTGTTTCTTCGAGGAAGGAAGGGTATCAACAGAGAGTGTGTTTTCAGGCCTCTATCTATGAAGAACTGTCTTGATTCTAACAAGAGAGCCCTCCAGCCTTCCCAGAGAACTGAACTTCCAGAGTCAGGGCAGTGTCTTCCCTGCCCTTTAAATGCTTTGTAAACATATTCCTAGGTCACACTGGGACTGTCCATGAGGACACAAACTGTGGGAGTGTGTCTGAGTATACAGAGGGGCCATTATGTGCTTACTTAGATAAGGTGACATTCCACTGGAAATAGGCCCGTGACTAGGAGTGGTGATCTGCTTGCTTGCTTCAGAAATCCCAAAGGGTGAACCAAAGTTATTGCTCTTCAAAGTAAGAAAACAGCAATCAGATGGATTTTCAAGCAGGTGCCAGGCCACACAGTTTTAGGACAAACGAAAAGAAAAATGTGAATTGTGTCACCAGTTCCGGTATCCAGGTTCACACTTAGGATGTGGTCCTGCAGTATACACGATTTTCCAGACAGACCTAGGTTCTCTGGATCACTCCTAGAGACAAAATGTGATGCAACAGAAGTTCGGATGTTGGTTTGCCTTTTCCAGTGAGTGTGGGGGCCTTCCCTAAGGTTACACTGTCAGGGGAAGTTTCTACTGAAAAATGACCTCCAAAGAGCGTTTTCAAGCAGTGTGTGACTCTCAGCACAGAGAATGCAGGGGAAAGTATGTTTCTTCAAGGAAGAAAAGGCATCAACAGAGAGTGTGTTATTAGGCCTATATCTATTAGGAACTGTCTAGAATCTAACATTGACCTCCAGGCTTGTCCAGGGGACCTAACTACCAGAGTCAAGGCACTGATTTTCCTGCACTTTCCAAGCCTCCCAAAGACATCCTAGCTCATATAGGGACTGCCCGTGAGGAAACAGACTGTAGGAGAGTGTCTGAGAGTGTATGCTACCATACTGTGCTTACCTAGATGAGATGACATTCCCCTGGGAATGGGCCAGAGGCTAGGAGTGGTGAGTCGCCTGCTTGATTCAGAAATCCCAAAGGATGGACCAAAGCTATCATTGTCAGAAGGAAGAAAACAGCAATTGGATGGATTTCCAAGCAGTTGCAAGGCCGTAGCATTTTCCCAAATCAAGAGAAAAAATGTTATTTTTGCCCCCAAAATCCGGTATCCATGTCCAGACTCAGGGTGTCTCCATGCAGTATCCACAAAGTTTCCAGACAGAACTAGTCTCAGTGGATCGATCCTACTGAGAAAATGTGATGGAACAGACGTTTGGATGCTAATTTGTCTTTCTCTATGAATGGGGAGTGCAGCATACCCATGGTCACACCATCAGGGGAAAGTGCTACTGAAAAATGACCTCCATGCCAGCATATTCAAGCCGTGTGTGTCTCTCTGCACACAAAATGTTTGGAAAGTTATGTTCCTTCTAGAAAAGAAATGCATCAACAGAGAGTGCTTTCAGCCCTCTATCTATCAGGAACTGTCTACATTCTAAGTCGTGAGACCTTCAGTCTTTCCTAAGGATCCTAACACCCAGAGTCAGGACAATGTGTTTCCATGAACTTTTCAAGCCTTGTAAACACTTTCCAAGTATATGCTGGGACTGCTCCTGAAGAAACAGGCTGCAGGAGTGTATCCGAGTGTGTTGGGCAGCATACTGTGCTTACCTGCATGAGGTGCCAATACAATGGAAACCGGCTAGTGGCTGGAGTGGTGAGCAACCTGCTTGCTTCAGAAATTCCGAAGGGTGGACAAATCTATCCCTGTCAAAAGTAAGAAAACAGTAATTGGATGGATTTTCAAGCATTTGCTATACTGCACCATTTTAGAACCAATGTGGTCCCAAAATGAGTGTGGGAGATAAAAATGAGAATTTTGCCACCAAGTTCATATATACAAGTTCACACTCATGATGTGTCCCCACAATACCCACGAATTTTCCAGACAGACCTAGGCTCACTTGATCGCACCTAAAGACAAAATGTGATGGAGTACATGTTTGGATGTTGGTTTGCCTTTCCCCGTGAGTGTGGGAGCCTTCCCTACCATTGCACCTTCAGGGGAATTTTCTACTGACCAATGACCTACAAGCAAGTGTTTTCAAGCACCGTGTGACTCTCAGCACACAGAATGTTGGGAAAGCTATGTTCCTTCGAGGAAGGAAAGGCATCCATACGGAGTGTATTTTTAGGCCTCTATCTATCAGGAACTGTCTAGAACCCAAGGCATGAGACTTCAAGGCTTTCCCAGGGTCCTAACTTCCAGAGTTAGGGCACTGTGTTTCCCTGCACCTTCCAAGGCTTTAAACACATTCCTTATTCAAACTGGGACTGCCCATGAGGAAACAGGATGCAGGAGTATGTCTGAGAGGGCTGGGTGCCATACAGTGCTTAACTAGATGAGGTGACATTCCACTGGAAGTTGGCCAGCAGATAGGAGTAGCGAGCCGGCTGCTTGCTTTAGAAATCTCAAAGGTTTGACCAATGTTATCACTGTCATTATTAAGAAGAGAGCAATTGGATGGATTTTCAGGCAGTTGCTAAGGCCACACTCTTTTAGATCCAACCGACAAAATTTGCTAATTTTGCCAACAAATTCAAGGATGCAGATTCACACTCAGTATGTGTCCCTGTAGTATCCAAGAATTTTCCAGACAGACAGAGGATCATTGGATCTCTCCTAAAGAGAAAACTTGATAGAACAGACATTTGGTTGTTTGTTTTCTTTTTCCTGTGAGTTTGGGGGTCTTCCCTACAGTAACACAGTCATGGGAAATTGTTACTGAAAAATCACCTTCAAGCAAGGATTTTCAACCAGTGTGTTACTCTCATCACACAGAAATCTGGAATAACTATGTTACTTCAATGCACGAAAGACATAAAAGAGGGTGTTTTTCAGGCATCTATCTATCAGGAACTATCTAAAGTTTAAGATGTGAGAACTCCAGGTTTGCACACAGGCCCTAATTTCCAAAGTCATAGCCAGTATGTTTCATTGCACTTTCAGAGCCTTATGAACACATTCCTGGCTCCTATTGGGTCTGATTCAGAGGAAACAGGCTGTGAAATTGTCTAAGAGTGCTGAGAGTCATACTGTTGTTACCTAGATTATTTGACATTTTAATGGAAATGATCCAGCCCAATGGGGTTGCAAGCCACCTGCTTGTGTCAGAAATCTGAAAGATTTGACCAAACCTATTGATGTCAGAAGTAGGAAAATATCAATTGGATGGATTATCAGGCAGCTGCCAGCGCACATCCTGTTAGTGCCAAAAGAGAGACAATGCTAATTTTGCCAAGAAGGTCAAATATTCAGGTTCACAGTCAGTATGTTTCCCTTGCAGTATCCAAGAAATTTCCAGAGAGACCTGGGACCATTGGATCCTTCGGACAGAGAAAAATTGATGGAAGAGACATTTTGATGTTTGCTTGCTTTTCCTTATGAGTGTGGAAGCCTTCCCTACTGTAACACACGTGAGGGGAAATTTTTACCTAAAAATGACTTCCAGGCAAGGGTTTCACTTAGCGGGTTACTCTCAGCAAACAGAATGCTGGGACACCTGTGTTCACTTGTGGAATGAGCGGCAATGAATAGGGTGCTCTTCAGGCATCTCTCTTTCCATGACTGCTGTCTGGATTCTAAGATGTGAGAAGACCACGCTTCCACAGATGCCCTAAATTCCTGAGACACAGCCAGTAAGTTTCCCTGAACTTTCCATGGTTCATGAGCACAGTACTCTATCTTACTGGGACTCCCCATGAGGAAAGAGTCTGGAGGAGTGTGTCTGACACAGCTGAGTGCCATACTGTTTTTAAGTAGTTTAATTGGCATTCCAATGGAAATGATCTTGCCACAAGGAGTTGCACGCTGCCTGCTTGCTTCAGAAATTCCAGTGTTTTGACCAAAGCTATTGCTGTCGTTAGTGGGAAAAAAACAATTGTACTGATTTTCAAGGCGTTGCTAAACCCCAGCCTACTGTGGCCAACACAGAGAAAATTCTAATTTGCCAACAAGGTCCAGAATCCAGGTTCACACTGAGCATGTGTCCAAGCACTATCCAAGAATTTTCCAGACAGACTTAGGATCACTGGATCCCTCCTACAGGGGACTTCATGGAACAGATGTTTTGACATTTGTTTACTTTTCTCTGTCAGTGTGGGGGCATTTCCCATGGTAACACAGGGGAGGGGAAATTGTTACTTCAAAATGACCTCCAGGCAAGAATTTCCAAGCAGTCTGTCACTCTCAGCAAACATATGCTGTGAAATCTATGTTTCTTTGATGAATGAAAGGCAAAAAATAAAAAAGAGTGTATTTCAGACATCTATCAGAAACTGTCTAGATTCTAAAATGTTAAAACTCCAGATTTGCACAGACTGCCTAATTTTCAGAGTCACAGCCAGTATGTTTCCTCGCATTTCTGATACTAGCAAACCCATTCCTAGGTCCTCCTGGGACTGCCTATGAAGAAACAGGCTGTAAGAGTGTGTCTGAGAGTGCTGAGTGCCATCTAGTCTGGTTACCTAATGAGTTTACCTGCCATTGGAAATGATTCAGTGGCAAGGAATTGAAAGTCCCATGTTTGCTGCAGAAATCCAAGAGGTCTGACCAAAGATATTGCTGTTACAAGTAAGAAAACAGCAACTGGATGGATCTTCAGGCAGTTGCTACTCTGCACCATTTTAGGACCACCTGAAAGAAAATGCTGATTTAGCCAACAAGGTCCAGGATCCAGCTTCACACTCAGTATGTGTCCATGCAGTATCCAAGCATTTTCCAGACAGACCTAGGATCACTGGATCTCTCCTACAGAGAAAACCTGATGGAACAAACGTTTGGATGTTAGTTTGCTTTTTCCCTGTGAGTGTGCGACCGTCCTGACTGTAACTCAGTCAGGGGAAGTTCTTACTGAAAAATGAAATCCAAGCAAGCGTTTTAGAGCAGTGAGTTACTCTCAGCACACAGAATGCTAGGAAATCTATGTTTCTTTGATGAAAGAAAAACATAAAAGTAGAGTGTTTTTCATGCATCTGTCTATCAGGAACTGTCTAGATTGTAAGATGTCAGAACTCCAGGTTTGCACAGAGACCCTAATTTCCAGTCAGCCAGTGTATTTTCCTGCACTTTCCGAGCCTTTTGAACATATTCCTAGCTCATATTGGGTCTGTCCCTCAGGAAAAAGGCTTAGGAAATTATCTAAAATGCTGAGTGCCATAATGTTGTTACCTTGATTAGTTGACAATCTATTGGAAATGATCCTGCCACAAGGAGTTGCAAGCTGCCTGTTTGCATAGAAATAGAAATAATTTGACCAAACCCATTTATGTCATAAGTAGGAAATTGTCCATTGGATGGATTCTCAGGCAGCTGTCAGCCCACACCCTTTTAATGCCAACAGAGAGAAAAGGTGAGTTTTGCCAACAAGGTTCAATATCCAGGTTCACACTCAGTATGTGTCCCTGCAGTGTCCAAGACTTTTCCGAACAGATCTAGGATCACTAGATCTCTCCTGCAGAGAAAACTTGATGGAACTTTTACTCTGAAGCAGGGTCAGTCTTGTTGAGGTGACTCCTTCCCCAAGGCCACAGCTGGGAGGCCTCACACCAAGGCCATAGAAGTGGGGCCCAGAACCAAGGTCACCTGTGAATCTGACTGGGCCCCCTTTGCAACTGTTACCAAAAGCACCTGATCATCGCTAATGAGCTTCCTGACTCCCTACCAGGCAAAGATGCCCACTCCAGTAAACACCCTATGGTACCCCACCCAATCACCTAATATCAACCTTCCAGCAGGAATTTTCTTTGTCTTGAAACTGTAAAAATTGGCTCTTAACCCAGGAAATCAGTCAACTTTCCCTAGTCTGTCAGGTGGTTGGCCCCCTGAGCTCACAGTGTCCACACTATCTCTGCTCCTTGTTCTTAATACAAACTCACTCCCTTCTGAAATGCTCTATGTCTGGACATTCTTTTCCAACTCGTGCTCAGACGGCCTCAACAAGCCTCCCATCACCAGGGCCACTTTCCTGGATCACACTCACCACTTGCTTGTCCACTCCCAGCTCAGAGCAGAAAGGCCCCCTCAGCCTGGTCCTTCCCTCTCACGTCCAGTGCCTGGTCACCAGGAGCTCCCACCGTCCCTGGGCAGGCTGTCTTCTGTGTCCTGCAGAGGCCTCTGTGGTGTCAGGTGAAGAAACAAGAGGCACCCATGAAGCCTCCCAGTCCAGCACAGCAACCAGTACCCACCTACTGAGCTCTTCACTCTGGACGGGCCTGGGGGCGTTTCAGGGAACGTCCCCCAACATGTCCTTGTTCTCATCTAATTCCAGCACTGCCCACGTGAGAGTCACTAAGCTACTCTGTGATGACTGCACAGAGAGAATACTTGTTCACTCGCCCCTCCCAGGATACATGGTTCTTATGGGCAGGTGCCTCCCAGGATATGGGGCTCACCTGGGCAGGTACCCTGCAGGGCTCAGCACCCAGGAACTGTGCACAGAGCCCTCATTGCAAAGAGCCCCCAGCTCCTCTGTTGGACAGATCTGACCTTGATACCCTCAGAGGAGGACCTGAGGTAACATACAGCAGCTTCAGGATAGCTTTGTGACCTTGGGCTTCACTGGTTGCAGCCTCCTTCCAGCAGGTTTTCCAGAGGGTCCCATAGCACCTGGGCACTGAGTCTGTCTCCACCCACCACCCATCCTCTCCCTGACCCCTGGGTCCCTCTCATTAGAAGAAGGCCTTCCTGAAATCCTCTCCCACTTATAGGTCAGATAAAAAGATTAGAAAACAAGTCAGAGCAGCAGCCCCATATCCATCCTGATCCAAAGGACCCACACCTGTTCCTGGAACCCTGGCCAGGACAACGAGGCCCATTTTCTGAAACCACAAGCCCAGGTGGGCAGACTGGCTGAACTGACTGGCCTGCCTTTGGATATGTGCCTGGGTTGAGGTCTATATAAATCCCCTCAAGTGCCTGCAGCTGTACCTGATGCTGTCTTTCTGCTTAGATCTTGCAGGGCTGGCTTGGTAAGAGATAGTGAGGGCCCATGGTGTTTCGGGGGATTGGGTCTGTGTTGGGCTCTGCTGGACCTTCTGCAGGAGGTGCTAGGCTGTCACTTGCTAAGGATGGGCTGTGTCGCCTGTTCCTGCTGTTGGAAATCTTCTCAGGCAGAGATGAGGAAGCGAGAAAACAGGCAATGGGAGCAGGACAGGAGGAGTAACTCAGGTAGGAAAGTGCAAAGCTTCCAGGTCACCCAGGCCAGGACCATCCTGCCTGACCTACAGCAGCCACGTCAGTAAGCATGCTGTCGCTGGAGTGGCTCCACTTTTCTCCAGCCTGTGAGGTCTTTGCACATATTCAAGTGTTTTATCTGTGAAGGGTGGATGAGTTTCAGGAATGGCTAGCCTGGGGGTCAGCCAGCATTTACTTAGAGATGACTCCGTGGAGTCTCCCAGCATCCCACTGAGGACCCTCCTTGGGAGGGGAGGGGGTGGAGTATGTGCAAGGGCTGCTGGCTACACATGAGTAGGTCCCCATCCCTGACCATCTTCAGAATTGCTCATCCCTGAAGCAAGTGCCCTAATTGGGCTTTCACCTGTGCAACTGGTGGCTTCTTAATTAGCAATGTGGCCATTGATATTAAATGTCCTTCATCAGGACTGAGATGTTACACCACATGTACTGGTGTAAGAACCTGGGGAGGCGTGTGCATCCAGTACCCCTAGGCACAGGCTCCAGACTTGACCCCTCAACATTCTGGAGCCCAGCCACTGCTTTCTCATTTCTGAGGGCCCAGTGCTGATTTGAAGGGTTCTGTAATCCACCCTTCATCTGCTTTAATGAGACCCACATTTCTAGGATCCTACAGAGCAGGGTCTGTGTGGCTGCTCTGTGGCTTCTCTAACATGATCACAAGCTGGGTGGTTTAAAACAACAGGAGTTCATCCTCCCCCAGTCCTGGAGACCAGACATCGGCAATCAAGGTGGCACAGGGCTGAGGACCCTCCAGAGGCTCCAGGATAGGATCATTCCTGCCTTTTCCAACTTCAGGGGCTCCAGGGGTCCCTGGGCTTGTGGCACCCTCCCTCTCATCTCTGCCTCTGCCTTTAAGAGGCTTCCCCTTTGTGTCCTCTTTCATCTCTTTGAAGGAGTCTGTCAGTTGGATTAAAGGTCACCCTAACCCTAGATGACCTTACCTTGCTATCCTTAACTACATCTACAAAGACTCTTTTCCCAGATACGGCCCTGTTCTGGGGGGACACATCTTTGGTGGCCACCATTTACCCCATTCTCTCTGTATCAAATAACCCTCATTTTAGGAGATCACCACAGGCCCATAAAGACGGCACAGAGAGCGGCCACACACATGGAGAGAATGAGGCCCTTGGAGTCACCTGGAACGGATGAAGGCCTGGCTTCATCAGGTGAGGGGAATCACAGGGAGGAGAGGAGTATGGTCTTGTTTAGGCTTCAAAACGACCACGTTGGGGTGGGATGTGAGATGCACAGTGGGAGCGGGGAGCTTGATCAGGGCCTGAGGGGGAGGTTAGGCTTGGGCCAGGGCCATGGGTGTAGAGGGGACTTAGTGTGGGGGTTGGTCATACACCCAGGAGGAAGAGCTCACAGTCACTGGGGCACAAGGACCTGGGAACCTGGGAGGTCTTCGTCTTTCTGAACCTGAAGAGGAAACGTTAAAATTTTACATCACCTCCTGCTCCCTCTGCCTCTGTAACTCAGCTTGCTCCTTGCAAAGTCTGGATCATGTAGGTCATGCAATCTCAGAAAGTGGGGACTTAGAATATTTGGAGCTGGAGCTCGGCTCCCTTGCCTTTGCCCTGGCCCCTGCCAACCTTCTTGATCATGCCTGTTCGTGATAATGAAGAGCCCACGTCCCTGACACTCCCCTCACCCCAGGGGGAGCTCCCCACTCTGCTGGAGCACCTGGCTGTTGGTGGCCACTGACAGCACTCTGCTCTCCTCAGGACCCACTAGGGCTTCAGCTTCGGGATACTGTGAGGTTCAGTTCAGGCAGACGGAATCTGGTCTCCTCAGAACCCACTGGGGCTTCAGTTTGGGGGCATTGTGGGGTTCAGTTCAGGCTGATAGAATTTGATCTCCTCAGGACCTTATGGGGGTTCAGCTTTGTGACATTGTGGGGTTCAGTTCAGGCTGACAGGAGATGGGTCACCACAGGATCCATTGTATTTTGGCTTTGGGGCATTATGGGGTTTAGTTTTGGCTGATGGAATCTAGTCTCCTCAGGATCCACTAGGACTTCAATTTTGGGGCATTGTGGGGTTCAGTTGAGGCTGACAGGACTCTGATCTCCTCAGAACCCATTGGTGCTTCAGCTTTGGGACATTGTGGGGTTCAGTTGAGTCTGACGGGAGTCTGATTTCCTCAAGATTCCTGCAACGATGTGCTGCTGAAAGAAAAAGTGAGGAAAATTGGGAAGAAGCTTCTGTGTGTGGCTGTTGCTGAAAATCTGTCTTAAGAGGACCCAAGACTGTTAGGGCTTGATGTGGAAAGTTGCGGGATTTTAGTCAGTTTTTGTCTGTAGTATAAGATGGTGTCCTATATTGTTCCTTGGTGTGTGGTTTCCATTTTTCCCAGCATGGTTTATTGGGGGGGCGGGGGACTGTCCTTTCCCACGTGTTTGTTCTTAGTTCCTTTCTTGTAAATTAATTACCATGCACCTGTAGGCTTGCTTCTGAGCTCTCTTGACTATTTCTGTGCCAATTCCACATGTTTTCTGGTGACTTTAGGTCCATACTCTAGATTGAAGTCAGGGATAGACAGGCCACCAGCCTGTTCCGCTTTCTCAGGATCCGTTTGGCTCTTCTGGTTCCTTTGTGGCTCCACACAGATGTGAAGATTGCTTTTGTTTCTGTGAAAAATGTCATTGAAATGTTGGCAGTGATTGCATGAATGTGTACATTGCTTTGTTTAGAATGGATATTTTAATGGTATTTTCACCCATAAGCATGGGATATCTTTTTACTTGTGTCCATTCAGTTTCTTTGATCATTGTCTTGTAGTTTTTAGCTTGCAGGTCTTTCAAGTCCTTGGTTAGATTTCTAGTTATGTGGGGGAGGGGATGCAATTGTAAAAGGAATTATTTTCTTAATTTCTCTTTCTGATAGGTCATTATTAGTGTAGAGAATCACAAATAATCTTGCAGTTCTGCTGACTTTCTTTTTTTTTTTTTTGGCCCCGCAGCTCGACATGTTGGATCTTAGTTCCCTGACCAAGGATCAAACCTGTACCCCCTGCAGTGGAAGTGCAGTCTTAACCACTGAACTGCCAGGCAAGTCCGTGAATTCACTTTTTAGTTCTGACAGTTGCTTTGGTGTAGTGTTATGCGGAAAACTAGAATTAAGACATCTCATAGTTTCAGTTCCATCTGGTCATCCACAGCACCCAGGGCATGGTGTCTACTAATGTACTCTTCCTATGGTGCATTTTAATACCATGTGGACTAGTACAAGGCAATTAGCAGCAAACTACTTTAGCTGAATTTGGTTAGGTTAAGTCTTGGCCTCTATTGCAATGTTCGATGTCATCTCTGATTTTCTGGCATGTGACTTACATGGCTGTATTGAAAAGTAACTTACTTTCTAGTAAAATTTCAAATGTGTCTACTTTAAATAGTGGTACAAAATTTTCTACATTCACACCAAATACCGCAATGTGTTTTACCCAAAACATGGTCACTTTCCCGGGGAACCAGCCCACAGCCCCAAAATGGGGGATAATTATGGTTTCCACATTACAATCCCATCCATAGGACCAGTTCAACTTTCATCAGCTGCCCAAGCTTTGTGCAACTGTCTTTCTTCATTCTAATGCAGTTTTCTTTTTCTGGAGCCATCACTGGGGCTTTCCCTCATGTTAAAAACCTTCATGGATTTACAGTGACAAGATGACTGTGATCTGGGTGGCTTTTCAGTGTGGTTTCTTTCACTGAGAATGTTTTTAGTGCTCTTCCATGTTGTGCCATGTGTCATTTTTTTCATTGTGCTTACAAACATATAACAACATTTATTATTTGAGTCATTTTAAGTATGAACTTCTATAGCATTAACTGCACTCACATTGTAAAAATTTCCCCACCGTTCATCTCCAGAATCTTTTCCTTTTCCTGAAGTGACACTGTAACCATTAAATACTCATAACCCCCAATCCCTGGCCATCTTATTCTACTTGGAATTTGTCTTATGTGGATATCTCTTACTAGTGGAATCATAGAACATTTTTCCTTTTGTGTCAGGCTTGTTTCACTTCACCTAATGGCTTGAAGTCTCATCTACATTACAGCATGTATGAGAGTTATTTTGTTTTTAGAGGTTGGATCATATCCCATTGTGTATATACTACATCGGGCTCATCCAGTCATCTGTTGAACACGTGTGCTGCTTCCACCTTTTTGTTCCTATGAATAATGCTGCTATGAATATGGGGTTTGAATATCTGTTCCAGTATTTGGTTTTAAATGTTTTGAGTGTATAACCTGGACCGGAATTGATGGATTCTATGTTAACTCTGTGTTTAAGTTTTTGAAAAGCCCCCTACTATTTTCTGAAGCTGTGGCATTATTTTACTATATTCCTTTATATGGCAGAGTAATGCATCTCATGGATGGAACTGCCCTATTTGCTCTTCCATTCACTTGTTGGTGGACATTTTCATTGTTTTTAACTTGGGCTATCAAGAACACTGCTGCTGTAAAGATTGGTGTACAAGTATATATTTGAACACCTCTTTTAAATTCTTTGGATGTATATCTAGGAGTGGAGTTACCAAAACATATGATATTTCAGTTCAGTCACTCAGTCATGTCCGACTCTTTGTGACCCCATGGACTGCAGCACACCAGGCTTCCCTATCCATCACCAACTCCCAAAGCTTGCTCAAACTCATGTCCATCGAGCTGGTGATGCCATCAACCATCTCATCCTCTGTTATCCCCTTCTGCTCCTGCCTTCAATCTTTCCCAGCATCAGGGTCTTTTCCAATGAGTCAGTTCTTCATATGAAGTGGCCAAGTATTGCAGTTTCAGCTTCAGCATCAGTCCTTCCAATGAATATTCAGGGCTGATTTCCCTTAGGATTGACCTGTTGGATCTCCTTGCAGTCCAAGTGATGCTCAAGAGTCTTCTCCAACACCACAGTTCCAAAGCATCACTTCTTCGGTGCTCAGTTTTCTTTGTAGTCCAGCTGTAACATCTATATATGACTATTGGAACAACCATAGCTTTGAGTACATGGACCTTTGTTGGTAATGTCTCTGCTTTTTAATATGCTATCTAGGTTGGTCATAACTTTTATTCCAAGGAGCAGGTGTCTTTTAATTTCATGGCTGCAGTCACCATCTTCAGTGATTTTGGAGACCCCCCCCACACAATAAAGTCTGTCACCATTTCCATTTCCATTGTTTTCCCATCTATTTGCCATGAAGTGATGGGGCCGGATGCCATGATCTTAGTTTTCTGAATACTGAGTTTTAAGCCAACTTCTTCACTCTCCTCTTTCACTTTCATCAAGAGACTCTTTAGTTCTTCTTTGCTTTCTGCCATAAGAGTGGTGTCATCTGTGTATCTGAAATTATTGATATTTCTCCTGGCAATTTTGATTCCAGCTTGTGCCTCATCCAGCCCCGGGATTTCACATGATATACTCTGCATATAAGTTAAATAAGCAGGGTGCTGTACTCCTTTCCTGATTTGGAACCAGTTCTTTGTTCCATGTCTAGTTCTAATTGTTGCTTCTTCACCTGCATACAGATTTCTCAGGAGGCAGGTAAGGTGGTCTGGTATTCCCATACCTTTCAGAATTTTCCACAGTTTGTGGTGATCTGCACAGTCAAAGGCTTTGGCATTGTTAACAAAGCAGAAGTAAATATTTTTCTGGATGTTTTTCTCTCTTGCTCTTTCAATGATCCAACGGGTGTTGGCAATTTGATCTCTGGTCCCTCTGTCTTTTCTAAATCCAGCTTGAACATCTAGAAATTCATGGTTCACTTACTGTTGAAGCCTGGCTTGGAGAAATTTGATCATTGCTTTGTTAACGTGTGAGATGAGTGCAACTGTGTGGTAGTTGGAACATTCTTTGGCTTTGCCTTTCTTTGGGATTGGAATGATAACTGACCTTTTCCAGTCCTGTGGCCACTGCTGAGTGATATAATGACATTTTTATGTTTTCGAGAAAATGCTTGTTTTGCACACATTGATTGCACCATTTTACCTCTCCACAAGTAAAGTTTTGAGTTTCAATTTTGTACATTTTCGCCAACATTTGTCATTTGTCTTTATTGTTGATTTTCCTCACGTCCATCCTGAGTGCCTTATTAAGGAGGAAGTCATAATGCAGGACCCACATTTGAGGAGAGGGGAGTTAGCTTCATATACTTGATGGACAGCTGAGTCTGTATCAATTATTTAGAATCTTTCTGTGTGAGATTTTTATTCAACATTACTCATAAAACCTAATTTTTACTTTTTCCCAGTTTGGACACCTGAAAATTATTTTAAACTTTTGGGAGGTTCCCTGGTGGCTCAGCCTGTAAAAGCATATGCTTGCAATGCAGGAGACCTGGGTTCAGTCCCTGGCTGGGGAAGATCCCCTGGAGAAGGAAATGGCAACCCACTCCAGTTCTCTTGCCTGGAAAATTTCATCAATGGAGGCGCCTCGTAGCTTACAGTCCATGGGGTTGCAACTTCTGAGCAACTTCTGAGTCTGCAACACGACTGAGCAACTTCACTTTCACTTTCTTTTGGCTATAATCCAGCCAATTAGACTGCTTAGTTCATTCTAGCTTTGGCTATTGAGAGCTTTTTCCATACTCTCCTGCTTTTATTTTACATAATTCAGCTTTAATGGGGCTTTTTGGTCCTTCTTTCTCACATTTTAAGATTATGCTGCTTTACATATTTACTGTCTCAGTCCTGGTATCAGACACATATTTAAAGAGTCCTTGTCCCTTTTTATTAGAGCATATTAATAAAAACTTGTATGTGGGAACTTAATAATCTCAGCAGACAATGCATGGAAATACACATGCATGTATCCAGACTATGCATACACATGGTTATGAAGATTTTCACATGGAGTTATATGTTTCTGTATTAGGCTAAAGATAGTTTATAATGATGTCTCCAACCTGATCTCTTATGACACAGGTATTATAACCTTCTCCTTTTGTCTGCCTGTAACTTCCCACTCCAATGGTAAGAAACCTGGCTTCCACTACTCATCACTTATCAAATTCAGGGCTTGCTCCTTCAATGACTGATATGGTAGTTTCAGTCCTGTTAGCTACAAACCCCCGTGGAAAGAACTTACAGAGCCCATTGTTTATGTATGGTACATTTTGCCTTTGGCCTGCAGATTCCATTCAATTACACAGTGAACTTAGGTCAGATAATTTTGTCCTAACAGTGAGAGTGGCTTTTTAAAAATTTTCTTCTTCCTTTTAAATCTTTTGGCTGTGCCGCGGCATGTGGGGTTTTAGGTCCCTGACCAGGAATTGAACCCACCTTTCCTGCACTGACAACGTGGAGTCTTAACCACTGGGCCCCTAGGGAAGTCTGAAGCTTTTCATGTATTTCTCAATCTGTTAGATTCTTTGTTAAATTCTGCATTCCAGTCTTTGGCACTCCATACCATAAATAAATAAATGTGAATAGGTAATAAATTACTTGTGTTCTGAAAACAAAAATCTATGTACTTAGACAAATGCATAGTGGCAGGTATTCCTCACTAAAGTACCATGTGAAATATTTCAGCCGTATATTCCATAAACTGTTTATCATGTCTGTTTTACCTTTGCTAGAATGTCTTATAAGATCATACAGTGTGTAGCACTTGAGCCTGGATTCCTTCACTTAGTAATATAAGTGTTAGATTCATGCTTTTCTTTTCTTTCTTTTTCTAAATTGGTCTGTGTTTCATTCCTCTATATCTCTGAATGCTATTTTGTTGCATTAGATGAGAGGAAAGATAATTTTCCCCCTAGCCTCAATGTTCTTCACTGAGATGTTCATAATGAAAGGGAGATGGATTGGAGAAAAACAATCAGAAGTTTAATATATGCCATGCATACCTCCTATATAGTTGAAAGATACCTGGGAAAACAGTCACTTTCTGAAATGGTCCAATACTTTACCTTAAATGCTATCATCAGCTAAGAATGAAAGAAGGAGGTTAAGGAATGGAAGAAACTATTTAAGGGAGATTATTAGTTGAAGCACAGTAAACAAAGGCATGGTGGTATGCAGATTAACTTCCAGGTCCATTCCATAGACCTTGATATTTAGTCAAGTCATTTAGTGAAATCAAGTCAGTCTTGATACTTAGTCCATTCTTGATATTTAGTCATCCTTTATTTCCTGGTCCAGACAGGGACACATCCTTAAAGATGGAGATATCCTTAATAAATGTAAATCTACTTCATAAAATGGCATTTCAACTTCATTTTCAAAGATCCTCCTGGGGCGGCTGTCTTTTTTTTTTTTTTTTTAAATTAATCAGTCCAAAATAACCCTTTTGTCAAATGGGCATATTTTGGGTGTGCTGTTTTGTGCCCCCCTTGAAATGTGCATTCAGGGGAGGAGTGTCACCCTGGAGACTGTTGATATGTGACCCCATGGACAGGGACTGGGTTGGTCACCCTGGAGAATGTGGATATGTGACCCCAGGGGAATGGTCAGAAGGAAGTCACCCTGGAGACTGTGGAATTGTGAGCCCAGTTGCAAGGCTAGGGAAGGGGTCACCGTGGAGACTGTGGATGTGTGACTCCAGGTACAGTTTCTGGGAGAGATCACCCAGGGGATTGTAGATATGTGATCCTAGATATAGGGTTTGGGAGAGGGTCACCCTGCAGACTGTGGATATGTGACCCCAGGTGCATGTTCCAGTGTGTTGTGGTCACCCTGGAGATTGTGGAACCGTGACCACAGGTACTGGGTCTGGGAAGTGGGGTCATCCTGGAGAGGTGCACATGTGATTCCAGACACAGGATATTTCAGGTGGAGTTACCTTGGAAACTGGACGAGTGACCCCAGGTGCAGTGTCTGCGGTGAGGTTCAGTGACGACAGGGATCCTGTCTTGTTGGGGGGGACACATTGGGATTCTCCTCGAGACGTTGCAGCGCAATACGGACGCCCCTCTAAGTGGGGCGGGAGACCAAGTTTCCCTTTGCAGTTGCCAGAGCGACACTGTGACTCCTGTCAGTTTTCAAGAGGAGTCAGGCTTCGTCTCCCTTTGAAGCATTGAACTCTGCGTGCCTCTCGTGTTGTCAAAGGGATATGAGGCCTCCTGTCGAGATGAGGCGGGGAACTAGGGTATTCTTCTAGGGTCTCCATAGGGGATTCAGACATCCCTTCATCTTGTGAGATGAAAGATGAGCCTGCATTCAAGTCAGTGCAGGGAAATCCAGCCTTATTTCGAGTCAGGGCATCTCGGTGTCTATTCCACTTGAGGCAGCAAACTCAGGGTCCCTCTCACGTACCTATAGCTGAGAGAAGCCTCCTCTTTAGGTGTTGTTTAAAGCTGGCATTCCTCTTGAGTCAAAGCCAGGGAATCCGCTCTCATCTCGAGATGATTTGAGGTACACAGAGCTGTTCTGTAGTTGCTGTGCTGAAGGTGGTGTTCCTCTATACTTAGGACGGTGTTCTCGGGGAACCTCTGGAGTTGCCTAAAGGAAGTCAAGCCACTGGTCGTGTTTCATGGGGAACGCCAGATGGCTCTAGAGCCAATGTAGTGGAATCTGGCCTCATCTCGAGTTGATTTGGGGTACACCAAGCTCTTTCGTGTTGCTGCGGTTACCTCAGGGTCCCTCTAGACTTTTATCAGTGTTCTTGGGGACTCTCTGGAGTTCCATCAGGGAAGTCAAGGCTCCTTTCATGTTTGATGGGGAACACGGAATTGCTCTGCACTCTATGAAGGGGAATCTGATCTCATCACTTATCCAGCGGGAAGTCTCATGGTTTTTCTTGAGTTGCGGAGGGAACATGGGTTATATTCTCGAGTGATGAGGGGATTGCCCCTCAAAACTCGTGTTTGTTCAGTGACGTCAGGACTCCTGTCTAGTTGTGATGGAAAACTCGGGATTCTCTTTGAGGCTTGGCAGGGCGATAGGGACGCCTCTCAAGGTGAGGAGGGAGACCCAGGGTCCTATCCAGTTGCCACAGGAATTTTGGGATTCCCTTCAATTTTCAAGAGGAGGCAGCCATCCTCTCCTTTTGAAGCATTTAACTACACGTGCCTCTCAAGGTTTCAAAGGGATGTGAGGCCTCCTGGCGAGATGAGGCGGGGAACTAGGGCTTTCTCTAGGGTCTCCACCAGGGATTCAGAAATCCCTTCATCTTGTGAGATGAAAGACGAGCCTGCATTCAAGTCAGTGCAGGGAAATCCGGCCTTGTTTCGAGTCACGGCATCTCGGTGACCATTCTACTTGACGCAGCAAACTCAGGGTCCCTCTCACATAATTATAGCTGAGAGAAGCCTCCTCTTGAGGGGCTTGTGGAAAGTTGGCAATCCTCTTGAGTTGAAGGCAGGGAATCGGCTCTCATCTCGAGATGATTTGGTGTACACGGAGCTTTTCTTGAGTTGCTGTGCTGAACTTGGTGTTCCTCTAGACTTGAGAAGGTATTGTCGGGTAATCGCTGAAGTTGCCTAAAGGAAGTCAAGCCACTTGTCGGGTTTGATGTGGAGTGCTTGATGGCTCTGAAGACAAGGCAGGGGAATCGGGCCTCATCTCGAGTTGATTTCAAGTACACAGTGCGCTTTCATGTTGCTGCGGGGACATCAGGGTCCCTCTAGACTTGTATCAGTGTTCTTGGGGACTCTCTGCAGTTCCATCAAGGAAGTCAAGGCTCCTGTCATGTTTGATGGGGAATACGGACTTGCTCTGCATGCAGTGCAGGAGAATCAGGCCTCATCTTGAGTTGATTTGGAGTACACGGAGCCCTTTCATGTTGCTGCAGGGACCTCAGGGTCCCTCTACACTTGTGACAGTGTTCTTGGGGTCTCTCTGGAGTTTCATCAAGGAAGTCAAGGCTCCTTTCCTGTTTGATGGGGAACACGGATGTGCTCTGCACCCAATGCAGGGGAATCGGGCATCATCTTGCGGCAAGGGGAAAGTCTCATTTTTTTTCTGGAGTTGCGGCGGGAACCTGGGTTATGTTCTCAAGTTACGGCGGGGATGGCCCTTCAAAACTCATGTTTGTTCAGCGCCGTCAGGACTCCTGTCTAGTTGCGAGGGACACCTTGGGATACTCCTCCAGGCTTGGCAGGACAATAGGGACGCCTCTCGAGGTGAGGCGGGACACCAAGTTTCCCTTTGCAGTTGCCAGAGTGACACTGTGATTCCGGTCAGTTTTCAAGAGGAGTCAGGCTTTGTCTCCTTTTGAAGCATTGAACTGCGCGAGCCTCTGGTATTGTCAAAGGGATGTGAGGCCTCCTGTCGAAATGAGCCGGGGAACTAGGGTATTCTCTAGGGTCTCCACAGGGGATTCAGACATCCCTTCATCTTATGAGATGAAAGATGAGCCTGCATTCAAGTCACTGCAGGGAAATCCGGCCTTATTTCGAGTCAGGGCATCTCGGTGTCCATTCCACTTGAGGCAGCAAACTCAGGGTCCCTCTCACGTACCTATAGCTGAGAGAAGCCTCCTCTTTAGGTGTTGTTTAAAGGTGGCATTCCTCTTGTGTTGAAGCCAGGGAATCAGCTCTCATCTCGAGATAATGTGAGGTACACAGAGCTGTTTTCTAGTTGCTGTGCTGAAGGTGGTGTTCCTCTATACTTAGGACGGTGTTCTCAGGGAATCTCTGGAGTTCCCTAAAGGAAGTCAAGCCACTTGCCGTGTTCGATGGGGAACACTGGATGGCTCTGGAGCCAATGTAGTGGAATCTGGACTCATCTTGAGTTGATTTGGGGTACGCCGATCTCTTTCGTGTTGATGTGGTTACCTCAGGGACCCTCTAGACTTATATCAGTGTTCTTGGTGACTCTCTGGAGTTCCATCAAGGAAGTCAATGCTCCTTTCTTGTTTGATGGGGAACACAGAATTGCTCTGCACAGAATGCAGGGGAATCGGATCTCATCTCTCATCCAGCGGGAAGGCTCATGGTTTTTCTCGAGTTGCGGAGGGAACCTGGGTTATATTCTCGAGTGACGACGGGGATGGCCACTCAAAACTCCTGTTTGTTCAGCGACATCAGGACTCCTGTCTAGTTGCGAGGGACAACTTGAGATTCTCTCCGAGGCTTGGCAGGTCAATAGGGACGCTGCTCGAGGTGAGGAGGGAGACCCAGTGTCCTTTCAAGTTGCCACAGGGATACTGGGATTCCTGTCAATTTTCAAGAGGAGTCATTGATCGTCTACTTTTGAAGCATTGAACTCTGCCTTCCACTCGTGTTGTCAAAGGGATGTGAGGCCACCTGTTGAGATGAGGCGGGGAACTAGGGCTTTCTCTAGGGTCTTCACGGGGGATTCAGACATCCCTTCATCTTGTGAGATGCAAGACGAGCCTGCATTCAAGTCACTGCACGGAAATCCGGCCTTATTTCGAGTCAGGGCATCTCGGTGTCCATTCCACTTGAGGAAGAAATCTCAGGGTCCCTCTCACATACCTAGAGCTGAGAAAAGCCTCCGATTGAGCTGCTTGTGGAAAGCTAGCATTCCTTTTGATTCAAAGCCAGGGAATCAGCTCTCATCTCAAAATGTTTTGGGGTACATGAAGCTTTTCTCGAGTTGCTGTGCTGAACTTGGTGTTCCTCTAGACATGGGACAGTGTTCTCGGGGAATCTCTGGTGTTGCCTAAAAGAAGTCAAGCCACTTGTCAAGTTTGATGAGGAATGCAGGATTGCTCTGGAGCCAATGTGGGGGAATCGGGCCTCATCTCGAGTTGATTTGTGGTACACGGGACTCTTTCGTGTTGCTGCATTGACCTCAGGGTCCCTCTAGACTTGTGACAGAGTTCTTGGGGACTATGTGGAGTTTCATCCAGGAAGTCAAGTCTCCTTTCGGGTTTGATGGGGAACACGGCCTTGATCTGCATGCAATGCAGGGGAATCGGGCCTCATCTCGTGGCGAAAGGGAATTCTCATGGTTTTCTCGAGTTGTGGCAGGCACCTGGTGTATGTTCTCGAGATATGGCGGTGATGGCCCTTCAAAACTCCTGTTGGTTCAGCGACGTCAGGACTCCTGTCTAGTCGCGAGGGACACCTTGGGATTCTCCTTGAGGCTTGGCAGGACAATAGGGTCGCCTCTCGAGGTGAGGCGGGAGACCAAGTTTCCCTTTGCAGTTGCCAGAGTGATACCGTGACTCCTGTCAGTTTTCAAGAGGAGTCAGAAACCTGACTCCATTGTAAGCATTGAACTCCACGTGCCTCTCGTGTTGTCAAAGGGATGTGAGGCCCCTTTTCGAGATGAGGCGGGGAACTAAGTCTTTCACTAGAGTCTCCACAGGGGATTCAGACATCCCTTCTTCTTGTGAGATAAAAGATAAGCCAGCATTCAAGTCACTGCAGGGAAATCCTGCCTTATTTCGAGTCAGGGCATCTCGGTGTCCATTCCACTTGAGGCATCAAACTCAGGTTCCCTCTCACATACTATAGCTGAGAGAAGCCTCCCCTTGAGGTGCTTGTGGAAAGTTGGCATTCCTCTTGAGTCGAATCCAGCGAATCAGCTCTCATCTCGCGATGATTTGGGTTACAGGGAGCTTTTCTCGAGTTGCTGTGCTGAAATTGGTGTTCCTCTAGACTTGAGACGGTATTCTCAGGGAATCTCTGGAGTTGCCTAAAGGAAGTCAAGCCACTTGTCGTGTTTGATGGGGAATGCGGGATGGCTCTGGAGGACATGCAGGGGAATTGGGCCTCTTCTCGAAATGATTTGAGTTACACTAGCTCTTTTGTGTTGCTGCAGTAATCTCAGGGTCCCTCTAGTCCTGTGACATTGTTCCTGGGGACTATGTGGAGTTTCATCTAGGAAGTCAAGGCTCCTTTCATGTTTAATGGGGAACACGAACTTGCTCTGCACTCAGTGCATGGGAATCGGGCCTCACCTCGCTGCCAGGGGGAAGTCTCATGGCTTTTGTCAAGTTGCTGCGGGAACCTAGGATATATTCTCGAGTTACGTCGAGGATGGCCCTTCAAAACCCTTGTTGGTTGAGCGGCGACAGGACTCCTGTCTAGTTGCGAGGGATACCTCGGGATTCTCCTCGAGGCTTGGCAGGGTTATAGGGATGCCTGTCGAGGTGAGGAGGGTGACCCAGTTTCCCTTTGCAGTTGCCACAGGGATATTGTTATTCCTTTCAATTTTCAAGAGGTGTCAGGCATCGTCTCCTTTTGAAGCATGGAACTCTGCGTTCCTCTCAATTGTCAAAGGGATGTAAGGACTCCTGTCGAGATGATGCGGGGAACTACGGCTTTCTTTATGGTCTCCACAGGGGATTCAGACATCTCTTCATCTTGTGAGATGAAGGACGAGCCTGCATTCAAGTCACTGCATGGAAATCCGGCCTTATTTCGAGTCAGGGCATCTCGGTGTCGAATCCGCTTGAGGCAGCAAACTCAGGGTCCCTCTCACATACCTAGAGCTGAGAAAAGCGTCTGCTTGAGATGCTTGGGGAAAGTTGGCATTCCTCTTGAGTCGAAGCCAGGGAATCAGCTCTCATCTCGAAATGATTTGGGGTGCACGGAGCTTTTCTCGAGTTGCTGTGCTGAAGTTGGTGTTCCTCTAGACTTGTGACGGTATTCTCCGGGTATCTCCGGAGTTGCCTAAAGGAAGTCAAGCCACTTGTCGTGTTTGATGGGGAAAGCGGGATGGCTCTGGAGACAATGCACGGGAATTGGGCCTCATCTCGAGTTGATTTGGAGTACACCAAGCTCTTTTTTGTTGCTGCAGTGACTTCAGGGATCCTCTAGACTTGTGACAGTGTTCATGGGGACTATCTGGAGTTCCATCAAGTAAGTCAAGGCTCCTTTCGTGTTTTAAGGGCCCACGGACTTGCTCTGCAAGCAATGCCATTGAATAGGTCCTCATCTCGCAGCGACGGGCCAGACTCATTGTTTTTCTCGAGTTGCGGCGGGAACCTGTGTTATGTTTTCAAGTTATGGCGGGTTGGACCTTCAAAACTCATGTTGGTTCAGCGACGTCTGGACTCCTGTCTAATAGCGAGGGACACCTGGGTATTCTCCTTGAGGCTTGGCCGGGAAATAGGGACGTCTCTGGAGGTGAGCCGGGAGACCCAGTCTCCCTTCCCAGTTTACACAGGGATATTAAGATTCCTGTGAATTTTCAAGAGGAGTCAGGCATCGTCTCCTTTTGAAGCATTGAACTCCACATGCCTCTTGAGTTGTCAAAGGAATGTGAGGCCTCCTGTAGAGATGAGGGGGGGAACTAGGGCTTTCTCTAGGGTCTCCACAGGGGATTCAGACATCCCTTCATCTTGTGAGCTGAAAGACGAGACTGCCTTCAAGTCACTGCAGGGAAGTCCGGCCTTATTTTGAGTCAGGGCATCTCAGTGTCCATTCCACTTGAGGCAGCAAATTCAGGGTCCCTCTCACATACCTATAGCTGAGAGAAGCCTCCTTTTGAGGTGCTTGTGGAAAGTTGGTATTCCTCTTGAATCGAAGCCAGGGAATCAGCTCTCATCTCGAGATGATTTGGGGTACACGGAGCTTTTCTGGAGTTCCTGTGCTGAACTTGGTGTTCCTCTAGACTTGGGACGGTGTTCTCGGGGAATCTCTGGAGTTGGCTAAAGGAAGTCGAGCCACTTGTCCTGTTTGATGGGGAATGTGGGATGGCTCTGGAGCCAAAGCAGGGGAATCGGGCCTCATGTCGAGTTGATTTGTAGTACACGGAGCTCTTATGTGTTTCTGCGGTGGCCTCAGGGTCCCTCTGGACTTGCGACAGTCTTTTTGAGGACTATGTGGAATTTCATCTAGGAAGTCCAGGCTCCTTTCATGTTGATGGGGAACTCAGATGTGGTCTGCATGCAATGCAGTGGAATCGGGCCTCATGTCGAGTTGTCTTAGGGTACACGGTGCTCTTTGGTGTTGCTGCGGGGACCTCAGGGTCCCGCTAGACTGGTGCTAGTGTTCTTGGGACCTTTCTGGAGGTCCATCAAGGAAGTCACGGCTCCTTTTGTGTTTGATGAGGAACACGGACTTGCTCTGCACGCAGCATTGCAATCGGGCTTCATCTCGCGGCGATGGGGAAGTCTCATGGTTTTTCTTGAGTTGCAGCAGAAATCTGGGGTATGTTCTCATGTTACAGTGGGGATGGCCCTTCAAAACTCGTGTTGGTTCAGCGACTTCAGGACTCCTGTCTAGTTGCCAGTGATATCTCGGGATTCTCCTCGAGGCTTGGCAGGGCAATAGGGACGGCTCTCAAGATGAGACGGGAGACCCAGCCTCCCTTCCCAGTTGCCACAGGGATATTGGGATTCCTATCAATTTTCAAGGTGAGTCAGGCATCGTCTCCTTTTGACACCGTGAACTCCGCGCTCCTCTTGAGTTGTCAAAGGGATGTGCGGCCTCCTGTCGAGATGAGTCGGGGAACAAGGGCTTTCTTTAGGGTCTCCACAGGGGATTCAGACATCCCTTCATTTTGTGAGATGAAAGAAGAGCCTGCATTCAAGTCACTGCTGGGAAGTCCGGCCTTATTTTGAGTCAGGGCATCTCGGTTTCAATTCCATTTGAGGCAGCACACTCAGGGTCCCTCTCACATACCTATAGCTGAGAGAAGCCTCCTCTTGAGGTGCTTGTGGAAAGTTGGCATTCCTTTTGAATAGAAGCCAGGGAATCAGCTCCCATCTCGAGATGATTTGAGGTACATGGAGCTTTTCTCGAGTTGCTGTGCTGAACTTGGTGTTCCTCTATACTTGGGACGGTGTTCCCGGGAATCTCTGAAGTTGCCTAAAGGAAGTCAAGCCACTTGTGTTTGAGGAACGCGGGATGGCTCTGGAGCTAATGCAGGGGAATTGGGCCTCATTTTTCGTGTTGATTTGGGGGTACTTGAAGCTCTTTCGTGTTGCTGGGGTGACCTCAGGGTCCCTCTAGGCTTTTGATAGTGTTCTTGGGGACTCTATAGAGTTCCATCAAGGAAGTCCAGTCTCCTATCGCATTTGCTGGGGAACACGTAATTGCTTTTCACGCAATGCAGGGGAATCTGGGCTCATCTGGCAGCGAGGGGGATGTCTCATGGCTTTTCTCGAGTTGCGGCAGAAACCTGGGGTATATTCTCGAGTTATGACAGGAATGACCCTTCAAAACTCGTGTTTCTTCAGCGACGTCAGGACTCCTGTCTAGTTGCGAGGGACACCTCGGGATTCTCCTCGAGGCTTGGCAGGGCAATAGGGACCCCTCTCAAAGAGAGGCGGGAGACCCAGGGTCCCTTTCCTGGTGCCACAGGGATATTGGGATTAATATCAATTTTCAAGAGGAGTCAGGCATTGTCTCCTTTTGAAGAACTGAACTCCGCGTGCCTCTCGAGGTTTCAAAAGGATGTGAGGCCTCCGGTCGCCATTAGGCGGGGAACTAGGTCTTTCTCTATGGTCTCCACAGGGGATTCAAACATTCCTTCGTCTTGGGAGATTCAAGACTAGCCTGCATATAAGTCACTGCAGGGATATCTGGCCTTATTTCAAGTCAGGGCATCTCGGTGTCCATTCCACTTGAGTCCGCAAAGTCAGGGTCCCTCTCACATACCTATAGCTGAGAGAAGCCTCCTCTTGAGGTGCTTGTGGAAAGTTGGTATTCCTCTTGAGTCGAAGCCAGGGACTAAGCTCTCATCTCCAATTGATTTGGGGTACACGGAGCTCTTTCGTGTTGCTACAGTGACCTCAGGATCCCTCTAGATTTGAAACAGTGTTCTTGTGGTTTCTCTGGAGTTCCATCAAGGCAATCAAGGCTCCTTTCGTGTTTGATGTGGAGCACGGAATTGCTCTGCATGCAATGCAGGGGAATTGGGCTTCATCTCGTGGCGAGGGGGAAGTCTCATGGTTTTCCTCGAGTTGCGGCGGGAACCTGGGGTGTATTCTCGAGTTACATCAGGGATGGCCCTTCAAAACACGTGTTTTTTTCAGCGACGTCAGGACTCCTGTCTAGTTGCGAAGGACACCTCAGGATTCTCCTCGAGGTTTGGTATGGCAATTGGGACGCCTCTACAGGTGATGCGGGAGACCCAGGGTCCCTTGCCACATGCCACAGGGATACTGGGATTCCTATCAATTTTGAAGAGGAGTACGGCATCGTCTTCTTTTGAAGCATTGATCTCTGCGTACCTCTCGAGTTTTCAAAGGATGTGAGGCCTCCGGTCGCCATTAGGCGGGGAACTAGGTCTTTCTCTGTGGTCTCCACAGGGGATTCAAACATTCCTTCGTCTTGGGAGATTCAAGACTAGCCTGCATATAAGTCACTGCAGGGATATCTGGCCTTATTTCGAGTCAGGGCATCTCGGTGTCCATTCCACTTGAGTCCGCAAATTCAGGGTCCCTCTCACATACCTAGAGCTGAGAGAAGCCTCCTCTTGAGGTGCTTGTGGAAAGTTGGTATTCCTCTTGTGTCGAAGCCAGAGACTAAGCTCTCATCTCGAGTTGATATGTGGTACACGGAGCTCTTTCGTGTTGCTACAGTGACCTCAGGATCGCTCTAGACTTCAGACAGTGTTCTTGTGGTTTCTCTGGAGTGCCATCAAGGCAATCAAGGCTCCTTTCGTGTTTGATGTGGAGCACGGAATTGCTCTGCATGCAATGCAGGGGAATTGGGCTTCATCTCGTGGCGAGGGGGAAGTCTCATGGTTTTCCTCGAGTTGCGGCGGGAACCTGGGGTGTATTCTCGAGTTACATCAGGGATGGCCCTTCAAAACACGTGTTTTTTTCAGCGACGTCAGGACTCCTGTCTAGTTGCGAAGGACACCTCAGGATTCTCCTCGAGGTTTGGTATGGCAATTGGGACGCCTCTACAGGTGATGCGGGAGACCCAGGGTCCCTTGCCACATGCCACAGGGATACTGGGATTCCTATCAATTTTGAAGAGGAGTACGGCATCGTCTTCTTTTGAAGCATTGATCTCTGCGTACCTCTCGAGTTTTCAAAGGATGTGAGGCCTCCGGTCGCCATTAGGCGGGGAACTAGGTCTTTCTCTGTGGTCTCCACAGGGGATTCAAACATTCCTTCGTCTTGGGAGATTCAAGACTAGCCTGCATATAAGTCACTGCAGGGATATCTGGCCTTATTTCGAGTCAGGGCATCTCGGTGTCCATTCCACTTGAGTCCGCAAATTCAGGGTCCCTCTCACATACCTAGAGCTGAGAGAAGCCTCCTCTTGAGGTGCTTGTGGAAAGTTGGTATTCCTCTTGTGTCGAAGCCAGGGACTAAGCTCTCATCTCGAGTTGATATGTGGTACACGGAGCTCTTTCGTGTTGCTACAGTGACCTCAGGATCGCTCTAGACTTCAGACAGTGTTCTTGTGGTTTCTCTGGAGTGCCATCAAGGAAATCAAGGCTCCTTTTGTGTTTGATTTGGAACACGGAATTGCTCAGCACGCAATGCAATGGAATTGGGCCTCATCTCGCGGCGAGGGGGAAGTCTCATGGTTTTTCTCGAGTTGCGGCGGGAACCTGGGGTATATTCTCGAGTTACGACGGGGATGGCCCTTCAAAACACGTGTTTGTTTAGCGATGTCAGGACTCCTGCCTAGTTGCGAGGGAAACCTTGGGATTTTCCTTAACGCTTGAAAGGGCAATAGGAACACCTCTCGAGGTGAGGCGGCAGACCCAGGGTAACTTCCCTGTTGCCACTGGGATCCTGGGATTCCTGTCAATTTTCAAGAGGAGTCAGGCATCATCTTGTTTTGAATCATTGATCTCCGCGTACCTCTCGAGTTGTCAAAGGGATGTGAGGCCTCCTGTCAATATGGGGGGGGGGGGGGGGGAATAGGGCTTTCTCTAGTGTCTCCCCAGGGGATTCAGACATCCCTTCATCTTGTGAGATGAAAACCAGCTTGCATTCAAGTCACTGCAGGGATATCTGGCCTTATTTTGAGTCAGGGCATCTCGGTGTCCATTCCATTTTAGGCCGCAAAATCTGGGTCCCTCTCACATACGAATAGCGGGGAGAAGCCTCGTCTTGTGGTGCTTTTGGAAAGTTGGCATTCCTCTTGATTTGAAGCCAGGAAATCAGCTCTCATCTCGAGATCATTTGGGGTACATGGAGCTCTTTTGTGTTGCTACAGTGACCTCAGGTTTCCTCTAGACTTGAGACAGTGTTCTTGGGGTTTCTCTGAAGTGCCATCAAGTAAATCAAGGCTCCTTTCGTGTTTGATGTGGAACATGGATTTGCTCTGCCCGCAATGCGGCAGAATCGGGCCTCATCTCGCGGCGAGCAGGAAGTCTCATAGTTTTTCTCGAGTTGCGGCGGGAACCTGGTGTATATTCTCGATTTACGACGGGGATGCCCCTTCAAAACACGTGTTTGTTCAGTGACGTCAGGACTCCTGCCTAGTTGTGAGGGACATCTCGGGATTCTCCTCGAGGCTTGAAAGGGCAATAGGAACACCTCTCGAGGTGAGGCGGCATACCCAGGGTCCCTTTCTGTGTGCCACAGGAATACTGGGATTCCTATCAATTTTCAAGAGGAGTCAGGCATCGTCTCCTTTTGAATCATTGAACTCCACGTTCCTCTCGAGTTGTCAACGGGATGTGAGGCCTGCTCTCAAGATGGGGCGGGGAGCTAGAGCTATCTGTAATGTCTCTGCAGTGGATTCAGACATCACTTCATCTTGTGAGATGAAAACCAGCTTACATTCAAGTCAATGCAGGGAATTCCGGCCTTATTTCGAGTCAGGGCATTTCGGTGTCAATTCCATTTGAGACCGCAAATCAGCGTCCCTCTCACATACGTATAGCTGAGAGAAGTCTCCTCTTATGGTGCTTGTGGAAAGTTGGCATTCCTCTTGACTTGAAGCCAGGGAATCAACTCTCATCTCGAAATGATTTAGGGTACATGAGGCTCTTTGGTGTTGCTGCAGTGACCTCAGGATCCCTCTAGACTTGAGACAGTGTTCTTGGGGTTTCTCTGGAGTGATATCAAGGAAATCAAGGCTCCTTTCATGTTTGATGTGCAACACGGAATTTCTCTGCACGCAATGCAGGGGAATCGGGCCTCAAGTCCCGGCGAGGGGGAAGTCTCATGGTTTTTCTTGAGTTGCGGCGGGAACCTGGGGTATATTCTCGAGTTACGACGGGGATGGCCCTTCAAAACACGTGTTTGTTCAGAGAGGTCAGGACTCCTGTCTAGTTGCGAGGGACACCGCGGGATTCTCCTCGAGGCTTGGCAGGGCAATTGAGACGCCTCTCCAGGAGCGGCGGGAGACCCAGGGTCCCTTTCTACATGCCACAGGGATACTGGAATACCTATCAGTTTTCAAGAGGAGTCAGGCATCGTCTCCTTTTGAAGCATTGATCTCCATGTACCTCTCGAGTTTTCAAAGGATATGAGGCCTCCTGTCGCCATTAGGCGGGGAATTAGGTCTTTCTCTGTGGTCTCCACAGGGGATTCAAACATCCCTTCGTCTTGGGAGATGCAAGACGAGCCTGCAGAGCAATTCCGTGTTCCACATCAAACACGAGAGGAGCCTTGATTTCCTTTGAAGAGATGGCCCTTCAAAACACGTTTTTATTCAGTGACGTCAGGACTAGCCTCCTCTTGAGGTGCTTGTGGAAAGTTGGTATTGCTCGAGTTAATTGGGGTACACAGAGCTCTTTCGTGTTACGATGGGGATGGCCCTTCAAAACACGTTTGTTCAGCGACGTCAGTGTTCCTGGGGTTTCTATGGAGTGCGGGAGACCCAGGGTCCCTTTCCACGTGCCACAGGGATACTGGAATTCCTATCAGTTTTCAAGAGGAGTCAGGCATCATCTCCTTTTGAAGCATTGATCTCTGCGTACCTCTCGAGTTTTCAAAGGATGTGAGGCCTCCGGTCGCCATTAGGTGGGGAACTAGGTCTTTCTCTATGGTCTCCACAGGGGATTCAGACATCCCTTCGTCTTGGGAGATGCAAGACGAGCATGCATTCAAGGCAGTGCAGGGATATCTGGCCTTATTTCGAGTCAGGGCATCTCGGTGTCCATTCCACTTGAGGCCGCAAACTCAGGGTCCCTCTCACATATCTATAGCTGAGAGAAGCCTCCTCTTGAGGTGCTTGTGGAAAGTTGGTATTCCTCTTGTGTCGAAGCCAGGGACTAAGCTCTCATCTCGAGTTGATATGTGGTACACGGAGCTCTTTCGTGTTGCTACAGTGACCTCAGGATCGCTCTAGACTTCAGACAGTGTTCTTGTGGTTTCTCTGGAGTGCCATCAAGGAAATCAAGGCTCCTTTTGTGTTTGATTTGGAACACGGAATTGCTCAGCACGCAATGCAATGGAATTGGGCCTCATCTCGCGGCGAGGGGGAAGTCTCATGGTTTTTCTCGAGTTGCGGCGGGAACCTGGGGTATATTCTCGAGTTACGACGGGGATGGCCCTTCAAAACACGTGTTTGTTTAGCGATGTCAGGACTCCTGCCTAGTTGCGAGGGAAACCTTGGGATTTTCCTTAACGCTTGAAAGGGCAATAGGAACACCTCTCGAGGTGAGGCGGCAGACCCAGGGTAACTTCCCTGTTGCCACTGGGATCCTGGGATTCCTGTCAATTTTCAAGAGGAGTCAGGCATCATCTTGTTTTGAATCATTGATCTCCGCGTACCTCTCGAGTTGTCAAAGGGATGTGAGGCCTCCTGTCAATATGGGGGCGGGGGAGGGGGAATAGGGCTTTCTCTAGTGTCTCCCCAGGGGATTCAGACATCCCTTCATCTTGTGAGATGAAAACCAGCTTGCATTCAAGTCACTGCAGGGATATCTGGCCTTATTTTGAGTCAGGGCATCTCGGTGTCCATTCCATTTTAGGCCGCAAAATCTGGGTCCCTCTCACATACGAATAGCGGGGAGAAGCCTCGTCTTGTGGTGCTTTTGGAAAGTTGGCATTCCTCTTGATTTGAAGCCAGGAAATCAGCTCTCATCTCGAGATCATTTGGGGTACATGGAGCTCTTTTGTGTTGCTACAGTGACCTCAGGTTTCCTCTAGACTTGAGACAGTGTTCTTGGGGTTTCTCTGAAGTGCCATCAAGTAAATCAAGGCTCCTTTCGTGTTTGATGTGGAACATGGATTTGCTCTGCCCGCAATGCGGCAGAATCGGGCCTCATCTCGCGGCGAGCAGGAAGTCTCATAGTTTTTCTCGAGTTGCGGCGGGAACCTGGTGTATATTCTCGATTTACGACGGGGATGCCCCTTCAAAACACGTGTTTGTTCAGTGACGTCAGGACTCCTGCCTAGTTGTGAGGGACATCTCGGGATTCTCCTCGAGGCTTGAAAGGGCAATAGGAACACCTCTCGAGGTGAGGCGGCATACCCAGGGTCCCTTTCTGTGTGCCACAGGAATACTGGGATTCCTATCAATTTTCAAGAGGAGTCAGGCATCGTCTCCTTTTGAATCATTGAACTCCACGTTCCTCTCGAGTTGTCAACGGGATGTGAGGCCTGCTCTCAAGATGGGGGCGGGGAGCTAGAGCTATCTGTAATGTCTCTGCAGTGGATTCAGACATCACTTCATCTTGTGAGATGAAAACCAGCTTACATTCAAGTCAATGCAGGGAATTCCGGCCTTATTTCGAGTCAGGGCATTTCGGTGTCAATTCCATTTGAGACCGCAAATCAGCGTCCCTCTCACATACGTATAGCTGAGAGAAGTCTCCTCTTATGGTGCTTGTGGAAAGTTGGCATTCCTCTTGACTTGAAGCCAGGGAATCAACTCTCATCTCGAAATGATTTAGGGTACATGAGGCTCTTTGGTGTTGCTGCAGTGACCTCAGGATCCCTCTAGACTTGAGACAGTGTTCTTGGGGTTTCTCTGGAGTGATATCAAGGAAATCAAGGCTCCTTTCATGTTTGATGTGCAACACGGAATTTCTCTGCACGCAATGCAGGGGAATCGGGCCTCAAGTCCCGGCGAGGGGGAAGTCTCATGGTTTTTCTTGAGTTGCGGCGGGAACCTGGGGTATATTCTCGAGTTACGACGGGGATGGCCCTTCAAAACACGTGTTTGTTCAGAGAGGTCAGGACTCCTGTCTAGTTGCGAGGGACACCGCGGGATTCTCCTCGAGGCTTGGCAGGGCAATTGAGACGCCTCTCCAGGAGCGGCGGGAGACCCAGGGTCCCTTTCTACATGCCACAGGGATACTGGAATACCTATCAGTTTTCAAGAGGAGTCAGGCATCGTCTCCTTTTGAAGCATTGATCTCCATGTACCTCTCGAGTTTTCAAAGGATATGAGGCCTCCTGTCGCCATTAGGCGGGGAATTAGGTCTTTCTCTGTGGTCTCCACAGGGGATTCAAACATCCCTTCGTCTTGGGAGATGCAAGACGAGCCTGCAGAGCAATTCCGTGTTCCACATCAAACACGAGAGGAGCCTTGATTTCCTTTGAAGAGATGGCCCTTCAAAACACGTTTTTATTCAGTGACGTCAGGACTAGCCTCCTCTTGAGGTGCTTGTGGAAAGTTGGTATTGCTCGAGTTAATTGGGGTACACAGAGCTCTTTCGTGTTACGATGGGGATGGCCCTTCAAAACACGTTTGTTCAGCGACGTCAGTGTTCCTGGGGTTTCTATGGAGTGCGGGAGACCCAGGGTCCCTTTCCACGTGCCACAGGGATACTGGAATTCCTATCAGTTTTCAAGAGGAGTCAGGCATCATCTCCTTTTGAAGCATTGATCTCTGCGTACCTCTCGAGTTTTCAAAGGATGTGAGGCCTCCGGTCGCCATTAGGTGGGGAACTAGGTCTTTCTCTATGGTCTCCACAGGGGATTCAGACATCCCTTCGTCTTGGGAGATGCAAGACGAGCATGCATTCAAGGCAGTGCAGGGATATCTGGCCTTATTTCGAGTCAGGGCATCTCGGTGTCCATTCCACTTGAGGCCGCAAACTCAGGGTCCCTCTCACATATCTATAGCTGAGAGAAGCCTCCTCTTGAGGTGCTTGTGGAAAGTTGGTATTCCTCTTGAGTCGAAGCCAGGGACTAAGCTCTCATCTCGAGTTGATTTTTGGTCCACGGAGCTCTTTTGTGTTGCTACAGTGACCTCAGGATCCCTCTAGCCTTGAAACAGTGTTCTTGGGGTTTCTCTGGAGTGCCATCAAGGAAATCAAGGCTCCTTTTGTGTTTGATGTGGAACACGGAATTGCTCTGCACACAATGCAGCGGAATCGGGCCTCATCTCGCAGCGAGGGGGAAGTCTCATGTTTTTTCTCGAGTTGCGGCGGGAACCAGGGGTATATTCTCGAGTTACGACGGGAAGGACCTTTAAAACACATGTTTGTTCAGCGACGTCAGGACTCCTGCCTGGTTGCGAGGGACACCTCGGGATTCTCCTCAAGGCTTGAAAGGGCAATGGGGACGCCTCTCCAGGTGAGGCGGGAGACCTAGTGTCCCTTTCCACGTGCCACAAGGATACTGGAATTCCTATCAATTTTCTAGAGCAGTCAGGCATCGTCTCCTTTTGAAGCATTGATCTCCGTGTACCTCTCGAGTTTTCAAAGGATGTGAGACCTCCGGTCGCCATTAGGCGGGGAACTAGGTCTTTCTCTATGGTCTCCACTGGGAATTCAGACATCCCTTCGTCTTGGGAGATGCAAGATGAGCCTTCATTCAAGTCACTGCAGGGATATCTGGCCTTATTTTGAGTCAGGGCATCTCGGTGTCCATTCCAAATGAGGCCGCACACTCAGGGTCCCATTCGCATACCAATACCTGAGAGAAGCCTCCTCTTGAGGTGCTTGTGGAAAGTTGGTATTCCCCTTGAGTCGAAGCCTGGGACTAAGCTCTCATCTCGAGTTGATTTCGGGTACACGGAGCTCTTTTGTGTGGCTGCAGTGACCTCAGGATCCCTCTAGACTTGAGACAGTTTTCCTGGGGTTTCTCTGGATTGCCATGAAGGAAATCAAGGCTCCTTTCGTGTTTGACGTGGAACAAAGTATTGCTCTGCACGCAATGCCGCAGAATCGGGCCTCATCTCGCGGCTAGGGGGAAGTCTCATGGTTTTTCTCGAGTTGCGGCGGGAACCTGGGGTATATTTTCGAGTTACGACGGGGATGGCCCTTCAAAACACGTGTTTGCTCAGCGACGTCAGAACTCCTGCCTAGTTGCGAGGGATACCTCGGGATTCTCCTCGAGGCTTGAAAGGTCAATAGGAACAGCTCTCAAGTTGAGGCGGCAGACCCAGGGTCTCTTTCCTGTTGCCACTGGGATACTGGAATTCCTGTCAATTTTCAAGAGGAGTCAGGCATCGTCCCCTTTGAGTCATTCAACTCCACTTTCCTCTCGAGTTGTCAAAGGGATGTGAGTCCTCCTGTCGAGATGGGGTAGGGAGCTAGGGCTTTCTCTCGTGTCTCTCCAGGGGATTCAGACATCCCTTCATCTTGTGAGAAGAAAACCAGCTTGCATTCAAGTCACTGCAGTGAATTCCAGCCTTGTTTCGAGTCAGGGCATCTCGGTGTCGATTCCATTTGCGTCCGCAAGTTCCGGGTCCCTCTCACATACATATAGCTGAGAGAAGCCTCCTCTTGTGGTTCTTGTGGAAAGATGGCATTCCTCTTGATTTGAAGCCAGGAAAGCTCTCATCTCGAGATGATTTGGGTTACATGGAGCTCTTTCGTGTGGCTGCAGTGACCTCAGGATCCCTCTAGACCTGAGACAGTGTTCTTGGGGTTTCTCTGGAGTGCCATCAAGGAAATCAAGGCTCCTTCGTGCTTGATGTGGAACACGGAGTTGCTCTGCACGCAGTGCAGGGGAATCGGGCCTCATCTCACGGCGAGGGGGAAGTCTCATGGTTTTTCTCGCGTTGCCACAGGAACCTGGCGTATATTCTCGAGTTACGAAGGGGATGACCCTGCAAAACAGTTGTTTGTTCAGCGACGTCAGGACTCCTGTCTAGTTTCGAGGGACACCTCGGGATTCTCCTCGAGGCTTGGCAGGGCAATTGGGACGCCTCTCCAGGTGAGGCGGGAGACCCAGGGTCCCTTTCCACATGCCACAGGGATCCTGGGATTCCTATCAATTTTCAAGAGCAGTCAGGCATCGTCTTCTTTTGAAGCTTTGATCTCCGGGCACTTCTTAACAGCACAGACACGGGGCTGCCCTGGAGTCTGATTCAACTCGTCTGGGTAGAGCCTGGGGTGAGGGTGTAAGGTTCCCCAGGCCTGAGCTGCGGATCTAAACTGTGAGCCAACCTGGGTGGGTGTGTGCCCTGCCCACAGGGAGGCAGGCGGGCCAGTGCCCACAGGTGTGTGTGGCTCACCCCAGAAGCAAAGCAGGCAAGTAGCCACCTGGCCAATCTGCGTGCCCATCACACCCGCAAAGTGTTTACGAAGCGTCCTGCTAGGAACTCTGGCTATTTCTGTCCCTCACACTGGAGAACGGAACATGGAGAGAGAACACAAACGCGAGCATGTGGAGAGGCCGAGTCAGGGGCCTGGCTCAGGGCGTCAAGGGCCCCAGGGCCCCTGCGGCTCACCTGCACGCCCAGGCCCGGCCTGCCCGCCCCCAGCCAGGGCATACTCAGGAGGGGGCCAGCTGCAGCCGGGAAGGGGATTTTAAATTCTCTGCTGCAGCGTGAAACAGGCAGCTCAGCCCCCGATCGGGTTTATTCTTTGCTTCTCTAGGACACACTTATGCATAGCCGAGAAGATTTAAAATGTTTATGCATTATGCGGGCCGGCATAAAACAAGCCAAAGCTCTGCTATCACCGGGTGCTCAGACTCATAATAAGCCGCTCCTCAAGGAATTAACAAAGAGAGAGAAGCTCACCGATGCCGCGGGCACTTCAGGGGGGAGTGGAAGGGGAGAGGCGGCCTGGGCCCGCGTCCACGGGACTCCCCGTCCAGAGCTGACCTCCAGGCCAGAGGCTGCAGCCTGCCCCTCTGCCCCTCGACACCCGGGCTCTGGGATGTCAGAGAAGCCCTGTGTTAGCCACTGCTTTCCCAGACAGCATCTTGTCTGAGACCCACCCCGCCTGCACTCTATTTTATAGACAAATAGCTGAGGCTCCAGGGGCAGATGAGGCCTCCCCAAGGTCACATCCTGAGTGTCAGGGCCAGTCACACCAGCGACTCAAGCCCTGCCCTTCTGCTCCCCAGCCACCTCCGAGCCTCCTTTGTAAGGTTGACGCCTAGATGGCAGCCTGGACCCCTGGGAACCAGGCAGGAAACCCGAGAGGGGAGATCTGACCCTCATCACTCAGAGAAGAAACACTCTGGATCTGCAATGCCCCAGATGGCAGCATCAGACAGGAACAGGCTGGAGAGGTAGTGAGGTCCCCATCATCGTCAGGGTCCAAGGAAGCAGTAGAGTGCAGACTCTGATGTCAGATAGAACCCTGAGGACCAGCTCTGCATCCACTGGGAGACCTTCCTGGAGGCCCCTCACCCATCCCTGCCTCAGCTTCCTTGGCAGTGAAATGGGTATAGGTATATGACAGCTACCAGGTAAAGAATGGGAGGATTGGGTGAGCTAATAGCTTTGTGGTTGTGGACACCCATCACAGCCTGGCCCTGGGCAGCCCTCCCTCATCAATCCTCCCCTCCCCACAAGCCCCTGCTGAGGAGGCCTCTCCACATCAGAGGTGATGATGGAAGCCGAAATTTAACTCAATGCCCTAAACCAACAGAGGAGATGCTGTCATTCCTGGTTTCGTGAATGTTGCTGTTTGGTTCTGCACTGTGGAATGCACAGGTGCGGAGCTCAGAGGCTCTCCTGGGGACCTGGCGGGCTTGAACAGGAGGTGGTCGCAGGAGAAAGGAGACTTGGCCTGGCCCTCGGGGGTCAGATCCCAGCCCTGCAGCCTCTGGAACTGGGCTCCTCGTCATCCACACCCGCCTGGCCCCTGTCCACCCCTCCCGCCTCCTGGAGGGAAGGGGCCAGCTATGCCGTGGACGGTCCCCGTGGCCTGGAGTCCAGAAGGGGGATGCCTTCCTAGAGGCCGCACCTCTGTCACCATGGTCTCCCCAGGGCCTCTTCCTTGCCTCTCAGGTCTCTCAAAAGTGGTTGAAAGGGTTAGTCCAGGAGGCTGAATCTAGGAAAGAGCGTGGTCCAGCCTCATCCACCCTACCTTGCTCCTCCAAGTCCCCAGCTCTGGCAAACAGTAAGCACCAATGCTGGAATATTTAGGATGCTGCTTTGGGGTTACTGTAGGTGTGTTGGAGCCTACCAGATGCTGTCGGGGTAAGGATGGAGGCAGGAGGGGACGCCTGTACTCACAGCCTACAGGACGGGCTGGGCACTAGATGGCGGGAGAAACAGGAGTCCCTGGAGGAGGGCATGGCAACCCACTCCAGTATTCTTGCCTGAAGAATCCCATGGACGGAGGAACCTGGCGGGCTACGGTCCATGGGGTGGCACAGAGCCGGACACGACTGAGTGACACACGCAGTGTATTTGAAGGGGCAGCTCAGGGCCCAGGGCCCCCTCCCCGCTGACTCCCAGAGCCCTAGCCTGCCCTTCTCCTCTCGCATCACTGCTGCTCCACCTTCTCTCCCTGACCTGGGGAAGCTGGGGGCCCGGGCCGGCTGCTCAGGCTTCTTCCCGCTCTGTCTCATGATCACGTCCAGTTCTGAGGCAGTGAGAGCATGGGTCCTAACTACTGGACCACCGGGGGATCCCCTGTGGCTTTAAATGCCACCATCTCCCAGGAGTCTGTCTGTCTTCAGCCTGGAGCCCCCCACCTCAAGCCAAGACTCTAGCTAACTCTCCTCTGCACCTCTTCCCCGGCCTATCTGAAGGCATCACCGGTCCAGAATTAGACTCTTGAGCCCCTAGCCCCAAGTTGCTCCTATCAGTATATGGGGCTTCCTTTCCTCCAGTGGCTCAGGCCAGAAACTGCGAGTCTTCCCGTTGCTCCCCTCCCCTTCCCCCACCAGCCCCTCCATCGGCAGAGCCTGTGGGCTCCATCTTCAAGACACATGTAGAAGCAGCACTTATCTCCGCTGAGCCCCCAGCTCCTCTGCCCTGGATTGCTGCCCTGGCCGCCTTGTGGTCTGAGTGGCGGCCCCTACCCCTCACCTGTCTGCTCTGCAACCACCAGACCCACCTGGCTAACTGCCAGTCAGGGGTGGTCAGTCCTCTCCTGACCCCCGGGGGCCCTCCCCTCTTCTCCACAACTCTCACCCCTGGCCTGCAACACCCCAAAGCGCCTCTGCACAGCCCACCGCCTGCTGGTACTAAGTGTGAGGCCGGGCCAGTGCTGTGGACACCAGTGCAGTGCTGTGCCTCCGGCCACTCACCCTGGAGGCCTTCAGGGAGGTGTCCCGGTGGACAGGACAGGCTGCCCGGGGTGGGGGCACAGCCATTCTGCCATCCAAATCTGAGGCTCCTGCAAGGCTGCCTCGGACCTGTCCAAGGTGCTGAGTGCAGTGGGCCCCGAGCCAGCCCCTCTGGCCTCACACCCTGCTCAGAGCCAGTCCACCTGGGTCTGTGATTCTGGAAGCAACCGCTTTGGTGCTGAGCTAGGAAGGCACTTCCCACTGACAAAGCGGTTCACAGGAGGACGTGACAAAGAGGGTCACAAAGGTTCATGACCTCTTTATCCACAAGGATGGCAGAACAGGCTCAACTGTTTCCATTTTTCAGATGGGGAAACTGAGGCTCAGGGAATCCAGAACCCAGACCACGCTCTCCCAGGTGAAGGAAGCACCTCTGACCCAGGTCTGCTGGCTCCTGTCCCTGGCCTGGGAGAAGCCGAGTGTGTGCGGTACACAGCTGTGGCGGAGCCTGGCGCACAGCAGATGCCCCAGGGTACTAGTCATTGTCCAGGGGCCCCTAGCAGGAGGGTGGGCACGGGGGCGCTCCTGCGGCCATCAGTTCAGGGCGGGCCTCTCTGGGTCTGCATTCTTACCAGGAAAACAGGCTGAGTGGTGTTGCCGCTCACAGGGGTGTGGGGGGAGGACCTAAGAACTCACGCTCAGAGCGTTGTATGGGTTCATCCATCACCTCCTCCCAGGCTCTCCCCCTGAGTCCTGCCTTGTCTCCAAGGAGCTGCCCAGTTGGTCCTGTGTCCCCAGAGGCTTATCTATACCCAGGGAGGACCCATGGTTGCATCGTTGAGTTCAGTATCCCCAGAGCTAAGCACTTTGCTGAAGGAAGGAAGGGGGCAAGGGGGAAGGGTCTCTCCTAGCAGCTCATAGAAGGTGTGGGCTTGGAGTGGTGGCTTGGGCTGCTGCCTGGGACCATGGATGGATGGGCCTCACGGGTGCAGAGGCCCCCACCCAGAGGTACAGTGCTGCGTCCATACACACGTGATATCTGAGAGCGGACCCCTGGATTTCACCAGACCCCCACCTCCTGGGAATCCATGTGTGAGTCAGCGATCAGCCATGTCCCCATTTCTCCTGGAATGTGCTCCTGGAGTGAGGGGGAAGGGGGTGTCCCACGGACACAGCACCAGCCCAGCTTCCAACCGGATCCTTCTCCCTGGTGAAGCTGGTCAAGCTGGTCAGCCCCCTGGGTCCCAGATCCCCATGCCCAGGCAGGGCTCCCCCCTCCCCCCATCTGTTGACACAAGGCCGGCTCTGGCCCCTCCATGCTGGCCCTGCTGAGTCCTCCTTCGAATTCACCCTCACCTGGCTCTGTCCCCCTCCCCCGCAGTCCATCCTCTGCCCAGGCCCAGGATCAACTTTCCACTGAGAGTCATCAGGTCACCCCTGCTCTCTGGGGATGACCCCAGGTCCACAGCAGGCTCTGCGAGCTCCCCGCAAAGCTATCCAGACTCCTCCCCTTCTGAAACTTTCTGCCCAAATAGTATGTAGTGGCTATATTCTAACACACCCCTCCGGGCCTTTCTGCCGCTCACAGCTCCTTAGCGCTGTCCCTGGAAATTAGTCTCCCTCTCCGGTACCCCTCCCCCTCTCTGTCTCCACGTCGCCCCCCTTGGCCCCTCTGGCTCGGCGGGGGTGGCTGCGGGAGTCGCTTATCTCTGGCCGCTCCGATCCCTGCCCGCAGGACCCGCCGCGCCCCAGGAGCCCCCGTTCCCGGACATCTACGGCGGGGACGCGCAGCTGTGGGAGGCTCACTTCCGCGGCATTGGGCGCGCCTACCGCGCGCTGGGCAAGGAGAACGACTTCGCCATCCGCGTGCTCACGGAGGACTTCACGCTGCCCTTCCCGTTCGACTGGCCGCCGGGGCCCGAACCGGCTCGCGGGCCGCTCTTCTACGACCCGCATGACCGCACGGGCTTCGACTTCCTGCTGCGGGGCCCGGGCGCGCCGCCCCCCGAGCTGCTGCGGCCCCTGCACAGCACGGCGCAGGCGGCGCTGCGCAAGCGGCGCCTGGAGCAGCTGGCGCTGAGCTACGCGCACGCGGGCGCCGGCCCCCAGCCCGGCCTGGTGCTGCTGGCGCCCGCGCCCGCCGCAGCGGGCAGCGGCTTCCCTGGGCCCGAGGCTGCTTCCCCCAGTGGGGGCGCCCCCTGGCTGGGCTAGCGCAGTCCTGAGATTGTCAATAAAGCGTGCAGTACCTCTGCTTCTCCCGCCCCGAGGCTCTTTGCCAGACACACCTGGGCGGGCGTCTGGTGCCAGCAGAGCCCCGGGGGCCAGGTCCGCGGTGTTGTGGGATGTCCACTTTGTCCCAAGTGGCTAATGAATCAAGGCGGGAAGTCAGAGTGGCAGCCTTGATGGGCTGGCTAGGCCGGGAGCAGCTGTGAGGGGGAGAGGACCTGGGATAGTGGGGAGGTGGGTGGCCCTCGCGGCGGGGAGAGGACCTGGGATAGTGGGGCGGGGGGTGGCCCTCTGGGACCCTGGTCACAGCCTCTTGGTGGGCATTAGCGCCCCCATGCTGCAGGTGAGGACCCTGGGTCCCAGCGCTCCCGGGATCACCTGCGATTTGGTTCCCTTGTGACTGCAAGTTCAGCAGGGGTCCTGTCTTCCAGGACAGAGGGGCATCAGGGTCGGGTGAGGGGCGCGGATGGAGAGATGGGAGGGAAGGAGCACAGGGCAGGAGGGGGCGGGGAGGATGTGATGGGGAAACAGGAGCCAGGACACAAGCATCACACGGGGAGCCCAGTCCCCAGGCAGCTGCTTTCCTGCCAGCCCTCTGTGCTGGCTCTGCAGAGAAGAGGGTCCTCCTGCCCCCAACTCCCACCCCCACCCCTCTTATGGGGCTGAGAGATCGGCTGAGGCCGTTGGTGACCTGGCCTCCATCCTGGTGTCTCCCTCTGTAGGTGAGAAGCCCTGGCAGAGGCCAGTCTATCGTGGACTCCTGGTGCCGGCAGAGCCGCTGGACGCGGGGCCCGGGTAAACTTCTTCTCCCACCTGTCGGCCAAGGCTCAGCTTTCCTCTTGTTGGGGGCTTGGATCCGAGGCGTGCAGGAGGCAGGGGGCTGGAGGGCGCATTCTTACTCAAGTACAGATGGAATCGGAGCTTTTTTTTTTATCCCTTTCTTCTAATCCGGGAGTTATTTATAGCTTCCTGGTGGTGGGCAGAGATGGTTTTTCCAAAGTCTTGCTTGGTGTGCAGGAGAACCAGTGACAAGAAATGCTCAGCTCTGGAGGACAGGGGCTCAGCCTCTGCAAGAGGGGTCCTTAGCTTCCCCCTTCTCTGGTGGGGACCCCACAAGACCCCTGACCCTGCTCCAGATTCCTTTCCACTTGTGGTCCCATCTCTCCAATTTTATAGACATGTGCGGTGGTTACACCACAATCCTCATGCGTGTGAATCCTGACAGGGTAACAGAAATGATTCTGTTAAAGGATTCTATCAATATCCCTGTGTTGAATACTAATTGTTCGGGTTTCCCCAGAAGCAGGCCCTAAACGTGGATTTGAGTGCAGGTGACTGATGCGGGAGGTGACCCTTGGAAACATAGGTAGGGGAGTGAGGAGGTGAGAGAGAGAAGGGAAGGAAGCCAGTGGGGGGCGGCCATGCAGCTAGGTAGGCCTGCAGGTGTATGGAAGCCCCTCTGGGAACCCTGGGAGACCGCATGGGGACTGCCGCAACGCCAGCCCGCCTCCAGGACAGGGAAGCCAGTGTTTAAACTCTGCCTCCCTTGTGCTGTGGGGACCGAGCCTGCAATTCACCCAAAAACAGCATACATGGGGAGGAACTGTTTAGAAACTTTTATAAGGTGCCAGAGTAGCTTTATAACTGTAAAGTGTGATAAGAATTTGGAGTTTATATTTAGCATATTCCTTAAATAGAAATTTGTCTAGAAATGTATTTTTAATGTAGTTTATGGCAATGGCAACCTACTCCAGTACTGTTGCCTGGAAAATCCCATGGGCGGAGGAGCCTGGTGGGCTGCAGTTCATGGGGTCACAAAGAGTTGGACATGACTGAGCAACTTCCCTTTCACTTTTCACTTTCATGCATTGGTGAAGGAAATGGCAACCCACTTCAGTGTTCTTGCCTGGAGAATTCCAGGGATGGAGGAGCCTGGTAGGCTGCCATCTATGGGGTCGCACAGGGTCGGACATGACTGAAGTGACTTAGCAGCAGCAGCATGGAGGTATTGGGGCTTCCCAGGTGGCGCTAGTGGTAAAGAACCTGCCTGCCAATGCAGGAGACATAAGAGATGCGGGTTTGATTCCTGGGTCCAGAAGATCCCCTGGAGGAGAACATGGCAACCCACTCTAGTATTCTTGCCTGGAGAATCCCATCGACAGAGGAGCATGGTGGGCTACAGTCCATGGGGTCGCAAAGAGTCAGACACCACTGAGCGACTTAGCATGCACACATGGAAGTATCTGTCTATGACATGTTGGAAATAAAAACGTGGCCCTTTACCACCTCTAGTCTGAGAAGTACTGACCAAAGGGAGAAAGATAAGTAACCAAATAAGTAACCTACTAAAGAAACAAACATGACTAAAAAAATAAAAACAGCAGTAAGTACTATGAAGAAAATGAGTAAAGACAGGTCCTATTTCAAACAAAGTGGTCATGAGGGCCTCTTGGAGGAGGTGACATCTGAGGTTGGAAGAGTGAGGAGGACCCGTCACTTGAACTTTTGGGGAGGGGGCTCCAGGCAGAGGGGACAGACTGTGCAAAGGCTGAGCAATTAAAAATAAAGCTTCAAAGGTCACAGGACTGGAAGCAGCGGGTGCAAGGCCAGAGCACAATGAGCAAGAAGAGACTCTCTTTGTCTGATAAATAGCCTTCCATTTATGGGGAAGACTCTTTCCCCACAAGACTCTAGGATCCCAAAGCCCTTTCATGCTTACTGCATCTTTTCATCCGCCCTGTAGTTCCATGAGGTCAGTTGGTGGAAGAGGGCCCTGGGGCCTAGAGAGGGGAAGGGACGTGCCCAAGAGCATAAGCCAGCATGTTATTAGAACTCCACATTATAGCCACGAAAGTCCTGGCTACAACAGGCTTAAATGGGAGAAAGTTAAAAAGAATGGTTCATGTAACTGGAAGATACAGAAATAAGCTGAGCTTCAGGTAAGGTTTGATCCAGGAGCTCAAGATTGGGTCTATCCCTCCGACTAGCTTCCTTAATGACAGCATGCCTGATGCGCCTCCTGACTTTTCATTCTCCCTGGCCACTGACTTCCCAGAGCTCTCATGGAAGAATGGATCCATCTCAAGCCCCAAGAAGCCTCCCTGAATGGCCCATTGGTCCAGTAGGGTCACATGTCTAGTCCTAAATCAGACAGTATCCTGTACTCACTGACCTAGGCATGTATTTCCTGAACCAATCCCTATGACCAGTGGGTGGGGTTACCCTGACTGGATTCTAAGAATAAGGCCAGGAACAGTATCCTGGATCAGCTTGAGGGGACTGGAAGGGATGTTGGGGAGGTGACTCCCATGTCCGTCACAGCCAGGAGGTGTGAGCCCTGGGGTGTGGCCCCTGGGTTGACTTTTTTTTGCTAAATCATGCATTTTCTCTTCCAATTAAGTACGCTGTTCCTGGAGAGAAGCTTGGGTCAGAAATGGCCACAGCGGGACCTCTACTCTTTCATGTGAAGCAAGGTTGATCATCTAAGTTGTCTCCTGACCACCCACTCAGTGCGGGGGCGGGGCATTCAGGGGTGGAAGACTTCCTGCATCAAGTAACCTGTGGGGGCGGGGAGTGTTGGGAGACCTCAGGACCTCTGCTCATTGCCCCTTGGATGAGTGTCTGGGCAGCCCCTCCTGGGATGCAGGGTCTCCTGCTGCCCTCCTCACAGACAGAGCCATGAAGCCCTGGCCTGGCCTTTTTGCTCTGGCTGCTAGGGAGCTCAAAGCCCACCTGTGCCTCTCTGCCCTAGCTTTCCTCGGGCGTGATCTCCCAGGTAGGGCGCCTCTAACTTCTGGCCTCACTGTTTTATCCTGGACTGGCTTTCGAGTCTTAGGCTAAGGGGATAAAATCTTAAAAATGATGCTTCCAATTATTTTTGGAAATTGGAGAGAAACACCTTTTTTTGAATGCTGCAGACTGTTTCACCCCCTCTGACTTGCCAGAAGATTCCGCTGTATTCTCAGAGGCAAGCCTGGTGGTCTGCACTGAATATTGTGGGTGTTGTGTCGGGGCTGACTGCTGTGATATTGGGCCCTGGTACTCGCTGGGGTGGGCAGTGGCTGCCTCCCAGGCTCCGGGAGACAACATACCTCTCTGCCAGAAAGCTGGGTCCTCTATGCACCAGCCCTGTAGCCCTCGGTCAGCACATATCTAGGGCCTCAGGTCCTCAGTGGTAGGTGGGAGCACGGTCACGGTGCCTCTGGGTGGGACACTGGGGGGGGGGGGGGGGGGGGGAGAGCTCATTGTTCAGGCCCCTGGGTCGGCCTGGCATGCAGTGAGAGCCTGCAGAGGGCCAGCTGTTGCTACTGGGACTGTCCACTCTCTGGCAGCTAGTTTTCTCCCATTGTCTTAACCCAGGGAGGATCTCCTCCTCTGTCCTTCTCTACCCTGGAGCCCAGCACACGCCTCCTCTCCACATCCCTCACTCGGGGCACCAGCAGCCTCGCCAGGTCACTCACACCCACACCACCGCTGGTACAGCAGCATGTGGGGCAGGGTGTGACCCGTCAGAGGTCACGCGGGACCTCTGCCCCTAGAACCTGCTTGTGGGGGCTGCTCTGAATGTTATGAATGTGACCGGGCGCTGTCAGCTTGCTGAGCAGGGAAGCTGGGCATCCTGGGGGTCCCCGGGGGAGAACAGGAGTCGGGGTGTCAGCTCGGAACCCGAGGCAGATTCCCTCTGCCTTCCAGCCAGCACAGCATTCCCAGGGAGACTGGAGACTCCGTGTCCTTCCATATTCCAAGGAGACGGCTCCCGTTTGATCCCTGCACTGCTAGGAACAGGGGTCAGGGCCCCTCCACCCCCTGCCTCTGCTCCAGTTTCCTCGGGAACAGACTCTGAGGAACAGTGAGATTGTTTAATTAATTGCAATTACAATCTTCAAAGGAAGCCGGGAGTTGAAACTTGTTCCTAATTACTGTGTTGCGATGTCGGCCGGCTCCCCAAATTGATCATGTTAGAATTTCCGATGGAGGATTAATTGAGTTGCTGCGAGGACCACTTTGCGTCCCTCCCCCTTAGATGCGGCCTGTCCTCAGCCTGGAATGACGATGAGGGGGCCGGTGGAGGCTGGCGGGAGCCAGCCTGATGAAGAGCTCCCAGCCCAGGGCAGGGCCGCAGCCTCAGCCTGTGGGCTGGCCGAGCGGCTCCCTGCAGTCCCTGGTGCGTGCACTTCACCCAGTGTCTCCTGCTCCTGCTTCTGGAATTTCCCTGCGTGGGGCCTGCTCTCTAGGCCCCCTGTGTTTAGGTGGGGCCTGCGACTAGTGCTGGCCAGCAAGTCCTGGTCACCGTGACATGCGTCTCTTTGGGGCCAGAGGCCTTCCTGCTGGGACAAGACCCTCAGGAGTCTTTCCTTCCTTCCTCTGCCCCGTGACCTGTGGCCCCGGAGACAGTGCCTCCTCCACCGTCCTGCATCCTGGAGGCACCTGCAGCGAGAGTGAGAATCGCCCATCGTTGCCCCAGCTCCTAAGATTCGGAGGCTGTTTCCTCCCGTGGCTCGGTCTAGCGCCTCCCGGTTGATACAGCCTCTGCAGGCGAGACTGTGCAGGCCCAGAGCCAGATGAGACCAGGGGCCCTTGTTCAAAATCAGGAAAATAGCAGGATGACAACAGCAGAGCATTAAACCGGCCCTGGAGTGTGACTGCCCAGGTCCCCGGCCCCAGACCCTGTAGAACGAGAGGAGGGAGCTGTGAGCAGGCCTCATGGAGGCAGGTTTTGTGGGACCCGTGGCAGGAGAAGGGTGTGGGCCGCCCTCCCCGTCCTCTGTCCTGCAGGGCCCGCCGCCCTCCCGTCCCGGCCCCAGGCGCCTTCTGCTGCTTTCCATGGAGTCACTGAGCTGTTGTTGCTCCTTTTCAGACGGGCTCTCTGCTCTGCGATGTGCCCTGGGCGTGGGGGTCGCAGGCCCCCGGGAGTGCTCCCATCCAGGGCTGCAGAGAGGCTCGAGGGGTGTCAGGCAGGTAGGGGAGGGAGGCCACCAGAGAGGGGTTTAAACAGAGCCCCCAGGGAAGGGGCGAGGGGCAGACTCTGAAGAGGGGAGCCCAGGAGGTGAAGGACGCCCGTTTCTTGTGTAGGACCGAGCTAACAGAACTTTGGCTTGTTCCTTGGTGGGCTTGGAGCAGAGCAATGGCAGCGTCTCATAATTCTTTAAAGCCTGCATTCATAGGGGTGGTGCTGATTTCACCCCCAAGGGGAAAATCTGGTTCTTGGGGGGTTCTTAAGTCTGGTTCTTAAGATTTCAGTGAAGAAATCTTACTTGTTATGTTTGAAGCACAGCTACACATAAAGTACACACACAGAGATGCACAGTTCATCTGTGGTCTTAAAATTTTGAGGGGGGCAAACTAGGAAGACATGTCTAAAAAGACTCCTTAGGTGCTGAGGGGCAGAAAATGAAAGAAAGGTTGAGAAGCACTGGTCTAGAAGGATCAGTTTGCTGTTATGGGTTGAAAATAGATTTGGGCGTGGGTTCCACAGAGGCACTAAAAATTGAAAGTGTCAGTTGCCCAGTCGTGTCTGACTCTTTGCAATCCCATGGATTGGAGCCCGCCAGGCTCCTCTGTCCATGAGATTCTCCAGACAAGAATACTGGAGTGGGTTGCCATGCCCTCCTCCAGGGGATCTTCCTGACTCAGGGACTGAACCCAGGTCTCCAGCATTGCAGGTGGATTCTTTATCATCTGAGGCACCAGGGAAGCCCAGGAGAGCTAGAGGCAGTTGCAATAATCCAGATGAGCCATGCTGGAAATGCAAGAGGAACCTGGGAGGGGGTGCGGCTCCAGTGCAACTTCCTGGTTAGAGAAGGAGGGATGTCAGGGAGGCCCGAGGTTTGGGCAGGGGCAGTGGGAAAGCTGGACTTTTATCCCCCGGGGTGGGGAGGCTGGAGAAGAGGCCACCTGAAGAGACTGGCGGACCCCAGTGGCGGCGGCAGGCTCAGCTCAGTGGAGGCCTTGGACAGATGGGTGTGTTGGGGACCCAGGCTCAGTGCTGAAGGAGGACCTGCCTGGTGCTGGCTGAGATGTTTGAATGGCCGAGGAAGGGTGCACTTGGAGTCCCTTGGCTTGGTAGGCCCTCAGGCTTCTCATCTGTGAAATTGGCACTCTGTCACTTGGCCTGAGCCTGGTTTTTCTCCGTGGGGCAGGGACTGTCTCCAGCAGGAGCTGCTGAGGGCCGTTTGAGGCCCCAGTGCTGGGCTGTTGCCGGGGTGTTGAGTGTTCTCATGGCCTTTAATTACTGAATGCTAACGAGCCCTGAAATTAAATTAAGAAGAGGAGCTGACCGCCAGCGTCCCTTCTCCCCCACCGTGACAGAGTTAATGGGGATCCTGGGGACAGGCTGGGGCGGGGGGGGGGTGTTAATGAGGGCAGGGGGGCTGGAAGTTTGCAGGGTGTTCTGATATTCAGGCTCATGTCATTCTGCTGGCTCCTGTGGCCCAAGGAGAGAGGGCAGGGCCCGCCCCAGAGCGTCCCAGCCCCAGACCAGGCAGTCTCATCGTCCCCCACTCTCCCAGCTGGAGAGACTCAGGTCTGCCACCATGGCGGGCAGAGCGACCAGCAGGTTCCTGGTTCAGTGTCCGTGCTTCCGCTGATGGCCCTGAGCCGAGGCCAAGCTCGCTGGCCTCTCTGGTCCCTGGTCTCCTCTTCTGTGGGACAGAGGGACAGGTGCACCTTGTGGGGTCAGCTTGTAACTGTAGGAAAGGGTGGACGTGCGTCTGAGCTTAGCCGGGCTCCGGCTGCAGGACGGCTGGTCTCCCCTGGCCATTGAGGCCTCCCGCCTGGAGCCCGAGGCACCTGGGTCTGTGATGGGCCAGCTTCCCTGGAAGGGGCCTGTGTCCTCTGACCCCAGCCCGGTCATCAGTCCCTGGCCACACTGGTCTCCTCTGGTTCCCAGGCCCGAGAGCGCTGGAGAAAGCCCCCAGGAACACCCTCCTTCCGTTCCACACGCGTTTGTCACAAATCCATGAATATGCCATCTTTGCCCAACCCCTCCAGTGAACTTCCTCCACTTTTGCATCGAGTTCTACATTAATCATTGCTAATTGCTAGCGGGAGTCGTTTATGTCAAGAGCCATTATTCCTGGGAATAAAGAGGAAGAAAAGATGCTGCCTTTCAGGAACCCTGGCATTGGCTCCGGGGGAACAATGCCAGGCCCGGATGAGGGCCCCAGCCCGCCCGGCCCACTTCCAGCGGTTCCAAACCGCGTGTGACAAACGTGGGCCTCTGGCCTTGATGCATATTCAGGGGAATGAACGCATCCATCATGTTCACGCAGTCTTCTAAAGTTGTTGTGAGTTTCCTTGAAACCAAGGAGAGTTTTTTTTTTTTTTCCCTTTTTGGCAACAACAGCTGGGAATAAGTTGACACTTTCTAAAAACTGCCACTTCTTGCTTGGGGAGGGAGCAGAGGAGAGAGACCCCTGCTCGCCGACACCCAGGCCCAGCCCAGAGCTTGCCCGCCAGGACCGGTCTGTTCCGGGTTCGCTACTGGGAGGTCAGGCTGGGCGGTGTACCTGCGAGGTGAGGGGCGGGCCACAGCTGTGGGCTCCAGGGGCCCACCTCCTGGGACCCAGAGGAGGCCCTGAGGGCTTTCTGCACGTCTCACGTGCTGAACGTTGCTTCTGTGTTTTCATTTTTATTGGGTCTGAATTCAGCTTATTAACTGGAATATTTGATCGGTATTTTCTTATAACCAGAGTGCGGCGTCTGATGTCTGTTAATCCTGCCCGAGACCACTCCTGCGAATACCGGGGCACGAGAACAGGTGGGCACAGGCCGAACACGCGTGTGCCCGTGTGTGGGTGTGCAGATGTGGGCCCGAGGCCACACCTGCGAATACCGGGGCACGAGAACAGGTGGGCACAGGCCGAACACGCGTGTGCCCGTGTGTGGGTGTGCAGATGTGGGCCCGCGTGCGTGCTCGTGTATGCGTGTGTGCACATGCATCCGTGCGTATGCTTTTGTCTGAGTGTGTCTGTGGTCACTGTACACAAACAACACAAAGGTCTTCAAAGTTCCTGAAGCCCCCCTCCTCCCTCTCCCCCCAACTCTCTGAGCTCTGTGATTTTAGGCCCATTTTATTGATGAGGACACTGAGGCTGTGAGGGCTTAAAGGGCTCTCCTGAGGCTCCCGAGCGGAGAACCAGCCCAGCTGGGACTGTGTCCACAAGGCCCCCTTGAAGGTACGGAAGTTGCTGCTTGGAGGGGCTGGGGGCTGGGGCCAGGACACAGGCTCTGCAGCCCTTCCTGCGTCCTCCCCTCCCCCGTCTCCCCCTTCCCTCCTGGCTGGTCCCGGGCCCTCTCACCAGCCCCGCCTTGTCTGTCTTTCCCGCTCTGAGCCTGTGCCCCTGGGTGAGCAAGTCAGAGCCCACCGAGGCTCAAAGGCGAAGGGCAGCTGCTGTCCTCCTGGGCCCCGTCTGCCGATGGCCCTGGGGGGTCAGTGACTCGTCTCTCACCCCCACGCCCCCCACTGGGCACCCGGCACCTCTGTCCTGTCCACCTCTCTGGCACAGGCGGTCTCCCCGTCACACTCGCTCACTTTGCACACCTCCTCCAGGAAGCCTCCACGGATCCTCCTGAAGTCTGGGTTGGGATCCCCGGGACTGTTGTCACTCTGAGCGATCTGCTCCGCCATGTGCAGTCTGCTCCTGGCAAGGCTGAGTGCTGTGTGTCCGCGTGCGTGGGGCCAAGGCAAATGCTCTGAGGTCTCCCGCGTTGCACTGGAACCTCAGGCCCAGGTCGGCTCTGCCCTCAACGCTGACCCCTGCCCCGTCCCTGGGGGGATTGCAGGCAGGTTCCTCACTGCGGCTGATGCTGCCCATGGGTCCAGGCCTGCTCTGCTGATGTGTCGAGATCCTGAAGCAAGTGCTCAGCGCAGCCAGACGTGCTCCCTGGTGGCTTGGCGATGTCTGCTGTGGGTGAACCCCCCCGGACACATGAAGGCTAAGTCCTGGGGGCAAGGTCGGGAGGGGCTCTCACGTCTGTAAGTGTGGCACGGGGCCTGGAGCCGGGAGCTCGCCTGGTGGCTGACGGAGGCTGGAGGGGCAGGCCGGGCAGGGCAGAGGGAGGAGGGAGCCGGCCGAGGAGGGGCCGCAGGGGCTGGCCCCAAGGGTGAGGAGGGCGGGCAGCTGGCCCTGCTCCTGCCCGCGCTGGTTTTACCTGGCTCCCCACTCCTCCTCCAGCCGACGTGCTGGGATGTGGGCGGCCCCGAGTGGGCCCTGCAACGCTCGGCTCTCCTGGCAACGGTGCCCCGGCCCAGCCATTCTGGAGCCAGAGAGCCAGCAGGTAGGATGAGAGTGCAAAACCTCCTGCCTGGGTGCCCAGCAGAGCCTGCCAGGCATGGCGCAGCTCCCAGACCCCGAGGGCCACTCAGGAGGCCCGACAGCCCTCTCAGTCTTGGGGTACCCAGTGTGGACAGTCAGCTCAGGAGCAAGTGGCCTCGGGCCCCAGGCGGTCGTGTCCCTTCTTAAATGCCACGCAGCCTGACGATGACGGCCCAGCTTCTCCGCCTCCATCCTCCCTCCGCTCGCCTCCCCCCCGCCGGGTCCAGGTGCTGCTGGGGCAGCCAACTCCTTCCTCACCTCCTGCCTCCCGCACGGAGCCCCGGCCTCAGAGAGACTCAGGCTCACACCCAGCCATGCCCCTTACTAGCTGCGCTGTCTGGACGAGGGTCTCCTGGCCGCCGAGCCTCTGTGAGACGAGGGTGGTGCAGCACCAAGAGAGGCGGGGCGTCTGAGATTGCTGACTGGGACCCCAGGGATGAGTTCCCTGGAGCTGGGTGGCAGAACCGGTCCTGCCTCCATCCCTGCTGGGAATCTCCAGGTCTCCAGGCGTGTGGGGCCACCTCCTCAATGCTTTGGAGTCTCAGTGAAGGACCAGATGGTGTTTTGAGCATTTTAATAAGAGCTATTTGCAGTGTTGTCGCCATAAAAAAAAATTCCTGCTAAATGAGCAAATGCATGTCGGTAGCGAGTTAAAGGCTCTTGGATGTTTTAAATACTATGTACATTGTGTTAGTGTTAACAAACCTGATTTTTAATTACACCTTCTCTGCTGCCTGGCTGGGCTGAGGGTAAGGGAAGGGAGAAAAAAAAATCAGGCAAAACAAGCGTGGTTTGCTGTGAGAAGCGACAGCCAGACTCTGTGGATCCCCCCTTTGCAGACACGGCTGTGACGGCTGACAGATGCCAGAGCTTGGCAGGGATTTGGTACTGGGCCGCCCTCGCTGACCTTCATTTCCAAGCCCTGACCTGGGCAGAGAATGTGTGCTGATCCCTGGCTGAACACTGAGCTGAATCCTGGCCACACACTGAACCCTGCTCCCCGACCACAGGCTTAGCCCTGATCCTAGCCACACATTGAACACCCACTGTGATCTCAGGCTGAGTCCACATCCTGGGCACTAACTGAGCTTTGACCTTGATCGTGATCTGAGCCCTGATCCCAGACATGAGTGGAACGCAGAGCGTGTTCACAGACTGAGCCCTTAGACACCAACGACCTCACTCCCTTTGCTGGTGTCTCCAATGGAAGGTTTAAGGCTTCAGGAAGTCCCCTCCTTCTCTTTCTCCCTCCCTCAATATGTCCTAAGCGCTGCCAGGCAGGGGGCCTTGTTCCCACCTCAAAGACCTCCTCCTCTTGGGTCCGTGAATCCCACACTGAGCTCGTCACCTGCTCACCTCTGCCTTCTCCAAGCCTGCTCTCCTACCGGCCCTGCTGGTTAACGGGATGGGAATCCAGGGCGCACTGCTTGCTTCAATCTGTCCTCATTGGTCCCTGAACCCCTGAAGAAGGGACAGTGCCTGTTGTCCATTTGTAGTTCTGGCTCCAGGCTCTGAGTCTGGAAGGCAGGAGACTTTTATCACAAGTTTTCTGAATGTATGAGCAAGCTGGTCCAGAGTCTCAAGGCTGGGTCCCTGCTCAGGTCAGCCAGGCCCATGAAGAACTAAACCCAGCAGCACTGGGGAGGCCAGCCAGGGGTCATACTGAGGGTCCTGTCCAGGCAGGCCAGAGTCTAATCTGGTGCAGGGTGGTGGGCTTGGGCCTTCCGTGGGCGTTCACTGAGACCTGCTGTGAGCCGATGGGTTCTGGGTCCTGGCGACACACCGTGGACGAGAGGCTGACCCGCCTTCCAGTAGCCCAGGTCCCTGGGGGACACGCAGGCAGATGCTCCTGGGTGGTGATGGGGGCTGCCAGGGTGAGGGGGCAGCTCCGACTCTTTGAAGACACAGTGATGCCACGTTGCCGCCGAGCCTGAGGGCAGGAGAGGCACTGGGGAATCGGCCCTTGGGCATAGGGCCTCACGGGGCGAGTGCCTGAGGGAGCCCGGAGACCCGGCCCAGGCTGGTGAGCAGCGGGGCCCTGTGCCACCATCTCCGGGCTTCAAGTGTGCGGTGGGCTGATAATTCACTCCGCGAGCCCAGCCTGTGAGCTGGGCGCTGTTCCAGGAGGACAAACAGACAGTCTGCCTGCCCTTTTGGGGAGCTTCCACCTTAGCGCCCCAGTTCTGAAAGTGGGGGTCGGTGGAACCCTGAGAGGGGTCCCCAAGATGCTGTCAGGGGAGCCACAGGTCAAAGCCGCGTTCACGGTAGCACTCAGATGCTGTTGTTTGCCTCTTCTGTGTTGGTGTTTGCACGGATGGTGCAAAAGCAGTGACAGGCAAAGTGGCTGATGCTCGGGCACGGATCGGAGCGGCAGCGCCACCTCCTGCCACCGTGACGGGCGTCTCCGGGGCCGCGCACCTGAGCCCCGCCCCGCCCCGCCACGGGCAGCCAAAGCCGGCTTCCCTGAGGCTCGGGGCTCTCCTTCCAGCGCAAGCACCCAGCTGTGCAAGCGCTCTGTGAGTGGCGGGAGGCACCACCGTGGTGGTCTCGGGAAGAGCCCTGGGCCTCTGTTTTGAGTTACAAGCTCGGCCAGCTGCCTTTCCCCAGGAGAACTCAGCCCTGATGGCCGTCCCCAAGTGTGGCCTCAGCATCCCGGTGTCAGCCCCAGCTCTGTGACTCTCCGAGGGCCCTCCCGGGCCTGGGTCCTGGTGACCGCAGAGGACAGACCCGCCGGGAATAGGAACAGCCCGGGGCAAGGCTGTGGCATCAGGGGCTGCGGACACAGACCCTACTCCACCCACGAAGCCCAGTGGCCCTGAGGGTCGTGACCTCCCGGGATGTGCCCTCTCATTGGGAGCATGGGGTAGTTACATCCTCCGCGAGGTCTTCTCCCAAGTCCAAGTGTTTGTAAAGTGCAGGCATAGGTAGAAGTTCTAAAAATGGCCCAGTCATCACTGGGAAGAAGAATCTTCCAGCAAACGTTAGGAGATGGGTCCCAGTAGTCTATTTTCAAGAGGAGGAATCTGAGGCTCAGAGCAGGAGCTGACCTATCCAGGGGTGCCCAGGCTGGCCACCCCACTCCTTGGGGCCACAAGGGCCTCTTCCCTGCCTGCTCTCTCAGACCCCCAGGGCCCTCCCAGGCCTGCACCCAACCCTGGTTTGTAGCTCAGGCCCTGCAGGGCCCACTTCTCAGAGCGGCTTCCCGTCCGGAGCTGGCTTCCTGGGCTCTGTGCTGGGCACTGCCCTCTCATCCCCACGTCCTGCTGGCGGGGGGCCAGGTTGGATGCACGGAGGGAAAGGGGCGCTGAATGAGCGGGGGTGAGGGGCGGCAGGGGCGAGGAGAGACGGCTTCCGGGTGGCTGAGAACCTCTGTCCCATGGATGGGTGTGTGTCTTCTCTGTGCCAGGCAGAGTAGGGGGCCAGAGGGGCTGCAGGGAAACTGGGGAACCGGCAGGCCCCTGGGGATCACAGTGGGGCTTAGGGGCTCTTGTGCTGCTGTTTGATTTCGGCCGGGGAGCCAGGCGTGCCAGTGCTCCTGGCAGTTCCTCACCCCTGCTCTCTGCACGCCGCGCAGCACCAGGCAAGCTGGACGCAAACATGAGAGCAGGGTGACGACCAAGGGGCCGCCTGCCGGCAGCTGCCCAAGTGGCCTGGGCCCAGGCAGGGTTTCAGTTAAGGCCGAGTGGGGGCTGGAGGCTTGGACATTAGCCCAGGGGGCACAGAGAGTGCCCTTCCCTGCATGGCCGGGAAGCCTGGGAGTGCTGGGGTGGAAGCTGTGTGTCAGAGGCGGTCTCGGGAAGGTGCAGGAGTAGCCTTCCGTCAGGGAGCGGCCTGTGCAAAGGTCCTGGGGTGGGAACGATCTGGTGTGTTCTGGGAGAGGAGGCGTCTTAGGGCCGGACTGAGGAGTGGGGGTTTGGGGGAAGATCAAGGGAGGTCTTGGCCATGCTGGGGACCTAGGTTTTCCCATGAGCAGGATGGGGGCCCCAGTAACTTTGGGTGGATATTCTTAGAGGATTTTCTGGCTTCTCGTGGGCCACAGAGCAGGGCAAAGGGAGGCGTGGAGGCAAAGAGGCCCAGGCCTGCGACAGGATGCTCCTGAGAGGGAATGACCGGGCCCCTGGAGGGCGTGGGGGAGGCAGATGCCCTAGCCAGGGTCCCTCAGGGCAGGTGCGGCACAGGTGTCGGACAGAGTCCCAGCCTCGAGCTGGGGGCCCGCCAGGTGCTTTTTTCATGGAGGCTGCAGCCCTCTCCCAGCAGCCCTGCTGGTGACTTGGCCCCGGTGGGACCCACTGGGATGGACAGACGGATGCGTCAGGATCCGTGGACAGGCAGACGGTTGAGAGGGGGCTCACTGGGAGGCTAGGGCAGGCCTTGGGAGGGGGGGGGCACTGCAGGGGGCTCGGGGGGCAGCAGGGTGGAAACGCACCCACAGTCCTAGGGGAGCCCTGGATCCCAGGTTCCTCACATGCTGTCCCGTGAGAGGTCCCTCTCTCCCACTCCTAACCCCTGGGGAACCTGTGAGCCCCAGGCACCTTTGCCGTCATCAGGGGTCTGGGCCGCTCTCAGAGCTTGGTGAGCCCACCTGACCCCAGACTCGTTGGAGGGTGGGGGTCCTCCTCCTCGCCGCCCCAGGCCCAGCACGCCCAGGTTCTGCGTGGCTGTGGAGTGAGGCCGCCTGGCCGGGACATGGGCTCGAGGGCAGACTGCATGGCATGAATTCACTGGGTTCCCAGACTGGCCTTGTCCTTGACTTTTGAGGGACCTTGAACCCTCACTGCCTTCTCTGAGCGGCCACTTGCTAGTGAAGGGCCAGAGGATTCCCTCAGCCCCTCCAGCCTCTGTCTCCTGGGATTCCAAGACCCTCCCCGCTGGCAGTGATGGGCAGGGCTGGCTTGTCCCCGGGCGTCAGAGCTGCTGGAACATTCACTCTTGGAAAGAACACGCTGCACAGAAATAGCAGCCTGGTGCCGACGAACATATGCTGCTTCCCGGGGGGTGGCAGGGAGGGGCGAGGGCCCCTGACAGGCTCAGGCTGGAGGTTTCGCCACTCCCCAGGAGGGCGTCCGCGTCGCCAGCACCGACTGGGGATGGCAGACGGGCTTATGAGGCACCTACTGTGTGCCAGTTACTGCTGTCTGTGGTCTGCGGCTTCCCGAGGGCCTGCGGGCAGGTGGTGCTGCTGTCCTTCTTCCAGGTGAGGAGACCGAAGGGAGAGCGGCCGAGTGACGGCGAGGTCACACAGGGGAAGGGCAGAGCCGAGGCGTCGGCCTGACCTCGAGGGAGGGGGCGCTGCTGTTGGTGCGGGTGGGACAGACTCCCCACCCAGCCAGCCACCCACCCACTTCCTCATTCATCCACACATCCACCCACCCAACTGCCCACCCACCCACTTCCTCACTCATCCACACATCCTCCCACCCACCCACCCAGCCACCCACTTAACCCATCCATCCATTCACCCGTCCATCCTTCTCTCTTCCTTTCTCTTTCTTTTTTTTCAAGTCTTGTTGATTTACAGTGTTGTGTTAGTTTCTGGTGTACAGAAAAGTGGTTCAGGTACATATATATATACACACACACATATTCTTTTTCATATTCTTTTCCATTATGGTTTAGTACAGGATGTTAAATATAGTTCACTGTACTATACGGTAGGACATTGTTGTTTATCTATTTTATATATAGTAATTTGTACCTGCCAATCCCCAATCCCTAATTTATCCCTCCCCCACTCCCTTTTCTCTTGGGTAATCATTGTTTCCTGTGTCTGTGAGTCTGTTTTGTAAACAAGTTCATTGTGTCATATTTTAGATTCCACATGTATGCGATATCATATGATATCTCTCTTTCTGACTTACTTCATTTAGTATGATAATCTCTAGGTGCATCCATATTGTTGCATATGGCATCATTTTATTCTTTTCTAATGGCTGAGTAGTATTTCATTGCCTATATGTACCACGTCTTCTTTATCCACTCCTCTGTCCATCCATCCATCTTCCCATCCATCAGTCACTAGACTGAAGTGAAAGTGAAAGTCGCTCAGTTGTATCTGACTCTTTGCAACCCCATGGACTACATAGTTCATGGAATTCTCTAGGTTTGAATATTGGAGTGGGTAGCCTTTCCCTTCTCCAGGGGATCTTCCCAACCCAGGGATGAAACCCAGGTCTCCCGCATTGCAGGCAGATTCTTTACCAGCTGAGCCACAAGGGAAGACCAAGAATCCTGGAGTGGGTAGCCTGTCCCTTCTCCAGGGAATCTTCCCGACCCAGGGATCAAACCCAGGTCTCCCCCATTGCAGGCATATTCTTTACCAACTGAGTCATCAGGGAAGCCTCAAAATGTCCTCACTCACTTGTACCCTAGGCCGTAGCAGGGAGCCCTCTGGGCCTCAGTTCCCCCTATGGTACAGAGGGGGCCCACTTGAGGCCCCCAACTCTCAGGCTGAGAGTGAAAGTCACCTCCCCAGCTCTGCCTGCTGCCAGGGCCACTCAGCTCCCTAGTGTGCATGCAGACTCTCAGTCCCAGCAGCCTGCTCGTCCCCTCCTCCGGTCCTCCCGAGTCTGCCTCCATCACTCCCCATTCGGGCTCCTCCTTGGTGCTCCCAGCCCCCTCCTGTGTGATGTGGGCCCTGATCGGATGGAATGCCATGTGAGGCCGAGGCCACAGGGCTCCGTGGTCAGGGATGTGACTATATCTCTGAGGTCCGAACAGGGCTGGACACCGCACCGGGCTGGGGGCGCTCCTGGAATCGTCACCCTGGGGTTCCGGAGTCCTTCCTCGTGTGTGTCCCGGCTTCCACCTGCTGCAGCTCCGGTCAGCTTCCTCTTTGGAGCCTCAGGGCGGCAGTCAGGAGGGTCAGGGGAGCGCAGGGAAGGGCTCCTGGCCCAGCTGAGGGGGCTGCACGCGTTCCTACAAAGCTTCCTCCAGTTGTTTCGGGCAGCTGAACTGCTGATGGAGAAGCTGGAAGCAGCCTGGCAGGGAGTGGAGAGGCGCCCCTTGGAAGAGAGGAAGGAGCCGTTACGGGAGGACTGCGGATGCCTCTGCCCCCGTCTCCCCAGAGCAGGATGAGGAGGGACGGGGGCAGGACGACTCTCTTGACTCTCCGTTACAGGAGGCTTGTGGTTGGACGGGGAGCTCAGAGAGGACCACCCGAACCGCCGCTCTCCCTGGGGACCCCCTGCCCCACCGGGTGAGATGGGCCATCCCCATTTGTGGGGTGAGGTGCCTTCGGGAGCCCCAGAAAGTCTCCCTCACTCAAACATCCCGAGACTGCCCTCCTAGGGCTTCCAAGTGACCTGAAAACAGCATTTCCCCTGGGAGGTCAGGAGCAGCGTGTCAGGGTGGAAGGGGTCTCGGAGCCACTGGGATCAAGCCCTGATGCCTAGGTCTCACCCTCTGTGCTCTCAACTGTGGAGAATGGGAGGGTCCCCGGGCCCCACCGGCTGACTCCAGGTGGGCCCGGAGCGGTGCCGTCTTTGTGAGCAGAGCCTGAGGGGGCCCCCCGCCCCATGCAGGTGCCGTCAGGCCAACACCCCCCGCATACCTTCTTCCTCGCCTTGTTCATCACCTACAGACGCCTTCCTGGAGGGGCAGGGCACCTGGGTGGGGTCCTCTCCACGTGACCCTCCCCATGGCGGGGTCTTGCCTAATCGCTTCACCGTCCCACCCAGTGGCAGCTCAGGCCTGGACCCGGGGACCCGTCTGCTGGAGGTGGGAGGCCAGGGTGCTGACCCCCGAAGGAGCCAGCCCCACCCAGGACGCTTCTCACGCTTTGATCAGCCGACTCCATGCTGGCTGGGGAACTGAAGCGAAGCCCCCTTGAAAGGCGAATGGGTCCCTTGCCCTTTTGGAAGCCAACACGTTTGAAGGGACTTGGAATCTGATTGTTCGCCGATGGAGGCCAAGCTGCCGCACATGTAAATTTCCAATTAAAACAGAAATTAATCCTCTCCCCCAACTACCTGCTATCTCCAGCCGGATGAGCAAAAGTTTTATTCTGCTAATTAATGTTATCACCCGTTAGCTTTATTTACATAAGCAGATATAATTCACATGGCTTTGCAGAAGCTGATGGAGAAACTTAAAAAATTTTTTTTAAGTTAAAAAAATTAATTACCTTGATCCTACCTCTTGCATTCTAATCACAGACTTGCAGGGTTCCTCTTTGGTGCTCCCCGAAACCCCCGGGTTGGCGCCTTCTTTGATGAGTGGGAGCTTGTTCCAAACAAAGAGAGGAAAAAGTTGAAAATTGAGCAGCTTGGAGGGGAAGCCAGTACCAGTCTTCATACGAAAGGCCCGATGGATGTGATAATTATTTATGGGTTCTGGTGTTGGGTATTTTTGTTACCCAGTTAAATAGACTCCAAATACCACATTAAAATCTTGCAAAGATCCTGGCAGATTAATAAATCACAGCAACTGCTCGGCGTTTGGCATGGTTTGGGGGGAAGTTTGAGTCTGTTTGGTGACTGCACCTTCAGTTGCCTCCCTGCAGGATCCACGTCTGGGGGTCCCCCGAGGGGAGGAGCAGCCAAGAGGCATGGGACAGGACGTCCCGGCCCCTGGGCTGGAGCTTTCGTCCCTCCAGGGCTGTGTCGAGGACCCCGCTCAACTGTCCCTTTACCCTGAGGAAACGGAGACTCAGGTGGTCAAACAGGCTGCCTGTTCACTGGAGACTGGCATAAAATATTATGCGTTGTCCTAGGCGGGAGCCGTGAAGTTGGTGTGACAGTCAGTCATCAGACACTTGGAGAACTGTGCTCTGGATCAGTGGTCCCGGCCTTTTTGGCCCCAGGGACTGGCTTCGTGGAGGACAACCTTTTCACGGCTGGGGTGGGGGGCGGGGTATGGTTAAGGTGGTAATGTGAGGGTGCGGAGCGATGGGGAGCGGCTGGTGAAGCTTTGCTTGCCTGCAGCTCACTTCCTGCCGTGTGGCCCGGTTCCGAACAGGCCACTGATGGATCGGTCTGCGGCCCCGGGGTTTGGGGACCCCTGCTCCATATGACCTGTGGGTGTGAACTTTTTAGTCTCGGCAGATGGAATCAAGACGAGGTCATAGCGGAGTGGGGTGACCACCGATTGATGGACTGCGTCCTCTCAGAAGAGGGAGGGCTGGAGACAGACACCGAGGAGGGTCGGCGCCCCGTGGAGACACAGAGTCTGCGGGAAGAGGTGGAGACTCAAGCCAGGACCTCATGCCAAGGAGGCTGGAAGAAGGAACGGGCCCTCCCTACCCCAGGGCTTCAGAGGTCCACCTTCTAACACCAAGTTTCCAGATTTGTGTCTCCAGCCCAGGTGGGGATGAGTTTCTGTTACATGAACTCACCCAGACTGTCCTAGGAAAGCAACACAGCTCTGCAGAGTTCCCTGTCTGGAGTGGGAGACAGACAGACAGATCGTCAATACTCCGGGAAGCATCAGGAGTCTCCTGGGGTGGGCGGAGGAGTGCAGGCTGCCTGCTCCAGCCTGGGGGTCAAGGAGGGCTTCCTGGAGGAGGGGAGGCTGGGCTGAGGCTGGGTGCTGGCAGTCAGCTGGGGGCTCAGGCTGGCTGTCTCTGCACAGTGCCCCAGCCCCACACCTCTGCCTCTGCCACCCTGTGACCTGGCTGCACTTCCACCGATTCCCCCCTTGGACGTCCGAGTCCACCTGGGGACCCCGCCTGTGGCCCTGCCTGTGGCCCTGGCCATGGTCCTGGGAGGCCCTCTGGGCACCCAGCCCTCTACTCCACCCTTCAGCGGCCTCCCACTCCAGCCACGGGGCTGGTGCTCCTGCTTCCTTCCCCCACCAGACCTGAAGCTCCTCAGGGCCTCACTCCACACCGTGTCCCCTGCCTGTCCCCTGCCTGTCCCCCTCCCACAAGTGCCTGGCAAAGGTTGGAGACTCTCCGACGGGGCCCCTCTGCCTGGGGGGTGCGGGAGCCCAGGGAACCCTTGGGTGCCAGCCTGGCTCTCCCCAAGTCTGAGCCCTGGGCTTTGTGGAATCTGCCTCCCCTCCAGGGCCTCACGTGCCTCAGGGCTGATGTGGCCGTGGGGAGGCCTTGGGCAGTGCTGAGCAGCTGTGGGGCCTGGGCCATGCGCCTGTCCCCTATCCCAGGTCAGTTCAGTTCAGTTGCTCAGTCGTGTCTGACTGCGACCCCCTGGACTGCAGCACGCCAGGCCTCCCTGTCCATCATCTACTGCCTGGCGGGGGGAGGCCTGACCGTGACCATCCCCTCCCACCAGCCAGCCTGCATCTGGGATCAGACGTCACTCTGATCTGAGGCTGGGGCTTCTGAAGAGCTCCAGACAGGTGAGAAGGGACAGGGCTTCTTTCAGGGGACATGAAAATCAGCCTAACTTTGAAGAAACCCCCTCCCCACCACCCCCACCGGTGTGGAGAGCAGCTGCCAGAGTCTGAAACAGCGTCCTGCCCCCAGAGAGATTTGGGTGTGTTTTTTTTCCCTCCTTGAATGAAGGAAAGAAATGATGCTGAGTGGAGACTAATTACCCAAATTGAGGTGGAAATTAGTCGTGAAAGGGGGAGGAAAGGAGATCAGCTAGGAAGTGCCCCTACCCCCAACCACCGCTCTGCCTTCTCCTCCGGGTCGGGCCCCGGGATGCTGTCATCAAAGTGGTTCTGGCTCTGATGGCCTGGCCCCTCCCTGCCCCCAGTGAGGGCCCCAGGGGTTCTCATCCCCCACCTAGGGTCTGCCAAAAAACAAAATTCTACAAATTTTGCCTCCTAGCCTCACAAGGGTTTCCCAGGTGTCCCTAATGGTGAAGAACTCGACTGCCAAAGCAGGAGACCTCAGAGACATGGGCTTGATCCCTGGGTGGGGAAGATCCCCAGAAGGAGGGCATGGCAACTCACTCCAGTATTCTTGCTAGAGGATCCCATGGACAGAGGAGCCTGGTGAGCTACAGTCCATGGGGTCACAAAGTGTTGGACACAACTGAAGCGACTTAGCATGCTTAGCACTAGCATCATAAAATGGTAAACATATCTTAAAGGGGCAGAGCCATAGCGTTCTTTTTCTTTCCTCTTTTAAAATTATACTATTTTATTTTTTGGACTAATTCAACCAGGAAAGACTGAATGACACCTGTGAGCAAGTGAAAGCAAATGCAGCTCACCCATCACTGTCTCCAAGAAGACCTTGTCGACACGCGGGGCATCTGGAAATTCTCTTCTTTTTGGTGGAAGCTGTGGCAGGGATGTGGCTGTTTGCACGCTGACCCCATACCCCATGAGGGCCTTGGTACCTCCCTGAGGGGGCCGTTCTCAGGGGCAGACCCACTGAGTTGTTTGAGGAGCCTAGAGCCCATTTCTGAGCTTCGGGAAGTGGTTCTATATATGCCTGGGTGTGGAAGGGGAAGGTCAAATGTGAGGGGCCCACTGGGTCGCCACTTCAGAGTCACAGTGGGTCACGTAGACCGCCAGAGGGATCCCCGTGAGGAAAACCAGTTAACTCTGAAGAAGACTTTTAGCCCCAAAATAATTTATGGAGATATAGTTCACAATGATATATAGTTTATGGGCTTCCCTGGTGGCTGAGCTGGTAAAGAATCCATCTGCAATGTGGGAGACCCTGGTTCGATTCCTGGGTTGGGAAGATCCCCTGGAGAAGGGAAAAGCTACCCACTCCAGTATTCTGGCCTGGAGAATTCCATGGACTGTATAGTCCATGGGATTGCAAAGAGTTGGACACGACTGAGCGACTTTCACTTTCATAATTCACATACGATACAATCTGTCCACTTGCAATGTACAATTCATGGTTTTAAGTATATTCACAGGTGTGCTGTCATTTTTAGAACATTTTCATCACTTCACAAAGAAACCTCAACACCGCCACCCCTCAGCCCGCACCCCATTCCCTTCGCAGCCACGAGTCTGTCCTCGGCTCTGAGCATTTCCTGTTCTGGGCGTTTCCTACAAATGGAATCACACACATGTGGTCTCCTGTGGATGCTCCTCTTACTGAACCTCTTGTTGTCAAGGCCCATCCACGTGAGAGCCTGGGTCAGGGCTTCATCCTTTTTTTGAGGCCAAATCACATCCTGCCGTGTGGATGGACCCGTCTTCACCAGCGCCAGGTGACGGGCCTTTGGGCAGTTTGCACCTTTGTCTGCTGCGGGTGCGGCTGCCGTGGACATCTGTGTACACGTGTTTGTGTGGATGTGTGCGTTCGTTTCTCTTGGGTACACACCTCGGAGCGGCACTGCTGGTCACATGGTGACCCCACTTTACCTTTTGGAGGACTCACCAGGCTTTCCCAAAGCGGCTGCATCATTTTCCGCCCCCACCAGCTGTGTGTGAGGGTCCACTTTCACCCCCTGCCCAGCCCTTAGCATCTGTTGTTTGATTCTGGCCATCCTAAAGGATGTCATGTGGCATCCCATTGCTTGTTTAACAATTAAGCCAAACTTTCACAAACCTGCTTGAGCCCTGGGCCCCACTCTGAGGAGCCAGGGTGTAGGACAGGGTGTAGCCTCCCTGTCGCCCCTCGGGACATGCTGGCCTGGCACAGGGATGCTGGGGGTGGGTGTGACCTTGCGAGTTGGCACCCAGGGCCTGCGTGGGGCGTTGCTTAGTGTCAAGTAAACCCTGATGCTTCTGGGGAAGGGCACACAGACCTTGGCATATACCTTGTTTCAGAAACAGGCAATAGCAAACAGCGTGTTCATTCTACCTACTTCCCTGGAGAAGGGAAGATCCTCGTGAGATGGGATCAGATGGGCCATTGGTCCCAAGTGGAGAGTTTCCCTGAAGGGCTTTCATATTACTGTATTATGGGGGTGGTTTGTGGATATTTCTTCTGCACATCAAACACTTCACAGTATACATTCACATGGAAATCGCTAGTTAAATGTAGCAGCTGTAGAGCTTCCCCGGTGGCTCAGTGGTAAAGAATCCACCTGCCAAAGCAAGAGACAGGAGTTTGATCCCTGGCCCCAGAGGATATCACATGCCATGGGGCAACTAGGCCGGCGTGCCCCAGCTATTGAGCCTGTACCCTACAGCAGGGGAGCCGCAACTACTGAAGCCCGTGTGCCTGGAGGCTGTGCTCCATGACAAGAGAAGCCACCACAAGGAGAAGCCCATGCACCACAATGAAGAGTAGCCCTCTTAGCCACAATTATAGAATGGCGTGTGCAGCAATAAAGATCCAGCACAGTCAGAAGTAAATAAAGGGGAAAAAAGTAGCAGCAATAATAATATTTGGAGTTTTGTTTTCATCAGTGGTTTCATTTTACAGGACACTTTTTTTTTTTTTGCTGAAACCATAGATTCTAAGTTGCTCTGTCAAGGTAATCGCTAGAAAAATAAGCTATTCTTAGCATATAAACTTTAGGAAATTTCTCCTACTACTCTTCTCCATTTAATGTATTATATGTTGTTTTCAAGAAACAGTCTGCCTGCAGTGCAGGAGATCCAGATTCAATTCCTGGGAGGGAAAGATCCCCTGGAGAAGGAAATGGGTACCCACTCCAGTATTCTTGCCTGAAGAATCCCATGGACAGAGGAGCCTGGGGGGCTACAGTCCATGGGGGTTGCAAGAGTTGGACACGACTGAGCAACTAACAACTATCATCATGTTGTTTTCAAACACATAAGTGGAGACATCACAAAACGAACATAACCTATGGCAAATTTGTTTCTGCACAAATCTGTGTTTTTTTTCTAGCTACCAAAAAACTCAGAGACCAAGCGGAGAAAGGAATTGTTTGAATGGCAGATAGTGCATAAGACTTAGATTTGGTTACAGTATAAGTTTAGCATAATACATTATAAGGTGATGGCCTGGATGATCTTCAGAGGTTGATGAACTTCGGTGAATAAGTCAACTTTGAGGTTTTTTTTTTTTTCTGATTTAAGGAATGTTGCTCACCATACCTCTCCCTTCCTCCTCTGTATTTTTAGATTAATACACTTACTAGGGAAGCAAAATACAGCGGGATTACATACCTGCATCCAGTAAGGAGTCTGACTCTCCTGAGACCACCACGTGGTGATGGCTGTCTGGCTAGTCCCAGATGTCCCAGCCTTCAGAGACTAGGCATCTGACGGGAGAGTGAGGAACCCAGCTGACAGCCAGAACAGACCCTCCAGCTGCGTGGCCCTGCATGAACCGGGTCCAGCAGCTAGATCCATTCCAAATGAGGCCCGAACTCTTCTGGGTCAGAGAGGAGTGGTCCCCACCGTGCCCTGCCCGTGAGGACCCACAAAATTGTGAGCATTAGAAAATGACTGTTGTTTACATAGATTTTCACTGGTGTACAGTTGCTTTACAATCTCATGTTAGTTTCTATTGTACAGCAAAGTGAATCAGTTATATGCACACATATGTCCCCTCACCTTTGGACTGCTGTCCCATTGAGGTCTACACAGAGCACGGAGTGGGTTTCCCTGTGCTACACAGTCGGTTCTCATTAGCTATCTATTTTATACACAGTAGTGTATATACATCAACCCCAATCTCCCAACCCATCCCACCACCTCCCCTTCCCCCTTGGCATCCCCATATCTGTTCTCTATGTCTGTGTCTCTATTTTTGCCTTGTAAATATAGTCATCTATACCATTAGAAAATGATGATTGTTTTTAAAAAATGCTCTAGAGGAACAGAAACTAGAAGGAGAGGCACACACACACACACACACACACACACACACACACACACAAAATAGAGAAGCCTGAAAAGTAAAGAATAATTGTATCAGTTCTCAAACTGTGATTGCTGGTACACTTAGTCCAACTTTTTCATTTTTCCAACTTTTATCATTCATTTAGTCATTCAAGAAAAAACATATTGAGCCTGCTGCAAGCCAGGCATTATACTTTGTGCTGGGGATACCAAAAAGCTGAATAAAATAGCTCTGTCCTCAGGGGGAATGGCTAGTTTAATGAGGATGTCAAGCTATTACCATACAATGGGATACAAGGCTGCTTTAGAGAAGGAACTGATTGCCCTGAAGATGCAGAGGTTTCCTAGCTTTCATAGTTAGAGAGCACTGCAGAGAAGGTTCTGCTTGAGATAAGCCTCAAAAGAATGAGTAGAGGTTTACCAGATGGCCAAGGTGGGACAGGGCAAATTCTATCACTACAAAGAACAGTGAATTCATTTTTGGGACAGTAGCTTCAGCTGCTCCTGTGGTCTCGATTTTTCCTTGTGTCTCCTGGGCAAAGCATTGATTGCATAACCAGAGTATTACTTTCAGATGAGTATTTGGTTTTATCTGCATGAAAAGTATGACTGGAAAAACACAGGTCATGGGGTGTATGGCCTTACTCAACCTAGGCTTGTCAAACAAGTGCCCTACATGAGCTAAACTTACTCAACACAGGGGACAAGGCCTTAGCCCTCCATACCCCCTACACCCCCACCCCCAATGTAACCTGTGTTAGTGGTTTGTTTGTTTTTTTTCCAAGTGTGCTGTCTATTCAAATCTGACTCTTCAGACAAGTTCCCTGGCCCCTACCTCCTTCCAGTTTGCTGTCTTAATCCCTTTTGATAGAAAAGTTCTAGAAGTATTTCAGGGTGAATGCCCTGCTATGAGGATAAAAATTGATTTGTCTCCAGAAAAGGGCAATAGATTCATATGAGAAACATTTCATGTCCTAAAAATCCATGAGCTTTGTTTCTAGGAGACAAACTTGGTGAAAAAGACATCTTCAGACTTTTCCCTACTGCCAAGTTTAATGAAACTCCTTTTTCTGCAGTGTTTCTAACATCAACTTTGTTTCAGGAGGCCGTTGTCAAAAAGGCTAGGAGAAACTGAGGGGGACATGGTGAACCACTGCAAGAAAATGGTTCTAACTTCAATAAGGCAACTTGGCCAAGGATTCCGTTTTAAGTGTATAAAATTAAATGGAAGTGCAGAGAATAAACGTCTTAAACATCCCAAGATAACACACAAGGGAAACAAGTGGAAATAGTGAAATTTGGAAATGCTGGGGGAAAAGAGCGTTGGCATGATTAAGAACAAACAACTGAAAGCATCTACTGTGAGTGTTTTTAAAAATCTCTCTGCCTTGTTCTAGTGGATTTGGCAGTGAATTATTTCCTGGGTAAGTATAGAGGGGAGGAGCTCTCTTATGAGACCAGTTCAGTATAGACCACATACTGTTACAGTCTTTGGAGCTAGGAGCAGCTGGCATCTGCTTTAGGAAACCAGCAGCCTGAACAAGGCACTTCCAGAAGAGAACGGCTCCTCTACCTTCGCTTGGAGGTGATCAGAGGAAGCACTGGTGGGCTGAGGAAGATTTGAGATTTCCTATCATACTTAGACAAATGGAACTATAAGTAAATAAACCATTAAATGGCAGAGGAAAGTAATGGCCCCAAGAAGGCAAAAGGAAACCCCTTGACTCTTCTAGAACTGCAGACTTTTCCTAGAACTTGTCTGAGAAAATGCTTCAATATTTGGGACAGTGACTTGTCCAGTGAGCATTCATTGCCCTGATGGTATGGTAAACTAACGACTTTTTCATTTTTTTAGAGCATCATTTCAGCTAAATTTGCATTCTCATCTCAACAGACTCACTTGGCAGAAGGAAACCTAGATGGTGTGAGAAGAGAAAGAAGGTGGGAGAACGGTTCAGAAGGAGTAGGGAAGGAAGAAAGCTGGAACAGACATGGGGTAGTTTATTACAATATGACTCCCAGTATTGTCTAATGCCCCCACTTACTCCAAAATCTGGATTATAATGTTCTGAAGTCGGGAATGAGAGAAGTCAAGTTGTTCCACATGAAATCAGGTATAATAGTAATTCTCAACTTTTTTGTTCACACATGCCACTGAGAATATGATGATAAGGGTAGACTCTACATCCAGAAAAAAATGTACCTATTACACACAAAATCCTCTTTTATAAGACCAACAAGTTGTAATACTCAGGATAGAATCCAATTACTCACAACACACACATATAATATATAATCCTGTTTACTTGACCATTGTGGACTCTTTCTTGCATCTGACCTAGTTTCATTCTACAGTTTGTCTTTCTCCATTTTTTTGTCCTTTTAACTTAAGAAAAGATCATTATAGAACTCCTTGTATAACTTTTTCAAATATGCTTGCAAAAGGCTATGAAATTTTATCATGATCATTCTTGCTTTAAGTTGAAATTTCTCTAGTCTTTCCTTACAGATTGTTCCTTACAAAGCATGCTTTCAATATCTAGTTTCAAGGTCTAGTTCTCCCTTCTGCATTAGTTACTCAGCTATATAATTACATTTTCTGAGCCTCCCTTGCAGCTATGTATGCCCATGGGACTAAGCTTTAAGCCAATGATATGTAAGCACTGTGCTATGTGGATTTCTGAAAAAATCTCCCTTCTACTCCTCCACCCTACCATCTAGAATGAAGACACAATAGCTGGAGATAAATAGACATCCTGGGCCATGAGCTTGAGGGGTGATGGATAAGACTGGTTTGTGGACTCCCTTATCAGAAGATAAATTTCATGAGAACAGGGACCTTGTTTTTCTTGGTCAAAGCAACCTAAACCTGAACCTAAAAAGTGTGGCTTATAGTAAGAGCTCGGGAGCGTGCATGCTGTCTCTTCAGTTGTATCCCACTCTGTGGGACCATATGGACTGTAGCCTGCCAGGCTCCTCTGTCCATGGGATTCTCCAGGCAAGAATACTGGAGCGGGTTGTCATGCCCTCCTCCACGGGATCTTCCTGACCCAGGGATTGAACCTGCATCTCCTGCATTGGCAGGCAGGTTTTCACCTCTAGCGCCACCTGGGAAGCCCAAGAGTTCAGATGCTGTGCTTAATTGCTCAGTCATGCCTGACTCTGCCACTCCATGGACTATAGCTTGCCAGGCTCTTCTGTCCATGAGGATTCTCCAGGCAAGAATACTGGAATGGGTTCTTTGCCCCACCCCAGGGATCAAGCCTAGGTCTCCCACATTGCAGGCAGATTCTTTACCTTCTGAGTCATCAGGGTATTGAACAGCCATTACATGAATAAGTTGAATTAATGAATGTGTTTACTCCAGATCCATGTAAAATGGAATGTTCATACATCAGTTGGCATATGCAAATATCAGGTTCTATCACAGAATCAGACTCTAGCTTAATTCAAACGTCATTACTGCTCTGCTTCCCTTTTCTCTCCCAGATTTGCCACAGTCGTAACAGGATAAGGTTTTTTCTCACTGCCCTCCAATGTTCTTCTAAAACAAAATATTTTCAAATCTATTAATACTTTCATATTGGTGCTTCTGAATATTTTTTCTGCTTAGCAAGTTTAAAATTCTTTAATTTTCAAGGTCATGCCTATCTATTTTTGTATGTGCCTGATGTTAAATGCAGGTAGTGTTTGGAAACTTAATCTTAGGCTTTGTCCCAAGTCTATAAGAATCATCCAAAATGGTAGCTAATGACATTCCTAGGACTTCAGACAGTATTATTATTGTCATGGAATGTAGTCACTAGGTCCTAAGGATTTAACGAGAAGTTGTTCACTGAAACTGAACTTCCTTGAATCCTTTCCCATTCTACCATGGTTTCCCACATTTCAATATATTGCCTGTTTTTGTATCCAAACCTTACTTATATCTTTTAAACAATTAAATATTAATCATCTTTGCTTCCTTGATTTTTGAGGTGACCTTTCCATCCTGGTATCCTTTTAACAAAGGAGAATACTCCTTCTGGGTTTTTTTCCTTTCCTTTTGGTCTTATGTGTGATGAAAGGGTTTGTAAAAGTTCACATTTTTGGCAATTACATGTAATTCCTTAATTTTTTAAAAGCTCTTCCCCCTTGAAAGTTGTTGCTATTTCTTTTTACTATTTGGCGGAACAAATGTTCCCATCATTCACTTTTGTGACATACCTGTTTTATACCCTAGCTCCTTGGTTTTCTGCTCAAATTTATTTTCAACTTTTCTGATTTTGAGGGAAGCTATCATTTTCTTTTTATTAGGCATATCAAGCTTTTCTAATGTTTAAACTTCTTTACACATTATCCTCACTTTCCTGGAGTAGCTTTCCAAACAGAAGCCTATTATAACAGAGAAAAATAGAGGTCATCAGATGAGCTCTTCTTAAACATCTTCTCTATCAGAAATGTCTCTATTCTGACAGACCCAGAACCCATCCTCAGTTACCCATGTACCACGGTCAGTGGTATTTGTAACTTTCCTGCCCTCTGGACAACACTGGACTCTGTTTAGGGAATTACAAATTAGAGCTTCTACTGGCCAGGTACTGTGCTAGGTGCTCTGTTCCAGAAAAGAGCAGATGTGATTTCTACCCTCATGGAACTCAGCTGATCAGCCATTTCTGATTAATACACAGGTCCCTTGATTTCCACTTCTCCCTTTGGCAGGTTTACTTAAACGCCATTTAAATTTCCCTATTTGTGAAGTTCCGTCTCTCCCTCCTTCATCCCTTTCCTTATTATACATGTCTTCTCGAGGCAATTACTTCTACACCCATGGCTTCAACTACTTTGTACGTACTCCAATGACAATTTTAATATTGTTCTCATTTAACAGTTTTAGTTTACATAGGACATGTCATTTACTAAAACCATAGATTCCAATTTGCTCCATGAAAAATATTATAGTCTTAATTGTCAGCACAGCGTTAGGGGATTTCCCCAACTACATTTTAAAATTGATTTAGTATGTGTTATTTTCAAAAACATAAGATGTGATATCACAAAATGGACTTGGCCTACAGAAGTTTACATCTAACTTTCAACTGGAGAGCTCTAATTCCATGCTGTCATTAACAGAGCCCCAAATGATCTTCCTCCTCAAACCTCTTCCTCTTTCTGCACTGTCTAGGAAAAAGCCACTGTGCTCTCCCTAGTTCCCTCAGTCAGAACCCTAGCAGCTATTTTTGCCTCTCTTTTCCCCCTCTTGCTCCGTATCTAGTCACCAAATGACCTCAAATCCTTTCCCACCACACCAGTCTCTGCCACTGCCTTCAGTTTAAACTCTCACTCCGCTCTTAGATGAATATAAAGTCTCTTCATTGCTCTTGTTTCTTCCATCAATCCTCCTTATTGTCCAGAGTGACCTCACTAGAAACCACCTGATTGTGACTCCTTAACGTCACAACATTCAAAGGCTTTCATGTTTCTGGGGGGAAAAAAATCAAGCTCTTTACCCCAGAACCTACTTTGGGGTTAGACAGATCTAGGTTTGAATTTCAGGTTCAAGTACTTGGCAGCAGTGTGAGTGACCTCAGACAACTGGACTTTCTAAGCCTTTGTTTTCTCCTGTGCCTGACGGAGCTCATCGAGGGCAGGGCTATTGCAGGAACACAGTGCCTAGAAAGTAGGAGGGACTAACCAATGTTGAACGGAGGGAAAGAATTTTAAAATCCACTTCAAAAAAGTTGTTCTCCCTTAGAGAAAATCCTATGCCACTTCCAGTCAAATTTGACTTCTACCTTTATTTTCTTATAATCACAATAAGGTGCCTTTGCGGATCCAAACAATCGGAGACCAAATCCTGGCCATACCCCTGAGCAATCATGTGACCTTGGGAACATATCTTTACCATCACCTTTATTAAATCAAAACCGCGGTACTTCACTTTGCGACTCTTCAGTTTTGTATGAGAAAATCGTGCTTTATGCTTTATGTGACCGGTGAAAGTAGGGAAACCTGGAGACTCGTGCCGTGGAAGAGAGAAACAGCGAGAAAATCGAGTTGCTGAATCCCAGCGTTTCCGAGTTGGGAGGGAGGCGTTCGGTCCCTAATTTACCGATGAGGAAGCGGAGGGGTGACGTGTCCTCGAGTTTCATTCAAGACACGGACACAGCTCTTTATTGAGGACCCGGGGGGTTGCTATGGTTAAACTGAAGGCAGAAACTAACACTCCTTCGAAGTCAATTTGAGAGGAGCATTTAGTTACAAAAAACTGTCAACAATTCGGGTGTAACTAAGTTCGTTGAGGAATGCATCAAATGAGTCAGCTGTTAGACCCGGTGAAACCCAGTTGCTTAACGGAATTGACTCTTTACTAACAAGCCTTCTATAGAGTCCACTGACTCTCTAGCTTCGATTCACAAACTCCCGCAATGCTTCCCGAAGGACATGGAAAGCTCCGAGTGCCGCACGAGGAATGGAAACAGGAGTCCGGGGCGCGCCACTCGAGGGGCGGAGCAGTCGCGGGGTGGGGGCGGGGCATTGTGAGTCACGTGCCTGGTGTGTGAGGCGGGCGCTGGGAGGAAACTCTGTGTGTGATTGGTCCGTCGTAACTAGGTGACTGAAGGACGCGTTCTGGTTGGCAAGGGCAAGCCTGGCTAGCGGCTTTCAGTCGGGAGGCGGCGGCGGAAGGAGGAGGAGCTCCGACCGCTCTCTCTCCCGGCAGTGGCTGTGCGTCTCAGCGCTTGTCGGGTCCCCACCCCTTTTAAAAAAGCCGGGCTGGTCGCCGCCTTCACTGACTAGTTGACTCCGGGGAGGCGGCGGCGGCGAGACAGCGGGGGTGCGGCCGGGCCCGGAGCCCTGCCCCGGGCCCGGCGGCGGGGCGGACAGGAGAGAGGCAGGCGAGGCCGCGTCTACATGTGCGGCGCAGCCCCGGCATAGCCCGGGTCTGCCGGTGCCCGCCGCGCCATTGTTGGGGGAGGGGGCGGTCTCTGAGCTTGGCGGAGTCCGGGGCCGAGCGGAGGCGACGGCGGCGAGGAGCGGAGGCGCCCCATGGGGAACACGCTGACCTGTTGCGTGTCCCCCAATGCCAGCCCCAAGTTGGGCCGGCGCGCGGGGCCTGCAGAGCCAGACTACGAGTTTGAGGTCTACGAGGCGGCGGCCGGAGACCCGGTGGCCGTAGCACCGGCGCCGGCCACCGTGGAACCCACCGAGTTGGATTTCCGAGCGGGTGAAGGCCACCACCTGCAGCACATCACGACCGGGAGATGCCCGAAGGTAAGGAAGCGGCCGGCGCGCCTCGCCCCTCGCGGGGCCGGCCCCGTCTGCTCTCGGGCTTACCTCTGGCCTCCGCCGACCCCCAGGTCCCCCGGGAGGAAGCCGCCGCCTAGGGCTCCTTCCTGCCTGGAGTTGGCTCTCTCGGGGCTGGGCACCAAGGACGGAGGCTGGCCCTGCCTGGCGTCCCCACCCCTTATTCTTTCTCCGTCGCGTCCGGCCAGTCTTTCTCCCTCTTCTCTACCCGAACGCCCAATTCTTCCCCATTCCCTTTTCGCAACCCGACCCAAGACCCTCAAGTCTGTGGCTCCTGTTCGTGATTCTATTTAACATCTTGTGGGACTTTGTAAAGACTTTCTGATGTATTCTCTCTTTTCTCAATGAAAACTTAAATACTCCCAACTTCGGCGATATCCATCCCATCTTCCTATCCTTACCTATTCAGATGGTACCTAAGAGAAGGAACGAGGTAAGGATCTAGATACACTTCCACTCGTTAGGATAGTTGATACTCTGGACAATTAAGACAGATTTTAGGGTTTGTTATTTAAAATCAAAACTGATATCGACAGAGTTAGTGTGGCGTTAAGTAATATTCTGTCTAGAGTTGTCCTGATTGAAGCGACCTTATTCTAACTATAATTTGAAAACGATAAGAAAGAAAAAGGTTAGAGGGGGTCTTAAAATAACTGAACGGTGTGAAACGTTACTGCAACGGCTGCAGGGAATAGTTTTGTTGTTGTTGTTGTTGTTTTTACCCAAAGACGATCCCACGGAGCTCTGATTAAGATTCCCACTTTGACACAAAAATGTCTTCAGCTCCCCAGCTTTAACCAACTTCACTTGCGTGTTGCCTCTTCTAAGGGAGGATTGGGGGTGGTTCCTGAGACTGTTGGTCAAAAGTTTCAAAGGAGAAAAAAGAAATTCAGACTTTAATTTGTAATACAAAGATGTGGCAGTTAAGATGGCAGATCCTGCAGGAAAGTTGTCTCCATGGCTACCTCTCCTTCCAACCCCCTCCTGCCCGTGGAATCCTGTTCAACTTTTAGAATGTTCGGGTAAAATTCTGAAGACGAAGTGGCTGGGGGTGGGGGTGGGTTGTCATGGAGAAGAGGAGAGAGAGGAGAGGAAATGTTTGATTTTTTTTTTTCCTCTAGAATTTTGAAACTGGACGGCTCTAGGTTTTAAAAAAAAAGATTCTGGATGACACTGTGGCTCATTAATAAAGACTGTGTTCTTTAAAGTAGAAAACATTGTGCCGTGAAGATGTTAAAGCCCCACTGGCCCACTTGTTTCATTTAAATGCCAGAGAGTATTTCTTTATTTCGTAGAGGAAATGTCTTATAGCCCTTCTATTTAAATTTTATTTGGGTTTACTTAATTGCTTTCAAAGTTAGAATAGGTAAGCCTGTGAACTCACCCATATGATGGACATGGCTTTGTAAGTGGAAAGTACTCCCTTTTCAGAATAGTCAGATACTGTGAAAGAACAAATTATGTAAATTAATTGTAGCTTTAACAACAAAGCTTGTGCATACCTGTGAAAACTGCTCAGCTTGTTGCTATAAGGTAAGCCTCTAAGTGATTTTAAAAAACAGTAGTAGGCTAGTGTAGGGAGACCAAAGTTGGACTTTTGTATGATTCTTTTACGATTTACAACGTATTTTCGGGTGTATTTCACCTGACCCTTCCATCTATAAATAAGGCCTGTGAATATTCTCCCTGTGATGCCAATGAAGAAGCCAAGACTTAGAGCTCTGAAATAACTGTGTAACATAGCTACTGAATGAACAGAACAGACAGACTTGAGAATGGTAGATACACCAAATTCAGTTGTTGGGTGCTTAAAAAAAGTTTGGAATGCACTTTTTATTTTATAATTTATCCATAAGATAGGCCTAACTCAACTTCAGTTTGGTTATTTCCATTTGAGTTTATTGTTCACAACTCAGAAGCAACACATATCTCTCCAGTCTGTGTCTGTACATTTATTACAATGGATAGGAATAAAAGAAATCGTGAAATAGCCTCAATTTACCAGTCAGGTAAACATGTTGGTATATTTTAAAGAGTTTGTTCTGCTGACTTGAACTGAAGCCAAGAATGCCCTGGACAGAGGGACGTTAGGAGAAACCGGTAAGCGGGCAGGTAAGGTACGAAGCATTTAGTGAGGGGGAGTGCTGAGTCGGGAACTAGAAAAAGAGAGTTCATGAGCACAGAATTTACCTTTTTATGTTTGACATGATTGTTAAAATTTTACTTAAATTTGTCTCTCTTTTTTGGCATTCGATAAAGTGATGAGAGAAACCTCAATTTCAGCATTTGCCTATTATTAAGTTTCCATAGATACGAGGTCAGAACACGAATGTAAAGTGCAAGCACATTGGAAGTTTGCTCTTAATGTTTTTATTTCAGACAATTTTATATCAGTTTCCCTGGAAACTGAGAAATACCTGCATTGATATAAAACATTTTGGCTTTTCTGCAATGAAGAATTATTTGGTTACTTAGACAAAACCAAACATAAATGATGCTGTGTTTTTTTCTTCAGAAACCTTTGAGAAGGACATGATTTCTTCAAGCTGTTTCCGTTAACTCCTAAGAACCTAGTATAAATATCAGATAGACTCAAAAGAATTTTGTCGCTATCTTGCCTTTAACAGTGTATCTAACGTAACTGATGTTAGTGTCAATAATAGAAAATAAGATTCTAAGGTCCTATTATCTGATTTTATTATTATGCATCAGCTTTTCAAACAGCCTTTATGTTCTCCTCTTAGGAACTTTGCTTCTTCTCTGGTGCAAGCTGCTCTCTCAAGTGATTCCTTCCTTCCATCCTCCAAGGAGTGGGTAGGGAAGGAATTGACAATGTAATGGGGGAAAACCTCTGAGCAACAGGTTTTTCTTCCTTTCAGTAGCTATTATAAACACTTTTTTTTTTTTTTTTACTTTTTTGATAACAGTAAACATTTGAGGTAAAAGATTTGCAAAATACTAAAAAGTCATTCACTCATACTCAGAATATCCAGAATTTTCATTAATATTTTGGTGTTGGTTCTTCCTGAACCTTTTGTATACGAATAAACAGAATGTTGTGTTTATTGTATGAGATTGTTGTTTGTGTGCCACGTTGTAACATTCTCTTGTAAAGTGAAGACGGGAAGCTCCTGGAACCATGCTGACACCTGAAGCGTGCTCCAGGATGTATTTCCACGCAGCTGCATGTAGCTGTGCAGTCTGCTTTTTACCACCTGTTTAATGGTTGGAGCATCATTCATTTACCCACCCTTTATGGTTGTCTTTTATAATCTCATCATATTGCTTTAATCTGGGCACAGACATAAAAAGTGATGTATCGTACTTCCCTGTAGAATTCTGGTCTTATGGCTTTGTCTTACGACTTAATTAAATTCATAGGGTGAGTCATTTTGTAGTTAAGGTATTTTAACATTAAATGTTCTTTCCCCAAATTAAAGTTACCATTGATTTTTCACTGAACAGTAGATTTCCTCTCTTAGGTTTTTGTGGGTCTTGGTAACCTGTCGGTGTCTTTGAGTCTGAGTAACTAAACTACCACTCGAAGAGATCTGAAATTAATGCTGGTCTTGGGTGACAGACACATCAAAGGACAGCATTAGAAGAAATCTTAGATGATGAAGGAAAATTGGGAGAAGCATAAATGATTTGGGGTACACTGACATGGATGATTATTGGGCACCATTTAGGGGCAGGACAAACAGAGGTTATACTGACAAAACCCAAACCCTAACTCTGGTCTTTACTTCCTAGAGGTACCTGGGGCCTGTTGACACAGGAATAATGTCAAGTAGCGAGACACTGAGAAGAAAGAAAATGATGGTCATGGACTGGGGAGGGGGCAGTGTTACTGGGGGTGGTCTCCTTAAGTGACAGTGAGCATCCTAGGAGTGAGGGGGAGCCGTGTGAGGTCCTCAGAAGGAAATATGCTCGGTGTAGGATGAGGACAGAAAGAGGGTGGCTGCAGCTGAGTGAAAGAATGCCCGGGGGAATATCAGGGGGTTAAGGCCTTGTGTCTAGTAGACCTTGACAAGAAAAAATACGGATTTTAGTCTAATTGTAATGGGAAACCATTGAAAGGTTATATGCAAGGGAATGGTGATAATTCTTAAAGAAGGGGAAGGAGACGTGGGGAGAGGGGAGGGAGATCAGACGAGCTACTCTCACGTGGGCAGGGGCAGAATGAAGCAGGGAGACAAGCTAGGAGGCTGGTGTAGTCACTCAGCTGAGAGCCAGCAGTGGTTTGAACAAAAAAGCAACATTAATAACGGCCTAAAATAGGCTGACTTGAAGAAACTGAGCGAATCTAAAAGTAGGCTAACAACAATATGAATGGGATAAGTCACAGAAAAAGAAATGCAGATGGCTTTTAAGCGTATCCTCACACATAAGAGAAATGAAAATACAGCTACTGTAGCTTGTGTTGGGAGAAAATTCAGAAACTTGGCGCTGCATTCTTTGGTGATACTGAGGAAAGTTACATTCATATATTGCTGGTAAAAATGGGAAATTGGTCAACCCTTGAAGGGGAAGTTTGCACAGTCTCACTTAATCCAGAGATCCTACTAAAGGAATTTATTCTGAAGGTATAGGCTGCATATGTTGCATTATCTTCAGTAGCAAAATACTGGAAATAATTCAGATGTCCAGTAAGGGACTGGTAAACTAGCACATCCAGACACTGAAGAATTAGGGAGCTGTGAAGGAGCTCTCTCCACTGTTAATGACTTCATCTCCAGGGGATGTTAACCTGAAAAAAAATGGGGAGAAAATATACACTAATCTCCATGACAGAAGCAGGAGAAATGATACGTATTTGCTTATTAAAGAAGAAAAAGGAAGAACACTAGGAGAAATGCTTGCCCTTGGGTACTCTTATCCTCTTTCCTTTAGTGGGTGGCCTGACTCAATGACATGAGTTTGCACAAACAGAATCGTGTAGGACTGGGAAGCCTGGCGTGCTGCAGTCCATGGAGTTGCAAAGTCAGACACAACTTAGTGACTGAACAACAACAAAGCACTATTTATTTAAGATGTTATTTGGCTGAGGGTGATAAGTGGACATCAATTTTCCTATGAAATGCTAAATGTTCACTTTTGGCTTTTGAGTTAATTTGTGAAAGCTGTGATGTGTCATTTATTATGCTTTATATAGTATATCCCCTCATGGATTGCAGCCTTGTCATGGTGAAGGGGCTTGTGTAACTCAGTGAAGCTATAGTGTATGGATTGCTCTTGAATTTCATTTGATTCTTATCATGTTCTGAGTTAGGCAGTGTAGGGATTCTTCTCTGAGGTATAGAATTGTCCAAGGTTTTACTCATTTTTAAAACCTTGATAGATCAGGACTGTAAATTCCATATACATGACATATAGGGATAAAATTTATTGATGTCATTTTGTGCTCTGCTTTGAAATACTACCTTTTTTCTCGCCCCTTTTAGAAAAATTGTTTATTTTTAGGGTATTAAAGTAATAAAACTTGAAGAGTTAAAACAGTAACATTGTATGATGTGAAATGAAATCACCGTATCTTGCAACCCAGAAAGGTTCTTAAAAGTCCAAGAAGCCCGAGCTAAGAACTCTTTAGAAATACATAAAGCCAGGTATACTTACCTGTATATCATCTCTTGGTCATCATCATTACAGCATTTGATTGAGGATTAAGGTAAGGCAGGACTGAGAACCAAGTTAGAGGCAAGTTGAGAAGCAGTTTGGAAGCCAGGTTGGTCAGAAACTGGGGAAGCAGGTCAGTTGAGGGGGTTGCAGGAGCATGCTGTGTGCCCTCTGGTGAGACAGCCCAGGTCAGCATCTGCTGGCAAGAACCGCTTGGCTAGGGTGTAAAGTGTGGACTCAGATGAAATCACCGGATGACTGTAAGACATGAAATGTGTTATTAGCCTTAAAACTAATATACTGTACTACTAGGGGTGATAGGGCAGTTCAGTAAATGGAGTAAACCTTTAAGTAAACTGGAGCCCAGAAGTTGGCCCAGAAAGTGCTGACAGTCCTGTTTAATTGCAATATATGAAGTGAAGAAGAACTAAAGAGCCTCTTGATGAAGGTGAAAGTGAAAGAGGAGAGTGAAAAAGTTGGCTTAAAGCTCAACATTCAGAAAACTAAGATCATTGCATACAGTCCCATCACTTCATGGCAAATAGATGTGGAAACTGTGGCTGACTTTATTTTTCTGGGCTCCAAAATCACTGCGGATGGTGATTGCAGCCATGAAATTAAAAGATGCTTGCTCCTTAGAAGAAAAGTTATGACCAACCTAGACAGCATACTAAAAAGCAGAGACATTACTTTGCCAACAAAGGTCCATCTAGTCAAGGCCATGATTTTTCAGTGGTCATGTATGGATGTGAGAGTTGGACTATACAGAAAGCTGAGCGCCAAAGAATTGATGCTTTTGAACTGTGGTGTTGGAGAAGCCTCCTGAGAGTCCCTTGAACTGCAAGGAGATCCAGCCAGTCCTTCCTAAAGGAGATGAGTCCTGGGTGTTCATTGGAAGGACTGATGTTGAAGGTGAAACTCCAATACTCTGGCCACCTGATACAGAGAGCTGACTCATTTGAAAAGACCCTGATGCTGGGAAAGATTGAGGGCAGGCAGAGAAGGGGACGACAGAGGATGAGATGGTTGGATGGAATCACCGGCACAATGGACATGGGTTTGGGTGGACTCCGGGAGTTGGTGATGGACAGGGAGGCCTGGCATGCTGCGATTCATGGGGTCGCAAAGAGTCGGACTCGACTGAACTGAACTGAACTGAAGTCAGTATGTTGGCATTAGTCTCCTCCTGTCAGATGATTCTTGGTCACTACCCTCTCTCTGATATTTTGACAGGGAAAAATCATTTATTGACAGTTTGACAGCATAATTTTAACACTTTTAGGCTTCAGTAATGCATCTTGTTTGTCCTAAGTTGCCTTTATTTTCATATTTTTAACATCTGCAATTGAGATGGATCTCATGATTGATAGAATGTTAGGTTGGAGGAAAAGTAATGTTCAGTGACCTGGTATTTTACAGGTTTCCTCCTGGGAGTGTTTATATTAAGACCCGAACTTAAATTTTTTTAGTCATCCTTTTTCCACATAAGTCTATCATGCTGTCAAATAAGTTGCAATTTAAATTGGTAATATAAAAGTGATGGGTCTTAAAATATAACTTTAATGATAACCCCTAATCATAAGCTCAAGAATATTTCTCCTAGGTTAAAACATTCTTAAAGATTGCTAGAGAAGTAATTTTAGGAAGAATTCACATATAAAATGCACAGTAATTACTCAAAATACCTCTAACATTACTGTGTGTGCTTGTGGGAGAGGGGATGAGGGGAAGTGTGGGTGGTAATGCTTTGCTTCAGAGTTGACAGTCTTACCTTTGTGACAGTGAAGAGTACGGTAGATTTTTTTCATCGTCTCCTTAGACTCTTGGCGAAACAGTTAATGGAGTGTGCAGAAATATTGTGTGTATGTATGAGTTTACTGTCTAATGGCGTACCTGTCAAGTCTATTATAAAATAGTGATGTAGTTTTCACTGGCAAAAAGTGCAAGTTGTATAGAAAATTGTTATATAGGCTGTAAACAGAAGATTAATATTTTCTGAAAACCTCATGCAAATTGACAGCAGTAAGGCCCTGGTATGTTTAGTATGTATGAATGATAGGCAGCTCACCAAAGTGGAAATGATGCTGATAATTATGGGAGTAGTAAAGTCTGTGTAATCGAAAGAAATACAGATTAGATCTACAGTGCTGTTCTTTATTTATATTAGTACGACTTGCCCCCCGCCTGTCAACTGTACAGAGCAGGGGTCGGAACTAAAACTGTCATGATTGGTAATATTATACATTAATGTGGCCCCACCTTCTTCAGGAAGCAGTTTAGCACTGTACCTTGAGCCATGAAAATGATCTCACCTTTTGGCTTAGACATCACACTTTTGAAGATCTTTGCTAAGGAGATAAATCCATTATTTATTTAAAAAGCTGTATAACAATAGATGAAAAGTTTCCTCATCAAAGAATAGAACGTTGTAAGTACCTAAACCCCAGCAATAGGGGATTGGCTAAGTCCAGCACAGGAATAACGCTTGATGGGCTGTTGTGTATTCATTAAACAGTAAATATGCAACAGTCAGATGTAGAAGGGTTGTTAGTAACAAGAAGACATAAATTATACACTAATTAGAGCTTTTTCTAATGTATAAGGAAAACAAAAGTAAGGGTTGTAAGTCTGTGGGTTAATTTTTAAATAGGGTCATTTTGGCTCATGCAAATTTTTGTTCATGACATTTGTTAAAGGAATGAGCAAGTGACTTTTACCTTTCCCCACCTTCATTGTGATCATCAGTACTGCTGGTTAACCAGGTCTCTTTCAGTTGCAAGTTTGAGAAAATGTCTCAGAATAGCTTAAATTAAAAAATATATATATTGACTTTTATATAACTGGAGTTGAATGAGTAAATGAAGCAGTACTTGACCCAGGAGTTCAATGACCTCACAGCCTATCTCAGTTCTGCTGTCCTCTATTGATCTCTCCTGAAAAGCCTTTCCCCTCATGATGGCAAGAGGAGTGTCCAGCAGCCCCAGACTAGCTAAGGGTCCTAGGGCACCGCTCTGCCTTCTTCTGCTTCTTGGGAAGTTCCAGGAAAGCTGTGATCTATCAGTCAGTTCTGGGTCATGTGCCCACCCTTGAAACCTCTAGGGTAGGGTAGGGGGAGTGCCAGCTCTTTTCTGATCACTTGGGCAAGTTTACTTTTTTCCTGCATGTTGTCATTTCTTTTATCCCAGCCTTCTTGCTTTCTGTATATAGATCCGTAGTAGCACATCATAGCATACCTGTAACACACCCTGGTTTGTTGGGGGGGTGGGGGTGGGGTGTGTGTGTGTGTGTGTGTGTGTGTGTGTGTGTTAAAGCTTGCTTCTCTTTGATCCCGACACTTATTTTTCCTGGACTTCCATTGACTCTTGTTAAATTTTACCATTCCATATGGCTACTTTGCAAGCATTTCTGCTTATTTTTTAGATTCCAGTGTAGTCTGTTTACTTTCTGGTATAGGTAAGTAGTCATGAATCCTTTCAGAAGCCTTAGGTCGAAAGTCTGTGCCTGTCAACTTTGTGTATAGCTGAAATAATTTATTTTCCCAGTGTCCCACTTTTCAAATATGTAGGGGGGGAAAAACTTTAAAATAATTTTATGGGTCTTTTACATAAAACTGTTGAGTAGAATATTTTCTCCAAAAACAGCTTAATAAACTCCAAATGCAGTGAAGGAATTTTCACGAAGAACAAAGCAGTCGGTTTAGCTATGTAAATTTCTAGTGCTGGCAGTAACAATTAAATTCCCATTAAACCAGGAAGTCCCAAATTACTGTTCATGCAAAATTCTTTCTTTGGGGAAGAAAAGGATTCTAGGTAGATAACATTTGTGAAATGCTGGGTCAGACAGAATTCACTATGGGACTGGTTAGTTTTTATTTTTTTATTTTTTTCATTTATTTTTATTAGTTGGAGGCTAATTACTTTACAATATTGTAGTAGTTTTTGCCATACGGGATGGGGAACACATGGTTAGTTTTTAATATATCAATGTATATATTCTTTTGATTCTCAGCGATAATGTGTAAATCACGTTGACCACCAAAGTCCCCTTTAAAAATAGGCCAATTATTATGTGATTTGGGAAATGCTGCCTTAACTGTTGCTCTTTAAAAATCTTGGTCCAGTTTCTTAAAAGATTGTTTAATTGGTTTGAGGTGGACTTCACTAAGTAACTGCCCATAGGGCTTTTATGTTTGTTTTAAACAACAACCTTACTGTCCAGCATGGCAGCTTGTGCTTGCTTGATATTTCTGCCTAAATAAAAGACTGTCCTACCTTGGTGCAAGGTGAACTGCCAGCAGACCCACCTTTCTTATGTAGGTATGGGCAAAATTTTTTTCAAGCAGCCCTTTGATGTGCTCCAGGAAGTACTGTTACTGAAGCCCTCTATTAATCATGCAGCATGAAAGGAAGAAGTGAGAGTTTAGCTTTGGAAATAGAGGGCAAAGTTAAAACTCACTATCCTGGAAGTGTTCCTATGGATCAGAACATTGAACTCTTATGTAATCCTCTTAAATCTGCCATGATGAATAGCCCCTAGATAAACGGCAGCCAACTAAATGAGTTGGTTTGTTGAGTGTAGTTGGAATTAGCCATTAGATTGTCTGAAGAACGTTTGCCAAAAGCAGCTCATTTGGTTATAGCATATTTGATTGATCTGGTATCTGATAGTAATTGGCTACAGCATAACTTGCTTCTTGAGACTTCCTGAAATGTGCTAGTAATATCAGCTTAAAGAGAGGTGACTGAATTTTTAATCAATACGTAGGAGGGGAATCACATACATGATTTGCCTAAAAGTGGCATAGATTAGGTGCAAGTTAAAAAAAAAAAAGGCCTAAGACGTAGCCCTGTTTTTATTCCACATATATGGAGAATTTCTACAATTTTTCTGTTTCCCAATGGAATTTTTGTATTGTTGCCTTTACTACAGTTTCCTTCTTGTCATTACTAAACGCTCTTCTTAAGACTATTAAACTTGATTAAAATCAGCGTGTAGCTGTTTTAAAAGTCATGTCTTTTTCTACTCAACTAAATTGTCACACCTTTTTCTTTTTCCTGTGCAGACTTAGCTTTGGAATCAAACCCTTCTGACCACCTAAGGGCAAGCACAATTTTCCTGAGCAAATCTCAAACGGACGGTAAGACAGTGTTTTCCCCCCCTGAGAAAAAGATTGAAAACTGTTTTTGTTTTGTGTATTATAGGAAGATACAGAAAAGCACTTAGAATGGTTTAAATATTTTTTTTCATATGTGATAATATTTTAATATGAGATGTTTTATTTTAATATGTGATGATACATTTTTCATTTAGGTGTCACTGTTTTAATGAGGGAAAACACCCAGACCATCTGTTTATACACTTTGCTATTTCTTTATCAGCAGTCAGCTTGCCACATGATTTAGTTGTGGTCTGTTTTTCCATGCTACTTTGTCCTTTTCCTTTCGCTCCAAGAGCACGTGAGTTAAAGATGAATGACACGGTTTAGGTCACAGTTAGGTTTGCATAATCAGTTGTTATGTACGGGAGTCGAGGCTTGGGATTTCGGCACCATTTTGCACAGTGCTCAACCGGGTGAACCTCTCTCACATCCAGATTCATGTGAATTTTTAAGTTCTTTTAAAAGTTCTTATAAGAACTTTTAGCTCTTCAAAGTTCTTTCATCCTGATGTAGTGCTGGGTCAGGGTAATCAGACCAATGTGCCTGCCATATGGGATTTTCCAGAAGGTTATCCTCAGTGTGGGAAACCTTGTGTGAATTTCCAGTGTCCTGCTTGTTTTAAGATGAGAATCAGAAGTTTTTGCACTCCTGCTTGTCTTGCCTGCTTGTCTTCCTTAATATATGTTAAATCCTAGTTTATTTGCTAAAAGGCCATATATGATCAGGTTTTTCGGTTGTTTATGAGAGCAGGAATACCAGAAGTGAACATTCTATAATATTTGAAGTAATGCAGCACAGTAAAAAATAGAGGGTTCTTTTCCTCTTTTATTTTCATTAGATTACTGGTTTTTATCAAAGGGTCTGTCTCAGGAACAGCCAGACGGAAGAGGGCCAGGCATGGGGGCAGGGCCCAGAGTGTACCACATGTTCTCCAACCTGGGAGCTCCTGGGGTTTCTAGTTTGCATTTTCTTAAAGTGTGTGTACTTTGCCTTGAGGCAATTATTTTTAGTTAGGATTACTGTATTTCTCAGTCTTTTCCAGACTCCTGAGCTGCTCACACTGTAGAGAGACGGTGGAGAGAGGAAAAGAAACACTCTCCCATGCCCCTGTCTCTCCTCAGTCTGAAGGAATTCGTGCTTGTAATGCCATGGGAAAGTGTGTGGCCTAAGACCCTCTTTGAGCTTATATTCTTCTGGCCTTTGTTGGAGCAAAACAGTTCTGTGTGCTGTCGATGTATGTTCAGTGAGGTCAGCACGTATGTTAAAATTTATAGATTACTTTCCAGTGTGTAAAGAACCTGTATTTTTTAAGTTGGGTGTTTGAGTAGGTGACCAGTAAGTGGTTCAGGATGCTTCCAGAGACACGGGTGCTTGACCAGAAACTGGAACTTGGAGTTGTCATCTGTTAATCCTGGTGACTAAAGTACATGTAGAACTAGAAAATACTACATACTGTGCAGCTGGTAAATTTTTTTATCAGCTAAATATCTCACCTGGCCTAATTTGCTTTGTCCTTTTCTTTTGTAAATGGAGAGTCTTTGATTTGTACCTAATACAGAGTATCTGTTAGTATTAGTCAAATAGTAAAACTAAGTTTTTAGATATTATTTATAGGATTCATTTTGCTGGGTGGTTTAAATTATATATTTTGTTGGAAATTATTTTAAAAAACAGAATGAAATTTTAACTCATTGTGTATATTGGTAATCCATCAGATAATTAGTGACTTATTTTTCTATGGTAGTTTTATCAGAATTCATCAGTTAGTTTTTTTTTATTCTTAGTGCGAGAAAAGAGGAAGAGCAACCATCCATGTAAGTAAATAGTTGAAAAGTTAAGAAATCAATAGTTTGATTAATTAAAAGCATGTCTGCCATGATTCCTAAAAAGTATGATGGATCCAATACTGTTAGCATTAACCTCTTATTTATAAAATTTCTGAATCTCTAGTTCCTAATTATCAAGTATATTCAGAAAGGTTTTTGACTTAGTAGTACCCTTTTTTTTTTAAGGGTCCTGACATTTAAGTTAAATTTCAATAATATGGTTATAGCATAAAGATCTACCTTAAATTCTTTTGCCTTAAATTTTTTATCTTAGTTTTTAACCAAAGTAATAAAAGTGTAATAGGTAATTTAATCTTTAGCACCGCCCATTGACTTCTTGGCACAACAGGTGAGAGCGTAACTTCCTCGTCCACCGTGATTTTATTTCCCTCCTTCTGGTCCCTTTGCGTGCATCAGTTTTTATTAAATCGGAATCACTGTTTACATTATTATGACTAAGCAAGTATTGTTCATTGCTGAGCCATATAGTTCTCTGTGCCACCTCCTTATACACCTTTCATTCTTTTTCTTCAATATTAATGAAATCTGAGCACTTCTACACTTCTCAGGATAATCCAGTTCTGCTTTCTCTAGCAAACATGATCTCACACAGCCCAACATAGTTGATTAGCTCCCTGGCCAGTCTCCCTGTTTTCACATTCTTCATTTTTGTTCTGTGGAATTAATTTCCTGACTATATTCACTTGCCTGTTTTCTAACAGCTGTTTTTTCCCCCAAATGTTGTAACATTTGTCACATGCCTATCAAAAATATTTACCATCCACAAAACCACATCTGTTCCATTTCTTCTTGGAGACACTCTTCGCCAACCTTTTGTCTTCCTACCCCCTACATACTAATGATTCCTGGACTGGCTCTGTGCCTGTTTTCCTGGGATATCTGTGTGAAGTCACCTGGGATCTCACATCACTGCTCTCTCGTGTTGGATCCCCTATGTCCTAGATTCTGTTTCCCTCTGTCCTGTTTTACTGGAGCACATTTTCCTGGAAAAAGGCACATGAGCAAAAATTTTATAAAGACCTAGCCTCTGTGAAACTCCTTCTATTTGATACAGTGTAGAATTCTAGGTGGAAACTAATTTTTGCAGTTTTAGAGACATTTCCCTCTTGTCTTCTCATTTACAGTGTTGCTCTTAAATCTATTGAATTTGATGCATTGTATATTACCAAGTTAGTCTTTGCTCCATTCCTTCCTCCTGTGGAACCTCGTAGTACCCTCTGTCTTTGTGGGGTTTTGAAATTTCATAACATGGTTTGGTATAGACCTTGTCACGCTATTGGGGCATTTAAACATGCAGAACATCTTTTCTTCTAGTGAATTTTTTTGTGTGCTGCTTTGGTATTTTCTATTTTTTTCTTTTGGATTCCTGTTAGATGTTGAAAATTTTAGAGCAATATTTCTGCACAAATTTTTTTCCCCTTCTGTTTTCCATTTTGTCTTCTTGTCCTACTTCATGGAGGTTTCCTTGACTCTGCTCTAATCCTTCTATTGAATATATTGTTTTGTCTACCTTATTTTTTAGAGTTCTCTTCCATCCTTTCATTCTTTTTTTCACTGATGCAATTTCTCATCTTTCTGTAGATGTTGAAGATTTTTTTTTAAGTTTTTATTTGCTCCTGGATTTTTATCATTCCCATCAGTTCCTTCTCCCTGCTTTGATCTGTGACTTCTTGGAGGTTTCCCTCAAACATGTGATGGCCCCTCGCTGTCTGTTAAGATCTAATTGGAAGCATCACTTTGCTAACTGATAGACCTCACTGCACGGATTTGGCGACCACGTCTCTGAATTTTGAACCTGCCTTGGTTTTGTTGTTCCTGGCCCAGTCACTCTGTAGTTCCAAGGTTGTGCTTCCTCTGTTATGCCATGTCAGTTACTACTCCTTTATCTCATTTTTTCATCTTTCAAACATCAAACATCATCTGCAGTTTATCCTGTCTTGGGTACAGCTTTTTTAAAAAAATACTTTTAATTCTAATGAGATGATATCTCTGAAAGAAGGTGGGAAAAGAAGTAGATTGGTGGTTTGTCCACTCAAAGTTGGATTTATACTTTGAATGTAAATTCTAAGTTTAAAAGTTTTAATTCAGTGTAGTTAATGATACTGATTCAGACAAAACTTTCTATTACACCTACAATTAAAACACTGTACATTTCTACTAAGGCCTTGATAAGAATCCTGTTCAGACTACTCATCCTGCCACGTTGTCCATTAATGTGCAGTAATGTGGATGGAGTGGTTTACACTAATGCACTTCTTGTTGTTTTGTTGCTAAGTCAGACATGACTCTTCTGCAACCCCAGGGACTGTATCCCACCAGGCTCCCCTGTTCATGGACTTTTCCAGGCAAGAATACTGGAGTGGGTTGCTATTTCCTTCTTCAGGGGATCTTCCTGATTGAGGGATCAAACCTGCGTCGACAGGTGGATTCTTCACCCATTGAGCCACCAGGGAAGCCCCATGCTAATGCATAGCATATTACAAAATTTTAAGTTAAAGTCTTAATAATTATTAATAAACACATCTAAAGCTTGTGGAAAGGGGAAGAAAAAAGTGAATTTCAGCTTAATTTTTTTGATGGGTTAAACTCAGAGGCAGTAGGCAGGATGGGAAGATTCACTTGGGTGGAGGCAGAATTTCAACAGGTGCTTGACTTTTAATGATAAGTTTTTGGGGGGGGATTGTTACTTATTAGTCTTCCAGTATGGTGATTTTCTAGTCTTTGCCATTAAACCTGAAGTCTACTAAGTAAGCCTTTTCCCTTCTTGTAAAGATTGTAGAAGTCCATCTGTTCTGTCCTTAGCTCTGAATGAAGGTAAATACTCTTCTTCATTGAACATTAAACTATCAGTGAGTGGGTTCTGCTGTTTGATTTTTGTATTTGCATTTTATATCATTAATCTTTGTCAGTGTAGTTTATTGAGGTTTTGAGCCAGTGATGATAAGGCTTTAATCATAAAGGACAGTTACCTTAAATTTTAAAGTGAGATGAGGGGAAAGTAACCTGTTGACAGCTAATACATCCAGGCTTTGCTCAGAGGCTTTAATTCTGCCATCCTTTAGTGAATAGTAGATGCCAAAAGTTTGAATCGCTTCAGGAGTAGGCCTGGAGAAGTGTTCACTATTTCTTTGGTAGGATCTAGCCAGTAGTCTGTAGGTTACTGATAGACTAAATGAGCACCCATAGTCTGTAGGGCTACGTCTGATTAAACTTCTTAAACGTTTCAGCACTAATATTTCCAAAGATAAACAGATATAATTCATAATAAAGAAAAAGTTTTAATAGAGAAAAACGGGATAAATGTTAGCCAAAGCCAAAGCTCTACAAACTAGTCTATATTTTGGTGCATTTTCTCACTATTTTTATTCCCCTCATAGGTAGATTTTATAGTCAGAACTGACTTTTACTGTGTGTAATGTGTCATACTCTTAATAGTGGTGACCTTTTAAAAGATAACTTCATTTAGAATATAACTATTTGAATGAACAGTTTTCATGCTGTGTCTCTTTTGAGATTCTAAAATTACACATTAACCAGATGGCTTAAGGAATATATGAGTTTCAGTTGAAATCATTTCTAGCTTGAAGGAGAAATTCTTCCAAATAGTGGTGCATTTCAGGTATGTTATGTGTAGAACTTTTTGTTAATAAGGAGTAAGTGGCCTTGCCATAAAACACCTGAAACAAGCAAAACGGTGGCTTATACACCCATTTGGATAGTTCTTATTATTGGCTACTGGCAATGTTTATTTAAATGCTCTGTATTTTAAAAAAACATTGACTAGACTTTCTCCTTGTTTCACCTTTGATGCGTTTGTGGAGGACACGGATAGAGTGTGACAGCGTGGTGAAAACTATTTTAATAGAAGGAAGGAAGGCTCATCGGAATTAGTAAACAAAACCCAAGAAAACCAAGTGTTAAAACTGTTTGTGTTCTGTGGTATTAAAGAATGCTATTACTCAGAGCTACTGACAGTGACTGGGATTTGATTATTGGCCTTTACTTAAAGGAAGAGAATTGTCCTCACATAGTTCAGGCTGTTTTAGTATTTGACTATGGCTGTGTTTTGGGCTCTTCACAAATAAATGGATACTTCTAAAGTGTTTTAAAGATAGCTTGTTCTCTAGAGGGTCTGACAAAGCTCTTTGTCACCTACCCAGCACCACTGCAGATAGTCTGACTGTGTATCATTAGCATGATTTACCTTCCAGTTGTAATCGATCTTAAATAATTGGTCAAATGCTTCTTGATTCCTAATTTGTCCCAGATTCTGTTCTCAGCAGCTGGAGGAGGAGCAGTAAGAATCTGTCACCTGGAGGAGCTTGTTTGCTTACTTAGGAGGGGGACACCAGGCAAGCAGTTGAGACCATGTAACAGGTGGTGAAATAGAGGTGTAAGTGTGCAGAAAGGTAGAAGTTTGGTGGTGTGGCTGCTGGCTGAGGTTTGCTGGAGGTCGATGGGGTCAAGCTTGCTGGGACAAGGAGGAGGAAGAAGCCACTGCAGGCAGAGAGCAGCATGCGCAAGGCAGCAGAGTGCCATGATGAGTGGCAGATAACATGTAGAGTAGAATTAATAAAACTGTGAGATGAGTGGAAAGTATTCTCTGAGGCTCTCCCTTGTGTAATATAATGGCAGTCTTACTTAACCGTGAAATTCTCAGAGCTGCTTTGTCTGTTTCTTGGCTGTGAGAGAATCTTAAAGCTATACCCTTTCATCCTCCAGATAAGGAAACTGAGGCTCAAAGAGATCTATGGCCTTCAGGTCACTAGTGATAGAGCAGCCCTGGCATGCCCAGCCTCTGATTCAAAAACGCTTGTTTCCTCACACCGTCTCCCAAACGAATACATTTATGATGGGCGTTCATTTACTGCAATGAAATGCTCTCACATCGATATTATATAAAGCATTGCATTTTATTGTAGTAAATGAATAGAAATAGAAATCTCCGCTGCATTTCATTGCTTAGGGAAGAAACACTGAAGTCTTACTTAAAGCTTTCTCATTACTATAAAGGCAGTTTATAATAGGTGCTTTCCAGGTTCACTTGTGGGTCCTTTTTCAAGAGCAGCAGTTTATACCACATTTCTCAGGTCTTGCCTGTGGAAGTTAGAGTACAGAGGTTTCCCATGGAGCTGCACGTGATGCAACACTCAGCAGTTCATGGAGTATAAGGAAAATCTTAATGCTTCATCATTTGACATTTTAACCAACGAAAAAATGCACTTTTATAGGTTTAACTTACTGTGACATTTTCTTCTATCTCCCTTCCCCTTCAGGTATCTCCAGGGCAGCTTACTAAAGAGTATAGCTCATGCCCAGCCATATTTCTAGATGACAGCACAGTCAGCCAGCCTAATCTTAGAACCATAATAAAATGGTGAGTACAACTAGGTTGCCAAGGCTGAGTGGCAGACCGCCTTCATGCTGAAAGCATCCTCGCCATACATAATTTCATTCGTTTGGTTTGTCCTTTTCAGTGATCAGGTTAAGAAACTGGTGTCAACTCTATGTTGGTTTCAAGGACCTCAATATGAGTCTTCAGTTTCCATGTTAATCATAGAGTACATGATAGAAGGGAAAGTCAGTTAGCAAGTGAGAAATCCCAGGAAAAATGTAAACCTCATTTGATTCATTTCTATTGTTAAGACAATGTTGAACATAATGAGAAACAGAGGTACCTGTTTATTGTATGTTTCTAGAAAAAAATTATTTCTTTATGAGTTGGGAGAGTCCTACAACTATGTATACTAGTTTGGAAGCTACCATTAGAAGAAGGAGCAGCTTGTCCCCTACTGGCACTGAAGTGAATCTGCAGTTAAATTTAACTGGACTTGGTCAGATTTATCCCACCGTGCATTTTTTTCCTGCAATATTTCTGTAGGAAATTTTACTTCTCCTTCCTCTCCCCCAAAGAGGGGGAAAATATATCAAAACCGTTTTAAGGGGCATACTCTCAAGCTTAATTTCTCCATAGATGAAATTTGTTCAACTGAGATTTTAACTTAATAGACACATTTAATTTTTGTTTTTGTTTTTTTTAAATTTTTGTTTATATATGTGTATCTCTAACACACTGTATCAATCAAAGCAGAGAACAAAAAAAGAGATGAAGTTTCAGAAACAAGGCTGTGGCCAGGCTTATACTTAAGAAGACACGAACAGTGTTACGATGACGAAAACTATTCCTCAACTTCTGGACGCCCCTAGTCCACAATTGGAGATGCACAGTTCAAAACGCCCTAATCATGGGAGTGTTCAAGTTTATTTAAGAGAGAGAATTAAAAACCAAACAGGATGCAGACCTTCCTACCTCCCTTGGGGTTGTCCATGGAACATTAACTAATGTCTTCTTAGCATATGAGTGTTGACTTTCCAGGACAGTTTGGGAAATGCTACTTGAAAATATTAGTATCCTTATCATTAATTTTACTTTCCTGTCTTAAAAATATAATTAGCTTATAAATTTAATTTTTAATGTGCAAGGCTTTTTATTTTTTAGCTATTTAAATGATCAGTAACTTCTAACTTTAATTAAAAACAACCAGTTCACAATCATAATAATGTAACTTTCTTATAATATTAGTTTCGGTCAAATTGTATTTCAACAAAAACTGAGCCCCATTGCTCTTTAAAGTCCTGAGCTTTGGCACTTCTCTCGTAATCACTGAATGTTTTTATTCAGCCAAGACTCTAAATCTGTGGGTTAAAAACTACTCTCACTGTGGCTAGACTCAAGCTTCTTTTGAATTCTAAAGAGCCTGATGTTCCAGTATATAATTCAGAAGTAGTTTTAAAGATTAACCTTGCTCAGACAAGTAGGTTTCATGCTTTTTATTCTCAACCTAGTCTTAGTGTTTGGAAATACAGTAACTTTTTTTCTCATTAAGTTTTAAAAATGACCATTCACATTCATTATTGATGAAATAAAGGTTTACTGAGAAAATTAATAGGGCAAATTGGCTTTTAGGAATGATTTTGAAAAATACGATGGGATTAGTTTTCATTTGGGGTAGGTGAGCCTTATTAGAATCACTTATGCAACTTTTTCAAGATGTATGTCTCTGGACACATACATGAATTCCACCTTTCCTCGCTGCCCTCAAGACACAGTCTGTGAGTCTATCTGCCTCTCTGTCCCTGTGTCTCTTTCTCTCACACACACTCCCCTTTTGACAAGCTGAGGAATGATGTGTGAGGCATGATTTCATAGAAAAAACCATCCTGAGAGATTCTGATCTTAACCCTGACTCATTCATTCCTAGACTTGGCTGCACGTTGCAGTCACCTGGGGAGCTTTAAATACAATCCTGTTGCCCAGGTCGTACCTAATGCAGTTAAATCAGAACATTTTGAAGCAGAAGCCAGGCAGTGTTTAAAGCGTCCCGGGTAATCCAGTGTGCAGCTGACCTTGGGAACCACTCTCTGCTTTGAGGGTAGGAGAAAGAGAACTACTTCTGATAATTGGTGGGACCTTGAGTAAGTCAATTTTAAGCCTTGATTCTCTTATTTGTAAAATGGGTTAAGTATCATATTAGGTTCAGTTGCCCTTTTTATCATGTAACTTTTAATTCTGTGACTTTAAAATCAATTTGAAGGAACTTTGAAGCACTATAGAAGTATCCATCTTTGATGCTAACAGTGTTACAGGCCTTTCTGCAAATGCTAAGATTCTATAGAGGAGTTACAAAATTCAGATTTGCCTTCTCTCTGTTATTTTGAGTTTCATTTTAGATACTGAGAACAAAGGGAAGCAAATAACTTAACCAGAGAACCCCTTAATTGCCTAATACACAGCATCTGTGAATAACTTAGGGCTATAGTAATGTAAAAACTATCTGAGGACTTGTACCTGTTGGTTAGTTAATACTTTATTTAAAATAATGTGGAAATACCTGTCATTAATAGTGTACTGTGCTGTATGGTGCTGCCTTATTAGCAGTGCTTATTTCAGGATAACTAGGCCTATCATCAATTTTGTGACTATAAAATTTTGCTATTAAATTTTCTAATAATTATGTGTGAAAGTGATTTTAAATCCATTTTACTTGATATGGAGCACTTGTATTACTTACTTTTAGAGAAATAATGGAAAATAGATGTGTTAGGGGGAATACCGAACGGAATCAACTGAAATGCAGTGCCTAACAAAAAGCCACACACACAAAATCTGTATGGCTTAAATTTAACCATGTGGATAGATGATGTAACTTGTATGGGATGAAAGATTCTGTGCATAGAAGGACAAATGACCGGGGAAATATATAAGAATTTATATATTATAATAATCAACCTAAACATGTCTTCTAAGAGCACATCTATATTTTGGGTCTCCTAATTTTGCTAAAAGCCAAAGAACCTAAAACATGGGGGGTACCACCTATGGGTACTGCTCTGAATTAGGGGGTGTGGGGGCCACCGGGCATCTGGATGGTCTTACCTCTCTGCCAACCCTTTAAAATGTCTTCAGGCCTAATGTGATAAAAACCAATTATTACAATATTTTTTTTTCCTCCACAGTGTGATCTTAGCAACATATTACCACATAAAGAACAGGTGAGCTCTTTTAAAACCTGTCTTGTTATTCCAGCTAATTAATTTACGCAGTATCAAGTTTAGTGTTAATAACAATAGACAGTATTAGAGTAAGCTTTTACTGTTAGAGTGCTTTCATTACAGTATTGTAGTGAATCATTTATTTTTATTTTGGGACTCTTAATTCTTTAAGTTTTATGTGGTTTACATGGATATTTACTGTATTAGAAATTGAAATTTAAAATTCAAAAAATTAAATCCACTGTATGTTAAAACAGGCTTTCCTTAGCACTGCTGAAGTTTTGAGCTGGATGAGGCTTTGGTGTGGGGTGCCACCCTGTGTGCCGCAGAGTATTTAGCAGCACCCCGGCCTCTGCTCTGTAGGTGCAAGTAAGGTGTTCTGCTTCTCTCCACATTAGGACAGGAAAACTGTCTCCTGAGGGATGAGATCACCATCTGACTGGGGACCCCAGTGTTGAACATAAGTCATTTTTTTAATGAAAAATAACCATTTTCCACAACAAAATAGTGGAGAGGATAGTATCTCATTAATAGGAGACAGTTGATTCTCATGTCAACATTGTCTTCAGTCATTTGCTTTGAAGAAGCAATATGAAGATCCAGCTACATGCAGACATATAGTTGGGAAAAGGTGAATTTTTAAAGCCTTGAGATAATTGGACATATTCTTTGATACTGTCCGCAAAATCCACATGTGCCAGTTTATTAAATTAGTTAAGATGGAGTTCCAAGTCATTATCAGTGAACTTGAGGTAGATACTATGTTAAATTAATGCCCATTGATCTGTCATGCATACTGAGTGGATCTTTTTGTCTGTACATGATTTTATAATATTATACATTGTCATTTGCAAAGTATTGGTTCACATGTCTTCAGACAGTGTCAAAAACTCACTCTTGTTAGTATCACTACCAGTCTTATCGGGAAAGTCTTTAAGTATTGATAAATCAAGCTCACCATAAATAACACACTGGAAGGTACAAATTTTCCAAAAATCCTAATATTTTTAGCTTGATGGTTTGAATTTTATCATTGGCAACAAATAGTTTAGAGTTTTCTTTGAAGTGACAGGCTCACTTTGTTCATTTTTGAAGAAATGACTGTCAATTGGTGTTTCATGAAAAAAGTGGTTTAAATATGATGTTCTAGGGGGAAAAAAGTGACTTGGTTACCAGTAAGTTACAAGTGCTCTTCCTTAGCACAGCCATATTTCAGTACATACAAGTGCTTAATGCATACTGTCCGCTTACTCAGAATATGAAGAAGAGTAAAGGTTTAAGAACACTTAATTTTTACTCTTTCATCATGGATGTTCTTAAGTGAAGCAGATTTTTTACATTCATTTGGCCAGGAGTAAGTGAATGACTTCTAATTTAGTTTCATACCACTGCCTTGATTCACACTCAGAAATGAGCAATTTTACCCACTTCTGCTTTAATACAATCATAGTTAAGTGTCAAACAGGGTAAAGGCAGGTGATGTCTTGGTATTCTTATAAAAAACGTTTTGACCTCTTGGACTTACAGGATTTCTGAAGAGGGGCCAGGGGAGATTCCTATAGAGGCCTATAGGCCACATTTGCAGAACTACTGTTTAAATGGGCACAGTGTAGTAGTGTGGTGGAATTTAAAAGAAAAAGCCTGGTCTCTCTTAAAAGACAATTAAAATTTTTAACTCAAACTGTTTAAAAGAGACAAGAAGAAATAAACAATAAGAATATAATATGAAGAACAAAAGGGGGTGGAGACAAGAAAAAATCATGAATCTCATATTTACATTCATTGAAGTTAGAAGACTTTATTGCCTGCTACTACCACTTTATAAAATGTTCTTGTATATTCCATTGTGAGGTTAGTGAAGTGGAAATGTATTGGTCTACGAACATTGCCTGTTAGAAGGGGTCTGTGTGGGTAAAGGCAGCTCTGGCTGGTTGTAGAAGAGATTTCATGCAACTTGGTGTGCTGACTATAAAATAGGTCAGAAAACCTTTCTAAGGGCAGAATCCAGGAGAATATGTAAAACTGTTTGCTTTATTAAGGTTAGGCTTCCTCTACTCCTCTCTCTACTTTTAGCAGATATTTTACTAAGCTAGTAACTCCTGAATTAATTTTTAAAATACACATTCTTATTTTATAGAGATGCCAATAGGTCCTTGGACATTTTTGATGAGAGATCACATCCACTCACAGTAAGTGTCACTTTTATTGAAGGTGTATTTTTCTCTTATTACAGTTGTGTTTATTTCATGCTGATTTGCTTTGAAATTAATTACTAGAAGAAAATTACTGCCTCCAGCTCAAAGCCAAGATTGTCTTCCTTTAAGTCTTGTTCCCCCACCCCATATTATGTCAATTTTACCAAAAGCATGTTGTGTCAGGGGTGTGACTGATAAGAACCAAGTTACGCTTTGTATGACGAATGAGCAGGTAAGTAAACATACCCAAGTAACAGAAAATGTAGGTTTTTAAAGGATGATTTTCCATAGCATCACACAATATAAACATTTCCTAACACATATGTAAGACCTCTAAGGAGAAAATTTAAAAACTGTTTAAATTTTAAACTAATTAAAATGACAGGGTTTAAAAACTCACTTCTTCAGGTGCTCAGTAGACACATGTGACTGGTGACCGCTGTGTAAGAGAGCACACTCTTAGAGCCTCTGGTTACAGGACTCTGGAAAGGTGTTTTCATAGTTGACTGCAGAAAAGTATGATGACGTACAGTGATCAGCAAGACTTTGAGCCTAAAAATAGTTTGCATTTGGTTAGAATTCTTTGGGGAAGAAGGTGAAAATACATTTTCTGAGGTTGTGCTTGCATTTTTCTTTAATGAATGGTAGTGAGTATTGAATCACTATGGTACTTTAGGATCCAATTGTTTATATTTAAAAGACTACAAGATATGTCACCTAGTCAAAATTATTTTAAGTAGCATGTGGGCCCACGTGTGAAGATTGCTATCTTTCTTCAGTGGATACTTAACATTGTGTTTTTTCTTCTTTCAGCGAGAAGGGGTTCCGGAGGAGTACTTTCAGCATGATCCTGAACACAAATTCATTTACAGATTTGTTCATACTCTTTTCAGTGCCGCCCAGCTGACTGCTGAATGTGCAATAGTGACTTGGGTAATATATTTTTCTCTTAATAGAAGCATCTCTAGAAATTTTTTTCTTGTACAGAAGGTATGGGCCTGTTTTTCAAATGAAAGTAGGTTCCTGAAATGATCATCAGAACTTTATTAAAGAGAAATGTATCAAAAAGAATTAAAACATACAGATTTGAGCTTTAGTAATCATCATGATTTAAAATGTTGCCATTGCTTTTCTCATCACAAAACAGTTGATGTTAAAGGCAGCAGGAGAGACTTCTGGTTTCTCCTTCCACACCTCAGGATGCATGCACACACAGGGCACACAGGTGCACACCGGCAAAGTGTGCTGGGTGGTAGGATGGAGGCGATCACTGAACTTCCTGGCCCACGGCGGGTGTAGATTCAGTGTGTTTCTGAGTCTCAGGCTGTGTTGCCTAGGCAGTTGTGATGTGTGTCTTGATTGAGACCGACTGCCTTCACCTCCCTGACCTTGGACGACAGTGTTAACCGTCTCTACTGTCCCCTGGTGCCTGCATGTGAAGGTACCCAGGACTGGGGTGTCAGCAGTGCTTGGAAAGGCTTTACTCAAGTTAGCCTGCCGAGCTCCAGCTATGTGAGGACCTTTCTGTCATCCATACTGAATTCCTATGGTAAGATTTTATCATTTGACTAATACATCATATTCAGCTGAGAGGTAGTTGGGATTGCCTAACTCCTCCCTATAGCAAACCCATAGGGGAAGGTCAGCTGCATGGTCTGAAGGGAGGGCCTGCGTCACCGCTGCCCGCGCCCCTGCAGGCAGAGTGTAGGAGAGGCGGCTTCCCCCCAGTGGGCCCGGGTCAGACGCAGGCCTTTTCTTGGAGCTGCGAGCCAGTTACAGGGCTCAGTTAGCATGTGCTTGAGAGAGGCGGGAGTGGCGCTGGCACGTGGAGAGCTGGGAAATGCAGGCAGGAGAGAGTATGTGGGTTGGAAGAGGGGCATTTCTTTGTAGACAAGTTAAGCCCGATGGACCTGTGAGACAGCAGAGTGACAGTGTCTAGCAGTCATTTGACTGTATGGGATTGGAGCCTGAAGCTGAGAGAGAGGCAGGGAATTACGTGTAGCTGTTCAAATGCAGAGAAAGTACGTTAAATAAAAGTTGAGAAGAAGATAGATCTGTGGGGACTGTCAGCACTCACAGGACACATCCCCAGAGGAGTGGCCGGAGTGGTAGGAAACCCAGGAGAGAATCAGAAGAGCTGCCAGGGGAGCTTGAAGAAGGAGAGCATGGTGCACGTGCTGAGTGCTGCCAAGGAGCTCCTTAGGGCATACATGGGCACCAAATGCCTGCCCGTGTCACGGTTCTAAGTGCTGGGCATAGAGGAGAGTTCTTGCCTTTCTGAGGTAAGTATAGCAGACATAAGGGTTTTGTTTTTCTCTAGTTTTTATGGAGTATGGTTCATTTACAGTGTGTGTAAGTATCGGGTGTACCACAGAGTGTAAGACTTTTAAAAATGAGTATTTTTAAAAAGATGACTGTTTGAAGTAGTAGTGAAAGCTAGAAAGAGAAAGCAAGGTAAAGGGATGGAGAGATTCGAGGGGCTTCCCTGGTGGCTCAGACAGGAAGCAGTCTGCCTGCAGGGCAGGAGACCTGGGTTCCATCTCTGGTTTGGGAAGATCCCCTGGAGAAGGGAGTGGCAACCCACTGCAGTATTCTTGCCTGGAGAATTCCCCATGGACAGAGGAGCCAGACGGGTCCATGGGGTCACAGAGTCAGACACGACTGAGCGACTTAACGCATGCGCGCTAGAAAGACCAGGAAGAGCCTCTTTACAGAGGTGAGATCTGAACCAGGACCTGGCTGGACTGAGGAAGATGAGGGGCCTGATAGCACAGGCAGGGGGCAGAGCACGAGGCGCAGACAGGAGCGGGTTCTGTGCTGAGGGGTCAGCAGGGCGCCCCTGTGATCAGAGAGGGAATGAGGGAAGGCACAGGGGATGAGGGCACAGAAGGACGATGGCATCTCACACAGGGCCTCGTGACTAGCAGGCCACAGAAGTGACCTGTTTGATGGGAGAGCCCTGGCAGATGTTGAGCAGGCCCGTGAAGTGCACTGAATCTGAGAGGCTCTCCTGGCTGCTCTGGGGAGAACAGACTGTGGTTGGCGGTCAGTGGAAGCAGAGAAGTTAGGAGGCAATGGCAGTGATAGAAGCCAGAAGTGACGGACAGAAGAGCAGAGCCGGCGGGTGACCAGTGAAAGTGGAGATAAGAATTCCCAACAGATGGTAGTGAGATAACTCAAGTGGAGGTCTTTGGTCCCGGCAGCCAGGCATGTGGCAGTGTCTCTCAGCTCTGAGGGCAGGCCTGGGGAGTGGGGCGCTGTGATGAAGAGTGCTGGCTGTTTGTCATGAAGGCAGCAGTGACCATGCCTCAGTAGTTTCAGCGGGGCAGTGGCGGCCAGGGACAGACTAAATGGGCTAAGGAGAGGATGGGTCATGAGGAGCCAGTGTCAGAACATTTCCTGAAGGAAGTGTTCTAAGGGGTGGTGACGGATGGGCTGAGAACATGTAAGAGAACATTGGAGAAAATCTCTGACAGAGAAGGGGGGTTGTTCAAGAAGAGATGAATTGTGGGAACAGTGTTCTGCAGAAATGAGAGGTGGGACTGACTTCATTCATAGAGGAGTTAGCTTCCGGGAAGAGAAAGAGATGTCACTTCCACTGAGACAGGAGGGCAAGTGGTGTAAAGGAGACCAGGTTTGCCTTTAGTGAAGCTGAGAGGAAGCTGAGGGACTGCCCCTGAGGCTGAACTGCCTCTGTCAGTGCCATAATACAGCAGAGGGGCGGACCCTGCGGGAGACTCGTTCTTGGAGAGTACTGGCGCGTGCGGAGTTCTCTGGGGAGTGGGGGGCAGAAGTTCACTAAGGGTATATAATCTCAGTAACCGTGTTTGAAACACAATTGAGTTTGGAGAGCTTTGGCAGATCGGAGCTGTCAGTCTGATAACGGGACATTTTTCTTTTTGTCAAATGGCATATATTTTCTTCTGCAGAGGTAACACCATCACAACTTATGTCTTTAGTCTTTACTCAGCTGTTAACTTGGTCTGGTTCTTTATAGAATAGCCGTTTGACACATATAAAAGAAGCCATGAAGTCATCCCACAAACTACCTGGCAGATTTAGAGGAGCCCCAGGGATTCAGACATCGGTAGCTCTTAACCACCTTAGAACCAAACAAATTGACTAAGTTGCAGAATATGTAAGACCAATGAGTTATGAAATAATGGAGATGTGAAAAATCGGGGTGTGAACAAAGAGCTCTTTGTGCGTGAATCTTCCCTGAAGAGGCCCTGAGTGTAAAGCACAGCTGCTCCGTGCTGCCTGCCCTGCGGGGCGCAGCAAGGAGGCTCCTTGACCTGGGAGGCTCCTTGACCACCAGTTATTATCTTCAAGTTCACCCTCTGAAGAGAAGATAAAGAAATGCTCAGTCTTACCAGAGTTTTACATACTCAAGCTTTTTGTAAAATTGCCACGTACCCACCACCAGCATGGTAGGTACATTGCACACGGTAGGCACTCAAGCATTTACTGAACGGTTGAATCGATGCTGGGCTATATGTGCTGCCTTTTACAAGTGGGAAGGTAATAACACAATGCCTGTCTTTAGAATGCTGAGATGTCCTTTCATTCCTGTGACCAAAATTGGGTTGGAAATTCACATGGGCAGAGTAGAAATACCAGACTGACAGAAATATTTGCCTTACAACTGTGACCTGGCCTTTGGCCTTGGCTGGCCGAGCAAAAGTCTCTGTAGAACCAAAGAATAAAAGACATGTTAAAAACAGATGAAACCTATCATTCCTAACAATTCTATCACAGCTCTTAAACTGAACTAAAATCAAAGGTCAGTCCTCTACTTTTGCAGGTTTACTTAGAAAGGCTTTTAATTTATGCTGAGATCGACATTTGCCCCACTGACTGGAAAAGAATTGTTTTGGGAGCCATTCTTCTTGCCTCCAAGGTTTGGGACGATCAGACTGTTTGGAATGTGGACTACTGCCAGATCCTCAAGGACATTACAGTTGAGGACATGTGAGTTTGTAAGGTTACGGTGAACTGTCTAACCATTTTCCAATACCTTATTTGCTCCCATAAAGTTTACAGCTTAAGAAATGTTACATTTTAAGAAAGGTTACATTGCGCAGAGAGCTGAATTAGGTATAAATATAAAATTAGACTTCTTTCTGTCTAGCTGTAGTATAACCATTTGTATTTCCCATCATTAATTAGTTAAATCTTGGTGTGTTACTGTTGTAATATTCTGCTTGATAAATTGAAATTACTTTTCTGGTGGTTTTTGCCATTTTACAAGCTCACTACCAGAACAACATGATGCAGTAAATAACTTCACGTCTTTCTTAAAGCTGTCTACCAGGTCCAGTCTGTTTTTAAGAGACACATGTCTGGCCTTGGAAGTTAAGTGGTCACTGCTGAGGTCTTAGCACCTCCAGACTACTGAGGTTATAACTTCAACTTGAGTCACACATTGTATGTTTGTTTTTGCAGGTCTTTTCTTTTGTAATCTGAGGTTGTCTCTAAGGTTCTGTTGTTACGGAAACCATGATGTACAGATGACCAAATAGAAAGGTTTCAGATCTCTGTGTTCTGTCTCCTCCACTGTCAGGAGTGTTCCCCATGTTTAGAAGTAGGTCTGCTGAGTTAGGAAACTCCTTTGTCTCAGGTAGCCCAGGAAGTGTCAGTGGGGCCTCACCTGGGGCACTCAGCAACCACAGTGGTACTTGGTGGGGCCTCGAGTTAACTTGGGGGGTTCCTCACAGATGGCATGCTCCCATGGGCGTGAAACATCAGGCTTGCTGTCTGGCTGCAGGGAAGGGCCTCGAGGGTGGGAGGCAGCAGGAACCAGAGAGGTATTTGCAGCAGACTCTAGAAGTGCTCACTTGACAGGAAAAATGTCCTTGTGGGTGGCATTTAGGAAAACGTAAAGGGGCACCTCTTTATTACAGTGAACAGCAGAGGACGATCAAGGTCATGGCAGGCAGTGGCAAGAGTTTGTTTTTGTTCCCTTTGCCCCTGACTCTTAATTCAGATTTACCAAAGTGCATATTTACAACTGAAGCAAAGAAGCTTGTGACTAAGAGAAAGGACCAGTGATTGTTGGTAGCTGTCAAAGTGGCTTTTGGTGAAAATGTCCACTTTGATGATAGAAAGTGTCATGGTGATATTGCTGGTAGCCACCTCAGTGTTACGGCAGATAATTCGAGATAAGTAGAAGTACTTTTGGAATTTGTAGAAACTAAGGTGACATTGAGCACCACTATCATCCATCTTTAAACTGGTTCCTTGAAGGAAGGAAAATGTGTAATCATAAACACCAGGTCTGCCATGATGGCAGCTGAAATTTTCTCAGAACCTGCAGCTAAGCTGACGGGGGCTCTGGGTCCAGTTACAGCATCAGAGAACATGCAGGGAAGTGTGTGGATGTTCATAGATGTGAGCCCAATAGCACTGATGGCAGTGTCTAGCTACAGGAAGAAGCTAATTCTAAACAGCCCTTTTCTGTGTACAACAGAATCACCAGGAGCTATGTTCGTAATAGGTTGCTTTTGTTTATGATCTTTGGAAACTGGAAAGCATTACAGCCAAGTGTTCAAGTCACATTTGTCTCATCCCCCTGCTGTTGGCTGCTATTTGTAATGGTCTCATTTTGAGTCTAAATTGAAAAATTGGCATCTATCAGCTTTTCCTTAAAAGTTTTCTAACATCCATGTATCTTGTTTGAATATATTGAGCAGCTGCTGTTCAGAAAATTTGCTGCGCCTATAAATGGCATGCTCTTCAGTCATCTAGTCATTTAAAAAAAAAAATGCAGAAGCGTATTCTGTAGTCCTAATGCCTTTTTCTTCAGTAAGTAAAGCTCTGTTAATAGACATGTTAATCCTATGAAGTACTGTATTTCCACACAATTAAAATGTATTAGTGGAAGAGAATATAAAAGGGATAGTGAAGTGCATTTATTCCTGTAGTAAATTAAGTCCTCATTAGCTGATTATCAAAACATTATCTGTTTTACATTTCTATAGACTTATGGCCATATGAACAGGAAATTAATTTTGGAGGTAGGTTCAGTTAGGTTTAAAGTTCAGCAAATGAGAAACCTCATTTCTGCTCACACTCTGCTCTCCATGCAGGAGAACATCAAACATTTGATGACTTACCAATGGATAAAATATTAACACTTTAAAACGAGGAAACAAATATTTTGAAAAATAAGTCACTTTCATTTGTCTGGGTATTTATCATTTTTATATAATTAACTCTTTAAAGTGATTGCTGTGAAAGTGGTAAGACTTACTCTGATTTTATTTACTTAAACATTAGACAAGCTAATGACTGTGTATGGTCCCACAGGAAAGACCTGCTCCCAGGACCCTACTTTCCCACTTCATTGAATTCGCCCCCTGCGTGCCTATGCACCTTCTGTCCTAGTCAGGGCCGGCGGACGGAGCACAGGGGGAACTGCTCCATCGGGGTCATTGCTCAGGTGCATTTAGTCTAGCCAAGACGTCTCCCCTTAATCCTATTGCCTCCCATAGCTTGAAAAGTGTATCCCATCCTGTCTCAGGAACACCTTCTGGTCCTACTGGGATTAAGAGGAACAGAAACTTGCATTCTGCCCTTTGCCACAGTCCCCTGCACTGAAGCGGGGGGAGGGGATTCCCTTTCGCATCGAGTGTAGCTTATTTATTTATTTATCTGAGATGAATCCTTGTTGCCTCAAGAGTCTTCTCCCCTCAGAGATAATAGCAGTGGCTCTCCATGGCCCCATTTGTTGCCGTGGTGATGTGCCTACTCCTTTTGTTGGCGTGTCTCTACTTCAGTAAGCCCCTTCCTGTTATCTGTGAAAATGTCTGCAAGTTTGCCAGAGCAAATAAACAGCATACATCATTCCTTTCATCTGATGACTATAGCGGGGCCTTGTGAGTGAGCGTGGAGCATGAATGCACAGCTGCACTGATGGAACTCTGAAGAATGAGCCCCCGAGTCAGCAGCATGGGTGCATAAGAGGGCCGTGACCTCCCCCCCTTGTCCCAAACTCCAAGTGCCAGGACGCAGGAAGAACCACAAAGAGCTGTATCTTGTTTGAACATGAGTGTATTAATCCAGCTGGGGAGCTGTTATTTGTTTCCAAACTGTATTTAGAGCTGTTGTGGCACAGAATGGGGTTTCTGAAGATAGCCCAGTTGACTAAAATTGTCCTATGTTGGTTTTGTCTTCTCCTCCCCCAGGAATGAGATGGAAAGGCACTTTCTGGAGCTCCTTCAGTTCAATACTCATGTTCCCGCCAGTGTTTATGCCAAATACTACTTTGACCTTTGCTCCTTAGCAGATGACGACAACCTGAGTTTTCCAATTGCTCCTCTTAGCAAAGAAAGAGCACAGAGCCTAGAGGTAAGACTGGGGATTCACTAACTGGGTTTTCTGTCAGCCACCAAAGCCAGCGTCTGTGGCTGACTTACACTCCGCAGTGACTGACAGTTTGAAGAGCTTATTAACCCACTGGCATCTTATTCCCTGTGTCTTTTATGGGTTAGACAGAGATATCACATTATTTTTTTTAAAAAAATTACAGATATCTCTTATGTAACCATAATTCAGAATATTTTAAATCAGATTTAATTGTTCTTAATGGTTTTCCATTTGAACCTCCACACTTACATATAACCATACAGGAATAATTCTTATAATTGTATCCCTAATCATATGTACATTGATAATTACTTACCACTCTTAACTGCCTGAGCTTGTAGTGTGTGTTTGTGTATCACAGTTCAGCCCCATGAGTTTATTAGACCAGAAGCATCAGGGGCTAAGCTGTGAGACCTATACTTGGAAATTATAATGTGGGTTCAGAAACTGGATGTAGAAAGTAGGTGGGTTTTTAATGGAAGTGGTAACAAACATGGGATGAAGTAATTTGTAGTAGTGATTTGAAGAGTAATTTGAAGTAGTTTGTGATTTCTGGTGGGTATACAGCAAAATTTACAACTGAAATGAATACATATAAAGTTGACACTTTTTCTGGTACCTTGGTACTTTAGAAATAAGACATTTTTCTACAATAATTTACATGCATGTGAAATAGCACCTTGTAGTGCTTCATCACTAGACCTTTCTTGCCTTCAACACACACCTACCTCATTAAAATGTTCTTAGTGTGTAGTAAATAATGAAGACTGAATAGAAGTTGAATAGCTGGGTAAACACTGATTTTGCTCAGGTGTGTTCATTATGCTTAAGGACCTAGTATGTAGGTAACATCATATTGCTGTTAGATGGGGCCTATTTTGGGAACCCAGTTTTTAAATATGTTCCTCCCTGCCCCAGCAATCTCATCATAGCCCTTGAAGAATATTATCTTAGGGAATCAGCAGTGTAGATATGAGCTATCCAAAGTAGCAGCAACTGTCAACCTAAATGAATGCAGATGTGTGGCTTATCAATGCTGCTTTCTTTAAGGTTGGAACTTTTTTCCCCCAATTATACTTATGTTCTATCTGATTGACTTTCTTAGGCCATCTCCAGACTGTGTGAAGACAAATACAAAGACTTGGGCAGAGTTGCTGTGAGAAGGTCTTTCAGCGCTGATAATTTCATTGGTATTCAGCGCTCCAATGCCATCCTGTCATGAACAGAGAGAGGTGAGGGGTTGTAACATCATGAACCCCTCGTAACAAGGACTGGAGAAATACCACCTCTCCTGCTCAGAAACCAGCAAAGTTAGTATTTTCACCTAGAAGAAAGACACTGAATTCAAGAGACTTGCAGACAGCAAAGGTTATGGTCATAGGAAAAAACTGGACCTTGTCAAGGCAACACACTCTTCTGTCCTTTTTAATGGAAACAGAGTTACAAAAACCACTCCAAAGCTAAAAGCTCCCAACCCACCCACAGATATTTGCTTACTGTGTAGACCGATAACTGTGAACTATGTGAGGTTTTTTTAATAGTTTAAATTTTTAGACTTTAAAGACACTAACTATATAACTTTTACTTTTTCCTATTTTTCTCGCCCATATTGCTGCATATTCCTTTAGAATCAATGCAGTATTGCCGTTCAAACACGGGACTCCTGACGACTCATAAAGCCACTTAGGAACAGACTGTTGTAGCACTGTTAGGTTTTGAAGGATTCTTCCTCCCTATTTCATTGAAGCTGCTAGTCATTTTTGGCAATCAGTTTAAACCAAAAAGCTGCTGAATAACACTTGTCATTCAGTTTTTTTGCAAGCACTACTTATTAGCATATTAGCATGTTTGGGATCATAAGCAGAGAAAGTATGTTGTTACCTGCTTCTATTGGGTCCGTGCTGCGTTTCTTGTTAACTCTAATGGTGCTTCTCATTTTCTGATGATTTTCCTCTTTGTTAAATACTTGTATTAAAGGATATTTTCATAATTCTAGCCAACCTGTTAGTCCAGGAATAAGCAGATAGTGAAATAGAAGGTGTCCCAAAAGTCTTGGTGCAATTTTAAGCTTTAATACAGTGTGCTTGGACACTCCAGGATACTGCCGCAGAAGTATAAATGCTACAGACGCAAAATGTCACTTAAAAGTTTACTTGAATTTCTTCTAAACTCATTTAGTTTTGTAAATCTTAGATGTTAAGCTTTTAATTTGAATTTTTTGTTTCAGTCCCTCTTGAAGATGGCAAACAATAGGCTGAAACAAAAGATTAAAATTAAGAGCTTAATGTTTAAAATTTACAAAACTAAATGAATTTAGAAGAAATTCAAGTAAACTCTCAGGTGATGTTTTGTAAGTTTGTAGCATTTATATTTCTACAAGTATCAAAGCTTCAAATTGCACAAAGACTTCAGGAGGATATCTTGTATCTTTATAGACCTGGCCTCCTCTTTTTAAAATAGTCCTTTGCCTGGCTGGGCTGTTGATCTGCTTGAACATGGAAGTTTCTTTTTTCTAGGTTTGGTAAAGGAATAATGAACAATAGCATTAGTTCTCGGTAATAAACTGAAAGGAACTGGACCCTAGTAGTAGTGACAGGAAAGTAAGCGACATGAAACAGCTTTTCTGTTCTGCGTGTTAACCTGGCTGTAGGTGTGTCAGTTCAAGTTGTTACTTGAGGAAAGATAAATCTTAGGAACCCTTACCTCAGGCTTTTTAAAACACAGGGTACCACTTAGCCACCAGGAAGCCCATTAAAAGACAGGGAGGTCCAGTAATCAGTCTTTTAGGAAATTGGTAATGATGTCACCTAAACTTGAAACATTAAAAAAAAAAAAGTGTTCTCAACTATGTAAAATCTTTCTCCTACCTTCTCAAATATAATCCTAGGAATTTTGCCTGTAAACAAAGCATTTCTGGGCTAGAAATACTTTCTCTCTTTATTGCAAGGCTTCACATTATATTGAGTGCCACAGGTTCCATCATTTTTAAAGGACAGAGACATAAATGATAAATAATGGATATAAAATATGACAGTCTACCACCTCAAAAAATATTGTTTATGGAGCTTGGAGATTCAAGTATCGATTGCAGTTTTATTTTGAAAAGAATGCTACAACTTGTGTGGTTTTTCTTCCTCATGTTTATATTAAAAGAAAAGCTAATAAACTCTATTTTAATTAAAATACGTGGCTGTTGTGCATCTTCTCACTGCTCACGTAACATCACGGCTCTGCTTAGCGCACATGTTCTCAGTCCGCTCTGATAGGCAGGCCTGAAAGCATTTTCCGACTACCCATTCAAAAGTTTCTTTGACCGTTGCCTTTAGTTAAGAGGCATTTATTTCTTCGGCTTATGTTCTTTTCAACCAGAAGATAATTTAGTACACTTAAAATCACTGGCTGTGGTGCTCAGTGGCATAGTGCATTAGATGGCACTTTGGAATTGTGTGTTATTGTACCAACAGGGGAAAAAAGCACATTGGAAGATAAAAGGTAAAACACAGAAAGGAGTTCCAGAAATACTGTTGAATCAGAACATGAGTTACTTGAGGATTTCAAGCCACTGAACAGGAAAGAAAATGGAATAAGAGGAAGTAGAACTGTGGTTGTTGTAAAGAGGATGATGTTAAACAAGCCATGTGATGAACCAGACCACCATCAGGTTTCTCTAGGACCCTGGTCACTGCACTCACGCAGTATTCCATCACTCCTGATAGTACTGTTGTGTCTTCATCCACCTTCATTCACTACCTAAGGTCAGATCTTTTAACTTTGTTCTTGGTAAGTTGTTGATTAGGAGAAATAATCTGAATTAGTGCAGAAGGAGAGAAAAACTATGACAAATCACTAAGATAGTTTGTACCATGTAATAATATGCCAGTTACTAAGCAGAAATGCTGTCACATCTTGAGTGGTCAAAGGTTAAAAAAAAGTGGGGGTAGGAACACTGCTTGGACAAGGCTGTAGTTTGAAGACAAGTTAGAATCACTAAAAATTGCTCTTTCAGTGTTAATTCTAGAGACAATTACAGCCATTTTGATAAATGGAAAACTTAAAGGTTCTCATAAGTACTATAGGGCATGAAAACTAGTTCCTAGTAGGGGCAATAGGGTAGTGTTGAGATTTTATACCTAGGAAGAGTTTATTCCCTAAAGTACTAAGACTATAAAAGAATACCTCAACTCAAATTTATTTTCATTTTTAGTTTTTGGAATATACTGACGGTGCAATTTTAACTGGAATGCTGTGAACTGAACTTTATAAGGACAAGACAAAGGTTTCAAATCTATGTTTGAACCAAATGAAATTGTCATTTTTCTACATTAAATTCACGTGGTTCACCCTAAGACAACTTAGGGCCCAGTGTTTCTGAGAAGTTTTTTCCATTCTGTATCAGATTCTATCATGACCCTATTCTATCACATCTGAAGTACCCTGTATGCCCATTATTGAAATTCAACATTACTAAATCCTGGTTTTATAACAACTCAAGTTTCATTTGTTAGTTTTCCCATTTTATAAGATATACCATTACTTGATTTTTTAAAAGTGCTGATGAAGTCAGTATTTACTGGAAAATCATTCACTATATTTCAGGTTATGCAATGTTTTGGGAAGTGTTTCCATACAGCATGTAGGTTACCTGAAGTCTTTGATCACACAAGCCTTCTAACCATGTGTAGAGTGACTAGGACTGTTCCTCGCCCAGAAGCTGTGGTCTGTGAGTTCAGAGCTACTAGGTAAAGCACCTGATGGCTGGCAGAGCCTCTCTCAGGCAAGCACTAGTTTCTGTGCAGAATCTGTCGATTATCCCTAGCATCTACCAAGGATTAGATCACCTAAGATCTCAACTGTTGGCCACTTACCACCCTGGCTGGCCTGACACTGCCAGCAAAAATAAAATCCAGGAGCCCTTCAGCAAAGTCTGGTCCGTTGTACACAGGTGCAGTCTGGTTTCAGAGGCAATTTAGTCTATTTTAAATGGGTTTGGCAGATGAGAGAACAATTTACTTAATGTGAAACAAATTTTGAGAATACCAGTTTGTGGTTTAGGGAACTCTAGGATGCAGAAAGAACTAGGAAAGTGAAATAGAAATTAAGAGGAATCCAGAGTCAAATGAAAAGTGGTTAACATTCTTTAAAAAAGGCCCAGGTAAATGTGAAGGGAGCTAGTAATTTGAATATTAGAAAAATTCAGCGACAGCCTCAGAACCTAAGGTACTCAAGAATGTGTCCATATCTACTCAGATTGTTCTCCTAACTTTTTCTTAAAACATCTATTCCTTCATCCTGGCATTCTCATTTCCAGCCTTTACTTCTGGCTCCCCAGACATTGGCCCTGTATTTCCTCCCTGTGGGAACTGACCCTTCCAAGGGCAAAGGTTCAGTGTTTGGTCACCTCCCACTGGCCTCTCTCAAGAGGATCGTCTCAGCTTCACCCTCTGACTTTCTGCTAGTGCCAAATGTGGCAGTGCTTGATGCTGGTTACTACTGTGATCCACTTCCAAAGCCTTAGCAGGTTCCAGGAAGTACAGGATTTATATGGCTCACAGGCTAACTGGTCCCTGTGATCCCCTTTAATCAACTACTTGGTCCCTCCTCAAGGCGCTTGTTCCCCATCTGCTGCACTCAGTCCCCTGACCTGCCCACAATTCTAGACGTATCACCTCAGGCTAAGCAGCAACCCCACGTTCCAGACTCCACAACTTGTTTCACCTGGCGTTAGGAACAGATGCCTCACTCTTAAGGTAACCCCTCTCATCCAACGGAGGCAATTCCATCCCAAGGCTTAAAATCAAACTGCTATATCCACCCCCATCCCCTCCAGAGCCTCACCAGTTTATTCCCTTCTGCTTCAAAATTGCATTCATCTTCCCAACATGAGGATAGGGCAGTTTGACCTTGCTTGGTCCTTTACGTGTCCCAGTATTTCACAAGATGTGATCCCTAGACCATCTTGCCTCTCATGGGCTGAAAACCTGTAAGAAATGAGTGGAATCCTGGAACAGATAAAGAAACAGTAGTAGTAAATCTGGTGAGATCCAAATGAAGTCTGGAGTTAATAGTAATATGATAATCTTGACTTCAGTTTAACAAAAGTGCTATGATAATATGTTAATATTAGGGCAAGATGTATATATTTTTGCAACTTCTGTGTAAACCTAAAATAATTCTAAAAGTTTAAACAAGCAAACAAAACAAAAAGAACAACTTCCTGGACCCTAGACCAGAGGAATCTTAGTTCCTGGAGCGAAGCCAGGAAATCTACATTTCTAATAGGAACCCCCAATGATTCTTACACAGACACAAACTTGAAAACTAGTCTTTCAATTCTCTCCCATCCCATGCCTGAATGGCTGCTTCCTCCTCATTTTATTGATACTTACCTTAACCTGGTTTAATCCTTCAGATCCTCTCAACTAAAATATAAATACTATCATTATCGCCCTTTCACAGATGAGAAAGTACTAAGATGAGAGTACTAAAAGGTTAAACAATCTGTCTAGGATCAAGCAGCCCATGATTGACGGAGCTGGAATTTGAGTCCCTCGTCAGTCTAGCTCCCAGATCTATGCATAGAACAATTAGACTGCCTCTCCTTCTGTTGGATGTGACCAATTAAAGGCTGTGCAACTAAACCACTAAAAATGCATTATGACCTATTTCTCTAGCCACCCAAGTCTAACAGGCCCCTTTTCTACTGGTGGGGAATAAGCAATGTCTTAGAAAGCATCAGGAAGATGTGTCAACTATGGAGACCTGTATGGGGAAGGCACAGTGGCTCTTCTACCAGGATCCAGCTCAACTGCTGTATTTTCTATTCTCTCAAATGCCCTAATGTGTACCAATCTAACAATGCTCATCTTACTTTGACACTACATTCTCTCAGGTTTGCTAAGCATCTGTCCATATTGTCAGGGAAGTGGCAACTTTAAATCAACTTACAATAGGTCCTCTGTACCCACAGGTTCTGATCAGTGGATTCAATCACCATCGGTTGGAAATACTTGGGGAAAAAATTTAAGAAAGTTCCAAAAAACAAAACTTTAATTTGCTGCATACCACCAACCATTTGCATTATACTTAAAACAACTCCTTACTGAGGATTTGTATTAGACATTAGAAGTAATCTAGACATGATTTAAAGTATATGGGAGGATGCAGGGGGAAGACGGAAGGACTGTGTGTAGGTTATATGGAAATATTGCACCATTTTACATAAAGGACTTGAGCATCTGTGGATTTTGGTATTTGCAGGAGGGAAAGTTCCTGGAACCAGTTCTCCACAAATATAGAGGGAGAATATATATCTCCTTATCTGGGCTCCTTGACTGGTGTTTAGACCTTAATGAAAGTGAAGGTGTTAGTTGCTCAGTCATGTCCAACTCTTTGTGACCCCATGGACTATAGCCCGCCAGGCTCCTCTGTCCATGGAATTCTCCAGGCAAGAATACTGGAGTAGGTTGCCATTTCCTTCTCCAGGGGATCTTCCAGACCCAGGGATTGAACCCAGGTCTCCAGCATTGCAGGCACATAATTTACCGTCTCAGCCACCTGGGAGGCCTTCATACCAAGTTGTAAATTGAATGATCAAGTTTGGGGAGTTCATGACTGCCAAGCAGACACACAGAACAGCACCGCTTCCATCCAAATTGCTTCAGCAGTCTAGACAGAGCTGATGAAACAACACAATGTCAGGCAGTGCCTCTGCTCTTGTGTATTTCCCTTCTTCCAGTGAATCATAAAACAATCACAGGATTGGCAGGAGAAACCTAAGAAGTATATTCAAGTAAAACATGTTTTCATTAGTTCTGCTTCTGTGATTGGAGTTTGCTTAATTTCATTATCAATAAAAAGGTTGCCACTCATATCTGAAAAATCTGATAATTAAGTTAGAATCCACATAGCGCCTTCAGCCAGCGCATGCTCATTCATGTCCAACTCTGTGAGATGCTGTGAACTGTAGCCCACCAGGCTCCTCTGTCCTTGGAATTTTCCAGTATTCAGGCAAGAATACTGGAGTGGTTTGCCATTTCCTACTCCAGGGAATCACTTAGAAAGCAGTGTGTCTCTTTGTAAAAAGCATGAGGAGAAAAATACTTGTGTAGCATCTTTTTACTTACTTTACCATTGCTTTAATGCACTTTAAAATTTATCTATATTGGGAACAAAGAAACAAAAACAGACATTTCTTTGTTTTTCATAAATAGCTACTCTCCATATTTGATAAAAATCTCAAACCATTATTTTAGCTTCCCACAAATATAATACATACAGATTTTTTATCTGAAATAGTGTCAGCAAATTAAGTACCTTGAAACTAACATAACCACATGCAACTGCTGTTCTACTGACTTCCAGGAACAAAACAAAAAACTTTTTATCAAGATGCTCTGGATTTCCTTTTGTTAGTGTTAAGAGATTCAATATTATAATCATCTGCCAGTAATAATTTATAGATTTGAGTTGATTGTCTACAAATAAAATACCACTGGCATTGCTTTATGAGTTCTGGATTTGACATGACATCGACAATACCTCATGGGACAGGCAATACACATATGTGGAAATCAGAAAAAGTAGTGAATGCCCTGGGCTCAAACTACTGACTCGGTATGTGCCTCATTTGGCTCAGTAATAAATTCACCTGCACCAAACCCGTATCAAAAGTCACTAAATCTCCCATATATAAAAATTATTTATATACACCCACAACACATACATACTATGCATACAGTTTTTAACAACATGAAGTAATATTGTCTTCAAATGATGTACCACAGACATTATCCTGGCTGAAATAAATCCTGTAATTGTCATCAAGCTGCTAGAAGCTTTTGAGAGTTCTGAGTCGGGTTACTTAGTTACTTTCATCCTGCCTACCCTTCACCCTGCTTTCATGTCCTGGTAGCTTTTTCTTTCAGAACCAGCCTCCTCAACCCAGGCAGATTTCTTTCCCAGGATCACTTGATTGGACTTTGGAGGCAAGAAAGGGCACGCTGAGGGAGCAGGCAATTCTCAGCCACTGTACCTCACACCTGCCTAGATTTGTGATGTTCTCTGTCCTGTTGGCCCCATTCAGTGTTAGAAAGCAGTGATTCAAAGCTTTGTCCCTCCTACCTGCCTTGGTCTTTCTGTAGAGCACAAAAGTGAAAGAAGCCTCTTTAGCAGGGGTGGCAGTTCATTAAAATATACAACTACGTCTCCTAGCTCTGGGGTTCCCATTCTGTAGTTGAGACTGCAGGTCACGGATGCCGTTACTAAGGTTCAGTGTGGGATCCGTGAGGTTTTCTCCTGGCAGCCGGTGTCAGGATTAGTGCAGCCCTAGCCCAGGAGGAAAGGGCCTAATGAAAACCAACTTGGAAACAGGGCTGCTGGCACATTATTTAAGCCTGTACATGCGCACAGTGACACACAACACACACATGGGCCCGTCGTTGGAAGCGACGGCAAGAAAGTATGACAAAGGTTTGCAAGGATAAACCAATAAGGCACCAAGAGAACTTTCTTCCAGTCAATTTAGACAGCTTCAGAATGTGAGGTTAATAATACATAGTAAAAAGACTTCCTAAGGCTCTTGTCAGCTGATTCACTGATAGGTCGCATATTAGTTCCTTCTAAATCTTCACCCTCCTATCTATGCTGAGAGACATTGCTTAAAATTGAACCACGAGAGGGACAGCCCAAAAGCTGTGTATGAGACTAAACTGGGCCTTAAATCCTCACTAAAATCAGAGCTAGCTGTAAAGAAGTTGCTAAACTACCTCCCAACCTTTCATTTTATAATTGCTTTCATGAGTATGGATGGTCTGCCTAATGAAAATAAAAATCAGGAGAGAATTGAGTATGAGATGGAAACAGGGGGTGAGCATAAATAGATGGGTTTCTCTGCCTGGGTAGGGGGAGGGGTGGCTGATGCAAGACTTCAGGAAGCAGTGGGCTTAATCTCTGAGGGAAGGGAGAGCAGGGGTGAGAGAGAGAGAGACTGAAAACAGGCAACGCTAACAACTGGGATGAACCAAAAAACCTCCAGTGCATTACCTCTATTACTGCTCTTTGCCTTAGTATCCTTTCTCTTAACTGTCTTAAATTGTTTCTAAAGTAAATTGGTTGTTCTTTTTAGGTTTGGTATGTTGCCGAAATAAAAAAATAATTGTTTTAAAAGTAAGAATTAAATCACTTCAACCACATCCTCTCACAACTTTTAGATAAATTCTGCATCATCTTTACACTCTTCCACAAAAAAAAAAAAAACAAAAACAAGGAAAAGGAACAACCCAAATTAGACACAATGACTGAAGGCAGCAGAATAATCTATGTACTTTCTGGGAAGAGGTCAAGGTGATCAGAAAAGGTCCTCATTTGAAAAACAGGAGAGGAACTGGCCCTCAGGCAGGGGATCTATTTCAAGGTTCTAAGCAGCTGCAGAAAAAGCAGACGAATTAGATGTGCAGAAAGTTCTGTAGCTCGGTGTACCAGGTTTTGTCAAATATACTGAAATTTAATTTTGATTTAGATGAGTGTTTAAGAGCAGTGCATTTTTATAAACATGAACAGCCTTTGAAAGTTCATGAAAACTATTAACATCACGCTTCTTTCCATCAGCATAGTGCTTAAATCCATTGTGGAAAATACACACTTGTTTACTTAATATCCATAAAGTAAAAGCTGCCCTGGGCTTAAATCTTACTTTTCCAACTTTGGTATAAATGAAGTGCAAATCATTATACTTGTCATTTTTCTAGAGAGGCCTTCCCAAATTTTAATTGCATTTGCCATTTTAGCTTCTTAAATCTAGTCCCCAGTATTTTACCGGAAAATGCACTGTCACTCCCTTCCCCAACTATAGCCTCACACTCTTCTTGAATGAATGGTTAAACAGATTAGAAAAGCAAACAGCATTTTTAATAGTAAAGTGTATGTGTGTAGTGTGTGTACGTGTGTATTCAACAATACGCAGGCTTTCATATAAGAATGAGGGAATGGTTCAACAGATTAGAAAAGCAAACAGAATTCTCTAACAGTAAAGTGTGTGAGGGTGTGCTCACCAATATACAAGCTTTCTCAGAAGAGGAGGAAAAGAAAAATATATTGAGGTGGGGTGGGGAAAACGGCTTTCCTTTTGCTACACTGATTCACGTTTCAAAAGCTTAAGCAAGTGTGTTATGGGTCTCATTTGTTGTCAGAGGCTGCAGAGAGCAGTGTCTCGCTGCTTTTGAAATATCTGGCTGTAATCTAGTCCAATGTCCAGGGACAGTCATTTTCCCTCATTGCTGCCAATGTTTGTTCACAGGTAGCCAGCCTCCCTTTCAAGCACCTCATTCAAGGATGGGTGTGGTTTCTAATCACAGCTCTCCAGGAGAGGAGGAATAAGAAAAGCAAAAGGACTGTTTAACATGATAAAGGAGGTGGGATGGGGGAGGAGCAGATAAGAGAAGTGTTGGAAATTTACTTAATTACAGGAGGTATATCCAGTTTAGTCCTTAAATGTAAAAAGGAGACCCCTTCAGCTCTATCACTAAGTACTTTCAGAAGAAGGAAGTGGGCTCATTTTTACCAAAATATAACACAAGTTTTTTGTTTGTTTTTTTTTTAAGTAAGATCACTAGAGTCTATTAAGAACCACCCACTCCTCCAGCACAAAGCTGCCATCTTAACAGTCTGGAATTGAAGTTCAACCAATCGCCATCCCTTAGGTTAGCACTATTCCAAACATTTATTCTGGACACTTACAATGCTACCTCTAAGTCATTCAAGCAAAGCTGGCACTGTTAAGAATGAGAATGATTACAAGGACTACAGAAAAGAAACTCAAGCTTGCTAAACAAAGCTAGGACGCACACAGAAACTCTCAACATTTCCTAACCTTGTCACTTTCCGGAGGTGTAAACCCATTATGCTCCCCCTCCTCAGTATGACTTAGGGTGTCCCCAAAGTTAGGGAATGGGCCAAGCAGCTCATCTTAAAGCATCTGGGACACTTTAAGCAGTGGAAGGAGAAGTAAGCTGGAGAAGCCCACGGGAAACTTCCCGCTCACAGCAACCTAAACTTTCACTGTTCACATTATTTTTAAAGACACAAGTATAGGAAATACATTTTCCCAATTGAGACCACACAGTTCACAGAACCCTGAACCAAGTGGACCTTCATTATAATGCCAACCTCAGGATTGTAAACCGCCCCCCCCCAAAGCAAAGGTAAATTTTGTTGCCAAAATGCAACAAAGTTAAAAATTAAGAAAACGACATATAAATTAAAAACATGGTTCCCCTCAAAAAGGCAGGAAGATAGAGCAGACGTCAGCTGAGCCCCTCTGAGAAGTCCTGGGACAGGTGCCCCCCTGGAAACAGCCCCTTCCCCTCCTCTCCAAGTTGCCCCAGGAGCGGGCGTCAGTACCATTAAGGTAAAACGGAAGTGACCTTGGCAAAGCTACCAACGGAAAACAACCTAGCTCCCTCAACTCCCGCCCGGCTCCTGGTCCCTTGTCCACCTCCTCCTACACGTGCGACAGGGACACCTGCTTGTGGTAGGCGGCGGCGGCGGCGGCTGGGCCGGGGGCCCGGTCCTGCCCGTGAGCGCAGCGCTTGCCTCGGCGTGGTCCCCCGTGGCCGTGGCGCCGCACGTGTCGTGGCGGTCACCGGCGTGATCGGTGGCTCGGGCGCTGCTGTCATCATGGGTGTCGTGAGTGGAGGGGGCTGAGCTGGGGGTGACGGTCCTCGCCTCCGGGCAGGGTGAGGGAGTGGCAGGCTCTCTGGTCTTTTCCTTGACTCCTGGTTCTCCTGCTGCTGAATGGTCTCCCAAAGCCAGTCGGGAATAAGCATGGACACTTCAGGGCTGCGGGGGGCATGTGTTCTTGGCTGCTGAGGTCGGAGGAAACGGCCGGCCTCACAATGATGGTGCGGGCCCCCACCTTGGGTTCCTTGGTGTCACTGCCACTGCTAGTAAGCCAGCCCTGGATCTGGCCCCTCCACCAGCCCAGCATCATCCCCACTGTCACCCCAGGGTGCTCTTCACAGATTCTATATCTGTATCATCTCCATCTATTCTACATCTACATCTATATGAACTACATCTATTCTATGTCTCTATTATTTCCATCTATTCTATATCTATATCAACTACACTTATTCTACTGTTAGCACACATTCCTGTGCATGCACACTGGGGTCAAACAAACTGAAGCATCAGAGTTTGAAGCAGAGAAAGGTTTATTGCAGGGCTATGCAAGGAGACAGGTGGCTCACACCCTAAAAGCCCAAACTCCCTTAAGAGTTTAGCAAAGCACTTTTAAAAGCCAGGTGAGGGGGGAGGGGTGAGCTGGTATACAATTCTCTGATTTGGGGAGGGAACAGGGTGGTGTCACATTATCAGTTCTTAGGCTCCAGGAGGCCTGAGGCTGTGTGCTTTTAGTTGTCAAGTAATTAGTGTCTTCTATTCTGTGGAGCCATGAAATTAAAAGATGTTTACTCCTTAGAAGGAAAGTTATGACCCACCTAGATAGCATATTAAAAAGCAGAGACATTACTTTGCCAACAAAGGTCTGTCTAGTCAAGGCTATGATTTTACCAGTGGTCATGTATGGATGTGAGAATTGGACTGTGAAGAAAGCTGAGGGCTGAAAAATTGCTTTTGAACTGTGGTGCTGGAGAAGACTCTTGAGAGTCCCTTGGACTGTAAGGAGATTGAACCAGTCCATCCTAAAGGAAATCAGTCCTGGGTGTTCATTGGAAGGACTGATGCTGAAGCTGAAACTCCAATACTTTGGCCACCTCATGCGAAGAGTTGACTCATTGGAAAAGACCCTGATCCTGGGAGGGATTGGGGGCAGGAAGAGAAGGGGACGACAGAAGATGAGATGGCTGGATGGCATCACCGACTCAACAGGCATGAGTTTGAATAAACTCCAGGAGTCGATGATAGACAGGGAGGCCTGGCGTGCTGCGATTCATGGAGTCACAAAGAGTCAGACACGGCTGAGCGACTGAACTGAACTGCACTGAATCTGTGGAGGGATTTTCACATCTGCAAAACAACTCGGGAAATGTGCATCAAATCTAGGTACTTTAGAGAGAAGCATACGGCATCGAGGAAGGCTTGTCTGAAAAAGCCCCCTAGAATCCTACTCAGTTGCACTATATCTATACCATCTATTAATAAGTCTATTCTACATCTATATCATCTATGTCATGGTCTGTGTGCGGGTTGGAAAAGGATTTCCAGACATGAGACAGAATGAGAGGGAAATAAAGTTTATTAGAGTGGAAGAGGCTGTTAGAACAGCTGGCCAGCCCAAGAGAGAAGGGATGTTGAAAAGGGGTCCTTAGCTCACTTTTATACCCAGGGTACAATGAGTGTGATAGGGGACTTGCGGGTCACTTGCTGATTGGACTAGGCACATATATGGTGTGGGAGGAAGAGTAAGGCAAATACCTTCTCACTATTGGGTAGGAGGGAGACAGGTTATACTTCTCAGGAGAACCTGAAATCCATTAATAGTTACAATGTGGGGGAAGGAAGGACAATAAGGGTCTGGTTTTCTGTTCCTGAATTCCAGGACCCTCCTTGGTTTCATCTGCTCATTCGTCCTTGGGTCACCACATTCCTCCCTCTCTTTACTTTTAGGACCAAAGTTTTGGCCCCTGTTGATACTCTGCTCACGTCTAACTATCTACCTATTTTCCTTTTCAAGCATTTGGGAACCCAGTCTCAAAGGAAAAGGGGCGATGACCACTCTGGTTTCTTCAGGCTGTAGGGGCATACTGGGGCTCTGGGTTTCAGTTCCCTTTGCCTGCTCTCTGTCAGGGTGCATTTATGGAGGGAGATGAGAGTCCATGGAATAATAAAGTGGCTTGTTTCAGCATTGTCTAGGTGTTGGTCGGGAATATTCTTGTCAAACTATCACTCGGAGATTTTTTGTTTTCTAGAAGAAATCAGCTTAATGAGAAATTTAAAGATATATGGCCTAAAGACTAATAGAAGTAGAAAAGATTCTGAGGAGCTAGCCAGGAGAACCAGGACTAGACTTAGGTTTGTGACATTAGTGTTTTTCCAGGTAAGAGAAGATGCAAGAATTTGGGCTCATAAAAATCTTTACCTGAAAGCATCTGACCCTCTGAAGGCCAGTTCTTTTGGGTTTTTCCCAGAGCACAGAGTGCCTTATTTCTGATCTCCACCCTGAATTTCTTTCAAGGGGTGTTGAAGGTCAACAGCTTGCAATGGTCATGATGTAATCTTTGTAGAGATAGCTGGCAAGCACCAATTTCCAGTCAGCAGGATCCCTTCATAGTCACATATTTGACCATGTTTGGGGGGCATTTCATGGCCATTGTGTCCCACGGTGCTGGGAAGGCTCATTCCCAGGTCTTGGGAAGATCCCATTGAGAGGCCACTTGGTGTGCTGTTATTGGACCAGACCTTGAGAGTAACAAAAGTCTCTGGACCATACCTGTCTTACTAGCCTCTTGGTCCAGGAGAGTATTCCCTCTTGTTGCTTCTTCCCAATTCTAGAGTTACATTATTACAATCATTGATCTCATATGAAACTGCATATCAGCATTTTATCACAGGCTCAGACACACATTTAGTAACATAAGAAACAGTTCTGAAACAAGTGACACAGAAAATAATATAGCTAGCAGGTATTAGTAAGGTCATAAGCAAGAATTTTGGAGAAGGAAATGGCAACCCACTCCAGTATTCTTGCCTGGAAAATCCCATGGACGGAGAAGCCTGGTAGGCTACAGTCCATGGGGTCATAGAGTCGGACACGACTGAGCGACTTCACTTTAAGCAAGAATTTAAGTCAAGAACTTTCATTAGGTATAGCCCAGTATACCCCAGGTCATCTGACTTAGTTAAATGACTATAGCCATGTGTTAATCTCCTGGTGTACATCATGGAGCCTCTGACCTGTATCCAAAGATTAGTCGTTGAGATAAGCTTTAGAAACAAACTTAGAATGTCCTTTCTAATAACTTAATTAATTAAACCTTTTAGCAATATAACATAACAACAAGGAACTATCTCAGAAATGAATCGTACTAAACCAGGCCTTAATTAGCAAAACTAGAACTTAATATTAAGTGAAATATAATTTTTTGTCATTGTGAGGACATTAACCCTGTAGCCAGGGAAGGCTTTAACTCATCAAATGAAAATGAGGTTTGTCAGGGAGCAAGGAAAGCCAAGCGGCCACCTTGGATTTCCCACAGCCCTGACTCTTTGATTTACAGCTATTGTTCACCTATTTTTAATTCCCCGATTTAGGAGTAGACTGTTGCCATGTTTTAAGGACATCAGGATAGCAAAGGTCTAACAGTGAGGACTTATTTTTTGTAGAAGCAGAATGAGCTTTGCCTATATGTACCATAATCTTAAATAATACTTATTTACTTTATCAAAGTAACAAAAGATTTTAAAAACAAATATAAATCACTTAAAGGCAAAGAAATTCATAATCCATTAACAAAAGTTGCATTCTAAGAAAACTTTGTTCTCTTAACAAAGAGAGTAGAATAAATTCCAGTCTGTTACCAGTTTACCAGAAAAGAAACAAACAAAATTTGTTTATTGGTTAATCTTAGATAAGTCTTTTCCATAAATCTTGAAGTAGCAGTATTCTTGCAGTCATCAGAGTGAAACCATAGAAGGCATGTTTAAAATCTGATTAAATTGCAATTAACAAAATAGCCTGGTCATTGCTGTGAGATGTAACACTTCAATATGATAACTAGCATTATAGTTAACCACATTTTCTCAGGGTATATCAGATCTATATGAATTCCACATAACTTTAGGATATCTATATTAATAACATCAACCATTCAGTATAACCTGAGAAGATTTATCACCCCTTCAATAGTACTTCCCATGTACTTTAACATGTCCAATGAACCCAGGTAGTTTAATAGCTCCTTGGGATGTCTCAGGGGCCCTCTGAAGCATCCCAAAGTTAGCTAGAAGTTAAGTTATTTAAGAAGTTTTGTCGATAAATATCGAAAGGGCTTATAACAGTCAGATAGAATCATATAGATCACTGTGAAACAATATATTCATTTAACCAAAGTATTAAGGAAGATTTCAAAGGTAAACATAGAACATATCACTTCAGAGGTAAAGAAACTTAAAATCTATTATCAAAGGCAGTTCAACATCTCAAGAAAACTTGTATTTATGCAAAAAACTCTTCCCTTGGGGTCCACTTTCCATAAAAGCTTCTTATCACTATCTGTACCCATTACTTTCCTCACCCATCCTGAAACAGCCACCTATAAGTCAGACCTACTTATGTTTCCATTTATAAAATGTAATTTCATTCCTCATACCTTCTTTACTGAAAACACACATCCTACCTTCCTCAAGCAACCAAGAAGTGACTTTTATATTAGCATTCTATAGATTGGTGAACATAGACAATTTCTAAAAAAAAAATTCTATAGGACATCTCAGGATGCCATCAAACATTATTCATTAATAGTCCAAAATCTCTAGTTTCTCTGTAAGAGGAAGTTAGTATTCAGTAATGAATGTTTCAGAATCTTATTTTATTTGGAAATGACCTATCTATTCAATAAACTTCTGTTACTTAGTTTAGCACAACCCTAGAAATTCAGGTTACCAAAATCTAGAGAGACTGTTTTAGACAGACATTTCTAAAGTATGGTTATTCTTAACAGAGTTTATCTAAAAGCTCATATCTCATTTACATATTTTTTGGAAGTTTCTTCTCTTGAGGTTCTTTCCTTGTGGATAAACTTGTAATAGATAATAACAATATAATAACACATAACTTATAATAAACCTAGGGACAGTGAAAATAGTATGCTTAATGTTAATAACTCTTGGACATGCCTATATTAGATTAACAAGCAAACATTAATACTAGATATCTAATACTGAATATTTCCCAGTTCATGTGAATCTTAAATTCATTTAGGTTAATTTATCTTGTATTTAGAATTATCTCATTTGTAAGTGCTTACTTTTCTTTAGGCCAATTTAGAACTCATTTACAACTTCAGCAATATTATCAAAAAAACAAAACACAAAAGACACACACTGAGACATGCATAAATCCAGACAGACAGACAGAGATCTCAGTTTTCTGCGAGATCTCATAATTTTCTGCTTGAGCTTTAAAATATCACTTTGACACCACCTCCCCGGCCCCCACCCTCTTTTTTGGCTTGCAGTTCTAATTTGGCCAAGGTTGAGGTCTCAAAGTTGGTTGTGTGTTTCAAGGACATGGAAGGGGTTAACTTCAAGCTTTTCCCTAGGCAGGCCTTTTGACAAGCTAGTTTTTTTTAAATTGCATATGCAAAAAGAATTGGTCTTGCAATTTCCAAGAAAAAAAAAAATTTCATTTTAACCAGATTTCTCCAGAGTCTAAAGAATATCATGGCCATCCTGTGTCAAAAAGTCATCTTTCCTTTCTGTAGTCATAGTTCTATAGCTAAAATATAGACCAAATAGTGCTCAAACTGACTCTGATATCAGGCGATATCAGCTGATAAAAATCTCTGGTGGGAAGGGAGGTCTTTGTCACATCAGAAGAATCTGAAGGGTTAAGGGAGTTTGCAGGAGTGGGGGAAGCTTGGTCTTTCTCTACCCTGAGAAACAGGAGTAGTTAGAAGGGAATTCTTTAGGATGTTCAGGAGTGGGGAAAGCTTGGTTCCCTCCACACCCGTGAGATGAGTGTAGTTAGAACATTCTTTAGAATGTTAGGAGAGGTTTTAATCCTTCAGGCTTTTGAATATAGGAGAAAGACTTGGACCAAAGGGAACCTCAGAATCCTTTCCTAGAAATCATGCGGATATGAAAGGTCGAGTAGGGGTCGCCTAGGAAATCTGGTGGAGAGAGTCAGAGGGGGACGGGAGATAAGGAGGCAACAGACAGACACGTGAGGCATGAGTCCTGAAATCCGAATTCTGACTGAGGGCCATGAAGGACTGAATGTGAGGAGATTCTGGGTCGTTTCCCTGCTCTTGGCAAGAGCTAGTGTGCCATTCAGAGGCCATTTTGGGGGCGTCCCCCAGTTTGTATTGAGGCCAGACCTTTCACAAGGTCAGAACTTTCCCGTCTCTGAGAATGTAGCCAGGGGGTGAGTCTGAGAGGGCTCCCAGGACACCCAGAACCCACTCTTAGCCTACCTGCCATAGAACGTGGGTCCTGAGAGTCACCGGCTGACAGAAAGGCGTCCCTTTGTCCCACGGATCTCTCCATGCCACTAACGGCATAAAAATGGCTGCCCTTCCCCACAGCCGTGTCCGACAGTGAGAGGCGACCCCCGAGAGCCGTGCAGCTAGGGCACCGTGTGACCCGGGCAGAGAAAGACAGCTTCCTGGGAGCAACAGGGTGACGCATGGTTGGGAGATTCCCTGAAGTGCAGAGGGCACTCTTGGCATGGCCCAGAGCCAACACCGAGGCTCCTGTAACCGAATCCGGACTGAAAGGGAAAGAAGGGAGAGCGACAGGGAAGAAGGCTGAGGAATCTGCCTTCCGAGCCTCCTGGGGAGGTGGTGGCCAGGGGACAGTGGGCTCTGCTTTGCTTTAGCCACCGTGAGCCTGACACGGTGCACGGAAGTTGTGGGTGCAGGCCCTTGTGGCCTGATCTGTTCCGTGTCCCCCTTATCCTCACATGGGAGTCTTCATGTGGCTTTTAAGTGCCTAACCTGTGCTCACACGATATTGGTTGGCCTAGTCCTCAATTGGAAAGAAGACAAAGGAAAGACCCTCACCCGTTCTGGTGGCAGCTACTGGGGCGCAGCGGGCAGTGGGCCCTTTGGAACACACCAGAGGATAACCCTGGCCAGAGTGCCTCAGTTGCTCCACAGCACTTGTGTGTTCACAGAGGGTCCCTTTGAGAAAGGAGAATTGAGGCAGTGGGGAAGAGACCCCAAGTCCCCATACAGGCCCCTAAAAAGGTCGTGGTCTGGGCACGAGTAGGAAAAGAATTTCCAGACATGAGACAGAATGAGAGGGAAATACAGTTTATTAGAGTGGGAGGTGCTGTTAGAACAGCTGGCCAGCTCAAGAGAGAAGGGATGTTGAACAGGGGTCCTTAGTCCACTTTTATACCCAGGGTACAAGGAGTGGGATAGGGGTCTTGCGGGTCATTTGCTGATTGGATAAGGCACATATAGTGGGTGGGGGGAAGAGTAAGGCAAATACCTTCTCCCTGTGGGGTAGGAGGGGAGACAGGTTACACTGCCCAGGAGGACCTGAAATCCATTAATAGTTACGACATGGGGGAGGGAAGGACAATAAGGGTCTGGCTTTTCTGTTCCTGCATTCCAAGCCCCTCCTTGGTTTCATCTGCTATTTCAATCTTGAGTCACCACAGTTCCCACTCTGGCTACCAATTGCATTGAGATTGTTTTCCTCTAGGGAGAAGGACTATTACTTATTGACCACTTGCTATTAGACTAGCTTGTTCTATCTTGTGTATTGCCTCAACCTTCACATCTTTTGGAGGTGGACATAATGGTCCTTTATAGATGGGGAAATTGAGGCTCAGAGAAATGAAGAAATTGAGAGAACTCAACCGTAGAAATGAGAGTGTGACAGATTGTATCAGATAATTAAGGATATGATTTTGTTCAGGCTATTGCAACAAGGACAACATTCATTAATGAAGAGCATCTCATAAAAAGGAAGACAACCTGGGTTTTGTAGAGCAGATAAATAAGGAAGTAATCTACAAGTCTTATGGAAGTCAGGAGAAAGGATGGGAATGGATCTTGGAGTATACAAAGAAAGGATTGGGGGAAGGTTTCTTTTTTGTTTGGTTGGTTGGTTTTGGATTTTTGACTTTTGGCATTCATTTTTACTTTACTTTTTGAAGTATAGTTGGTTTACAGTGCTGTGTTATTTTCTGGTGTACAGCAAAGTTATACACACACACACATATGCACAACTAATTTTCTTTTCAAATTCTTTTCCATTATAGGCTATCACAAGGTGTTGAATATAGTTCCCTATGCTACACAGTAGGACCTTGTTTATTTTATATACAGTAGTGTAGGGATTTCTTAACTGTTGCAACTTTCTGAGAGCACAAGTTTCAGAAAATAATTCAACATTGTCAGAACCCCTTTTTCCCAGACAAGCATCATTCATTGCTGAACAACTCAGAGGTAATTATAAGCCTCTTGAGAGGGCAAAGTAGAATCTAAGAAATAGTCTCCCAGGTGTTGCAGGAAGGTAGTTGTTAGAGAAAACACTGACTGAAACTGCCTATCCTGGCCAGCCACCACAGTAACAATTTGTGTGAGTTATTTGATGACAAGTGATCCTGGTAAGGAACATGAAACTAACAAGCCACCAACAATGATTAATAGAAGAACTTGGGAAAGTCAAAAGGAGGTACCAATTCATTTCCAAGTGTTAGACAAGAATCCACTCGCAGGGTCCCTCTTCCTGCAATGCAAGGATTCTTGTTAATGCTCTTCCTGTAAAACCAGGTGAACCATCTGTTGAGAAGTGGTAGCGAAGATCAGTCGTTTTAGGGTTCTGGAGATCAGGTGTCTTGAAAGAGGGATACCTAAAGTTAGAAAGGTAAATATTAGCACTGAATGTTATATTAAGGTAAAGAGCCAGAAGCTGAATTCTAAGGGCAGCTAGTCCAATGGACTCCAAGAGGTTGGAGAAGGTTGTTCGGCAGTACTCTATTTCTTAAAGTTCTCCAGTTGGGACGTTGTTGTTCTTGGTGATGTTGTCCACTGTCTTGGTTACATCTTGTAAAAGAGCATGTATGACCTGAACTTTTCACTGCACTCACTTAGTGATCCAAACACAGCTTGTACAGGGAGAATTCTGCTGCAGTGGTGAGCCCTTGGAAGTTTATGGCAAGTTCTTGGGCTTCAGCTTGCAGGGCCTGTTCAGATCTTGGGAAATAGGACCAGCTACAAGGCAATCTAGTATCCTAATAGGGATCTAGGCAGTCAGGTTTCAGTTCTAGAAGTTACCAGATTTAAAGTAAAGAAATAAAGTTGCAACAAAGTTAAATTTTTTTTAAATACTGAAAATATGACTAATACTATACTGATGTTATCTAATATAAGGCAATGAAGAACCAGGAATCTGATAAATAGAAACATACTGTAGAAAGCAAGGGCACCGACAGATCTCTAGGAACTTCCTCTATGACATACAATTTAAAATATTTGTATTAATAATATCACCCATACAAATTTACCTAGGGAAGGCTAAGCATCTCTTCTGATTTGACAACTCTTTGCTTTTCATCAATAGTAACATAGGAAATAAATTTTATTATTTCTAGCACCTCTCTTTTTACAAGGTGAAAGAACAAATTCTCTGTGAGTTTCTAGGGGCCCTCTGGGAAATCTCAAAGGCAGTTTTAGGTGTAAAGATATCATTTATAACTGTATTTTGGAAATACGAAACTCAAAAGTTGTTAGGAAATTTGAACATCTAAGATAGAATTGCATCATGAGTGCCTGAGACATTTTGCTTCTTGTTTCAAAGTGACAATGAAACATCCAAATATAAACACTGAAGGTAATGTGCTTTTTCCTAAGTGATAAGCTTTTATTTTCTTAAATCTTCAAAGATACATTAAAACCAACATTAAACCATAGAGGGTTACTCTGTTAAGACACAAAATCTTTGTGAACTAAAACATTATGCAGAAGGCAAAGAATAATATTTTAAAACTTCATGCTAAATGGACAGAAAATTTTGCCATTTTAACAGAGATAAAAACAATCTCAATTTTGCATCAGCATAATATTTGACACTAGGGCCTCTCTGGTGGCTTTGATGGTATAGAATCTGCCTTCAATGCAGGATACTGAGGTTTGATCCCTGATCCAGGAAGATCAGGATCCCTTCTCCTGATCCTGGAGAAGAAAATGGCAACCGCCTCCAGTATTCTGGAAATCCCAGGGACAGAGGAGCCTGGCAGTTTACAGTCCTTGGGGTTGCAAGAGTCAAACATGACTTAGTAACTAAACCACTACCACCAATATTTGACACTAAAAGCCCTTTCTGAAATCTTATAAGAAACCTATCAAACTTGAGATAGCACTGACCACAACAAATAAAATTTCCTTTTCACAAATTTTCTATTAGGTTTTACATCCATTTAGGTTCGGCCTTCCTCTTTTCTCTTTCTCATTCTGCAGCAACCAGTGATAGCTTAGAACCAAACCACTCTCTTGCTTCATTAACAAAAGCACATCCTACCTACCTTGCATATGGAGTTAGTCCTCTCTGGCATCTCCTTCACATATATTGATTATAACTTTTAACCACAGCAACTTCTATTCCACAGGGAAAATTAAGAGGCTGATAACTGAACAATCTGCCACACACCAGCATTTTGCAGCAGATTAGCAGAGCTCACAACTTCCTGTAATCGTACATGTCCCTTACAATACAGTGTCTCAAAGTGGCAAAAATTAAACATGCTCATTAACAACCCAAAGTAGAAAACCTCTCGGCAGCGTATAAAAATAAGAGGCAAGTGTATTCAAACTTTAAATTATGATTAGTAATTAATGTTTTAGTACTCTATCTTACTTGGAGGTGATGTATGTAAACTCAATTTAGTAGAAGTCTAAAGTTTTAAATCACCTAATATTCTGGGAAATCACCTTCAAGCTTACATATTACAAAAGATAATTACTGTTGAAATAAAGTTTTCAGAATAGTGATTCAATTTGGGAAAATATAAATGTATGTCTTTCATAACCTTAAGCATTAAGTAAAAGTAATGTTAATTATCTAATAAGTGAACATATGTATGTTTAGAAAACCCATAAAGTACAACAAAATATATGCTATTTTTATACTTACTGTCAATAACTCAGAAAAACAGCTGTTTTTATTAAACCAAAATTATACAAGTCTTCTTTGTGAAAGATTTACCTAAATTATGTTAACTTGAATTCTTAAATAATTTCTGAGTTCATTTACATAGGAATATCTCTTTTTCACATTGAAAATATTTGGGGTTTAATTTCCTTAATTTCTTGGAATTTTAGGAATATTCCATTTACATAAGCACTTATTTACCTCTAAGATAATCAGAATAGAGCTCCTATAAAGAGATTTATAATCTAATTTAGTAATACAATTCAGAAACAGGAAAACATTACACAGTCACACAAAGGAAAGGTGAAGGTCTTTCTGAATCATATATATATAAACACACAAACACACACAGAGAGAAATAGCTTTAAGTTTAAAATTTCAGCTATGGGTCAAGCATAAAAACAGAAATACAAGACTCGCTGGTCTGTATCAAGGAATTTTTCCCTTCCTCATGGTTACAAATTCTTAGTTAACTCAAATTCAAAACAAACAAAAGACAAACAGGAAAGACTAACAATTCTGATTCTGTGCTATCTTCCATCCAATTGAGAAAAGAACTTTTTCATGATGTAACATCTGTTACATTTACATTAGTCTATTTACAGAGAACACCAATTTGTCAGACAATAAAACCAAGAAAAGCCAGGACTGGAAGTCAAGTGAGTACGCAGAATCAGCACCAAATCCTTACTCAGCTACTAACAGACAAGAGCCCAGAATACCAGCCAGGAGTCAGGGGCACCATGGGGGTCCCAAGTTAGAAGTCAAGGAGGGAGCACAGCTGACTCTGAGAAGCTTCAGTATGTAGATAGAGTAAATGTGGATTCAAAGATGAGGTCCAATCTTATTTAAGTCACAGCACCGAAACTGTGAAAGACAAAATGCATTGGACAATTAAGGATATGATTTTACTTATACTATTGCAATAAGGAAAATGGTAATTAATGAGGAATGTCTCACAGAAAAATAAGGGGACCTGGGATTTATAGAGGCAGGTAAGCAAACAACTTATTAGGAGTCTCATGGGAGTCCTGGATAAGGATGGAGACAGATCTTATCTCAGAATATACAAGGACCTCCTTTGTTGTTAGCAAGTCCAGGAACACAAAAGCTTCCAGGAGTGCAGGGCTCATATAAAATGCAACACTGTCCAAAGATTTGTTCTTTCAAAGATGAACTCCTGGACTTCCCTGGTGGTCCAGTGGTTGAGAATCCACTTGTCAATGCAGGGGACACAGATGCCATTCCTGGTCAGAGAAGATTCCACATGCTGCGGGGCAACAAAGCCCCTGCACCACAACTACTCAATCCACATTCTAGAGCCCGCAAGTCACAACTGCTGCAGAGCCTGTGCTGGACGGCTAGAGAAGCCACTGCAGTGAGAAACACTCTCGCCACAACCAGAGGGTAGCCCCAACTCGCTACAGCTAGAGAAAGCCCGTGAGTAGCAACAAAGACCCCATAGCCAAAAAGTGAAGAAAAAAAAATGAAACAGTTTTCAGGCCTTTTACTACATTCCTTTATATTTCCTGGTTTTGGTTGCAGGCAGATAGAAGGTGCATAGTAAATGCTTGCTGAGCTAACTTTAACAGAATATGATGATGAGGGCTCTGCCTGCCAGAGAGGACTTGGAGAGAAAGGTGCTGTGCTGCCCAAGGAGGGGACTCAGGTCAGTCTGTGAATGTCAGCAAGGAGTAAATCCATGATGGATGTGGACACTTTTCAAAGGTTCATCTCTGCTACAGGGAAAGTTCAACAATTTTTTGGAGACTCATTTTTTTCTCCCTAAAATGGAAATGCAACATATTTCATAGATGTCTCTGAAACTTCAACCACATAATAACACTAAAATGCCTGCCATATGTTAGGCACTCAGTGTTTCTTCCCTTCTCCCCAGTCATCCCCATGCTGTTTACAGAGCACATTTTTTTTTTTTTTTATAATTAGGTTATAGCTCAATCTACAGTACTGGGATACTTTCTCACACCACACTGCAAACTCTCTCTAGGCAATGAATATAGGTATACACCTTTGAATCATCTTTGTACATCAAGCAGAGCAAGTGCCTTGTGAAAGCCATGTTTATTGCTCTTAGATAGGCATAGGCTGAGATGCTACCAAAGAGCCTGTAAAAGAAAGTGACTTAAATAAGACAAGCTTATTTCTTTGTCAGGAATTAATCTAAAGGGTAGCAATCCAGGCTGATGGAATGGTTCCATGTGACTTCAGACATCCCATTCCTGCTGTGTGTGGTTTTGTGTTAATATAGACTCCTAAAGGAGAGTCAGCAAACTGAAGTTCATGAGCAGACCACCTGTTTTTCAAAATGAATTTTATGTAAACACAGCCATGCCTACTTGACTGCATACTGTCACAGCTGCTTCCGTGACAACAGCTGCTTTTCTTACAACAGCAGAGATGAAGAGCATGTGTGGAGACCGTAAGGCCCACAAGCCCAAACTATCTGTCCCTCAACAAAAAGTCTGCCCATCTTGCCCTAAGGCACAGTTTTCATATACATGGCTGAAGCTGGGTAGTTGCAAGAGCGTGTTGCGTGAAAAGGGAGAAGATGGAAATTCAGAACACACAGTTTTTGTTTTCCTTGGAGATGATTCAGGCATAGCATGTAGGATTTCTGCTTTTATCTCATTGCTGTGAACTTTGCCAGATGGCCACACCTAGCTGCAAGAGAGGTTGGGAAAAGTAGCCAGATGCCCAGCTTAAACCCCAGAAGTTTAGTACTAAGAGAAAGGACTGCAAACCACATATCTAATAGGGGATCAGTATCTGGAACATACAAAAGACTCTCAAAACTTAAATAATGTTTAATTATTCTCAAATGAGCAATCTAATTAGAAAATGAGCAAAAGATATGAACAGACATTTCAGTGAAGAAGATATACAGATGGCAAACAAGCCCACAAAAATATTCCACATCATTAACCGTTAGAAAAATGCAAATTAAAACCTCAAGGAGATACTACATATCTATCAAAATGACTAAAACAAAAATAGTGATACCAAATGCTGGTGAGGATGTGGAGAAATTGGATCATTCATACACAGTTGGTAGGAATGTAAAAATGGTACAAGGCACTTGGGAGTTTCTTATAAAACTAAACATGCCACTACCATACATCCTAACAATTGCACTCTTGGACATTTATCCCAGAGGAGTGACACTGTTGATTAAAAAACTGTTATCAGATGTTCATAGCCAAAAACTGAAAACAATTACATATTCCTAAATGGCTGAATGGTTAGAAAACTGATGCACCCACACCTTGAATATTACTCGACAATAGAAAAATAATTTTTAACTAATTTTCATTTATGTATAGTTGTTTTACGATGTTGTGTTAGTCTCTACTGTATAGCAAAGTGAATCAGCTCCCCTTTCTTTTTTGCATTCCCTTCCCATTTGTTGTTCAGTCACTCAGTCGTGTCCAGCTCTTTGCGACTCCACGGACTGCAGCACGCCAGGCTTCCCTGTCCCATTTAGGTCACTACAGAGCACTGAGGAGAGTTCCCTGTCTATGTATCATTATTGATATTATGTAAAAAATAGATAATAATGAGAGCCTACTGTATAGCTCAGGTCCAGTTCAGTTCAGTTCAGTTGCTCAGTTGTGTCTGACTCTTTGCGACCCCGTGGACTGTAGCACACCAGGCCTCCCTGTCCATCACCAACTCCCGGAGTTTGCCCAAACCCATGTCCATCGAGTTGGTGATGCCATCCAACCATCTCATCCTCTGTCGTCCCCTTCTCCTCCTGCCTTCAATCTTTCCCAGCATCAGGGTCTTTTCAAATGAGTCAGCTCTTTGCATCAGGTGGCTTGCCCAATTTATCCCACTTTCTCCTTTTCCCCTTGGTGTTCATACATTTATTCTCTACAGCTGTGTCTCTATGTCTTTTAAAAACCAATTACTGATAACATGAAACAACTTGTATGAATCTCAAGGGAATTATGCTGGGAAAAAAAAGTCGATCCCAACATGGTGTATACTGTAGGATTCCATTACACATCTTTGAAGTGCCAAAATTATAGAAATGGAATAGATCATGGTTTCCAGGGATAAAGACACAAGTGGAGGGCCAGGGGTTGGGCAGGTGAGGAGGGGAGAAACAGAAGGAAGATAGATGTGTTTATAAAAAGGCAACACTAGGGACCACTGTGATAACAGAATCACTCTCCACCTTGACTGTGATGATGGCCACAAAGACCTACACGGGTGATAAAATAACAAGCCCACCAGCGAGGACAAGTGAAACTCCATCTGTGCAAAGGAAGAAGGAGGCGATTGCCAGGGGACGGTAAGCAGTCTCCATAACTGTTAGTGCTCTGGTGCAAAGACCAGAGACAGAGGGATACTCCTATCACTCTGACCTCGCTTCTGCCCATCTCTTCTTCTGAAATTTGCCACATGGCATGAGAATATTAGCATGTAACCAACAGTATCTCTCTTCCACCCTCCCCAAAAAAGGAGAAAAGATGAGAGCAGTAGCTATTTCTCTGCTAGTTAAGTAAGGGATTTTTATTATGCTGTTAAGAATTTCCCATGGAAAAGATTAGAGAATTAAACTCCCCCTTTTTACCAGATAACAAAATAATAAGATGAACCCTTGAGGGCTTTAATAGAGCAAATAACAATGAGATTATTTTCCTCTTTGTAAAACTTAGATGCACGAATCATTTAAATTGCAAGAGGAGTTCTTGGAAGTGGCAAATATAAACTCTTTTAATCATCTGAGCTTTCCAAGGCAACAGGAATCACATAATAATACATGGTCCAGAAGGAATTAAAGTCTGGTAAGGAGTATGTCAAGGCTGTATATTGTCACCCTGCTTATTTAACTTGTATGCAGAGTACATCATGAGAAATGATGGGCTGGATGAAGCACAAGCTGGGATCAAGATTGCCGGGAGAAATATCAATAGCCTCAGATATGCAGATGACACCACCCTTATGGCAGAAAGTGAAGAACTAAAGAGCCTCTTGATGAAAGTGAAAGAGGAGAGTGAAAAAGTTGGCTTAAAGTTCAACATTCAGAAAACTAATATCATGGCATCTAGTCCCATCACTTCATGGCAAGGAGATGAGGAAACAGTGGAAACAGTGTAAGACTTTATTTTTGGGGGCTCCAAAATCACTGCAGATGGTGATTGGAGCCATGAAATTAAAAGACGCTCACTCCTTGGAAGGAAAGTTATGAGCAACCTAGACAGATATTAAAAAGCAGAGACATTACTTTGCCAACAAAGGTCTATCTAGTCAAGGCTATGGTTTTTCCAGTGGTCATGTATGGATGTGAGAGTTGGACTATAAAGAAAACTGAGTGCCGAAGAATTGACTGCAAGGAGGTCCAACCAGTCCATCCTAAAACAGATCAGTCCCAAGTGTTCATTGATGTTGAAATTGAAACTCCAATACTTTGGCCACCTAATGCAAAGAGCTGACTCATTTGACAAGACCCTGATGCTGGGAAAGATTGAGAGCAGGAGGAGAAGGGGACGACAGAGGGTGAGATGGTTAGATGGCATCACAAACTCAATATAAAAACAAACTCAAAACAAGCTTGGGTAAACTCTGGGAGTTGGTGATGGACAGGGAGGCCTGGCGTGCTATGGTCCATGGGGTCACAAAGAGTCAGACACGACTGAGTGACTGAACTGAACTGACCAAACTAAAAAAGTACCTTCTGCTCTTGAATGTCCTGGGAACACCGTTGCTACCCAGAGAGAGTCATTCAATTTCCCATCTATTAGTTGTCTACATTAATGCAAATTGGTTTCTTCTTCATTTCAATATGACAAGAAGAGGTGCAGGATTTTCTGTCTAAGGCACCCTGTGAAGGAACAGCAGTCAAGGGCTTTGACTGTGAACACAGTTGCTGGACCCACTCCAATAACCTGAACTGGAGGTCAAACGGGGCAGAGGTGGGCTCTGCAGGCTCTTGAATGGTACTTCCTTCTGCTCTTTGGCTTCTTTCTGAATGCCAAGGCACTATTCACCATGTACCACACTCCTGGTTTTCCAGAAAGATTCTAAAAGGAGGCCAGGTTAGGGGACTGTCTTCTCTCTTAATGAGGGTGAATTTATCCCTGAGTTAACTGGGAGGAGGACTCCAACCCCAGGGCCTGAGTAAGGGATTTGGTCTCTCTGTTCCCACCAGAAAGGATTGTTTTATTTATGCATCTTACATCTGTTTATTGAACATCAACTATGTGGCAGGCTTCATGAGGACAAAGATTAAATTGCAGACAGGGGTTAAATACTAAGCTGACCCTGACACCTAACATCACAGATTCTCTCTCTGTCCTGTTATCAGAGTCTATGAGAAACTGAGACTGGCTGGTCACTTTGTGGCCAGTGTGGGCATGTTTGAGCCTTGGCCACCCTCTACATCTTTTGTTACTCTGGTAGTCTTTAGAGGGGGTTTCTTAAAAAATGCTGCTATAGACAAATATCATATGATATCGCTTACATGTGGAATCTTAAAAAATGCTAGAAATAAACCTATTTACAAAACAGAAATAGAGGCACAGATGTAGAAGGCAAACTTATGGTTACCAGAGGATAAAGATGGGGAGGGATATCATGGGAAATTGAAATGACATACACACATTACTAACGTATAAAATAAATAGCTGATAACCTACTATACAGCACAGGGAACTCTACTCAGTACTCTGAATGGCCTATATAGGAAAAGAATCTAAGAAAAGGAGTGAATATATTTATATACATGACTGAATCATTTTGTTGTACAACAGAAACTAATACAACATTGTAAATCAACTGTACTCTGATAAAAATTGACTTAAAAAAAGGAAATGCTGCTATATGTCATTAATGCAATCAAGAATGACTTATCTAAGCCAGTGATTCAGTTTACTGTGCGTCAGAATCACCTGGAGGGCTTGATAAAATAGTTTCTGATTCAGAAGATCCAGATGAGGCCTGAGAATTCACATTTCTAGCAAGTTCCCAGACGCTGCTTCTGGTGCTGCTTTAAGGGCCACGCTGGGCAAACCACTTACACCATCTCCTTAGAACGCCTCCTTCTACTCCTTTCCTCACTCTTAGCCATGCATGATACAGTCCCAAGCAGACAGCTCAGCATTGCTTCTCTGTGTAGGTAGAGCCAGCAAGTCCTTTGAACACAGAACTTTATTAGAGAAGAATCTTTGTGATAACACTCTCGGCTATGTAACTCTAAAACCAGAAGGCATCCAGGAGAGAAAGATGGGAAAGGACTTTGTAGCCGATGTCTTCCTGGGTCCTCTTGCTGTGCAGAGCCCTGGGAAGGGAATGAATGCTTTTGTGTAAGGAGTCCGGGGGGTCTGCTGGGTGGGAAGGAACTCAAATTTAGTGACAAATAACATCCACTGATTATCTGGTTTCTGCAGAGAAATCTGTGCTCTGCTGAGCAAGATTTTCTGCCTGAGGGGCTGAAGTCAAGGAGTTCACCAGGCTGTGTTCCTTCTTAGAGCTCCGAGTCCTCTTCCAAACACAGGCAGTTGTAGGAAGAATTCAATTTGTTGAGATTCTAGGACTGAGGCCCCTCTCCTCTTGCTGGTTTGTGACTTGGGCTGCTCTCAGCTTCCAGAATTTTACTGCAGTCCTTGCCATATCACCCCCACCTGCACTCAGCTCCACTGACCCTCTCACATTTAGTACATCTTCCTCTTCCCTAAGGTCAGCAGGACCACAGGTTTCTAACTTCTTTTAAAGGCTCTTCTGATGAGGTCAGACCCACTCAGGGAAATCTGTCTTTTGTTGAACTTTTGATCGCTAGTCATGAAAGTGATACCCTATCACATCCACAGATTCTCCTCCCCCCCACAAAGGAGAGAGGATTATTCAAGGCATCTACCCAGGGTTGGGCATGAGGTGGTTGAGACTCAGAAAGGTGAAGCTTGAGAGACACCTTGGGATTCTTCCTAGAACTCCATCCTTCCTAGAATCTCCACCCTGAGATGCAAATTTATTAAATCATATTGAAGAGGATTCAAGTGATTCTGATCAAGGTCAAACTGACAAGCAAGGATGCCTAGGGACTCAAAAGCACTCCCACAAGAAGAAGAGGTTGGGAACGGTGACATGAAGGTTTAAAGTCTCCTGGGAGAGCTGTTTTTGGCCCAGTAATTAGCTGAGGCTGCACTGGGATTTACTTGGGAACAGTAACCAAGCAAAGTGTATGAGAAGAGTGGAAAGGTGAGAAGAACCCAGATGCTGAAGGATTGTGTGCCCTAAAGGCAACTGGATGCCATTTTAACTAGGAGAACAGTGGTGTGGTCAGCCTTATGTTCTAGAAGATCACTCTGACTGTTGCTGCTGCTGCTAAGTCGCTTCAGTCGTGTCTGACTCTGTGCGACCCCATAGATGGCAGCCCACCAGGCTACCCCATCCTTGGGATTCTTCAGGCAAGAACACTGGAGTGGGTTGCCATTTCCTTCTCCAATGCATGAAAGTAAAAAGTGAAAGTGAACTCGCTCAGTCGTGTCCGACTCCTAGCGACCCCATGGACTGCAGCCTACCAGGCTTCTCTGTCCATGGGATTTTCCAGGCAAGAGTACTGAAGTGGGGTGCCATTGCCTTCTCCTCACTCTGACTACAGACTGACAAATTGATTAGATAGTGATAGCAGCAAAATTGGGGGATCTAGGAGGCTTTCATAATAGTTCAAGTGAGAGATGGCAGGGCTAAACCAGAACATAGTACTGGGGACAGAAGTTAAGAATAGTCAGCATTCCTACCCACCTCCAGCAGGAACAGCTTTGCTATTTAGTAGTTGATGAACGCAGTGTCTGCCTTCATTCAGAACTCATCATCTTTGCACTTGATTGTGTCAACAGCCCATTCCATCTGTTGTTTAACAGCTCTGTTTTTAGGAAGGCCAGATCCAAACTTCTTGGTTTAGTATTCAAGGCTCTTTGTGAGTTGGCCTTGTTCTCCTCACCATCTTCAACTTCTATCTTCCTTCATCATACAGCTTATATTCTAGTTACTTGAAAGATTTTTGTATTTCCTAAGCAGGTGAGGCTTTCCATATTATATCCCTTCAGTTAGAACAATGCCAGAACTCATTCATTCCTCAAGGTCCAGTCCCAATGCCCTTTTCTTCATTCTATAATTGTAGTAGACTTTATAATGACTCCCAATGATATCCAAGTTATAATTCCTGGAATCTTTTACCATGTTACCTTAAAAACCTCTGGCTTCCCTGGTGGCTCAGAGGGTAAAGAATCTGCCTGCAATGCAGGAGACTCGGGTTCTATCCCTGGTTCAGGAAGATCCCCTGGAGAAGGAAATGGCAACCCACTCCAGTATTCTTGCCTGGAGAATCCCATAGATGGAGGAGCCTGGTAGGCTACAGTCCATGGGATTGCAAAGAGCTGGACACAACTGAGTGACTTCACTTCACTTTCACTTTATATGGCGAAAAAGGGGACTTTGTGGATATGACTGAGTTAAGGATCTTGAAATGGGGAGACTATTCTAGATGAGGTGAACCTTAAATGTCATCACAAGACTTCTTATAAAGAAAGGCAGAGACAATTTGACTACAAAAGAAGAGTGAGGAGATGTGCAACAAAAGCCAGAGGTAAGAGTGATGCAAGGAAGAGGTCATGAATCAAGAAGTGCAAGTGGCCTCCAGAGGCTAGGAAAGGCAAAGAAATGGATCCTATTCTAGAGTCTCCAGAATAAACCACCCTCTTGGCACCTTGACGTTGACCCAGTGAAACTGGTTTCAGACTTCTTGTCTCCAAAACTAGAGCAGGGAAATGTGTACCATTTTTAAAAAAGATTTATTTATCTTTGGCTGCATTCTTTGTATCACTTTTGTACCCACCCCCATCACCCTTTATTCATTCCTTGCTAAAGGTTTTGTTGTTTCTTTCTGACCATGGCACTCCAACAACACAAATGGAGGGGTCAGGAACTTAGGAAGTTGAAGAGGAAATGTGCCAAGAATATGTTCTACTCTTTCTCAGGTCAAAATGCACTCTTCCAGAACACTGGACTGGAAACTGTATAGTGATTCTGATCAAGGTCAAACTGACAAGCAAGGATGCCTAGGGACTCAAAAGCACTCCCACAAGAAGAAGAGGTTGGGAACGGTGACATGAAGGTTTAAAGGCTCCTGGGAGAGCTGTTTTTGGCCCAGTAATTAGCCGAGGCTGCACTGGGATTTACTTGGAAACAGTGACCAGGCAAAGTGTATGAGAAGAGTGGAAAGGAGTTTGAAGTCCTTAACTTCTGTCCCCAGTACTATGTTCTGGTTTAGCCCTGCTATCTCTCACTTGGACTATTATGAAAGCCTCGTAGATCCCCCAATTTTGCTGCTATCACTATACTGGATAGTATACACTGACTGGATACTAGAGAAGATTGAAAAGTATTTCCTGGGGAAAAATCACCCCCACATGAGAACCATTCAAGATTCTCAAGTGAGGGAATGCTCTTGTTGGGTTATGAGGAATCCATATCAAAGTAAAACCTTTCTGAGGACCCACATTCTCATGGCTATAAGGTTGGTTTTGGTGAGATTGGACAGCCCAATTCCTTCTTCCCAGATCCGATGCAGCCTGGTCATTTTGCCAAACCACTGTTCCAAAGGATTATTCAACAAATATTTCCTGCAGTGAAATCCAAGCCTGAGGTCATATCCTCAGCTGCACGTGAATATTTCCTAAGTTTCCATCAGCAGCATGTTTACAAAGCTCTTCTCAGGGTAGACTCCGCCTGACATGGCCAAGTGTATCCACTGTTTGCTGAGTCTTCCTGGTTTGTCTCTTGGATGATGACCTCATCTGCCACATTCTTGAAGCAACTCATTGCATACTCCAACTTTCTATTCCTGAGCTGAACCTGAACAGAGCAGGATTCAGAATGACAAATGCACTCAACTCTGCCAGGCACAATTTATGCAGACTGTCTTGTGTCCACTTTTGGATGTGGGGGTGGGAGGTCTTACATTAAATGTGCTCAATTATTGTTGTTGTCATTCAGTCACTCAGTCATGTCCAGCTCTTTGCAACCTCATGGACTGAAGCATGCCAGGCTTCCCTGTCCTTCACCAACCCCTGGAGCTTACTCAAACTGTTGTCCATTGAGTCAGTGATGCCATACAACCATCTTGTCCTCTGTCATTCCCTTCTTCTGCTGTCCTCAATCTTTCCCAGCATCAGGGTCTTTTCTAATGAGTCAGCTCTTCACATCAGGTGGCCAAAGTATTAGAGATTCAGCTGCAGCATCAGTTCTTCCAATGAATATTCAGGATTGATTTCCTTTAGCATTGACTGGTTTGATCTTGCAGGCCAAGAGACTCCCAAGATGCTTTTCCAACACCACAGCTCAAAAGCATCAATCTTCAGCATTCAGCCTCCTTTATGGTCCAACTGTCACATCCATACCTGACTATTGGAAAAACCATAGATTTGACTAGGTGGACATTTGCTGTCAAAGTAATGTCTCTGCTTTTTAATATGCTGTCTAGGTTTGTCATAGCTTTTCTTCCAAGAAGCAAGTGTCTTCTAACTTCATGGCTACAGTGATTTTGGAGCCCAAGAAAATAGTCTGTCACTGTGTCCATGGTTTCCCCATCTATTTGCCATGAAGTGATGGGATTGTATACCATGATCTTAGTTTTTTGAGTGTTGAGTTTTAAGAGAACTTTTTCACTCTCCTCTTTCACTTTCATCAAGAGGCTCTTTAGTTCCTCTTTGCTGTCTTGCTTAAGGGTGGTGTCATCTGATATCTGAAGTTATTGATATTTCTCCTGGCAATCTTGATTCTAGCTTGTGCTTCATTCAGTCTGGCATTTCACATGATGTATTCTGCATATAAGTTAAACAGCAGGGTGACAATATACAGCTTTGACATACTCCTTTCCCAATTTTGGACCAATCCATTGTTTCATGTCTGGTTCTAACTGTTGCTTCTTGACATACATGGAGGTTTCTCAGGAGGTAGGTAAGGTGGTCTGATATTCCCATCTCTTTAAGAATTTTGCACAGTTTGTTGTGACCCACACAGTCAAAGTCTTTAGTGTAGTCAATGAAGGAGAAGCAGATGCTTTTCTGGGATTCTCTTGCTTTTTCTATGATCCAGTAGAAGTTGGCAATTTGATCTCTGGTTCCTCTACCTTTTCTAAATCCAGCTTGAACATCTGGAAGTTTTTGGTTCACATACTGTTGAAGCCTGGCTTGGAGAATTTTGACCATTACTTTGTTAGCTTGTGAAATGAGTGCAGTTGTGTGGTAGTTTGAAAATTCTTTGGCATGGCCCTTCTTTGGGACTGCAATGAAAACTGACCTTTTCCAGTCCTGTGGCCACTGCTGAGTTTTCCAGATTTGCTGGCATATTAAATGTAGCACTTTCACAGCATCATCTTTGAAGATTTTAAATAGCTCAGCTGGAATTCCTTCACCTCCACTACTTTGTTCATAGTGATGCTTCCTAAGGCCCACTTGACTTCACACTCCAAGATATCTGGCTCTAGGTGAGTGATCACACCATCATGGTTATCTGGGTCATTGAGGTATTTTCTGCATAACTCTTCTGTGTATTCTTGCCACCTCTTCTAAATATCTTCTGCTTCTGTTAGGTCCATACCATTTCTGTCCTTTTTTGTGCTCATCTGTGCATGAAATTTTCCCTTGGTATCTCTAATTTTCTTGAAGAGGTCTCTAATCTTCCCCATTCTATTGTTTTCTTCTATTTTTTTTTTGCATTATTCATTTAGGAAGGCTTTCTTATCACTCCTTGCTATTCTTTGGAACTCTGGATTCAGATGGGTATATCTTTCCTTTTCTCCTTTGCCTTTTACTTCAATTATAAGCATTACTTATTTTATACTGGTTACCACTGAGATGTTGGGAAGACACTCTTTTGGTGTTGGCTTTCTTTAAAGGTAAAGGAAGTACAAATGAGGTGAATCACGGAATTAATGGGGAAAAGGATCCCTGAGCATTTGAGTCAGAACTGGTCTATAGGTGGAAAGTGGCAAAGTCTGCTGAAGGATGCTGTACTAAATGAAACTAGAGTTGTTTTGTAACTAAATAGATTAGATAGACTACTGGACCAACAGAAAGATGCAGTCAGCTGAGCAGTAGGCAAGGACATGAGGAAATTAAACAAAAAACTCGGAATTTAGGAGCCAAAGCAGAAGGTATGAAATGTCTCAACTGATTTTGCAGGACAGAAATGATTCCAGTACAAGGTCTGATAGTTTGCAACCTGTCTCCTGAAGCACACAGCTCTCCACTCTCCACAAACACCCCCATCAAGACAAGCATCATTATATATCTTTTATATTACTCCTGTCTATTTGCATACTGCTTGGCACAGAGATAGTCCATAAATGTTGATAGGTATTTTTTAAATCAATCATGATGCAAATATAAGAAAGTAGTTATTTATAGATGAGGAAACTGAGACTCAGATTCCTTTGCAGATTGAGGGCAGAGCCAGGACTCAACTGAAACTCTGGCCTGATGATTATAAGTCCATTTTTCATTTCTGCACAAATTAACAGTGATCACATGTATTCCTACAGCTACATTTTGGCTCTTCCTTTCAAATTATGCCATCCTAAATCATTTTACTTGAGCTAATATCAAGTTATAAAATGAGCATATTTCACTTTTCACTCTTTTTCTCTCCCCAAGTAGAAGCAAAATCATAGGTTAAAAAGGAATTAGGTAATAAACCACTGTATGATGAAAAGCTGGATTTCCCTAGAAGACCCACACATTTGCAAAACCAGGTCAAAATACTCAAGTTCTAATTTAAAGAGCTTCAAGGTAAGCACCAGAACAAATCTGGCCAAATGAAGTATAAACCTGTGATGCTTTGTATGAGCAGAGACAATAGGCACTGTGGAAGGATAATGGTCACCCTAGAGCAGGGAGATCTGAGTTTGATTCCGGTTCTGCCACTTCAAGCGGTGTGGCTTACACAGGTCCCTTAACTTTTCTCATGTTTTCCTTTATCTTTGAAACTGAGGTAGTCATGTCTATATTGTAGCATTGTGGTGAGGATTACATGAAAAAGTCATAGGGACTTCCAGTTTCTGGTGCAGCAAGTAAAGAGCTTGGAAGTTGTCACTTAAGAAGTTTCCTAATAACAAACAAACAAATATATATATATATATATATATATATATATATATATATATATATATACATGCTATATGCTGTGCTGAGTTGCTCAGTCATGTCCAACTCTTTGCGACCCCATGGACCTCCTCTGTCCATGGGGATCCTCCAGGCAAGAATACTGCAGTGGATTGCCATGCCCTTATCTAGGGGATCTTCCCAACCCAGGGATCGAACCCAGGTCTCCCACATTGCAAGTGGATTCTTTACCAGCTGAGCCACGAGGGAAGCCCCAAAGATATATCTATATCTATCTATAGATAGATAGATAGATAGATAGATATTTTCTGGTCTAGCATGCAAATATATATATATATATATATAAATATATATGTATATATTTTAACATATATTTGCTGACCAGAAACAGGAGCAGAACCTGGAAGTCCTTAGATTTATCAGAGAAGTGAGTCTGTCCTATATTCAAGGCCAATCCCTCCTATTCACCAATGGCTACACCAAGAGAGGGTCATTCCTTTCATCTCTTTCCCTTCCCTCACCCACCCCACTGATCTTCCTATTTCCTAGAGAAAACAGAAGCCACCAGAAGAACACATCTATACCTTCCACCTACCTGTATCTTTGCCAGTATGTTCTGCCTTGCCTTCTGTTACCAAGAACATGTTGTCTTTCCTGTATTCAAGGCCAAACCCTTCTCAAGACTCTACACCCTCACACTCAAGGAAATGACCCTTCTCTCTCCTATGTCATCAATTTTTTCCCTCTCTACTTCCTCATCCTCACCAGCATACAAACATGCAATCTGTTTTGTTTTTTAATCTCTTGATCCCACATGCCGTGTCTGATATTTGCCCACTTTCTTGCCCCTCTTCAGAACTCCCAAGTGGTCTGCGCTACTTATTGCTTTCTCTGAGTCCTCTCCTCTCATTTTCTACTGAGATTCTTCAATCAGGATGTTGTTCCCAAGACACAGAAACCAGGGACCTCCAAATTGTTAACTCTGTCAATTGTTCATTCTCATCTTACATGACCCATCCATAAATTTGACAGAGATAAACAAGCCCTTCACCTCAAAACTCTTTCTTAGAACATTATCCTCATCTGATCACCCCCGTGCCTCACCAGCTGCTCACTCTCACATCCATTGCTTGTTCCTCCTCATCTTCTTGACCTGTAACAGTGGAGTGCTCCAGGATGCATTCCTCAGCTCTCTTCTGTCCTCTGTCTACATTTACTCCTACAGAGAACTCATTTAGCTTCATGACTCAAAAAACAAAAAAAAACAAAAAAAACCACAAAAAACCCACAAGCTGTGTAAGAACACACACACAATTCCCACATTTCTAAACTCCCTTGGCGTTTTCTTCTGCACTTCTTCTACATGCTCCTGCAAGTATCTGCTCAAATGTCACCTTCCCAGTGAGGCCTCACCCAACCACCTTTATTTAAATCTGGAACCTACCCTCATCTCACGAGACTGCTCCCCATTCCTCTCCCTTACTTTCCTTTTTCTTTATAATTTTTTTACCTTCTAGTACCTCATACACTTTATTTACTGGGTTTATTTTGTGCTCTTCAATACTGGAACATAGGATTCCTGAGTGCAGGGGTTTTTATCAGTCTGTACAGCTGGATTCTCCAAACTTGGAATTGAACCAAGCACATAGTAAGTGCTCAAGGAAGACTCGTGAAAATGAATGCATGAATGTCCTCACAGGAGCTACCATAAAATTAAGGGGCAGAAAATCATAATTGGAAATACCTATTTTCACACAAATAGGTGAACTTGATTTTTAGTTGCACATCTGTTTATTTGCACCCCTGAGGCCTCAAGCCTCAAAGCTGTATGGTACAGTCAGCTCCCAAAACACCTTCACTGTGTTGCCTCCAGGATCTTCTAAGCCAGGTATTTGAGTCCCACAGAAGTCAAGGGGATACCTTGTATGACAAATAAAATGTACCACTGAAGAAGTCCACATCCTAATCCCCCAAACCTGTGAATATGTTACAATGTTCAGCAAAAGGGACTTTGCAGGTGTAATTAAGGGAGGTTAGCCTAATTATTCAACTAGACCCAATCTAATCACAGGAGCACTTAAAAACAGAGGACTTCCTCCAGCTAGAAGCAGAAGAGATTTGGCAGAAGGATCACAAGATTTGAAATGTGAGAAAGACTCTCAACCTGCCTTTGTTGGCTTTCACCCAAGTTTTACTGATATGACTGACACAAAAATTTGTGTAAGTTTAAGGTGCACAACGTGTTGATTTGTTATACCTTGAAAATAATCACCACCTTAGCAGTAGCTAACACCTCCATCATGTCATATACTTACTACTGCATTATGTGATAGGAACATTGAAGATATACTCTCTTAACTACTTCAAGTATTTAATTCAGTGCTGTTAACTATAATCACCATGCTATGCATTAGATGCCCAGAACTTATTCATCTTATACCTTGAAGTTCGTATTCTTTGACCAACACCTCCCCATTTCTCCCATCCTCCCCCTGGGCCCTGGTAGCCATTCTTCTACTCTCTGTCACTATGTATTCAACTTTTTAAAAAGCTGCATGTAAGTGGGGCTTCCTTGGTGGCTCAGCAGTAAAGAATCTGCCTGTAATGCAGGAGATATGGGTTTGACCCCTGGGTGGGGAAGATCCCCTGGAGAAGGGAATGGCAACCCACTTCAATATTCTTTCCTGGGAAATCCCATGGACAGAGGAGCCTGGTAAAGGGTTGCAAAGAATTGGACATGACTTAGTAACTAAACAACAACAACATGTAAATGAGATCACCCCATATTTCTTTATTGTGTGACTTGTTTCACTGAGTATAACACCCTCTAGATCCATCCATATTGTTGCAAATGGCAAGATTTTTTTACATGGCTGAGTAATATTCCATAGTGTATGTCTATGTGTATATATACGTGTGTGTATATACGTGTGTGTATATACATATGTGTGTGTGTATATATATCCCCTACCTGTTTATCCACTTGTCTGCTGACAGACACCCAGGCTCTTTCTGTACGTTGGCCACTGTGAGCGATGCTGTGATGAGCATGTGGGGACAGACACCCATGAGTCAGGGCACACAGGTGGTCTCTAGAAGTGAGAGTAACTTCCGTCTACGAGTCAGGAAGAACACTGAGAAACTAAATTCTGCCAATGATCTGAGTAGGCCTGGAAGCAGATTCCCCCTCAGAGTGTCCCACACGAGCCCAGCCAATGCCACCTGGATTTTGGCACTGTGAGCCCTTGAGTAGAGAACCCAGCTGAGCTTCCTTGAGCTGTGAGATAATAAATGGGTGTTATTTTAAGCTGCTAAGTTTGTGGTAATTTGTTATGACAGCAATGAAAAACTAATACACGCAGTAGTTATCTATCACTGAATGATCAGGGACCCTGAAATCTTTGGAACAAGTATGCTTTTCTCCAACCCAAGAATCAGGCCCACTTTGAGAGATCTGGCTTCTCTTGACTTCCCAAAGACAACAAACTGATGCTTTCAACTACGGTTAGAATACCATTTTCAATTCCCCTGGTGTTAGAAATTTAAATTAACCAAAATAATAGAGGTTGTTCTATATCTTTTTTCAGGTTGTGGGGGAAACATTTGAGAGAGATTGTCCCCTTTGCATAAGCTGGGCTATGTCTAACTAATAGTTCGATTTTCTATTAAGCTTCAGGGGAAGTGAGAAATGGTGGTTTTCATAGAATTAGTAAATGCCACCAAAACTAAAGGTCAAACTAAGTTGACATTAAATACAGTATTTCCAGTGGGGCAGTGTGGGATGCTTGAAAGAACAGTTCCAACAAGTCCCTACAATGCCTATTCTCTGAGCTTGTTATGAGTGCTAATGGAATCCAGTAAAACTCTGTCCATCCCCGGCCTTTCCACTTGTGACATATATTAGCCACAAGTCTGTTTTCACAGACAAAGCGCCCTTGGCGACCAACGTGGAGAAGAACCGTGTGGCTGATTCCACATTGCAGATGTTGCATTCATCCATGCAGGCTTCTCAGGGCCCCTGGCACTGCCAGCTTTCAGGATCACTGTGAACTCAACACTGATTTATCCCCTCATGTGGCTTTGGAGGACAGAGAAATAAATAAAGGAGCAAGGACACAGGGCAGATTACAGCTGAGTTGAGTTTGCACAGGAAATTCAAGCTTGAATTAAGGGCCTGGTATCCTGGGAGCTTCAAGAAGCAGAGGGAGGAAAGCTTATATAGAAAATACACACAGACTTGGGAACCAGACTGCTATAGGTATGAATCCCAGATCCACCACTTAATAGCTGTGTATCCTTAGCCTGGTGTCTCAGACGATAAAGAATCTGCCTGCAATGTAGAAGACTCGAGTTCAGTCCCTGGGTTGGGAATATCCCCTGAAGGAGGGAATGGCAACTCATCCCAGTATTCTTGCCTGGAGAATCCCATGGAGAGAGGAGCCTGGTGGGCCACAGTCCATGGGATTGCAAAGAGTTTGACATGAACGAATGACTAACATCCTTAGATGTGGGCTTCCCAGGTGGCACTAGTGGTAAAGAACCCGCCTGCCAATGGAGGAGACCCAAAAGACACAGGTTCGATCACTGGGTTGGGAAGATCCTCTGGAGGAGGACATGGCAACCTACTCTGACATTATTGCCTGGAGAATCCCTCGGACAGAGAAGCCTGGGAGGCTCCGGTCTATAATGCCGCAAAGAGTAGGACACAACTGAAGTGACTTGGCACGAATTCACCCTTAGATATGGTTTTAACCACTTTGATCCTCAATTTCCTCATCTGTAAAATAATGAGGAGATACCCCACACCAAAGGGCAAAGGTGAAGCCCCAGCAAGGTGGTAGGAAGGGTGAAATTGCATTTAGAATCAAACCCCATACCCACCAGAGATGCTCAGAGGGCTCAAGGGCCCAGAGACCCTACAGAGACTGAGACAGAACTGTGTTTCAGTACCTCCTGAGGAGGTACAGGTCAGCAGTGGACAGCTGCAGGGGCAGGGGCTCTGGATGCAGTAGACCTGGGTATGGCATAAATTCTCTTGGAGGAGATCGCCATTAGCCCCACCACAGAACTGCCAGAACTTATACAGGACTGGGAAAACAGACTCTGGGAGGGCACAAGCAGAATCTTGTATGCACCAGGACCCAGGAGAAAGGAGCAGTGACCCCACAAGAGACTGACCCAGACTTGTCCATGAGGGTCCAGGAGTCTTTGGCAGAGGCATGCATCAGTGTGGCCTGCTGCAGGGTTGGGGACACTGAGTGTAGCAGTGCATGCATAGGACCTTTTGAAGGAGGTCGCCATTATCTTCATTAGCTCCACCATAGTTTGGCCCCAGGTCAAATAACATGGAAGGAACACAGCTCCACCCATCAACAAAAATTGGATTAAAAATTTATTGAGCATGGCCCTGCCCATCAGAATAAGACCCAGTTTCCCCCTCAGTCAGTCTCTCCCATCAGGAAGCTTCCATAAGTCTCTTATCCTTCTCCATCAGAGGCCAGACAGACTGAAAATCACAATCACAGAAAACTAACCTATCTGATCACATGGACCACAGCCTTGTCTAACTCAATGAAACTATGAGCCATGCTGTGTAGGGCCACCCAAGATGGATGGGTCACGGTGGAGAGTTCTGACAAAATGTGGTCCACTGGAGAAGGGAATAGCAAACCACTTCAATATACTTGCCTTGAAAAGAAGAGAAGTGAAAGGCAAAGGAGAAAAGGAAAGATACAGCCATCTGAATGCAGAGTTCCAGAGAATAGCAAGGAGACATAAGACAGCCTTCCTCAGTGATAAATGTGAAGAAATAGAGGAAAATAATAGAAGGGGAAAGACTAGAGATCTCTTCAAGAAAATTAGAGATATCAAGGGAATATTTCATGCAAAGATGGGCACAATAAAGGACAGAAATGGTGTGGACCTAACAGAAACAGATATGCAGATGACACCACCCTTATGGCAGAAAGTGAAGAGGAACTAAAAAGCCTCTTGATGAAAGTGAAAGGGGAGAGTGAAAAAGTTGGCCTAAAGCTCAACATTCAGAAAACTAAGATCATGGCATCTGGTCCCATCACTTCATGGGAAATAGATGGGGAGACAGTGGAAACAGTGTCAGACTTTATTTTTGGGAGCTCAAAAATCACTGCAGATGGTGATTGGAGCCATGAAATTAAAAGACGCTTACTCCTTGGAAGGAAAGCTATGATCAACTTAGATAGGTATTAAAAAGCAGAGACATTACTTTGCCAACAAAGGTCCATCTGGTCAAAGCTATGGTTTTTCCAGTGGTCATGTATGGATGTGAGAGTTGGACTATAAAGAAAGCTGAGTGCCGAAAAATTGATGCTTTTGAACTGTGGGGTTGGAGAAGACTCTTGAGAGTCCCTTGGACTGCAAGGAGACCCAACCAGTCCATCGTGAAGGAGATCAGTCCTGGGTGTTCATTGGAAGGACTGATGCTGAAGCTGAAACTCCAATACTTTGGCCACCTGATTCGAAGAGTTGACTCTTTGGAAAAGACCCTGATGCTGGGAGGGATTGGGGGCAGGAGGAGAAGGGGACGACAGAGGATGAGATGGTTGGATGGCATCACTGACTCAATGGACATGAGTTTGAGTAAACTCTGGGAGTTGGTGATGGACAGGGAGGCCTGGCGTGCTGTGATTCATGGGGTTGCAAAGAGTCAGACATGACTGAGCGACTGAACTGAACTGAACTGAACAGAAGCAGAAGATAGTAAGAAGAGGTGGCAAGAATACATGGAAGAACTATACCAAAAAGATCTTCACGACCCAGAAAATCACAATGATGTGATCACTCACCTAGAGCCAGACATCCTGGAATGTGAAGTCAAGTGGGCCTTAGGAAGCATCACTATGAAAGAAGCTGGTGGAGGTGATGGAATTCCAGCTGAGCTATTTCAAGTCCTCAAAGATGATGCTGTGAAGAGTGCTGCACTCAATATGCCAGCAAATCTGGAAAACTCAGCAATGGCCACAGGACTGGAAAAGATCAGTTTTCATTCCAATCCCAAAAAAAGGCAGTGCCAAAGAATGCTCAAACTACCACACAATTGCACTCATCTCAGATGCTAGCAAAGTAATGCCCAAAATTTTTCACATCAGGCTTCAACAGTACGTGAACCATGAACTTCCAGATGTTCAAGCTGGTTTTAGAAAAGGCCGAGGACGCAGAGATCAAATTGCCAACATCCATTGGATCATCAAAAAAGCGAGACAGTTCCAGAAAAACATCTACTTCTCTTTCATTGACTACTTTGACTTTGACTGTGTGGATCACAGCAAACTGTGGAAAATTCTTAAAGAGATGGGAATACCAGACCACCTGACCTGCCTCCTGAGATATCTGTATGCAGGTCAAGAAGCAACAGTTAGAACCGAACATGGAACAACTGACTGGTTCCAAATTGGTAAAGGAGTACGTCAAGGCTGTATATTGTCACCCTGCTTATTTAACTTATCTGTAGAGTCCATCATGAGAAATGCTGGACTGGATGAAGCACAAGCTGGAATCAAGATTGCTGGGAGAAATATCAATAACTTCAGATATGCAGATGACTCCAACCTTATGGCAGAAAGCAAAAGAACTAAAGAGCCTCTTGATGAAAGTGAAAAAGGAGAGTGGAAAAAGTTGGCTTAAAACTCAACATTTAGAAAACTAAGATCATGGCATCTGGTCCCATCACTTCATGGCAAATAGATGGGGAAACAGTCAGAGACTTTATTTTCAGGGGCTCAAAAATCACTGCAGATGGTGACTGAAGCCATGAAATTAAAAGATGCTTACTCCTTGAAAGAAAAGCTGTGACCAACCTAGACAACATATTAAAAAGCAGAGACATTACTTTGCAAACAAAGGTCCATCTAGTCAAAGCTATGGTTTTTCCAGTAGTCATGTTTGGATGTGAAAGTGGACTATAAAGAAAGCTGAACACCGAAGAATTGATGCTTTTGAACTGCGGTGTTGGAGAAGACTCTTGAGAGTTCGTTGGACTGCAAGAAGATCCAGCCAGTCCATCTTAAAGGAAATCAGTCCTGAATATTCATTGGAAGGACTGATGATGAAGCTGAAAGTCCAATACTTTGGCCATCTGATGTGAAGAACTGATTCATTTGAAAAGACTGGGAAAGATTGAAGGCAGGAGGAGAAGGGGACAACAGCTGATGAGATGGTTGGATGGCATCACCAACTCAATGGACAAGAGTTTGAGTAAACTCCGGGAGTTGGTAATGGACAGGGAAGCCTGGCCTGCTGCAATACATGGGGTCACAAAGAGTCTAACACGACTGAGTGACTGAACTGAACTGAACTGAAAATGAGATAGTATTAGATTAAAAGTAAGATAATTGAAGAAATGAACACTCCCCTACTTCATTGTTTTCTATTATTCTTACTTTTTATTTGTACATTTTACTTGTTACTCTTTTCTTCCCCCATTTATTTTTATTAGTTGGAGGCTAATTACTTTACAATATTGTAGTGGTTTTTGCCATACATTGACATGAATCAGCCATGGATTTACATGTATTCCCCATCCCGATCCCCCCTCCCACCTCCCTCTCCACCCGCTCCCTCTGGGTCTTCCCAGTGCACTAGCCCCGAGCACTTGTCTCATGCATCCACCCTGGGCTGGTGATCTGTTTCACCCTTGATAATATACATGTTTCAATGTTCTTGTTTATTATTTAGTATCTATCTCCCTATCAACCAGAATGTAAGTTCTATGATGTCAGGAACTTTGCTTGTTTACTTTGGTTGGCCTAGAGGCAACAAGGCAATAATCTTCCCTGGTGACTCAGTCGATAAAGTGTTCGCCCAGAATGTGGGAGACCTGGGTTCGATCCCTGGGTCAGGAAGATCCGGTGGAGAAGGAAATGGCAACCCACTCCCATATTCTCGCCTGGAGAATTCCATGGGTGGGCCTGGTGGGCTACAGTCCACTGGGTCACAAAGTGTCGGACATGGCTAAGTGACTAACTTAGAGGCAACAAGAGGCAGGAGAGCTTAGTGGTTAAGAGCAACGGCTCCAGAACCAGGTTTCTGAGGTTTCAATATGGACTGCTGTGTGAACCTGGGACAATTATGCAACTTCTCAATTCCTCAGTTTTCCTATATTTAAAATGACAGTAATAAAACTTTCCAAGGGAATTCTACTGCCTTGTTTGTGGGAATGTAAACTGATACAGCTACTATGGATAACAGTGTGGAGATTCCTTAAAAAACTAGGAATAAACTACCTTGCTTGCATGTATGCCAAGTTGCTTCAGTCATGTCCCACTCTTTGTGATCCTATGGACTGCATCCCACCAGGTTCCTCTGTCCATGGGATTCTCCAGGCAAGAATACTGGAGTAGGTTGCCGTGCCCTCCTCCAGGGGATCTCCCTGACCCAGGGATTGGACCTATGTCTCTTATGTCTCCTGCATTGGCAGGCAGGTTCTTTACCACTAGTGCCAGCTGGGAAGCCCCTAAAACTACCATATGACCCAGCAATCCCACTACTGGGCATACTCTGAGAAAACCACAAATCTAAAAGACATATATACACTAATGTCCATTGCAGCACTATTTACAATAGCAAGGATGTGGAAGCAAGCTAGATATTCATTGACAAATGAATGGATAAAGAATATATAGCACATTTATACAATAGAATATTACTCAGCCATAAAAAGGAATGAATTTGAGTCAGTTGTAGTGAGATGGGTGAACCTAGAACCTGTTATACAGAGTGAAGTATAACTTCACTTATTTTTCTGACTGATGAGAAAAGAGAAAAATAAATATCATATATTAACTCATGTATATGGAATCTAGAAAAATATACTGATGACCCTATTTACATGGAAGGTATGGAGATGCAAATATAAAGAATGAACTTGTGCACACAGTGGGGGAAGGAGAGGGTAGGACGAACTGATAAAGCAGCATTAACTGATATACACAGTCATGTGTATAATAGAAAACTAGTAGGAAGCTGCTGTGTAACACAGGGAACCCAGCTTGGTGCTCTGTGACAACCTAAAGGGGTGGGACGGGAGAGGGGAGGGAGACTCAAGAGGAAAGGGATGTGTGTGTGTGTATATATATATATACATATATATACATGACTGATTCATGTTGTTGTGAAGCAGAAATCAACACAGCATCGTAGAGAAATTTTCCTCCAATTAAAAAAAAAAATAATAGAGAGGACTTCCAGTTCAAGATGGCAGAGTAGAAGGACATATGCTCATCTCCTCCTGTGAGAACACCAAAATTGCAACTATTGAACAACCATTAACAGGAGGATGCTGGCACCAACCAAAAAAAAAAAAAAAAGGCCCCACGTCCAAAAACAAAGAAACTGCAGTGAAACAGTAAGAGGGGCGTAACCACGGTAAAATCAAATCCCATACCTGCTGGGTGGGTGACCCACAAACTTGACAACAATAATACCAAAGAAATTCTCATACTGTTGTGAAGGTTCTGAACCCACATCAGGCTCCCCAGCCTGGGGATCCAACAAAGGGTGGGAATCCCCAGGGAATCTGACCTTGAAAGCCGGCTGGATCTGATTATAGGATTTCCACAGGACCAGGGGAAACAGAGACTCCGGTCTTGGAGGCATAAACTAAACCTTTGTGCACCAAGACCCAGAGGAAGGAGCAGTGACCTCACAGGATACTGAACATTACCACCTGCTGGTGTTGGGGGGCCCCCTGTGGAGGCGTTGGTTAGCAGGGGCTCACCACAGGGACAGGGCACTGGCAACAGCAGGCCAGGAAGGTCCCCCTTGGCATAAATCCTCTTGGGGTTCACCATTAACCCTACCAGAGAGCCAGTAAACCCCAGGGATGGGTCTCCTCATACCATACAATGAACCCAAACCAGGAGGAAATTCAACCCCACACACCAGCAGAAAATTGGGTTAAAGTTTTACTGAGCAAGGTCCTGCCCACCAGTCCCGCCCACCAGGAAACTTACACAAGCCTCTTAGCCTTCTCCATCAGAGGGCAGACAGAGAAAGCAAGAAGAAGCACAATGGCAAAGTGCTAAAACAAAAACCGTATTACTGAAAGTTAATCAGGTTGAAAAAGCAGAAAGTTGTGTCCCAGATGAAGAGACAAGATAAAACCCGAGAAAAACAATGAAATGAAGTGGAGACAGGCAAACTTCCAGAAAAAGAATTCAGAATAATGATAGTGAAAATAATCCAGGATCTTGGAAAAACAATGAAGAAAATGCAAGAAATGTTTAGCAACGACCTAGAAGAACTAAGGAACAAACAAACAGAGGTGAACAATACACTAGAAGGAATCAATAGCAGAATAATTGAGGCAGAAGAACAGATAAATGACCTAGAGAACAGAATGGTGGAAATCACTGCCACAGAACAGGATATAGAAAAAAGAATGAAAAGAAATGAAGTCACCCTGAGAGATCTCTGGGACAGTATTAAAAGCACTAACATTTGCATTATAGGGGTCCCAGAAGGAAAAGAGAGAGGAAAAAGGACCTTAGAAAATATTTCAAGAGATAACTGAAAACTTCCCTAACATGGGAAAGGAAATAGCCAACCAAGTCCAGGAAGCACAGAAAGTCCCAGCAGGATAAATTCAAGGAGGAACACACCAAGACACATAGTAATCAAACTGACAAAAATTAAAGACAAAGATAAAATATTAAAAACAACAAGAGAAAAATAAATAACTTACCAGGAAACTCCCATCAGGCTATCAGAATTATTTCTCAACAGAAACTCTACCAGCCAGAAGGGAATGGCACCATGTATTTAAAGTGATGAAAGGGAAGAACATACAACCAAGAATACTCTGCCCAGCAAGACTCTCATTCAGATTTGATGGAGAAATCAAAAGCTCTCTAGACAAGGAAAAGTTAAGAGAATTCAGCACCACCAAACCAGCTTTACAACAAATGCTAAAGCAACTTCTCTAAGCAGGAAACACAAGAGAATGGAAAGACATACAGAAAATAAACCAAAAACAATTAAGAAAATGGTAATAGAAGCACACATACCAATAATTACCTTAAATGTAAATGGATTAAATTCACCAAAGGAAAGACACAGACTGGCTGGGTGGATGAAAACATGTGCAGGTATGCTCTGCCACTTAACACTGCTTGACCCCTCAAACTGTATGTAACTATTTTATATTGTTACATTAATAATGTTCCAATTATGGCTTGCAATTGTAATTATCTTTTGTTTTTTTGTCTGGCTATTTTCTGTAAAAATCAATAAACATCTTTTACTATTGTGATTATGTAACTATTATTCCCTTAATACCATTGTATCACAATTGGTCAACAGAAGAATAATAGAACTCTATATCACCAAAACTATGATTTAATAGAAAAGGCTACAATCACTTTTTAAAATCCAGATGTACATCAGAACTATATTGAAATATTTTGAAAAATGTAAATGCCCAGGTACTGCTTTCTTTTTCTCCAGAGCTCCAGATAAATTTCTAATGAGCAGTACTGTTTAAAAACAAGTGAACTATATGATGATCCTTTACTTTTAACTAGTTTGTTTCACTTTTTTTATTTCATATTCAGTGCTCCCATTACATTTATTTTATGTTTTCCAATTTCTCCATCTTTTTTTTTGATGTTATTTCTCAAGCCTTTCTCAAGTATAGTAGAAAAGCTTTTGTATACATATGTATAAATAATATGCATAATGTGTGTATTTTAGAAAACTTATGAATCTTTGACAAACTAAAAAATTTATGAAATTTATTTTGATTCCACTTGTTTGACTTAGATTTCTATTTTAAAAAAATAAATATGCAACAAGCAGCAAAGGTTTATGGTATAGCCAGGGAACTACAGTCAATATCTTGTAACAACCTTTCAGTTCAGTTCGGTTCAGTTGCTCAGTCATGTCCAAATCCTTGTGATCCCATGAACCGCAGCACGCCAGGCCTCCCTGTCCATCGCCAACTCCTGAAGTCCACCCAAACCCATGTCCATTGAGTCGGTGATGCCATCCAACCATTTCATCCTCTGTTGACCCCTTCTCCTCCTGCCCTCAATCTTTCCCAGCATCAGGGTCTTTCCCAGTGAGTCAACTCTTCGTATCAGGTGGCCAAAGTTTTGGAATTTCAGCTTCAACATCAGTCCTTCCAATGAACACACCGGACTGATCTCCTTTAGGATGGACTGGTTGGATCTCCTTGCAGTCCAAGGGACTCTCAAGAGTCTTCTCCAACACCACAGTTCAAAAGCATCAATTCTTTGGCCCTCAGTTTTCTTTATAGTCCAACTCTCACATCCATACATGACCACTGGAAAAACCATAGCCTTGACTAGACAGACCTTTGTTGGCAAAGTAATGTCTCTGCTGTTTCATATGCTGTCTAGGTTGGTAATAGCTTTTCTTCCAAGAAGTAAGCATCTTTTAATTTCATGGCTGCAATCACCATCTGCAGTGATTTTGGAGCCCAGAAAAATAAAGTCAGTCACAGTTTCCACTGTTTCCCCATCTATTTTCCATGAAGTGATGGGACCAGATGCCATGATCTTAGTTTTCTGAATGTTGAACTTTAAGCCAACTTTTTCACTCTCCTCTTCCACTTTCATCAAGAGGCTCTTTAGTTCCTCTTCACTTTCTGCCAAGAGGGTGGTGTCATCTGCATATCTGAGGCTATTGATATTTCTCCCTGCAATCTTGATTCCAGCTTGTGCTTCTTCTAGCCCAGCGTTTCTCGTGATGTACTCTGCATATAAGTTAAATAAGCAGGGTGACAATATACAGCCTTGATGTACTCCTTTTCCTATTTGGAACCAGTCTGTTGTTCCATGTCCAGTTCTAACTGTTGCTTCCCGACCTACATACAGGTTTCTCAAGAGGCAGGTCAGGTGGTCTGGTATTCCCATCTCTTTCAGAATTTCCCACAGTTTATTGTGATCCGCACAGTCAAAGGCTTTGGCCTAGTCAATAAAGCAGAAATAGATGTTGATGATCCAGCTGATGTTGGCAATTTGATCTCTGGTTTCTTTGCCTTTTCTAAAACCAGCTTGAACATCTGGAAGTTCATGGTTCATGTATTGCTGAAGCCTGGCGTGGAGAATTTTGAGCATTAATTTACTAGTGTGTGAGATGAGTGCAATTGTGTGGGAGTTCAAACATTCTTTGGCATTGACTTTCTTTGGGATTGGAATGAAAACTGATCTTTTCCAGTCCTGTGGCCACTGCTGAGTTTTCCAAATTTGCTGGCATATTAAGTGCAGCACTTTCACAGCATCATCTTTCAGGTTTTGAAATAAGCTCAGCTGGAATTCCATCACCTCCACTAGCTTTGTTCATAGTGATGCTTCCTGAGGCCCACTTGGCTTCACATTCCAGGATGTCTGGCTCTAGGTGAGTGATCACACCATTGTTATTATCTGGGCCATGAAGATCTTTTTTTGTATAGTTCTTCCGTGTATTCTTGCCACCTCTTCTTAATATCTTCTGCTTCTGTTATATCCATTCCATTTCTGTCCTTTATTGTGCCCATCTTTGCATGAAATATTCCCTTGATATCTCTAATTTTCTTGAAGAGATCTCTAGTCTTTCCCATTCTATTGTTTTCCTTTATTTCTTTGCATTTATCGCTGAGGAAGGCTTCCTTATCTCTCCTGGCTTTTCTTTGGAACTCTGCATTTAGATGGGTATATCTTTCCTTTTCTCCTTTGCTTTTCGCTTCCCTTCTTTGCACAGCTGTTTGTAAGGCCTCCTCAGACAACCATTTTGCTTTTTCTCATTTCTTTTTCTTGGGCGTGGTCTTGATCCCTGTCTCCTGTACAATGTCATGAACCTCCGTCCATAGTTCATCAGGCACTCTGTCTATCAGGACTAGTCCCTTAAATCTATTTCTCACTTCCACTGTTTAGTCATAAGGGATTTGATTTAGGTCATACCTGAATGGTCTAGTGGTTTTCTCCACTTTCTTCAATTTCAGTCTGAATTTGGCAATAAAGAGTTCATGATCTGAGCCACAGTCAGCTCCCAGTCTTGTTTTTGCTGACTGTATAGAGCTTCTCCATCTTTGGCTGCAAAGAATATAATCAATCTGATTTCAGTGTTGACCATCTGGTGATGTCCATGTGTAGAGTCTTCTCTTGTGTTGTTGGAATAGGGTGTTTGCTATGACCAGTGCGTTCTCTTGGCAAAATTCTATTAGCCTTTGTCCTGCTTCATTCTGTACTCCAAGGCCATAATAGAAAATAATTTCAAAAATAATATGTGTGTATATGTATAACTGAATCACACTGCTGTGCACTTGAAGCATTGTAAGTTAACTATACTTCAATAAAATATATATATTGAGAAAAAAATAATAGAACCTCCCTCCTTGAATTATTACACTTAGAAGAATGCAAGGCACACAGTAGGTGTTCAATAAAAACTACTACTACTAATAATGGAGCCTGGTATACTGCAGGCAATGACTCAGTATTGGCTGAATAAATAATAAATATTTACAAAATTCTTGGAATTATGCCTAGCACATAGCAAGCCTTCAATGAACTTTACTGAGAGGCACACTGGTATACATTTAATGACTGATTCTCAGAAGGCAGGAGATGGATGTGTCATGTGTTGTGGTATCTCCATCGTGGCTGATTTCAGCCACCAACCTGACACCAGTGAAGACAGATTTGGGAAGAGGTACCCAGGAACATTCTAGTAAAGAGAATTAGAAGGCTTTGTCTGAATACGGGCATAGGCTGCCATGCAGATATGATAAATACATATAATCTTGAGAATATAGGTAATAGGAAAATAATTAGGAAGTGATGAGTTTTAAGTATTTGCTGAAGCCTAAGTTGAAGATACCTTCGTTTTAAGGTAACATAATTATAAATATGCATAATGTAGTTTTACTAATTGCTGGATTTAATTTTCAACAATAGGCTCTCAAGTCTCCTGGAAATTTACAAATTTGCTCTTTTGAGCCAGTACAAGCTAACTCCAGTACATATCAGGCCTATATACCTGTAATTCTTCCTTCCACTATTAGGTACTCTTTCCTGGTCCCAAAGAAAGAAAGAATGGCATAAAAGCTTCTCCAGCAATTACAGCGGATTTCTCCCCCAGGCAAAGCACGGAATCATTCCCAAGAAGGAAATAAATTGATCTTGGCTGAACTTGGTGAAACAGGTCAAGTCTTAGGCCATTTCCTCCTAAGGGACAGCCCAGATTTGCTGATTATGTTAGAATTTCATTGTCTCAACTACTGCTGGAAATAAATGAGTTGATAGCCTACACTTGGATATCTCTGGATTATATGCGTTCATTTAAGAGATTAGACTTTAGGAATTTGTGTAGAGGAATGAATAGAGAGGGCAATTGTGAGGCTCACAGCTGTGTCAATAATCATTTCAGCTTTCTTACCTTCCGCTCTATATTCAAGAAACGAAAACATGAGATCCAGGGAAAACTCAATTTAGCCTGGTAATCTCCCTTTGCTCCTGTGATTATAATTCCCCAGAATAATTTCTTCAACTACCCTGGGCCATTTCTTGGAGCAGGAACATTATGGTTCTGCACATGTCCTGTCAGTAGCATGACTGACTGTCCTAATTATCTAGGACACTCCCAGGATTAGCACGAGGATCCAAAGCCTCAGGAAACCCCTCGGTCCTGGGAAAGCCAGGACAGTTATTCACTAACTCTTGGCCCCCAGGCCAGGATTCCTGTGACCTTCAGTCTATCAGAAAAGCCTCAGACAGTGATTCTAGAGGGCTCTTCAGACAAAGGCTGTGAAGTAGGAACATGCATAGATCCAAGAGGCCAAGAATTAGGAGTCAGAGTGTCTTAGTCAATTTGGGCTGCTATAACAGAATTTCACAGACTGAGGGCCTGTAAAATAAATAAACATTTATTTCTCATGGTTTTGGAGGCTAGAAGTGCAAGATCAAGACAAGGAGACTGGGAAATGTAGAGCAGCTGGGCAGTCATATGCCTCACTTGGCAGGAAGGCAGCCCTCTCTAACACACATGTATTTGGGAAGAATTGTGATCCCTAGTCCTGCAGATGTGAAGTTCAGATACATAATAGATAAACCAGAATAATTTAATATGTTTTCCAAATCAGTGATTTCCAGTCAGCAAATCACAACTTCTAAGTAGGCAAGTGACTCTGCCCCTCCCTCTCCAAAGTCTACAGAATTCTCCCGGGGCTCCTTCACAATGTGCCTTTACTGCATCCTGTCCAACCCACAGATTCAGCCTCTCAATCCATATACAACTCATGTCATCACTACATATGCTTGGCATCACAGTACCCATCAGGAAGGAGAAGACTTTGGGAAAAGCAAAAGCACCATCTCACTAGAGAGACCTAGGGATTCTGTACAGACTCAGAGGCCAGAGCTGCTACCAGTAGTAGAAGCTGACCCCTCACACTGTGTGTTCCAGGAGGTGCTGAGTGTTTTTCTGTTCCCCGAGGTTCCTCTTAGTCCTCTTCTTACAGTTGTAGACAATAGAAGTAGCATGTGAGTAGGTCAGTTGTTCCTGTTACAAAACATTATTGAAGAGACTCCTTGTCTTCCAACCATTGCTGTTCACACAGAACAAACGAAATGTTGGTCCAGGGCCACCTTTCAGGGGGTCATCACATGTTCTGGTTTCCAGACCGAGGAGGAGACTGTGCCAAGATGGGCATTATGTTTGTTACTAACTTAGTTGAACAAGTCTGTGTCAGGCCCTGTCCTAAGTGCTGGGAAGAGAGTGATGAACAAGACTTATGTATTTTTTTCTCTGTCTTGTATTGCCCATCTCTAACCCACATAGTGGAAGAGTGCATTTCCTGAAACATAACCAAGTTTCATCACTCCCCTGCTCAGCCAGATCATCTCCTCAGCATCATCTTTGGGTCATTAAAAAAAGACAAGCCAAGTGGGGAATGATTTGGGGTGTGCAATTTAGAAATGTTGGCTTGCCATGGTCCCAGCTCCAGGAGAGTTTCCCTGAATGCAGCAATAGCTTGCTGCCATATGCAGAAGTCATACAAAGAGAGCTGCCAGTGTGCAAAACCAGGTCCTCAGCCTAGAAAGGCAAAGGGCTCCTCAGGGGTCATTCAAAACACTCTTTCTCTCCAACAGCGCTTCACCATAAAGTGGGTCTTCTCATCCCATTCTTTACACTCCTCCCTACCAGCAACATTTTTCCCTGTCAGTTCCCCAGCTGCATCTTTCTAAAGGTGATTATGTACTCTCCATGACAATGCACAGACCTGAAAGCAGTTTGGATTGCTGGGGACGTTTGAAAGACAGCCAAGAATCTTATGCATTCTCCCTGGAACTTGCCGCCTCATCACCAAATGCAATTCCTTCATTTCTCCTGGGATCAGGCTCAAAAGACCACTGCCTTCAGGAAGCTCTCCCAAACTTACCTCCCCACTCTCTTAGCTCTAATCATTTATATTACTCTCTCACCTTCTAGCAATATTGTGGTTTATGTGTTTGGTTTTCATTGTGTCATTCTCCACTTGTTGCTATGTTACTGCAACTACAGAGTCTTTGACTTTTATCCAAACCCTGTAAAATCAAATGCATTGTAGAATTCAAAACTTTTCAAATTGTAGAAAAATAATAGAGGTTCTGGGGTAGCACCTATAATCAAACACATTTTTCAGTGAAACTTGTGAAAATTCACACCAAGTGGGATACATACAGATTATAATCATCTCTTTATTAGCTCAGGTTTACTTTGCCACAAATGAGTTCAGTATTTTAGAAGCATGGAAGTGAACGACTAATGACAGCTGCCACTACTGAAACCTCCTCTGTGCCGGGCCCTCTGCCTGTGCAGATCATCTCAGGTACCCACAGCGGGGCCATGGGAAGGAGACACTGTTTTCCACATATGATAGATGAGATTCAGAGAGGTTGAGTAATTTGCCTAAGGTCAAATGTCTAGCAAATAGAGGAGCCAGCATTTAAACCCAAGGCTGTCTGGCCGTAAGTGTGATGCTCAGTGGCCAGGTCCATACCGAGTATGCTTCCTCCCCCTTGACTGTGCTCCATAGGCTAGACAGAACACATAAATGCTTGCCAACAATGCAAACAGAAGAGCACATGATTTTTTATTTGTGGTTCACAAGTTATACTGTCCTTCTTTCAAAAAGACCATACAGGATGGAAAATGTCAGTTAGTTGTATAAGGCAAGCACCACACAGCTTGGGAGTCCAGATGCGACCGCAGTAGAGGAAGGCACAACAGCGCAGCAGCTGGTGGGGCACATCAGCGGCACATGGGCCCCACCGACCGCCACGTTGTTCTCATCTGTTTACAGAGAATCAGTGGGCGGCATTCAGAATTCAGGGGATTTCAATTCAGAGTCCACATAGTTTCTCTAAATGTTAAAAATATGAAAATTGGATATTTCCACCATACAGTGTTTGTTTGTTTGTGTTTTCCTTCGTTGCAATAATCAGCTGATGCTGAGTAGCAATTTTAGGTGGGGTGAGTGCTTTTCAATCAGCCCCCCACTCTGCACATCTGGATTGTGAGGGAATTCTAGTTTGAGACCACTGCATCTGATAAAGTGAACCAGTATCTGATGGCTTGCCCTGACATCTTCCCTAGCAGGGTGGCAGTCTTGTTTATTGATGTGAGTGATGGGCTGTGACTTATATCTTCTATTACAAGTCAAGGACTTTCAGTAAGGATGACACTGGAAGACCATATTTTTAGTCATCAACATGTAGCAAGAACAGACTGAGAGAGAAAAAGAAAGAGAGGTAGAAAAGGGAAAGGGGAGGGTGGAGAAGAAGAACATTTATTTGTGCCAGATATAGAAAATAAATTCAAGGTGATGAAGGAAACTTAAAGCATGCCTACTGGGGCAGGGCCAGAAGGAGGCAGAGGTGACCGAGTGTCAGCTCCTAAAAGCTAAAGTTCCTCATGTGAAGCAGAGCAACCAGAACCGAGGTCACTTCTTGAACCCAGGTTTAACTACCCTTGAAAGAAAACTGAGAAAAACTACCACAAATTGTTTCTGGGGGTTACGGCATATGCAAGGTTCTGTGATCAGAGGCCATAAATGAAACAGTAGCATAGCAAGACAAGGCCACAGCCATCTTTCATGAATAACCACCAAAAGGGCACAAATATAATTTCTATTTTCCTAACTAGCAGAAAAACATTTACTTCTGATTTATCGGCTACTCCAAAGCCTTTGACTGTGTGGATCACAACAAACAGTGGAAAATTCATCAAGAGATAGGACTACCAGACCACCTGACCTGCCTCTTGAGATATCTGTATGCAGGTCAAGAAGCAACAGTTAGAACCGGACATGGAACAACAGACTATTTCCAAACAGGAAAAGGAGTATGTCAAGGCTGTATATTGCCACCCTGCTTATTTAACTTATATTCAGAGTACATCATGAGAAATACTGAGCTGGATGAAGCACAAGCTGGAATCAAGATTGCCAGGAGAAATATCAATAACTTCAGGTATGCAGATGATACCACCTTTATGGCAGAAAGCAAAGAATTAAAGAGCCTCTTGATGAAAGTGAAAGAGGAGAGTGAAAAAGTTGGCTTAAAACTCAACATTCAGAAAACTAAGGTCATGGTCCCATCACTTCAAAACAAATAGATGGGGAAACAGTGGAAACAGTCAGAGACTTTATTTTTCTGGGCTCCAAAATCACTGCAGATAGTGACTGCAGCCATGAAATTAAAAGACACTTGCTCTTGGAAGAAAAGTTATGACCAACCTAGAAAGCATATAAAAAGCAGAGACATTACTTTGCCAACAAAGGTCTGTTTAGCTATGGGTTTCCCAGTAGTCATGAATGGATGTGAGATATGGACTATAAAGAAAGCTGAGTGCTGAAGAATTGATGCTTTTGAACTGTGGTGTTGGAGAAGATTCTTGAGAGTCCCTTGGACTGCAAGCAGATCCAACCAGTCCATCCTAAAGGAAATCATTCCTGAATATTCATTGGAAGGACTGATGTTGAAGCTGAAACTCCAATACTTTGGCCACCTTATGCGAAGAACTGATTCATTTGAAAAGACCCTGATGCTGGGAAAGATTGAAGGTGGAAGGAGAAGGGGACAACAGAGGATGAGATGGTTGGATGGCATCACTGACTCAATGGACATGAGTTTGAGCAAGCTTCAGGAGTTGGTGATGGACAGGAAAACCTGATGTGCTGCAGTTCACGGGATCACAAAGAGTTGAACACAACTATGCAACTGAACTGATCTGAACAGAAAGGAAAAAGATAAATAGTAGAAAAATTAAACTAAAAAGAGGAGAAATCAAGGAAGAATATACAGGAAAAAATTTTAAAGGTATTTCCTGGGTTTTCCCATTTTCTAAAATGATCACCCAATACCCAAGTTTGCCAGTTTTCTGACCTTTCTCAAGGTCAGTAAAAACACCTATATATAAGACACAGCAGAGTGCATGTTGGAATATGTATGTGAGGAGAGGCAAGTCTTCCTTTTCCCACCAGTGGGAAGCCAAATATTTGCTCATTATAGTCTAAAGCCCACAGCACAGGAAGTGTCTACCTTCAGACCATCAATTTCTAGCACTTCTTACTGGAAGAATCCCCATGGACAGAAGACTTTGGCGGGCCAGTCCATGGGGTTGCAGAGTCAAACACAACTGAGTGACCAAGCACACAAAACCTAGTGCTGAAGGTTGAGACAATTATTTTAGGCTCATCAGCCTTTGGACAGAAAAACCAATGTACTGAGGTTGGCAGGATAGAAAATTAAAAAAAAAAAAAACACACCTGAGTTTCTAATGACAAATGGAGCCTATGCATCAAATCTGGACTCCTCTATCTCTAGATTTCTTGCTGCAAGGATAGTTATACATCTTTATTGCTTAAGCCATTGTAAAGCATTATGTCACTTTGCCCTTAAATGCATCCTAACTTATACACATATTCTTTGTCCATGTACAGACATATGTTATGTCTATACATTTTTTGTCTTTCTTTATTTCACTTGACTTGTAGCTATGTGGTCAAATAAAACCAGGCAGTCAAGGAAGGAAAGGAAATGTATTTGAGCAGCAGTTTATCAACACCGTTCTGGAAAAACATACTGAAGACTGCTGAGCTATCATTTGCCGGTCTCCTACCTCAAACCTTGCTGAGATACACTCACCCACAGGCTGTGACTCAGCAGTAGACACAGTAAAGTATATCCCTAGTTTCCTCATTAGTAAAATAAGCAATCTGAACCAGGGGACCCTTAGGAAAATTTTAGCACTGACATTTTATACTTCATGCTCTGTCTATTAAGAAGGTTATATTGGCATAACTTTTGGAGTTGCTCTGTAAATAATAACCACATCTTTAAATACTTAATAAAAGTTATAACAGTTTATATCAGTTATAAGTTCTCTCTCTCTGCAGGCCTGAGGTCCTCATCAGGAAAATGTGGAAAATGAAATGGATGCTCTATGGCCCTTTCCAGCTCAGACACTCTTGAATCTGGCCAGATTCTTAAATATGTGGTTCTAATTCTCACAGACTTTCTGCAAAGCTTATGCAGTCAGGTCTGATGATGTCTGAGTCAGAGATCTTTCTGGAGCACAAATTTATGATAAAAGTTAATTGATTCAGACTGTAGGCTCCTCATTTCTCTGCTTTTCCATGGTGCCCAGCACACCATGTGGCATATGTATGCTCTCAGTAACTGCTGGTAATTCAATAATTGTGCTGTGTTTTTTGTTTGTTTGTTTTAGCATCTACTATTTGACTGAGATATTAAATAGGGTATCTCAACTCCTCATCATAATCCTTCAAGGGCAGTATTTTTATGTCTATAACCTGAATAAAAAACAAGGCTGCCTACATGCCAGCATGGTGTCACATCCAAAATAAACCCAAACCAAACAACCTGAAAACTTAAGTAGGTCTTTCATGAAGTCCTGGAAGATATGTCCCTTTGGACAGTCACATGGAAAAACATACAGCAGAAACTCCTTTTACCCATTTTTCGTCCTAAAATCCTCCAATAGCCCCACAAAGATCCCCAGCTCCATCGTCCCAAGTGCTCTAGCAAAACTCCTTCCTCCTGTCCATTCTAGCTTACCCCTTTCAGATCTACTCTGTCCTTTGGGGATGGTCTCATTCCCTGCATAAGCTAAGTTAGCTTGGAAGTTCGGCCCCTGGGGCCTCCAGTTTTCCCCTTGACGAGCCAGGCACACTCTGCAAGTGCAGACGACAATGGCCCTCGGTGCCCCCTCCAGCCCAGAGTGCACGCCCCCCACTACACTGCGATGGATGCACACCACTCTTCACACAAGGCTGCTCTCTGTGTGTACATCCTCTAACCAGTGACTGCCCCAGGACCACCTAAGGAGCTCGTCAAAAGCACAGATGTCTGGTCTGCATGTCAGTTTCTTTGAATCAGAGTATCCTAGGGTGAGAACCAAGAGGCCACATTTTTAAGAAGTCTCCCAGGAGATTCTAACCTGTAGTCAGGTTTCAAAGCACTGCTTTACACCACAAAGGCTTTAGAATTAAGCTACAGAGTCGTGCCCATGGTCAGGACCATTTTCCTAATCCCCTTTCTACTGTCTTGCCTTCCTGATAACACGGTGTCCCAGAAACACAAGCAATCCTCAACTTCTGAACCCTGTGGGTTTCAAAAATACGTTAGTCAGAGGCAGGGTGCAGCTTTCCCCAAAGAATAGGCACTAGAGATCCATGTGGGCTCAGAGTGCTCCAAAGACCTGTAGGTCTTTGCAAGGTGATTTTGTTAGAAAGTATATACAACAGTTCCCACTGGGGCTTCCAGTGGGAGGAAGCCCACTAGAAATTGGGGCTTCCAGTTTCTCCCTGAGGTCAGGCAATAAGAACCTAGCCTCCTTTCTGGGGGTCTGGTGGCAGGAGGGGAAGACAAAGGAAGTCTTATATGGTGACAAAGGAAGCCCAGAGGTCTGGTAGCTACTGAGAAAGATGTCAGAAAGGGGACCCTCCAAAGAAACAAGGAGTAGGCCACCAATGAGGTAGGGATGCAAAAAGCAGTATCTTCATGCAGAGGGCCCAGGCAGTGGTTTCTTTTGCAGTGTCAGAACTCTGAACTGAGACAGGGCAAATGTGTTCACTGGGCTTAAGAGAGAGGCACCTTGATGGAGAGGAGGAAGGTCCCGACCTCAGATCATTCTGGCAGCAGCACCTGGGCCCTCATGAGGAGCAACCCATCAAGAGGGTGGGAAGGCCAGTCCCAGTATGAGGACGAGTATTTTGTTAAGCAAGTGCTCACTGCGGGCTTCCCTCTCCTGGGTCCTCCTCCAAGTCCTGTTTTCTTTGGAATTGACTTCAACATCTGAAGGCTCAATATTACATCCTTCAAAAAAACTTTAGCCACTGAAGGAAAAAAACCCTGACCTCATTATTACATGATCTTACCAAACAGATTCTGAAGACAGTTTTAAAGTGAGGGCCTGTGCATTTTTAAAACTCGATTGCATTGCATAATTAGTAGCAATTACTGTCAACAAACATTTATCAAATATCTACTGATGCACTAGGCCCGAGGAACATGTGGGCAAGAGTGAATCAATCCTTTGGCAGAGCACAGAGTTCCAGAAATCAGAACACATGATCTGACAGCAGAACGATCCCCGTGAGTCTGCTGGAACAGGAAATTTGAATGCAGATCTACCTCTAAAAAACCAAAACATTTGCTTACCCAAAATAAGACTTGAAAGGCCAGTGGAATCATTGATTAAAACATTTAATTGGTTCTGCACACATGAGGTTAAATCAAATGTAATCATAACATGAGTTCAGATCCAACATCAAAATGGGTACAGCCATTTTGAGGGAAAGAGACCTCACCTTTCTTCACACAGCTTCCACAGCACAACACAACAACTGAAGGTGATTGCTCCTCTAATTTGCTATAGGGATGTGCACATAGGTAAGTTTTTATTACCTCAAATATCCTGGTATAACCTCTCTCTATTCCTTTATGTAATATTCCTGCCTTCAGTCTTATTCTGAATGGACTGGTGGTATGACGGGTGGACTGGACTGGTGGACTAGAATGAATGGTAATAGCCCCTTGCTTTCTAATAGTAGTTTGTAGAATTACTGTAGGCAGTAGAACAGTTTTAGCAAAATAAACTTCCTATGCAACTTCAATATCTAATACACATAGACAGAGATCCCTGAGTCTGTCCTTTCCTCAGACTCTCTCCAGCCTCAGGAGCATCTCTAGATACAGTTGCTCTAAAACCTCAATGCACACCAATTTTTGCCTCTGAGGCAGAGACTGCAAATTACCATCCCAGGATCCCTTTCCCCTTCTTTCTTAGTAACCAGATTCTAATAAGGGTGGAAATGAAACTAATTAAAAGATGACATTTCCAAGCCTGTCTTGCTGCTACATAAAGCCAGTAAGCCAGTACTGATTAAAGACTGGCCAATGATATACAAATGAGAGTGCTATATGAGATTCCCAAAAGACTCCTTAGAACTGAAAGCTGTGCCTTGTCTGTTCTTCTGTTTTTCCTCCTTTCTGCTTTCTCAAATATGGGCATGATGGCTGAGCTTCTGCAACCACGCTGAACCGTTAGGTCACTTTGAAGTTAAAGACTATGCTCTAGCGCTAGTGAAACCAAAGAGATTGAACCTGTGTCTGAAAGACTTCATGGTGTTGCCATACCAGCTCTGAATTTCCTATCTCTGGATTTCTTTTATGTGAGAGAATAAGTACTGTGTGTCTATAACATTGCTTAGGCTTTTTAATAATTTACAGCAATATCAAGTCCTGATGCAGAACCTACCTGTAGTTAACTTTTCCAGCAAAAGATTTCACTGTGAGTCTCCTTTTATGTACTCTGTTTAACAAGGAAAAATCATGAAGGACTAAAAGAGGGACATATAGTATATGCTATATACTATATGGGTCATATTTGTTTATAAAATGTATTTTAAATTTTATAAATTAATAAAATGGCTAAAATTTACTGAGTGCTTACTGTGGGCTAGGCTATCTGCTAAGCATTTGTGCATATATTATTTCATTTACTACTCAAGTCAACCACATGAAGTACGTGATATAATGGATAGTTTTCAGATGAAAAAATCAAGGCCAAGAGGAGTTTGCTACTTATCTACAGTTTCACAGCTAGTTCACTGCAGAGCAGAGATCTGAGACTATAACTCCTTTCTAAAACAAACAGCAAATGAAAGGGGACTGAAAGTCTAAGCAAAATAATTTGATCAACAAAGGGTCTTTTGAGGTACTTTATAATAAGGATAGTTTAAGCAGAGTATCGGAGGAGGCAATGGCACCCCACTCCAGTACTCTTGCCTGGAAAATCCCATGGAAGGAGGAGCCTGGTAGGCTGTAGTCCATAGGGTCGCTAAGAGTCGGACACGACTGAGCGACTTCCCTCTCATTTTCACTTTCATGCATTGGAGAAGGAAATGGCAACCCACTCCACTGTTCTTGCCTAGAGAATCCCAGGGACTGGGGAGCCTGGTGGGCTTCTGTCTATGGGGTTGCACAGAGTCGGACATGACTGAAGTGACTTAGCAGCAGCAGCAGCAGCAAGCAGAGTATGTTCTGACTCAAGGTCTCTTTTCTGATCTAAACTTGGGATGAAGCAGCTTTGGAATCAGGCTGGCTTGGGTACAAGTTCTTGCTCTACCACTTTTTGTAAGTGTGATCTTGGGCAAAATTCTTTAACTTCTCTGAGCCTCAGACTGCCTTGCACAGTGAGGTGGATCAATGAACTAAGGCATGTGAAGTTCACAGCGCAATGCCTGCATCTGATGGGTAAGCAAGTCTCAATTTTGTAGCACAGGACAGGCTCAAACGAGAGGAATGAGGTAAGAGGTTGTTCACTTATTTTCAGAAGGGTTTCCAAACATCCCCTTGGAGGTGTTGCACAGAACAGAAGAATGTTTGTAAGGTTTGTGAAACTGAACAAGAGACCTCTCTTTAATCTCAGTTTTCTCACCTGTAAAGTGAGAATTACAAATTCTTTCATGCAGGATGACTGGAAAAAAGGCCATAGAATGTTATGCAGTGTTAAAGATCATTATTAGAGTTAATGTTCACTCACCCCAGTCACTTCTTAATTTTTCCAAATGAAGCAACAAACTACCTATCCCACCTTCTTATTTTTCTTATTTCAAGCCATTACTAAGATTTCTTTCATATCGTGGAAATTGATGCCAACAGTTATGATTCAGAAATGCTAACCCTAAAGAAGGTGAAGTATCAAAATTGGATAATAGAGAAAAAAAGTGCGGCAAATACACAGAATGGTAATTTCTACAAGAAAAATGATAATTTCTAAAATCATAAAACTCATTAGGAGATTAAGCCAGAATTTAAAACTTCTATACATCAAAAAACACAATCAACAGAATGAAAAAGTGGCTTATGGAATAAGGGAAATGCAAGTCATATATCTGATAAAAAGATTAATATCTAGAATATATAAAGGACTCCTATGACAACACAAAAAACTTAACTAAAAAATGAGCAAAGAACTTAGATAGATATTTCCCCAAACAAGATATTCAAGTGGTTAACAAGCTATGAAGAGGTGCTCAGCATCACTAGTCATTGTAGAGATGCAAACCAGAACCACCAGGGACCATGCTGTGTGCTTAGTCACTCAGTCGCGTCTGACTGCGACCCCAAGGACTGCATCCCACCAGGCTCCCCTGTCCATGGGGACTCTCCAGGCAAGAATACTGGGGTGGGCTGCCACGCCGTCCTGCAGAAGACCTGCCCAACCCAGCATCGAGCCCAGGTCTCCTGCACTGCAGCAGATTCTTCACCATCTGAGCCACTGGGAAGACCAAAACCACCATGAAATGTCACTTTATACCCATTAGGTTGGGTACAGTCAAAAAGACAGGAATAACAAATGCTGGGAAAGGTATAGAGAAACTGAAAATTTGGCGCACTGTTAGTAGGAATGTTAAATGGTGACCCCCTGTGGAAAGTAGTATAACAGTCTCTAAAAAATTCTATTATAAATAGAATTTCCATATGATTCTGCAATTTCACTTCTGGGTATATAAATAAAAGAATTGAAAGAAATGTACACCCATGTTCATAGCAGCAATATCCACATTAACTGAAAGGGAGAAGCAACCCAAGTGTCCATTAACAGATGTATGGACAATCAAAATTTAGTGTAGACATATGTAGATACATATAATGGGATATATGTATATAATGGAATATATATATATATAATGGAATATCATTTAGTCTTAAAGGGAAAGAAATTCTGGCACATGCTTCGATGTGAATGAACCTTGAGGGCATTATGCTAAGTGAAATAAGTAAGTCACAAAAAGATAAATACTCTATGATTCTACTCACACAGGGTATCTAGAGTAACCAAATTTGTAAAAGCAGAAAGTAGAGTGGTAGGTTCCAGGGGCTTAGAGGGAGAGAAAATGAGAATGGTTGTTCAATGGGTATAGAGTTTAATTTTGCAAGATAAAATTGTCCTGGGGATTACTTGCACAACAGTATGAATATACTTAACATTACTGAACTGTACACTTAAAATGGCTAAGGTAGTAAATTTTATGTTATGTGCATTTTATTACAATTGAAAAAAACTTGTTTGGCAAAAAGCAATAGGAAGAAGTATAAAAGAGAACAGAAGAGTGAGCAGGTGACAAGAGTACAGTAACATTATGTGGGCATCAGAAATGCATTTGACAACTACTTCCATAGAAGTTGTGCTTCAAATTAAATTGGCCTGTTTTTGAATGCTCTCATCTAAATGGATTGCTGGCAGGGTGAAAATACTACGTAATCAGGGATAAATGGGAAGTACATCTGGTTGGAAGCAAAAGGTCCACTAGGGCATGTCAGAGGCTGGTGCTGGAACTGACCTCATTTAACAAACTCATTAATGACCTAGAAGAAAACGGAAATAGCCACTGCTAATGAAATTTGCAAAGATATGTTGGTGATGCCCTGGACTTGGCCATCACAGCATAAGCATTGCTGGGATGGAGAGATTTTCCACTAGGTAATTAATTGGATTAAAAGAATGACTTCCTGGGATAAGAACACTTGCTCATTTCCAACTCTCATCTCCAGAGCAGAAAGCAGATTTTGTCATGTGATGTAGATCAGAAAACCACACTTGATAAAGGCCTATGAAAGAATAGTGCTTTCCCAGAGCACAATTCTGCCTTTGTCCTTTATCTCTAGGTAGAAGACAATGGAATCTATTCATTAAAAAGATAGAAGAAAGGAGAAGGTAAAAGAAGCAGAGGAGATACAGTCTTTCTTCCACGGAGGAAGGTCTAGGCAAGAAGCCCATATGTGCTCAGTCACTCAGTCATGTCCCCACTAAAATTTAGTGTACACTCTCTGAAGCTTGGCACAAATTATGCCATCCTCTTCCCCTGCTTAAAACCTGTCTGTGGTCTCCCAGGGCACTCAGGAGGAATCCAGAATCTTTGACAAGGCCCCGAGTGATCAGCCCTGCCTCCCTATCCAGCCTCATCTTGCACAACTGCCCTTCTCACCCACGTAATGGCCATCAGCTTCTCCACCAGCCCAGCAGAAATTCAGCACCACTATCTGCCTTGGCAGTTTCACCCCTTCCCACTCTGAATCACTGTGCTTGGTTCAGGAGTGGACAGGGGGACTCAAGCTGTGCCAATCTGATTCCATCCCATCACTTCCAGAGCAACAAATGCTGAGGAGCAGCTCTCCTGATGAGGCTGGCTGCCTATAGGGCTTCTCAGATGAAGATGTTGTTAGCATTTCAAGCAGGATTCTTCTTTATTATGCAGAACCCTTGTTAGCCTTTAGTGTTCACGCTTCTGTACACAGACTTTCAGTTATACTGCCTGAATCATTGTGATGACAACAACAGCAACAAAATGATACACCTGAACACTACCCAGGGTTGAGAACTGCAAGACAGAACATTTGTGACGAGATGGAAATCAAGGAATGAAGCAACTTGCCTAAGGCATTCAAGTCTTCAGTCAATGTGTCATTTCCTCAGAGACCTTCTCATATCTCCCCCATCTGAAGTAGGTCTCTGTCATGACACTACTTATTGCATATAGTACAGAACCAGTTTACAAATACGTGCTCAGTTGTGTGATTTTTTTGTTTCATATCTGTTTTCTCCCACTAGACTGGAAGTTCCATGTTGTTGCTGTTCAGTAGTTAAGTCACGTCTGACTCTTTTTGACCCCATGTACTGCAGCATGCCAGGCTCCCCTGTCCTCCACTATCTCCCAGGATTTGCTCAAATTCATGTCTATTGAATCAGAGATGCTATCTAACCATCTCATCCTCTGCCACCACCTTCTCCTTTTGCCTTCAATCTTTCCCAGCATTAAGGTCTTTTCCAATGATTCTTCGCATCAGGTGGTCAAAGTACTGGAGCTGAAAAAGGGGCTGTTTTGATTTCCAACGACTGACATTCAATAAACATTTGTAGAGAAAAGAAGAGAGGGGGAAAGGAAGGTTGTTTGGAAATTAGTAACACTGTTCAGTGACTAACATCTCAATCCAACCCACAAAAGTCTGTTTAATCTAAGAACCTAAATGTCATACCTACACTGCTTTTATGAGAGATGGGTTGATTGTAGGACCCCAGGAGCCCACCTGCCTCTCCATAAAACCAGTTTTGAGAATTCTCCTGGCTCCCAAGAGAACAGGTCCCACTTCAGAAGAGCAGGGCTTGGAAGATGGAGGGGGCCGGTATGAGTCTGATAGCATTTCATTTACCCTTTCCTCTCCCCTCCCTCACTCCAGCATTGGAAATACTCTTAGGGGCTCCAACAGCAGGGAGAAAAGGTAGGCTTCAGAGAGGGAACATTTGCACTACTTTGGAAATCAGACACCTCTTTTCTAAAAGCCTCCTTTGTTGGAAACATGCTGTTTTGTGGTTGCCTGGCACCATGCCCCCCTCCCTAACACACCCTGCCCTTAGGAGGAGTTACCTTTCTTTTGTGGGTTTGCCTTTTTGAGGTGGGAAATCCAGATGCCTGACTCCCACTCCAGAAGCCAATAGATCAAATCCTTCCTGCCATGGTTGTTATATAGCTGATAGAGTCTCTCCAGGGCTTTAAATATTGAGTGAGCAATTTTTTTAAAAAGACTGGAGGACATTCCCTCAGTAATGTAACACTGATCATAGTGTTTCTATTGCTTGGTTAGTCCTGACTTCTAGTTTCCTGGCCCTCAAGGGCTGCCTTGCCTCCTGCCCATTTCCAGGCCTAGTTCTCTACTTTCTCAATCCTTGGACTATCTCAAAATCATTCCAATAAAATCTCCTTTGTTTAAATTACCAGAGTCAATGACTCTGTGGGCAATGCAAGATTCTAGATGAATTTCCTGAGTCCTGATCAAATTATTCATTGGAGTTTCACATTTGCATTCATGCGTTCCAAGTATAGCTGGTGAAAGTCCTTTATGCCCCACGCCCTGGACCAAGTGTTAAGTGTGCAAAAACAAATAGGATTCAGGCCCAGGCCTAAGAGAACACATTCTGCTTGAAGAGGCAGAGAATTAGATCAAAAACTGAAACTGAAGTGGTGTAACCTGTTGCAAACATCCTTGGAAGATAATGATCCAAACTCCCTCACTCTCTCAGGCATGCATTCAATCTCTCTACCTCTCCCACTTCTAAGGGCTTCTGGGGTCTTTGGACAGCAGGCTCTAGTGAAGATGTGGGTAATGTGAGTTTCTGCTGACATGGAAATATCCATAAGAAGACACAGAATGCATGTACAGTGAAATAGAGCTGCTGAAGAAGAATGTCAACACTTTTAAAATAAATTTCTAATTTAATTTATTAAATTAAATTAATAATTTTTTTAAAATAAAAATAATGAGTACTTGGGGACTTCCCTGGTGGTCCACTGGTTAACACTCCATTCTCCCAATGCAGGGGACATGTGCTTGATCCCTGGTTGGGGAAATAAGATCCCACATGCTGCAAAGCATGATCTGAAAAGATAAATTAAAACTAAAATAAAATAAAAAATAACAAGTACTTATGGAGACTCACGTACAAAACACACAACAGCAAGATAGCCTTACTGGAGTCAAAAAATCTCAACTAAGAGATTCAGGAAAGAAATCAAAATAGAGCGTGGTCATTGTTGAGATCCAAATTAATGGCCTGGAAGATCAAATTATAAGAAATATTTCAAAACACAAAGGAAAAATGTGAAGAGATGGAAATCATGAAGGAAAACTTAAGAGCCATGGAGAATATATCCGGAAGGCCCAGTATGTGAAACATGGGTGCTCCAGGAGAAGCAAAGAAGAGTTGTAACACATAAGACTCTTTGAGTTTTGTCAGGACTATAGAGTAAAGAGACACATGAAGAAACATCTTGGTAATATTCCAAACTTTGGGTGAAAAGAAAAGCATTCAAATAAAAAGAATGTAAGCTCAGACTTGCAGAGACAATGCGGGAAGGAGAGGGTGGGACAAATTGAGAGAATAGCATTGAAACATTACCATATGTAGAATTAAATAGCCAGTGGGAGTTTCCTGTATGGTGCAGGGGACTCAAATCATGTGCTCTGACAACATAGAGGGGTGGGGTGTGAGGTGGGAGAGAGGTTCAAAGAGGAAGGGGACACGCTTATACCTATGGCTGATCCACGCTGCTATATGGCAGGAACTAACACAATATTGTAAAGCAATTATCCTTCAATTAAAAATAAATTTAAAAAACTAAAATAAAAGAACACAAGCTCTGTAAGGGAAAAATAATCAGAATGGCATCAGATTTCTTTACTGCCACCATAGAAGCTGAAAAACAGTAAAATAGCAGCCACAGACAATGTGAGATTGCAACCAAGATTCTACTCCCAGCCAAGATTATTCCCTTATTAGAATCAGTGGAAAATGCATAGGAACATGCTGGAAGTCGGAGAGTGTATCAACACCTTAGGAAAAGAATCTAGGGAGGATATCCATATGCAAAACAACAAAGTGGGATTCCTACTTAAGAAAAGTGGAACATAGACATAAATATAATACCTAAAACTCCTAGAAGAAAACATAGGAGTAGATCTTCATGACTTTGGGTAAAGCAATGATTTCTAAGCAATGTCACTGAAATCACAAGCAACAGATAAAAATATTAGAAATATTGGACTCTTTGAAATTTAAAATGTTTGTGGTTAAAATGACACCATCAAGAAAATAAAAAGACAACCCATAAAAAGAAAGAAAGTATCCACAATTCATGATAAATGACATGTATCCAGAATACAAAAAGAACACTTTTCAATTCATTATTTTAAAGGTAGATTTTATTTTGGGGAGCTCCAAAATCACTGCAGATGGTGACTGCAGCCACGAAATTAAAAGACACTTGCTCCTTGGAAGAAAAGCTATGACCAACCTAGACAGCATATTAAAAAGCAGAGACATTACTTTGCCAACAAAATTCCATCTAGTCAAAGCTATGGTTTTTCCAGTAATGAGGTATGGATGTGAGAGTTGGACCATAAAGAAAGCTGAGCACCAAAGAACTGATGTTTTTGAACTGTGGTGTTGGAGGAGACTCTTGAGAGTCCCTTGGACTGCAAGCAGATCCAACCAGTCCATCCTAAAGGAATCAGTCCTGCATATTCATTGGAAGGACTGATGTTGAAGCTGAAACTCCAAAACGTTGGCCACCTGATGCGAAGAAGTGACTCATTTGAAAAGACCCTGATACTGGGAAAGATTGAAGGCAGGAGAAGGGGACCACAAAGGATTGGATGGTTAGATGGCATCACTGACTCGATGGACATGAGTTTGAGCAAACTCCGGGAGTTGGTGAAGGACAGGCAAGCCTGGTGTGCTGCAGTCCCTGGGGTCACAAAGAGTTGGACACGACTGAGAGACTGAACTGAGAACTGACAATAGAAAGGTCTTACCAGACCCACTCCCACATCATACATTTTAAGATGACAGGATTAGTCAGAAGGTTCTTAAGAAGGAGAAACAAGTCCTCAAGCAGGATACATTGTTCTTATATTATCATTGGTACAGAGTTTAAGGGAAAACATAGCCTTGAGACATTAGTTCTGGTCTTAAAGAAAAAGCGTTTTATGTGACTAAGACAAGGAATGTAGGAAAAAAATGTAGGAAAAAAATGTTTGTCCCTTTCTCCTCCTTGAGAGCCCAGGACACTTTTCTCCTTCTCGAGGGCCTGGACTACTTCCTCCTTGAGGACTCTGGACTCCTTATCAACCTACCTAAATTAACTGTCTCATTGGAGATTGAGGAAGTGAATAATAAAATTATAGGTATATTTCAATCCTAAATCCACCAAACAAGAACTACTTGTTTTTTTCTTATGTCCCTGGAATATTTATGAAAACCAGCTATGCATTTGTCCACAAAGAATATATTATTTGGAAAAAATTAAGGGTTAAATTAATAGTCAATTAAAAAAAGAAAGTTTTTCAGCCAATGAAAAAGAAATGAATAATTTAAAAGTAATCAAAAGAAAATCTTAACTTTTAGAAATTAGAAATACCTTCTTGATTAATATAGTATATATATATATGATATATATTAGTCAGGTTTTTCTCTAGAGAAGCAGAATTGAAAACAGGGACTCAAATTCATGTGCATCATAATTATTTTGCTTTTAAAAGATTTATTTTATTGAAGGATAATTGATTTACCATGTTGTGTGAATTTCTGCTTTACAGAAAAATGATTCAGTTATACATATATATGTATATATATATTCTTTTAAAATTTCTTTTCCATTATGGTTTATCATAGGATATTGAATATAGTTCCCTGTGCTACATAGTAGGATCTTGTTGCTTACCCATTCCATATATAATAGCTTGCATCCAAACTTCCAATCCATCCCACCTCCCTCCCTATTGGTAACCACAAGTTTGTTCTCTATATCTGTGAGTCTATTTGTGGGGAGAGAGCAAATGAGCCAAGATGGTGTGGTCACACTCTCTCGCCCATTTTTAAATAATGACTGTGTAACAGTTGAGATCACTTATGTCTGACACCTGAGCTTAAAAACTGAGAATTTTAGGGACTTTTCTCATGGTCCAGGAATTAAGACTGTGCCCCCATTGCAGGGGGTGGGGGTGCGGCATGGGGGCAGGTTTGATACCTGGTCAGGGAACTAGATCCCACATGCTGCAACTAAGAGTTTGCATGTTGCCACTAACAGCCGGCACAGCCAAATAAACAAAATACAGCGTGAGTGTGAGCGCATGCTCAGTCACGTCCGGCTCTTTGTGACTCCACGGGGCTGTAGCCTGCCACGCTTCTCTGTCCATGGGATCTGTCCTGCTTTGGCAGGCAGATTTTTTATAAGTGAGCCACCTGGGAAACCCAAATAAATAAATAATAAATATTTTTTAAAAAGGGAAAATTTGAAAGCTACTAAAATTTAGAATCTGTATTATTTATATGTTAGCTTCACTCAATCACTTAGTAGTTACATTAGCACACTTATTTGGGGCATATTATGTGTAAACTCTCTGTGCCTCAGTTTCCCCAGCTGAAAGGAGATGATCACAGCACATTCTCCAGAGAGTGGCTGTAAGAACTGAGAAAGTTAATATATATAAAACAGTCAAATGGTACTTGTTATCATTACTGTCTATATGGCTGGTTCTTTCCGCACATTTTGTATGAAACCACAGCTGGTCCTGTACAGAAAGTAAACAGAGGATCATTTTTCTCCTCATTGGTTTTTCTTCCTCTTCTCCCCTCCTTTTCCTGTAGTGGAAGGAAGTGTGCTCCTTGCTTGTTCTGTGGCAACTCTGGAGTCATGGCAACACTGAAATGAGAAGTAGGCCAAGCATCGGGCAAGGCCAAGTGATAATATAAATGGACTTAGTGGATTAGAAATATGGACAGCACATAATAAAATGAGATTTATCTTGGGAGAAAAATAGTTTATCTAAGAAGAAACAGTTCAATGCATAGTCAACCCAGAAGGGGGAAAGGGTGTATCTCAGAGAGGTAGAGATAATGAACAGAGGAAAGGGTACTGGCAGAAATACAGCCAGAGGGCGCCTGTTCTATATAGCATGACCCTAGGAAAAGGAGATGGGATGGCCTCTGATAAATATCTCCTCATCTTATGGACTGCTCCTTTTGTGCTTGATTTAAGATTTCCAACTCTAACAGAGGTCAGTGGTCAAGTGGTTGATGTCACTGTGCACCAAAAATATTTTTGTCAGTTGCATTAGTCATTATTTTGGCTGTTTGAATAACCAAATTAGAACAATCACAGACAGTCTGAACCATAGCTGGGCAATGTGCCCTCATGACGAGCACAGATACCAAATCTAGTACCGAGAGAAGTCTCAGTCACACTGCATAGACACAGCCCTGGGTTCCAGAGCTATTGCCAGAAAACACAGTCCAGTCCAGAGCTGGTGCTGGGAGCTGAGGGATCGTGCTGCCATTGCATCTCTAAACTGAGTGCCATGGGAGCCTGCCTTTCCTCTGCTGTGGGTTAGGTCAGCTCAGGAGGCTTTGTGTCTGTAGACAAGAGCATTGGACTCCCTTAATTAAGAACTAAGACGTTAGTGTAAAACTGATCAATAAAGACACAATCTTACTTGAAATCCCTCCCCATCTTAATTGGTTTAAAACTAACATCAATGGAGAAAACAAAGAGAGCCAGGGTATAATTAGCCCCTGGAATGGTGCTGTGAGGCAGTAGACCCAACAGAGGCTGTGATACCTTTATTGCATCCCTCCAGGGGCAAAACCCCAGGACGAGGAAGACCTTCAGCCTGGGAGGCATCCAGAGCCAGAAGGGTGACTTCCTGCTATCTGACCATGATGGAAAAGAATTCGCAAGAACTGGATTCACCCCCAAAACAGATCATTATGTTCCCTCAGTTTTCCCTTCAAACAATCTCAGGGACCTGTCCTTAGTTCTTCAACACCACTGATGGTCCCTTAATTCAGATCCCCTCTATATTGGCTCCCAAACTGATCTCTCTGCCTCTTGGCATTGAGGCCTTCCACCCTTCAGCACCGCCCCAACTTCATCTGTCCTTTGAACAATGAAATGCATGTAGCCTAGGAGATCTACTTAAAGCACAAATGTGACTATGACAGCCTCTCATCCATCAATTTAAAAATACCCAGGTAATTTATTCAACAAAGTTTTAATGTGCACAGGTGGGTCCCAGGCACTGTACTAGGCACTGAGAATATGATGATTAAAAAATAAAGAAGCCCCACCCTCATGAAGCTTGGAGTTTAATGGGGAAAAAATACAGCCAAACAATTACACAAGAAGACATGGTTAAATTCTCTGAAGAAGAGGGGGCTCTAGCAGAGGCTCAATCTAGCCTGGGAGGTCAGGAGACTTTCCTGAAGAAGCAACTTGTGAACAGAGATCTGAAAGATAAGTAGGAATCAACTAGGCCAATGCTTCTTGTAAACTCTAATTAGGTTAAGGAAATTAAATAGTGTGCCACAACCAATGTCTTTTGAAATGAAATAATAGACTGGACAATAGCACAGTAGAAGAGAAAAGGATAGAAGGAAACAGAATAGAGTAATAGAGTATAGATCAGAACATATTTCAGGTAGCAAAGGTTAATATTTCATGATATGTTTATAATGAGTTAACTATAAAATGTATTTCTTAGTGTGGGCTGTAAACTAGCCAGTAGCAGAAGTAAGGGGAATGGAAGCACACATCCTAGAGAGGGAACAGCCTCTGCAAGACTCAGCTGAGGGAAAGCAGGAGGTATTTAGCCTCATTTTTAATCTGTGAAAGAACCCACACATCATTCATTCAGCAAATACTTATTTAATTCTCTTTCAAAGCAGCACATCCAATCAGAGTCACAAGGAGGAGCCAGGCAGCTTTCCTTGTCTAAATGAGTTTACATGCCATCAGGAGAGAGAGGTATGTAAATAAATATTAGACTAAGTTTGAAAAAAAGCTGCAGGAATAAATCAAATATAATGAGAAGATAATATAAGGAAATTGCTTCTATCTAGGAAAGATCTCAGAGAGCTTTATGAAAAGAGAAGGCTTTTTCTTGAGGTCTGGAAGGACAACTAGAGGTGAAAATTCAGGAGAGGAAGGGACACAGAGGTACAAACAGTCCAGGATAAAGAACAGTGGTGATAGGGGAATGGTGAATCAAGGTTGAGAGTGGAGAGAGGGTCATTGAAAGACCTCATAAGGACCAGAGTGGATCAGTATCTGTCTCAACCTCCAACTGTGATACCTCAGACAACTCTAGCCTTCTCTCCATTGGTTATCCCCTCTGTGAATTGGGAAATATAACTCTGGCCTCTGATACAATCAGCAGAGCTGGGGAAAATAAAATGCACTCAACCATATAAAGTGTTTGTAGCTCACTGGAGTAAAGGTGCCGAAAATCTGCAAAAATCTTAGTAGCCCCAAAGAAAGTCAGTTGCTTTATAGTAATAGGATTAATGGGGCTTGGGGGGTGGGGGGGCGTATTTTTCAGTCCTTCCAATCTTCTTATTGTTGAGCTGCCTCAATTTCCTTTTTAATAAAATTTTTCCTTTTTAAGAATAAAAACTAAAAGACCTGAGGGTCATTATAGAGTAAAACAAATATCAAAGCATGAATATGTCTGTAATAATATTATGAACATACCTTCAAAGTCATAGGATCTATCCTCAGGTGGTCCTACCCATCAATAAAGGGTATTATGAAAATCTGTTAATTTTTCTCTATATCTATGTATCCTGGATTCTTGATTCACTAAAATCTATTAGATTGTAATCTCTGCTAGGTAAACAGAGATCTTGTTTACCTGACACATCTTTATCGCCTCACACAAGTAGACACCCATCATTGAATGAATGAATGAACTGCAGGGTCTCCTCCAGTGAATGAAGCCATTCTCCAACCAGCAAGATGTCACAGAATCACTTTAATCAGACCACTCCAATAAAATAAGGGAAAGTGTCTGATGGACCCAAGCACTTTTTCTAGGGGAGGAAATATATATTTTTTAATGTATATATATCTCTGGGACTGTTGTGGTGGTGCAGTGGTCAGGACTCTGCACTCCACTGTAGGGGGGCACAGTTTCAATCTCTGGATGGAGAACTAACATCTCACATGCCTCGCAGCTTGACAAAAAAAAAAAAAAGTATAAGTATTTCTAAAACACTGAATCTTATTTCCTGCAGACTGACTTCTTTCTGTCTTGTTCTTATTTTTCTTAAGGATCTGAACATAAATGCTGAGGCAGAAGGTATGGTGATCAGCAGCATCATTTGAGTCAAGACTCTATGTTACAAGTGACAAAAATCTATTCAAACTGGCTCATATAATGGCAAAGCACAGGATCAGGTTTGCCTTCAGGTATGACCAAACCCACATATTCAAACAAGGCCCGCAGAGTTTCTCTCTCTCCATCTCTTGACTCTCCTTTCCTCCGTCTGCATTCTTGGCTGAACTCTCCTTTGTTTGTGACAAAGAGACCAGAAACTCTAGGCTTAATGGAAAGAGAGAGCTGTTCTTTCCCCACGTGTGTGTGTGTTAAGCCGCCTCAGTCGTGCCCGACTTTTTGTGACCCAATGGACTATGGCCAGCCAGGCTCCTCTGTCTGTGGGATCTTCCAGCAAGAATACTGGAGTGGGCTGCCATTCCTTCCTCCAGGGGATCTGTCCAACCCACGGACAGACCCTGTGGCCTGTGTCTCACATCTCCTGCTTTGGCAGGGGGGTTCTTCACCACTAGTGCCACCTGGGTCCCAGGGGTGCCTCTCACTGGCTCAGCTTGGGTCACATGCCCATCCTTAAACCAATCATTGAGATTCTATTTGTGTAAGACCTGCCCTGGAGCAAGGGAAATGAGATCAGCTCTACTTGAACCACAGAGAATATGAGCAGGCAAAGTGTAGGAGGAAGGGTAGGGTCCCAAAAGGAAATCAGGTGCCACTAACAGAAAGGGTAAATGATTGCTGAGAAGACCAGACTGGCAGCTGTCATCATCTTCATCTGTCCAGAAAGAGGTTGAAGAGGGCCATCAGATGGGCTGGCAAAAAGAAAGTGATTAAGCCTTTTGCCACTATTGATGCTATGCATGTGCTTAATGATAACAGATGAGATTCAGTGCCAGTGAGCAGCTGCAGGAAAGAGCCAGCAGGGTTGGGAGCGGAAGCCAAGCGGCAATCCATCTCACAGCCTATGTGTTCCCCCAAGTCTGTTTTACTACATGAAATGCCCAAACTGACTCAGGCACTTTTCAAGTTGCAAAACTTGCACTCATGCTCAGCAGATATATTTAAAACTGTTTTACAACCAACAGTTAAACAGAAGGAAATTAAGGGAGAAAAATCAGGGATACAGCTTCATGCATAAAACTCAACCATTCAATTAACAGAGTCCATATTAATCACAAGTCAGTTAGGCCTCAGTGGTTTGGTAGTTTTTCGTCGGCAGAAATAAGCCAATCCTGATAGGCAAAGATGGTTGATGTCAGTATAACTGAAAGACTTTAAACATAGGGCCCCTATCATTAATTAATCAAGTAATTACTCTCTTAATGCCATATTTGGTAATTAGGTTTTTAGCACTTTTCCCCCTTTAGCTCTAGCTCTTTATCATACCAACATTCCTTTATCTAGAGGTTCCAGTAGAAGATGAGATGTGTTTTTAATCATAATAAAAATGCTTGTATTTGTAGGTCAATTTGTACTCTATAAAATCGCTCACTAGAGTCTTCCAGCAGCCTTTGCAGATAAGCAGGACAAATATTATTCTCCCAAATAACTGCAGAGTGTCTGGCTTGGACTCAGACTTGCAAAATGCCAATAGAATCCCATTCTCTTGCAGGTGGAGTAGGGCATCGTCTCATTCTGATGGCGGACTCTTGGTCCTGGGGTGATGCACAGAACAGAATCACCCTTAGTACTTACAGTCCCCGAGGACACGAGTCAGCACCACACAACTCCAAAGGCATTGCATGTGCCTGGGCTTGAGAGGAACCACAATTCTCTCGAGGGGGAGAAAAGCAATCAAACAGAAAACATGAATTCACAAGATAATATTTCACAAGATAATAAAAATGTGCTTTAATGTTGCTCCCACTCATATTGTGGTTAGGAATCCTTCATGAAATGCATTATCCCATTAGTCCTCAATCTCTGTAGATCAGAAGTACTGCCATCTCTATGATGGTGAGAAATCTTATAGGAAACAGACAAGGTCCTGCATTGCTGAGAGACCTCATAGCTTTTAGATTAATCTTTCTCAGGGCTGATAATACAATTAATGTATTCAGGAAGTGACTCTTTATTTTAATAAGAAAAATATTGGCTCCTTGAATTAATAATACTTACTGGCTTTTTGCATGACTTTGAGGTCCATTCTTGGAACTACTATCCTGAAAAATGATAATTATAAAAAGGTAACTGAATTTACTCTCTAAAGCATTCATTTATCCATTCATTTAGTCAATAAACTTTCAAGGACATGATGCCAAGTTCTACAGTGGTGCAGAGTATGTAAAGATGAAAAGTTATAGTCCCTTAATTCAGTGGCTAGCCATGCAAGTCAATCATTACAACAGTAGCAACAAATAATGCCAGATGTTTCTGAGCACTTACCATAGTCCAGGCACTGTGCCAAGTGCCTTCTCTGTAGTTTGTAATCTTTCCCACAGCCAATGAGGTAGATATTATTAATAATACCATTTTACAGATGAGTAAACTGAGCCCTGAGAAGGGAAAAAGTAGAAGCAGTGACAGACTTTATTTTCTTGGGCTCCAAAATCACTGTGGATGGTGACTGCAGCCATGAAATTAAAAGATTCTTTCCACTTGGAAGAAAAGCTATGACAAACCTAGACAGGTATTAAAAAGAGACATCACTTTGCTGGCAAAGGTCCATCTAGTCAAAGTTATAGTTTTTCCAGTAGTCAGGTATGGATGTGAGAGTTGGTCCATTAAAAACACTAAGCATCAAAGAACTGATGCTTTTGAACTCTGGTGTTGGAGAAGACTCTTGAGAGTCCCTTGGACTGCAAGGAGATCCAACCAATCAATCCTAAAGGAAATCAACCCTGAATATTCATTGGAAGGACTGATGCTAAAGATATAGCTCCAATTCTTTGGTCACCTTTTGCAAAGAGCCACCTCACTGGGAAAGACTCCAATGCTGGGGAAAATTGAAGGCAAAAGGAGAAGGAGGCAGCAGAGGATGAGATGGTAAGGTATCACGATATGACTTTGAGCAAACTCCAGTACATAGTGTAGGACAGAAGAGCCTCACATGCTCCAGTCCATAGGGTCACAAAGAGTCAGATATGACTTAGCAACTTAACAACAACAACAAACTGAGGCTCCCATTATTTTAGTGACTTTTCCAGTTAGATATGGAGCTGAGAGCCAAGCTCAGGCAGTCTGACCCCATAACACATTCTTTTAGCTTGGTAACTCATACTTCATATGCACTAGTCATAGCATATGGAGAAAGTTTGGTGGTTGCCCAAGGGAAGAGGCTGTACGATATCCATGAAGGAACTAGGTAAGCATCACAGGGGAGAGAGGATCTAGGCTGAGACCTAATGGACGTGTAATACTTGTTCAGGCTAAATAGCTTGCAAAGAGCATCCCAAGTGCATGCATCAGGGAATGCATGCAGCAAGCACAAAGCAGGGAGAGAAGCCTGGTACATTCTATGATGGAGAGCTAGATCCCAGGAGCTTGGGCACTGAGCAAAGACTGGGGAGAATGGAAGGCAAGGCCAGTGAGGAAGGCAGGATCTGAATACCATGCCTTATTATATAAGGTATCTATGAGCAGCAAGTGGCGATGGTGCTGGAGCGGCGAGCGGCCGAGAGGAGACACCCCATGTCCAAGGTAAGAGAAAACCCAGGAAGATGGTAGGCGCTAAGAGAGGGGATCAGAGGGCAGACAGACTGAAACCACAATCACAGAAAACTAACCAATCTAATCACATGGACCACAGCCTTGTCTAACTCAATGAAACTAAGCCATGCTGTGTTGGGCCACCCAAGACAGGCGGGGTCATGGTGGAGAGTTTTGACAAAATGTGGTTCACTGGAGAAGGGAATGACAAACCACTTCAGTATTCTTGCCTTGAGAATCCCATGAACAGTATGAAAAGGCAAAAAGATAGGACACTGAAAGATGAGCTGCCCAGGTTGGTAGGTGTCCAGTATGCTACTGCAGATCAGTGGAGAAATAACTCCAGAAAGAATGAAGGGATGGAGCCAAAGCAAAAATAACACCCAGTTGTGGATGTGACTGGTGATAGAAGCAAGGTCCAATGCTGTAAAGAGCAGTATTGCATAGGAACCTGGGATGTTAGGTCCATGAATTGGAAGTGGTCAAACAGGAGATGGCAAGAGTGAACATTGACAGTTAGGAATCAGTGAACTAAAATGGACTGGAATGGGTGAATTTAAATCAAATGACCATTATATCTACTACTGTGGGCAATCCCTTAGAAGAAATGGAGTAGCCATCATAGTCAGCAAAAGAGTCTGAAATGCAGTACTTGGATGCAATCTCAAAAAAGACAGAATGATCTCTGTTCGTTTCCAAGGCAAACCATTCAATATCACGGTAATCCAAGTCTACGTCCTGACTAGTAATGCTGAAGAAGCTGAAGGTGAATGGTTCTATGAAGACCTACAAGATCGTTTAGAACTAACACCCAAAAAAGATGTCCTTTTCATCATAGGGGACTTGAATGCAAAAGTAGGAAGAAAATAAAACACCCAGAGTAACAGGCAAATTAGGCCTTGGAGTACATAATGAAGCAGGGCAAAGGCTAATAGAGTTCTGCCAAGAGAACGCACTGGTCATAGCAAACACCCTCTTCCAAGAACACAAGAGAAGACTCTACACATGTACATCACCAGATGACCAACACTGAAATCAGATTGATTATATTCTTTGCAGCCAAAGATGGAGAAGTTTTATACAGTCAGCAAAAACAAGATTGGGAGCTGACTGTGGCTCAGATCATGAACTCCTTATTGCCAAATTCAGACATAAATTGAAGAGAGTGGGGAAAACCACTAGACCATTCCGGTATGACCTAAATCAAATCCCTTATGACTATACAGTGGAAGTGAGAAATAGATTTAAGGGACTAGATCTGATAGACAGAGTGCCTGATGAACTATGGAAGGAGGTTCATGACATTATACAGGAGACAGGGATTAAGATCATCCCCCAGAAAAAGAAATGCAAAAAGGCAAAATGGCTGTCTGAGGAGGCCTTACAAATAGCTGTGAAAAGAAGGGAAGTGAAAAGCAAAGGAGAAAAGGAAAGATATACCCATTTGAATGCAGAGTTCCAAAGAATAGCAAGGACAGATAAGAAAGCCTTCCTCAAAACCAGATCTGAAAGAGACACGTGTACCCCAATGTTCATCTCAGCAATGTTTATAATAGCCAGGACATGGAAGCAACCTAGATGCCCATCAGCAGATGAATGGATAAGGAAGCTGTGGTACATATACACCATGGAATATTACTCAGCCATTAAAAAGAATTCATTTGAATCAGTTCTAATGAGATGGATGAAACTGGAGCCCATTATACAGAGTGAAGTAAGCCAGAAAGATAAAGACCAATACAGCATACTAACACATATATATGAAATTTAGAAAGATGGTAATGATAACCCTATATGCAAAACAGAAAAAGAGACACAGATGTACAGAACAGACTTTTGGACTCTGTGGGAGAAGGCAAGGGTGGGATGTTTTGAGAGAACAGCATTGAAACTTGTATATTATCAAGGGTGAAACAGATCACCAACCCAGGTTGGATGCATGAGACAAGTGCTCGGGCCTGGTGCACTGGGAAGACCCAGAGCGATGGGGTGGGGAGGGAGGTGGGAGGGGGGATTGGGATGGGGAATACATGTAAATCCATGGCTGATTCACATCAATGTATGGCAAAATCCACTACAATATTGTAAAGTAATTAGCCTCCAACTAATAAAAATAAATGGAAAAAAAAAAAAAGAAAGCCTTCCTCAGTAATCAGTGCAAAGAAATAGAGGAAAACAATAGAATGGGAAAGACTAGAGATCTCCTCAAGAAAATTAGACATACAAAGGGAACATTTCATGCATAGATGAGCTCAATAAAGGACAGAAATGGTATGGATATAACAGAAGCAGAAGACATTAAGAAGAGGTGGCAGGAATACACAGAAGAACTGTACAAAAAAGATCTTCATGGCCCAAATAACCACAATGGTGTGATCATTCACCTAGAGCCAGACATCCTGGAATGTGAAGTCAAGTGGGCCTTAGGAAGCATCACTACAAACAAAGCTAGCAGAGGTGATGGAATTCCAGTTGAGCTATTTCAAATCCTAAAAGATGATGCTGTGAAAGTGCTGCACTGAATATGCTAGCAAATTTGGAAAACTCAGCAGTGGCCACAGGACTGGAAAAGGTCAAATTTCATTCTAATTCCAAAGAAAGGCAATGCCAAAGAATGCTCAAACTACTGCACAATTGCACTCATCTCACACGCTAATAACATAATGCTCAAAATTCTCCAAGCCAGGCTACAGCAATATGTGAACCGTGAACTTCCAGATGTTCAAGCTGGTTTTAGAAAAGGCAGAGGAATCAAAGATCAAATTGCCAACATCTGCTGGATCATTGAAAAAGCAAGAGAGTTCCAGAAAAACATCTATTTCTGCTTTATTGACTATGCCAAAGCCTTTGATTGTGTGGATCGCAATAAACTGTGGGAAATTCTGAAAGAGATGAGAATACTAGACCACCTGAACTGCCTCTTGAGAAATCTGTAGGCAGGTCAGGAAGCAACAGTTCTAACTGGACATGGAACAACAGACTGGTTCCAAATAGGAAAAGGAGTACATCAAGGCTGTATATTGTCACCCTGCTTATTTAACTTATATGCAGAGTACATCATGAGAAACGCTGGGCTAGAAGAAGCACAAGCTGGAATCAAGACTGCTGGGGAGAAATATCAATAACCTCAGATACACAGATGAGACACCACCCTTATGGTAGAAAGCAAAGAGAAACTAAAGAGCCTCCTGATGAAAGTGAAAGAGGAGAGTGAAAAATTTGGCTTAAAATTCAACATTCAGAAAACTAAGATCACGGCATCTGGTCCCATCACTTCATGGGAAATAGATGGGGAAACAGTGGAAACAGTGGCTGACTTTTTTGGTGGGGGCACCAAAATCATTGCAGATGGTGATTGCAGCCATGAAGTTAAAAGATGCTTACTTCTTGGAAGCAAAGTTATGACCAACCTAGAGAGCATATTAAAAAGCAGAGACAACACTTTGCCAACAAAGGTCCATCTAGTCAAGGCTATTGTTTTTCCAGTAGTCATGTATGGATGTCAGAGTTGGACTATAAAGAAAGTTGAATGCCAAAGAATTGATGCTTTTGAACTGTGGTGTTGGAGAAGACTCTTGGGAGTCCCTTGGACTGCAAGGAGATCTAACCAGTCCATCCTAAAGGAGATCATTTGAAGTGTTCATTGAAGTGTTCATTGAGTATTCATTGGAAGGACTGATGCTGAAGCTGAAACTCCAATACTTTGGCCATCTGATGTGAAGAGCTGACTCATTTGAAAAGACCCTGATGCTGGGAAAGATTGAGGGCAGGAGGTGAGGGGGATGACAGAGGATGAGATGGTTGGATAGCATCACCGACTCAATGGACATGGGTTTGGGTAGACTCCAAGAGTTGGTGATGGACAGGGAGGCCTGGCATGCTGTGGTCCATGGGGTCGCAAAGAGTCGGACACGACTGAGTGAACTGAACTGAACTGATGTAACTGTCCAATTATGAAACAAATCTGTCATTTAATTTTGTCTGGCAAGTCATAGCTCTCACTGCCTGATTAACATCAGAATGAACTTACCCTTAGATTGTTGGGGTCTAGTCACATTGGTAAATAGGCTAATTTTACTGCTATTGTTTAATGCCAAAGGTCTCTTTGCAGAAAGATTTTAATATCATGTTTATTTTGGTTTCATTTGAAATCATAAGGGAGATTTTAAATGTTACAAATTATCTATGGAATCTAAGTTAATAAGTTTAGATTCACAAATTTGAATACATCAAGTTGTATCCTAACTCCACATAATCACAAATGTGTGTAAATGTAATTGATCTCAAAAGACTAGAAGAAAATGGGCCAATATTTTAATAGTTACCTCTAAATCCTGGAGAAGTTTTATATAGTTTCTAAATTTTCCATAGTGAAAGCACATCACTTTCAGGAGTACAGAAAGAAATTTTTGTAGAGTGGAAACCAGATATTTTAAAATTCAGTGTAATGCACATACATAGTTCAAAAGTCAAATTTGTCTGAAAGGACTAATAATGAAAATAATATTCTGTTCTTCACTCTCACCCTGTCTTAACTCCCCAAAATCAGCCCACTAACTCTACAACTTGTTTATTCTGTAGCTACATCAAAATTCTGTATTTCTTCTATGATTCTACAGTAAATGTGAGTTTATATACAATGTCTGAATTTGTCCATTTTAGATATTCAAGTTGCTGCTATAAGATTCAGCTCACTTATATCACCTCACATCTATCTTCCCCAATTTCCCTGTGTAATTATAACACATATTTGTTTCTCTATTGTTTGGCTATCTTTGAAATTTTAGGCAGTAAACATACACCAAATATAGTCGGTCTCTTAACATCCCCTTGGGTTTAAAGAGAACACTGGTGCTCTTAGACTTATCTTTAGCTCTGCTGTCTTCCTTTTCTGGCATTCCAATCGTAGAGCATTCCAGGTGATAACATTTACATTTGGTTCTATAATTAAAATTACATCTTCCATGCTTTCTCTATCAGTATATTTTAAAATTTGTAAACTAATAACAACGTTTTACATCATTGTGACTTTGTAAGCATTATTCACGGAGGAGTCAAGTGGTATTCTGTGAAGTTAACTTTCTCCTTATACTTGTTTTTGTTTCTTCTAATTCTCACAGTATTTTTAAATTTTCCATGACAACAGATATTCTACAACATCTCCTTTTGTCCCAGGAGACCTCTCCCCCAGAGCCACCTGTCCTCCTGTTTTACCTGGACTGTACGTTCTGCAGGTACAGTGGACAGTTTGACTGATTCCCCAAATCCATTCCATCGCAGACAATGACTGAGGAGACAGTCATGTCCCCTCATTAGACTGAGGAGATATCCTCAGTGAGGATGTTCCAAACACCATTCCTAAAGTTCCAGCAGTCTACAACACTTCCTATTTCCTCCTCTACTTTATTTATTACACCAACACATATCATTTTATAGGATAGTTGTTTTCATTGCTTCACCTGAATGTAAGCTCCATGAAGGCAGGAAAGTTTGTCTTTATTTTCTGTTTCTTTTCCCATATATTTCATATAAATTCATATTTTTCATATATTTCCATATATTTCATATATTTTTATATATTTCACATTTTCACATTTTCATATTTTCATATATTTCATATATTTTCATATATGTCATACATTTCATATATTTCATATATTTTCATATACTTTCATATATTTCATATTTTTCTTATTTTCCATATATTTTCATATTCTTCATATATTTCATACATTTTCATATTTTTCATATATTTTCATATTCTTCATATATTTCATACATTTTCATATTCTTCATATATTTTCATATTCTTCATATATTTCATACATTTTCATATATATTCATAATTTCATCTTTTCATATATATTCATATTCATCATATATTTCATTTATTACCATATATTTCATATATTTCATATATTTTCATAATTTCATATATTTTCATATATTTCATATATTTTCATATATGTCATACATTGCATATATTTCATATATTTTCATATACTTTCATATATTTCATATTTTTCTTATTTTTCATATATTTTCATATTCTTCATATATTTCATATATTTACATATTTTTCATATATTTTCATATTCTTCATATATTTCATACATTTTCATATATATTCATAATTTCATCTTTTCATATATATTGATATTCATCATATATTTCATATATTACCATATATTTCATATATTTCATATATTTTCATAATTTCATATATTTTCATATTCTTCATATTTTGCACATATTTCCATATTCTTCATATTTTGCACATATTTCCATATTCTTCATATTTTCAGAATATTTCCATATTCTTATTATTTTCAGAATATTTCCATATTCATCATATTTTGCACATATTTCCATATTCCTCATATTTTGTACATATTTCCATATTCTTCATATTTTCAGGATATTTTCATATTCTTCATATTTTGCACATATTTCCATATTCTTCATATTTTCAGAATATTTCCATATTCTTCATATTTTCAGAATATTTTCATATTCTTCATATTTTGCACATATTTCCATATTCTTCATATTTTCAGAATATTTTCATATTCTTAAAATTTTGAGAATATTTCCATATTCTTCATATTTTCAGAATATTTTCATATTCTTCATATTTTGCACATATTTCCATATTCTTCATATTTTCAGAATATTTTCATATTCTTAAAATTTTGAGAATATTTTCATATTCTTCATATTTTCAGAATATTTCAATATTCATCATATTTTGCACATATTTTCTTATTCTTCATATGTTGCACATATTTCCATATTCTTCATATTTTCAGAATATTTCCATATTCATCATATTTTGCACATATTTTCTTATTCTTCATATGTTGCACATATTTCGATATTCTTCATATTTTCAGAATATTTTCATATTCCTCATATTTTTAGAATATTTTCATATTCTTCATATGTTGCACATATTTCCATATTCTTCATATTTTGCACATATTTCCATATTCTTCATATTTTCAGAATATTTCCATATTCTTCATATTTTCAGAATATTTCCATATTCCTCATATTTTCAGAATATTTTCATATTCTTCACATTTCCAGAATATTTTCATATTCTTCACATTTTCAGAATATTTTCATATTCTTCATGTTTTGCACATATTTCCATATTCTTCATATTTTGCACATATTTCCATATTCTTCATATTTTTAGAATATTTTCATATTCTTCATATTTTGCACATATTTCCAAATTCTTCATATGTTGCACATATTTCCATATTCTTCATATTTCCAGAATATTTTCATATTCTTCATATTTTCAGAATATTTTCATATTCTTCATATTTCCAGAATATTTTCATATTCTTCACATTTCCAGAATATTTTCATATTCTTCACATTTTCAGAATATTTTCATATTCTTCATGTTTTGCACATATTTCCATATTCTTCATATTTTCAGAATATTTTCATATTCTTCATATTTTCAGAATATTTCCATATTCTTCATATTTTCAGAATATTTTCATATTCTTCATATTTTCAGAATATTTTCATATTCATATTTTCAGAATATTTCCATATTCTTCATATTTGGCACATATTTCAATATTCTTCATATTTTCAGAATATTTCTATATTCTTCATATTTTGAGAATATTTCCATATTCTTCATATTTTGCACATATTTCCATATTCTTCATATTTTCAGAATATTTTCATATTCTTCATATTTTGCACATATTTCCATATTCTTCATATTTTCAGAATATTTTCATATTCTTCATATTTTCAGAATATTTTCATAGTCTTCATGTTTTGCACATATTTTCACATTTTTCACATTTTCAGAATAGTTCCATATTCATCATATTTTGCACATAGTTCCATATTCTTCATATTTTCAGAATATTTCCATATTCTTCATGTTTTGCACATATTTCCATATTCTTCATATTTTCAGGATATTTTCATATTCTTCATGTTTTGCACTTATTTTCATATTCTTCATGTTTTCAGAATATTTCCATATTCATCATATTTTGCACATAGTTCCATATTCTTCATATTTTCAGAATATTTCCATATTCATCATATATTGCACATAGTTCCATATTCTTCATATTTTCAGAATATTTTCTTATTCCTCATATTTTGTACATAGTTCTATATTCTTCATATTTTCAGAATATTTTAATATTCTTCATATTTTGCACATATTTTCATATTCTTCGTATTTTCAGAATATTTCCATATTCTTCATGTTTTTCACATATTTTCATATTCTTCATATTTTCAGAATATTTCCATATTCTTCATATTTTCAGAATATTTTCATATTCTTCATATTTTCAGAATATTTTCATATTCTTCATATTTTCAGAATATTTCTATATTCATCATATTTTGCACATATTTCCATATTCCTCATATTTTGTTCATTTTTCCATATTCTTCATATTTTCAGGATATTTTCATATTCTTCATGTTTTGCAAATATTTTCATATTCTTCATATTTTCAGAATATTTTCATATTTTCATATTTTTAGAATATTTCCATATTCTTCATATTTTGCACATATTTCCATATTCTTCATATTTTCAGAATATTTCCATATTCTTCATATTTTCATAATATTTCCATATTCTTCATATTTTTCACATATTTTCATATTCTTTATATTTCTCACTTTTTAATAATCCTCATATTTTTCATACATTTTCATATTTTTCATATTTTTCACTGTTTTTCATATTCTTCGTATTTTTTACATATTTTCGTATTCTTCATATTTTTCATACATTTTCGTATTCTTCCTATTTTACACATATTTTTGTATTGTTCATATTTTTCACATATTTTCCTATTCGTCATATTTTTATATTCTTCATATTTTTCAGATATTTTCATATACCTCATATTTTTCATAAATTTCATATTTTTCACCTATTTTCATTTCCTAATATTTTTAACATATTTTCATATTTTTCATAGTTTTCCTACATTTCATATTTTTCATTTATTTTCATATTCTTTGTATATTTTCATATATTTCATATTTTTCATATATTTTCATATTCTTCATATATTTCTTATATTTTCATATATTTGATACGTTTTCCTATTTTATTTACCCTGACTTCTTTGCTTTACTTTCCAGCTTTATTGGGATTCATACTGGATAACTTTCTGAGAGGTCATTTTTTCTAGGCCCTTGAATGTCTTAGAAAGTTTTCATTTATCCCTTCATTGATATCTTGGTAGGTTGGGACTATAGGTTGAAAATTTTAATGTCTCCGAATTTTGAAAACATCAGTCAAATTGCCTATTACCATCCACTGCTAATTGATGGGATGTTTGGGTGATCTGGTTTTACTCTGAAAAACAGCATTGCCACATCTAGCAAGTAAAAATATAGGATATACAACTAAGTTTGCATTTCAGATAAACAAGGAAATTCTAGAAACATACTTATTCTAAAAAATTACTTATTGTCTATTTGAACTTCAACGTTAACTAGCTGTCCTGTATTTTATGTTAACACTATTGGGACATTTTTAGGGATTTTTTTTTTATCCTTAACATTCTGAAATTTCACAGTATTTCTGGTTGTGAGTCTTTAAAAGAAAAAAAGTCTTTATATTAGTGCTTGAGCCCCAAGAAAGAGGGTATGATTATTATTGACATAATAATGTTTAAATAATGAGTCATTATTGCTTCCAGGCTCTGGCTGTCTATCAGCTTGAGTCTGGGGAACAGGAACATGAAAAAAAATGTAAAAAGTTTCATCAGTCTTAGGATTTGAAAATCTTTAGAGTAATTATCAGAGTGGAAGCATGAGATGACTTAACCTATTTCATACAGAGCCTGGTTATCTAGTAGAGTTGTCTGGTTTCAAACCTTGCCACCCAACTGGCATTTCATACAAGTATCAGTGAGCAACCAACATTTAGGCTGAAGAGCCTCGTTTAATAAGAGTGAATATTCTGGACACATCCCAAATTTACCATATAATTGCTCCACAGTGAGCACAGCATAGATGTCTCCAAAGGAGAAAATTATTTGCTTGTGAGATGCATATTTCCTGTGGTTATCTCTGAGTGAACTAGCCAAAAAGTAAGTGAAGAGGTGAGAGACAAGAAGTAATCACTTTGCAAAGTAGTGGTAAAATCAACCAAGGTAAAACTGGTTTAAAGAAATTCGGAGAACTATAGAGTTGAGAGATAAATTTTTAAAACTGACTTTAGAGTCAGTTATCTAGGTCAGCCCACCTTTTATAGGTGACACTACCCAGGCTAACAGAGTGGAAGAGACTTGCCCAGAGTCACCGAACCAGACTAGACCAGTTCCCGATTCCCAGTCCAGTGTTTACTCCCCTTCATTGCTGCTGTGGGTTCGGACCTATTGCACAACAGCCCTATTTAATCATCCTGACAGCAATCCTGAGAATGATAAACTTTCTCTGCAACAATCTGACTCAGCTCAGGGTAGCAGCTTCACCAAATGCCCCATTAAAATGCAGTCAACTCCAAGGGGAGGTGAAAAAAAAGGAAGAGGGAGGTGGTCCAGAGGGCTTGGAAAAGTTTTTCCTAACCAAAAATATTGCCCGCACCCACATACCTGTGTGCCACTGAAAATGTCTGCTGTAAGGCAAATTATCATCTTTAACATTTTGCTTGGATCTTTGGAGAGGCTCCTTAACAAAGAAGAAGGTCTTAATGGTATATGACACCAGACAAATACATTGTGATTGAACATGGCAGAATGATTAGACAGTGGTCTGAAATGTATTAGGATCCATCAGGTACACATAGCAGCAGGTGCCTACTTTACCATCATCATTTCACATCAGAACAAAGCAACAGATTGCTTTGTGCTCTAATCATTTCCCTGTCATCAGATTTCACTTTTGGTGTCTGATGTCACGGTAAGGTACTTTAGTAGACCCAGTTTCCTTGATTACTTGAATAATTCACATTTTGATTCTGAATATGGGATGTTTTCAGCAGAACAAAGGCCCTTTAAATGGCAATTGCGATTTCAGTATTGAGACTCAGTTTGTCTGGACTCAAACTTCAAAATGTATTTCCCACACCTTAAGGTCATTTGCCTTCTTCTTTTTGTGGTCAAAAGTTAAGCAAGATGAGGATCGAAAGATAACCATTTGCTTTTGTTAGTGAAGAGGTAGTTTTAACCAGAGCTGGTGTAATGATGGTTAGGAGGCCAAGGGCAGATTGCCATGCCTTGCTAAGAAACAAATGCAGGTGGAAAGGTGGAGAAAAATTAATGCAGATAACCTTTTAAGGAGGTTGACTAGGACCAAAAAGAGAAAGTCTTTTATTGAAATGTTTGGATGGATATTGATTGATTGGTTGATTTTAAAGGGCATAGGGGAGACATGAGCATTTCTATTACCTGGGGTGGGGGGTGGGGTGGGGGGAGTCAGGTCCTTAGCTTCTCCATCCAAATATTGCAGAAATGTTAATATAGCTGTAAACAAAGAGTCTGTCCAAGCATCAGAATTAACATCCTGGTCCTTCAACAGTTTGTTTTCTTGGGCACATGAGGTCTCTCCATTTTGCAACTGTTTTTGATTTCAGTGGGTCATGGGAGGATGAAGGTGGTCATTTCTGTACAACTGCATTTGTAAAGAGCTATATGGTCCTCTTGGGCAGGGAAGGGATAAGGAGAATAAATACTTGATTAAGTTAACATTTTCCATTTGCCAGACACCAGGCTAAGTGCTTTACCTAAATAAGTTATTCAACCCTCACAGCAACATATGAAGCAGATTAAGTTATTATCTTTTCACAGACAAAGAAATTGTGGCTCGAAGAGATTTAGTAATTCACCTGAAATAACACCAGCAAAAGCCAAATAAAAAAAGTGGGGGTTTTAACCAGTAGATTATCCCATCTCTCATATGCTATTTCAAATCCTGAAAGATGATGCTGTGAAAGTGCTGCACTCAATATGCCAGCAAATTTGGAAAATTCAACAGTGGCCACAGGACTGGAAAAGGTCAATTTTCATTCCAATCCCAAAGAAAGGCAATGCCAAAGAATGCTCAAACTACTGCACTATTAGTGATATTTTTAAATATCACAATTCATTTTTTCTAGGTACAGTCACATTTTTGTCCTGTTTTATTTCCAGAAAATGCTGTGAGACAACTGAGAACGTCAACTCCATTTGAGAATAGGGACAATGAAACATATTCTGTCTCTCTCTCTCCCCTGCTCCCACTTCTCTCTCATACACACACATACACACACCATTAGGGAGGAAAGCCCATTAGAATGGAAATAATAGAGCCTAGATAGCTCAGTGGCCGAATTTGCCACAGAGCTGCCAGGACCCTTAAGAGAAGAGATTCAGTCCTCTGCTGTTTTTAGCCAGCAGCACCTGGTGTCCAGGGTAAAGGAAATAAACCCATTCCATCAAAATGCCAGAATGTATGCCCGCAAGCAGGTTTATCGAAAGACCAGGTGAGAGGACTCATAAATAATAACTAGGAAAACTATTTCCAAGTGGAACAAACTCTTAAAATAATAAATGCAGCAGATCTTGACCACTACCAGAATTCTTTCCTCTCCCCAGTGAACTACAATGAGTCTCTTGGCATCACAGGGCTCTGTGCTGAGATGAGAATTTGCAATTAGCTTTAAGAATAAAAGAGTAAGTACAAATTGGCCCCATATAGCCTTGATTCATAACATACTACTTAAAAGACAGTATCCATCAGTTACAAAAAAGAGTCTCTGTGTGAAGGTCAGCCTAGGTATGGTTTGTTTGTAATTTTTGTGCAAGTGCTATGTCTTACTCATCGTTGCATCCCCAGCACCCAGCATAATGTCTGGCACATTGTTAGTACCCAATAAGTTTTGTTTAGTGATTAGTGAATATTAGCCAGGATATAATGATGCCATGTCTGCCACTTTGCTCCAGTTCTCTAAAACCAAGGAATATATTTAGGATTATGTTAATCAAATATACTTAGTTGGATGAAGGTAACACTGGATTGACATCAAACAGCTCTAGCCTGAATTTCCTAGGGAATTGCCTCAACTTTTAACTTACATGGTTTGTAGCATTCTGATTTAATGGAAGCAATTCCATTATTAATGGGTGAGTTTCTAGATCAGCTTGTAAAATTCAGTAAGTTAGTTCAGTCATTCAGTCATGTCCAGCTCTTTGCAGCACCATGGACTGCAGCACGCCAGGCCTCCCAGTCCATCACCAACTCCCAGAGCTTGCTCAAACTCATGCCCATAGAGTCGGTGATGCCATCCAACCATCTCATTCTCTGTCATCCCCTTCTCCTCTTGCCTTCAATTTTTCCCAGCAGCAGGGTCTTTTCAAATAAGTCAGTTCTTTGCATCAGGTGACCAAAGAATTGGAGTTTCAGCTTCAACTCACTCCTTCCAATGAATATTCAGGACTGATTTCCTTCAGGATGGACTGGTTGGATCTCCTTGCAGTCCAAGGAACTCTCAAGGGTCTTCTCCAACACCACAGTTCAAAAGCATCAATTCTTTGGCACTCAGCTTTCATTATGATCCAACTCTCACATCCATTCATGACTACTGGAAAAACCATAGCTTTGACTAAATGGACCTTTGTTGGCAAAGTAAGTCTCTGCTTTTTAATATACTGTCTAGGTCGGTCATAACTTCCCTCCCATGGAGTAAACGTCTTTTAATTTCATGGCTGCAGTCACCATCTGCAGTGATTTTGGAGCCCCCCAAAATTAAGTCTCTCACTGTTTCCATTGTTTCCCCATCTACTTACTATGAAGTAATGGGACTGGATGCCATGATCTTAGTTTTTTTCATGTTGAGTTTTAAGCCTGCTTTTTTACTCTTCTCTTTCACTTTCATCAGGAGGCTCTTTAGTTTCTCTTCACTTTCTGCCATAAGGGTGGTGCCATCTGCATATCTGAGGTTATTGATATTTCTTCCAGCAATCCTGATTCCAGCTTGTGCTTCATCCAGCCCAGCATTTCGCATGATGTACTCTGCATATAAGCTAAATAAGCAGGTGACAATATACAGCTTTGATGTACTCCTTGTAAAATTATTTTATCAGAATATAGAAAACTAATGGCATTCAATTATATTACAGACCTGTTTTCCCATTGTAATCATTCTTACTTGGCAATATTTATTTGAAGTTCCAGTCTAAGATGGCAGAAAGAGACAACCTGCTGTTCAGATTCGGGAATTCCTTCTTAACTCTCCACTCTTTCTTACCTTCCATTACCTGTATTCACCTACCCACCTTCATCCAAATAAAGCCTACTTCTCCTCCTGTTTTCTGAATCTCAGTGAGTAGCACTTGTCGTCTACCATTGACTAAAGTCTGACACTTTGGAGTCATTCTCCCTTAGTGTGCCCCCTCACTCGCATTACATAGATCCACATCCACACAGACATGTCTAGTGGGCTACCAGGTACTGATGATTCTGTCCCAGCCACTGCTTTAGTTCAGGACATTATCTTTCTCGACTACTTCATATGGTTTCTGGGTTCCAGAGAGAAGAAATCTGTAAATATGGCAAGTCTTCTTGCCATTTCCATGCAGAGAAAATTTACCTGAATTCATAAGTACATAAGTACATATACTCAGGTGAAGACAACACTGAGGTAATAAATAAGGTTTCAGTAGTGGATAAACTCTCCAAAGAAGGACACAATCTTTCATCAGGACCTTGCAGAGAACCAGCAAAGGTAGCTGATAAATAGAACTAGGCAAGTTCTGTCAAAACCAGGATTATAAATGGGCAAATACTGGAAAGAAGTCAGCTTAGACTTTCTGATTTTCCAGCCACAGGTTGACTTTCTGATCCATAAATGCTTCAAGCCCAGTCCTGTGACAGGCTTTTGCACCAGATGTTTCCCTTGATTGCAACCCTCTTCTCCCATATCTTTGCATTGCTGTCACCTTCTCACCATTCAGGTCTCAATCCAAATGACTGTGCAGTACAGCTTTTCCTCAATCACTCCTATCCCATTTCCCCATTTTACTTTCTTCATAACAATTATCACTGTTTGAAACTGTGTTATTTATTCATCTGTTTATATGACTATTGTCTCCCTAGGCTTCACAGAGAGTAAGCTTTGTGGGTGAATAGACCATGTCTATGTGATTAACTGTCATATATCTTTAGTGTTTAAAACATATCTGACACCTGGGAGGCAGTCTATAAATATTTGACAAATGAGAAAATGAAATAAGACAGGCAATTAGATTTGAAGTTTAGGAGACTAGTGAGGACCTTGAACTGAGAAGTTGGAGCTAATATCAGACACTAATTATTGAGTTTGGAGAAATAGGATTCAAGATGCCATGTATAGATTTGTGTTCGCATGACTCATGTAGGGCCAAACATCAAACACACCCATTGGGTAGCATGCATACCAATACTACATTTTAATTTCTAGAATAATTACTATAGTTTGAATAAAAGCAAGATAGCCCTTATTTTGATCTCTGCAAAAGGAACAACACTTTTCCCTGCATTTTCTCTAGAAAGGGATTTTTATTCTCTCAGTGGCATTAAGTGGGAACTGACCAAGCAAATCAGTGGGTGGGTTGCTTGACCACTCCAGAGGTCAGTGAGTTAGGACTATTTCCCTTGAGCCCTCACTTCCAGAATTCTTAGAAATGAGAGAGTCCTGTGGCTTGGAAGCTTGGATCTTGCAATTTGTCTCTGCAAATGGAGAAGGCACACAAAGGGTGCTAGGGCAAACTATATGTCCAGGATTTTAATTAGGTACACATGTTTCATTTGACCAATGCAGAGGTTTTAAATGTTTTTGATTAGTCACCAACATTATAAAAATCAGGAGATTTCATATAAAGAAAGATTTCCAGCCTCTTTTAGAAATACAGAAGTTCTAGAAGTACTAGCCCTTGATTTCCCACATGACAAAAATCACCTGACATGGAGTGGCAGCTGCCCCTTCAAACAGGACTTGTAGTCTCAACACCGCCTCTGTCTGCAGGTCTCCACCTACTTCACTCATTTACCATAACTACATGGCCTTTGAAGGTGTTTGAGTCTGAGGTCCTCCACTATGAAATACAAGAATTAGATGATTCTAAGAATTGGAGACATGGGAATAATTATGAAGGTAAACTATCTATAAGGAATCACAGTGTGCATTTCCCCAAAAAAGCAACTAATTTTTGGTATATTGCTATGGGTATGAAACTTGTATGTATTATAAGATACTTATGAGGATATTGACACCATTCACACAGTGGCTCCCTAAAAGAAGATCTAAGGAAATTGTGTTTATGTGTGTATGTGTTCACACATACACACAGATATGCACAGAGTAGATACTCAGTAAATATTTCTTGAATAAAGTAATGAGAGGCTCAAGAGCATTCATCAAAACCCTAAGCAATAATAAATATTATGAACTGCTGCTGTACACCTCACAGCTTATGAACTCACTCTACTTCTCTTTTTTCTCTTATTTTCCCCCAGTTGTAGTCCAAGACTGAGAATCTAATTGAGATATAATGAAAATTTATTAATTAATTGTAAATAGAACGGGTTGATCAAGCATCAGTTAGCCTACCTGCATTAGTTTGATGTGGTCTGAGAGTGAATTCATTACTATAGTGAAACCAGAACTTCTTGGTTTGGAGATATGGATTCTGGCCCTGATTCTGCCACTAACTGTAGTTCTTTGAATAAGTCACTTGGCTCTCTGGCCAAAGTTTGATCATCCATAAAATTATATGGTCTTCAGGGCTTCTCTTTGCTTTATGATCTCTCTTTATGTGAAAAACAAAGACACATCAGAGGTAAGAGCTAGAAACTCAGAGCCAGCAATGTCTAGCAAGGAAAGACCAAGAAGAGATTTTTTCCCCCCAATAATTAAGGCAAGGAAGTCTCCAAACACATGGGCAACAATCCATGGAGGGACAAGAGTGGAATGTGAACTCATTAGCAGAATGTTGAGTAAAACATTTCCTTTTACAAAAATCTTTCATTAACAAAAATGAGGTAGAGCTCAGAATCAATGCTTTATTTAGTCTTACATTCATGTCACCTAATGCAGCGTCAGGCACAGATGGACAGTTCAGTAACTTTCAGTGAATGGATTATGTGTGGTTTTCTACTGCTGCATAACAAACCACCCTAATTTAATGGCTTAAAATGACTTTACCTTTTACAGTTCCAAAGGTTGACTAGGCTCAATGGGAAGTTCTTCTGGTGGTTTCACCTGGATTCTCTCGTGTGCTTGTAGTCAGGTAACAGCTTAGCATGGGTTCATCTGGAGGCTCAACCAGGATACTGGGTTGACATGGTCTCCCTCCCTCTCCATAGTCTCAAGTTTCTTCCTCTCTATGTAGACTCTACATGTGGTCTTTGCAGCAGGGAAACCAGACTTCTTACATGGTGGTGGCTCAGGCATCCCCAAAGTACAAAATCAGAAAACTGCCATTGTCCATTGGTTAAAACAGATCACTGGGCCAGCCCAGATTCAACGAGTAGGGGAACCACAGAAGAATATGAACAGGAGGTGTGATTCATTGGGGCATGTTCATAGACTAGCCACCCCAGTTTGCCTTCACTTTGGGCCCTTAACTTCCAAAGAGATAGGAAACAGGTTTAGAGTTATACAGCTACAAACATAGGCCATTTTAATGAAAATGGAAGAATGACTCAGAGCCAGAACCCAGAGGATAAAACCAAGAGCAGAGGGAAACCATTCCTAAAAAGCAAAACTGTACCTTAATCAAGGACTATCCTCTGCCTTGAGTTAGAGAAATTGGGATATGCACCAGGTTGGATTTTAGAATTGCTATAAATCAGGAAATGCTCATGTCTCCCTTTTCTCCTCTTTTTGAACATGGGAGTCTGCTGAAGTTTTTCTGTCTCTTTCACTATTACATGAAAGAGATGGGTTGGGGGTGGGTGGATAGTCTGCTCTTCTTCACTGGTCTCTGCACCTGAGAAAGTGCATATGAGAAGATGCCTTCGAGCAGTCACATCCATACCAGCACTTGATTTTGTTGACAATATCCTGGAATTTAAACTGATACCATATTTAGGATGAGATTTGCAGAGGTAAGCACATTTTTCATGTAGAAAGTCCATGAATCAGTAAGAGCCAGAGGATGGCACCCCGGTCTCCAAAGATGGCTCCCAATGAACCACATCTCTTTGAATTTACATCATGTGTAGACCCCTCCGTCATTGAAGCTGGGCTTTCCTGGGACTTGATTTAAATAACAGAATATGGCAGAACTGACACTATACCAGCTAGAGCCTAAGCTTTATAGACCTGGCAGCTTCCACTTTTTAGTTTTGAAAACCTTGAGTCTTCACATAAGAAGTCTGGCTTTCCTTCTGGAAAGATCACATTGACAGAAAACGTAGAGAGGCCACACGGAGAGACAGAGGAGGCCACTTAAAGTGGGAAAGAGGAGCAGCTATCCTGGCATCTCAGCCAAGCCTCCATCTAACTACAACTGCGTGACAGAACTCAAGAGTGATCAGCAGAAGAACTGCCCCGATGACCCTAGGCATCCCACAGAAATATGAAAGGTAATAAAATCATTGTTTTAAGCCACCAAGGTTTTCAATAGCTTATTAATGCAGCTATAGATAAATAAAACAGTATCCATAAATGAATATGGACAAAGTACCCTATTTAGGGGAGTTACAGTTTCACATACTAACCATAAAGTTCTTTTCTCTATTCAAGAAATATTTACTAAGCCCCTACATCAGTTAACACATCCTTCTTATGTATAAAAGAAAGATTTAGGCTTATGGAAAAACATCTTTAATTGAAAACTGGAATGTTTAGTTGAAAAAAACTTTCATCTATCATTTGCTCCAGCATCCTCAGGCCTCAGGGGAGATAATTTCGATACATTAGCAACAGGAAACTATTGCAAACTCTTGGGGGAACAGTGACATGATGGAAATGGTATTTGGAAAGGTTCATTTGGCAGTAGAAAACAGGGTTAGTGGCAGGGTTAGTGAGGTTAGTGAGGCAGTTTTGCTTTTTGCATCTAAATCTTAGATGCAAGTTGATCTGGATTGAAACCAGGGTAAATGGAAGAGGAAAGAACTTGATTACAGATCTTGAAATTTTGTTGAAAGAGTAAAAGAGAACATGTCCAAGATTACAGAAGCTGGGAGAATAATGGTGACAACAACAACTAAAGGAAGAATGTGGGACACTTGGAAAAAGAGTCTTCAATGGGAAGAACAGATCCATACAGATTTGGATTTAATCATTTGGATAAGAGGAAAATTGAACAGAGCTATCTGATAGGCAGCTGGTATTTCGTTAACTTAAAAACAAAACAAACAAGCAAAAAGACTAGGGCAGCAAACTACAGTGAGAGAAAGGATAAGGATTCAGGAGATGATGATCTGCTTCTATGCTTACACCCTTGGATTCAACATGGCTTTGCCACACCAGCCCTGAACCGTGTGGTCTAGGCCACAATGTCTAGATCTGAGACCTGGAATTCTGCAGACCTATCCAGTCATCCTGCTTCTAATGAAGATCCTAATGCATGTGGGAGGATCCAGGAAACAGTGGAGGGCTGAGTGCTAGCAAGGAGCAGATATCAAAGACCAAATCTCTGTGGAGCAGCCAGTGGCTAAGCTAGCAAAATTTGAACACAGAGCATATCATTTTCTGACTTCTCCCTCAAATTATCTTCAAAATGGTACAATTTCATTACCGATTGTCTTGGACTGAATGTTTGTGTCCCACCTCAAATTTATTTCTTGAAGCCCTAACCCTAAGGTATAGCATCAGGAGGTAGGGCTTTGGGGATGTGATTAAATTTAGATGATTTCATAAAGGTGGAGCCCCCATGGTGGGACTAGTGCCCTTATAAGAAGAGGAGTAGACATCAGAGTTTCCTTTCTCTACCATGTGAGGATACAGCAACAAGACAGCCATTTGCAATCCAAGAAGAGAGCCTTTACCAAGAACCAAACTGGCCAGCATCTTCACCCTGGACTTACCAGCCTCCAGAACTGTGAGAAACAAATGTCTGTTGTTTAAGCCAGCCAGCATGTGGTATGTTTTATAGCAGCCCATGCTGACTAAAACACTTTATCCTTTGAGAAGATACTATATTCTATATGGAAGTGAATTTGGTGAACTTCCAATAAGTTCATAATGGTTTAGCATAAATGGAAAAGAATTCACAGTCCCTTGAACTGCTAGGAGACCAACCCAGTCAATCCGAAAATAAATCAACCCTGAATACTCATTGGAAGGACTGATGTTGAAGCTGAAGCTCCAAAACTTCAGGCACCTGATGTGCAGAGCCAACTCACTGGAAAAGACCCTGATGCTGGGAAAGACTGAGGGCAGGAGGAGAAGAGGGTGACGGAGGATGAGATGGTTGGATGGCATCATCGACTCAATGGGCATGAGTTTGAGCAAACTCCTGGAGATAGTGAAAGACAGGAAGCCTGACATGCTGCTGTCCATGGGGCCACAAAGAGTTGGACATGACTTGGCAACTGAAAAACAACAACAGCTCCCTTTGGGATCACTTTGTGTCTCCAACACCTGTGGCACTAGATATTCTTGCATTTAAGCTGTAAAGCAAAAATAAACAATGCTTGTGAAGATGATGGAACAGAAGCTGAGTTCCTTTAGTTCTAACATTCTATGTGACCACATGCTTCCTATTTGTGTTCAAAAGTTTAGAACATGAAACATCCAACCCTGCCTTCTCCCACTGATGATTTGAAAGAATAGCAGTAAAACATGTACATTACCATATGTAAAATAGATGACCAGCGCAAATTCAATGCATGAAGCAGGGAATCCAAAGCCTGCTCTGGGACAACCAGAGAGAGAGGGTGGGGAGGAAGGTGGGAAGGGCGTTCAGAATGGGGGAGGGGGAAACATGAATACCTGTGGCTGATTCATGTTGATGCATGGCAAAAACTATCACAATATTGTAAAGTAGTTATTCCCCAATTAAAGTGAGTTACTCAATTTAAATAAATAAATAAATAAAACACTGAAACAGAGTGACCAGGGTGATTATTTGAAAACATGCTCAAATGAAACTGAAATCCAAATACCTCTGTAATGTACTCCTCAAGTGTGCAGTTGGGCCCTTGTGTGTTAAGGGCCCATTCTAGCTACATAATCCAATTAAATCTCAATAGTATTGCAGTAACTGTTTAGGTCTTCAGTTCAGTTCAGTCGCTCAGTCGTGTCCAACTCTTTGCAACTCCATGGACTGCAGCACACCAGGCTGTCCATCACCAACTCCCAGAGTTTCCTCAAACTCATCTCCATTGAGTTGGTGATGCCATCCAACCAGTTTATCCTCTGTCATCCCCCTCTCCTCCTGCCTTCCATCTTTCCCAGCATCAAGGTCTTTTCAAATGAATCAGTTCTTCACATTAGGTGGCCAAAGTATTGGAGTTCCAGCTTCAGCATCAGTCCTTCCAATGAATATTCAGGACTGATCTCCTTTAGGATGGACTGGTTGGATCTCCTTGCAGTCCAAGGGACTCTCAAGAGTCTTCTCCAACACCACAGTTCAAAAGCATCAATTCTTCCGTGCTCAGCTTTCTTTATAGTCCAACTCTCACATCCATTCATGACTACTGGGAAAACCATAGCTTTGACTAGACGGACCTTTGTTGGCAAAGTGTCGTCTCTATTTTTTAATATGCTGTCTTGGTCGGTCATAACTTTCCTCCCAAGGAGTAAGCGTCTTTTAATTTCATGGCTACAGTAAACATCTGCAGTGATTTTGGAACCGAAAAAAATTAAGTCTGCCACTGTTTCCACTATTTCCCCATCTATTTGCCATGAAGTAATGGGACCAGATGCCATCATCTTAGCTTTCTGAATGTTGAGCTTTAAGCCAACTTTTTCACTCTCCTCTTTCACTTTCATCAAGAGGCTCTTTAGTTCCTCTTCACTTTCTGCCATAAGGGTGGTGTCATCTGCATATCTGAGGTTATTGATATTTCTCCCGGCAATCTTGATTCCAGCTTGTGCTTCCTCCAGCCCAGCGTTTCTCATGATGTACACTGTATATAAGTTAAATAAGCAGGGTGACAATATACAGCCTTGATGTACTCCTTTTCCTATTTGGAACCAGTCTGTTGTTCCATGTCCAGTTCTAACTGTTGCTTCCTGATCTGCATACAGATTTCTCAAGAGGCAGTTCAGGTGGTCTGGTATTCCCATCTCTTTCAGAATTTTCCACAGTTAGATAACAGTTTTTCTTTTAGGAAGGAATATTTTATTATTATTTACTGGCATATGACAATAATAAAAAAAGACCAACTCACAGATGGTTTCATAATTTAAAAAATTTCCTTGCAAAAAATGTACCCACTCATTTCCTGCACCCAGGGAAAACCATTCATATCCTTCTTCCTTGGTATGCCAGATAGGGCCTGATTCTCAAAAACAGCATAACAATATGGCATTAAACAGCCTCAATTCCTAGTATGAATGGACACAGACCAGAATGAAAAGACAGATTGGCATGAGGTCACTTCTACATGATTGTACAATCCACACAGGACTATTTAACTATCAAAGAAATCAAGTAACTTGCCTAATCACCTAGTTAATGAATTGCTAAATGAGACAGATTTCTGTATCTCACCAATATGTACCTTCTCTCTTTCCTTGGCACTCTACTGGATCATGTTCCCAGTCCCTTTACATCTAGGTGGAACCATGTGACTAGTTCTAGCAATGGAATGAGTTAACTTCTGGCATTTACAGCCCTGGTCCTTAAACCCACCAGATTCTCCATGTTCTTTTTCTTTTCTCGTTTCCTGGCTGGTTGCAGAAGATCCAGTGGAGGACCCAGAGAACACACTAGGTGGAAGGAGCCTTGGTCCCTGAATCTCTACATGAATATACATGAGTGTGATCATGCACAAGTTAGCCAGCTGGAGGACAAGATACCATCCCAACTGAGCCCTCTTACACCTGGCAGTCAGCCAGCTCTGCATATCATCACAGATGTGAGTGAAGAGTATTAGTTGTTCAACCATGTCCAACTCTTTGCAATCCCATGGGCTGTAGCCCACCAGGCTCCTCTGTCCATGGAGTTCTCTAGGCATGAATACTGGAGTGGGTTGCCACTTCCTTCTCCAGGGGATCTTCCTGACCCAGGGATCAAACCTGATCTCCTGCATTGCAGGCAGATTCCTTGCCATCTGAGCCACCAGGGAAATACCATCACATATGTATAGGGCACCAAATATATAAATATATAGATAAGCAGTGACATAGGAGAGAAATACACCTTTCTGGTGTCAAGCCACTGAGATTTTGATGTTTTTATACCATTGAGATTTTATAGCTGTTACTTCCACACTGACATAATGCCATGATTTGAATCAATGCCAATTTGACTCCAAAGCCTGTGCTCCCGAACAGCACAGAGCATGACTGTTAACAGCCCACCTGCTAGCTCAGTTCACCCACATTACACTTGGCACAGTAGAAAATGTCCCTAAAATCCCAGCCATGTGATCCCACCAGTGGCACTGGGCTCTAGGAGAACACTTAGGGAAATATCTGTGTCAGTTAACTTTTGCTACATAACAAAACAGTTCAAAACCAGGTGGCCTACAACAACAACAAAAAGAAAAAAGGAAAAAAAAGACATTACTTTGGCTTACAATTTGAGAAGTTGCAGTGTAGGCCTCTTGTGCCTGAGTGGTTCTTGCAGCTTGGGAGCACACTCTGCTAATATCAGCTGGGCACTCATACATCTGTGATCAGCTGTAGAGTTGACTGGCAACTGGCTAGTCTGTGATGGCTCGAGTGGGATGGCTTATCTCTGATCATGTGGTATCTCCTCCAGGAAGCAAGCTTGTGCTTGATCATTTGGTGGCAGCAGCAGTGGTTGCAAGACCAGCAAGAGGACCAGCCCCAATATACAGGCACTTTTCAGGCTGCTCCCTTGGCCAAATCAGGACACGTGGCTGTGCCAAAAGTCAGTGCAGGGGGGCAATATGAAAGGCCTGGATACAGGTGGTGGGAAAAAATTCAGACATTACTACAATCAACCAACCCCAATATCCAAGGTTCACTGGGTGGAGACCAGAGCACAGAACAAGTGTGTCCTAGATGTTCAGTTCAGTTCAGTTCAGTCACTCAGTCGTGTCCAACTCTTTGCAACCCCATGAATCACAGCATGCCAGGCCTCCCTGTCCATCACCAATTCCCAGAGTTTACTCAAACTCATGTCCATTGAGTTGGTGATGCCATCCATCCATCTCATCCTCTGTTGTCCCCTTCTCCTCCTGCCCCCAATCCCTCCCAGCATCAGGGTCCTTTCCAATGAGTCAACTCTTCGCATGAGGTGGCCAAAGTATTGGAGTTTCAGCTTCAGCATCAGTCCTTCCAATGAACACCCAGCCCTGATCTCCTTTATGATGGACTGGTTGGATCTCCTTGCAGTCCAAGGGACTCTCAAGAGTCTTCTCCAGCACCACAGTTCAAAAGCATCAATTTTTTGGCACTCAGCTTTTTTCACAGTCCAACTCTCACATCCATACATGACCACTGGAAAAACCATAGATATTAAAGCTCCTCAAATAATTTCTTCCAGCTTCTGACTTCCATACCTGCAGCACTCCCATGGTAATACTGATATAATCTAGGAGACAACAGCATCAGTTTGTTGCTTTTTGTGTTTTTCTGTTTTTGTTTTGTTTTGTTAGTTTATTGAAAGCCATGCTTGGGAGGAAATGACCGACTGACTGCTCTTGTGAACGGTTTGGCAGAACCCTGGAGGCAGAGAGCCTCTCTATCTGACAGAAGGGTGGTTCCACTGGGTGTGAGGAATCTTCTTCCTGCAAAAAAAATGAGTCATGATAAGAATAGAGTGCCAGACCTCCTTCGTACTCCTCATGTGGAAAGGAGAATGTGACCAAATCCCTGGTGAATACAGCCCTTTTCCTAAGAGGGAAGAGATAAAAGGCTGTCAGGGAGAAGAGAACCGCTATTGAAGCTACTGCCTGGTCTACTCTCTCCTAGAAGTTTACTTTCTGTCTTTATTTCTATGTTCAAGATTTTCTCTTTGTGGCTTGCTGTTATTTCTATAAAAATGCCTTTCACTTGGCAACATCTTAGCCAAGAAAAGCAAAATATCTACCATGAAAAAACACGGCATGTTGAACTTGGTGTTCCTTTAGACTTGAGACGGTGTTCTCAGGGAAACTCTGGAGTTGCCTAAAGGAAGTAAGCCCCTTGTTGTGTATTATGGGTAATGCGGGATGGCTCTGGAGACATTGCAGGGGAATCGGGCCTCATCTCGAGTTGATTTGAGCGTTTTCGTGTTGCATCTCATGTTGCATCTCTAGACTTGTGACAGTCTTCTTGAGGACTATGTGGAATTTCATCTAGGAAGTCAAGGCTCCTTTCGTGTTTGATGGGGAACATGGATGTGGTCTGCATGCAATGCAGTGGAATCGGGCCTCATCTTGAGTTGATTTAGGGTACATGGAGCTCTTTCGTGTTGCTGTGGGGACCTCAGGGTCCCGCTAGACTTGTGACAGTGTTCTTGGGAACTTTCTGGAGGTCTATCAAGGAAGTCAAGGCTCCTTTCATGTTTGATGAGGAACACGGACTTGCTCTGCATGCAGCATTGCAATCGGGCTTCATCTCGCGGCGATGGGGAAGTCTCAAGGTTTTTCTTGAGTTGCAGCGGGAATCTGGGGTATGTTCTCATGTTACAGTGGGGATGGCCCTCAAAACTTGTGTTGGTTCAGCGACTTCAGGACTCCTGTCTAGTTGCCAGTGATACCTCGGGATTCTCCTCGAGGCTTGGCAGGGCAATAGGGACGGCTCTCGAGGTGAGACGGGAGACCCAGGCTCCCTTCCCAGTTGCCACAGGGATATTGGGATTCCTATCAATTTTCAAGTTGAGTCAGGCATCGTCTCCTTTTGACGCCTTGAACACTGCGCTCCTCTCGAGTTGTCAAAGGGATGTGAGGCCTCCTGGCGAGATGAGGCAGGGAACTAGGGCTTTCTCTAGGGTCTCCACAGGGGATTCAGGCATCCCTTCATCTTGGGAGATGAAAGACGAGCCTGCATTCAAGTCACTGCAGGGAAATCTGGCCTTATTTCGAGTCAGGGCATCTCGGTGTCCATTCCATTTGAGACAGCAAACTCAGGGTCCCTCTCACATACCTATAGCTGAGAGAAGACTCCTCTTGAGATGCTTGTGGAACGTTGGCATTCCCCTTGAGTCGATGCCAGGGAATCCACTCTGATCTCGAGATGATTTCGGCTACACGGAGCTTTTCTTGAGTTGCTGTGCTGAACTTGGTGTTCCTCTAGACTTGGGACGGTGTTCTCGGGGAATCTCTGGATTTGCCTACAGGAAGTGAAGCCACTTGTTGTGCTTGATGGGGAACACGGGATTGCTCAGGAGCCAGTGCAAGGGAATCGGGTCTCATCTTTTTTTTTTTTTAATTTTATTTTTTTATTAGTTGGAGGCCAATCACTTCACAACATTTCAGTGGGTTTTGTCATACATTGATATGAATCAGCCACTGATTTACACGTATTCCCCATCCCGATCCCCGCTCCCACCTCCCTCTCCACCCGATTCCTCTGGGTCTTCCCAGTGCACCAGGCCGGAGCACTTGTCTCATGCATCCCACCTGGGATGGTGATCTGTTTCACCATAGATAGTATACATGCTGTTCTTTTGAAATATCCCACCCTCACATTCTCCCACAGAGTTCAAAAGTCTGTTCTGTATTTCTGTGTCTCTTTTTCTGTTTTGCACATAGGGTTATCGTTACCATCTTTCTCAATTCCATATATATGTGTTAGTATGCTGTAATGTTCTTTATCTTTCTGTCTTACTTCACTCTGTATAAGGGGCTTCATCCATCTCATTAGGACTGGTTCAAATGAATTCTTTTTAATGGCTGAGTAATATTCCATGGTGTATATGTACCACAGCTTCCTTATCCATTCATCTGCTGATGGGCATCTAGGTTGCTTCCATGTCCTGGCTATTATAAACAGTGCTGTGATGAACATTGGGGTGCACGTGTCTCTTTCAGATCTGGTTTCCTCAGTGTGTATGCCCAGAAGTGGGATTGCTGGGTCATATGGCAGTTCTATTTCCAGGTTTTTAAGAAATCTCCACACTGTTTTCCATAGCAGCTGTACTAGTTTGCATTCCCACCAACAGTGTAAGAGGGTTCCCTTTTCTCCACACCCTCTCCAGCATTTATTGCTTGTAGACTTTTGGATAGCAGCCATCCTGACTGGCGTGTAATGGTACCTCATTGCGGTTTTGATTTGCATTTCTCTAATAATGAGTGATGTTGAGCATCTTTTCATGTGTTTGTTAGCCGTCTGTATGTCTTCTTTGGAGAAATGTCTGTTTAGTTCTTTGGCCCATTTTTTGATTGGGTCATTTATTTTTCTGGAATTGAGCTGCAGGAGTTTCTTGTATATTTTTGAGATTAATCCTTTGTCTGTTTCTTCATTTGCTATTATTTTCTCCCAATCTGAGGGCTGTCTTTTCACCTTACTTATAGTTTCCTTTGTAGTGCAAAAGCTTTTAAGTTTCATTAGGTCCCATTTGTTTAGTTTTGCTTTTATTTCCAATATTCTGGGAGGTGTGTCATAGACGATCTTGCTGTGATTTATGTCGGAGAGTGTTTTGCCTATGTTCTCCTCTAGGAGTTTTATAGTTTTTGGTCTTACATTTAGATCTTTAATCCATTTTGAGTTTATTTTTGTGTATGGTGTTAGAAAGTGTTCTAGTTTCATTCTTTTACAAGTGGTTGACCAGTTTTTCCAGCACCACTTGTTAAAGAGGTTGTCTTTTTTCCATTGTATATCCTTGCCTCCTTTGTCAAAGATAAAGTGTCCATAGGTTCGTGGATTTATCTCTGGGCTTTCTATTCTGTTCCATTGGTCTATATTTCTGTCTTTGTGCCAGTACCATACTGTCTTGATGACTGTGGCTTTGTAGTAGAGTCTGAAGTCAGGCAGATTGATTCTTCCAGTTCCATTCTTCTTTCTCAAGATTACTTTGGCTATTCGAGGTTTTTTGTATTTCCATACAAATTGTGAAATTATTTGTTCTAGTTCTGTGAAAAATCCCGTTGGTAGCTTGATAGGGATTGCATTGAATCTATAGACTGCTTTGGGTAGAATAGCCATTTTGACAATATTGATTCTTCCAATCCATGAACACGGTATGTTTCTCCATCTGTTTGTGTCCTCTTTGCTTTCTTTCATCAGTGTTTTATAGTTTTCTATGTATAGGTCTTTTGTTTCTTTAGGTAGATATACTCCTAAGTATCTTATTCTTTTTGTTGCAATGGTGAATGGTATTGTTTCCTTAATTTCTCTTTCTGTTTTTTCATTGTTAGTATATAGGAATGCAAGGGATTTCTGTGTGTTAATTTTATATCCTGCAACTTTACTATATTCATTGATTAGCTCTAGTAATTTTCTGGTAGAGTCTTTAGGGTTTTCTATGTAGAGGATCATGTCATCTGCAAACAGTGAGAGTTTCACTTCTTCTTTTCCTATCTGGATTCCTTTTACTTCTTTTTCTGCTCTGATTGCTGTGGCCAAAACTTCCAACACTATGTTGAATAGTAGTGGTGAGAGTGGGCACCCTTGTCTTGTTCCTGATTTCAGGGGAAATGCTTTCAATTTTTCACCATTGAGGGTGATGCTTGCTGTGGGTTTGTCATATATAGCTTTTATTATGTTGAGGTATGTTCCTTCTATTCCTGCTTTTTGGAGAGTTTTAATCATAAATGAGTGTTGAATTTTGTCAAAGGCTTTCTCTGCATCTATTGAGATAATCATATGGTTTTTATCTTTCAATTTGTTAATGTGGTGTATTACATTGATTGATTTGCAGATATTGAAGAATCCTTGCATTCCTGGGATCAAGCCCACTTGGTCATGGTGTATGATTTTTTTAATATGTTGTTGGATTCTGTTTGCTAGAATTTTGTTAAGGATTTTTGCATCTATGTTCATCAGTGATATTGGCCTGTAGTTTTCTTTTTTTGTGGCATCTTTGTCTGGTTTTGGAATTAGGGTGATGGTGGCCTCATAGAATGAGTTTGGAAGCTTACCTTCATCTGCAATTTTCTGGAAGAGTTTGAGTAAGATAGGTGTTAGCTCTTCTCTAAATTTTTGGTAGAATTCAGCTGTGAAGCCATCTGGTCCTGGGCTTTTGTTTGCTGGAAGATTTTTGATTACAGTTTCGATTTCCTTGCTTGTGATGGGTCTGTTAAGATCTTCTATTTCTTCCTGGTTCAGTTTTGGAAAGTTATACTTTTCTAAAAATTTGTCCATTTCATCCAAGTTGTCCATTTTATTGGCATAGAGCTGCTGGTAGTAGTCTCTTATGATCCTTTGTATTTCAGTGTTGTCTGTTGTGATCTCTCCATTTTCATTTCTAATTTTGTTAATTTGGTTCTTCTCTCTTTGTTTCTTAATGAGTCTTGCTAATGGTTTGTCAATTTTGTTTATTTTTTCAAAAAACCAGCTTTTAGCTTTGTTGATTTTTGCTATGGTCTCTTTAGTTTCTTTTGCATTTATTTCTGCCCTGATTTTTAAGATTTCTTTCCTTCTGCTAACCCTGGGGTTCTTCATTTCTTCCTTCTCTAATTGCTTTAGGTGTAGAGTTAGGTTATTTATTTGTTTTTTTTTCTTGTTTCTTGATGTAAGCCTGTAATGCTATGAACCTTCCCCTTAGCACTGCTTTTACAGTGTCCCATAGGTTTTGGGTTGTTGTGTTTTCATTTTCATTCATTTCTATACATATTTTGATTTCTTTTTTGATTTCTTCTATGATTTGTTGGTTATTCAGAAGCGTGTTATTTAGCCTCCATATGTTTGAAGTTTTAACAATTTTTTTCCTGTAATTGAGATCTAATCTTACTGCACTGTGGTCAGAAAAGATGATTGGAATGATTTCAATTTTTTTGAATTTTCCAAGACCAGATTTATGGCCCAGGATGTGATCTATTCTGGAGAAGGTTCCGTGTGCACTTGAGAAAAAGGTGAAGTTGATTGTTTTGGGGTGAAATGTCCTATAGATATCAATTAGGTCTAGCTGGTCCATTGTGTCATTTAAGGTTTGTGTTTCCTTGTTAATTTTCTGTTTAGTTGATCTATCCATAGTTGTGAGTGGGGTATTAAAGTCTCCCACTATTATTGTGTTACTATTAATTTCCTCTTTCATACTCGTTAGTGTTTGCCGTACATATTGCGGTGCTCCTATGTTGGGTGCATATATATTTATAATTGTTATATCTTCTTCTTTGATTGATCCTTTGATCATTATGTAGTGTCCTTGACTTTGTCTCTTTTCACATCCTTTATTTGAAAGTCTATTTTATCTGATACGAGTATTGTGACTCCTGCTTTCTTTTGGTCTCCGTTTGCATGAAATATTTTTTTCCAGCCCTTCACTTTTAGTCTGTATGTGTCTCTTGTTTTGAGGTGGGTCTCTTGTAGACAGCATATATAGGGGTCTTGTTTTTGTATCCATTCAGCCAATCTTTGTCTTTTGGTTGGGGCATTCAACCCATTTACATTTAGGGTAATTATTGATAGGTGTGGTCCTGTTGCCATTTACTTTGTTGTTTTGGGTTCACATTTATACAACCTTTCTGCATTTCCTGTCTAGAGAAGATCCTTTAGCATTTGTTGAAGAGCTGGTTTGGTGGTGCTGAATTCTCTCAGCTTTTGCTTATCTGTAAAGCTTTTGAATTCTCCTTCATATCTGAATGAGATCCTTGCTGGATACAGTAATCTAGGTTGTAGGTTATTCTCTTTCATTACTTTCAGTACGTCCTGCCATTCCCTTCTGGCCTGGAGGGTTTCTATTGATAGATCAGCTGTTATCCTTATGGGAATCCCTTTGTGTGTTATTTGTTGTTTCTCCCTTGCTGCTTTTAATATTTGTTCTTTGTGTTTGATCTTTGTTAATTTGATTAATATGTGTCTTGGGGTGTTTCGCCTTGGGTTTATCCTGTTTGGGACTCTCTGGGTTTCTTGGACTTGGGTGGCTATTTCCTTCCCCATTTTAGGGAAGTTTTCAGCTATTATCTCCTCGAGTATTTTCTCATGGCCTTTCTTTTTCTCTTCTTCTTCTGGAACTCCTATGATTCGAATGTTGGGGCGTTTCACAGTGTCCCAGAGGTCCCTGAGGTTGTCCTCATTTCTTTTGATCCTTTTTTCTTTTTTCCTGTCTGCTTCATTTATTTCCACCATTTTATCTTCTACCTCACTTATCCTATCTTCTGCCTCCGTTATTCTACTCTTGGTTCCCTCCAAAGTGTTTTTGATCTCATTCATTGCATTATTCATTTTTAATTGACTCTTTTTTATTTCTTCTAGGTCTTTATTAAACATTTCTTGTATCTTTTCAATCTTTGTTTCCAGGCTATTTATCTGTAACTCCATTTTGTTTTCAAGATTTTGGATCATTTTTATTATCATTATTCTAAATTCTTTTTCAGGTAGATTCCCTATCTCCTCCTCTTTTGTTTGACTTGGTGGGCATTTTTCATGTTCCTTTACCTGTTGGGTATTTCTTTGCCTTTTCATCTTGTTTAGATTGCTGTGTCTGGAGTGGGCTTTCTGTATTCTGGAGGTCTGTGGTTCCTTTTTATTGTGGAGGATTAACCCAGTGGGTGGGGTTAGACGATTGGCTTGTCAAGGTTTCCTGGTTAGGGAAGCTTGCGTCAGTGTTCTGGTGCGTGGAACTTGATTTCTTCTCTTTGGAGAGCAATGGAGTGCCCAGTAATGAGTTTTGAGATGGGTCTATGTGTTAGGTGTGACCTTGGGCAGCCTGTATGTTGATGTTCAGGGCTATGTTCCTGCGTTGCTCGAGAATTTGCATGGTATGTCTTGCTCTAAAACTTATTGGCTCTTGGGTGGTGGTTGGTTTCAGTGTAGGTATGAAGGCTTTTGGACAGTCTCTTATTACTTAAAGTTCCATGTAGTCAGGAGTTTTCTGGTGTTCTCAGGTTTTGGGCTTAAGTCTCCTGCCTCTGGATTTCAGTTTTATTCTTCCTGTAGTCTCAGGACTTCTCCAACCATACAGCCCTTCTCCCCTTCAGCTTCCAAAAGAAAGTGAGCCAGGGAAGCCCAAGTCCCCTAGTCCCACAGGAAGCAGTGTGTGCAGTGAAGAGCCCAGGAAGGGACAGAGCAAGGGAGCCAGAAGACCCAGCAAAGGCCCAAGTCCAGGCCTCACCTTGACCCCAGCCTGAAGACCCATCCATTCCACTTGAGGCAGCAAACTCAGGGTCCCTCTCACATACATATAGCTGAGACAGGCCTCCTCGTGAGGTGCTTGTGCAAAGAGGGCATTCTTCTTGAGTCAAAGCCAGGGAATTAGCTCTCATCTCGAGGTGATTTGGGGTACATGCAGCTTTACTCGAGTTGCTTTGCTGAACTTGGTGTTACTCTAGACTTGTGACGGTATTCTCGTGCAATCTCTGGTGTTGCCTAAAGGAAGCCAAGCCACTTGTCGTGTTTGATGGGGAACACGGGATGGCTCAGGAGACAATGCAGGGAAATCGGGCCTGATCTCGAGTTGATTTGAGTACACGGAGCGCGTTTGTGTTGCTGCTGGGACCTCAGGGTCCCTCTAGACTTGTGACAGTGTTTTTGGGGATTCTCTGGAATTCCATCAAGGAAGTCAATGCTCCTTTCGTGTTTGATGGGGAACACGGACTTGCTCTGCTTTCAGTGCAGGGGAATCTGGTCTCATCTGTCATCGAGTGGGAAGTCTCATGGTTTTTCTCGAATAGCAGTGGGAACCTGGGGTATATTCTCGAGTTACCACGGGGATGGCCCCTCAAAACTCCTGTTTGTTCAGTGACATCAGGACACATGTCTAGTTGGGAAGGTCACCTCGGGATTCACCACGAGGCTTGACTGGGCAATAGGGACGCTCTTGAGGTGAGTAGGGAGACCCACTGTCACTTTCAAGTTGCTACAGGGATATTGTTATTCCTACCAATATTCAAGAGGTGTCAGGCATCGTCTCCTTTTGAAGCATTGAACTCCATGTGCCTCTCGAGTTGTCAAAGGCATGTAAGGCCTCCTGTCGAGATGAGCCGGGAAACTAGGGCTTTCTCTAGGGTCTCCACAGGGGATTCAGACATCCCTTCATCTTGTCAGATGAAAGACAAGCCAGCATTGAATTAACTGCAGGGAAATCTGGCCTTATTTCGAGTCACGGCATCTCCGTGACCATTCCACTTGACACAGCAAACTCAGGGTCCCTCTCACATACCTATAGCTGAGAGAATCCTCCTCCTGAGGGGCTTGTGGAAAGTTGGCATTCCTCTTGCATCGAAGCCAGGGAATCAGCTCACATCTCGAGATGATTTGGGATACACAGAACTTTTCTCGAGTTGCTGTGCTGAACTTGGTGTTCCCCTAGACTTGAGACGTTATTCTCAGGGAATCTCTGGAGTTGCCTAAAGGAAGTCAAGCCACTTGTCGTATTTGATGGGGAAAGCGGGATGTCTCTGGAGACAATGCAGGGGAATCGGGCCTCATCTCGAATTGATTTTATGGACACGGTGCACTTTCATGCTGTTGTGGGGACCTCAGGGTCCCTCTAGACTTGTGACAGTGTTCCTGGGGACTCTCTGGAGTTCCATCAAGGAAGTCATGGCTCCTTTCGTGTTTGATGGGGAACACGGACTTGCTTTGCATGCAGTGCAGGGGTTTCGGGCATCATCTCGCGGCGAGGGGAAAGTCTCATGATTTTTCTGGAGTTGCGGCTGGAACCTGGGTTATGTTCCCGAGTTACGGCAGGGATGGCCCTTCAAAACTCGTGTTGGTTCAGCGATGTCAGGACTCCTGTCTAGTTGTGAGGGACACCTTCGGGTCTTCCTCGAGACTTGCCTAGAAAATAGGGATGCCTCTCAAGGTGAGGCGGGAGACCCAGTTTCCCTTTGACGTTGCCACAGGGATATTTGGATTCCTATCAATTTTCAAGGGGAGTCAGGCCTCGTCTCATTTTGAAGCATTGAACTCTGCGTGCCTCTCGAATTTTCAAAGGGATTTGAGGAATCATGTCAAGATGAGGCGGGAAACTAGGAATTTCTCTAGGATCTCCACAGGGGATTCAGATATCCCTTCATCTTGTGAGATGAACAACGAGCTTGCATTCAAGTCACTGCAGGGAAATCTGGCCTTATTTCGAGTCATTGCAACAGGGAGTCCATTCCACTTGACTCAGCAAACTCAAGGTACCTCTCAGGTACCTGTAACTGAGAGAAGCCTCCTCTTTAAATGTTGTTTAAAGCTGGCATTCCTCTTGAGTCAAAGCCAGGGAATCAGCTCTCATCTTGAGATGATTTGGGGTACACGGAGCTGTTTTCGAGTTCCTGTGCTGGACATGGTGGTCCTCTATACTTGGGACGGTGTTCTCGGGGAATCTCTGGAGTTGCCTAAAGGAAGTCAAGCCACTTGTCGTGTTTGACGGGAAAAGCGCGATGTCTCTGGAGCCAGTGTAGGGGAATCTGGCCTCATTTCGAGTTCATTTGGGTACACCGAGCTCTTTCGTGTTGCTGTGGTGACCTCAGGGTCCTTCTAGACTTGTATCAGTGTTCTTGGGTACTCTCTGGAGTTCCATCAAGGAAGTCAAGTCTCCTTTTATGTTTGATGGGGAACACGGAATTGCTCTCCATGCAATGCAGGGGAATCTGATCTCATCTCTCATTGCGCGGGAAGTCTCATGGTTTTTCTCGAGTTGCGGAGGGAACCTGGGTTATATTCTCAAGTGACGACGGGAATGGCCCATCAAAACTCGTGTTTGTTTAGCGATGTCAGGACTCCTGTCTAATTGCGAGGGACAGCTCGGGATTCTCTTCGAGGCTTGGCAGGGCAATAGGGACGCCTCTCGAGGTGAAGTGGGAGACCAAGTGTCCTTTCAAGTTGCCACTGGGATACTGGGATTCCTGTCAATTTTCAAGTGGAGTCAGTCTTCATCTAATTTTGAAGCATTGAACTCCTCGTTCCACTCATGTTGTCAAAGGGATGTGAGGCCTCCTGTCGAGATGAGGCGGGGAACTAGGACTTTCTCTAGGGTCTTAGCAGGGGTTCAGACATTCCTTCATCTTGTGAGATGAAAGATGACCCTGCATTCAAGTCACTGCAGGGAAATCCGGCCTTATTTCGAGTCAGGGCATCTCGGTGTCCATTCCATTTGAGGCAGCAAAATCAGGGTCCCTCTCACATACATATAGCAGAGAGAAGCCTCCTCGTGAGGTGCTTGTGGAAAGTTGGCATTCCTCTTGAGTCAAATCCAGGGAATTCACTCTCATCCTGAGATGATTTGGGGTACATGGAGCTTTTCTCGAGTTGCTGTGCTGATCTTGGTGTTCCTGTAGACTTGTGACGGTATTCTCGTGGAATCTCTGGTGTTGCCTAAAGGAAGTCAAGCCACTTGTTGTGTTAGATGGCGAACGGGGGATGGCTCTGGAGAAAATGCAGGGGAATCGGGCATCATCTCGAGTTGATTTGCAGTACACGGAGCTCTTTTGTGTTGCTTCTAGGACCTCAGCGTCCCTCTATATTTGTGAGAGTGTTCTTGGGGACTCTCTGGAGTTCTATCAAGGAAGTCAACGCTCCTTTCGTGTTTGATGGGGAACACGGACCTGCTCTGCACGCAATGCAGGAAAATCTGGTCTCATCTCTCATCGAGCAGGAAGTCTCATGGTTTTTCTCGAATTGCGGAGGGAACATGCTGTATATTCTCGAGTGACGACGGGGATGGCCCCTCAGAACTCCTTTTGGTTCAGCGACGTCAGGACTCCTGTCTAGTTGTGAGGGTCACCTCGGGATTCTCCTCGAGGCTTGGCTGGGCAATAGGAACGCATCTCGAGGTGATTAGGGAGATCCACTGTCACTTTCAAGTTGCTACAGGGATACTGGTATTCCTGTCTGGTTTCAAGAAGAGTCAGTCATCGTCTACTTTTGAAGCATTGAAGTCCGTGTTCCTCTCGAGTTGTCAAAGGGATGTGAGGCCTCCTGTCGAGATGAGCCGGGGAACTAGGGCTTTCTCTAGGGTCTCCACAGGGGATTCAGACATCCCTTCTTCTTTTGAGATGAAAGACAAGCCTGAATTCATGACACTGCAGGGAAATCCGGCCTTATTTCGAGTCATGGCATCTCGGTGACCGTTCCACTAAACGCAGCAAACTCAGGGTCCCTCTCACAACCTATGGCTGAGAGAAGCCTCCTCTTGAGGGGCTTGTGGGAAGTTGGCATTCCTCTTGATTCGAAGACAGGGAATCAGCTCTCATCTCGAGATGATTTGGGGTACACGGAGCATTTCTTGAGTTGCTGTGCTGAACTTGGTGGTCCTCTAGACTTGTGACCTTATTCTCGTGGAATCTCTGGAGTTGCCTAAAGAAAGTCAAGCCACTTGTCGTGTTTCATGTGAGACGCTGGATGGCTCTGGAGACAATGTAGCAAATTGGGCCTCATCTTGAGATGATTTGGAGTACACGGAGTGCTTTTGTGTTGCTGTGGGGACCTCAGGGTTCCTCTATACTTGTGGTAGTGTTCTAGGGGATCCTCTGTAGTTCCATCAAGGAAGTCAAGGCTCCTTTCATGTTTGGTGGGGAACACGGACTTGCTCTGCATTCAATTCAGGGGAATCTGGTCTCATCTGTCATCGAGCCAGAAGTCTCATGGTTTTTCTCTAATTTCGGACAGAACTTGTGGTATATTCTCGAGGTGCAACTGGGATGGTCCCTCAAAACTCCTGTTTGTTCAATGATGTCAGGACGCCAGTCTAGCTGCGAGGGTCACCTTGGGATTCTCCTCGAGGCTTGGCTGGGCAACCGGGACGCCTCTCGAGGTGAGTAGGGAGACCCACTGTCACTTTCAAGTTGCTACAGGGATACTGGGTTTCCTGTCAATTTTAAAGAATAGTCAGTCATCCTCTACTTTGAAGAATTGAATTCCGTGTTTCTCTCGAGATGTCAAAGGGATGTGAGGCCTCCTTTCAAGATCAGCCGGGGAACTAGGGCTTTCTCTAGGGTCTCCACAGGGGATTCAGATATCCCTTCAGCTTGTGTGATGAAAGACTAGCTTGCATACAAATCACTGCAGGGAATTCCGGCCTTATTTCTAGTCATGGCATCTCTGTGCCCATTCCACTTGATGCAGCAAACTCAGTGTCCCTCTCACATATGTATAGCTAAGAGAAGCCTTCTCATGAGGGGCTTGTGGAAAGTGGGCATTCCTCTTAAGTTGAAGCCAGGGAATCAGCTCTCATCTTGAAATGATTTGGGGTACACAGAGCTTTTCTCGAGTTGCTGTGCTGATCTTGATGTTCCTCTAGACTTCGGACCTTGTTCTCAGGGAATCTCTGGAGTTGCCTAAAAGAAGTCAAGCCACTTGTCCTGTTTGATGAGGAATGCAGGATTGCTCTGGAGCTAATGCAGGGGAATCGGGCCTCATCTTGAGTTGATTTGCATTACACGGGGCACTTTCGTGTTGCTGCGTTGACCTCAGGGTCCCGCTAGACTTGTGACAGAGTTCTTGCGGACTATGTGGAGTTTCATCTAGGAAGTCAAGGCTGCTTTAGTGTTTGATGGGGAACACGGACTTGCTCTGCATGGCATGCAGGGGAATTGGGCCTCATCTCGCGGCGAGGGGGATTTCTCATGGTTTTCTCCAGTGGTGCCGGGAAGCTGGGGTCTATTCTCGAGTTACGGTGGGTATGGCCCTTCAAAACTCGTGTTGGTTCAGCGACATCAGGACTCCTTTCTTGTTGCGAGGGACACATGGGGATTATCCTCGAGGCTTGGCAGGGAATTAGGGATGCCTCTCGAGGTGAGGGGGGAGACCCAGTGTCTTTTCCAGTTGCCACAGGAATTTTGGGATTCCTGTCAATTTTCAGGAGGAGGCAGCCATCCTCTCCTTTTGAAGCATTTAACTCTGTGTGCCTCTCGAGGTTTCAAAATGATGTGACTCCTCCTGTTGAGATGAGCCGGGGAACTAGGGCTTTATCTAGGGTCTCCACAGGGTATTCAGACATCCCTTCATCTTGAGTGATGAAAGACGAGCCTGCATTCAAGTCACTTCAGGGAAATCCGGCTTGATTTTGAGTCACGGCATCTCGGTGAACATTCCACTTGATGCAGCAAACTCAGGGTCCCTCTCACGTACCTATAGCTGTGAGAAGCCTCCTCTTTAGGGTTGTTTAAAGCTGGCATTCCTCTTGAGTCAAAGCCAGGGAATCAGCTCTCATCTTGAGATGATTTGAGTTACACAGAGCTGTTTTCTAGTTGCTGTGCTGAACGTATTGTTCCTCTATACTTAGGACAGTGTTCTCGGGGAATCTCTGGAGTTGCCTAAAGAAGTCAACCCACTTGCCGTGTTTGATGGGGAACGAGTGATGGCTCTGGAGACAATGCAGGGGAATCGCGCCTCATCTCGAGTTGATTTCAAGTACACGGTGCGCTTTCATGTTGCTGCGGGGACCTCAGGGTCGCTCTACACTTTTGACAGTGTTCCTGGGGACACTCTGGAGTTCCATCAAAGAAGTCAAGGCTCCTTTCTTGTTTGATGGGGAACACGGACTTACTCTGCACGCAGTGCAGGGGAATCGGGCCTCATCTAGAGTTGAAATGGAGTACACGGAGCCCTTTCATGATGCTGCGGGGACCTCAGGGTCCCTCTAGACTTTTGACAGTGTTCTTTGCGTCTCTCTGCAGTTCCATCAAGGAAGTCAAGGTTCCTTTCTTGTTTGTTGGGGAACAAGGACTTACTCTGCATGCATTGCAGGGGAATCGGGCCTCATCTCGCGGCGAGGGAAAAGTCTCATTGTTTTTCTGGAGTTGCGGCGGGAACCTGGGTTATGTTCTTGAGTTACGACGGGGATGGCTCTTCAAAAGTCGTGTTTGTTCAGCGACGTCAGGACTCCTGTCTAGTTGAGAGGGATCCTTGGGATTCTCCTCAAGGCTTGGCAAGACAATAGGGACGCCTCTCGAGGTGTGGCAGGAGACCAAGTTTCCCTTTGCAGTTGCCAGAGCGATACTGTGACTCTTGTCAGTTTTGAAGAGGAGTCAGGCTTCGTCTCCTTTTGAAGCATTGAACTCTGCGTGCCTCTCGTATTGTCAAAGGGATGTGAGGCCTCCTGTCGAGATGAGCCGGGGAACTAGGGCTTTATCTAGTGTCTCCACAGGGGATTCAGACATCCCTTCATCTTGTGAGATGAAAGACAAGCCTGCATTCAAGTCACTGCAGGGAAACCCGGCCTTATTTCGAGTCAGGGCATCTCGGCGTCCATTCCACGTGAGGCAGCAAACTCATGGTCCCTCTCACCTACTGATAGCTGAAAGAAGTCTCTTCTTTATGTGTTGTTTAAAGCTGACATTCCTCTTGAGTCAAAGCCAGTGAATCAGCTCTCATCTCGAGATGATTTGACGTACACGGAGCTGTTTTCTAGTTGCTGTGCTGAACGTGGTGTTCTTCTATACTTAGTAGGGTGTTCTCGGGGAATGTCTGGAGTTGCCTAAAGGAAGTCAAGCCACTTGTGTTTGATGGGGAACGCCCACGGTCTCTGGAGCCAATGTAGGGGAATCTGGCCTCATCTCGAGTTGATTTGGGGTACACCGAGCTCGTTCCTGTTGCAGTGGTGACCTCAGGGTCCCTCTAGACATGTATCAGTGTGCTTGGGGACTCTCTGGGTTCCATCAAGGAAGTCAAGGCTTCTTTCATTTTTGATGGGGAACACGGAATTGCTCTGCACGCAATGCAGGGGAATCTGATCTCATCTCTCATGAGCGGGAAGTCTCATGACTTTTTTCGAGTTGCGGAGGGAACCTGGGTTATATTCTCAAGTGATGACGGGGATGGCCACTCAAAACTCATGTTTGTTCAGCAACGTCACAACTCCTGTCTAGCTGGGAGGGACAACTTGGGATTCTCTTGGAGGCTTGGCAGGGCAATAGGGGCGCCTCTCAAGATGAGGCTGGAGACCCAGTGTCTGTTCATTTGCCACAGGGATACTGGGATTCCTATCAATTTTTAAGAGAAGTCAGTCATCATCTACTTTTGAAGCACTGAAATCTGCGTTCCACTCGTTTTGTCAAAGGAATGTGAGGCCTCCTGTCGAAATGAGGCGGGGAACTAGGGCTTTCTCTAGGGTCTTCACATGGGATTCAGACATCGCTTCATCTTGTGAAATGAAAGACGAGCCTGCATTCAAGTCACTGCAGGGAATTCCGGCCTGATTTCCATTCAGGGTATCTCGGTGTCCATTCAACTTGAGGCAGCAAACTCAAGGTCCCTATCACATACCTAGGACTGAGAGAAGTATAGTTCCCAGTCTCATTTCAACATGAGGCCTCACATGCCTTTGAAAACTCAAGAGGCACGCAGAGTTCAATGCTTCAAAAGGTAACGAAACCTGACTCCTCTTGAAAACTGACTGGAGTCACAGTATCGCTCTGGCAACTGCAAAGGGAAACTTGGTCTCCCGCCTCACCTCGAGAGGCGTCCCTATTGGCCTGCCAAGCCTCGAGGAGAATCCCAAGGTGTCCCTCGCAACTAGACAGGAGTCCTGACGTCGCAGAACGAACACGAGTTTTGAAGGGCCATCCCCGCCGTAACTCGAGAACATAACTCCCGTTCCCGCCACAACTCCAGAAAAACATTGAGACTTTCCCCTCGCCACGGGATGAGGCCGGATTTCACAGCAATGCATGCAGAGTAAGTCCGTGTTCCACATCAAACACGAAAGGAGCCTTGACTTTCTTGATGGAACTCCAGAGAATCCCCAGGAACACTGTCACATGCCTATAGGGACCTTGAGGTCCCCGAGGCAACATGAACGGGTTCTGTGTACTCCAAATCAATTCGAGATGAGGCCCAATTCCCCTGCATTGAGTGCAGAGCAAGTCCGTGTTCCCCATCAAACAGGAAAGGAGCCTTGACTTCCTTGATGGAACTCCAGAGAGTCCCCAGGAACACTGTCACTTGTCTAGAGGGACCTTGAGGTTCCTGAAACAACTTGAAACTGTACCGTGTACTTGAAATCAACTCGAGATGAGGCCTGATACCCCTGTATTGTCTCCAGAGCCATCAAGTGTTCCCCCTCAAACACGACAAGTGGCTTGATTTCCTTTAGGCAACTCCAGGGATTACTCGAGATTACCATGTCAAGCCTAGAGGAACACCACTTTCAGCACTTCAACACGAGAAAAGCTCCATGTACACCAAATCATCTCAAGATGAGAGGTGATTCCCTGGCTTTGAATGAAGAGGAATGCCAACTTTCCACAAGCCCCTCAAGAGGAGGCTTCTCTCAGCTATAGGTATGTGAGAGGGACCCTGAGTTTCCTGCTTCATGTGGAATGGTCACTGAGATGCCATGACTCGACATAAGACCAGATTTCCCTGCAGTGACTTGAATGCAGGCTCGTCTTTCATCACACAAGATGAAGGGATGTCGAATCCCCTGTGGAGAACCTAGCGAAAGCCCTAGGTCCCCAGCTCATCTCAACAGGAGGCCTCACATCCTTTTGAAACCACGAGAGGCTCGCATAGTTAAATTCTTCAAAAGGAGAGGATGGCTGCCTCCTCCTGAAAATTGATAGGAATCCCAAAATTCCTGTGGCAACTAGAAAGGACCTTGGGTCTCTCCTCACCTCGAGAGGCATCCCTATTGTCCTGCCAAGCCTCAAGGAGAATCCCAAGGTGTCCCTTGCAACTGGACAGGAGTGCTGACGTCGCTGCGCCAACACGAGTTTTGAAGGGCCATCCCTGCCGTAACTTGAGAACATAACCCAGGTTCCCAACGCAACTCCAGAAAAACAATGAGACTTTCCCCTCGCCACGAAATGAGGCCCGATTCCCCTGCAATGCATGCAGAGTAAGTCCGTGTTCCCCATCAAACATGAAAGGAGCCTTGACTTCCTTGATGGAACTCCAGAGAGACCCCAAGAACACTGTCACAAGTCTCGAGGGAACCTGAGGTCCCTGCAGCAACATAAAAGGGCTCCGTGGTCTGAAAATCAACTCGAGATGAGGCCCGATTCCCCTGCATTGTTTCCAGAGACATCATGCGTTACCCGTCATTAAAAACAAGGGGCTAACTTCCTTTAGGCAAATCCAGAGTTTCCCCGAGAATACCGTCTCAAGTCTAAAGGAACACCAAGTTCAACACAGCAACTCGAGAAAAGCTCCGTGTGCCCCAAATCATCTTGATGAGAGCTGATTCCCTGGCTTTGACTCAAGAGGAATGTGAACTTTCAACAAGCCCCGGAAGAGAAGGCTTCTCTCAGCTATATGTATGTGAGAGGGACCCTGAGTTTGCTGCGTCAAGTGGAATGGTCACAGAGATGCCGTGACTCGAAATAAGCCTAGATTTCCCTGCAGTGACTTGAATGCAGGCTTGTCTTTCATCTCACAAGATGAACGGATGTCTGAATCCCCTGTGGAGAACCTAGAGAAAGCCCTAGTTCCCCGCCTTATCTTGACAGGAGGCCTCACATCCCTTTGACAACTCGAGAGGAAAACGGAGTTCAAAGCTTCAAAAGTAGAAGATGACTGACTACTCTTGAAAATTGACAGGAATCCCAATATCCCTGTAGCAACCTGAAAGTGAGAGTTGGTCTCCCTACTCACCTCGAGTGTCATCCCTATAGCCCAGCCAAGCCTCAAGGAGAATCCCTAGGTGACCCTCACAACTAGAAATGCGTCCTGACGTTGCTGAACAAACAGGAGTTTTGAAGGGCCATCCCCGTCGTAACTCGAGAATATACCCCAAGTTCCCTCCGCAATTTGAGAAAAACCATGAGACTTGCCGCTCGATGAGAGATGAGACCTGATTCCCCTGCATTGAGTGCAGAACAAGTCCGTGTTCCCCATCAAACAAGAAAGGAGCCTTGACTTCCTTGATGGAACACTAGAGAGACCAGAAGAACACTGTCACAAGTCTAGAGGGACCCTGAGGTCCCAGCAGCAACATGAAAGGCCTCCGTGTACTCCAAATCAACTCGAGATGAGGCCCGATTCCCCTTCACTGCATGCAGAGCAAGCCCGTATTCCCCATCAAACATGAAAGGAGCCTTGACTTCCTTGATGGAACTCCAGAGAGGCCCCAGGAACACTCTCAGGAGTCTAGAGGGACCCTGAGGTCACCAAAGCAACTTGAAAGCGCACAGTTTACTTCAAATCATCTCGACATGAGGCCCAATTACCCTGCATTGTCTCAGAGCCATCCTGCACTCCACATCAAACACGACATGTGGCTTGACTTCCTTTAGGCAACTCCAGAGATTCCACAAGAATACCGTCACAAGTCTAGAGGAACACCAAGTTCAGCACAGCAACTGGAGAAAAGCTCCGTGTACCCCAAATCATCTGGAGATGAGAGCTGATTCCCTACTTTGACTCAAGAGGAATGCCAACTTTCCACAAGCCCCTCAAGAGGTGGCTTCTCTCAGCTATAGGTATGTGAGTGGGACCCTGAGTTTGCTGCGTCAAGTGGAACGGTCACCGCGATGCTGTGACTCGAAATAAGGCTGGATTTCCCTGCAGTGACTTGAATGCAGGCTCGTCTTTCATCTCACAAGATAAAGGGATGTCTGAATCCCCTGTGGAGACCCTAGAGAAAGCCCTAGTTCCCCGGCTTATCTCGACTGGAGGCCTCACATCCTTTTGAAACCTCGAGTGGCATGCGGAGTTAAATGCTTCAAAAGGAGAGGATGGCTGCCTCCTTTTGAAAATTGATAGGAATCCCAAAATTCCTATGGCAACTGGAAAGGACACTGGGTCTCTCACCTCACCTCGAGAGGCATCCCTATTGTCCTGCCAAGCCTCGAGGATAATCCCCATGTGTCCCTCGCAACTAGACAGGAGTCCTGACATTGGTGAACAAACATGAGTCTTGAAGGTCCATACCCGCTGTAACTCGAGAACATAACCCAGGTTCCCGCCGCAACTCTAGAAAAATATTGAGACTTTCCCCTTGCCACGAGATGAGGTCAGATTCCCCTGCAATGCATGCAGAGTAATTCTGTGTTCCCCATCAAACATGAAAGGAGCCTTGACTTCATTGATGGAACTCCAGAGAGACCCCAAGAACACTGTCACAAGTCTAGAAGGATGCTGATGTCCCCGCAGCAAAATGAAAGGGCTCCGTGTACTCCAAATGAACTCGAGATGAGGCCTGATTCCCCTGCATTGTCTCCAGAGCCATTCTGCATAACCCATCATACACGAAAAGGGGCTTACTTCATTTAGGCAACTAGAGAGTTTCACCGAGAATACCGTCTCAAGTCTAAAGGAACACCAAGTTCAACACAGCAACTCGAGAAAAGCTCGGTGTGCCCCAAATCATCTCGAGATGAGAGCTGATTCCCTGGCTTTGACTCAAGAGCAATGCGAACTTTCAACAAGCCCCAGAAGAGAAGGCTTCTCTCAGTGATATGTATGTGAGAGGGACCCTGAGTTTGCTGTCAAGTGGAATGGTCACCGAGATGCCGTCACTCGAAATAAGCCCAGATTTCCCTGCAGTGACATGAATGCGGGCTTGTCTTTCATCTCACAAGATGTAGGGAAGTCTGAATCCCCTGTGGAGACCCTAGAGTAAGCCCTAGATCCCCGCCTCATCTCGACTGGAGGCCTCACATCCCTTTGACAACTCAACAGAAACATGGAATTCAATGCTTCAGAAGTAGACGATGACTGACTCATCTTGAAAACTGACAAGGAAACCCAGTATCCCTGTAGCAACTTGAAAGTGACAGTGGGTCTCACAGCTCACCTCGAGAGGCATCCCTATTACCCAGCCAAGCCTCGAGGAGAATCCCGAGGTGACCCTCGGAACTAGACATGCCTACTGACGTCGCTGAACAAACAGAAGTTTTGAGGGGCCGTCCCCATCGTAACTCGAGAGTATACCCCAGGTTCCCTCCACAATTCAAGAAAAACCATGAGACTTCCTGCTCAATGAGAGATGAGGCCAGATTCCCCTGCATTGTGTGCTGAGCAAGTCCGTGTTCCCCATCAAACACGAAAGGAGCCTTGACTTCCTTGATGGAACTTCAGAGATTCCCCAAGAACACTGATACAAGTCTAGAGGGACCCTGAAGTCACCACAGCAATACGAAAGAGCTCGATGTATCCCAGGTCAACTGGAGATGAGGCCAGATTCACCTACATTGTCTCTAGAGACATCCGGCATTCCCCATCAAACATGAGAAGTGGCTTGACTTCCTTTAGGCAACTTCAGAGATTCGCCGAGAACACCTTCCTAAGTATAGAGGAACACCACGTTCAGCAAGAAACTAGAAAACAGCTCCGTGTACCTCAAATCATCTCAAGATGAGAGCTGATTCCCTGGCTTTGACTCAAGAGGAATGCCAGCTTTAAACAACACCTAAAGAAGAGGCTTCTCTCAGCTATAAGTACATGAGAGGGACCCTGAGTTTGCTGCCTCAAGTGGAATGGACACTGAGATGCCCTGACTCTAAATAAGGCCGGATTTCCCTGCAGTGACTTGAATGCAGGCTCGTCTGTCACCTCACAAGATGAAGGGATGTCTGAACCCCTGTGAAGACCCTAGGGAAAGCCCTAGTTCCCCGCCTCATCTCGACAGAAGGCCTCACATCCGTTTGACAACTTGAGAGGAACACGAGTTCAATGCTTCAAAAGTAGACGATGACTGATTCCTCTTGAAAATTGACAGGAATCCCAGTATCCCTGTAGCAACTTGAAAGGACACCCCTGGGTCTCCCGCCTCTTCTCGGGAGGCGTGCCTATTTCTCTGCCAAGCCTCGAAGAGAATACCGAGTTTCCCTCGCAACTAGACAGGAGTTCTGACGTCTCTGCACAAACACTAGTTTTGAGGGGCCATCCCCGTCATCACTCGAGAATATAACCCAGGTTCTCTCCGCAACTCCAAAAAACATTGAGACTTTCCCCTCACCGCGAGATGAGGCCCAGTTACCCTCCAATTCATGCAGAGTAAGTCCGTGTTCCCCATCAAACATGAAAGGAGCCTTGACTTCCTTGATGGAAATACAGAGAGACCCCAAGAACACTGTCACAAGTTAGGAGGGACCCTGAGGTCCCCGCAGCAACTTGAAAGTGTTCTGTGTACTAAAAATCAACTCTAGATGAGGCCCAATTCCCCTGCACTTCGTGCAGAGCAAGTCCGTGTTCCCCATCAAACATGAAAGGAGCCTTGACTTACTTGATAGAACTCCAGAGGGTCCCCAGGAACACTGTCGCAAGTCTAGAGGGACCCTGAGGTCCCCGCAGCAACATGAAAGTGCACCTTCTACTTGAAATCAACTCGAGATGAGGCCCGATTCCCCTGCATTGTCTCCAGAGCAATCACTCGTTCCCCATCAAACACGACAAGTGGCTTGACTTCCTTTAGGCAACGCCAGAGATTACCTGAGAGTACCATCTCAACTCTAGAGGAACACAAAGTTCAGCAGAGCAACTGGAGAAAAGCTCCGTGTATCCCAAATCATCTCGAGATGAGAGCTGATTCCCTGGCTTCAACTCAAGAGGAATGCCAACTTTCCCCAAGCCCCTCAAGAGGAGGCTTCTCTCAGCTATAGGTATGTGAGAGGGACCTTGAGTTTGCTGCGTCAAATGGAATGGTCACCGAGATGCCGTAACTCGAAAAAAGGCCGGAATTCCCTACAGTGACTTGAATGCAGGCTCTTGTTTCATCACGCAAGATGAAGGGATGTCTGAATCCCCTGTGGAGACCCTAGAGAAAGCCCTAGTTCCCCGGCTCATCTCCACAGGAGGCCTCACATCCTTTTGAAACCTCGAGAGGCACGCGGAGTTAAATGCTTCAAACGGAGAGGATGGCTGCCTCCTCTTGAAAATTGATAGGAATTGCAAAATTCCTGTGGTAACTGGAAAGGACCCTGGTCTCCCACCTCATCACGAGAGGCATCCCTATTGCCCTGCCAAGCCTCGAGGAGAATCCCGATGTGTCCCTCGCAACTAGACAGGAGGCCTCACGTCGCTGAACCAACACACGTTTTGAAGGGCCATCCCCACCATAACTCAAAAACATACCCCAGGTTCCCGCCACAACTCGAGAAAACCATGAGAATTTCACCTCGCCGTGAGATGAGGCCCGATTCCCCTGCATTGTCTCCAGAGCCATCCAGTGTACCCCATCAAACACGACAAGTGGCTTGACTTCCTTTAGGCAACTCCAGAGATTCCATGAGAATACCGTCACAAGTCTAGAGGAACACCAAGTTCAGCACAGCAACTCGAGAAAAGCTGTGTGTACCACAAATCAGCTCAAGATGAGAGCTGATTCCCTGGCTTTGACTCAAGAGGAATGCCAGCTTTAAACAACACCTAAAGAAGAGGCTTCTCTCAGCTATAAGTACATGAGAGGGACCCTGAGTTTGCTGCCTCAAGTGGAATGGACACCGAGATGCCCTGAATCGAAATAAGGCCGGATTTCCCTGCAGTGACTTGAATGCTGGCTCGTTTTTCATCTCACAAGATGAAGGAATGTCTGAACCCCAGTGAAGCCCCTAGAGAAAGCCCTAGTTCCCCGCCTCATCTCGACAGAAGGCCTCACATCCCTTTGACAACACAAGTGGAACGCAGTGTTCAATGCTTCAAAAGTAGACGAAACCTGACTCCTCTTGAAAACTGACAGGAATCACAGTATCACTGTGGCATCTGCAAAGGGAGACTTGGTGTTCTGCCTCACCTCCAGAGGCGTCCTACTCTCTTGCCAAGCCTCCAGGAGAATCCTAAGGTGTCCCTCGCAACTAGACAGGAGTCCTGACGTCACTGAACAAACACGAGTCTTGAGGGGCCATCCCCATGGTGACTCGAGAACATAACCCAGGTTCCCGCCACAAGTCCAGAAAAACAATGAGACATTCCCCTCGCCGCGAGATGAGGCCCGATTCCCTGCACTGCGTGCAGAGCAATTCCGTGTTGCACATCAAACATGAAAGGAGCCTTGAGTTCCTTGATGGAACTCCAGAGAGACCCCAAGAAAACTGTCACAAGTCTAGAGGGACCCTGAAGTCCCCACAGCAACATGATAGGGCTCTGTGTACTCCAAATAAATTCGAGATGAGGCCCGATTCCCCTGCACTGAGTGCAGAGCAAGTTTCTGCTCCCCATCAAACACGAAAGGTGCCTTGACTTACTTGATGGAACTCCACAGAGTATGCAGGAACACTATCACAAGTCTAGAGGTACCCTGAGGTCCCTGCAGCAACATGAAAGTGCACCGTGTATTTCAAATCAGCTCGAAATGAGGCCCGATTCCCCTGCATTGTCTCCAGAGCAATCACTCATTCCCCATCAAACACGACAAGTGGCTTGACATCTTTTAGGCAACTCCACAGTTTACCCGAGAATACCGTCTCAAGTCTAGAGGAACACCAAGTTCAGCACAGCAACTTGAGAAAAGTTCTGTGTACACTAAATCATCTCGAGATGAGAGCTGATTCCCTGGCTTCGACTCAAGAGGAATGCCAACTTTCCACAAGCCCCTCAAGAGGAGGCTTCTCTCAGCTATAGGTATGTGAGAGGGACCTTGAGTTTGCTGCGTCAAATGGAATGGTCACCAAGATGCCGTGACTTGAAATAAGGTCTGATTTCCCTGCAGTGACTTGAATGCTAGCTCGTCTTTCATCACAGAAGATGAAGAGATGTCTGAATCCCCTGTGGAGACCCTAGAGAAAGCCCTAGTTCCCCGGCTCATCTCGAAAAGGGGCCTCACAACCTTTTGAAACCTCCAGAGGAACGCAGGGTTAAATGCTTCAAAAAGAGAGAATGGTTGCCATCACTTGAAAATAGATAGGAATCCCAAAATTCCTGTGGCAACTGGAATGGACCCTGGGTCTACCCCCTCACCTCGAGAGGCGTACCTATTGTCCTGCCAACCCTCGAGGAGAATACCGATGTGTCCCTCGCAACTAGACAGGAGTCCTGATGTGACTGAAACTACACGAGTTTTGAAGGGCCATCCCTGCCGTAACTCGAGAACATAAACCAGGTTCCCGCCGCAACTCGAGAAAAACCATGAGACTTCCCCCTCGCCGCGAGATGAGGCCCGATTCCCCTGCATTGCGTGCAGAGCAATTCTGTGTTGCACATCAAACATGAAAGGAGCCTTGATTTCCTTGAGGCACTCCAGACAAACCCCAAGAACAGTGTCTCAAGGCTAGAGGTATCCTGAGGTCACTGTAGCAACACGAAAGAGCTCCGTGGACCACAAATCAACTCGAGATGAGAGGTTAGTCCCTTGCTTCGACTCCAGAGGAATACCAACTTACCACAAGCACCACAAGAGGAGGCTTCTCTCAGCTATAGGTATGTGAGAGGGACCCTGAGTTTGTGGCCTCAAGTGGAATGGACACCGAGATGCCCTGACTCGAAATAAGGCCAGATATCCCCGCAGGGACTTGAATGCAGGCTCGTCTTGCATCTCCCAAGACGAAAGGATGTATGCATCCCCTGTGGACAGCACAGAGAAAAACCTATTTCCCTGCCTCATCACGACCGGAGGCCTCACATCCTTTGAAAACTCGACAGGTACTCGGAGATCAATGCTTCAAAAGGAGACGATTCCTGACTCCTCTTGAAAATTGATAGGAGTCCCAGGATTCTGGTGGCACGTGCAAAGGGACCCTTGGTCTCCCGCCTCAGCTGGAGAGGCGTCCCAATTGCCCTGCCAAGCCTCGAGGAGAATCCCGAGGTGTTGCTCGCAACTAGGCAGGAGTCCTGACGTCGCTGAACAAACACGTGTTTGGAAGGGCAATACCAGTTGTAACTCGAGAATATTCCCCAGGTTCCCGCCGCAACTCGAGAAAAACTGTGAGACTCCCCCTCGCTACGAGATGAGGCCCGGTTCCCCTGCATTGTGTGCAGAGCAATTCCGTGTTCCACATCAAACATGAAAGCCACAGTCATCAAGACATTATGGTACTGTCACAAAGACAGAAATATAGATCAATGGAACAGAATGGAAAGCCCAGAGATAAATCCATGAACCTATGGACACCTTATCTTTGACAAAGGAGGCAAGGATATACAATGGAAAAAAGACCACCACTTTAACAAGTGGTGCTGGAAAAACTGGTCAACCACTTGTAAAAGAATGAAACTAGAACACTTTCTAACACCATACACAAAAATAAACTCAAAATGGATTAAAGATCTAAATGTAAGACCAAAAACTATAAAACTCCTAGAGGAGAACATAGGCAAAACACTCTCCGACATAAATCATAGCAAGATCGTCTATGACTCACCTCCCAGAATATTGGAAATAAAAGCAAAACTAAACAAATGGGACCTAATGAAACTTAAAAGCTTTTGCACTACAAAGGAAACTATAAGTAAGGTGAAAAGACAGCCCTCAGATTGGGAGAAAATAATAGCAAATGAAGAAACAGACAAAGGATTAATCTCAAAAATATACAAGAAACTCCTGCAGCTCAATTCCAGAAAAATAAATGACCCAATCAAAAAATGGGCCAAAGAACTAAACAGACATTTCTCCAAAGAAGACATACAGATGGCTAACAAACACATGAAAAGATGCTCAACATCACTCATTATTAGAGAAATGCAAATCAAAACCACAATGAGGTACCATTACACGCCAGTCAGGATGGCTGCTATCCAAAAGTTTACAAGCAATAAATGCTGGAGAGGGTGTGGAGAAAAGGGAACCCTCTTACACTGTTGGTGGGAATGCAAACTAGTACAGCCGCTATGGAAAACAGTGTGGAGATTTCTTAAAAACCTGGAAATAGAACTGCCATACGACCCAGCAATCCCACTTCTGGGCATACACACTGAGGAAACCAGATCTGAAAGAGACACGTGCACCCAAATGTTCATTGCAGCACTGTTTATAATAGCCAGGACATGGAAGCAACCTAGATGCCCATCAGCAGATGAATGGATAAGGAAGCTGTGGTACATATACACCATGGAATATTACTCAGCCATTAAAAAGAATTCATTTGAAACAGTCCTAATGAGATGGATGAAACTGGAGCCCCTTATACAGAGTGAAGTAAGACAGAAAGATAAAGAACATTACAGCATACTAACACATATATATGGAATTGAGAAAGATGGTAATGATAACCCTATATGCAAAAACAGAAAAAGAGACACAGAAATACAGAACAGACTTATGAACTCTGTGGGAGAATGTGAGGGTGGGATATTTCAAAAGAAAAGCATGTATACTATCTATGGTGAAACAGATCACCATCCCAGGTGGGATGCATGAGACAAGTGCTCGGCCTGGTACACTGGGAAGACCCAGAGGAATCGGGTGGAGAGGGAGGTGGGAGGGGGGATCGGGATGGGGAATACGTGTAAATCTATGGCTGATTAATATCAATGTATGACAAAACCCACTGAAATGTTGTGAAGTAATTAGCCTCCAACTAATAAAAAAAATTAAAAAAAAAAACAAACAAATAAACAAAAAAAACAAAGGAGCCTTGATTTCCTTGATGGCAATCCAGAGAATCCCTAAGAACACTGTTTCAAGGCTAGAGGGATCCTGAGGTCACTGTAGCAACACGAAAGAGCTGCGAGGACCACAAATCAACTCGAGATGAGAGGTTAGTCCCTGGCTTCGACTCCAGAGGAATACCACCTTACCACAAGCACCTCAAGAGGAGGCTTCTCTCAGCTCTAGGTATGTGAGAGGGACCCTGAGTTTGCGGCCTCAAGTGGAATGGACACCGAGATGCCCTGACTCGAAATAAGGCCGGATATCCCTGCAGTGACTTGAATGCAGGCTCGTCTTGCATCTCCCAAGACGAAAGGATGTCTGAATCGCATGTGGAGACCAGAGAAAAAGACCTCGTTCCCCACATCATTGCGACCGGAGGCCTCACATCCTTTGAAAACTCCAGAGGGACGCGGAGATAAATGCTTCCAAAGAAGATGATGCCTGACTCCTCGTGAAACTTGATAGGAGTCCCGGGATTCCTGTGGCACGTGGAAAGGGACCCTTGGTCTCCCGCCTCAGCTGGAGAGGCGTCCCAGTTGCCCTGCCAAGCCTCGAGGAGCATCCCGAGTTGTCCCTCGCAACTAGGCAGGAGTCCTGACGTCGCTGAACAAACACGTGTGTGGAAGGGCCATCCCCGTCGTAACTCGAGAATATACCCCAGGTTCCCGCCGCAACTTGAGAAAAACCATGAGACTTCCCCCTCTCCACGAGATGAGGCCCGATTCCCCTGCACCGCGTGCACAGGAATTCCGTGTTGCACATCACACAGGAAAGGAGCCTTGATTTCCTTGATGGCACTGCAGAGAAACCCCAAGAACACTGTTTGAAGGATAGAGGGACCCTGAGGTCACTGTACCAACACCAAAGAGCTCCGTGGACCACAAATCAACTCGAGATGAGAGGTTAGTCCCTGGCTTCGACTCCAGAGGAATACCACCTTACCACAAGCACCTCAAGAGGAGGCTTCTCCCAGCTCTAGGTATGTGAGAAGGACCCTGAGTTTGGGGCCTCAAGTGGAATGGACACCGCGATGCCCTGACTCGAAATAAGGCCAGATATCCCTGCAGTGACTTGAATGCAGGCTCGTCTTGCATCTCCCAAGACGAAAGGATGTCTGAATCCCCTGTGGAGACCACAGAGAAAGACCTTGTTCCCGACGTCATCGCGACCGGAGGCCTCACATCCTTTGAAAACTCCAGAGGGACGCGGAGATCAGTGCCTCCAAAGGAGACGATGCCTGACTCCTCAAGAAACTTGATAGGAGTCCCAGGATTCCTGTGGCAAATGGAAAGGGACACTTGGTCTCCTGCCTCAGCTGGAGAGGCGTCCCAATTGCCCTGCCAAGCCTCGAGGAGAATCCCGAGCTGTCCCTCGCAACTAGGCAGGAGTCCTGACGTCGCTGAACAAACACATGTGTAGAAGGGCTATCCCCGTCGTAACTTGAGAATATACCCCAGGTTCCAGCCGCAACTCGAGAAAAACCATGAGACTTCCCCCTCGCCGCGAGATGAGGCCCGATTCCAATGCCCTGCGGGCAGAGCAATTGCGTGTTGCACATCAAACAGGAAAGGAGCCTTGATTTCCTTGATGGCACTCCAGAGAAACCCCAAGAACACTGTTTCAAGGCTAGAGGGATCCTGAGGTCACTGGAGCAACACGAAAGAGCTCTGCGGACCAAAAATCAACTCGAGATGAGAGGTTAGTCCCTGGCTTCGACTCCAGCGGAACACCACCTTACCACAAGCACCTCAAGAGGAGGCTTCTCTCAGCTCTAGGTATGTGAGAGTGACCCTGAGTTTGTGGCCTCAAGTGGAATGGACACGGGGATGCCCTGACTCGAAATAAGGCCGGATATCCCTGCAGTGACTTGAATGCAGGCTCGTCTTGCATCTCCCAAGACGAAAGGATGTTTGAATTTCCCTGTGGAGCCCACAGAGAAAGACCTAGTTCCCCACCTCACTGCGACCGGAGGCCTCACATCCTTTGAAAACTCCAGAGGGACGCGGAGATCAGTGCCTCCAAAGGAGACGATGCCTGACTCCTCGTGAAACTTGATAGGAGTCCCAGGATTCCTGTGGCGCGTGGAAAGGGACCCTTGGTCTCCCGCCTCAGCTGGAGAGGCGTCCCAATTGCCTTGCCAAACCTCGAGGAGAATCCCGAGTTGTCCCTCGCAACTAGGCAGGAGTCCTGACGTCGCTGAACAAACACGTGTGTGGAAGGACCATCCCCGTCGCAACTCGAGAATATACCCCAGATTCCCGCCGCAACTCGAGAAAAACCATGAGACTTCCCCCTCGCCGCGAGATGAGGCCCGATTCCCCTGCACTGCGTGCAGAGCAATGCCGTGTTGCACATCACACAGGAAAGGAGCCTTGATTGCCTTGATGGCACTCCAGAGAAACCCCAAGAACACTGTTTCAAGGCTAGATGGATCCTGAGGTCACTGTAGCAACACGAAAGAGCTCCGTGGACCACAAATCAAATCGAGATGAGAGGTTAGTCCCTGGCTTTGACTCCAGAGGTATACCACCTTAATACAAGCACATCAAGAGGAGGCTTCTCTCAGCTCTAGGTATGTGAGAGGGACCCTGAGTTTGTGGCCTCAAGTGGAATGGACACCGAGATGCCCTGCCTCGAAATAAGGCCGGATATCCCTGCAGTGACTTGAATGCAGGCTCGTCTTGTATCTCCCAAGACGAAAGGATGTCTCAATCCCCTTTGGAGACCACAGAGAAAGACCTAGTTTCCCACCTGATCGCGACGGGAGGCCTCACATCCTTTGAAAACTCCAGAGGGACATGGAGATCAGTGCCTCCAAAGGAGACGGTGCCTGACTCCTCGTGAAACTTGATAGAAGTTCCAGGATTCCTGCGGCACGTGGAAAGGGACCCTTGGTCTCCCGCCTCAGCTGGAGAGGCGTCCCAATTGCCCTGCCAAGCGTCGAGGAGAATCCCGAGTTGTCCCTAGGAACTAGGCAGGAGTCCTGACGGCGCTGAACAAACACGTGTGTGGAAGGGCCATCCCCGTTGTAACTTGAGAATATACCCCAGGTTCCCGCCGCAACTCGAGAAAAACCATGAGACTTCCTTCTCGCCGCGAGATGAGGCCCAATTCCCCTGCACTGTGTGCAGAGCAACGCCGTGTTGCACATCACACAGGAAAGGAGCCTTGATTTCCTTGATGACACTCCAGAGAAACTCCAAGAACACTGTTTCCAGGCTAGAGGGATCCTGAGGTCACTGTAACAACACGAAAGAGCTCCGTGGACCAAAAATCAACTCGAGATGAGAGGATAGTCCCTGGTTTCGACTCCAGAGGAATACCACCTTACCACAAGCACCTCAAGAGGAGGCTTCTCTCAGCTCTAGGTATGTGAGAGGGACCCTGAGTTTGCGGTCTCAAGTGGAATGGACACCGCGATTCTCTGACTCGAAATAAGGCCGGATAACCCTGCAGTGACTTGAATTCAGGCTCGTTTTGCATCTCCCAAGACGAAAGGATGTCTGAATCCCCTGTGGAGACCACAGAGAAAGACCTAGTTCCGCACCTCATCGCGACCGGAGGCCTCACATCCTTTGAAAACTCCAGAGGGATGCGCAGATCAGTGCCTCCAAAGGAGACGATGCCTGACTCTTCGTGAAACTTGATAGGAGTCCCAGGATTACTGTGGCTCGTGTAAAGGGACCCTTGGTCTCCCGCCTCAGCTGGAGAGGCGTCCCAATTGCCCTGCCAAGCCTCGAGGAGAATCCCGAGTTGTCCCTCGCAACTAGGCAGGAGTCCTGACGTCGCTGAACAAACACGTGTGTGGAAGGGCCATCCTCGGCGTAACTCGAGAATATACCCCAGGTTCCCGCCGCAACTCGAGAAAAACCATGAGACTTCCCCCTCGCCACGAGATGAGGCCCAATTCCCCCGCACTGCGTGCAGAGCAATTCCGTGTTGAACATCACACATGAAAGGAGCCTTGATTTCCTTGATGGCACTCCAGAGAAACCCCAAGAACACTGTTTCAAGGCTAGAGGGATCCTGAGGTCACTGTAGCAACACGAAATTGCTCCGTGGACCAAAAATCAACTCGAGATGAGAGGTTAGTCCCTGGCGTCGACTCAAGAGGAATACCACCTTACCACAAGCACCTCAAGAGGAGGCTTCTCTCAGCTCTAGGTATGTGAGAGGGACCCTGAGTTTGCAGCCTCAAGTGGAATGGACACCGCGATGCCCTGACTGGAAATAAGGCCAGATATCCCTGCAGTGACTAGAAGGCAGGCTCGTCTTGCATCTCCCAAGACGAAAGGATGTCTGAATCCCCTGTGGAGACCACAGAGAAAGACCTAGTTCCCCACTTCATGGCAACCGGAGGCCTCACTCCTTTTGAAAACTCCAAAGGTACGCGGAGATCAATGCCTCAAAAGGAGCCGATGCCTGACACCTCGTGAAACTTGATAGGAGTCCCAGGATTCCTGTGGCACGTGGAAAGGGACCCTTGGTCTCCCGCCTCAGCTGGAGAGGCGTCCCAATTGCCCTGCCAAGCCTCGAGGAGAATCCCGAGCTGTCCCTCGCAACTAGGCAGGAGTCCTGACGTCGCTGAACAAACACGTGTGTAGAAGGGCTATCCCCGTCGTAACTCGACAATATACGCCAGGTTCCAGCCGCAACTCGAGAAAAACCATGAGACTTCCCCCTCGCCGCGAGATGAGGCCCGATTCCAATGCCCTGTGGGCAGAGCAATTGCGTGTTGCACATCAAACATGAAAGGAGCCTTGATTTCCTTGATGGCACTCCAGAGAAACCCCAAGAACACTGTTTCAAGGCTAGTGGGATCCTGAGGTCACTGGAGCAACACGAAAGAGTTCTGCGGACCAAAAATCAACTCAAGATGAGAGGTTAGTAACTGGCTTAGACTCCAGCGGAACACCACCTTACCACAAGCACCTCAAGAGGAGGCTTCTCTCAGCTCTAGGTATGTGAGTGTGACCCTGAGTTTGTGGCCTCAAGTGGAATGGGCACGGGGATGCCCTGACTCGAAATAAGGCCAGATATCCCTGCAGTGACTTGAATGCAGGCTCGTCTTGCATCTCCCAAGACGACAGGATGTTTGAATTTCCCTGTGGAGCCCACAGAGAAAGACCTAGTTTCCCACCTCATTGCGACCGGAGGCCTCACATTCTTTGAAAACTCCAGAGGTACGCGGAGATCAGTGCCTCCAAAGGAGACGATGCCTGACTCCTCGTGAAACTTGATAGGAGTCCCAGGATTCCTGTGGCACGTGGAAAGGGACTCTTGGTCTCCCGTCTCAGCTGGAGATGCGTCCCAATTGCCTTGCCAAGCCTCGAGGAGAATCCCGAGTTGTCCCTCGCAACTAGGCAGGAGTCCTCACGTCGCTGAACAAACACGTGTGTGGAAGGGCCATCCCCGTCGTAACTCGAGAATATACCCCAGGTTCCCGCCGCAACTCGAGAAAAGCCATGAGACTTCCCCCTCGCCACGGATGAGGCCCGATTCCCTTGCACTACAGGCAGAGCAATTCCGTGTTGCACATCACACATGAAAGGAGACTTGATTTCCTTGATGGCATTCCAGAGAAACCCCAAGAACACTGTTTCAAGGCTAGAGGGATCCTGAGGTTACCGTATCAACACAGAAGAGCTCCGTGGATGAAAAATCAACCTGAGATGAGAGGTTAGTCCCTGGCTTCGACTCCAGAGGAATACCAACTTCCAGAAGCACCTCAATAGGAGGCTGATCTCAGCTCTAGGTATGTGAGAGGGACCATGAATTTGCGGCCTCAAGTGGAATGGACACCCCGATGCCCTGACTAGAAATAAGGCCGGATATCCCTGCAGTGACTTGAATGCAGGCTCGTCTTGCATCTCCCAAGACGAAAGGATGTCTGAATCCCCTTTGGAAACCACAGAGAAAGACTTCGTTCCCCACATCATCGCGACCGGAGGCCTCACATCCTTTGAAAACTCCAGAGGTACGCGGAGATCAATGACTCAAAAGGAGTTGATGCCTGACTCCTCGTGAAACTTGATAGGAGTCCCAGGATTCCTGTGGCACGTGGAAAGGGACTCTTGGTCTCCCGCCTCAGCTGGAGAGGCGTCCCAATGGCCCTGCCAAGCCTCGAGGAGAATCCCGGGTTGTCCCTCGCAACTAGGCAGGAGTCCTGACGTCGCTGAACAAACATGTGTGTTGAAGGGCCATCCCCGTCGGAACTGGAGAATATACCCCAGGTTCCCTCCGCAACTCGAGAAAATCCATGAGACTTCATGAGGCCCGATTCCCCTGCACTGCGTGCAGAGCAATTCCGTGTTGCACATCACACAGGAAAGGAGCCTTGATTTCCTTGATGGCACTCCAGAGAAACCCCAAGAACACTGTTTCAAGGCTAGAGGGACCCTAATGTCACTGTGGCAACGCGAAAGAGCTCCGTGGACCAAAAATCAACTCGAGATGAGAGGTTAGTCCCTGGCTTCGACTCCAGAGGAATACCACCTTACCACAAGCACCTCAAGAGGAGGCTTCTCTCAGCTCTAGGTATGTGAGAGGGACCCTGAGTTTGCGGCCTCAAGTGTAATGGACACCGCAATGCCCTGACTCGAAATAAGGCCGGATATCCCTGCAGTGACATGAATGCAGGCTCGTCTTGCATCTCCCAAGACGAAAGATGTCTGAATCCCCTGTGGAGACCACAAAGAAAGACCTCGTTCCCCACCTCATCGCGACCGGAGGCCTCACATCCTTTGAAAACTCCAGAGGTATGCGGAGATCAATGCCTCAAAAGGAGACGATGCCTGACTGCTATTGAAACTTGATAGGAGTCCCAGGATTCCTGTGGCACGTGGAAAGGGACCCTTGGTCTCCCGCCTCAGCTGGAAAGGCGTCCCAATGGCCCTGCCAAGCCTCGAGGAGAATCCCGGGTTGTCCCTCGCAACTAGGCAGGAGTCCTGACGTCGCTGAACAAACATGTGTGTTGAAGGGCCATCCCCGTCGGAACTGGAGTATATACCCCAGCTTCCCTCCGCAACTCGAGAAAATCCATGGGACTTCATGAGGCCCGATTCCCCTGCACTGCGTGCAGAGCAATTCCGTGTTGCACATCACACAGGAAAGGAGCCTTGATTTCCTTGATGGCACTCCAGAGAAACCCCAAGAACACTGTTTCAAGGCTAGAGGGACCCTAATGTCACTGTGGCAACACGAAGGAGCTCCGTGGACCAAAAATCAACTCGAGATGAGAGGTTAGTCCCTGGCTTCGACTCCAGAGGAATACCACCTTCCCATAAGCACCTCAAGAGGAGGCTTCTCTCAGCTCTAGGTATGTGAGAGGGACCCTGAGTTTGCGGCCGCAAGTGGAATGGACACGGGGATGCCCTGACTCGAAATAAGGCCGGATATCCCTGCAGTGACTTGAATGCAGGCTCGTCTTGCATCTCCCAAGACGAAAGGATGTTTGAATTTCCCTGTGGAGCCCATAGAGAAAGACCTAGTTCCGCACCTCATTGCGACCGGAGGCCTCACATCCTTTGAAAACTCCAGAGGGACGCGGAGATCAGTGCCTCCAAAGGAGACGATGCCTGACTCCTCGTGAAACTTGATAGGAGTCCCAGGATTCCTGTGGCACGTGGAAAGGGACCCTTGGTCTCCTGCCTCAGCTGGAGAGGCGTCCCAATTGCCCTGCCAAGCCTCGAGGAGAATCCCGAGTTGTCCCTCGCAACTAGGCAGGAGTCCTCACGTCGCTGAACAAACACGTGTGTGGAAGGGCCATCCCCGTCGTAACTCGAGAATATACCCCAGGTTCCCGCCGCAACTCGAGAAAAGCCGTGAGACTTCCCCCTTGCCGCAAGATGAGGCCCGATTCCCCTGCACTGCGTGCAGAGCAATTCCGTGTTGCACATCACACAGGAAAGGAGCCTTGATTTCCTTGATCGCACTCCAGAGAAACCCCAGGAATTCTGTTTTAAGGTTACAGGGATCCTGAGTTCACTGTAGCAACACGAAAGAGCTCCGTGGACCAGAAATCAACTCGAGATGTGAGGTTAGTTCCTGGCTTATACTCCAGAGGAATACCACCTTAGCACAAGCACGTCAAGCGGAGGCTTCTCTCAGCTCTAGGTATGTGAGAGGGACCCTGAGTTTGCGGCCTCAAGTGGAATGGACACCGCGATGCCCTGACTCGAAATAAGGCCAGATATCCCTGCAGGGACTTGAATGCAGGCTCGTCTTGCATCTCCCAAGATGAAAAGATGTCTGAATCCCCTGTTCAGACAACAGAGAAAGACCTAGTTCCCCACGTCCTCGCGACCGGAGGCGTCACATCCGTTGAAAACTCCAGAGGGATGCGGAGATCAGTGCCTCCAAAGGAGACGATGCCTGACTCCTCGTGAATCTTGATAGGAGTCCCAGGATTCCTGTGGCACATGGAAAGGGACCCTTGGTCTCCCACCTCAGCTGGAGAGGCGTCCCAATTGCCCTGCCTAGCCTTGAGGAGAATCCCGGGTTGTCCCTCGCAACTAGTCAGGAGTCCTGACGTCGCTGAACAAACACGTGTGTGGAAGGGCCATCCCCGTCGTAACTGGAGAATATACCCCAGGTTCCCGCCGCAACTCGAGAAAAGCCATGAGACTTCCCCCTTGCCGCGAGATGAGGCCCGATTCCCCTGCACTGCGTGCAGAGCAATGCCCTGTTGCACATCACACAAGAAAGGAGCCTTGATTTCCTCGATGGCACTCCAGAGAAACCCCAAGAACACTGTTTCAAGGCTAGAGGGATCCTGAGTTCACTGTAGCAACACGAAAGAGCTCCGTTTACCAAAAATCAACTCGAGATGAGAGGTTAGTCCCTGGCTTCGACTCCAGAGGAATACCACCTTACCACAAGCACCTCAAGAGGAGGCTTCTCTCAGCGCTAGGTATGTGAGAGGAACCCTGAGTTTGTGGCCTCAAGTGGAATGGACACCGCGATGCCCTGACTCGAAATAAGGCCGGATATCCCTGCAGTGACTTGAATGCAGGCTTGTCTTGCATCTCCCAAGATGAAAGGATGTCTGAATCCCCTTTGGAGACCACAGAGAAAGACCTAGTTCCCCACCTCATCACGACCAGAGGCCTCACATCCTTTGAAAACTGCAGAGGGACGCGGAGATCAGTGCCTCCAAAGAAGACGAAGCCTGACTCCTCGTGAAACTTGATAGGAGTCCCAGGATTCCTGTGGCACGTGGAAAGGGACCCTTGGTCTCCCGCCTCAGCTGGAGAGGCGTCCCAATTACCCTGCCAAGCCTTGAGGAGAATCCCGAGTTGTCCCTCGCAACTAGGCAGGAGTCCTAACTTCGCTGAACAAACACGTGTGTGAAAGGGCCATCCCCGTCGTAACTCGAGAATATACCCCAGGTTCCCGCCTAAACTCGAGAAAAACCATGAGACTTCCCCCTCGCCGCGAGATGAGGCCCGATTCCCCTGCACTGCGTGCAGAGCAATTCCGTGTTGCACATCACAAAGGAAAGGAGCCTTGATTTCCTTGATGGCACTCCAGAGAAACCCCACGAACACCGTTTCAAGGCTAGAGGGATCCTGAGGTCACTGTAGCAACACGAAAGAGCTCCGTGGACCAAAAATCAACTCGAGATGAGAGGTTAGTCCCTGGCTTCGACTCCAAAGGAATACCACCTTACCACAAGCACCTCAAGAGGAGGCTTCTCTCATCTCTAGGTATGTGAGAGGGACCCTGAGTTTGCGGCCTAAAGTGGAATGGACACAGGGAGGCCCTGACTGGAAATAAGGCCGGATATCCCTGCAGTGACTTGAATGCAGGCTCGTCTTGCATCTCCCAAGACGAAAGGATGTCTGAATCCGCTGTGGAGCCCACAGAGAAAGACCTAGTTTCCCACCTCATCACGACCGGAGGCCTCACATCCTTTGAAAACTCCAGAGGGACACGGATATCAGTGCCTCCAAAGGAGACGATGCCTGACTCCTCGTGAAAATTGATAGGAGTCCCAGGATTCCTGTGGCACGTGGAAAGGGACACTTGGTCTCCCGCCTCAGCTGGAGAGGCGTCCCAATTGCCCTGCCAAGCCGCGAGGAGAATCCCGAGTTGTCCCTCGCAACTAGGCAGGAGTCCTGACGTCGCTGAAAAAACACGTGTGTGGAAGGGCCATCCCCGTCGTAACTCGAGAATATACCCCAGGTTCCCGCCACAACTGGAGAAAAACCATGAGACTTCCCCCTCGCCGCGAGATGAGGCCCGATTCCCCTGCACTGCATGCAGAGAAATTCAGTGCTGCACATCACACAGGAAAGGAGCCTTGATTTCCTTGATGGCACTCCAGAGAAACCCCAAGAACACTGTTTCCAGGCTAGAGGGATCCTGAGGTCACTGTAGCAACACGAAAGAGCTCCGTGGACCAAAAATCAACTCGAGATGAGAGGTTAGTCCCTGGCTTTGATTCCAGAGGAATACCACCTTACCACAAGCCCCTCAACAGGAGGCTTCTCTTAGCTCTAGGTATGTGAGAGGGACCCTGAGTTTGCGGCCTCAATTGGAATGGACACCACGATGCCCTGACTCGAAATAAGGCCGGATATCCCTGCAGTGACTTGAATGCAGGCTCGTCTTGCATCTCCCAAGACGAAAGGATGTCTGAATCCCCTGTGGAGACCACAGAGAAAGACCTAGTTCCCCACCTCATCGCGACCGCAGGCCTCACATCCTTTGAAAACTCCAGAGGTATGCGGAGATCAGTGCCTCCAAAGGAGACGATGCCTGACTCCTCGTGAAACTTGATAGGAGTCCCAGGATTCCTGTGGCACGTGGAAAGGGACCCTTGGTCTCCCGCCTCAGCTGGAGAGGCGTCCCAATTGCCCTGCCAAGCCTCGAGGAGAATCCCGAGTTGTCCCTCGCAACTAGGCAGGAGTCCTGACGTCGCTGAACAAACACGTGTGTGGAAGGGCCATCCCCGTCGTAACTCGAGAATATACCCCAGGTTCTTGCCGCAACTCAACAAAAACCATGAGACTTCCCCCTCGCTGCGAGATGAGGCCCGATTCCCCTGCAGTACGGGCCGAGCAATGCCGTGTTGCTCATCACACAGGAAAGGAGCCTTGATTTCCTTGATGGCACTCCAGAGAAACCCCAAGAACACTGTTTCAAGGCGAGATGGATCCTGAGTTCACTGTAGCAACACGAAAGAGCTCCGTGGACCAAAAATCAACTCGAGATGAGAGGTTAGTCCCTGGTTTCGACTCCAGAGGAATACCATCTTAGCACAAGCACCTCAAGTGGAGGCTTCTCTCAGCTATGTGTGTGAGAGGGACCGTGAGTTTGCGGCCTCAAGTGGAATGGACACCGCGATGCCCTGACTCGAAATAAGGCCGGATATCCCTGCAGTGACTTGAATGCAGGCTCGTCTTGCATCTCCCAAGACGAAAGGATGTCCGAATCCCCTGTGGAGACCACAGAGAAAGACCTAGTTTCCCACCTCATCGCAACTGGAGGCCTCACATCCTTTGAAAACTCCAGAGGTACGCGGAGATCAGTGCCTCCAAAGGAGACGATGCCTGACTCCTCGTGAAACTTGATAGGAGTCCCATGATTCCTGTGGCACGTGGAAAGGGACCCTTGGTCTCCCGCCTCAGCTGGAGAGGCGTCCCAATTGCCCTGCCAAGCCTCGAGGAGAATCCCGAGTTGTCCCTCGCAACTAGGCAACAGTCCTGACGTCGCTGAACAAACACGAGTGTGGAAGGGCCATCCCCGTCGTAATTCGAGAATATACCCCAGGCTCCTGACGGAACTCGAGAAAAACCATGAGACTTCCCCCTCGCCGCGAGATGAGGCCCGATTCCCCTGCACTGCGTCCAGAGCAATGTCGTGCTGCTCATCACACAGGAAAGGAGCCTTTATTTCCTTGATGGCGCTCCAGAGAAACCCCAAGAACACTGTTTCAAGGCGAGAGGGATGATGAAGTCACTGTAGCAACACGAAAGAGCTCCGTGGACCAAAAATCAACTCGAGATGAGAGGTTAGTCCCTGGTTTCGACTCCAGAGGAATACCACCTTAGCACAAGCACCTCAAGAGGAGGCTTCTCTCAGCTCTAGGTATGTGAGAGGGACCGTGAGTTTGCGGCCTCAAGTGGAATGGACACCGCGATGCCCTGACTCGAAATAAGGCCAGATATCCTTGCAGTGACTTGAATGCAGGCTCGTCTTGCATTTCCCAAGACGAAAGGATGTCTGAATCCCCTGTGGAGACCACAGAGAAAGACCTAGTTCCCCACCTCATCGCGACCGGACGCCTCACATCCTTTGAAAACTCCAGAGGTACGCGGAGATCAGTGCCTCCAAAGGAGACGATGCCTGACTCCTCGTGAAACTTGATAGGAGTCCCAGGATTCCTGTGGCACGTGGAAAGGGACCCTTGGTCTCCCGCCTCAGCTGGAGAGGCGTCCCAATTGCCCTGCCAAGCCTCGAGGAGAATCACGAGTTGTCCCTCGCAACTAGGCAGGAGTCCTGACGTCGCTGAACAAACACGTGTGTGGAAGGGCCATCCCCGTCGTAACTGGAGAATATACCCCAGGTTCCCGCCGCAACTCGAGAAAAACCATGAGACTTCCCCCTCACCGCGAGATGAGGACCGATTCCCCTGCACTGCGTGCAGAGCAAAGCCGTGTTGTTCATCACACAGGAAAGGAGCCTTTATTTCCTTGAGGGCACCCCAGAGAAACCACAAGAACACTGTTTCAAGGCCAGCGGGATCCTGAGGTCACTGTAGCAACAGCAAAGAGCTCCGTGGACCAAAAATCAAGTCGAGATGAGAGGTTAGTCACTGGCTTCGACTCCAGAGGAATACCACCTTAGCACAAGCACCTCAAGAGGAGGCTTCTCCCAGCTCTAGGTATGTGAGAGGGACCCTGAGTTTGCGGCCTCAAGTGGAATGGACACTGCGATGCCCTGACTCGAAATAAGGCCGGATATCCCTGCAGTGACTTGAATGCAGGCTCGTCTTGCATCTCCCAAGACGAAAGGATGTCTGAATCCCCTGTGGAGACCACAGAGAAAGAACTAGTTCCCCACTTCCCGGCGACTGTAGGGCTCACATCCTTTGAAAAATCCAGAGGGACTCGGAGATCAGTGCCTCCAAAGGAGGCGATGCCTGACTCCTCGTGAAACTTGATAGGAGTCCCAGGATTCCTGTGGCACGTGGAAAGGGACCCTTGGTCTCCCACCTCAGCTGGAGAGGCGTCCCAATTGCCCTGCCAAGCCTCGAGGAGAATCCCGAGTTGTCCCTCGCAACTAGGCAGGAGTCCTGACGTCGCTGAACAAACACGTGTGTGGAAGGGCCATCCCGGACATAATTCGAGAATATACCACAGGTTCCCGCCGCAACTCGAGAAAAGCCATGAGACTTCCCCCTCGCCGCGAGATGAGGCCCGATTCCCCTGCACTGCGTGCAGAGCAATGCCGTGTTGCTCATCACACAGGAAAGGAGCCATGATTTCCATGATGGCACTCCAGAGAAACCCCAAGAACACTGTTTCAAGGCTAGAGGAATCCTGAGGTCACTGTAGCAACACGAAAGAGCTCCGTGGACCACAAATCAACTCGAGATGAGAGGTTAGTCCCTGGCTTCGACTGCAGAGGAATACCAGCTTACGACAAGCACCTCAAGAGGAGGCTTCTCTCAGCTCTAGGTATGTGAGAGGGACCCTGAGTTTGCGGCCTCAAGTGGAATGGACACCGCGATGCCCTGACTCAAAATAAGGCCGGATATCCCTGCAGTGACTTGAATGCAGGCTCGTCTTGCATCTCCCAAGACGAAAGGATGTCCGAATCCCCTGTGGAGACCACAGAGAAAGACCTAGTTCCCCACCTCATTGCGACAGGAGGCCTCACATCCTTTGAAAACTCGAAAGGGACGCGGAGATCAGTGCCTCCATAGGAGACGATCCCTGACTCCTCGTGAAACTTGATAGGAGTCCCAGGATTCCTGTGGCACGTGGAAAGGGACCCTTGGTCTCCCGCCTCAGCTGGAGAGGAGTCCCAATTGCCCTGCCAAGCCTCGAGGAGAATCCCGAGTTGTCCCTCGCAACTAGGCAGGAGTCCTGACGTCGCTGAACAAACACGTGTGTGGAAGGACCATCCCCGTCGTAACTCGAGAATATACCCCAGGTTCCCGCCGCAACTCTAGAAAAACCGTGAGACTTCTCCCTCGCAACGAGATGAGGCCCGATTACCCTGTACTGTGTGCAGAGCAATGCCGTGTTGCTCATCACACAGGAAAGGAGCCTTGATTTCCTTGACGACACTCCAGAGAAACCCCAAGAGTACTGTTTCAAGGCTAGAGGGATCGTGAGGTCACTGTAGCAACAATAAAGAGCTCCGTGGACCAAAAATCAACTCGAGATGAGAGGTTAGTCCCTGGCTTCGACTCCAGAGGAATACCACCTTAGCACAAGCACCTCAAGAGGAGGCTTCTCTCAGCTCTAGGTATGTGAGAGGGACCCTGAGTTTGCGGCCTCAAGTGGAATGGACACCGCCATGCCCTGAATCGAAATAAGGCCGGATATCCCTGCAGTGTCTTGAATGCAGGCTCGTCTTGCATCTCCCAAGACGAAAGGATATCTGAATCCCCTGTGGAGCCCACAGAGAAAGACCTAGTTCCCCACCTCATCGCGACTGGAGGCCTCACATCCTTTGAAAACTCCAGAGGGACGCGGAGAACAGTGCCTCCAAAGGAGACGATGCCTGACTCCTCGTGAAACTTGATAGGAGTCCCAGGATTCCTGTGGCACGTGGAAAGGGACCCTTGGTCTCCCGCCTCAGCTGGAGAGGCGTCCCAATTGCCCTGCCAAGCCTCGAGGAGAATCCCGAGTTGTCCCTTGCAACTAGGCAGGAGTCCTGACGTCGCTGAAAAAACACGTGTGTGGAAGGGCCATCCCCATCGTAACTCGAGAATATACCCCAGGTTCTCGCCGCAACTCGACAAAAACCATGAGACTTCCCCCTCGCTGCGAGATGAGGCCCGATTCTCCTGCAGTGCGTGCAGAGCAATGCCGTGTTGCACATCACACAGGAAAGGAGCCTTGATTTCCTTGATGGCACTCCAGAGAAACCCCAAGAACACAGTTTCAAGGCTAGAGGGATCCTGAGGTCACTGTAGCAACACGAAAGAGCTCCGTGGACCACCAATCAACTCGAGATGAGAGGTTAGTCCCTCGCTTCGACTCCAGAGAAATACCACCTTACCACAAGCACCTCAAGAGGAGGCTTCTCTCAGCTCTAGGTATGTGAGAGGGACCCTGACGTTGCGGCCTCAAGTGGAATGGACAACGCGATGCCCTGACTTGAAATAAGACCGGATATCCCTGCAGTGACTTGAATGCAGGCTCGTCTTGCATCTCCCAAGACGAAAGGATGTCTGAATCCCTTGTGGAGACCACAGAGAAAGACCTAGTTCCCCACCTCATAGCGACCGGAGGCCTCACATCCTTTGACGACTCTAGAGGTACGCGGAGATCAGTGCCTCCATAGGAGTCGATGCCTGACTCCTCGTGAAACTTGATAGGAGTCCCAGGATGCCTGTGGCACGTGGAAAGGGACACTTGGTCTCCCGCCTCAGCTGGAGAGGCCTCCCAATTGCACTGCCAAGCCTCGAGAAGAATCCTGAGTTGTCCCTCGCAACTAGGCAGGAGTCCTGACGTCGCTGAACAAACACGTGTGTGGAAGGGCCATCCCCGTCGTAACTTGAGAATATACCCCAGGTTCTCGCTGCAACTCAAGAAAAACCATGAAACTTCCCCCTCGCTGCGAGATGAGGCCCGATTCCCCTGCACTGCGTGCAGAGCAATGCCGTGTTGCACATCACACAGGAAAGGAGCCTAGATTTCCTTGATGGCACTCCAGAGAAACCCCAAGAACACTGTTTCAAGGCTAGAGGGATCCTGAGGTCACTGTAGCAACACGAAAGAGCTCCGTGGACCAGAAATCAACTCGAGATGAGAGGTTAGTCCCTGGCTTCGACTCCAGAGGAATACCACCTTACCACAAGCACCTCAAGAGGAGGCTTCTCTCAGCTCTAGGTATGTGAGAGGGACCCTGAGTTTGCGGCCTAAAGTGGAATGGACACAGGGAGGCCCTGACTGGAAATAAGGCCGGATATCCCTGCAGTGACTTGAATGCAGGCTCGTCTTGCATCTCCCAAGACGAAAGGATGTCTGAATCCCCTGTGGAGCCCACAGAGAAAGACCTAGTTTCCCACCTCATCACGACCAGAGGCCTCACATCCTTTGAAAACTCCAGAGGGACACGGATATCAGTGCCTCCAAAGGAGACGATGCCTGACTCCTCGTGAAAATTGATAGGAGTCCCAGGATTCCTGTGGCACGCGGAAAGGGACACTTGGTCTCCCGCCTCAGCTGGAGAGGCGTCCCAATTGCCCTGCCAAGCCGCGAGGAGAATCCCGAGTTGTCCCTCGCAACTAGGCAGGAGTCCTGACGTCGCTGAAAATACACGTGTGTGGAAGGGCCATCCCCGTCGTAACTTGAGAATATACCCCAGGTTCCCGCCGCAACTCGAGAAAAACCATGAGACTTCCCCCTCGCCGCGAGATGAGGCCCGATTCCCCTGCACTGCGTGCAGAGAAATTCAGTGTTGCACATCACACAGGAAAGGAGCCTTGATTTCCTTGATGGCACTCCAGAGAAACCCCAAGAACACTGTTTCAAGGCTAGAGGGATCCTGAGGTCACTGTACCAACACGAAAGAGCTCCGTGGACCAAAAATCAACTCGAGATGAGAGGTTAGTCCCTGGCTTTGATTCCAGAGGAATACCACCTTACCACAAGCCCCTCAACAGGAGGCTTCTCTTAGCTCTAGGTATGTGAGAGGGACCCTGAGTTTGCGGCCTCAATTGGAATGGACACCACGATGCCCTGACTCGATATAAGGCCGGATATCCCTGCAGTGACTTGAATGCAGGCTCGTCTTGCATCTCCCAAGACGAAAGGATGTCTGAATCCCCTGTGGAGACCACAGAGAAAGACCTAGTTCCCCACCTCATCGCGACCGGAGGCCTCACATCCTTTGAAAACTCCAGAGGGACGCGGAGATCAGTGCCTCCAAAGGAGACGATGCCTGACTCCTCGTGAAACTTGATAGGAGTCCCAGGATTCCTGTGGCACGTGGAAAGGGACCCTTGGTCTCCTGCCTCAGCTGGAGAGGCGTCCCAATTGTCCTGCCAAGCCTCGAGGAGAATCCCGAGTTGTCCCTCGCAACTAGGCAGGAGTCCTGACGTCGCTGAAAAAACACGTGTGTGGAAGGGCCATCCCCGTCGTAACTCGAGAATATACCCCAGGTTCTCGCCGCAACTCGACAAAAACCATAAGACTTCCCCCTCGCTGCGAATGAGGCCCGATTCCCCTGCAATGCGGGCAGAGCAATGCCGTGTTGCTCATCACACAGGAAAGGAGCCTTTATTTCCTTGATGGCACTCCAGAGAAACCCCAAGAACACTGTTTCAAGGCTAGAGGGATCCTGAGGTCACTGTAGCAACACGAAAGAGCTCCGTGGACCAAAAATCAACTCGAGATGAGAGGTTAGTCCCTGGCTTTGATTCCAGAGGAATACCACCTTACCACAAGCCCCTCAAGAGGAGGCTTCTCTCAGCTCTAGGTATGTGAGAGGGACCCTGAGTTTGCGGCCTCAATTGGAATGGACACCGTGATGCCCTGACTCGAAATAAGGCCGGATATCCATGCAGTGACTGGAATGCAGGCTCGTCTTGCATCTCCCAAGACGAAAGGATGTCTGAATCCCCTGTGGAGACCACAGAGAAAGACCTAGTTCCCCACCTCATCGCAACTGGAGGCCTCACATCCTTTGAAAACTCCAGAGGGACGCGGAGATCAGTGCCTCCAAAGGAGACGATGCCTGACTCCTCGTGAAACTTGATTGGAGTCCCAGGATTCCTGTGGCACGTGGAAAGGAACCCTTGGTCTCCCGCCTCAGCTGGAGAGGCGTCCCAATTGCCCTGCCAAGCCTCGAGGAGAATCCCGAGTTGTCCCTCGCAACTAGGCAACAGTCCTGATGTCGCTGAACAAACACGTGTGTGGAAGGGCCATCCCCGTCGTAATTCGAGAATATACCCCAGGCTCCTGACGGAACTCGAGAAAAACCATGAGACTTCCCCCTCGCCGCGAGATGAGGCCCGATTCCCATGCACTGCGTCCAGAGCAATTCCGTGCTGCTCATCACACAGGAAAGGAGCCTTTATTTCCTTGATGGCGCTCCAAAGAAACCCCAAGAACACTGTTTTAAGGCGAGAGGGATGATGAGGTCACTGTAGCAACATGAAAGAGCTCCGTGGACCAAAAATCAACTCGAGATGAGAGGTTAGTCCCTGGTTTCGACTCCAGAGGAATACCACCTTAGCACAAGCACCTCAAGAGGAGGCTTCTCTCAGCTCTAGGTATGTGAGAGGGACCGTGAGTTTGCGGCCTCAAGTGGAATGGACACCGCGATGCCCTGACTCGAAATAAGGCCAGATATCCCTGGAGTGACTTGAATGCAGGCTCATCTTGCATTTCCCAAGACGAAAGGATTTCTGAATCCCCTGTGGAGACCACAGAGAAAGACCTAGTTCCCCACCTCATAGCGACCGGACGCCTCACATCCTTTGAAAACTCCAGAGGTACGCGGAGATCAGTGCCTCCAAAGGAGACGATGCCTGACTCCTCGTGAAACTTGATAGGAGTCCCAGGATTCCTGTGCCACGTGGAAAGGGACCCTTGGTCTCCCGCCTCAGCTGGAGAGGCGTCCCAATTGCCCTGCCAAGCCTCGAGGAGAATCACGAGTTGTCCCTCGCAACTAGGCAGGAGTCCTGACGTCGCTGAACAAACACGTGTGTGGAAGGGCCATCCCCGTCGTAACTGGAGAATATACCCCAGGTTCCCGCCGCAACTCGAGAAAAACCATGAGACTTCCCCCTCGCCGCGAGATAAGGACCGATTCCCCTGCACTGCGTGCAGAGCAAAGCCGTGTTGTTCATCACACAGGAAAGGAGCCTTTGTTTCCTTGAGCGCACTCCAGAGAAACCCCAAGAACATTGTTTCAAGGCCAGCGGAATCCTGAGGTCACTGCAGCAACAGCAAAGAGCTCCGTGGACCAAAAATCAAGTCGAGATGAGAGGTTAGTCACTGGCTTCGACTCCAGAGGAATACCACCTTACCACAAGCACCTCAAGAGGAGGCTTCTTCCAGCTCTAGGTATGTGAGAGGGATCCTGAGTTTGCGGCCTCAAGTGGAATAGACACTGCGATGCCCTGACTCGAAATAAGGCCGGATATCCCTGCAGTGACTTGAATGCAGGCTCGTCTTGCATCTCCCAAGACGAAAGGATATCTGAATCCCCTGTGGAGACCACAGAGAAAGAACTAGTTCCCCACTTCCTCGCGACTGGAGGGCTCACATCCTTTGAAAAATCCAGAGGGACTCGGAGATCAGTGCCTCCAAAGGAGGCGATGGGTGACTCCTCGTGAAACTTGATAGGAGTCCCAGGATTCCTGTGGCACGTGGAAAGGGACTCTTGGTCTCCCGCCTCAGCTGGAGAGGCGTCCCAATTGCCCTGCCAAGCCTCGAGGAGAATCCCGAGTTGTCCCTCGCAACTAGGCAGGAGTCCTGACGTCGCTGAACAAACACGTGTGTGGAAGGGCCATCCCCGTCGTAACTTGAGAATATAACCCAGGTTCTCGCTGCAACTCAAGAAAAACCATGAAACTTCCCCCTCGCTGCGAGATGAGGCCCGATTCCCGTGCACTGCGTGCAGAGCAATGCCGTGTTGCACATCACACAGGAAAGGAGCCTAGATTTCCTTGATGGCACTCCAGAGAAACCCCAACAACACTGTTTGAAGGCTAGAGGAATCCTGAGGTCACTGTAGCAAAACGAAAGAGCTCCGTGGACCACAAATCAACTCGAGATGAGAGGTTAGTCCCTGGCTTCGACTCCAGAGGAATACCACCTTACCACAAGCACCTCAAGAGGAGGCTTCTCTCAGCTCTAGGTATGTGAGAGGGACCCTGAGTTTGCGGCCTAAAGTGGAATGGACACAGGGAGGCCCTGACTGGAAATAAGGCCGGATATCCCTGCAGTGACTTGAATGCAGGCTCGTCTTGCATCTCCCAAGACGAAAGGATGTCTGAATCCCCTGTGGAGACCACAGAGAAAGACCTAGTTCCCCACCTCATCGCGACTGGAGGCCTCACATCCTTTGAAAACTCCAGAGGGACACGGATATCAGTGCCTCCAAAGGAGACGATACCTGACTCCTCGTGAAACTTGATAGGAGTCCCAGGATTCCTGTGGCACGTGGAAAGGGACCCTTGGTCTCCCGCCTCAGCTGGAGAGGCGTCCCAATTGCCCTGCCAAGCCTCGAGGAGAATCCCGAGTTGTCCCTCGCAACTAGGCAGGAGTCCTGACGTCGCTGAAAAAACACGTGTGTGGAAGGGCCATCCCCGTCGTAACTCGAGAATATACCCCAGGTTCTCGCCGCAACTCGACAAAAACCATGAGACTTCCCCCTCGCTGCGAGATGAGGCCCGATTCCCCTGCACTGCGTGCAGAGCAATGCCATGTTGCTCATCACACAGGAAAGGAGCCTTGATTTCCTTGATGGCACTCCAGAGAAACCCCAAGAACACTGTTTCAAGGCGAGAGGGATGATGAGGTCACTGTAGCAACACGAAAGAGCTCCGTGGACCAAAAATCAACTCGAGATGAGAGGTTAGTCCCTGGTTTCGACTCCAGAGGAATACCACCTTAGCACAAGCCCCTCAAGAGGAGGCTTCTCTCAGCTATGTGTGTGAGAGGGACCGTGAGTTTGCGGCCTCAAGTGGAATGGACACCGCGATGCCCTGACTCGAAATAAGGCCGGATATCCCTGCAGTGACTTGAATGCAGGCTCGTCTTGCATTTCCCAAGACGAAAGGATGTCTGAATCCCCTGTGGAGACCACAGAGAAAGACCTAGTTCCCCACCTCATTGCGACCGGATGCCTCACATCCTTTGAAAACTCCAGAGGGACGCGGAGATCAGTGCCTCCAAAGGACACGATGCCTGACTCCTCGTGAAACTTGATAGGAGTCCCAGGATTCCTGTGGCACGTGGAAAGGGACTCTTGGTTTCCCGCCTCAGCTGGAGAGGCGTCCCAATTGCCCTGCCAAGCCTCGAGGAGAATCCCGAGTTGTCCCTCGCAACTAGGCAGGAGTCCTTACGTCGCTGAACAAACACGTGTGTGGAAGGGCCATCCCCGTCGTAACTCGAGAATATACCCCAGGTTCCCGCCGCAACTCGAGAAAAACCATGAGACTTCTCCCTCGCCGCGAGATGAGGACCGATTCCCCTGCACTGCGTGCAGAGCAAAGCCGTGTTGTTCATCACACAGGAAAGGAGCCTTTATTTCCTTGAGGGCACTCCAGAGAAACCCCAAGAACACTGTTTCAAGGCCAGCGGGATCCTGAGGTCACTGTAGCAACATCAAAGAGCTCCGTGGACCAAGAATCAAGTCGAGATGAGAGGTTAGTCCCTGGCTTCGACTCCAGAGGAATACCACCTTAGCACAAGCACCTCAAGAGGAGGCTTCTTCCAGCTCTAGGTATGTGAGAGGGATCCTGAGTTTGCGGCCTCAAGTGGAATAGACACTGCGATGCCCTGACTCGAAATAAGGCCGGATATCCCTGCAGTGACTTGAATGCAGGCTCGTCTTGCATCTCCCAAGACGAAAGGATATCTGAATCCCCAAGGAGACCACAGAGAAAGAACTAGTTCCCCACTTCCTCGCGACTGGAGGGCTCACATCCTTTGAAAAATCCAGAGGGACTCGGAGATCAGTGCCTCCAAAGGAGGCGATGGGTGACTCCTCGTGAAACTTGATAGGAGTCCCGGGATTCCTGTGGCACGTGGAAAGGGACTCTTGGTCTCCCGCCTCAGCTGGAGAGGCGTCCCAATTGCCCTGCCAAGCCTCGAGGAGAATCCCGAGATGTCCCTCGCAACTAGGCAGGAGTCCTGACGTCGCTGAACAAACACGTGTGTGGAAGGGCCATCCCCGTCGTAACTCGAGAATAAACCCCAGGTTCCCGCCGCAACTCGAGAAAAACCATGAGACTTCCCCCTCACCGCGAGATGAGGCCCGATTCCCCTGCACTGCGTGCAGAGCAATGCCGTGTTGCTCATCACACAGGAAAGGAGCCATGATTTCCATGATGGCACTCCAGAGAAACCCCAACAACACTGTTTGAAGGCTAGAGGGATCCTGAGGTCACTGTAGCAACACGAAAGAGCTCCGTGGACCAAAAATCAACTCGAAATGAGAGGTTAGTCCCTGGCTTCGACTCCAGAGGAATACCAGCTTACCAAAAGCACCTCAAGAGGAGGCTTCTCTCAGCTCTAGGTATGTGAGAGGGACCGTGAGTTTGCGGCATCAAGTGGAATGGACACCGCGATGCCCTGACTCGAAATAAGGCCAGATATCCCTGGAGTGACTTGAATGCAGGCTCATCTTGCATTTCCCAAGACGAAAGGATTTCTGAATCCCCTGTGGAGACCACAGAGAAAGACCTAGTTCCCCACCTCATAGCGACCGGACGCCTCACATCCTTTGAAAACTCCAGAGGTACGCGGAGATCAGTGCCTCCAAAGGAGACGATGCCTGACTCCTCCTGAAACTTGATAGGAGTCCCAGGATTCCTGTGCCACGTGGAAAGGGACCCTTGGTCTCCCGCCTCAGCTGGAGAGGCGTCCCAATTGCCCTGCCAAGCCTCGAGGAGAATCACGAGTTGTCCCTCGCAACTAGGCAGGAGTCCTGACGTCGCTGAACAAACACGTGTGTGGAAGGGCCATCCCCGTCGTAACTGGAGAATATACCCCAGGTTCCCGCCGCAACTCGAGAAAAACCATGAGACTTCCCCCTCGCCGCGAGATAAGGACCGATTCCCCTGCACTGCGTGCAGAGCAAAGCCGTGTTGTTCATCACACAGGAAAGGAGCCTTTGTTTCCTTGAGTGCACTCCAGAGAAACCCCAAGAACATTGTTTCAAGGCCAGCGGAATCCTGAGGTCACTGTAGCAACACGAAAGAGCTCCGTGGACCAAAAATCAACTCGAGATGAGAGGTTAGTCCCTGGCTTCGACTCCAGAGGAATACCACCTTACCACAAGCACCTCAAGAGGAGGCTTCTCTCAGCTCTAGGTATGTGAGAGGGACCCTGAGTTTGCGGCCTCAAGTGGAATGGACACCGCGATGCCCTGAATCGAAATAAGGCCGGATATCCCTGCAGTGACTTGAATGCAGGCTCGTCTTGCATCTCCCAAGACGAAAGGATGTCTGAATCCCCTGTGGAGCCCACAAAGAAAGACCTAGTTCCCCACCTCATCGCGACCGGAGGCCTCACATCCTTTGACGACTCTACAGGTACGCGGAGATCAGTGCCTCGATAGGACACGATGCCTGACTCCTCGTGAAACTTGATAGGAGTCCCAGGATTCCTGTGGCACGTGGAAAGGGACTCCTGGTCTCCCGCCTCAGCTGGAGAGGCGTCCCAATTGCCCTGCCAAGCCTCGAGGAGAATCCCGAGTTGTCCGTCGCAACTAGGCAGGAGTCCTAACGTCGCTGTCCAAACACGTGTGTGGAAGGGCCTTCACCGTCGTAACTCGAGAATATACCCCAGGTTCCCGCCGCAACTCGAGAAAAACCATGAGACTTCCCCCTCGCCGCGAGAAGAGGCCCGATTCCCCTGCACTGCGTGGAGAGCAATTCCGTGTTGCACATCACACAGGAAAGGAGCCTTGATTTCCTTGATGGCACCCCAGAGAAACCCCAAGAGCACTGTTTCAAGGCTAGAGGAATCCTGAGGTCACTGTAGCAACACGAAAGAGCTCCGTGGACCACAAATCAACTCGAGATGAGAGGTTAGTCCCTGGCTTCGACTCCAGATTAATACCACCTTACCACAAGCACCAGAAGAGGAGGCTTCTCTCAGCTCTAGGTATGTGAGAGGGACCCTGAGATTGCGGCCTCAAGTGGAATGGACACCGCGATGCCCTGAATCGAAACAAGGCCGGATATCCCTGCAGTGACTTAAATGCAGGCTCGTCTTGCATCTCCCAAGACGAAAGGATATCTGAATCCCCTGTGGAGCCCACATAGAAAGACCTAGTTCCCCACCTCATCACGACCGGAGGCCTCACATCCTTTGAAAACTCCAGAGGTACGCGGAGATCAGTGCCTCCAAAGGAGACGATGCCTGACTCCTCCTGAAACTTGATAGGAGTCCCAGGATTCCTGTGGCACGTGGAAAGGGACCCTTAGTCTCCCGCCTCAGCTGAAGAGGCGTCCCAATTGCCCTGCCAAGCCTCGAGGAGAATCCCGAGTTGACCCTCGCAACTAGGGCGGAGTCCTGACATCGCTGAACAAACACGTGTGTGGAAGGGCCATCCCCGTCGTAACTCGAGAATATACCCCAGGTTCCCGCCGAAACTCGAGAGAAACCATGAGACTTCCCCCTCGTCGCGAGATGAGGCCCGATTGCCCTGAACTGCGTGCAGAGCAATTCCGTGTTGCACATCACACAGGAAAGGAGCCTTGATTTCCTTGATGGCACTCCAGAGAAACCCCAAGAACACTGTTTCAAGGCTGGAGGGATCCTGAGGTCACTGTAGCAACACAAAAGAGCTCCGTGGACCAAAAATCAACTCGAGATGAGAGGTTAGACCCTGGCTTGGACTCCAGAGGAATACCACCTTACCACAAGCACCTCAAGAGGAGGCTTCTCTCAGCTCTAGGCATGTGAGAGGGACCCTGAGTTTGCGGCCTCAAGTGGAATGGACACGGGGAGGCCCTGACTGGAAATAAGGCTGGATATACCTGCAGTGACTTGAATGCAGGCTCGTCTTGCATCTCCCAAGACGAAAGGATGTCTGAATCCCCTGTGGAGACCACAGAGAAAGACCTAGTTCCCCACCTCATCGTGACCGGAAGCCTCACATCCTTTGACGACTCCAGAGGGACGCGGAGATCAGTGCCTCCAAAGGAGACGATGCCTGACTCGTGAAGAAACTTGATAGGAGTCCCAGGATTCCTGAGGCATGTGGAAAGCGACCCTTGGTCTCCCGCCTCAGCTGGAGAGGCGTCCCAATTGCCCTGCCAAGCCTCGAGGAGAATCACGAGTTGTCCCTCGCAACTAGGCAGGAGTCCTGACGTCGCAGAGCAAACACGTGTGTGGAAGGGCCATCCCCATCGTAACTCGAGAATATACCCCAGGTTCTCGCCGCAACTCGAAAAAAATCATGGGACTTCCCACTCGCAGCGAGATGAGGCCCGATTCCCCGGCACTGCGCGTAGAGCAATTCCGTGTTGCACATCACACAGGAAAGGAGCCTTGACTTCCATGATGGCACTCCAGAGAATGCCCAAGAACACTGTTTCTATGCTAGAGGGATCCTGAGGTCAGTGTAGCAACACGAAAGAGCTCCATGGACCAAAAATCAACTCGAGATGAGAGGTTAGTCCCTGGCTTCGACTCCAAAGGAATACCACCATACCACAAGCACCTCAAGAGGAGGCTTCTCTCAGCTCTAGGTATGTGAGAGGGACCCTGAGTTTGTGGTCTCAAATGGAATGGACACGGGGATGCCCTGACTCGAAATAAGGCCGGATATCCCTGCAGTGACTTGAATGCAGGCTCGTCTTGCATCTCCCAAGACGAAAGGATGTCTGAATCCCCTGTGGAGACCACAGAGAAAGACCTAGTTCCCCACCTCATCGCGACCGGAGGCCTCACATCCTTTGAAAACTGCAGAGGGAGGCGGAGATCAGTGCCTCCAAAAGAGACGATGCCTGATTACTCGTGAAACTTGATAGGAGTCCCAGGATTCCTGTGGCACGTGGAAAGGGACCCTTGGTCTCCCGCCTCAGCTGGAGAGGCGTCCCAATTACCCTGCCAAGCCTCGAGGAGAATCCCGAGTTGTCCCTCACAACTAGGCAGGAGTCCTGACGTCGCTGAACAAATAGGTGTGTGGAAGGGCCATCCCTGTCGTAACTCTAGAATATACTCCAGGTTCCCGCCACAACTGGAGAAAAACCATGAGACTTCCCCCTCACCGCGAGATGAGGCCCGATTCCCCTGCACTGCGTGCAGAGTAATTCCGTGTTGCACATCACACAGGAAAGGAGCCTTGATTTCCTTGATGGCACTCCAGAGAAACCCCAACAACACTGTTTCAAGGCTACAGGGATCTTGAGGTCACTGTAGCAACACGAAAGAGCTCCGTGGACCACAACTCAACTCGAGATGAGAGGTTAGTCCCTGGCTTCGACTCCAGAGGAATACCACTTTACCTCAAGCACCTCAAGAGGAGGCTTCTCTCAGGTCTAGGTATGTGAGAGTGACCCTGAGTTTGCGGCCTCAAGTGGAATGGACACCGCGATGCCCTGACTCGATATAAGGCCGGATATCTCTGCAGTGACTTGAATGCAGGCTCGTCTTGCATCTCCCAAGATGAAAGGATGTCTGAATCCCCTGTGGAGACCACAGAGAAAGACCTAGTTCCCCACCTCATCGCGACCGGAGGCCTCACATCCTTTGAAAACTCCAGAGGGACGCGGAGATAAGTGCCTTCAAAGGAGACGATGCCTGACTCCTCGTGAAACTTGATAGGAGTCCCAGAATTCCTGTGGCACGTGGAAAGGGACACTTGGTCTCCCGCTTCAGCTGGAGAAGTGTCCCAATTGCCCTGCCAAGACTCGATGAGAATCCCGAGTTGTCCCTCGCAACTAGGCAGGAGTCCTGACGTCGCTGAACAAACACGTGTGTGGAAGGACCATCCCCGTCGTAACTCGAGAATATACCCCAGGTTCCCGCCGCAACTCGAGAAAAACCATGGGACTTCCCCCTTGCCGCGAGATGAGGCCCGATTCCCCTGCACTGCGTGCAGAGCAATGCCGTGTTGCTCATCACACAGGAAAGGAGCCTTGATTTCCTTGATGGCACTCCAGGGAAACCCCAAGAACACTGTTTCAAGGCTAGAGGGATCCTGAGGTCACTGTAGCAACATGAAAGAGCTCCGTGGACCAAAAATCAACTCGAGATGATAGGTTAGTCCCTGGCTTCGACTCCAGAGGAATACCACCTTACCACAAGCACCTCAAGAGGAGGCTTCTCTCAGCTCTAGGTATGTGAGAGGGACCCTGAGTTTGCGGCCTCAAGTGGAATGGACACCGCGATGCCCTGACTCGAAATAAGGCCGGGTATCCCTGCAGTGACTTGAATGCAGGCTCGTCTTGCATCTCCCAAGACGAAAGGATGTCCTAAACGCCTGTGGAGACCACAGAGAAAGACCTAGTTCCCCACATCATCGCGACCGGAGGCCTCACATCCTTTGAAAACTCTAGAGGTATGTGGAGATCAGTGCCTCCAAAGGAGACGATGCCTGAGTCATTGTGCAAATTGATAGGAGTCCCAGGATTTCTGTGGCACGTGGAAAGGAACCCTTGGTCTCCTGCCTCAGCTGGAGAGGCGTCCCAATTGTCCTGCCAAGCCTCGAGGCGAATCCCGAGTGGTCCCTTGCAACTAGGCAGCAGTCCTGACGTCGCTGAACAAACACGTGTGTGGAAGGGGCATCCCCGTTGTAACTCGAGGATATACCCCAGGTTCCCGCCGCAACTCGAGAAAAACCATGAGACTTCCCCTTCGCCGCGAGATGTGGCCCGCGTCCCTTGCACTGCGTGCAGAGCAATTCCGTGTTGCACATCACACAGGAAAGAAGACTTGATTTCCTTGATGGCACTCCAGAGAAACCCCAAGAACACTGTTTCAAGGCTAGATGGATCCTGAGTTCACTGTAGCAACACGAAAGAGCTCCGTGGACCACAAATCAAGTCGAGATGAGAGGTTAGTCCCTGGCTTCGACTCCAGAGGAATACCACCTTAGCACAAGCACCTCAAGAGGAGGCTTCTCTCAGCTCTATGTATGTGAGAGGGACCCTGAGTTTGCGGCCTCAAGTTGAATGGACACCGCGATGCCCTGACTCGAAATAAGGCCGGATATCCCTGCAGTGACTTGAATGCAGGCTTGTCTTGCATCTCCAAAGACGAAAGGATGTCTGAATCCCCTTTGGAGACCACAGAGAAAGACCTAGTTCCCCACCTCATCGCGACCAGAGGCCTCACATCCTTTGAAAACTTCAGAGGGATGCGGAGATCAGTGCCTCCAAAGGAGACGATGCCTGACTCCTCCTGAAACTTGATAGGAGTCCCAGGATTCCTGTGGCACGTGGAAAGGGACCTTTCGTCTCCCACCTCAGCTGGAGAGGCGTCCCAATTGCCCTGCCATGCCTCGAGGAGAATCTCGAGTTGTCCCTCGCAACTAGGCAGGAGTCCTGTCGTCGCTGAACAAACACGTGTGTGGAAGGGCCATCCCCATCGTAACTCGAGAATATACCCCAGGTTCCCGCCACAACTGGAGAAAAACCATGAGACTTCCCCCTCGCTGCGAGATGAGGCCCGATTCCCCTGCACTGCTTGCAGAGCAATTCAGTGTTGCACATCACACAGGAAAGGAGCCTTGATTTCCTTGATGGCACTAGAGAGAAACCCCAAGAACACTGTTTCAAGGCTAGAGGGATCCTGAGGTCACTGTAGCAACACGAAAGAGCTCCGTGGACCAAAAATCAACTCGAGATGAGAGGTTAGTCCCTGGCTTTGATTCCAGAGGAATACCACCTTACCACAAGCACCTCAAGAGGAGGCTTCTCTCAGCTCTAGGTATGTGAGAGGGACCCTGAGTTTGCGGCCTCAGGTGGAATGGACACCGTGCTGCCTTGACTCGAAATATGGCCGGATATCCCTGCAGTGACTTGAATGCAGGCTCGTCTTGCATCTCCCAAGACGAAAGGATGTCTGAATCCCCTGTGGAGCCCACAGAGAAAGACCTAGTTCCCCACCTCATCGCGACTGGAGGCCTCACATCCTTTGAAAACTCCAGAGGCACACGGATATCAGTGCCTCCAAAGGAGACGATACCTGACTCCTCGTGAAACTTGATAGGAGTCCCAGGATTCCTGTGGCACGTGGAAAGGGACCCTTGGTCTCCCGCCTCAGTTGGAGAGGCGTCCCAATTGCCCTGCCAAGCCTCGAGGAGAATCCCGAGTTGTCCCTCGCAACTAGGCAGGAGTCCTGACGTCGCTGAAAAAACACGTGTGTGGAAGGGCCATCCCGGTCGTAACTCGAGAATATACCCCAGGTTCTCGCCGCAACTCGACAAAAACCATGAGACTTCCCCCTCGCTGCGAGATGAGGCCCGATTCCCCTGCACTGCGTGCAGAGCAATGCCATGTTGCTCATCACACAGGAAAGGAGCCTTGATTTCCTTGATGGCACTCCAGAGAAACCCCAAGAACACTGTTTCAAGGCGAGAGGGATGATGAGGTCACTGTAGCAACACGAAAGAGCTCCGTGGACCAAAAATCAACTCGAGATGAGAGGTTAGTCCCTGGTTTCGACTCCAGAGGAATACCACCTTAGCACAAGCCCCTCAAGAGGAGGCTTCTCTCAGCTATGTGTGTGAGAGGGACCGTGAGTTTGCGGCCTCAAGTGTAATGGACACCGCGATGCCCTGACTCGAAATAAGGCCGGATATCCCTGCAGTGACTTGAATGCAGGCTCGTCTTGCATTTCCCAAGACGAAAGGATGTCTGAATCCCCTGTGGAGACCACAGAGAAAGACCTAGTTCCCCACCTCATTGCGACCGGATGCCTCACATCCTTTGAAAACTCCAGAGGGACGCGGAGATCAGTGCCTCCAAAGGAGACGATGCCTGACTCCTCGTGAAACTTGATAGGAGTCCCAGGATTCCTGTGGCACGTGGAAAGGGACTTTTGGTTTCCCGCCTCAGCTGGAGAGGCGTCCCAATTGCCCTGCCAAGCCTCGAGGAGAATCCCGAGTTGTCCCTCGCAACTAGGCAGGAGTCCTTACGTCGCTGAACAAACACGTGTGTGGAAGGGCCATCCCCGTCGTAACTCGAGAATATACCCCAGGTTCCCGCCGCAACTCGAGAAAAACCATGAGACTTCTCCCTCGCCGCGAGATGAGGACCGATTCCCCTGCACTGCGTGCAGAGCAAAGCCGTGTTGTTCATCACACAGGAAAGGAGCCTTTATTTCCTTGAGGGCACTCCAGAGAAACCCCAAGAACACTGTTTCAAGGCCAGCGGGATCCTGAGGTCACTGTAGCAACATCAAAGAGCTCCGTGGACCAAGAATCAAGTCGAGATGAGAGGTTAGTCCCTGGCTTCGACTCCAGAGGAATACCACCTTAGCACAAGCACCTCAAGAGGAGGCTTCTTCCAGCTCTAGGTATGTGAGAGGGATCCTGAGTTTGCGGCCTCAAGTGGAATAGACACTGCGATGCCCTGACTCGAAATAAGGCCGGATATCCCTGCAGTGACTTGAATGCAGGCTCGTCTTGCATCTCCCAAGACGAAAGGATATCTGAATCCCCTGTGGAGACCACAGAGAAAGAACTAGTTCCCCACTTCCTCGCGACTGGAGGGCTCACATCCTTTGAAAAATCCAGAGGGACTCGGAGATCAGTGCCTCCAAAGGAGGCGATGGGTGACTCCTCGTGAAACTTGATAGGAGTCCCAGGATTCCTGTGGCACGTGGAAAGGGACTCTTGGTCTCCCGCCTCAGCTGGAGAGGCGTCCCAATTGCCCTGCCAAGCCTCGAGGAGAATCCCGAGATGTCCCTCGCAACTAGGCAGGAGTCCTGACGTCGCTGAACAAACACGTGTGTGGAAGGGCCATCCCCGTCGTAACTCGAGAATATACCCCAGGTTCCCGCCGCAACTCGAGAAAAACCATGAGACTTCCCCCTCACCGCGAGATGAGGCCCGATTTCCCTGCACTGCGTGCAGAGCAATGCCGTGTTGCTCATCACACAGGAAAGGAGCCATGATTTCCATGATGGCACTCCAGAGAAACCCCAACAACACTGTTTGAAGGCTAGAGGGATCCTGAGGTCACTGTAGCAACACGAAAGAGCTCCGTGGACCAAAAATCAACTCGAAATGAGAGGTTAGTTCCTGGCTTCGACTCCAGAGGAATACCAGCTTACCACAAGCACCTCAAGAGGAGGCTTCTCTCAGCGCTAGGTATGTGAGAGGGACCCTGAGTTTGCGGCCTCAAGTGGAATGGACACCGCGATGCCCTGACTCGAAATAAGGCCGGATATCCCTGCAGTGACTTGAATGCAGGCTCGTCTTGCATCTCCCAAGACGAAAGGATGTCTGAATCCTCTGTGGAGACCACAGAGAAAGACCTAGTTCCCCACCTCATCGCGACAGGAGGCCTCACATCCTTTGAAAACTCGAAAGGCACGCGGAGATCAGTGCCTCCAAAGGAGACGATGCCTGACTCCTCGTGAAACTTGATAGGAGTCCCAGGATTCCTGTGGTACGTGGAAAGGGACACTTGGTCTCCCGCCTCAGCTGGAGAGGCGTCCCAATTACCCTGCCAAGCCTCGAGGAGAATCCCGAGTTGTCCCTCGCAACTAGGCAGGAGTCCTGACGTCGCTGAACAAACACGTGTGTGGAAGGACCATCCCCGTCGTAACTCGAGAATATACCCCAGGTTCCCGCCGCAACTCGAGAAAAACCATGAGACTTCTTCCTCGCAACGAGATGAGGCCCGATTACCCTGCACTGTGTGCAGAGCAATGCCGTGTTGCACATCACACAGGAAAGGAGCCTTGATTTCCTTGAGGACAGTCCAGAGAAACCCCAAGAGCACTGTTTCAAGGCTAGAGGGATCGTGAGGTCACTGTAGCAACAATAAAGAGCTCCGTGGACCAAAAATCAACTCGAGATGAGAGGTTAGTCCCTGGCTGCGACTCCAGAGGAATACCACCTTACCACAAGCACCTCAAGAGGAGGCTTCTCTCAGCTCTAGGTATGTGAGAGGGACCCTGAGTTTGCGGCCTCAAGTGGAATGGACACCGCGATGCCCTGAATCGAAATAAGGCCGGATATCCCTGCAGTGACTTGAATGCAGGCTCGTCTTGCATCTCCCAAGATGAAAGGATATCTGAATCCCCTGTGGAGCCCACAAAGAAAGACCTAGTTCCCCACCTCATCGCGACCGGAGGCCTCACATCCTTTGACGACTCTACAGGTACGCGGAGATCAGTGCCTCGATAGGACACGATGCCTGACTCCTCGTGAAACTTGATAGGAGTCCCAGGATTCCTGTGGCACGTGGAAAGGGACTCTTGGTCTCCCGCCTCAGCTGGAGAGGCGTCCCAATTGCCCTGCCAAGCCTCGAGGAGAATCCCGAGTGGTCCCTTGCAACTAGGCAGCAGTCCTGACGTCGCTGAACAAACACGTGTGTGGAAGGGGCATCCCCGTTGTAACTCGAGGATATACCCCAGGTTCCCGCCGCAACTCGAGAAAAACCATGAGACTTCCCCTTCGCCGCGAGATGTGGCCCGCGTCCCTTGCACTGCGTGCAGAGCAATTCCGTGTTGCACATCACACAGGAAAGAAGACTTGATTTCCTTGATGGCACTCCAGAGAAACCCCAAGAACACTGTTTCAAGGCTAGATGGATCCTGAGTTCACTGTAGCAACACCAAAGAGCTCCGTGGACCACAAATCAAGTCGAGATGAGAGGTTAGTCCCTGGCTTCGACTCCAGAGGAATACCACCTTAGCACAAGCACCTCAAGAGGAGGCTTCTCTCAGCTCTATGTATGTGAGAGGGACCCTGAGTTTGCGGCCTCAAGTTGAATGGACACCGCGATGCCCTGACAGGAAATAAGGCCGGATATCCCTGCAGTGACTTGAATGCAGGCTTGTCTTGCATCTCCAAAGACGAAAGGATGTCTGAATCCCCTTTGGAGACCACAGAGAAAGACCTAGTTCCCCACCTCATCGCGACCAGAGGCCTCACATCCTTTGAAAACTTCAGAGGGATGCGGAGATCAGTGCCTCCAAAGGAGACGATGCCTGACTCCTCGTGAAACTTGATAGGAGTCCCAGGATTCCTGTGGCACGTGGAAAGGGACCCTTCGTCTCCCACCTCAGCTGGAGAGGCGTCCCAATTACCCTGCCAAGCCTCGAGGAGAATCCCGAGTTGTCCCTCACAACTAGGCAGGAGTCCTGACGTCGCTGAACAAATAGGTGTGTGGAAGGGCCATCCCCGTCGTAACTCTAGAATATACTCCAGGTTCCCGCCACAACTGGAGAAAAACCATGAGACTTCCCCCTCACCGCGAGATGAGGCCCGATTCCCCTGCACTGCGTGCAGAGTAATTCCGTGTTGCACATCCCACAGGAAAGGAGCCTTGATTTCCTTGATGGCACTCCAGAGAAACCCCAAGAACACTGTTTCAAGGCTAGAGGGATCCTGAGGTCACTGTAGCAACACGAAAGAGCTCCGTGGACCACAACTCAACTCGAGATGAGAGGTTAGTCCCTGGCTTCGACTCCAGAGGAATACCACTTTACCTCAAGCACCTCAAGAGGAGGTTTCTCTCAGGTCTAGGTATGTGAGAGTGACCCTGAGTTTGCGGCCTCAAGTGGAATGGACACCGCGATGCCCTGACTCGAAATAAGGTCGGATATCTCTGCAGTGACTTGAATGCAGGCTCGTCTTGCATCTCCCAAGATGAAAGGATGTCTGAATCCCCTGTGGAGACCACAGAGAAAGACCTAGTTCCCCACCTCATCGCGACCGGAGGCCTCACATCCTTTGAAAACTCCAGAGGGACGCGGAGATCAGTGCCTTCAAAGGAGACGATGCCTGACTCCTCGTGAAACTTGATAGGAGTCCCAGGATTCCTGTGGCACGTGGAAAGGGACCCTTGGTCTCCCGCTTCAGCTGGAGAAGTGTCCCAATTGCCCTGCCTAGACTCGAGGAGATTCCCGAGTTGTCCCTCGCAACTAGGCAGGAGTCCTGACGTCGCTGAACAAACACGTGTGTGGAAGGGCCATCCCCGTCGTAACTCGAGAATATACCCCAGGTTCCCGCCGCAACTCGAGAAAAACCATGGGACTTCCCCCTCGCCGCGAGATGAGGCCCGATTCCCCTGCACTGCGTGCAGAGCAATGCCGTGTTGCTCATCACACAGGAAAGGAGCCTTGATTTCCTTGATGGCACTCCAGGGAAACCCCAAGAACACTGTTTCAAGGCTAGAGGGATCCTGAGGTCACTGTAGCAACATGAAATAGCTCCGTGGACCAAAAATCAACTCGAGATGATAGGTTAGTCCCTGGCTTCGACTCCAGAGGAATACCACCTTACCACAAGCACCTCAAGAGGAGGTTTCTCTCAGCTCTAGGTATGTGAGAGGGACCCTGAGTTTGCGGCCTCAAGTGGAATGGACACCGCGATGCCCTGACTCGAAATAAGGCTGGGTATCCCTGCAGTGACTTGAATGCAGGCTCTTCTTGCATCTCCCAAGACGAAAGGATGTCCTAAACGCCTGTGGAGACCACAGAGAAAGACCTAGTTCCCCACATCATCGCGACCGGAGGCCTCACATCCTTTGAAAACTCTAGAGGTATGTGGAGATCAGTGCCTCCAAAGGAGACGATGCCTGAGTCGTTGTGCAAATTGATAGGAGTCCCAGGATTCCTGTGGCACGTGGAAAGGGTCCCTTGGTCTCCTGCCTCAGCTGGAGAGGCGTCCCAATTGTCCTGCCAAGCCTCGAGGAGAATCCCGAGTGGTCCCTCGCAAGTAGGCAGCAGTCCTGACGTCGCTGAAGAAAGACGTGTGTGGAAGGGCCATCCCCGGTGTAACTCGAGAATATACCCGAGGTTCCCGCCGCAACTCGAGAAAAACCATGAGACTTCCCCTTCGCCGGAGATGAGGCCCGCGTCCCCTGCACTGCGTGCAGAGCAATTCCGTGTTGCACATCACACAGGAAAGGAGCCTTGATTTCCTTGATGGCACTCCAGAGAAACCCCAAGAACACTGTTTCAAGGCTAGATGGATCCTGAGGTCAGTGTAGCAACAAGAAAGAGCTCCGTGGACCAAAAATCAACTCGAGATGAGAGGTTAGTCCCTGGCTTCGACTCCGGAGGAATACCACCTTAGCACAAGCACCTCAAAAGGAGGCTTCTCTCAGCTCTATGTATGTGAGAGGGACCCTGAGTTTGCGGCCTCAAGTTGAATGGACACCGCGATGCCCTGACTGGAAATAAGGCCGGATATCCCTGCAGTGACTTGAATGCAGGCTCGTCTTGCATCTCCCAAGACGAAAGGATATCTGAATCCCCTGTGGAGCCCACAGAGAAAGACCTAGTTTCCCACCTCATCACGACCGGAGGCCTCACATCATTTGAAAACTCCAGAGGGACACGGAGATCAGTGCCTCCAAAGGAGACGATGCCTGACTCCTCGTGAAACTTGATAGGAGTCCCAGGATTCCTGTGGCACGTGGAAAGGGACACTTGGTCTCCCACCTCAGCTGGAGAGGCGTCCCAATTGCCCTGCCAAGCCTCGAGGAGAATCCCGAGTTGTCCCTCGCAACTAGGCAGGAGTCCTGACGTCGCTGAACAAACACGTGTGTGGAAGGGCCATCCCCGACGTAACTCGAGAATACACCCCAGGTTCCCGCCGCAACTCGAGAAAAACCATGGGACTTCCGCCTCGCCGCGAGATGAGGCCCGATTCCCCTGCACTGCGTGCAGAGCAATGCCGTGTTGCTCATCACACTGGAAAGGAGACTTGATTTCCTTGATGGCACTCCAGGGAATCCCCAAGAACACTGTTTCAAGGCTAGCGGGATGCTGAGGTCACTGTAGCAACATGAAAGAGCTCCGTGGACCAAAAATCAACTCGAGATGATTGGTTAGTCCCTGGCTTCGACTCCAGAGGAATACCACCCTACCACAAGCACCTCAAGAGGAGGCTTCTCTCAGCACTAGGTATGTGAGAGGGACCCTGAGTTTGCGGCCTTAAGTGGAATGGACACCGCGATGCCCTGACTGGAAATATGGCCGGATATCCCTGCAGTGACTTGAATGCAGGCTCGTCTTGCATCTCCCAAGACGAAAGGATGTCTGAATCGCCTGTGGAGACCACAGAGAAAAACCTAGTTCCCCACCTCATTGCGGCCGGAGGCCTCACATCCTTTGAAAACTCTAGAGGTATGTGGAGATCAGTGCCTCCAAAGGAGACGATGCCAGAGTCCTTGTGCAACTTGATAGGAGTCCCAGGATTCCTGTGGCACGTGGAAAGGGACCCTTGGTCTCCCGCCTCAGCTGGAGAGGCGTCCCAATTGTCCTGCCAAGCCTCGAGGAGAATCCCGAGTGGTCCCTCGCAAGTAGGCAGCAGTCCTGACGTCGCTGAACAAACACGTGTGTGGAAGGGGCATCCCCGTTGTAACTCGAGGATATACCCCAGGTTCCCGCCGCAACTCGAGAAAAACCATGAGACTTCCCCTTCGCCGCGAGATGAGGCCCGCGTCCCCTGCACTGCGTGCAGAGCAATTCCGAGTTGCACATCACACAGGAAAGAAGACTTGATTTCCTTGATGGCACTCCAGAGAAACCCCAAGAACACTGTTTCAAGGCTAGATGGATCCTGAGTTCACTGTAGCAACACGAAAGAGCTCCGTGGACCACAAATCAAGTTGAGATGAGAGGTTAGTCCCTGGCTTCGACTCCAGAGGAATACCACCTTAGCACAAGCACCTCAAGAGGAGGCTTCTCTCAGCTCTATGTATGTGAGAGGGACCCTGAGTTTGCGGCCTCAATTAGAATGGACACCGCGATGCCCTGACTCGAAATAAGGCCGGATATCCCTGCAGTGACTTAAATGCAGGCTCGTCTTCCATCTCCCAAGACGAAAGGATATCTGAATCCCCTGTGGAGCCCACAGAGAAAGACCTAGTTCCCCACCTCATCGGGACCGGAGGCCTCACATCCTTTGAAAAGTCCAGAGGGACGCTTAGATCAGTGCCTCCAAAGGAGACGATGCCTGATTGCTCGTGAAACTTGATAGGGGTCCCAGGATTCCTGTGGCACGTGGAAAGGGACACTTGGTCTCCCGCCTCAGCTGGAGAGGTGTCCCAATTGCCCTGCCAAGACTCGAGGAGAATCTCGAGTTGTCCCTCGCAACTAGGCAGGAGGCCTGACGTCGCTGAACAAACACGTGTGTGGAAGGGCCATCCCCGTCGTAACTCGAGAATATACCTCAGGTTCCCGCCGCAACTCGAGAAAAACCATGAGACTTCCCCCTCGCCGCGAGATGAGGCCCGATTCCCCTGCACTGCGTGCAGAGCAATGCCGTGTTGCTCATCACACAGGAAAGGAGCCTTGATTTCCTTGATGGCACTCCAGAGAAACCCCAAGAACACTGTTTCAAGGCTAGAGGGATCCTGAAGGCACTGTAGCAACACGAAAGAGCTCTGTGGACCACAAATCAACTCGAGATGAGAGGTTAGTCCCTGGCTTCGACTCCAGAGGAATACCACCTTACCACAAGCACCTCAAGAGGAGGCTTCTCTCAGCTCTAGGTATGTGAGAGGGACCCTGAGATTGCGGCCTCAAGTGGAATGGACACCGCGATGCCCTGACTCGAAATAAGGTCGGATATCCCTGCAGTGACTTGAATGCAGGCTCGTCTTGCATCTCCCAAGACGAAAGGATGTCTGAATCCCCTGTGGAGACCACAGAGAAAGATTTAGTTCCCCACCTCATCGCGACCGGAGGCCTCACATCCTTTGAAAACTCCAGAGGGACGCGGAGATCAGTGCCTCCAAAGGAGACGATGCCTGACTCCTCGTGAATCTTGATGGGCGTCCCCGGATTCCTGGGGCACCTGGAAAGGGAACCTTGGTCTCCCGCCTCAGCTGGAGAGGCGTCCCAATTGCCCTGCCAAGCCTCGAGGAGAATCCCGAGTTGTCCCTCGCAACTAGGCAGGAGTCCTGACGTCGCTGAACAAACACGTGTGTGGAAGGGCCATCCCCGTCGTAACTCGAAAATATACCCCAGATTCCCGCCGCAACTCGAGAAAAACCATGAGTCTTCCCCCTCGCCGTGAGATGAGGCCCGATTCCCCTGCACTGCGTGCAGAGCAATGCCGTGTTGCACATCACACAGGAAAGGAGCCTTGATTTCCTTGATGGCACTCCAGAGAAACCCCAAGAACACTGTTTCAAGGCTAGAGGTATCCTGAGGTCACTGTAGCAACACGAAAGAGCTCCGTGGACCAAAAATCAACTGGAGATGAGAGGTTACTGCCTGGCTTCGACTCCAGAGGAATACTACCTTACCAGAAGCACCTCAAGAGGAGGCTTCTCTCAGCTCTAGGTATGTGAGAGGGACCCTGAGTTTGCGGTCTCAAGTGGAATGGACACCGTGATGCCCTGACTCGAAGTAAGGCCTGATATCCCTGCAGTGACTTGAATGCAGGCTCGTCTTGCATCTCCCAAGACGAAAGGATGACTGAATCCCCTGTGGAGACCACAGAGAAAGACCTAGTTCCCCACCTAATTGCGACCGGAGGCCTCACATCTTTGAAAACTCCAGAGGGACGCCGAGATCAGTGCCTCCAAAGGAGCCGATGCCTGACTCTTCCTGAAACTTGATAGGAGTCCCAGGATTCCTGTGGCACGTGGAAAGGGACCCTTGGTCTCCCGCCTCAGCTGGAGAGGGGTCCCAATTGCCCTGCCAAGCCTCGAGGAGAATCCCGAGTTGTCCCTCGCAACTAGGCAGGAGTCCTGACGTCGCTGAACAAACACGTGTGTGGAACGGCCATCCCCGTCGTAACTCGAGAATATACCCCAGGTTCCCGCCGCAACTCGAGAAAAACCATGAGACTTCACCCTCGCCGTGAGATGAGGCCGATTCCCCTGCACTGCGTGCAGAGCAATGCCGTGTTGCACATCACACAGGAAAGGAGCCTTGATTTCCTTGATGGCACTCCAGAGAAACCCCAAGAACACAGTTTCAAGGCTAGAGGGATCCTGAGGTCACTGTAGCAACACGAAAGAGCTCCGTGGACCACCAATCAACTCGAGATGAGAGGTTAGTCCCTGGCTTCGACTCCAGAGAAATAGCACCTTAAAACAAGCACCTCAAGAGAAGGCTCCTCTCAGCTCTAGGTATGTGAGAGGTACCCTGAGTTTGCCGCCTCAAGTGGAATGGACAGCGCGATGCCCTGACTCGAAATAAGGCCGGATATCCCTGCAGTGACTTGAATGCAGGCTCGTCTTGCATCTCCCAAGACGAAAGGATGTCTGAATCCCCTGTGGAGACCACAGAGAAAGACCTAGTTCCCCACCTCATCGCGACCGGAGGCCTCACATCCTTTGAAAACTCCAGAGGGACGCGGAGATCAGTGCCTCCAAAGGAGACGATGCCTGACTCCTCGTGAAACTTGATAGGAGTCCCAGGATTCCTGTGGCACGTGGAAAGGGACCCTTTGTCTCCCGCCTCAGCTGGAGAGGCGTCCCAATTGCCCTGCCAAGCCTCGAGGAGAATCCCGAGTTGTCCCTCGCAACTAGGCAGGAGTCCTGACGTCGCTGAACAAACACGTGTGTGGAAGGGCCATCCCCGTCGTAACTCGAGAATATACCCCAGGTTCCCGCCGCAACTCGAGAAAAACCATGAGACTTCCCCCTCGCCGTGAGATGAGGCCGATTCCCCTGCACTGCGTGCAGAGCAATGCCGTGTTGCACATCACACAGGAAAGGAGCCTTGATTTCCTTGATGGCACTCCAGAGAAACCCCAAGAACACTGTTTCAAGGCTAGAGGGATCCTGAGGTCACTGTAGCAACACGAAAGAGCTCCGTGGACCACAAATCAACTCGAGATGAGAAGTTAGTCCCTGGCTTCGACTCCAGAGTAATAGCACCTTAAAACAAGCACCTCAAGAGGAGGCTTCTCTCAGCTCTAGGTATGTGAGAGGGACCCTGAGTTTGCGGCCTCAAGTGGAATGGACACCGCGATGCCCTGACTCGAAATAAGGCCGGATATCCCTGCAGTGACTTGAATGCAGGCTCGTCTTGCATCTCCCAAGACGAAAAGATGTCTGAATCCCCTGTGGAGACCACAGAGAAAGACCTAGTTACCGACCTCATCACGACCGGAGGCATCACATCCTTTGAAAACTCCAGCGGGACGCGGAGATCAGTGCCTCCAAAGGAGTCGATTCCTGACTCCTCGTGAAACTTGATAGGAGTCCCAGGATTCCTGTGGCACGTGGAAAGGAACACTTGGTCTGCCGCCTCAGCTGGAGAGGCATCCCAATTGCCCTGCCAAGCCTCGAGGAGAATCCTGAGTTGTCCCTCGCAACTAGGCAGGAGTCCTGACGTCGCTGAACAAACACGTGTGTGGAAGGGCCATCCCCGTCGTAACTCGAGATTATACCCCAGGTTCCTGCCGCAAATCGAGATAAACCATGAGACTTCCCCCTCGCCGCGAGATGAGGCCCGATTCCCCTGCACTGCGTGCAGAGCAATGCCGTGTTGCACATCACACAGGAAAGGAGCCTTGATTTCCTTGATGGCACTCCAGAGAAACCCCAAGAACACTGTTTCAAGGCTAGAGGGATCCTGAGGTCACTATACCAACACGAAAGAGCTCCGTGGACCAAAGTCAACTCGAGATGAGAGGTTAGACCCTGGCTTCGACTCCAGAGGAATACCACCTTACCACAAGCACCTCAAGAGGAGGCTTCTCTCAGCTCTAGGTATGTGACAGGGACCCTGAGTTTGCGGCCTCAAGTGGAATGGACACCGCGATGCCCTGACTCGAAATAAGGCCGGATATCCCTGCAGTGACTTGAATGCAGGCTCGTCTTGCATCTCCCAAGACGAAAGGATGTCTGAATCCCCTGTGGAGACCACAGAGAAAGATTTAGTTCCCCACCTCATCGCGACCGGAGGCCTCACATCCTTTGACAACTCCAGCGGGACGTGGAGATCAGTGCCTCCAAAGGAGACGATGCCTGACTCCTCGTGAAACTTGATAGGAGTCCCAGGATTCCTGTGGCACGTGGAAAGGGACCCTTGGTCTCCTGCCTCAGCTGGAGAGGCGTCCCAATTGCCCTGCCAAGCCTCGAGGAGAATCCCGAGTTGTCCCTCGCAACTAGGCAGGAGTCCTGACGTCGCTGAACAAACACGTGTGTGGAAGGGCCATCCCCGTCGTAACTCGAGAATATACCGCAGGTTCCCGCCGCAACTCGAGAAAAACCATGAGACTTCCCCCTCGCCGCGAGATGAGGCCCGATTCCCCTGCACTGCGTGCACAGCAATGCCGTGTTGCACATCACACAGGAAAGGAGCCTTGATTTCCTTGATGGCACTCCAGAGAAACCCCAAGAACACTGTTTCAAGGCTAGAGGGATCCTGAGGTCACTGTAGCAACACGAAAGAGCTCCGTGGACCAAAAATCAACTCGAGATGAGAGGTTAGTCCCTGGCTTCGACTTCAGAGGAATACCACCTTACCACAAGCACCTCAAGAAGAGGCTTCTCTCAGCTCTAGGTATGTGAGAGGGACCCTGAGTTTGCGGCCTCAAGCGGCATGGACACCGTGATGCCCTGACTGGAAGTAAGGACTGATATCCCTGCAGTGACTTGAATGCAGGCTCGTCTTGCATCTCCCAAGACGAAAGGATGTCTGAATCCCCTGTGGAGACCACAGAGAAAGACCTAGTTCCCCTCCTCATTGCGACGGGAGGCCTCACATCTTTGAAAACTTCAGAGGGACGCCGAGATCAGTGACTCCAAAGGAGCCGATGCCTGACTCCTCGTGAAACTTATAGGAGTCCCAGGATACCTGTGGCACGTGGAAAAGGACCCTTGGTCTCCCGCCTCAGCTGGAGAGGCGTCCCAATTGCCCTGCCAAGCCTCGAGGAGAATCCCGAGTTGTCCCTCGCAACTAGGCAGGAGTCCTGACGTCGCTGAACAAACACGTGTGTGGAAGGGCCATCCCCATCGTAACTCGAGAATATACCCCAGGTTCCCGCCGCAACTCGAGAAAAACCATGAGACTTCCCCCTCGCCGCGAGATGAGGCCCGATTCCCCTGCACTGCGTGCACAGCAATGCCGTGTTGCACATCACACAGGAAAGGAGCCTTGATTTCCTTGATGGCACTCCAGAGAAACCCCAAGAACACTGTTTCAAGGCTAGAGGGATCCTGAGGTCACTGTAGCAACACGAAAGAGCTCCGTGGACCAAAAATCAACTCGAGATGAGAGGTTAGTCCCTGGCTTCGACTCCAGAGGAATACCACCTTACCACAAGCACCTCAAGAGGAGGCTTCTCTCAGCTCTAGGTATGTGAGAGGGATCCTGAGTTTGCGGCCTCAAGTGGAATGGACACCGCGATGCCCTGACTCGAAATAAGGCCGGATATCCCTGCAGTGACTTGAATGCAGGCTCGTCTTGCATCTCCCAAGATGAAAGGATGTCTGAATCCCCTGTGGAGACCACAGAGAAAGACCTAGTTCGCCAACTCATCACGATCGGAGGCCTCACTTCCTTTGAAAACTCCAGAGGCAGGAGGAGATTAGTGCCTCCAAGGAGACGATACCTGACTCCTTGTGAAACTTCATAGGAGTGCCAGGAATCCTGTGGCACTTGGAAAGGGACCCTTGGTCTCCCGCCTCAGCTGTAGAGGCGTCCCAAATGCCCTGCCAAGCCTCGAGGAGAATCCCGAGTTGTCCCTCGCAACTAGGCTGGAGTCCTGACGTCGCTGAACAAACACGTGTGTGGAAGGGCCATCCCCGTCCTAACTCGAGAATATATGCCAGCTTCCCGCCGCAACTCGAGAAAAACAATGAGACTTCCCCCTCGCCGCGAGATGAGGCCCGATTCCCCTGCACTGCGTGCAGAGCAATGCCGTGTTGCACATCACACAGGAAAGGAGCCTTGATTTCCTTGATGGCACTCCAGAGAAATCCTAGAACACTGTTTCAAGGCTAGAGGGATCCTGAGGTCACTGTAGCAACACGAAAGAGCTCTGTGGACCACAAATCAACTTGAGATGAGAGGTTAGTCCCTGGCTTCGACTCCAGAGTAATAGCACCTTAAAACAAGCACCTCAAGAGAAGGCTTCTCTCAGCTCTAGGTATGTGAGAGGGACCCTGAGATTGCGGCCTCAAGTGGAATGGACCCCGCGATGCCCTGACTCGAAATAAGGCCGGATATCCCTGCAGTGACTTGAATGCAGGCTCGTCTTGCATCTCCCAAGACGAAAGGATGTCTGAATCCCCTGTGGAGACCACAGAGAAAGATTTAGTTCCCCACCTCATCGCGAACGGAGGCCTCACATCCTTTGAAAACTCCAGAGGGACGCGGAGATCAGTGCCTCCAAAGGAGTCGATACCTGACTCCTCGTGAATCTTGATAGGAGTCCCCGGATTCCTGGGGCACCTGGAAAGGGACCCTTGGTCTCCCGCCGCAGCTGGAGAGGCGTCCCAATTGCCCTGCCAAGCCTCGAGGAGAATCCCGAGTTGTCCCTCGCAAGTAGGCAGGAGTCCTGACGTCGCTGAACAAACACGTGTGTGGAAGGGCCATCCCCGTCGTAACTCGAAAATATACCCCAGATTCCCGCCGCAACTCGAGAAAAACCATGAGACTTCCCCCTCGCCGTGAGATGAGGCCCGATTCCCCTGCACTGCGTGCAGAGCAATGCCGTGTTGCACATCACACAGGAAAGGAGCCTTGATTTCCTTGATGGCACTCCAGAGAAACCCCAAGAACACTGTTTCAAGGCTAGAGGTATCCTGAGGTCACTGTAGCAACACGAAAGAGCTGCGTGGACGACAAATCAACGTGAGATGAGAGGTTAGTCCCTGGCTTCGACTCCAGAGAAATACCACCTTACCACAAGCAACTCAAGAGGAGGCTTCTCTCAGCTCTAGGTATGTGACCGGGACCCTGAGTTTGGGGCCTCAAGTGGAATGGACACCGCAATGCCCTGACTCGAAATAAGGCCAGATATCCCTGCAGTGACTTGAATGCAGGCTCGTCTTGCATCTCCCAAGACGAAAGGATGTCTGAATCCCCTGTGGAGACCACAGAGAAAGACCTAGTTCCCCACCTCATTACGACCGGAGGCCTCACATCTTTGAAAACTCCAGAGGGACGCCGAGATCAGTGCCTCCAAAGGAGACGATGCCTGATTCCTCGTGAAACTTGATAGGAGTCCCAGCATTCCTGTGGCACGTGGAAAGGGACCCTTGGTCTCCCGCCTCAGCTGGAGAGGCGTCCCAATTGCCCTGCCAAGCCTCGAGGAGAATCCCGAGTTGTCCCTCGCAACTAGGTAGGAGTCCTGACGTCGCTGAACGAACACGTGTGTGGAATGGCCACCCCCGTCGTAACTCGAGAATATACCCCAGGTTCCTGCCGCAACTCGAGAAAAACCATGAGACTTCCCCCTCGCCGTGAGATGAGGCCCGATTCCCCTGCACTGCGTGCAGAGCAATGCCGTGTTGCACATCACACAGGAAAGGAGCCTTGATTTCCTTGATGGCACTCCAGAGAAACCCCAAGAACACTGTTTCAAGGCTAGAGGGATCCTGAGGTCACTATACCAACACGAAAGAGCTCCGTGGACCAAAGTCAACTCGAGATGACAGGTTAGTCCCTGGCTTCGACTCCAGAGGAATACCACCTTACCACAAGCACCTCAAGAGGAGGCTTCTCTCAGCTCTAGGTATGTGACAGGGACCCTGAGTTTGCGGCCTCAAGTGGAATGGACACCGCGATGCCCTGACTCGAAATAAGGCCGGATATCCCTGCAGTGACTTGAATGCAGGCTCGTCTTGCATCTCCCAAGACGAAAGGATGTCTGAATCCCCTGCGGAGACCACAGAGAAAGATTTAGTTCCCCACCTCATCGCGACCGGAGGCCTCACATCCTTTGAAAACTCCAGAGGCACGCGGAGATCAGTGCCTCCAAAGGACACGATGCCTGACTCCTCGTGAAACTTGATAGGAGTCCCAGGATTCCTGTGGCTTGTGGAAAGGGACCCTTGGTCTCCTGCCTCAGCTGGAGAGGCGTCCCAATTGCCCTGCCAAGCCTCGAGGAGAATCCCAAGTTGTCCCTCGCAACTAGGCAGGAGTCCTGACGTCGCTGAACAAACACGTGTGTGGAAAGGCCATCCCCGTCGTAACTCGTGAATATACCGCAGGTTCCCGCCGCAACTCGAGAAAAACCATGAGACTTCCCCCTCGCCGCGAGATGAGGCCCGATTCCCCTGCACTGCGTGCACAGCAATGCCGTGTTGCACATAACACAGGAAAGGAGCCTTGATTTCCTTGATGGCACTCCAGAGAAACCCCAAGAACACTGTTTCAAGGCTAGAGGGATCCTGAGGTCACTGTAGCAACACGAAAGAGCTCCGTGGACCAAAAATCAACTCGAGATGAGAGGTTAGTCCCTGGCTTCGACTTCAGAGGAATACCACCTTACCACAAGCACCACAAGAGGAGGCTTCTCTCAGCTCTAGGTATGTGAGAGGGACCCTGAGTTTGCGGCCTCAAGCGGAATGGACACCGTGATGCCCTGACTCGAAGTAAAGACTGATATCCCTGCAGTGACTTGAATGCAGGCTCATCTTGCATCTCCCAAGACGAAAGGATGTCTGAATCCCCTGGGGAGACCACAGAGAAAGACCTAGTTCCCCACCTCATCACAACCGGAGGCCTCACATCCTTTGAAAACTCCTGAGGTACGCGGAGATCAGTGCCTCCAAAGGAGACGATGCCTGACTCCTCGGGAAACTTGATAGGAGTCCCAGGATTCCTGTGGCACGTGGAAAGGGACCCTTGGTCTCACGCCTCAGGTGGAGAGGCGTCCCAATTGCCCTGCCAAGCCTCGAGGAGAATCCCGAGTTGTCCCTCGCAACTAGGCAGGAGTCCTGACGTCGCTGAACAAACAGGTGTTTGGAAGGGCCATCCCCGTCGTAACTCGAGAATATACGCCAGGTTCCCGCCGCAACTCGAGAAAAACCATGAGACTTCTCCCTAGCCGCGAGATGAGACCCGATTCCCCTGCACTGCATGAAGAGTAATTCCGTGTTGCACATCACACATGAAAGGAGCCTTGATTTCCATGATGGCACTGCAGAGAAACCCCAAGAACACTGTTTCAAGGCTGGAGGGATCCTGAGGACACTGTAGCAACACGAAAGTGCTAGGTGGACCAAAAATCAACTCGAGATGAGAGGTTAGTCCCTGGCTTCGACTCTAGAGGAATCCCAACTTACCACAAGCACCTCAAGAGGAGGCTTCTCTCTTCTCTAGGTATGTGAGATTGACCCTGAGTTTGCGGCCTCAAGTGGAATGGACACCGCGATGCCCTAACTAGAAATAAGGCTGGATATCCCTGCAGTGACTTGAATGCAGGGTCATCTTGCATCTCCCAAGAAAAAGGATGTCTGAATCCCCTGTGGAGATCACAGAGAAAGACCTAGTTCCCGACCTCATCGCGGCCAGAGGCCTCACATCCTGTGAAAACTCCAGAGGTTTGCGGAGATCAGTGCCTCCAAAGGAGACGATCCCTGACTCCTCGTGAATCTTGATAGGATTCCCAAGATTCCTGTGGCACGTGGAAAGGGACCCTTGGTCTCCCGCCTTAGCTGGAGAGGCGTCAAAAATTCCCTGCCAAGCCTCGAGGAGAATCCCGAGTTGTCCTTCGCAACTAGGCAGGAGTCCTGACGTCGCTGTACAAACATGAGTGTGGAAGGGCCATACCCGTCGTAACTCGAGAATATACCCCAGGTTCCCGCCGCAACTCGAGAAAAACCATGAGACTTCCCCCTCGCCGCCAGATGAGGCCCGATTCCCCTGCACTGCGTGCAGAGCAATTCCGTGTTGCACATCACACATGAAAGGAGTCTTGATTTCCTTGATGGCACTCCAGAGAAACCCCAAGAACACTGTTTCAAGGCTAGAGGGATCCTGAGGTCACTGTAGCAACAGGAAAGAGCTCCGTGGACCAAAAATCAACTCGAGATGAGAGGTTAGTCCCTGGCTTCGTCTCCAGAGGAATACCACCTTACCACAAGCACCTCAAGAGGAGGCTTCTCTCAGCTCTAGGTATGTGAGAGGGACCCTGAGTTTGCGGCCTCCATTGGAATGGACACCGCGATGCCCTGACTCGAAATAAGGCCGGATATCCCTGCAGTGACTTGAATGCAGGCTCGCCTTGCATCTCCCAAGATGAAAGGATGTCTGAATCCCCTGTGGAGACCACAGAGAAAGACCTAGTTCCCCACGTGATCGCAACCGGAGGCCTCACATCCTTTGAAAACTCCAGATGGACGCGAAGATCAGTGGCTACAAAGGAGACGATGCCTGACTCTTCGTGAAACTTGATAGCAGTCCCAGGATTCCTGTGGCACGTGGAAAGGGAAACTTGGTCTCCCGTCTCAGCTGGAGAAGCGTCCCAATTGCCCTGCCAAGCCTCGAGGAGAATCCCGAGTTGTCCCTCGCAACTAGGCAGGAGTCCTGACGTCGCTGAACAAACACGTGTGTGGAAAGGCCATCCCCGTCGTAACTCGAGAATATACCGCAGGTTCCCGCCGCAACTCGAGAAAAACCATGAGACTTCCCCCTCGCCGCGAGATGAGGCCCGATTCCCCTGCACTGCGTGCACAGCAATGCCGTGTTGCACATCACACAGGAAAGGAGACTTGATTTCCTTGATGGCACTCCAGAGAAACCCCAAGAACACTGTTTCAAGGCTAGAGGGATCCTGAGGTCACTGTAGCAACACGAAAGAGCTCCGTGGACCAAAAATCAACTCGAGATGAGAGGTTAGTCCGTGGCTTCGACTTCAGAGGAATACCACCTTACCACAAGCACCTCAAGAGGAGGCTTCTCTCAGCTCTAGGTATGTGAGAGGGACCCTGAGTTTGCGGCCTCAAGCAGAATGGACACCGTGATGCCCTGACTCGAATTAAAGACTGATATCCCTACAGTGACTTGAATGCAGGCTCGTCTTGCATCTCCCAAGACGAAAGGATGTCTGAATCCCCTGGGGAGACCACAGAGAAAGACCTAGTTCCCCACCTCATCACAACCGGAGGCCTCACATCCTTTGAAAACTCCTGAGGTACGCGGAGATCAGTGCCTCCAAAGGAGACGATGCCTGACTCCTCGGGAAACTTGATAGGAGTCCCAGGATTCCTGTGGCACGTGGAAAGGGACCCTTGGTCTCACGCCTCAGGTGGAGAGGCGTCCCAATTGCCCTGCCAAGCCTCGAGGAGAATCCCGAGTTGTCCCTCGCAACTAGGCAGGAGTCCTGACGTCGCTGAACAAACAGGTGTTTGGAAGGGCCATCCCCGTCGTAACTCGAGAATATACGCCAGGTTCCCGCCGCAACTCGAGAAAAACCATGAGACTTCTCCCTAGCCGCGAGATGAGACCCGATTCCCCTGCACTGCATGAAGAGTAATTCCGTGTTGCACATCACACATGAAAGGAGCCTTGATTTCCATGATGGCACTGCAGAGAAACCCCAAGAACACTGTTTCAAGGCTGGAGGGATCCTGAGGACACTGTAGCAACACGAAAGTGCTAGGTGGACCAAAAATCAACTCGAGATGAGAGGTTAGTCCCTGGCTTCGACTCTAGAGGAATCCCAACTTACCACAAGCACCTCAAGAGGAGGCTTCTCTCTTCTCTAGGTATGTGAGATTGACCCTGAGTTTGCGGCCTCAAGTGGAATGGACACCGCGATGCCCTAACTAGAAATAAGGCCGGATATCCCTGCAGTGACTTGAATGCAGGGTCATCTTGCATCTCCCAAGAAAAAGGATGTCTGAATCCCCTGTGGAGATCACAGAGAAAGACCTAGTTCCCGACCTCATCGCGGCCAGAGGCCTCACATCCTGTGAAAACTCCAGAGGTTTGCGGAGATCAGTGCCTCCAAAGGAGACGATCCCTGACTCCTCGTGAATCTTGATAGGATTCCCAAGATTCCTGTGGCACGTGGAAAGGGACCCTTGGTCTCCCGCCTTAGCTGGAGAGGCGTCAAAAATTCCCTGCCAAGCCTCGAGGAGAATCCCGAGTTGTCCTTCGCAACTAGGCAGGAGTCCTGACGTTGCTGTACAAACATGAGTGTGGAAGGGCCATACCCGTCGTAACTCGAGAATATACCCCAGGTTCCCGCCGCAACTCGAGAAAAACCATGAGACTTCCCCCTCGCCGCCAGATGAGGCCCGATTCCCCTGCACTGCGTGCAGAGCAATTCCGTGTTGCACATCACACAGGAAAGGAGCCTTGATTTCCTTGATGGCACTCCAGAGAAACCCCAAGAACACTGTTTCAAGGCTAGAGGGATCCTGAGGTCACTGTAGCAACAGGAAAGAGCTCCGTGGACCAAAAATCAACTCGAGATGAGAGGTTAGTCCCTGGCTTCGTCTCCAGAGGAATACCACCTTACCACAAGCACCTCAAGAGGAGGCTTCTCTCAGCTCTAGGTATGTGAGAGGGACCCTGAGTTTGCGGCCTCCATTGGAATGGACACCGCGATGCCCTGACTCGAAATAAGGCCGGATATCCCTGCAGTGACTTGAATGCAGGCTCGCCTTGCATCTCCCAAGATGAAAGGATGTCTGAATCCCCTGTGGAGACCACAGAGAAAGACCTAGTTCCCCACGTGATCGCAACCGGAGGCCTCACATCCTTTGAAAACTCCAGATGGACGCGAAGATCAGTGGCTACAAAGGAGACGATGCCTGACTCTTCGTGAAACTTGATAGCAGTCTCAGGATTCCTGTGGCACGTGGAAAGGGAAACTTGGTCTCCCGTCTCAGCTGGAGAAGCGTCCCAATTGCCCTGCCAAGCCTCGAGGAGAATCCCGAGTTGTCCCTCGCAACTAGGCAGGAGTCCTGACGTCGCTGAACAAACACGTGTGTGGAAGGGCCATCCCCGTCCTAACTCGAGAATATACCCCAGGTTCCCGCCGCAACTCGAGAAAAGCCATGAGAATTTCCCTTCGCCGCAAGATGAGGCCCGATTCCCCTGCACTGCGTGCAGAGCAATTCCGTGTTGCACATCACACATGAAAGGAGCCTTGATTTCCTTGATGGCACTCCAGAGAAACCCCAAGAACACTGTTTCAAGGCTAGAGGGATCCTGAGGTCACTGTAGCAACAAGAAAGAGCTCCGTGGACCAAGAATCAACTCGAGATGAGAGGTTAGTCCCTGGCTTCGACTCCAGAGGAATACCACCTTAGCACAAGCACCTCAAGAGGAGGCTTCTCTCAGCTCTAGGTATGTGAGAGGCACCCTGAGTTTGCGGCCTCAAGTGGAATGGACACCACGATGCCCTGACTCGAAATAAGGCGGTATATCCCTGCAGTGACTTGAATGCAGGCTCGTCTTGCATCTTCCAAGACGAAAGGATGTCTGAATCCCCTGTGGAGACCACAGAGAAAGACCTAGTTTCCCACATCATGGCGACCGGAGGACTCACATCCTTTGAAAACTCCAGAGGTACGCGGAGATCAGTGCCTCCAAAGGAGACGATGCCTGACTCCTCGTGAAACTTGATAGGAGTCCCAGGATTCCTGTGGCACGTGGAAAGGGACCCTTGGTCTCCCGCCTCAGCTGGAGAGGCGTCCCAATTGCCCTGCCAAGCCTCGAGGAGAATCCCGAGTTGTCCCTCGCAACTAGGCCGGAGTCCTGACGTCGCTGAACAAACAGGTGTGTGGAAGGGCCATCCCCGTCGTAACTCGAGAATATACCCCAGGTTCCCGCCGCAACTCGAGAAAAACCATGAGACTTTGCCCTCGCCGCGAGATGAGGCCCGATTCCCCTGCACTGTGTGCAGAGCAATTCCGTATTGCACATCACACTTGAAAGGAGCCTTGATTTCCTTGATGGCACTCCAGAGAAACCCCAAGAAAACTCTTTCAAGGCTAGAGGGATCCTGAGGTCACTGTAGCAACACGAAAGAGCTCCGTGGACCACAAATCAACTCGAGATGAGAGGTTAGTCCCTGGCTTCAACTCCAGAGGAATACCACCTTACCACAAGCACCTCAAGAGGAGGCTTCTCTCAGCTCTAGGTATGTGAGAGGGACCCTGAGTTTGCGGCCTCAAGTGGAATGGACACCGCGATGCTCTGACTCGAAATAAGGCCGGATATCCCTGCAGTGACTTGAATGCAGGCTCGTCTTGCATCTCCCAAGATGAAAGGATGTCTGAATCCCCTGTGGAGACCACAGAGAAAGACCTAGTTCCCCACATCATTGCGACCGTAGGCCTCACATCCTTCTAAAACTCCAGAGGTACGCGGAGATCAGTGATTCCAAAGGAGACGATGCCTGATTCCTCATGAAACTTCGTAGGAGTCCCAGGATTCCTGTGGCACGTGGAAAGGGACCCTTGGTCTCCCGCCTCAGCTGGAGAGGCGTTCCAATTGCCCTGCCACGCCTCGAGGAGAATCCCGAGTTGTCCCTCGCAACTAGGCAGGAGTCCTGACATCGCTGAACAAACATGTGTGTGGAAGGGCCATCCCCTTCGTAACTCGAGAATATACCCCAGGTTCCCACCGCAACTCGAGAAAAACCATGAGACTACCCCCTCGTTGCGAGATGAGGACTGATTCCCCTGCACTGCGTGCAGAGCAATTCCGTGTTGCACATCACACTTGAAAGGAGCCTTGATTTCCTTGATGGCACTCCAGAGAAACCCCAAGAACACTGTTTCAAGGTTAGAGGGATCCTGAGGTCACTGTAGCAATAATAAAGAGCTCCGTGGACCAAAAATTAACTCGAGATGAGAGGTTAGTCCCTGGCTTCGACTCCAGAGGAATACCACCTTACCACGAGCACCTCAAGAGGAGGCTTCTCTCAGCTCTAGGTATGTGAGAGGGACCCTGAGTTTGCGGCCTCAAGTGGATTGGACACCGTCATGCCCTGACTCAAAATAAGGCCGGATATCCCTGAAGTACTGGAATGCAGTCTCGTCTAGTATCTCCCAAGAAGAAAGTATGTCTGAATCCCCTGTGGAGACTACAGAGAAAGACCTAGCTCCCCACCTCATCGCGACCGGAGGCCTCACATCCTTTGAGAATTCCAGAGGTACGCGGAGATCAGTGCCTCCACAGGAGACTATGCCTGACTCCTCCTGAAACTTCATAGGAGCCCCAGGATTCCTGTGGCACGTGGAAAGGGACACTTGGTCTCCACCCTCAGCAGGAGAGGTGTCCCAATTGCCCTGCTAAGCCTCGAGGAGAATCCCGAGTTGTTCCTTGCAACTAGGCAGGAGTCCTGACGTCGCTGAACAAACACGTGTGTGGAAGGGCCATCCCCGTCGTAACTCGAGAATATACCCCAGGTTCCCGCCGCAACTCGAGAAAAATCATGAGACTTCCCCCCCGTCGCGAGATGAGGCCCGATTCCCCTGCACTGCGTGCAGAGCAATTCCGTGTTGCACATCACACATGAAAGGAGCCTTGATTTCCTTGATGGCACTCCAGAGAAACCCCAAGAACACTGTTTCAAGGCTAGAGGGATCCTGAGGTCACTGTAGCAACACGAAAGAGCTCCGTGGACCAAAAATCAACTCGAGATGAGAGATTAGTCCCTGGCTTCGACTCCAGAGGAATACCACCTCATCACAAGCACCTCAAGAGGAGGCTTCTCTCAGCCCTAGGTATGTGAGAGGCACCCTGTGTTTGCGGCCTCAAGTGGAATGGACACCGTGATGTCCTGACTCGAAAGAAGGCCGGATATCCCTGCAGTGACTTGAATGCAGGCTCGTCTTGCATCTCCCAAGACGAAATTATGACTGAATCCCCTGTGGATACCACAGAGAAAGACCTAGTTCCCCACCTCATCGCGACCGGAGGCCTCACATCCTTTGAAAATTCCAGAGTGAAGCGGAGATCAGTGCCTCCAAAGGAGACGATGCCTGACTGCTCGTGAAACTTGATAGGAGTCCCAGAATTCCTGTGGCACGTGGAAAGGGAAACTTGGTCTCCCGCCTCAGCTGGAGAGGCGTCCCAATTGCCCTGCCAAGCCTCGAGGAGAATCCCGAGTTGTCCTTCGCACCTAGGCAGGAGTCCTGACGTCGCTGAACAAACACGTGTGTGGAACGGCCATCCCCGTCGTAATTCGAGAATATACCCCAGGTTGCCACCGCAACTCGAGAAAAACCATGAGACTTCCCCCTCGCCACGAGATGAGGCCCGATTCCCCTGCACTGTGTGCACAGCCATTCCGTGTTGCACATCACACATGAAAGGAGCCTTGATTTCCATGATGGCACTCCAGAGAAACCCCAAGAACACTGTTTCAAGGCTAGAGGGATCCTCAGGTCACTGTAGCAACAGGAAAGAGCTCCGTGGTCCTGAAATCAACTCGAGATGAGAAGTTAGTCCCTGGCTTCGACTCCAGAGGAATACCACCTTACCACAAGCACCTCAAGAGGAGGCTTCTTTCGGCTCTAACTATGTGAGAGGGACCCTGAGTTTGCGGCCTCAAGTGGAGTATACACCGCGATGCCCTAACTCGAAATAAGGCCGGATATCCCTGCAGTGACTTGAATGAAAGCTCGTCTTGCATCACCCAAGACGAAAGGATGTCTGAATCCCCTGTGGAGACCACAGAGAAAGACCTAGTTCCCCACCTCATCGCGACCGGAGGCCTCACATCCTTTGAAAACTCCAGAGGTACGCGGAGATCAGTGCCTCCAAAGGAGATGATGCCTGACTCCTCGTGAAACTTGATAGGAGTCCCAGGATTCCTGTGGCACGTGTAAAGGGACCCTTGGTCTCACGCCTCAGGTGGAGAGGCCTCCCAATTGCCCTGCCAAGCCTCGAGGAGAATCCTGAGTTGTCCCTCGCAACTAGGCAGGAGTCCTGACGTCGGTGAACAAACACGTGTGTGGAAGGGCCATCCCCGTCGTAACTCGAGAATATACCCCAATTTCCCTCCGCAACTCAAGAAAAACCATGAGAGTTTCCCCTCGCCGTGAGATGAGGCCCGATTTCCCGGCAGTGCGAGCAGAGCAATTCCGTGTTGCACATCGCACATGAAAGGAGCCTTGATTTCCTTGATGGCACTCCAGAGAAAGCCCAAGAACACTGTTTCAAGGCTAGAGGGATCCTGAGGTCACTGTACCAACACGAAAGAGCACCGTGGACCAAATATCAACTGGAGATGAGAGGTTAGTGCCTGGCTTCGACTCCAGAGTAATACCACCTTACCACAAGCACCTCAAGAGAAGGCTTCTCTCAGCTCTAGGTATGTGAGAGGGACCCTGAGGTTGCCGCCTCAAGTGGAATGGACACCGCGATGCCCTGACTCGAAAGAAGGCCTGATATCTCTGCAGTGACTTGAATGCAGGCTCCTCTTGCATCTCCCCAGACGAAAGGATGTCTGAATCCCCTGTGGAGACCACAGAGAAAGACCTAGTTCCCTACCTCATCGCGATCGGAGGCCTCACATCCTTTGAAAACTCCAGAGGTACGCGGAGATCAGTGCCTTCAAAGGAGACGATGCCTGACTCCTCGTGAAACTTGATAGGAGTCCCAGGATTCCTGTGGCACGTGGAAAGGGATACTTGGTTTACTGCCTCAGCTGGAGAGGCATCCCAATTGCCCTGCCAAGCCTTGAGGAGAATCCCGAGTTGTCCCTCGCAACTAGGCAGGAGTCCTGACTTCGCTGAACAAACACGTGTTTGGAAGGGCCATCCCCGTCATAACTCGAGAATATACCCCAGGTTCCCGCCGCAACTCGAGAAAAACCATGAGACTTCCCCCTCGCCGCCAGATGAGGCCCGATTCTCCTGCACTGCGTGCAGAGCAATTCCGTGTTGCACATCACACAGGAAAGGAGCCTTGATTTCCTTGATGGCACTCCAGAGAAAGCCCAAGAACAGTGTTTCAAGGCTAGAGGGATCCTGAGGTCACTGCAGCAACACGAAAGAGCTCCGTGGACCAAAAATCAACTCGAGATGAGAGGTTAGTCCCTGGTTTCGACTCCAGAGGAATACCACCTTACCACAAGCACCTCAAGAGGAGGCTTCTCTCAGCTCTAGGTATGTGAGAGGGACCCTGACTGTGCGGCCTCAAGTGGAATGGACACGGGGATGCCCTTACTCGAAATAAGGCCGGATATCTCTGCAGTGACTTGAATGCAGGCACGGCTTGCATCTCCCAAGACGAAAGGATGTCTGAATCCCCTGTGGAGACCACAGAGAAAGACCTAGTTCCCCACCTCATCGCGACCGGAGGCCTCAAATCCTTTGAAAACTTCAGAGGTATGCGGAGATTAGTGCCTCCAAAGCAGACGATGCCTGACTCCTCGTGAAACTTGATAGGAGACCCAGGATTCCAGTGGTAAGCGAAAGGGACCCTTGGTCTCCCGCTTCACCTGGAGAGGCGGCCCAATTGCCCTGCCAAGCCTCGAGGAGAATCCCGAGTTGTCCCTCGCAACTAGGCAGGAGTCCTGACGTCGCTGAACAAACACGTGTGTGGACAGGCCATCCCCGTCGGAACTCGAGAATATACCCCAGGTTCCCGCCGCAACTCGTGAAAAACCATGAGACTTCCCCCTCGCCGCGAGATGAGGCCCGATTCCCCTGCACTGCGTGCAGAGCAATTCCGTGTTGCACATCACACATGAAAGGAGCCTTGATTTCCTTGATGGCACACCAGAGAAACCCCAAGTACACTGTTTCAAGGCTAGAGGGATCCTGAGGTCACTGTAGCAACATGAAAGAGCTCCGTGGACCAAAAACCAAGTCGAGATGAGAGGTTAGTGCCTGGCTTCGACTCCAGAGGAATACTACCTTACCACAAGCACCTCAAGAGGAGGCTTCTCTCATCTCTACGTATGTGAGATTGACCCTGAGTTTGCGGCCTCAAGTGGAATGGACACGGGGATACCCTGACTCGAAATAAGACCGGATATCCCTGCAGTGACTTGAATGCAGGGTCATCTTGCATCTCCCAAGAAAAAGGATGTCTGAATCCCCTGTGGAGAACACAGAGAAAGACCTAGTTCCCGACCTCATCGCGGCCAGAGACCTCACATACTGTGAAAACTCCAGAGGTTTGCGGAGATCAGTGCCTCCAAACGAGACGATCCCTGACTCCTCGTGAATCTTGATAGGATTCCCAGGATTCCTGTGGCACGTGGAAAGGGACCCTTGGTCTCCCGACTCAGCTGGAGAGGCGTCCCAATTTCCCTGCCAAGCCTCGAGGAGAATGCCGAGTTCTCGCTCGCAACTTGGCAGGAGTCCTGACGTCGCTGTACAAACACGTGTGTGGAAGGGCCATCCCCGTCCTAACTCGAGAATATACCCCAGGTTCCCGCCGCAACTAGAGAAAAACCATGAGACTTCCCCCTCGCCGCCAGATGAGGCCCGATTCCCCTGCACTGCGTGCAGAGCAATTCCATGTTGCACATCACACATGAAAGGAGCCTTGATTTCCTTGATGGCACACCAGAGAAACCCCAAGAACATTGTTTCAAGGCTAGAGGGATCCTGAGGTCACTGTAGCAACACGAAAGAGCTCCGTGGACCAAAAATCAACTCGAGATGAGAGGTTAGTCCCTGGCTTCGACTCCAGAGGAATACCACCTTACCACAAGCACCGCAAGATGAGGCTTCCCTCAGCTCTAGGTATGGGAGAGGGAGGCTGAGTTTGCGGCCTCAAGTGGAATGGACACCGCGAAGCCCTGACTTTAAATTAGGCTGGATATCCCTGCAGTGACTGAATACAGGCTCGTCTTGCATCTCCCAAGACGAAAGGATGTCTGAATCCCCTGTGGAGACCACAGAGAAAGACCTAGTTCTCCACTTCATCGCGACCGGAGGCCTCACATCCTTTGAAAACTCCAGAGGTACTCGGAGATCAGTGCCTCCAACGGTGACGATGCCTGACTCCTCGTGAAACTTAATAGGAGTCCCAGGATTCCTGTGGCACGTGGAAAGGGACCCTTGTTTTCCCTCCTCAGGTGGAGAGGCGTCCCAATTGCCCTGCCAAGCCTCGAGGAGAATCCCGAGTTGTCCTTCGCAACTAGGCAGGAGTCCTGACGTCGCTGAACAAACACGTGTGTGGAAGGGCCATCCCCGTCGTAACTCGAGAATATACCCCAGGTTCCCGCCGCAACACGAGAAAAACCATGAGACTTCCCCCTCACCGCAAGATGAGGCCCGATTCCGCTGCACTGCCTGCAGAGCAATTCGGTGTTGCACATCACACAGGAAAGGAGCCTTGATTTCCTTGATGGCACTCCAGAGAAACCCCAAGAACACTGTTTCAAGGCTAGAGGGATCCTGAGGACACTGTAGCAACACGAAAGAGCTCCGTGGACCAAAAATCCACCCGAGATGAGAGGTTAGTCCCTGGCTTCGACTCCAGCGGAATACCACCTTACCACAAGCACCTCAAGAGGAGGCTTCTCTCAGCTCTAGGTATGTGAGATGGACCCTGAGTTTGCGGCCTCAAGTGGAATGGACACCGCAATGCCCTGACTTGAAAGAAGGCCGGATATCCTTGCAGTGACTTGAATGCAGGCTCATCTTGCATCTCCCAAGATGAAAGGATGTCTGAATCCCCTGTGGAGACCACAGAGAAAGACCTAGTTCCCCACCTCATCGCGACCTGAGGCCTCACATCCTTTGAAAACTCCAGAGGTACGCGGAGATCAGTGCCTCCAAAGGAGACGATGCCTGACTCCTCGTGAAACTTGATAGGAGTCCCAGGATTCCTGTTGCGCGAGGAAAGGGACCCTTGGTCTCCCGTCTCAGCTGGAGAGGCGTCCCAATTGCCCTGCCACACCTCGAGGATAATCCCGAGTTGTCCCTCGCAACTAGGCAGGAGTCCTGACGTCGCTGAAGAAACACGTGTGTGGAAGGGTCATCCCCGTCGTAACTCGAGAATATAGCCCAGGTTCCCGCCGCAACTCGAGAAAAACCATGAGACTTCCCCCTCGCCGCGAGATGAGGCCCGATTCCCCTGCACTGCGTGCAGAGCAATTCCGTGTTGCACATCACACATGAAAGGAGCCTTGATTTCCTTGATGGCACTCCAGAGAAACCCAAAGAACACTGTTTCAATGCTGGAGGGACCCTGAGGTCACTGTAGCAACACGAAAGAGCTCCGAGGACCAAAAATCAACTCGAGATGAGAGGTTAGTCCCTGGCTTCGATTCCAGAGGAATACCACCTTACCACAACACCTCAAGTGGAGGCTTCTCTCAGCTCTAGGTATGTGAGAGGGACCCTGAGTTTGCGGCCTCAAGTGGAATGGACACCGCGATGCCCTGACTCGAAATAAGGCCAGATATCCCTGCAGTGACTTGAATGCAGGCTCGTCTTGCATCTCCCAAGATGAAAGGATGTCTGAATCCCCTGTGGACACCACAGAGAAAGACCTAGTTCCCCACCTCATCACGACCGGAGGCCTGACATCCTTTGAAAACTCCAGAGGTACGTGGAGATCAGTGGCTCCAAAAGAGGCGATGCCTGACTCCTCGTGAAACTTGATAGGCATCCCAGGATTCCTGTGGCACGTGGAAAGGGACCCTTGGTCTCCCGCCTCAGCTAGAGAGGCGTCCCAATTGTTCTGCCAAGCCTCGAGGAGAATCCCGAATTGTCCCTCGCAACTAGGCAGGAGTCCTGACGTCGCTGAAGAAACACGTGTGTGGAAGGGCCGTCCCAGTCGTAACTCGAGAATATACCCCAGGTTCCCGCCGCAACTCGAGAAAAACCATGAGACTTCCCCCTCGCCGCGAGATGAGACCCGATTCCCCTGCACTGCATGAAGAGCAATTCCGTGTTGCACATCACACATGAAAGGAGCCTTGATTTCCTTGATGGCACTGCAGAGAAACCCCAAGAACACTGTTTCAAGGCTGGACGGATCCTAGGACACTGTAGCAACACGAAAGTGCTAGGTGGACCAAAAATCAACTCGAGATGAGAGGTTAGTCCCTGGCTTCGACTCCAGAGGAATACCACCTTACCACAAGCACCGGAAGATGAGGCTTCCCTCAGCTCTAGGTATGGGAGAGGGAGGCTGAGTTTGCGGCCTCAAGTGGAATGGACACCGCGAAGCCCTGACTCGAAATTAGGCTGGATATCCCTGCAGTGACTGAATACAGGCTCGTCTTGCATCTCCCAAGACGAAAGGATGTCTGAATCCCCTGTGGAGACCACAGAGAAAGACCTAGTTCTCCACTTCATCGCGACTGGAGGCCTCACATCCTTTGAAAACTCCAGAGGTACTCGGAGATCAGTGCCTCCAACGGTGACGATGCCTGACTCCTCGTGAAACTTGATAGGAGTCCCAGGATTCCTGTGGCACGTGGAAAGGGACCCTTGTTTTCCCTCCTCAGGTGGAGAGGCGTCCCAATTGCCCTGCCAAGCCTCGAGGAGAATCCCGAGTTGTCCTTCGCAACTAGGCAGGAGTGCTGACGTCGCTGAACAAACCCATGTGTGGAAGGGCCATCCCCATCGTAACTCGAGAATATACCCCAGGTTCCCGCCGCAACACGAGAAAAACCATGAGACTTCCCCCTCGCCGCAAGATGAGGCCCGATTCCGCTGCACTGCCTGCAGAGCAATTCGGTGTTGCACATCACACAGGAAAGGAGCCTTGATTTCCTTGATGGCACTCCAGAGAAACCCCAAGAACACTGTTTCAAGGCTAGAGGGATCCTGAGGACACTGTAGCAACACGAAAGAGCTCCGTGGACCAAAAATCCACCCGAGATGAGAGGTTAGTCCCTGGCTTCGACTCCAGCGGAATACCACCTTACCACAAGCACCTCAAGAGGAGGCTTCTCTCAGCTCTAGGTATGTGAGAGGGACCCTGAGTTTGCGGCCTCAAGTGGAATGGACACCGCGATGCCCTGACTTGAAAGAAGGCCGGATATCCTTGCAGTGACTTGAATGCAGGCTCGTCTTGCATCTCCCAAGATGAAAGGATGTCTGAATCCCCTGTGGAGACCACAGAGGAAAGACCTAGTTCCCCACCTCATCGCGACCTGAGGCCTCACATCCTTTGAAAACTCCAGAGGTACGCGGAGATCAGTGCCTCCAAAGGAGACGATGCCTGACTCCTCGTGAAACTTGATAAGAGTCCCAGGATTCCTGTGGCGCGTGGAAAGGGACCCTTGGTCTCCCGTCTCAGCTGGAGAGGCGTCCCAATTGCCCTGCCACACCTCGAGGAGAATCCCGAGTTGTCCCTCGCAACTAGGCCGGAGTCCTGACATCGGTGAAGAAACACGTGTGTGGAAGGGTCATCCCCGTCGTAACTCGAGAATATAGCCCAGGTTCCCGCCGCAACTCGAGAAAAACCATGAGACTTCCCCCTCGCCGCGAGATGAGGCCCGATTCCCCTGCACTGCGTGCAGAGCAATGCCGTGCTGCACATCATACATGAAAGGAGCCTTGATTTCCTTGATGGCACTCCAGAGAAACCCAAAGAACACTGTTTCAATGCTGGAGGGACCCTGAGGTCACTGTAGCAACACGAAAGAGCTCCGAGGACCAAAATTCAACTCGAGATGAGAGGTTAGTCCCTGGCTTCAACTCCAGAGGAATACCACCTTACCACAAGCACCTCAAGTGGAGGCTTCTCTCAGCTCTAGGTATGTGAGAGGGACCCTGAGTTTGCGGCCTCAAGTGGAATGGACACCGCGATGCCCTGACTCGAAATAAGGCCAGATATCCCTGCAGTGACTTGAATGCAGGCTCGTCTTGCATCTCCCAAGATGAAAGGATGTCTGAATCCCCTGTGGACACCACAGAAAAAGACCTAGTTCCCCACCTCATCACGACCGGAGGCCTGACATCCTTTGAAAACTCCAGAGGTACGTGGAGATCAGTGGCTCCAAAAGAGGCGATGCCTGACTCCTCGTGAAACTTGATAGGCATCCCAGGATTCCTGTGGCAAGTGGAAAGGGACCGTTGGTCTCCCCCCTCAGCTAGAGAGGCGTCCCAATTGTTCTGCCAAGCCTCGAGGAGAATCCCGAATTGTCCCTCGCAACTAGGCAAGAGCCCTGACGTCGCTGAACAAACACGTGTGTGGAAGGGCCATCCCCGTCGTAACTCGAGAATATACCCCAGGTTCCCGCCGCAACTCGAGAAAAACCATGAGACTTCCCCCTCGCCGCGAGATGAGGCCCGATTCCCCTGCACTGCATGAAGAGCAATTCCGTGTTGCACATCACACATGAAAGGAGCCTTGATTTCCATGATGGCACTGCAGAGAAACCCCAAGAACACTGTTTCAAGGCTGGACGGATCCTAGGACACTGTAGCAACACGAAAGTGCTAGGTGGACCAAAAATCAACTCGAGATGAGAGGTTAGTCCCTGGCTTCGACTCCAGAGGAATACCACCTTACCACAAGCACCTCAAGAGGAGGCTTCTCTCATCTCTAGGTATGTGAGATTGACCCTGAGTTTGCGGCCTCAAGTGGAATGGACACCACGATGCCCTAACTCGAAATAAGACCGAATATAACTGCAGTGACTTGAATGCAGGGTCATCTTGCATCTCCCAAGAAAAAGGATGTCTGAATCCCCTGTGGAGAACACAGAGAAAGACCTAGTTCCCGACCTCATCGCGGCCAGAGACCTCACATACTGTGAAAACTCCAGAGGTTTGCGGAGATCAGTGCCTCCAAACGAGACGATCCCTGACTCCTCGTGAATCTTGATAGGATTCCCAGGATTCCTGTGGCACGTGGAAAGGGACCCTTGGTCTCCCGCCTCAGCTGGAGAGGCGTCCCAATTTCCCTGCCAAGCCTCGAGGAGAATGCCGAGTTCTCGCTCGCAACTTGGCAGGAGTCCTGACGTCGCTGTACAAACACGTGTGTGGAAGGGCCATCCCCGTCCTAACTCGAGAATATACCCCAGGTTCCCGCCGCAACTAGAGAAAAACCATGAGACTTCCCCCTCGCCGCCAGATGAGGCCCGATTCCCCTGCACTGCGTGCAGAGCAATTCCATGTTGCACATCACACATGAAAGGAGCCTTGATTTCCTTGATGGCACACCAGAGAAACCCCAAGAACATTGTTTCAAGGCTAGAGGGATCCTGAGGTCACTGTAGCAACACGAAAGAGCTCCGTGGACCAAAAATCAACTCGAGATGAGAGGTTAGTCCCTGGCTTCGACTCCAGAGGAATACCACCTTACCACAAGCACCGCAAGATGAGGCTTCCCTCAGCTCTAGGTATGGGAGAGGGAGGCTGAGTTTGCGGCCTCAAGTGGAATGGACACCGCGAAGCCCTGACTCGAAATTAGGCTGGATATCCCTGCAGTGACTGAATACAGGCTCGTCTTGCATCTCCCAAGACGAAAGGATGTCTGAATCCCCTGTGGAGACCACAGAGAAAGACCTAGTTCTCCACTTCATCGCGACCGGAGGCCTCACATCCTTTGAAAACTCCAGAGGTACTCGGAGATCAGTGCCTCCAACGGTGACGATGCCTGACTCCTCGTGAAACTTGATAGGAGTCCCAGGATTCCTGTGGCACGTGGAAAGGGACCCTTGTTTTCCCTCCTCAGGTGGAGAGGCGTCCCAATTGCCCTGCCAAGCCTCGAGGAGAATCCCGAGTTGTCCCTCGCAACTAGGCAGGAGTCCTGACGTCGCTGAACAAACACATGTGTGGCAGGGCCATCCCCGTCGAAACTCGAGAATATACCCCAGGTTCCCACCGCAACTCGAGAAAAACCATGAGACTTCCCCCTCGCCGCGAGATGAAGCCCGATTCCCCTGCACTGCGTGCAGAGCAATTCCGTGTTTCACATCACACATGAAAGGAGCCTTGATTTCCTGATGGCACAACAGAGAAAACCCAAGAACACTGTTTCAAGGTTAGAGGGATCCTGAGGTCACTGTAGCAAGAGGAAAGAGCTCCGTGGAACAAAAATCAACTACAGATGAGAGGTTGGTCACTGGCTTCGACTCCAGAGGAATACCACCTTACCACAAGCACCTCAAGAGGAGGCTTCTCTCAGCTCAACGTATGTGAGAGGGACCCTGAATTTTCGGCCTTAAGTGGAATGGACACCGCGATGCCCTGACTCGAAATAAGGCCGGATATCCCTGCAGTGACTTGAATGCAGGCTCGTCTTGCATCTGCCAAGATGAAAGGATGTCTGAATCCCCTGTGGAGATCACAGAGAAAGACGTAGTTCCCCACTTCATCGCGACCGGAGCTCTCACATCGTTTGAAAACTCCAGAGGTACGCGGAGATCAGTGCCTCCAAAGGAGACGATGCCTGACTCCTCGTGAAACTTGATAGGCATCCCAGGATTCCTGTGGCACGTGGAAAGGGACCCTTGGTCTCCCGCCTCAGCTGGAGAGGCGTCCCAATTGCCCTGCCAAGCCTCGAGGAGAATCCCGAGTTGTCCCTCACAACTAGGCAAGAGCCCTGACGTCGCTGAAAAAACACGTGTGTGGAAGGGCCATCCCCGTCGTCACTCGAGAATATACCCCAGGTTCCCGCCGCAACTCGAGAAAAACCATGAGACTTCCCCCTCCCCGCGAGATGAGGTCCGATTCCTCTGCACTGCATGCAGAGTAATTCGGTGTTGCACATCACACCTGAAAGGAGCCTTGATTTCCTTGATGGCACTCCAGAGAAATCCCAAGAACACTGTTTCAAGGCTAGAGGGATCCTGAGGTCACTGTAGCAACAAGAAAGAGCTCCGTGGAAAAAAATCAACTCGAGATGAGAGATGAGTCCCTGGCTTCGACTCCAGAGGAATACCACCTTACCACAAGCACCTCAAGAGGGGGCTTCTCTCAGCTCTAGGTATGTGAGAGGGACCCTGAGTTTGCGGCCTCAAGTGGAATGGACACCGCGATGCCCTGACTCGAAATAAGGCCGGATATCCCTACATTGACTTGAATGCAGGCTCGACTTGCATCTCCCAAGACGAAAGGATGTCTGAATCCCCTGTGGAGACCACAGAGAAAGACCTAGTTCCCGACCTCACCGCGACCGGAGGCCTCACATTCTTTGAAAACTCCAGAGGGACACGGAGACCAGTGCCTCCAAAGGGGACGATGCCTGACTCCTCGTGAAACTTGATAGGAGTCCCAGGATTCCTGTGGCACGTGGAAACGGACACTTGGTCTCCCACCTCAGCTCGAGAGGCGTCCCAATTGCCCTGCCAAGCCTCGTGGAGAATCCCGAGTTGTCCGTCGCAACTAGGCAGGAGTCCTGACGTCGCTGAACAAACACGTGGGTGGAAGGTCCATCCCCGTCGTAACTCGAGAATATACCCCAGGTTCCCGCAGCAACTCGAGAAAAACCATGAGACTTCCCCCTCGGCGCGAGATGAGGCCCGATTCCCCTGCACTGCGTGCAGAGCAATTCCGTGTTGCCCATCACACATGAACGGAGCCTGGATTTCCTTGATGGCATTCAAGAGACACCCCAAGAACACTGATTCAAGGTAAGAGGGATCCTGAGGTCACTGTAGCAACACGAAAGAGCTCCGTGGGCCAAAAATCAACTCGAGTTGAGAGGTTAGTCCCTGGCTTCGACTCCAGAGAAATACCACCATACCTCAAGCACGTCAAGAGGAGGCTTCTCTCAGCTCTAGGTATGTGAGAGGGACCCTGAGTTTGCGGCCTCAAGTGGAAGGGACACCGCGATGCCCTGACTCGAAATAAGGCCGGATATCCCTGCAGTGACTTGAATGCAGGCTCGTCTTCCATCTCCCAACGAAAGAATGTCTGAATCCCCTGTGGAGACCACAGAGAAAGACCTAGTTCCCCACCTCATTGCGACCGAAGGCTTCACATTCTTTGAAAACTCCAGAGGTAGGCGGAGACCAGTGCCTCCAAAGGAGACGATCCCTGACTCCTCGTGAAACTTGATAGGAGTCCCAGGATTCCTGTGGCACGTGGAAAGGGACCCTTGGTCTCCCGCCTCAGCTGCAGAGGCGTCCCATTTGCCCTGCCAAGACTCGAGGAGAATCCCGAGTAGTCCCTCGCAACTAGGAAGGAGTCCTGACGTCGCTGAACAAACACGTGTGTGGAAGGGCCATCCCCGTCGTCACTCGAGAATATACCCCAGGTTCCCGCCGCAACTCGCGAAAAACCATGAGACTTCCCCCTCGCCGCGAGATGAGGCCCGATTCCCCTGCACTGCGTGCAGAGCAATTCCGTGTTGCCCATCACACAAGAACGGAGCCTGGATTTCCTTGATGGCATTCCAGAGATACCCCAAGAACACTGATTAAAGGCAAGAGGGATCCTGAGGTCACTGTAGCAACACGAAAGACCTCCGTGGGCCAAAAATCAACTCGAGATGAGAGGTTAGTCCCTGGCTTCGACTCCAGAGGAATACCACCTTACCACAAGCACCTCAAGAGGAGGCTTCTCTCAGCTCTAGGTGTGTGAGAGGGAGCCTGAGTTTGCGGCCTCAAGTGGAATGGACACCGCGATGCCCTGACTCGAAATAAGGCCGGATATCCCTGCAGTGACTTGAATGCAGGCTCGTCTTGCATCTGCCAAGATGAAAGGATGTCTGAATCCCCTGTGGAGACCACAGAGAAAGACCTCGTTCCCAACCTCATCGCGACCGGAGCTCTCACATCCTTTGAAAACTCCAGAGGTACGCGGAGATCAGTGCCTCCAAAGGAGACGATGCCTGACTCCTCGTGAAACTTGATAGGCATCCCAGGATTCCTGTGGCACGTGGAAAGGGACCCTTGGTCTCCCGCCTCAGCTGGAGAGGCGTCCCAATTGCCCTGCCAAGCCTCGAGGAGAATCCCGAGTTGTCCCTCACAACTAGGCAAGAGCCCTGACGTCGCTGAACAAACACGTGTGTGGAAGGGCCAAACCCGTCGTCACTCGAGAATATACCCCAGGTTCCCGCCGCAACTCGAGAAAAACCATGAGACTTCCCCCTCGCCGCGAGATGAGGCCCGCTTCCCCTGCACTGCGTGCAGAGCAATTCCGAGTTGCACATCACACAGGAAAGGAGACTTGATTTCCTTGATGACACTCCAGAGAAACCCCAAGAACACTGTTTCAAGGCTAGGCGGATCCTGAGGTCACTTTAGCCACATGAAAGAGCTCCGTGGACGAAAAATCATCTCGAGATGAGAGGTTAGTCCCTGGCTTCGACTCCAGAGGAATACCACCTTACCACAAGCACCTCAAGAGGAGGCTTCTCTCAACACTACGTTGTGAGAGGGACCCTGAGTTTGCGGCCTCAAGTGGAATGGACACCGCGATGCCCTGACTCGAAGTAAGGCCGGATATCCCTGCAGTGACTTGAATGCAGGCTCGTCTTGCATCTCCCAAGACGAAAGGATGTCTGAATCCCCTGTGGAGACCACAGAGAAGACCTAGTTCCCCACCTAATCGCGACCGGAAGCCACATATCCTTTGAAAACTCCAGAGGGACGCGGAGATCAGTGCCTCCAAAGGATACAATGCGTGACTCCTCGTGAAACTTGATAGGAGTCCCAGGATTCCTGTGGCACGTGGAAAGGGACCCTTGGTCTCCCGCCTCAGGTGGAGAGGAGTCCCAATTGCCCTGCCAAGCCTCGAGGAGAATCCCGAATTGTCCATCGCAACTAGGCAGGAGTCCTGACGTCGCTGAACAAACACGTGTGTGGAAGGACCATCCCCGTCGTAACTCGAGAATATACCCCAGGTTCCCGCCTCAACTCGAGAAAAACCATGAGACTTCCCCCTCGCATTGAGATGAGGCCCGATTCCCCTGCACTGCGTGCAGAGCAATGCCGTGTTGCACATCACACAGGAAAGGAGCCTTGATTTCCTTAATGGCACTCCAGAGAAACCCCAAGAACACTATTTCAAGGCTAGAGGGATCCTGAGGTCACTGTAGCAACACGAAAGAGCTCCGTGGACCACAAATCAACTCGAGATGAGAGGTTAGTCCCTGGCTTCGACTCCAGAGGAATACCACCTTACCACAAGCACCTCAAGAGGAGGCTTCTCTCAGCTCTAGGTATGTGAGAGGGACCCTGAGTTTGCTGCCTCAAGTGGAATGGACACCGCGATGCCCTGACTCAAAATAAGGCCGGATATTCCTGCAGTGACTTGAATGCAGGCTCGTCTTGCATCTCCCAAGACAAAAGGATGTCTGAATCCCCTGTGGAGACCACAGAGAAAGACCTAGTTCCCCACCTCATCGCGACCGGAGGCCTCACAACCTTTGAAAACTCCAGAGGGACGAGGAAATCAGTGCCTCCAAAGGAGACGATGCCTGACTCCTCGAGAAACTTGATAGGAGTCCCCGGATTCCTGGGGCACGTGGAAACGGACCCTTGGTCTCACGCCTCAGCTGGAGAGGCGTCCCAATTGCCCTGCCAAGCCTCGAGGAGAATCCCGAGTTGTCCCTCGCAACTAGGCAGGAGTCCTGACGTCGCTGAACAAACACGTGTGTGGAAGGGCCATCCCCGTCGTAACTCGAGAATATACCCCAGGTTCCCGCCGCAACTCGAGAAAAACCATGAGACTTCCCCCTCGCCACGAGATGAGGCCCGATTCCCCTGCACTGCGTGCAGAACAATGCCGTGTTGCACATCACACAGGAAAGGAGCCTTGATTTCCTTGATGGCACTCCAGAGAAACCCCAAGAACACTGTTTCAAGGCCAGAGGGATCCTGAGGTCACTGTAGCAACACGAAAGAGCTCCGTGGACCAAAAATTAACTCGAGATGAGAGGTTAGTCCCTGGCTTCGACTCCAGAGGTATACCACCTTACCACAAGCACCTCAAGGGGAGGCTTATCTCAGCTCTAGGTATGTGAGAGGGACCCTGAGTTTGCCGCCTCAAGTGGAATGGACACCGTGATGCCCTGACTCAAAATAAGGCCGGATAGTCCTGCAGTGACTTGAATGCAGGCTCGTCTTGCATCTCCCAAGACAAAAGGATGTCTGAATCCCCTGTGGAGACCACAGAGAAAGACCTAGTTCCCCACCTCATCGCGACCGGAGGCCTCACAACCTTTGAAAACTCCAGAGGGACGAGGAAATCAGTGCCTCCAAAGGAGACGATGCCTGACTCCTCGAGAAACTTGATAGGAGTCCCCGGATTCCTGGGGCACGTGGAAAGGGACCCTTGGTCTCACGCCTCAGCTGGAGAGGCGTCCCAATTGCCCTGCCAAGCCTCGAGGAGAATCCCGAGTTGTCCCTCGCAACTAGGCAGGAGTCCTGACGTCGCTGAACAAACACGTGTGTGGAAGGGCCATCCCCGTCGTAACTCGAGAATATACCCCAGGTTCCCGCCGCAACTCGAGAAAAACCATGAGACTTCCCCCTCGCCACGAGATGAGGCCCGATTCCCCTGCACTGCGTGCAGAACAATGCCGTGTTGCACATCACACAGGAAAGGAGCCTTGATTTCCTTGATGGCACTCCAGAGAAACCCCAAGAACACTGTTTCAAGGCTAGAGGGATCCTGAGGTCACTGTAGCAACACGAAAGAGCTCCGTGGACCAAAAATCAACTCGAGATGAGAGGTTAGTCCCTGGCTTCGACTCCAGAGGTATACCACCTTACCACAAGCACCTCAAGGGGAGGCTTCTCTCAGCTCTAGGTATGTGAGAGGGACCCTGAGTTTGCGGCCTCAAGTGGAATGGACACCGCGATGCCCTGACTCGAAATAAGGCCGGATATCCCTTCAGTGACTTGATTGCAGGCTCGTCTTGCATCTCCCAAGACGAAAGGGTGTCTGAATCCCCTGTGGAGACCACAGAGAAGACCTAGTTACCCACCTAATCGCGACCGGAAGCCACACATCCTTTGAAAACCCCAGAGGGACGCGGAGATCAGTGCCTCCAAAGGAGACAATGCGTGACTCCTCGTGAAACTTGATAGGAGTCCCAGGATTCCTGTGGCACGTGGAAAGGGACCCTTGGTCTCCCGCCTCAGCTGGAGAGGAGTCCCAATTGCCCTGCCAAGCCTCGAGGAGAATCCCGAGTTGTCCATCGCAACTAGGCAGGAGTCCTGACGTCGCTGAACAAACACGTGTGTGGAAGGACCATCCCCGTCGTAACTCGAGAATATACCGCAGGTTCCCGCCTCAACTCGAGAAAAACCATGAGACTTCCCCCTCGCATTGAGATGAGGCCCGATTCCCCTGCACTGCGTGCAGAGTAATGCCGTGTTGCACATCACACAGGAAAGGAGCCTTGATTTCCCTGATGGCACTCCAGAGAAACCCCAAGAACACTATTTCAAGGCTAGAGGGATCCTGAGGTCACTGTAGCAACACGAAAGAGCTCCGTGGACCAAAAATCAACTCGAGATGAGAGGTTAGTCCCTGGCTTCGACTCCAGAGGAATACCACCTTACCACAAGCACCTCAAGAGGAGGCTTCTCTCAGCTCTAGGTATGTGAGAAGGACCCTGAGTTTGCCGCCTCAAGTGGAATGGACACCGCGATGCCCTGACTCAAAATAAGGCCGGATATTCCTGCAGTGACTTGAATGCAGGCTCGTCTTGCATCTCCCAAGACAAAAGGATGTCTGAGTCCCCTGTGGAGACCACAGAGAAAGACCTAGTTCCCCACCTCATCGCGACCGGAGGCCTCACAACCTTTGAAAACTCCAGAGGGACGAGGAAATCAGTGCCTCCAAAGGAGACGATGCCTGACTCCTCGAGAAACTTGATAGGAGTCCCCGGATTCCTGGGGCACGTGGAAAGGGACCCTTGGTCTCACGCCTCAGCTGGAGAGGCGTCCCAATTGCCCTGCCAAGCCTCGAGGAGAATCCCGAGTTGTCCCTCGCAACTAGGCAGGAGTCCTGACGTCGCTGAACAAACACGTGTGTGGAAGGGCCATCCCCGTCGTAACTCGAGAATATACCCCAGGTTCCCGCCGCAACTCGAGAAAAACCATGAGACTTCCCCCTCGCCACGAGATGAGGCCCGATTCCCCTGCACTGTGTGCAGAACAATGCCGTGTTGCACATCACACAGGAAAGGAGCCTTGATTTCCTTGATGGCACTCCAGAGAAACCCCAAGAACACTGTTTCAAGGCTAGAGGGATCCTGAGGTCACTGTAGCAACACGAAAGAGCTCCGTGGACCAAAAATCAACTCGAGATGAGAGGTTAGTCCCTGGCTTCGACTCCAGAGGAATACCACCTTACCACAAGCACCTCAAGGGGAGGCTTCTCTCAGCTCTAGGTATGTGAGAGGGACCCTGAGTTTGCGGCCTCAAGTGGAATGGACACCGCGATGCCCTGACTCGAAATAAGGCCGGATATCCCTTCAGTGACTTGATTGCAGGCTCGTCTTGCATCTCCCAAGATGAAAGGAAGTCTGAATCCCCTGTGGAGACCACAGAGAAAGACCTAGTTCCCCACCTCATCGCGACCGGAGGCCTCACATCCTTTGAAAACTCCAGAGGGACGCGGAGATCAGTGCCTCCAAAGGAGACGATGCGTGACTCCTCGTGAAACTTGATAGGAGTCCCTGGATTCCTGTGGCACGTGGAAAGGGACCCTTGGTCTCCCGCCTCAGCTGGAGAGGCGTCCCAATTGCCCTGCCAAGCCTCGAGGAGAATCCCGAGTTGTCCCTCGCAACTAGGCAGGAGTCCTGACGTCGCTGAACAAACACGTGTGTGGAAGGGCCATCCCCGTCGTAACTCGAGAATACACCCCACGTTCCTGCCGCAACTCGAGAAAAACCAAGAGACTTCCCTCTCGCCGCGAGATGAGGCCCGATTCGCCTGCACTGCATGCAGAGCAATGCCGTGTTGCACATCACACAGGAAAGGAGCCTTGATTTCCTTGATGGCACTCCAGAGAAACACCAAGAACACTGTTTCAAGGCTAGAGGGACCCTGAGGTCACTGTAGCAACACGAAAGAGCTCCGTGGACCAAAAATCAACTCGAGATGAGAGGTTAGTCCCTGGCTTCGACTCCAGAGGAATACCACCTTACCAAAAGCACCTCAAGAGGAGGCTTCTCTCATCCTTAGGTATGTGAGAGGGGCCCTGAGTTTGCGACCTCAAGTGGAATGGACACCGCGATGCCCTGACTCGAAATATGGCCGGATATCACTGCAGTGACTTGAATGTAGGCTCGTCTTGCATCTCCCAAGACGAAAGGATGGCTGAATCCCGTGTGGAGACCACAGAGAAAGACCTAGTTCCCCACCTCATCGCGACAGGAGGCCTCTCATCCTTTGAAAACTACAGAGGTACGCGGAGATCAGTGCCTCCAAAGGAGACGATGCCTGACTCCTCGTGAAACTTGATAGGAGTCCCCGGATTCCTGGGGCACCTCGAAAGGGACTCTTGGTCTCCCGCCTCTGCTGGAGATGCGTCCCAATTGCCCTGCCAAGCCTCGAGGAGAATCCCGAGCTGTCCCTCGCAACTAGGCAGGAGTCCTGACATCGCTGAACAAACACGTGTGTGGAAGGGCCATCCCCATCGTAACTCGAGAATATACCCCAGGTTCCTACCGCAACTCGAGAAAAACCATGAGACTTCCCCCTCGCCGCGAGATGAGGTCCGATTCCCCTGCACTGCGTGCATAGCAATGCCGTGTTGCACATCACACAGGAAAGGAGCCTTGATTTCCTTGATGGCACTCCAGAGAAACCCCAAGAACACTGTTTCAAGGCTAGAGGGATCCTGATGTCACTGTAGCAACACGAAAGAGCTCTGTGGACGACAAATCAACTCGAGATGAGAGGTTAGTCCCTGGCTTCGACTCCAGAGGAATACCACCTTACCACAAGCACCTCAAGAGGAGACTTCTCTCAGCTCTAAATATGTGAGAGGAACCCTGATTTTGCGGCCTCAAGTGGAATGGACACCGCGATGCCCTGACTCGAAGTAAGGCCGGATATCCCTGCAGTGACTTGAATGCAGGCTCGTCTTGCATCTCCCAAGACGAAAGGATGTCTGAATCCCCTGTGGAGACCACAAAGAAAGACCAACTTCCCCACTTGTTCGCGACCGGAGGCCTGACATCCTTTGAAAACTCCAGAGGGACGCGGAGATCAGTGCCTCCAAAGGAGACGATGCCTGACTCCTCGTGAAACTTGATAGGAGTCCCAGGATTCCTGTGGCACATGGAAAGGGACCCTTGCTCTCCCGCCTCAGCTGGAGAGGCGTCCCAATTGCCCTGCCAAGCCTCGAGGAGAATCCCGAGTTGTCCCTCGCAACGAGCAGGAGTCCTCACGTAGCTGAACAAACACGTGTGTGGAAGGGCCACCCCCGTCGTAACTCGAGAATATACCCCACGTTACCGCTGCAACTCGAGAAAAACCATGAGACTTCCCCCTCGCCGCGAGATGAGGCCCGATTCCCCTGCAGTTCGTGCAGAGCAATGCCGTGTTGCACATCACACAGGAAAGGAGCCTTGATTTCCTTGATGGCACTGCAGAGAAACCTCAAGAAGACTGTTTCAAGGCTAGAGGGATCCTGAGGTCACTGTAGCAACACGAAAGAGCTCCGTGGACCACAAATCAACTCGAGATGAGAGGTTAGTCCCTGGCTTCGACTCCAGAGGAACACCACCTTACCACAAGCACCTCAAGAGGAGGCTTCTCTCAGCTCTAGGTATGTGAGACGGACCCTGAGTTTGCGGCCTCAAGTGGAATGGACACTGCGATGCCCTGACTCGAAATAAGGCCGGATATCCCTGCAGTGACTTGAATGCAGGCTCGTCTTGCATCTCCCAAGACGAAAGGATGTCTGAATCCCCTGTGGAGACCACAGAGAAAGACCTAGTTAGCCGCCTCATCGCGACCGGAGGCCTCACATCCTTTGAAAATTCCAGAGGTACGCGGAGATCCGAGCCTCCAAAGGAGACGATCCCTGACACCTCGTGAAACTTGATAGGAGTCCCAGGATTCCTGTGGCACGTGGAAAGGGAAACTTGGTCTTCCGCCTCAGCTGGAGAGGCGTCCCAATTGCCCTGCCAAGCCTCGAGGAGAATCCCGAGTTGTCCCCCGCAACTAGGCAGGAGTCCTGACGTCGCTGAACAAACACGTGTGTGGAAGGGCCATCCCCGTCGTAACTCGAGAATATACCGCAGGTTCCCGGCGCGACTCGAGAAAAACCATGAAACGTCCCCCTCGCAGCGAGATGAGTCCCGATTCCCCTGCAATGCATGCAGAGCAATGCCGTGTTGCACATCACACAGGAAAGGAGCCTTGATTTCCTTGAAGGCAATCCATAGAAAGCCCAAGAACAAGGTTTCAAGGCTAGAGGGATGCTGAGGTCACTGTAGCAACATGAAAGAGCTCCGTGGACAACAAATCAACTCGAGATGAGAGGTTAGTCCCTGGCTTCGACTCCAGAGGAATACCACCTTACCACAAGCACCTCAAGAGGAGGCTTCTCTCAGCTCTAGGTATGTGAGTGGGACCCTGAGTTTTTGGCCTCAAGCGGAATGAACACCATAATGCACTGACTCGAAGTAAGGCCGGATATGCCTGCAGTGACTTGAATACAGGCTCGTCTTGCATCTCCCAAGACGAAAGGATGTCTGAATCCCCTGTGGAGACCACAGAGAAAGACCTAGTTCCCCACCTCATCGCGGCCAGAGACCTCACATCCTTTGAAAACTCCAGAGGGACGCGGAGATCAGTGCCTCCAAAGGAGACGATGCCTGACTCCTCGTGAAACTTGATAGGAGTCCCAGGATTCCTGTGGCACGTGGAAAGGGAACCTTGGTCTCCCGCCTCAGCTGGAGAGGTGTCCCAATTGCCCTGCCAAGACTCGAGGAGAATCCCGAGTTGTCCCTCGCAACTAAGCAAGAGTCCTGACGTCGCTGAACAAACACGTGTGTGGAAGGGCCATCCCCGTCGTAACTCGAGAATATACCCCAGGTTCCCGCCGCAACTCGAGAAAAACCATGAAACTTCCCCCTCGTCGCGAGATGAGGCCCGATTCACCTGCACTGCCTGCAGAGCAATGCCGTGTTGCACATCACACAGGAAAGGAGCCTTGATTTCCTTGATGGCACTCCAGAGAAAGCCAAAGAACACTGTTTCAAGGCTAGAGCGATCCTGAGGTCACTGTAGCAACACGAAAGAGCTCCGTGGACCACAAATCAACTCGAGATGAGAGGTTAGTCCCTGGCTTCGACTCCAGAGGAATACCACCTTACCACAAGCACCTCAAGAGGAGGCTTCTCTCAGCTCTAGGTATGTGAGAGGGACCCTGAGTTTGCGGCCTCAAGTGGAATGGACACCGCGATACCCTGACTCGAAATAAGGCCAGATATCCCTGCAGTGACTTGAATGCAGGCTCGTCTTGCATCTCCCAAGACGAAAAGATGTCTGAATCCCCTGTGGAGACCACAGAGAAAGACCTAGTTCCCGACCTAGTCACGACCAGAGGCCTCACATCCTTTGAAAACTCCAGAGGGACGCGGAGATCAGTGCCTCCAAAGGACACGATGCCTGACTCCTCGTGAAACTTGATAGGAGTCCCAGGATTCCTGTGGCACGTGGAAAGGGACCCTTGGTCTCCCGCCTCAGCTGGAGAGGCATCCCAATTGCCCTGCCAAGCCTTGAGGAGAATCCCGAGTTGTCCCTCGCAACTAGGCAGGAGTCCTGACGTCGCTGAACAAACACGTGTGTGGAAGGGCCATCCCCGTCGTAACTCGAGAATATACCCCAGGTTCCCGCCGCAACTCGAGAAAAACCATGAGACTTCCCCCTCGCCGCGAGATGAGGCCCGATTCCCCAGCACTGCCTGCAGAGCAATGCCGTGTGGCACATCACACAGGAAAGGAGCCTTGATTTCCTTGATGGCACTCCAGAGAAACCCCAAGAACACCGGTTCAAGGCTAGAGGGATGCTGAGGTCACTGTAGCAACACGAAAGAGCTCCGTGGACCAAAAATCAACTCGAGATGAGAGATTAGTCACTGGCTTCGATTCCAGAGGAATACCACCTTACCACAAGCACCTCAAGAGGAGGCTTCTCTCAGCTCTAGGTATGTGAGAGGGACCCTGAGTTTGCGGCCTCAAGTGGAATGGACACCGCGATGCCCTGACTCAAAATAAGGCCGGATATCCCTGCAGTGACTTGAATGCAGGCTCGTCTTGCATCTCCCAAGACGAAAGGATGTCTGATTCCCCTGTGGAGACCACAGAGAAAGACCTAGTTCCCCACCTCATCGCGACCTTAGGCCTCACACCCTTGAAAACTCCAGAGGTACACCGAGATCAGTGCCTCCAAAGGAGACGATGCCTGACTCCTCGTGAAACTTGATAGGAGACCCAGGATTCCTGTGCAACGTGTAAAGGGACCCTTGGTCACCGCCTCAGCTGGAGAGGCGTCCCAATTGCCCTGCCAAGCCTCGAGGAGAATCCCGAGTTGTCCCTCGCAACTAGGCAGGTGTCCTGACGTCGCTGAACAAACACGTGTGTGGAAGGGCCATCCCCGTCGTAACTCGAGAATATACCCCAGGTTCCCGCCGCAACTCGAGAAAAACCATGAGACTTCCCCCTCGCCGCGAGATGAGGCCCGATTCCCCTGCACTGCGTGCACAGCAATGCCGTGTTGCACATCACACAGGAAAGGAGCCTTGATTTCCTTGATGGCACTCCAGAGAAACCCCAAGAACACTGTTTCAAGGCTAGAGGGATCCTGAGGTCACTGTAGCAACACGAAAGAGCTCCGTGGACCACAAATCAACTCGAGATGAGAGGTTAGTCCCTGGCTTCGACTCCAGAGGAATACCACCTTACCACAAGCACCTCAAGAGGAGGCTTCTCTCAGCTCTAGGTATGTGAGAGGGACCCTGAGTTTGCGGCCTCAAGCGGAATGGACACCGTGATGCCCTGACTCGAAGTAAGGCCTGATATCCCTGCAGTTACTTGAATGCAGGCTCGTCTTGCATCTCCCAAGACGAAAGGATGTCTGAATCCCCTGTGGAGACCACAGAGAAAGACCTAGTTCCCCACCTCATTGCGACCGGAGGCCTCACATCTTTGAAAACTCCAAAGGGACGCCGAGATCAGTGCCTCCAAAGGAGCCGATGCCTGACTCCTCGTGAAACTTGATAGGAGTCCCAGGATTCCTGTGACACGTGGAAAGGGACCCTTGGTCTCCCGCCTCAGCTGGAGAGGCGTCCCAATTGCCCTGCCAAGCCTCCAGGAGAATCCCGAGTTGTCCCTCGCAACTAGGCAGGAGTCCTGACGTCGCTGAACAAACACGTGTGTGGAAGGGCCATCCCCGTCGTAACTCGAGAATATACCGCAGGTTCCCGCTGCAACTCGAGAAAAACCATGAGACTTCCCCCTCGCCGCGAGATGAGGCCCGATTCCCCTGCACTGCGTGCACAGCAATGCCGTGTGGCACATCACACAGGAAAGGAGCCTTGATTTCCTTGATGGCACTCCAGAGAAACACAAGAACACTGTTTCAAGGCTAGAGGGATCCTGAGGTCACTGTAGCAACACGAAAGAGCTCCGTGGACCAAAAATCAACTCGAGATGAGAGGTTAGTCCCTGGCTTCGACTCCAGAGGAATAAAACCTTACCACAAGCACCTCAAGAGGAGGCTTCTCTCAGCTCTAGGTATGTGAGAGGGACCCTGAGTTTGCGGCCTCAAGTGGAATGGACACCGTGATGCCCTGACTCGAAGTAAGGCCTGATATCCCTGCAGTGACTTGAATGCAGGCTCGTCTTGCATCTCCCAAGACGAAAGGATGTCTGAATCCCCTGTGGAGACCACAGAGAAAGACCTAGTTCCCCACCTCATTGCGACCGGAGGCCTCACATCTTTGAAAACTCCAGAGGGACGCGGAGATCAGTGCCTCCAAAGGAGCCGATGCCTGACTCCTCGTGAAACTTGATAGGAGTCCCAGGATTCCTGTGGCACGTGGAAAGGGACACTTGGTCTCCCGCCTCAGCTGGAGAGGCGTCCCAATTGCCCTGCCAAGCCTCGAGGAGAATCCCGAGTTGTCCCTCGCAACTAGGCAGGAGTCCTGACGTCGCTGAACAAACACGTGTGTGGAAGGGCCATCCCCGTCGTAACTCGAGAATATACCCCAGGTTCCCGCCGCAACTCGAGAAAAACCATGAGACTTCCCCCTCGCCGTGAGATGAGGCCGATTCCCCTGCACTGCGTGCAGAGCAATGCCGTGTTTCACATCACACAGGAAAGGAGCCTTGATTTCCTTGATGGCACTCCAGAGAAACCCCAAGAACACTGTTTCAAGGCTAGAGGGATCCTGAGGTCACTGTAGCAACACGAAAGAGCTCCGTGGACCACAAATCAACTCGAGATGAGAGGTTAGTCCCTGGCTTCGACTCCAGAGTAATAGCACCTTAAAACAAGCACCTCAATTGGAGGCTTCTCTCAGCTCTAGGTATGTGAGAGGGACCCTGAGTTTGCGGCCTCAAGTGGAATGGACACCGCGATGCCCTGACTCGAAATAAGGCCGGATATCCCTGCAGTGACTTGAATGCAGGCTCGTCTTGCATCTCCCAAGACGAAAAGATGTCTGAATCCCCTGTGGAGACCACAGAGAAAGACCTAGTTACCAACCTCATCACGACCGGAGGCATCACATCCTTTGAAAACTCCAGCGGGACGCGGAGATCAGTGCCTCCAAAGGAGTCGATGCCTGACTCCTCGTGAAACTTGATAGGAGTCCCAGGATTCCTGTGGCACCTGGAAAGGGACCCTTGGTCTCCCGCCTCAGCTGGAGAGGCGTCCCAATTGCCCTGCCAAGCCTCGAGGAGAATCCCGAGTTGTCCCTCGCAACTAGGCAGGAGTCCTGACGTCGCTGAACAAACACGTGTGTGGAAGGGCCATCCCCGTCGTAACTCGAGAATATACCGCAGGTTCCCGCTGCAACTCGAGAAAAACCATGAGACTTCCCCGTCGCCGCGAGATGAGGCCCGATTCCCCTGCACTGCGTGCACAGCAATGCCGTGTTGCACATCACACAGGAAAGGAGCCTTGATTTCCTTGATGGCACTCCAGAGAAACCCCAAGAACACTGTTTCAAGGCTAGAGGGATCCTGAGGTCACTGTAGCAACACGAAAGAACTCCGTGGACCAAAAATCAATTCGAGATGAGAGGTTAGTCCCTGGCTTCGACTTCAGAGGAATACCACCTTACCACAAGCACCTCAAGAGGAGGCTTCTCTCAGCTCTAGGTATGTGAGAGGGACCCTGAGTTTGCGGCCTCAAGCGGCATGGACACCGTGATGCCCTGACTAGAAGTAAGGACTGATATCCCTGCAGTGACTTGAATGCAGGCTCGTCTTGCATCTCCCAAGACGAAAGGATGTCTGAATCCCCTGTGGAGACCACAGAGAAAGACCTAGTTCCCCTCCTCATTGCGACCGGAGGCCTCACATCTTTGAAAACTCCAGAGGGACGCCGAGATCAGTGCCTCCAAAGGAGCCGATGCCTGACTCCTCGTGAAACTTGATAGGAGTCCCAGGATTCCTGTGGCACGTGGAAAAGGACCCTTGGTCTCCCGCCTCAGCTGGAGAGGCGTCCCAATTGCCCTGCCAAGCCTCGAGGAGAATCCCGAGTTGTCCCTCGCAACTAGGCAGGAGTCCTGACGTCGCTGAACAAACACGTGTGTGGAAGGGCCATCCCCATCGTAACTCGAGAATATACCCCAGGTTCCCGCCGCAACTCGAGAAAAACCATGAGACTTCCCCCTCGTCGCGAGATGAGGCCGATTCCCCTGCACTGCGTGCAGAGCAATGCCGTGTTGCACATCACACAGGAAAGGAGCCTTGATTTCCTTGATGGCACTCCAGAGAAACCCCAAGAACACTGTTTCAAGGCTAGAGGGATCCTGAGGTCACTGTAGCAACACGAAAGAGCTCCGTGGACCACAAATCAACTCGAGATGTGAGATTAGACCCTGGCTTCGACTCCAGAGGAATACCACCTTACCACAAGCACCTCAAGAGTAGGCTTCTCTCAGCTCTAGGTATGTGAGAGGGATCCTGAGTTTGCGGCCTCAAGTGGAATGGACACCGCGATGCCCTGACTCGAAATAAGGCCGGATATCCCTGCAGTGACTTGAATGCAGGCTCGTCTTGCATCTCCCAAGACGAAAGGATGTCTGAATCCCCTGTGGAGACCACAGAGAAAGACCTAGTTCGCCAACTCATCACGATCGGAGGCCTCACTTCCTTTGAAAACTCCAGAGGCAGGAGGAGATTAGTGCCTCCAAGGAGACGATACCTGACTCCTTTTGAAACTTCATAGGAGTCCCAGGAATCCTGTGGAACTTGGAAAGGGACCCTTGGTCTCCCGCCTCAGCTGTAGAGGCGTTCCAATTGCCCTGCCAAGCCTCGAGGAGAATCCCGAGTTGTCCCTCGCAACTAGGCCGGAGTCCTGACGTCGCTGAACAAACACGTGTGTGGAAGGGCCATCCTCGGCGTAACTCGAGAATATACCCCAGGTTCCCGCCGCAACTCGAGAAAAACCATGAGACTTCCCCCTCGCCACGAGATGAGGCCCAATTCCCCCGCACTGTGTGCAGAGCAATGCCGTGTTGCACATCACACAGGAAAGGAGCCTTGATTTCCTTGATGGCACTCCAGAGAAAGCCCAAGAATACTGTTTCAAGGCTAGAGGTATCCTGAGGTCACTGTAGCAACACGAAAGAGCTCCGTGGACCACAAATCAACTGGAGATGAGAGGTTACTGCCTGGCTTCGACTCCAGAGGAATACTACCTTACCAGAAGCACCTCAAGAGGAGGCTTCTCTCAGCTCTAGGTATGTGAGAGGGACCCTGAGTTTGCGGTCTCAAGTGGAATGGACACCGTGATGCCCTGACTCGAAGTAAGGCCTGATATCCCTGCAGTGACTTGAATGCAGGCTCGTCTTGCATCTCCCAAGACGAAAGGATGACTGAATCCCCTGTGGAGACCACAGAGAAAGACCTAGTTCCCCACCTAATTGCGACCGGAGGCCTCACATCTTTGAAAACTCCAGAGGGACGCCGAGATCAGTGCCTCTAAAGGAGCCGATGCCTGACTCTTCCTGAAACTTGATAGGAGTCCCAGGATTCCTGTGGCACGTGGAAAGGGACCCTTGGTCTCCCGCCTCAGCTGGAGAGGGGTCCCAATTGCCCTGCCAAGCCTCGAGGAGAATCCCGAGTTGTCCCTCGCAACTAGGCAGGAGTCCTGACGTCGCTGAACAAACACGTGTGTGGAACGGCCATCCCCGTCGTAACTCGAGAATATACCCCAGGTTCCCGCCGCAACTCGAGAAAAACCATGAGACTTCACCCTCGCCGTGAGATGAGGCCGATTCCCCTGCACTGCGTGCAGAGCAATGCCGTGTTGCACATCACACAGGAAAGGAGCCTTGATTTCCTTGATGGCACTCCAGAGAAACCCCAAGAACACAGTTTCAAGGCTAGAGGGATCCTGAGGTCACTGTAGCAACACGAAAGAGCTCCGTGGACCACCAATCAACTCGAGATGAGAGGTTAGTCCCTGGCTTCGACTCCAGAGAAATAGCACCTTAAAACAAGCACCTCAAGAGAAGGCTCCTCTCAGCTCTAGGTATGTGAGAGGTACCCTGAGTTTGCGGACTCAAGTGGAATGGACACCGCGATGCCCTAACTAGAAATAAGGCCGGATATCCCTGCAGTGACTTGAATGCAGGGTCATTTGCATCTCCCAAGAAAAAGGATGTCTGAATCCCCTGTGGAGATCACAGAGAAAGACCTAGTTCCCGACCTCATCGCGGCCAGAGGCCTCACATCCTGTGAAAACTCCAGAGGTTTGCGGAGATCAGTGCCTCCAAAGGAGACGATCCCTGACTCCTCGTGAATCTTGATAGGATTCCCAAGATTCCTGTGGCACGTGGAAAGGGACCCTTGGTCTCCCGCCTCAGGTGGAGAGGCGTCCCAATTGCCCTGCCAAGCCTCGAGGAGAATCCCGAGTTGTCCCTCGCAACTAGGCAGGAGTCCTGACGTCGCTGAACAAACAGGTGTTTGGAAGGGCCATCCCCGTCGTAACTCGAGAATATACGCCAGGTTCCCGCCGCAACTCGAGAAAAACCATGAGACTTCTCCCTAGCCGCGAGAAGAGACCCGATTCCCCTGCACTGCATGAAGAGTAATTCCGTGTTGCACATCACACATGAAAGGAGCCTTGATTTCCATGATGGCACTGCAGAGAAACCCCAAGAACACTGTTTCAAGGCTGGAGGGATCCTGAGGACACTGTAGCAACACGAAAGTGCTAGGTGGACCAAAAATCAACTCGAGATGAGAGGTTAGTCCCTGGCTTCGACTCTAGAGGAATCCCAACTTACCACAAGCACCTCAAGAGGAGGCTTCTCTCTTCTCTAGGTATGTGAGATTGACCCTGAGTTTGCGGCCTCAAGTGGAATGGACACCGCGATGCCCTAACTAGAAATAAGGCCGGATATCCCTGCAGTGACTTGAATGCAGGGTCATCTTGCATCTCCCAAGAAAAAGGATGTCTGAATCCCCTGTGGAGATCACAGAGAAAGACCTAGTTCCCGACCTCATCGCGGCCAGAGGCCTCACATCCTGTGAAAACTCCAGAGGTTTGCGGAGATCAGTGCCTCCAAAGGAGACGATCCCTGACTCCTCGTGAATCTTGATAGGATTCCCAAGATTCCTGTGGCACGTGGAAAGGGACCCTTGGTCTCCCGCCTTAGCTGGAGAGGCGTCAAAAATTCCCTGCCAAGCCTCGAGGAGAATCCCGAGTTGTCCTTCGCAACTAGGCAGGAGTCCTGACGTCGCTGTACAAACATGAGTGTGGAAGGGCCATACCCGTCGTAACTCGAGAATATACCCCAGGTTCCCGCCGCAACTCGAGAAAAACCATGAGACTTCCCCCTCGCCGCCAGATGAGGCCCGATTCCCCTGCACTGCGTGCAGAGCAATTCCGTGTTGCACATCACACATGAAAGGAGTCTTGATTTCCTTGATGGCACTCCAGAGAAACCCCAAGAACACTGTTTCAAGGCTAGAGGGATCCTGAGGTCACTGTAGCAACAGGAAAGAGCTCCGTGGACCAAAAATCAACTCGAGATGAGAGGTTAGTCCCTGGCTTCGTCTCCAGAGGAATACCACCTTACCACAAGCACCTCAAGAGGAAGCTTCTCTCAGCTCTAGGTATGTGAGAGGGACCCTGAGTTTGCGGCCTCCATTGGAATGGACACCGCGATGCCCTGACTCGAAATAAGGCCGGATATCCCTGCAGTGACTTGAATGCAGGCTCGCCTTGCATCTCCGAAGATGAAAGGATGTCTGAATCCCCTGTGGAGACCACAGAGAAAGACCTAGTTCCCCACGTGATCGCAACCGGAGGCCTCACATCCTTTGAAAACTCCAGATGGACGCGAAGATTAGTGGCTACAAAGGAGACGATGCCTGACTCTTCGTGAAACTTGATAGCAGTCCCAGGATTCCTGTGGCACGTGGAAAGGGAAACTTGGTCTCCCGTCTCAGCTGGAGAAGCGTCCCAATTGCCCTGCCAAGCCTCGAGGAGAATCCCGAGTTGTCCCTCGCAACTAGGCAGGAGTCCTGACGTCGCTGAACAAACACGTGTGTGGAAGGGCCATCCCCGTCCTAACTCGAGAATATACCCCAGGTTCCCGCCGCAACTCGAGAAAAGCCATGAGAATTTCCCTTCGCCGCAAGATGAGGCCCGATTCCCCTGCACTGCGTGCAGAGCAATTCCGTGTTGCACATCACACATGAAAGGAGCCTTGATTTCCTTGTTGGCACTCCAGAGAAACCCCAAGAACACTGTTTCAAGGCTAGAGGGATCCTGAGGTCACTGTAGCAACACGAAAGAGCTCCGTGGACCAAGAATCAACTCGAGATGAGAGGTTAGTCCCTGGCTTCGACTCCAGAGGAATACCACCTTAGCACAAGCACCTCAAGAGGAGGCTTCTCTCAGCTCTAGGTATGTGAGAGGCACCCTGAGTTTGCGGCCTCAAGTGGAATGGACACCACGATGCCCTGACTCGAAATAAGGCGGTATATCCCTGCAGTGACTTGAATGCAGGCTCGTCTTGCATCTTCCAAGACGAAAGGATGTCTGAATCCCCTGTGGAGACCACAGAGAAAGACCTAGTTTCCCACATCATGGCGACCGGAGGACTCACATCCTTTGAAAACTCCAGAGGTACGCGGAGATCAGTGCCTCCAAAGGAGACGATGCCTGACTCCTCGTGAAACTTGATAGGAGTCCCAGGATTCCTGTGGCACGTGGAAAGGGACCCTTGGTCTCCCGCCTCAGCTGGAGAGGCGTCCCAATTGCCCTGCCAAGCCTCGAGGAGAATCCCGAGTTGTCCCTCGCAACTAGGCCGGAGTCCTGACGTCGCTGAACAAACAGGTGTGTGGAAGGGCCATCCCCGTCGTAACTCGAGAATATACCCCAGGTTCCCGCCGCAACTCGAGAAAAACCATGAGACTTTGCCCTCGCCGCGAGATGAGGCCCGATTCCCCTGCACTGTGTGCAGAGCAATTCCGTATTGCACATCACACTTGAAAGGAGCCTTGATTTCCTTGATGGCACTCCAGAGAAACCCCAAGAAAACTCTTTCAAGGCTAGAGGGATCCTGAGGTCACTGTAGCAACACGAAAGAGCTCCGTGGACCACAAATCAACTCGAGATGAGAGGTTAGTCCCTGGCTTCAACTCCAGAGGAATACCACCTTACCACAAGCACCTCAAGAGGAGGCTTCTCTCAGCTCTAGGTATGTGAGAGGGACCCTGAGTTTGCGGCCTCAAGTGGAATGGACACCGCGATGCTCTGACTCGAAATAAGGCCGGATATCCCTGCAGTGACTTGAATGCAGGCTCGTCTTGCATCTCCCAAGATGAAAGGATGTCTGAATCCCCTGTGGAGACCACAGAGAAAGACCTAGTTCCCCACATCATTGCGACCGTAGGCCTCACATCCTTCTAAAACTCCAGAGGTACGCGGAGATCAGTGATTCCAAAGGAGACGATGCCTGATTCCTCATGAAACTTCGTAGGAGTCCCAGGATTCCTGTGGCACGTGGAAAGGGACCCTTGGTCTCCCGCCTCAGCTGGAGAGGCGTTCCAATTGCCCTGCCACGCCTCGAGGAGAATCCCGAGTTGTCCCTCGCAACTAGGCAGGAGTCCTGACATCGCTGAACAAACACGTGTGTGGAAGGGCCATCCCCTTCGTAACTTGAGAATATACCCCAGGTTCCCACCGCAACTCGAGAAAAACCATGAGACTACCCCCTCGTTGCGAGATGAGGACTGTTTCCCCTGCACTGCGTGCAGAGCAATTCCGTGTTGCACATCACACTTGAAAGGAGCCTTGATTTCCTTGATGGCACTCCAGAGAAACCCCAAGAACACTGTTTCAAGGTTAGAGGGATCCTGAGGTCACTGTAGCAATAATAAAGAGCTCCGTGGACCAAAAATTAACTCGAGATGAGAGGTTAGTCCCTGGCTTCGACTCCAGAGGAATACCACCTTACCACGAGCACCTCAAGAGGAGGCTTCTCTCAGCTCTAGGTATGTGAGAGGGACCCTGAGTTTGCGGCCTCAAGTGGATTGGACAACGCCATGCCCTGACTCAAAATAAGGCCGGATATCCCTGAAGTACTGGAATGCAGTCTCGTCTAGTATCTCCCAAGAAGAAAGTATGTCTGAATCCCCTGTGGAGACTACAGAGAAAGACCTAGCCCCCCACCTCATCGCGACCGGAGGCCTCACATCCTTTGAGAATTCCAGAGGTACGCGGAGATCAGTGCCTCCACAGGAGACTATGCCTGACTCCTCCTGATACTTCATAGGAGCCCCAGGATTCCTGTGGCACGTGGAAAGGGACACTTGGTCTCCACCCTCAGCAGGAGAGGTGTCCCAATTGCCCTGCTAAGCCTCGAGGAGAATCCCGAGTTGTTCCTCGCAACTAGGCAGGAGTCCTGACGTCGCTGAACAAACACGTGTGTGGAAGGGCCATCCCCGTCGTAACTCGAGAATATACCCCAGGTTCCCGCCGCAACTCGAGAAAAATCATGAGACTTCCCCCCCCGTCGCGAGATGAGGCCCGATTCCCCTGCACTGCGTGCAGAGCAATTCCGTGTTGCACATCACACATGAAAGGAGCCTTGATTTCCTTGATGGCACTCCAGAGAAACCCCAAGAACACTGTTTCAAGGCTAGAGGGATCCTGAGGTCACTGTAGCAACACGAAAGAGCTCCGTGGACCAAAAATCAACTCGAGATGAGAGATTAGTCCCTGGCTTCGACTCCAGAGGAATACCACCTCATCACAAGCACCTCAAGAGGAGGCTTCTCTCAGCTCTAGGTATGTGAGAGGTACCCTGTGTTTGCGGCCTCAAGTGGAATGGACACCGTGATGTCCTGACTCGAAAGAAGGCCGGATATCCCTGCAGTGACTTGAATGCAGGCTCGTCTTGCATCTCCCAAGACGAAATTATGACTGAATCCCCTGTGGATACCACAGAGAAAGACCTAGTTCCCCACCTCATCGCGACCGGTGGCCTCACATCCTTTGAAAATTCCAGAGTGAAGCGGAGATCAGTGCCTCCAAAGGAGACGATGCCTGACTCCTCGTGAAACTTGATAGGACTCCCAGGATTCCTGTGGCACGTGTAAAGGGACCCTTGGTCTCCCGCTTCACCTGGAGAGGCGGCCCAATTGCCCTGCCAAGCCTCGAGGAGAATCCCGAGTTGTCCCTCGCAACTAGGCAGGAGTCCTGACGTCGCTGAACAAACACGTGTGTGGACAGGCCATCCCCGTCGGAACTCGAGAATACACCCCAGGTTCCCGCCGCAACTCGTGAAAAACCATGAGACTTCCCCCTCGCCGCGAGATGAGGCCCGATTCCCCTGCACTGCGTGCAGAGCAATTCCGTGTTGCACATCACACATGAAAGGAGCCTTGATTTCCTTGATGGCACACCAGAGAAACCCCAAGTACACTGTTTCAAGGCTAGAGGGATCCTGAGGTCACTGTAGCAACATGAAAGAGCTCCGTGGACCAAAAACCAAGTCGAGATGAGAGGTTAGTGCCTGGCTTCGACTCCAGAGGAATACTACCTTACCACAAGCACCTCAAGAGGAGGCTTCTCTCATCTCTACGTATGTGAGATTGACCCTGAGTTTGCGGCCTCAAGTGGAATGGACACGGGGATACCCTGACTCGAAATAAGACCGGATATCCCTGCAGTGACTTGAATGCAGGGTCATCTTGCATCTCCCAAGAAAAAGGATGTCTGAATCCCCTGTGGAGAACACAGAGAAAGACCTAGTTCCCGACCTCATCGCGGCCAGAGACCTCACATACTGTGAAAACTCCAGAGGTTTGCGGAGATCAGTGCCTCCAAACGAGACGATCCCTGACTCCTCGTGAATCTTGATAGGATTCCCAGGATTCCTGTGGCACGTGGAAAGGGACCCTTGGTCTCCCGCCTCAGCTGGAGAGGCGTCCCAATTTCCCTGCCAAGCCTCGAGGAGAATGCCGAGTTCTCGCTCGCAACTTGGCAGGAGTCCTGACGTCGCTGTACAAACACGTGTGTGGAAGGGCCATCCCCGTCCTAACTCGAGAATATACCCCAGGTTCCCGCCGCAACTAGAGAAAAACCATGAGACTTCCCCCTCGCCGCCAGATGAGGCCCGATTCCCCTGCACTGCGTGCAGAGCAATTCCATGTTGCACATCACACATGAAAGGAGCCTTGATTTACTTGATGGCACACCAGAGAAACCCCAAGAACATTGTTTCAAGGCTAGAGGGATCCTGAGGTCACTGTAGCAACACGAAAGAGCTCCGTGGACCAAAAATCAACTCGAGATGAGAGGTTAGTCCCTGGCTTCGACTCCAGAGGAATACCACCTTACCACAAGCACCGGAAGATGAGGCTTCCCTCAGCTCTAGGTATGGGAGAGGGAGGCTGAGTTTGCGGCCTCAAGTGGAATGGACACCGCGAAGCCCTGACTTTAAATTAGGCTGGATATCCCTGCAGTGACTGAATACAGGCTCGTCTTGCATCTCCCAAGACGAAAGGATGTCTGAATCCCCTGTGGAGACCACAGAGAAAGACCTAGTTCTCCACTTCATCGCGACCGGAGGCCTCACATCCTTTGAAAACTCCAGAGGGACTCGGAGATCAGTGCCTCCAACGGTGACGATGCCTGACTCCTCGTGAAACTTGATAGGAGTCCCAGGATTCCTGTGGCACGTGGAAAGGGACCCTTGTTTTCCCTCCTCAGGTGGAGAGGCGTCCCAATTGCCCTGCCAAGCCTCGAGGAGAATCCCGAGTTGTCCTTCGCAACTAGGCAGGAGTCCTGACGTCGCTGAACAAACCCATGTGTGGAAGGGCCATCCCCGTCGTAACTCGAGAATATACCCCAGGTTCCCGCCGCAACACGAGAAAAACCATGAGACTTCCCCCTCACCGCAAGATGAGGCCCGATTCCGCTGCACTGCCTGCAGAGCAATTCGGTGTTGCACATCACACAGGAAAGGAGCCTTGATTTCCTTGATGGCACTCCAGAGAAACCCCAAGAACACTGTTTCAAGGCTAGAGGGATCCTGAGGACACTGTAGCAACACGAAAGAGCTCCGTGGACCAAAAATCCACCCGAGATGAGAGGTTAGTCCCTGGCTTCGACTCCAGCGGAATACCACCTTACCACAAGCACCTCAAGAGGAGGCTTCTCTCAGCTCTAGGTATGTGAGATGGACCCTGAGTTTGCGGCCTCAAGTGGAATGGACACCGCGATGCCCTGACTTGAAAGAAGGCCGGATATCCTTGCAGTGACTTGAATGCAGGCTCGTCTTGCATCTCCCAAGATGAAAGGATGTCTGAATCCCCTGTGGAGACCACAGAGAAAGACCTAGTTCCCCACCTCATCGCGACCTGAGGCCTCACATCCTTTGAAAACTCCAGAGGTACGCGGAGATCAGTGCCTCCAAAGGAGACGATGCCTGACTCCTCGTGAAACTTGATAAGAGTCCCAGGATTCCTGTTGCGCGTGGAAAGGGACCCTTGGTCTCCCGTCTCAGCTGGAGAGGCGTCCCAATTGCCCTGCCACACCTCGAGGATAATCCCGAGTTGTCCCTCGCACCTAGGCAGGAGTCCTGACGTCGCTGAAGAAACACGTGTGTGGAAGGGTCATCCCCGTCGTAACTCGAGAATATAGCCCAGGTTCCCGCCGCAACTCGAGAAAAACCATGAGACTTCCCCCTCGCCGCGAGATGAGGCCCGATTCCCCTGCACTGCGTGCAGAGCAATTCCGTGTTGCACATCACACATGAAAGGAGCCTTGATTTCCTTGATGGCACTCCAGAGAAACCCAAAGAACACTGTTTCAATGCTGGAGGGACCCTGAGGTCACTGTAGCAACACGAAAGAGCTCCGAGGACCAAAAATCAACTCGAGATGAGAGGTTAGTCCCTGGCTTCGACTCCAGAGGAATACCACCTTACCACAAGCACCTCAAGTGGAGGCTTCTCTCAGCTCTAGGTATGTGAGAGGGACCCTGAGTTTGCGGCCTCAAGTGGAATGGACACCGCGATGCCCTGACTCGAAATAAGGCCAGATATCCCTGCAGTGACTTGAATGCAGGCTCTTCTTGCATCTCCCAAGATGAAAGGATGTCTGAATCCCCTGTGGACACCACAGAGAAAGACCTAGTTCCCCACCTCATCACGACCGGAGGCCTGACATCCTTTGAAAACTCCAGAGGTACGTGGAGATCAGTGGCTCCAAAAGAGGCGATGCCTGACTCCTCGTGAAACTTGATAGGATTCCCAGGATTCCTGTGGCACGTGGAAAGGGACCCTTGGTCTCCCGCCTCAGCTAGAGAGGCGTCCCAATTGTTCTGCCAAGCCTCGAGGAGAATCCCGAATTGTCGCTCGCAACTAGGCAGGAGTCGTGACGTCGCTGAAGAAACACGTGTGTGGAAGGGCCATCCCCGTCGTAACTCGAGAATATACCCCAGGTTCCCGCCGCAACTCGAGAAAAACCATGAGACTTCCCCCTCGCCGCGAGATGAGACCCGATTCCCCTGCACTGCATGAAGAGCAATTCCGTGTTGCACATCACACATGAAAGGAGCCTTGATTTCCATGATGGCACTGCAGAGAAACCCCAAGAACACTGTTTCAAGGCTGGACGGATCCTAGGACACTGTAGCAACACGAAAGTGCTAGGTGGACCAAAAATCAACTCGAGATGAGAGGTTAGTCCCTGGCTTCGACTCCAGAGGAATACCACCTTACCACAAGCACCGGAAGATGAGGCTTCCCTCAGCTCTAGGTATGGGAGAGGGAGGCTGAGTTTGCGGCCTCAAGTGGAATGGACACCGCGAAGCCCTGACTCGAAATTAGGCTGGATATCCCTGCAGTGACTGAATACAGGCTCGTCTTGCATCTCCCAAGACGAAAGGATGTCTGAATCCCCTGTGGAGACCACAGAGAAAGACCTAGTTCTCCACTTCATCGCGACCGGAGGCCTCACATCCTTTGAAAACTCCAGAGGTACTCGGAGATCAGTGCCTCCAACGGTGACGATGCCTGACTCCTCGTGAAACTTGATAGGAGTCCCAGGATTCCTGTGGCACGTGGAAAGGGACCCTTGTTTTCCCTCCTCAGGTGGAGAGGCGTCCCAATTGCCCTGCCAAGCCTCGAGGAGAATCCCGAGTTGTCCTTCGCAACTAGGCAGGAGTGCTGACGTCGCTGAACAAACCCATGTGTGGAAGGGCCATCCCCCTCGTAACTCGAGAATATACCCCAGGTTCCCGCCGCAACACGAGAAAAACCATGAGACTTCCCCCTCGCCGCAAGATGAGGCCCGATTCCGCTGCACTGCCTGCAGAGCAATTCGGTGTTGCACATCACACAGGAAAGGAGCCTTGATTTCCTTGATGGCACTCCAGAGAAACCCCAAGAACACTGTTTCAAGGCTAGAGGGATCCTGAGGACACTGTAGCAACACGAAAGAGCTCCGTGGACCAAAAATCCACCCGAGATGAGAGGTTAGTCCCTGGCTTCGACTCCAGCGGAATACCACCTTACCACAAGCACCTCAAGAGGAGGCTTCTCTCAGCTCTAGGTATGTGAGAGGGACCCTGAGTTTGCGGCCTCAAGTGGAATGGACACCGCGATGCCCTGACTTGAAAGAAGGCCGGATATCCTTGCAGTGACTTGAATGCAGGCTCGTCTTGCATCTCCCAAGATGAAAGGATGTCTGAATCCCCTGTGGAGACCACAGAGGAAAGACCTAGTTCCCCACCTCATCGCGACCTGAGGCCTCACATCCTTTGAAAACTCCAGAGGTACGCGGAGATCAGTGCCTCCAAAGGAGACGATGCCTGACTCCTCGTGAAACTTGATAAGAGTCCCAGGATTCCTGTGGCGCGTGGAAAGGGACCCTTGGTCTCCCGTCTCAGCTGGAGAGGCGTCCCAATTGCCCTGCCACACCTCGAGGATAATCCCGAGTTGTCCCTCGCAACTAGGCCGGAGTCCTGACATCGGTGAAGAAACACGTGTGTGGAAGGGTCATCCCCGTCGTAACTCGAGAATATAGCCCAGGTTCCCGCCGCAACTCGAGAAAAACCATGAGACTTCCCCCTCGCCGCGAGATGAGGCCCGATTCCCCTGCACTGCGTGCAGAGCAATGTCGTGCTGCACATCATACATGAAAGGAGCCTTGATTTCCTTGATGGCACTCCAGAGAAACCCAAAGAACACTGTTTCAATGCTGGAGGGACCCTGAGGTCACTGTAGCAACACGAAAGAGCTCCGAGGACCAAAATTCAACTCGAGATGAGAGGTTAGTCCCTGGCTTCGACTCCAGAGGAATACCACCTTACCACAAGCACCTCAAGTGGAGGCTTCTCTCAGCTCTAGGTATGTGAGAGGGACCCTGAGTTTGCGGCCTCAAGTGGAATGGACACCGCGATGCCCTGACTCGAAATAAGGCCAGATATCCCTGCAGTGACTTGAATGCAGGCTCGTCTTGCATCTCCCAAGATGAAAGGATGTCTGAATCCCCTGTGGACACCACAGAGAAAGACCTAGTTCCCCACCTCATCACGACCGGAGGCCTGACATCCTTTGAAAACTCCAGAGGTACGTGGAGATCAGTGGCTCCAAAAGAGGCGATACCTGACTCCTCGTGAAACTTGATAGGCATCCCAGGATTCCTGTGGCAAGTGGAAAGGGACCGTTGGTCTCCAGCCTCAGCTAGAGAGGCCTCCCAATTGTTCTGCCAAGCCTCGAGGAGAATCCCGAATTGTCCCTCGCAACTAGGCAAGAGCCCTGACGTCGCTGAACAAACACGTGTGTGGAAGGGCCATCCCCGTCGTAACTCGAGAATATACCCCAGGTTCCCGCCGCAACTCGAGAAAAACCTTGAGACTTCCCCCTAGCCGCGAGATGAGACCCGATTCCCCTGCACTGCATGAAGAGCAATTCCGTGTTGCACATCACACATGAAAGGAGCCTTGATTTCCATGATGGCACTGCAGAGAAACCCCAAGAACACTGTTTCAAGGCTGGACGGATCCTAGGACACTGTAGCAACACGAAAGTGCTAGGTGGACCAAAAATCAACTCGAGATGAGAGGTTAGTCCCTGGCTTCGACTCCAGAGGAATACCACCTTACCACAAGCACCTCAAGAGGAGGCTTCTCTCATCTCTAGGTATGTGAGATTGACCCTGAGTTTGCGGCCTCAAGTGGAATGGACACCACGATGCCCTAACTCGAAATAAGACCGAATATAACTGCAGTGACTTGAATGCAGGGTCATCTTGCATCTCCCAAGAAAAAGGATGTCTGAATCCCCTGTGGAGAACACAGAGAAAGACCTAGTTCCCGACCTCATCGCGGCCAGAGACCTCACATACTGTGAAAACTCCAGAGGTTTGCGGAGATCAGTGCCTCCAAACGAGACGATCCCTGACTCCTCGTGAATCTTGATAGGATTCCCAGGATTCCTGTGGCACGTGGAAAGGGACCCTTGGTCTCCCGCCTCAGCTGGAGAGGCGTCCCAATTTCCCTGCCAAGCCTCGAGGAGAATGCCGAGTTCTCGCTCGCAACTTGGCAGGAGTCCTGACGTCGCTGTACAAACACGTGTGTGGAAGGGCCATCCCCGTCCTAACTCGAGAATATACCCCAGGTTCCCGCCGCAACTAGAGAAAAACCATGAGACTTCCCCCTCGCCGCCAGATGAGGCCCGATTCCCCTGCACTGCGTGCAGAGCAATTCCATGTTGCACATCACACATGAAAGGAGCCTTGATTTCCTTGATGGCACACCAGAGAAACCCCAAGAACATTGTTTCAAGGCTAGAGGGATCCTGAGGTCACTGTAGCAACACGAAAGAGCTCCGTGGACCAAAAATCAACTCGAGATGAGAGGTTAGTCCCTGGCTTCGACTCCAGAGGAATACCACCTTACCACAAGCACCGCAAGATGAGGCTTCCCTCAGCTCTAGGTATGGGAGAGGGAGGCTGAGTTTGCGGCCTCAAGTGAAATGGACACCGCGAAGCCCTGACTCGAAATTAGGCTGGATATCCCTGCAGTGACTGAATACAGGCTCGTCTTGCATCTCCCAAGACGAAAGGATGTCTGAATCCCCTGTGGAGACCACAGAGAAAGACCTAGTTCTCCACTTCATCGCGACCGGAGGCCTCACATCCTTTGAAAACTCCAGAGGTACTCGGAGATCAGTGCCTCCAACGGTGACGATGCCTGACTCCTCGTGAAACTTGATAGGAGTCCCCGGATTCCTGGGGCACGTGGAAAGGGACCCTTGTTTTCCCTCCTCAGGTGGAGAGGCGTCCCAATTGCCCTGCCAAGCCTCGAGGAGAATCCCGAGTTGTCCCTCGCAACTAGGCAGGAGTCCTGACGTCGCTGAACAAACACATGTGTGGCAGGGCCATCCCCGTCGAAACTCGAGAATATACCCCAGGTTCCCACCGCAACTCGAGAAAAACCATGAGACTTCCCCCTCGCCGCGAGATGAAGCCCGATTCCCCTGCACTGCGTGCAGAGCAATTCCGTGTTTCACATCACACATGAAAGGAGCCTTGATTTCCTGATGGCACAACAGAGAAAACCCAAGAACACTGTTTCAAGGTTAGAGGGATCCTGAGGTCACTGTAGCAAGAGGAAAGAGCTCCGTGGAACAAAAATCAACTACAGATGAGAGGTTGGTCACTGGCTTCGACTCCAGAGGAATACCACCTTACCACAAGCACCTCAAGAGGAGGCTTCTCTCAGCTCAACGTATGTGAGAGGGACCCTGAATTTTCGGCCTTAAGTGGAATGGACACTGCGATGCCCTGACTCGAAATAAGGCCGGATATCCCTGCAGTGACTTGAATGCAGGCTCGTCTTGCATCTGCCAAGACGAAAGGATGTCTGAATCCCCTGTGGAGACCACAGAGAAAGACCTAGTTCCCCACCTCATCGCGAACGGAGGCCTGACATGCTTTGAAAACTCCAGAGGTACTTGGAGATCAGTGCCTCCAAAGGAGATGATGCCTGACTCCTCGTGAAACTTGACAGGCATCCCAGGATTCCTGTGGCACGTGGAAAGGGACCCTTGGTCTCCCGCCTTAGCTGGAGAGGCGTCCCAATTGCCCTGCCAAGCCTCGAGGAGAATCCCGAGTTGTCCCTCACAACTAGGCAAGAGCCCTGACGTCGCTGAAAAAACACGTGTGTGGAAGGGCCATCCCCGTCGTCACTCGAGAATATACCCCAGGTTCCCGCCGCAACTCGAGAAAAACCATGAGACTTCCCCCTCGCCGCGAGATGAGGCCCGCTTCCCCTGCACTGCGTGCAGAGCAATTCCGAGTTGCACATCACACAGGAAAGGAGCCTTGATTTCCTTGATGACACTCCAGAGAAACCCCAAGAACACTGTTTCAAGGCTAGGCGGATCCTGAGGTCACTGTAGCCACATGAAAGAGCTCCGTGGACGAAAAATCAACTCGAGATGAGAGGTTAGTCCCTGGCTTCGACTCCAGAGGAATACGACCTTACCACAAGCACCTCAAGAGGAGGCTTCTCTCAACACTACGTTGTGAGAGGGACCCTGAATTTGCGGCCTCAGGTGGAATGGACACCGCGATGCCCTGACTCGAAATAAGGCCAGATATCCCTGCAGTGACTTCAATGCAGGATGGTCTTGCATCTCCCAAGACGAAAGGATGTTTGAATCCCCTGTGGAGACCACAGAGAAAGACCTAGTTCCCCACCTCATTGCGACTGGAGGCCTCACATCCTTTGAAAACTCCAGAGGTACGCGGAGACCAGTGCCTCCAAAGGAGACGATGCCTGACTCCTCGTGAAACTTGATAGAAGTCCCAGGATTCCTGTGGCACGTGGAAAGGGACCCTTGGTCTTCCGCCTCAGCTGCAGAGGCGTCCCATTTGCCCTGCCAAGCCTCGAGGAGAATACCGAGTAGTCCCTCGCAACTAGGAAGGAGTCCTGACGTCGCTGAACAAACACGTGTGTGGAAGGGATATCCCCGTCGTAACTCGAGAATATACCCCAGGTTCCCGCCGCAACTCGAGAACAACCATGAGACTTCCCCCTCCCCGCGAGATGAGGTTCGATTCCCCTGCACTGCATGCAGAGTAATTCCGTGTTGCACATCACACAGGAAAGGAGCCTTGATTTCCTTGATGACACTCCTGAGAAACCCCAAGAACACTGTTTCAAGGCTAGACGGATCCTGAGGTCACTGAAGCCACATGAAAGAGCTCCGTGGACCAAAAATCAACTCGAGATGAGAGGTTAGTCCCTGGCTTCGACTCCAGAGGAATACCACCTTACCACAAGCACCTCAAGACGAGGCTTCTCTCAGCTCTAGGTGTGTGAGAGGGAGCCTGAGTTTGCGGCCTCAAGTGGAATGGACACCGCGATGCCCTGACTCGAAATAAGGCCGGATATCCCTACAGTGACTTGAATGCAGGCTCGTCTTGCATCTCCCAAGACGAAAGGATGTCTGAATCCCCTGTGGAGACCACAGAGAAAGACCTAGTTCCCGACCTCATCGCGACCGGAGGCCTCACATTCTTTGAAAACTCCAGAGGGACGCGGAGACCAGTGCCTCCAAAGGGGACGATGCCTGACTCCTCGTGAAACTTGATAGGAGTCCCAGGATTCCTGTGGCACGTGGAAACGGACACTTGGTCTCCCACCTCAGCTCGAGAGGCGTCCCAATTGCCCTGCCAAGCCTCGTGGAGAATCCCGAGTTGTCCCTCGCAACTAGGCAGGAGTCCTGACGTCGCTGAACAAACACGTGTGTGGAAGGTCCATCCCCGTCGTAACTCGAGAATATACCCCAGGTTCCCGCCGCAACTCGAGAAAAACCATGAGACTTCCCCCTCGCCGCGAGATGAGGCCCGATTCCCCTGCACTGCGTGCAGAGCCATTCCGTGTTGCCCATCACACATGAACGGAGCCTGGATTTCCTTGATGGCATTCCAGAGACACCCCAAGAACACTGATTCAAGGCAAGAGGGATCCTGAGGTCACTGTAGCAACACGAAAGAACTCCGTGGGCCAAAAATCAACTCGAGTTGAGAGGTTAGTCCCTGGCTTCGACTCCAGAAAAATACCACCATACCACAAGCACGTCAAGAGGAGGCTTCTCTCAGCTCTAGGTATGTGAGAGGGACCCTGAGTTTGCGGCCTCAAGTGGAAGGGACACCGCGATGCCCTGACTCGAAATAAGGCCGGATATCCCTGCAGTGACTTGAATGCAGGCTCGTCTTGCATCTGCCAAGACGAAAGGATGTCTGAATCCCCTGTGGAGACCACAGAGAAAGACCTCGTTCCCAACCTCATCGCGACCGGAGCCCTCACATCCTTTGAAAACTCCAGAGGTACGCGGAGATCAGTGCCTCCAAAGGAGACGATGACTGACTCCTGGTGAAACTTGATAGGCATTCCAGCATTCCTGTGGCACGTGGAAAGGAACCCTTGGTCTCCCGCCTCAGCTGGAGAGGTGTCCCAATTGCCCTGCCAAGCCTCGAGGAGAATCCCGAGTTGTCCCTCGCAACTAGGCAGGAGTCCTGACGTCACTGAACAAACACATGTGTGGAAGGGCCATCCCCGTTGTAACTCGAGAATATACCCCAGGTTCCCGCCGCAACTCGAGAAAAACCATGAGACTTCCCCCTTGCCGCGAGATGAGGCCCGATTCCCCTGCACTGCGTGCAGAGTAATTCCGTGTTGCACATCACATATGAAAGGAGCCTTGATTTCCTTGATGGCACTCCAGAGAAACCCCAAGAACACTGTTTCAAGGCCAGAGGGATCCTGAGGTCACTGTAGCAACACGAAAGAGCTCCGTGGACCAAGAATCAACTCGAGATGAGAGGTTAGTCCCTGGCTTCGACTCCAGAGGAATACCACCTTACCACAAGCACCTCAAGAGGAGGCTTCTCTCAGCTCTAGGTATGTGAGAGGGACCCTGAGTTTGCGGCCTCAAGTGCAATGGACACCGCGATGCCCTGACTCGAAATAAGCCCCAAATCCCTGCAGTGACTTGAATGCCGGCTCCTCTTGCATCTCCCAAGATGAAAGGGTGTCTGAATCCCCTGTGGAGACCACAGAGAAAGACCTAGTTCCCCACCTCATCATGACTGGATGCCTCACATCTTTAGAAAAATCCAGAGGTACGCGGAGATCAGTGCCTCCAAAGGAGACGATGCCTGACTCCTCGTGAAACTTGATAGAAGTCCCAGGATTCCTGTGGCACGTGGAAAGGGAACTTGGTCTCCCGCCTCAGCTGGAGAGGCGTCCCAATTGCCCTGCCAAGCCTCGTGGAGAATCCCGAGCTTTCCCTCGCAACTAGGCAGGAGTCCTGACGTCGCTGAACAAACACGTGTGTGGAAGGGCCATCCCCGTCGTAACTCGAGAATATACCCCAGGTTCCCGCCGCAACTCGAGAACAACCATGAGACTTCCCCCTCCCCGCGAGATGAGGTCCGATTCCCCTGCACTGCATGCAGAGTAATTCCGTGTTGCACATCACACAAGAAAGGAGCCTTGATTTCCTTGATGGCACTCCAGAGAATCCCCAAGAACACTGTTTCAAGGCCAGAGGGATCCTGAGGTCACTGTAGCTACACGAAAGAGCTCCGTGGACCAAGAATCAACTCGAGATGAGAGGTTAGTCCCTGGCTTCGACTCCAGAGGAATACCACCTTACCACAAGCACCTCAAGAGGGGGCTTCTCTCAGCTCTAGGTATGTGAGAGGGACGCTGAGTTTGCGGCCTCAAGTGGAATGGACACCGCGATGCCCTGACTCGAAATAAGGCCGGATATCCCTGCAGTGACTTGAATGCAGGCTCGACTTGCATCTCCCAAGACGAAAGGATGTCTGAATCCCCTGTGGAGACCACAGAGAAAGACCTAGTTCCCGACCTCACCGCGACCGGAGGCCTCACATTCTTTGAAAACTCCAGAGGGACACGGAGACCAGTGCCTCCAAAGGGGACGATGCCTGACTCCTCGTGAAACTTGATAGGAGTCCCAGGATTCCTGTGGCACGTGGAAACGGACACTTGGTCTCCCACCTCAGCTCGAGAGGCGTCCCAATTGCCCTGCCAAGCCTCGAGGAGAATCCCGAGTTGTCCCTCGCAACTAGGCAGGAGTCCTTACGTCGCTGAACAAACACGTGTGTGGAAGGTCCATCCCCGTCGTAACTCGAGAATATACCCCAGGTTCCCGCGGCAACTCGAGAAAAACCATGAGACTTCCCCCTCGGCGCGAGATGAGGCCCGATTCCCCTGCACTGCGTGCAGAGCAATTCCGTGTTGCCCATCACACATGAACGGAGCCTGGATTTCCTTGATGGCATTCAAGAGACACCCCAAGAACACTGATTCAAGGTAAGAGGGATCCTGAGGTCACTGTAGCAACACAAAAGAGCTCCGTGGGCCAAAAATCAACTCGAGTTGAGAGGTTAGTCCCTGGCTTCGACTCCAGAGAAATACCACCATACCTCAAGCACGTCAAGAGGAGGCTTCTCTCAGCTCTAGGTATGTGAGAGGGACCCTGAGTTTGCGGCCTCAAGTGGAAGGGACACCGCGATGCCCTGACTCGAAATAAGGCCGGATATCCCTGCAGTGACTTGAATGCAGGCTCGTCTTCCATCTCCCAACGAAAGAATGTCTGAATCCCCTGTGGAGACCACAGAGAAAGACCTAGTTCCCCACCTCATTGCGACCGAAGGCTTCACATTCTTTGAAAACTCCAGAGGTAGGCGGAGACCAGTGCCTCCAAAGGAGACGATGCCTGACTCCTCGTGAAACTTGATAGGAGTCCCAGGATTCCTGTGGCACGTGGAAAGGGACCCTTGGTCTCCCGCCTCAGCTGCAGAGGCGTCCCATTTGCCCTGCCAAGACTCGAGGAGAATCCCGAGTAGTCCCTCGCAACTAGGAAGGAGTCCTGACGTCGCTGAACAAACACGTGTGTGGAAGGGCCATCCCCGTCGTCACTCGAGAATATACCCCAGGTTCCCGCCGCAACTCGCGAAAAACCATGAGACTTCCCCCTCGCCGCGAGATGAGGCCCGATTCCCCTGCACTGCGTGCAGAGCAATTCCGTGTTGCCCATCACACAAGAACGGAGCCTGGATTTCCTTGATGGCATTCCAGAGATACCCCAAAAACACTGATTAAAGGCAAGAGGGATCCTGAGGTCACTGTAGCAACACGAAAGACCTCCGTGGGCCAAAAATCAACTCGAGATGAGAGGTTAGTCCCTGGCTTCGACTCCAGAGGAATACCACCTTACCACAAGCACCTCAAGAAGAGGCTTCTCTCAGCTCTAGGTGTGTGAGAGGGAGCCTGAGTTTGCGGCCTCAAGTGGAATGGACACCGCGATGCCCTGACTCGAAATAAGGCCGGATATCCCTGCAGTGACTTGAATGCAGGCTCGTCTTGCATCTGCCAAGATGAAAGGATGTCTGAATCCCCTGTGGAGACCACAGAGAAAGACCTCGTTCCCAACCTCATCGCGACCGGAGCTCTCACATCCTTTGAAAACTCCAGAGGTACGCGGAGATCAGTGCCTCCAAAGGAGACGATGCCTGACTCCTCGTGAAACTTGATAGGCATCCCAGGATTCCTGTGGCACGTGGAAAGGGACCCTTGGTCTCCCGCCTCAGCTGGAGAGGCGTCCCAATTACCCTGCCAAGCCTCGAGGAGAATCCCGAGTTGTCCCTCACAACTAGGCAAGAGCCCTGACGTCGCTGAACAAACACGTGTGTGGAAGGGCCAAACCCGTCGTCACTCGAGAATATACCCCAGGTTCCCGCCGCAACTCGAGAAAAACCATGAGACTTCCCCCTCGCCGCGAGATGAGGCCCGCTTCCCCTGCACTGCGTGCAGAGCAATTCCGAGTTGCACATCACACAGGAAAGGAGACTTGATTTCCTTGATGACACTCCAGAGAAACCCCAAGAACACTGTTTCAAGGCTAGGCGGATCCTGAGGTCACTTTAGCCACATGAAAGAGCTCCGTGGACGAAAAATCATCTCGAGATGAGAGGTTAGTCCCTGGCTTCGACTCCAGAGGAATACCACCTTACCACAAGCACCTCAAGAGGAGGCTTCTCTCAACACTACGTTGTGAGAGGGACCCTGAGTTTGCGGCCTCAAGTGGAATGGACACCGCGATGCCCTGACTCGAAGTAAGGCCGGATATCCCTGCAGTGACTTGAATGCAGGCTCGTCTTGCATCTCCCAAGACGAAAGGATGTCTGAATCCCCTATGGAGACCACAGAGAAGACCTAGTTCCCCACCTAATCACGACCGGAAGCCACATATCCTTTGAAAACTCCAGAGGGACGCGGAGATCAGTGCCTCCAAAGGATACAATGCGTGACTCCTCGTGAAACTTGATAGGAGTCCCAGGATTCCTGTGGCACGTGGAAAGGGACCCTTGGTCTCCCGCCTCAGCTGGAGAGGAGTCCCAATTGCCCTGCCAAGCCTCGAGGAGAATCCCGAGTTGTCCATCGCAACTAGGCAGGAGTCCTGACGTCGCTGAACAAACACGTGTGTGGAAGGACCATCCCCGTCGTAACTCGAGAATATACCCCAGGTTCCCGCCTCAACTCGAGAAAAACCATGAGACTTCCCCCTCGCATTGAGATGAGGCCCGATTCCCCTGCACTGCGTGCAGAGCAATGCCGTGTTGCACATCACACAGGAAAGGAGCCTTGATTTCCTTAATGGCACTCCAGAGAAACCCCAAGAACACTATTTCAAGGCTAGAGGGATCCTGAGGTCACTGTAGCAACACGAAAGAGCTCCGTGGACCACAAATCAACTCGAGATGAGAGGTTAGTCCCTGGCTTCGACTCCAGAGGAATACCACCTTACCACAAGCACCTCAAGAGGAGGCTTCTCTCAGCTCTAGGTATGTGAGAGGGACCCTGAGTTTGCTGCCTCAAGTGGAATGGACACCGCGATGCCCTGACTCAAAATAAGGCCGGATATTCCTGCAGTGACTTGAATGCAGGCTCGTCTTGCATCTCCCAAGACAAAAGGATGTCTGAATCCCCTGTGGAGACCACAGAGAAAGACCTAGTTCCCCACCTCATCGCGACCGGAGGCCTCACAACCTTTGAAAACTCCAGAGGGACGAGGAAATCAGTGCCTCCAAAGGAGACGATGCCTGACTCCTCGAGAAACTTGATAGGAGTCCCCGGATTCCTGGGGCACGTGGAAACGGACCCTTGGTCTCACGCCTCAGCTGGAGAGGCGTCCCAATTGCCCTGCCAAGCCTCGAGGAGAATCCCGAGTTGTCCCTCGCAACTAGGCAGGAGTCCTGACGTCGCTGAACAAACACGTGTGTGGAAGGGCCATCCCCGTCGTAACTCGAGAATATACCCCAGGTTCCCGCCGCAACTCGAGAAAAACCATGAGACTTCCCCCTCGCCACGAGATGAGGCCCGATTCCCCTGCACTGCGTGCAGAACAATGCCGTGTTGCACATCACACAGGAAAGGAGCCTTGATTTCCTTGATGGCACTCCAGAGAAACCCCAAGAACACTGTTTCAAGGCCAGAGGGATCCTGAGGTCACTGTAGCAACACGAAAGAGCTCCGTGGACCAAAAATTAACTCGAGATGAGAGGTTAGTCCCTGGCTTCGACTCCAGAGGTATACCACCTTACCACAAGCACCTCAAGGGGAGGCTTCTCTCAGCTCTAGGTATGTGAGAGGGACCCTGAGTTTGCCGCCTCAAGTGGAATGGACACCGCGATGCCCTGACTCAAAATAAGGCCGGATATTCCTGCAGTGACTTGAATGCAGCCTCGTCTTGCATCTCCCAAGACAAAAGGATGTCTGAATCCCCTGTGGAGACCACAGAGAAAGACCTAGTTCCCCACCTCATCGCGACCGGAGGCCTCACAACCTTTGAAAACTCCAGAGGGACGAGGAAATCAGTGCCTCCAAAGGAGACGATGCCTGACTCCTCGAGAAACTTGATAGGAGTCCCCGGATTCCTGGGGCACGGGGAAACGGACCCTTGGTCTCACGCCTCAGCTGGAGAGGCGTCCCAATTGCCCTGCCAAGCCTCGAGGAGAATCCCGAGTTGTCCCTCGCAACTAGGCAGGAGTCCTGACGTCGCTGAACAAACACGTGTGTGGAAGGGCCATCCCCGTCGTAACTCGAGAATATACCCCAGGTTCCCGCCGCAACTCGAGAAAAACCATGAGACTTCCCCCTCGCCACGAGATGAGGCCCGATTCCCCTGCACTGCGTGCAGAACAATGCCGTGTTGCACATCACACAGGAAAGGAGCCTTGATTTCCTTGATGGCACTCCAGAGAAACCCCAAGAACACTGTTTCAAGGCTAGAGGGATCCTGAGGTCACTGTAGCAACACGAAAGAGCTCCGTGGACCAAAAATCAACTCGAGATGAGAGGTTAGTCCCTGGCTTCGACTCCAGAGGTATACCACCTTACCACAAGCACCTCAAGGGGAGGCTTCTCTCAGCTCTAGGTATGTGAGAGGGACCCTGAGTTTGCGGCCTCAAGTGGAATGGACACCGCGATGCCCTGACTCGAAATAAGGCCGGATATCCCTTCAGTGACGTGATTGCAGGCTCGTCTTGCATCTCCCAAGACGAAAGGATGTCTGAATCCCCTGTGGAGACCACAGAGAAGACCTAGTTACCCACCTAATCGCGACCGGAAGCCACACATCCTTTGAAAACCCCAGAGGGACGCGGAGATCAGTGCCTCCAAAGGAGACAATGCGTGACTCCTCGTGAAACTTGATAGGAGTCCCAGGATTCCTGTGGCACGTGGAAAGGGACCCTTGGTCTCCCGCCTCAGCTGGAGAGGCGTCCCAATTGCCCTGCCAAGCCTCGAGGAGAATCCCGAGTTGTCCATCGCAACTAGGCAGGAGTCCTGACGTCGCTGAACAAACACGTGTGTGGAAGGACCATCCCCGTCGTAACTCGAGAATATACCCCAGGTTCCCGCCTCAACTCGAGAAAAACCATGAGACTTCCCCCTCGCATTGAGATGAGGCCCGATTCCCCTGCACTGCGTGCAGAGTAATGCCGTGTTGCACATCACACAGGAAAGGAGCCTTGATTTCCCTGATGGCACTCCAGAGAAACCCCAAGAACACTATTTCAAGGCTAGAGGGATCCTGAGGTCACTGTAGCAACATGAAAGAGCTCCGTGGACCACAAATCAACTCGAGATGAGAGGTTAGTCCCTGGCTTCGACTCCAGAGGAATACCACCTTACCACAAGCACCTCAAGGGGAGGCTTCTCTCAGCTCTAGGTATGTGAGAAGGACCCTGAGTTTGCCGCCTCAAGTGGAATGGACACCGAGATGCCCTGACTCAAAATAAGGCCGGATATTCCTGCAGTGACTTGAATGCAGGCTCGTCTTGCATCTCCCAAGACAAAAGGATGTCTGAGTCCCCTGTGGAGACCACAGAGAAAGACCTAGTTCCCCACCTCATCGCGACCGGAGGCCTCACAACCTTTGAAAACTCCAGAGGGACGAGGAAATCAGTGCCTCCAAAGGAGACGATGCCTGACTCCTCGAGAAACTTGATAGGAGTCCCCGGATTCCTGGGGCACGTGGAAAGGGACCCTTGGTCTCACGCCTCAGCTGGAGAGGCGTCCCAATTGCCCTGCCAAGCCTCGAGGAGAATCCCGAGTTGTCCCTCGCAACTAGGCAGGAGTCCTGACGTCGCTGAACAAACACGTGTGTGGAAGGGCCATCCCCGTCGTAACTCGAGAATATACCCCAGGTTCCCGCCGCAACTCGAGAAAAACCATGAGACTTCCCCCTCGCCACGAGATGAGGCCCGATTCCCCTGCACTGTGTGCAGAACAATGCCGTGTTGCACATCACACAGGAAAGGAGCCTTGATTTCCTTGATGGCACTCCAGAGAAACCCCAAGAACACTGTTTCAAGGCTAGAGGGATCCTGAGGTCACTGTAGCAACACGAAAGAGCTCCGTGGACCAAAAATCAACTCGAGATGAGAGGTTAGTCCCTGGCTTCGACTCCAGAGGAATACCACCTTACCACAAGCACCTCAAGGGGAGGCTTCTCTCAGCTCTAGGTATGTGAGAGGGACCCTGAGTTTGCGGCCTCAAGTGGAATGGACACCGCGATGCCCTGACTCGAAATAAGGCCGGATATCCCTTCAGTGACTTGATTGCAGGCTCGTCTTGCATCTCCCAAGATGAAAGGAAGTCTGAATCCCCTGTGGAGACCACAGAGAAAGACCTAGTTCCCCACCTCATCGCGACCGGAGGCCTCACATCCTTTGAAAACTCCAGAGGGACGCGGAGATCAGTGCCTCCAAAGGAGACGATGCGTGACTCCTCGTGAATCTTGATAGGAGTCCCTGGATTCCTGTGGCACGTGGAAAGGGACCCTTGGTCTCCCGCCTCAGCTGGAGAGGCGTCCCAATTGCCCTGCCAAGCCTCGAGGAGAATCCCGAGTTGTCCCTCGCAACTAGGCAGGAGTCCTGACGTCGCTGAACAAACACGTGTGTGGAAGGGCCATCCCCGTCGTAACTCGAGAATACACCCCACGTTCCTGCCGCATCTCGAGAAAAACCAAGAGACTTCCCTCTCGCCGCGAGATGAGGCCCGATTCGCCTGCACTGCATGCAGAGCAATGCCGTGTTGCACATCACACAGGAAAGGAGCCTTGATTTCCTTGATGGCACTCCAGAGAAACACCAAGAACACTGTTTCAAGGCTAGAGGGACCCTGAGGTCACTGTAGCAACACGAAAGAGCTCCGTGGACCAAAAATCAACTCGAGATGAGAGGTTAGTCCCTGGCTTCGACTCCAGAGGAATACCACCTTACCAAAAGCACCTCAAGAGGAGGCTTCTCTCATCCTTAGGTATGTGAGAGGGGCCCTGAGTTTGCGACCTCAAGTGGAATGGACACCGCGATGCCCTGACTCGAAATATGGCCGGATATCACTGCAGTGACTTGAATGTAGGCTCGTCTTGCATCTCCCAAGACGAAAGGATGTCTGAATCCCGTGTGGAGACCACAGAGAAAGACCTAGTTCCCCACCTCATCGCGACCGGAGGCCTCTCATCCTTTGAAAACTACAGAGGTACGCGGAGATCAGTGCCTCCAAAGGAGACGATGCCTGACTCCTCGTGAAACTTGATAGGAGTCCCCGGATTCCTGGGGCACCTGGAAAGGGACTCTTGGTCTCCCGCCTCTGCTGGAGATGCGTCCCAATTGCCCTGCCAAGCCTCGAGGAGAATCCCGAGCTGTCCCTCGCAACTAGGCAGGAGTCCTGACATCGCTGAACAAACACGTGTGTGGAAGGGCCATCCCCATCGTAACTCGAGAATATACCCCAGGTTCCTACCGCAACTCGAGAAAAACCATGAGACTTCCCCCTCGCCGGGAGATGAGGTCCGATTCCCCTGCACTGCGTGCATAGCAATGCCGTGTTGCACATCACACAGGAAAGGAGCCTTGATTTCCTTGATGGCACTCCAGAGAAACCCCAAGAACACTGTTTCAAGGCTAGAGGGATCCTGATGTCACTGTAGCAACACGAAAGAGCTCTGTGGACGACAAATCAACTCGAGATGAGAGGTTAGTCCCTGGCTTCGACTCCAGAGGAATACCACCTTACCACAAGCACCTCAAGAGGAGACTTCTCTCAGCTCTAAATATGTGAGAGGAACCCTGATTTTGCGGCCTCAAGTGGAATGGACACCGCGATGCCCTGACTCGAAGTAAGGCCGGATATCCCTGCAGTGACTTGAATGCAGGCTCGTCTTGCATCTCCCAAGACGAAAGGATGTCTGAATCCCCTGTGGAGACCACAAAGAAAGACCAACTTCCCCACTTTTTCGCGACCGGAGGCCTGACATCCTTTGAAAACTCCAGAGGGACGCGGAGATCAGTGCCTCCAAAGGAGACGATGCCTGACTCCTCGTGAAACTTGATAGGAGTCCCAGGATTCCTGTGGCACATGGAAAGGGACCCTTGCTCTCCCGCCTCAGCTGGAGAGGCGTCCCAATTGCCCTGCCAAGCCTCGAGGAGAATCCCGAGTTGTCCCTCGCAACGAGCAGGAGTCCTCACGTAGCTGAACAAACACGTGTGTGGAAGGGCCACCCCCGTCGTAACTCGAGAATATACCCCACGTTACCGCCGCAACTCGAGAAAAACCATGAGACTTCCCCCTCGCCGCGAGATGAGGCCCGATTCCCCTGCAGTTCGTGCAGAGCAATGCCGTGTTGCACATCACACAGGAAAGGAGCCTTGATTTCCTTGATGGCACTGCAGAGAAACCTCAAGAAGACTGTTTCAAGGCTAGAGGGATCCTGAGGTCACTGTAGCAACACAAAAGAGCTCCGTGGACCAAAAATCAACTCGAGATGAGAGGTTAGTCCCTGGCTTCGACTCCAGAGGAATACCACCTTACCACAAGCACCTCAAGAGGAGGCTTCTCTCAGCTCTAGGTATGTGAGACGGACCCTGAGTTTGCGGCCTCAAGTGGAATGGACACTGCGATGCCCTGACTCGAAATAAGGCCGGATATCCCTGCAGTGACTTGAATGCAGGCTCGTCTTGCATCTCCCAAGACGAAAGGATGTCTGAATCCCCTGTGGAGACCACAGAGAAAGACCTAGTTAGCCGCCTCATCGCGACCGGAGGCCTCACATCCTTTGAAAATTCCAGAGGTACGCGGAGATCCGTGCCTCCAAAGGAGACGATCCCTGACACCTCGTGAAACTTGATAGGAGTCCCAGGATTCCTGTGGCACGTGGAAAGGGAAACTTGGTCTTCCGCCTCAGCTGGAGAGGCGTCCCAATTGCCCTGCCAAGCCTCGAGGAGAATCCCGAGTTGTCCCCCGCAACTAGGCAGGAGTCCTGACGTCGCTGAACAAACACGTGTGTGGAAGGGCCATCCCCGTCGTAACTCGAGAATATACCACAGGTTCCCGGCGCGACTCGAGAAAAACCATGAAACGTCCCCCTCGCAGCGAGATGAGTCCCGATTCCCCTGCAATGCGTGCAGAGCAATGCCGTGTTGCACATCACACAGGAAAGGAGCCTTGATTTCCTTGAAGGCAATCCATAGAAAGCCCAAGAACAAGGTTTCAAGGCTAGAGGGATGCTGAGGTCACTGTAGCAACATGAAAGAGCTCCGTGGACAACAAATCAACTCGAGATGAGAGGTTAGTCCCTGGCTTCGACTCCAGAGGAATACCACCTTACCACAAGCACCTCAAGAGGAGGCTTCTCTCAGCTCTAGGTATGTGAGTGGGACCCTGAGTTTTTGGCCTCAAGCGGAATGAACACCATAATGCACTGACTCGAAGTAAGGCCGGATATGCCTGCAGTGACTTGAATGCAGGCTCGTCTTGCATCTCCCAAGACGAAAGGATGTCTGAATCCCCTGTGGAGACCACAGAGAAAGACCTAGTTCCCCACCTCATCGCGGCCAGAGACCTCACATCCTTTGAAAACTCCAGAGGGACGCGGAGATCAGTGCCTCCAAAGGAGACGATGCCTGACTCCTCGTGAAACTTGATAGGAGTCCCAGGATTCCTGTGGCACGTGGAAAGGGAACCTTGGTCTCCCGCCTCAGCTGGAGAGGTGTCCCAATTGCCCTGCCAAGACTCGAGGAGAATCCCGAGTTGTCCCTCGCAACTAAGCAAGAGTCCTGACGTCGCTGAACAAACACGTGTGTGGAAGGGCCATCCCCGTCGTAACTCGAGAATATACCCCAGGTTCCCGCCGCAACTCGAGAAAAACCATGAAACTTCCCCCTCGTCGCGAGATGAGGCCCGATTCACCTGCACTGCCTGCAGAGCAATGCCGTGTTGCACATCACACAGGAAAGGAGCCTAGATTTCCTTGATGGCACTCCAGAGAAAGCCAAAGAACACTGTTTCAAGGCTAGAGCGATCCTGAGGTCACTGTAGCAACACGAAAGAGCTCCGTGGACCACAAATCAACTCGAGATGAGAGGTTAGTCCCTGGCTTCGACTCCAGAGGAATACCACCTTACCACAAGCACCTCAAGAGGAGGCTTCTCTCAGCTCTAGGTATGTGAGAGGGACCCTGAGTTTGCGGCCTCAAGTGGAATGGACACCGCGATACCCTGACTCGAAATAAGGCCAGATATCCCTGCAGTGACTTGAATGCAGGCTCGTCTTGCATCTCCCAAGACGAAAAGATGTCTGAATCCCCTGTGGAGACCACAGAGAAAGACCTAGTTCCCGACCTAGTCACGACCAGAGGCCTCACATCCTTTGAAAACTCCAGAGGGACGCGGAGATCAGTGCCTCCAAAGGACACGATGCCTGACTCCTCGTGAAACTTGATAGGAGTCCCAGGATTCCTGTGGCACGTGGAAAGGGACCCTTGGTCTCCCGCCTCAGCTGGAGAGGCATCCCAATTGCCCTGCCAAGCCTTGAGGAGAATCCCGAGTTGTCCCTCGCAACTAGGCAGGAGTCCTGACGTCGCTGAACAAACACGTGTGTGGAAGGGCCATCCCCGTCGTAACTCGAGAATATACCCCAGGTTCCCGCCGCAACTCGAGAAAAACCATGAGACTTCCCCCTCGCCGCGAGATGAGGCCCGATTCCCCAGCACTGCCTGCAGAGCAATGCCGTGTTGCACATCACACAGGAAAGGAGCCTTGATTTCCTTGATGGCACTCCAGAGAAACCCCAAGAACACCGGTTCAAGGCTAGAGGGATGCTGAGGTCACTGTAGCAACACGAAAGAGCTCCGTGGACCAAAAATCAACTCGAGATGAGAGATTAGTCCCTGGCTTCGACTCCAGAGGAATACCACCTTACCACAAGCACCTCAAGAGGAGGCTTCTCTCAGCTCTAGGTATGTGAGAGGGACCCTGAGTTTGCGGCCTCAAGTGGAATGGACACCGCGATGCCCTGACTCAAAATAAGGCCGGATATCCCTGCAGTGACTTGAATGCAGGCTCGTCTTGCATCTCCCAAGACGAAAGGATGTCTGATTCCCCTGTGGAGACCACAGAGAAAGACCTAGTTCCCCACCTCATCGCGACCTTAGGCCTCACACCCTTGAAAACTCCAGAGGTACACCGAGATCAGTGCCTCCAAAGGAGACGATGCCTGACTCCTCGTGAAACTTGATAGGAGACCCAGGATTCCTGTGCAACGTGTAAAGGGACCCTTGGTCACCGCCTCAGCTGGAGAGGCGTCCCAATTGCCCTGCCAAGCCTCGAGGAGAATCCCGAGTTGTCCCTCGCAACTAGGCAGGTGTCCTGACGTCGCTGAACAAACACGTGTGTGGAAGGGCCATCCCCGTCGTAACTCGAGAATATACCCCAGGTTCCCGCCGCAACTCGAGAAAAACCATGAGACTTCCCCCTCGCCGCGAGATGAGGCCCGATTCCCCTGCACTGCGTGCACAGCAATGCCGTGTTGCACATCACACAGGAAAGGAGCCTTGATTTCCTTGATGGCACTCCAGAGAAACCCCAAGAACACTGTTTCAAGGCTAGAGGGATCCTGAGGTCACTGTAGCAACACGAAAGAGCTCCGTGGACCACAAATCAACTCGAGATGAGAGGTTAGTCCCTGGCTTCGACTCCAGAGGAATACCACCTTACCACAAGCACCTCAAGAGGAGGCTTCTCTCAGCTCTAGGTATGTGAGAGGGACCCTGAGTTTGCGGCCTCAAGCGGAATGGACACCGTGATGCCCTGACTCGAAGTAAGGCCTGATATCCCTGCAGTTACTTGAATGCAGGCTCGTCTTGCATCTCCCAAGACGAAAGGATGTCTGAAACCCCTGTGGAGACCACAGAGAAAGACCTAGTTCCCCACCTCATTGCGACCGGAGGCCTCACATCTTTGAAAACTCCAAAGGGACGCCGAGATCAGTGCCTCCAAAGGAGCCGATGCCTGACTCCTCGTGAAACTTGATAGGAGTCCCAGGATTCCTGTGACACGTGGAAAGGGACCCTTGGTCTCCCGCCTCAGCTGGAGAGGCGTCCCAATTGCCCTGCCAAGCCTCGAGGAGAATCCCGAGTTGTCCCTCGCAACTAGGCAGGAGTCCTGACGTCGCTGAACAAACACGTGTGTGGAAGGGCCATCCCCGTCGTAACTCGAGAATATACCGCAGGTTCCCGCTGCAACTCGAGAAAAACCATGAGACTTCCCCCTCGCCGCGAGATGAGGCCCGATTCCCCTGCACTGCGTGCACAGCAATGCCGTGTGGCACATCACACAGGAAAGGAGCCTTGATTTCCTTGATGGCACTCCAGAGAAACCCCAAGAACACTGTTTCAAGGCTAGAGGGATCCTGAGGTCACTGTAGCAACACGAAAGAGCTCCGTGGACCAAAAATCAACTCGAGATGAGAGGTTAGTCCCTGGCTTCGACTCCAGAGGAATAAAACCTTACCACAAGCACCTCAAGAGGAGGCTTCTCTCAGCTCTAGGTATGTGAGAGGGACCCTGAGTTTGCGGCCTCAAGTGGAATGGACACCGTGATGCCCTGACTCGAAGTAAGGCCTGATATCCCTGCAGTGACTTGAATGCAGGCTCGTCTTGCATCTCCCAAGACGAAAGGATGTCTGAATCCCCTGTGGAGACCACAGAGAAAGACCTAGTTCCCCACCTCATTGCGACCGGAGGCCTCACATCTTTGAAAACTCCAGAGGGACGCGGAGATCAGTGCCTCCAAAGGAGCCGATGCCTGACTCCTCGTGAAACTTGATAGGAGTCCCAGGATTCCTGTGGCACGTGGAAAGGGACACTTGGTCTCCCGCCTCAGCTGGAGAGGCGTCCCAATTGCCCTGCCAAGCCTCGAGGAGAATCCCGAGTTGTCCCTCGCAACTAGGCAGGAGTCCTGACGTCGCTGAACAAACACGTGTGTGGAAGGGCCATCCCCGTCGTAACTCGAGAATATACCCCAGGTTCCCGCCGCAACTCGAGAAAAACCATGAGACTTCCCCCTCGCCGTGAGATGAGGCCGATTCCCCTGCACTGCGTGCAGAGCAATGCCGTGTTTCACATCACACAGGAAAGGAGCCTTGATTTCCTTGATGGCACTCCAGAGAAACCCCAAGAACACTGTTTCAAGGCTAGAGGGATCCTGAGGTCACTGTAGCAACACGAAAGAGCTCCGTGGACCACAAATCAACTCGAGATGAGAGGTTAGTCCCTGGCTTCGACTCCAGAGTAATAGCACCTTAAAACAAGCACCTCAATTGGAGGCTTCTCTCAGCTCTAGGTATGTGAGAGGGACCCTGAGTTTGCGGCCTCAAGTGGAATGGACACCGCGATGCCCTGACTCGAAATAAGGCCGGATATCCCTGCAGTGACTTGAATGCAGGCTCGTCTTGCATCTCCCAAGACGAAAAGATGTCTGAATCCCCTGTGGAGACCACAGAGAAAGACCTAGTTACCAACCTCATCACGACCGGAGGCATCACATCCTTTGAAAACTCCAGCGGGACGCGGAGATCAGTGCCTCCAAAGGAGTCGATGCCTGACTCCTCGTGAAACTTGATAGGAGTCCCAGGATTCCTGTGGCACGTGGAAAGGGACCCTTGGTCTCCTGCCTCAGCTGGAGAGGCGTCCCAATTGCCCTGCCAAGCCTCGAGGAGAATCCCGAGTTGTCCCTCGCAACTAGGCAGGAGTCCTGACGTCGCTGAACAAACACGTGTGTGGAAGGGCCATCCCCGTCGTAACTCGAGAATATACCGCAGGTTCCCGCCGCAACTCGAGAAAAACCATGAGACTTCCCCCTCGCCGCGAGATGAGGCCCGATTCCCCTGCACTGCGTGCACAGCAATGCCGTGTTGCACATCACACAGGAAAGGAGCCTTGATTTCCTTGATGGCACTCCAGAGAAACCCCAAGAACACTGTTTCAAGGCTAGAGGGATCCTGAGGTCACTGTAGCAACACGAAAGAACTCCGTGGACCAAAAATCAATTCGAGATGAGAGGTTAGTCCCTGGCTTCGACTTCAGAGGAATACCACCTTACCACAAGCACCTCAAGAGGAGGCTTCTCTCAGCTCTAGGTATGTGAGAGGGACCCTGAGTTTGCGGCCTCAAGCGGCATGGACACCGTGATGCCCTGACTAGAAGTAAGGACTGATATCCCTGCAGTGACTTGAATGCAGGCTCGTCTTGCATCTCCCAAGACGAAAGGATGTCTGAATCCCCTGTGGAGACCACAGAGAAAGACCTAGTTCCCCTCCTCATTGCGACCGGAGGCCTCACATCTTTGAAAACTCCAGAGGGACGCCGAGATCAGTGCCTCCAAAGGAGCCGATGCCTGACTCCTCGTGAAACTTGATAGGAGTCCCAGGATTCCTGTGACACGTGGAAAGGGACCCTTGGTCTCCCGCCTCAGCTGGAGAGGCGTCCCAATTGCCCTGCCAAGCCTCGAGGAGAATCCCGAGTTGTCCCTCGCAACTAGGCATTAGTCCTGACGTCGCTGAACAAACACGTGTGTGGAAGGGCCATCCCCGTCGTAACTCGAGAATATACCGCAGGTTCCTGCTGCAACTCGAGAAAAACCATGAGACTTCCCCCTCGCCGCGAGATGAGGCCCGATTCCCCTGCACTGCGTGCACAGCAATGCCGTGTGGCACATCACACAGGAAAGGAGCCTTGATTTCCTTGATGGCACTCCAGAGAAACCCCAAGAACACTGTTTCAAGGCTAGAGGGATCCTGAGGTCACTGTAGCAACACGAAAGAGCTCCGTGGACCAAAAATCAACTCGAGATGAGAGGTTAGTCCCTGGCTTCGACTCCAGAGGAATAAAACCTTACCACAAGCACCTCAAGAGGAGGCTTCTCTCAGCTCTAGGTATGTGAGAGGGACCCTGAGTTTGCGGCCTCAAGTGGAATGGACACCGTGATGCCCTGACTCGAAGTAAGGCCTGATATCCCTGCAGTGACTTGAATGCAGGCTCGTCTTGCATCTCCCAAGACGAAAGGATGTCTGAATCCCCTGTGGAGACCACAGAGAAAGACCTAGTTCCCCACCTCATTGCGACCGGAGGCCTCACATCTTTGAAAACTCCAGAGGGACGCGGAGATCAGTGCCTCCAAAGGAGCCGATGCCTGACTCCTCGTGAAACTTGATAGGAGTCCCAGGATTCCTGTGGCACGTGGAAAGGGACACTTGGTCTCCCGCCTCAGCTGGAGAGGCGTCCCAATTGCCCTGCCAAGCCTCGAGGAGAATCCCGAGTTGTCCCTCGCAACTAGGCAGGAGTCCTGACGTCGCTGAACAAACACGTGTGTGGAAGGGCCATCCCCGTCGTAACTCGAGAATATACCCCAGGTTCCCGCCGCAACTCGAGAAAAACCATGAGACTTCCCCCTCGCCGTGAGATGAGGCCGATTCCCCTGCACTGCGTGCAGAGCAATGCCGTGTTTCACATCACACAGGAAAGGAGCCTTGATTTCCTTGATGGCACTCCAGAGAAACCCCAAGAACACTGTTTCAAGGCTAGAGGGATCCTGAGGTCACTGTAGCAACACGAAAGAGCTCCGTGGACCACAACTCAACTCGAGATGAGAGGTTAGTCCCTGGCTTCGACTCCAGAGTAATAGCACCTTAAAACAAGCACCTCAATTGGAGGCTTCTCTCAGCTCTAGGTATGTGAGAGGGACCCTGAGTTTGCGGCCTCAAGTGGAATGGACACCGCGATGCCCTGACTCGAAATAAGGCCGGATATCCCTGCAGTGACTTGAATGCAGGCTCGTCTTGCATCTCCCAAGACGAAAAGATGTCTGAATCCCCTGTGGAGACCACAGAGAAAGACCTAGTTACCAACCTCATCACGACCGGAGGCATCACATCCTTTGAAAACTCCAGCGGGACGCGGAGATCAGTGCCTCCAAAGGAGTCGATGCCTGACTCCTCGTGAAACTTGATAGGAGTCCCAGGATTCCTGTGGCACGTGGAAAGGGACCCTTGGTCTCCTGCCTCAGCTGGAGAGGCGTCCCAATTGCCCTGCCAAGCCTCGAGGAGAATCCCGAGTTGTCCCTCGCAACTAGGCAGGAGTCCTGACGTCGCTGAACAAACACGTGTGTGGAAGGGCCATCCCCGTCGTAACTCGAGAATATACCGCAGGTTCCCGCCGCAACTCGAGAAAAACCATGAGACTTCCCCCTCGCCGCGAGATGAGGCCCGATTCCCCTGCACTGCGTGCACAGCAATGCCGTGTTGCACATCACACAGGAAAGGAGCCTTGATTTCCTTGATGGCACTCCAGAGAAACCCCAAGAACACTGTTTCAAGGCTAGAGGGATCCTGAGGTCACTGTAGCAACACGAAAGAACTCCGTGGACCAAAAATCAATTCGAGATGAGAGGTTAGTCCCTGGCTTCGACTTCAGAGGAATACCACCTTACCACAAGCACCTCAAGAGGAGGCTTCTCTCAGCTCTAGGTATGTGAGAGGGACCCTGAGTTTGCGGCCTCAAGCGGCATGGACACCGTGATGCCCTGACTAGAAGTAAGGACTGATATCCCTGCAGTGACTTGAATGCAGGCTCGTCTTGCATCTCCCAAGACGAAAGGATGTCTGAATCCCCTGTGGAGACCACAGAGAAAGACCTAGTTCCCCTCCTCATTGCGACCGGAGGCCTCACATCTTTGAAAACTCCAGAGGGACGCCGAGATCAGTGCCTCCAAAGGAGCCGATGCCTGACTCCTCGTGAAACTTGATAGGAGTCCCAGGATACCTGTGGCACGTGGAAAAGGACCCTTGGTCTCCCGCCTCAGCTGGAGAGGCGTCCCAATTGCCCTGCCAAGCTTCGAGGAGAATCCCGAGTTGTCCCTCGCAACTAGGCAGGAGTCCTGACGTCGCTGAACAAACACGTGTGTGGAAGGGCCATCCCCATCGTAACTCGAGAATATACCCCAGGTTCCCGCCGCAACTCGAGAAAAACCATGAGACTTCCCCCTCGCCGTGAGATGAGGCCGATTCCCCTGCACTGCGTGCAGAGCAATGCCGTGTTGCACATCACACAGGAAAGGAGCCTTGATTTCCTTGATGGCACTCCAGAGAAACCCCAAGAACACTGTTTCAAGGCTAGAGGGATCCTGAGGTCACTGTAGCAACACGAAAGAGCTCCGTGGACCACAAATCAACTCGAGATGTGAGATTAGTCCCTGGCTTCGACTCCAGAGGAATACCACCTTACCACAAGCACCTCAAGAGGAGGCTTCTCTCAGCTCTAGGTATGTGAGAGGGATCCTGAGTTTGCGGCCTCAAGTGGAATGGACACCGCGATGCCCTGACTCGAAATAAGGCCGGATATCCCTGCAGTGACTTGAATGCAGGCTCGTCTTGCATCTCCCAAGACGAAAGGATGTCTGAATCCCCTGTGGAGACCACAGAGAAAGACCTAGTTCGCCAACTCATCACGATCGGAGGCCTCACTTCCTTTGAAAACTCCAGAGGCAGGAGGAGATTAGTGCCTCCAAGGAGACGATACCTGACTCCTTTTGAAACTTCATAGGAGTCCCAGGAATCCTGTGGAACTTGGAAAGGGACCCTTGGTCTCCCGCCTCAGCTGTAGAGGCGTCCCAATTGCCCTGCCAAGCCTCGAGGAGAATCCCGAGTTGTCCCTCGCAACTAGGCTGGAGTCCTGACGTCGCTGAACAAACTCGTGTGTGGAAGGGCCATCCCCGTCCTAACTCGAGAATATATGCCAGCTTCCCGCCGCAACTCGAGAAAAACCATGAGACTTCCCCCTCGCCGCGAGATGAGGCCCGATTCCCCTGCACTGCGTGCAGAGCAATGCCGTGTTGCACATCACACAGGAAAGGAGCCTTGATTTCCTTGATGGCACTCCAGAGAAATCCTAGAACACTGTTTCAAGGCTAGAGGGATCCTGAGGTCACTGTAGCAACACGAAAGAGCTCTGTGGACCACAAATCAACTTGAGATGAGAGGTTAGTCCCTGGCTTCGACTCCAGAGGAATACCACCTTACCACAAGCACCTCAAGAGGAGGCTTCTCTCAGCTCTAGGTATGTGAGAGGGACCCTGAGATTGCGGCCTCAAATGGAATGGACACCGCGATGCCCTGACTCGAAATAAGGCCGGATATCCCTGCAGTGACTTGAATGCAGGCTCGTCTTGCATCTCCCAAGACGAAAGGATGTCTGAATCCCCTGTGGAGACCACAGAGAAAGATTTAGTTCCCCACCTCATCGCGACCGGAGGCCTCACATCCTTTGAAAACTCCAGAGGGACGCGGAGATCAGTGCCTCCAAAGGAGACGATGCCTGACTCCTCGTGAATCTTGATGGGAGTCCCCGGATTCCTGGGGCACCTGGAAAGGGAACCTTGGTCTCCCGCCTCAGCTGGAGAGGCGTCCCAATTGCCCTGCCAAGCCTCGAGGAGAATCCCGAGTTGTCCCTCGCAACTAGGCAGGAGTCCTGACGTCGCTGAACAAACACGTGTGTGGAAGGGCCATCCCCGTCGTAACTCGAAAATATACCCCAGATTCCCGCCGCAACTCGAGAAAAACCATGAGTCTTCCCCCTCGCCGTGAGATGAGGCCCGATTCCCCTGCACTGCGTGCAGAGCAATGCCGTGTTGCACATCACACAGGAAAGGAGCCTTGATTTCCTTGATGGCACTCCAGAGAAACCCCAAGAACACTGTTTCAAGGCTAGAGGTATCCTGAGGTCACTGTAGCAACACGAAAGAGCTCCGTGGACCACAAATCAACTGGAGATGAGAGGTTACTGCCTGGCTTCGACTCCAGAGGAATATTACCTTACCAGAAGCACCTCAAGAGGAGGCTTCTCTCAGCTCTAGGTATGTGAGAGGGACCCTGAGTTTGCGGTCTCAAGTGGAATGGACACCGTGATGCCCTGACTCGAAGTAAGGCCTGATATCCCTGCAGTGACTTGAATGCAGGCTCGTCTTGCATCTCCCAAGACGAAAGGATGACTGAATCCCGTGTGGAGACCACAGAGAAAGACCTAGTTCCCCACCTAATTGCGACCGGAGGCCTCACATCTTTGAAAACTCCAGAGGGACGCCGAGATCAGTGCCTCCAAAGGAGCCGATGCCTGACTCTTCCTGAAACTTGATAGGAGTCCCAGGATTCCTGTGGCACGTGGAAAGGGACCCTTGGTCTCCCGCCTCAGCTGGAGAGGGGTCCCAATTGCCCTGCCAAGCCTCGAGGAGAATCCCGAGTTGTCCCTCGCAACTAGGCAGGAGTCCTGACGTCGCTGAACAAACACGTGTGTGGAACGGCCATCCCCGTCGTAACTCGAGAATATACCCCAGGTTCCCGCCGCAACTCGAGAAAAACCATGAGACTTCACCCTCGCCGTGAGATGAGGCCGATTCCCCTGCACTGCGTGCAGAGCAATGCCGTGTTGCACATCACACAGGAAAGGAGCCTTGATTTCCTTGATGGCACTCCAGAGAAACCCCAAGAACACTGTTTCAAGGCTAGAGGGATCCTGAGGTCACTGTAGCAACACGAAAGAGCTCCGTGGACCACCAATCAACTCGAGATGAGAGGTTAGTCCCTGGCTTCGACTCCAGAGAAATAGCACCTTAAAACAAGCACCTCAAGAGAAGGCTCCTCTCAGCTCTAGGTATGTGAGAGGTACCCTGAGTTTGCGGCCTCAAGTGGAATGGACAGCGCGATGCCCTGACTCGAAATAAGGCCGGATATCCCTGCAGTGACTTGAATGCAGGCTCGTCTTGCATCTCCCAAGACGAAAGGATGTCTGAATCCCCTGTGGAGACCACAGAGAAAGACCTAGTTCCCCACCTCATTGCGACCGGAGGCCTCACATCCTTTGAAAACTCCAGAGGGACGCGGAGATCAGTGCCTCCAAAGGAGACGATGCCTGACTCCTCGTGAAACTTGATAGGAGTCCCAGGATTCCTGTGGCACGTGGAAAGGGACCCTTTGTCTCCCGCCTCAGCTGGAGAGGCGTCCCAATTGCCCTGCCAAGCCTCGAGGAGAATCCCGAGTTGTCCCTCGCAACTAGGCAGGAGTCCTGACGTCGCTGAACAAACACGTGTGTGGAAGGGCCATCCCCGTCGTAACTCGAGAATATACCCCAGGTTCCCGCCGCAACTCGAGAAAAACCATGAGACTTCCCCCTCGCCGTGAGATGAGGCCGATTCCCCTGCACTGCGTGCAGAGCAATGCCGTGTTGCACATCACACAGGAAAGGAGCCTTGATTTCCTTGATGGCACTCCAGAGAAACCCCAAGAACACTGTTTCAAGGCTAGAGGGATCCTGAGGTCACTGTAGCAACACGAAAGAGCTCCGTGGACCACAAATCAACTCGAGATGAGAGGTTAGTCCCTGGCTTCGACTCCAGAGTAATAGCACCTTAAAACAAGCACCTCAATTGGAGGCTTCTCTCAGCTCTAGGTATGTGAGAGGGAACCTGAGTTTGCGGCCTCAAGTGGAATGGACACCGCGATGCCCTGACTCGAAATAAGGCCGGATATCCCTGCAGTGACTTGAATGCAGGCTCGTCTTGCATCTCCCAAGACGAAAAGATGTCTGAATCCCCTGTGGAGACCACAGAGAAAGACCTAGTTACCGACCTCATCACGACCGGAGGCATCACATCCTTTGAAAACTCCAGCGGGACGCGGAGATCAGTGCCTCCAAAGGAGTCGATGCCTGACTCCTCGTGAAACTTGATAGGAGTCCCAGGATTCCTGTGGCACGTGGAAAGGAACACTTGGTCTCCCGCCTCAGCTGGAGAGGCATCCCAATTGCCCTGCCAAGCCTCGAGGAGAATCCTGAGTTGTCCCTCGCAACTAGGCAGGAGTCCTGACGTCGCTGAACAAACACGTGTGTGGAAGGGCCATCCCCGTCGTAACTCGAGAATATACCGCAGGTTCCTGCCGCAACTCGAGAAAAACCATGAGACTTCCCCCTCGCCGCGAGATGAGGCCCGATTCCCCTGCACTGCGTGCAGAGCAATGCCGTGTTGCACATCACACAGGAAAGGAGCCTTGATTTCCTTGATGGCACTCCAGAGAAACCCCAAGAACACTGTTTCAAGGCTAGAGGGATCCTGAGGTCACTATACCAACACGAAAGAGCTCCGTGGACCAAAGTCAACTCGAGATGAGAGGTTAGACCCTGGCTTCGACTCCAGAGGAATACCACCTTACCAGAAGCACCTCAAGAGGAGGCTTCTCTCAGCTCTAGGTATGTGACAGGGACCCTGAGTTTGCGGCCTCAAGTGGAATGGACACCGCGATGCCCTGACTCGAAATAAGGCCGGATATCCCTGCAGTGACTTGAATGCAGGCTCGTCTTGCATCTCCCAAGACGAAAGGATGTCTGAATCCCCTGTGGAGACCACAGAGAAAGATTTAGTTCCCCACCTCATCGCGACCGGAGGCCTCACATCCTTTGACAACTCCAGCGGGACGTGGAGATCAGTGCCTCCAAAGGAGACGATGCCTGACTCCTCGTGAAACTTGATAGGAGTCCCAGGATTCCTGTGGCACGTGGAAAGGGACCCTTGGTCTCCTGCCTCAGCTGGAGAGGCGTCCCAATTGCCGTGCCAAGCCTCGAGGAGAATCCCGAGTTGTCCCTCGCAACTAGGCAGGAGTCCTGACGTCGCTGAACAAACACGTGTGTGGAAGGGCCATCCCCGTCGTAACTCGAGAATATACCGCAGGTTCCCGCCGCAACTCGAGAAAAACCATGAGACTTCCCCCTCGCCGCGAGATGAGGCCCGATTCCCCTGCACTGCGTGCACAGCAATGCCGTGTTGCACATCACACAGGAAATGAGCCTTGATTTCCTTGATGGCACTCCAGAGAAACCCCAAGAACACTGTTTCAAGGCTAGAGGGATCCTGAGGTCACTGTAGCAACACGAAAGAGCTCCGTGGACCACAAATCAACTCGAGATGAGAGGTTAGTCCCTGGCTTCGACTTCAGAGGAATACCACCTTACCACAAGCACCTCAAGAGGAGGCTTCTCTCAGCTCTAGGTATGTGAGAGGGACCCTGAGTTTGCGGCCTCAAGCGGCATGGACACCGTGATGCCCTGACTAGAAGTAAGGACTGATATCTCTGCAGTGACTTGAATGCAGGCTCGTCTTGCATCTCCCAAGACGAAAGGATGTCTGAATCCCCTGTGGAGACCACAGAGAAAGACCTAGTTCCCCTCCTCATTGCGACCGGAGGCCTCACATCTTTGAAAACTCCAGAGGGACGCCGAGATCAGTGCCTCCAAAGGAGCCGATGCCTGACTCCTCGTGAAACTTATAGGAGTCCCAGGATACCTGTGGCACGTGGAAAAGGACCCTTGGTCTCCCGCCTCAGCTGGAGAGGCGTCCCAATTGCCCTGCCAAGCCTCGAGGAGAATCCCGAGTTGTCCCTCGCAACTAGGCAGGAGTCCTGACGTCGCTGAACAAACACGTGTGTGGAAGGGCCATCCCCATCGTAACTCGAGAATATACCCCAGGTTCCCGCCGCAACTCGAGAAAAACCATGAGACTTCCCCCTCGCCGCGAGATGAGGCCCGATTCCCCTGCACTGCGTGCACAGCAATGCCGTGTTGCACATCACACAGGAAAGGAGCCTTGATTTCCTTGATGGCACTCCAGAGAAACCCCAAGAACACTGTTTCAAGGCTAGAGGGATCCTGAGGTCACTGTAGCAACACGAAAGAGCTCCGTGGACCACAAATCAACTCGAGATGAGAGGTTAGTCCCTGGCTTCGACTCCAGAGTAATAGCACCTTAAAACAAGCACCTCAATTGGAGGCTTCTCTCAGCTCTAGGTATGTGAGAGGGAACCTGAGTTTGCGGCCTCAAGTGGAATGGACACCGCGATGCCCTGACTCGAAATAAGGCCGGATATCCCTGCAGTGACTTGAATGCAGGCTCGTCTTGCATCTCCCAAGACGAAAAGATGTCTGAATCCCCTGTGGAGACCACAGAGAAAGACCTAGTTACCGACCTCATCACGACCGGAGGCATCACATCCTTTGAAAACTCCAGCGGGACGCGGAGATCAGTGCCTCCAAAGGAGTCGATGCCTGACTCCTCGTGAAACTTGATAGGAGTCCCAGGATTCCTGTGGCACGTGGAAAGGAACACTTGGTCTCCCGCCTCAGCTGGAGAGGCATCCCAATTGCCCTGCCAAGCCTCGAGGAGAATCCTGAGTTGTCCCTCGCAACTAGGCTGGAGTCCTGACGTCGCTGAACAAACACGTGTGTGGAAGGGCCATCCCCGTCGTAACTCGAGAATATACCCCAGGTTCCTGCCGCAACTCGAGAAAAACCATGAGACTTCCCCCTCGCCGCGAGATGAGGCCCGATTCCCCTGCACTGCGTGCAGAGCAATGCCGTGTTGCACATCACACAGGAAAGGAGCCTTGATTTCCTTGATGGCACTCCAGAGAAACCCCAAGAACACTGTTTCAAGGCTAGAGGGATCCTGAGGTCACTATACCAACACGAAAGAGCTCCGTGGACCAAAGTCAACTCGAGATGAGAGGTTAGACCCTGGCTTCGACTCCAGAGGAATACCACCTTACCACAAGCACCTCAAGAGGAGGCTTCTCTCAGCTCTAGGTATGTGACAGGGACCCTGAGTTTGCGGCCTCAAGTGGAATGGACACCGCGATGCCCTGACTCGAAATAAGGCCGGATATCCCTGCAGTGACTTGAATGCAGGCTCGTCTTGCATCTCCCAAGACGAAAGGATGTCTGAATCCCCTGTGGAGACCACAGAGAAAGATTTAGTTCCCCACCTCATCGCGACCGGAGGCCTCACATCCTTTGACAACTCCAGCGGGACGTGGAGATCAGTGCCTCCAAAGGAGACGATGCCTGACTCCTCGTGAAACTTGATAGGAGTCCCAGGATTCCTGTGGCACGTGGAAAGGGACCCTTGGTCTCCTGCCTCAGCTGGAGAGGCGTCCCAATTGCCCTGCCAAGCCTCGAGGAGAATCCCGAGTTGTCCCTCGCAACTAGGCAGGAGTCCTGACGTCGCTGAACAAACACGTGTGTGGAAGGGCCATCCCCGTCGTAACTCGAGAATATACCGCAGGTTCCCGCCGCAACTCGAGAAAAACCATGAGACTTCCCCCTCGCCGCGAGATGAGGCCCGATTCCCCTGCACTGCGTGCACAGCAATGCCGTGTTGCACATCACACAGGAAATGAGCCTTGATTTCCTTGATGGCACTCCAGAGAAACCCCAAGAACACTGTTTCAAGGCTAGAGGGATCCTGAGGTCACTGTAGCAACACGAAAGAGCTCCGTGGACCAAAAATCAACTCGAGATGAGAGGTTAGTCCCTGGCTTCGACTTCAGAGGAATACCACCTTACCACAAGCACCTCAAGAGGAGGCTTCTCTCAGCTCTAGGTATGTGAGAGGGACCCTGATTTTGCGGCCTCAAGCGGCATGGACACCGTGATGCCCTGACTAGAAGTAAGGACTGATATCTCTGCAGTGACTTGAATGCAGGCTCGTCTTGCATCTCCCAAGACGAAAGGATGTCTGAATCCCCTGTGGAGACCACAGAGAAAGACCTAGTTCCCCTCCTCATTGCGACCGGAGGCCTCACATCTTTGAAAACTCCAGAGGGACGCCGAGATCAGTGCCTCCAAAGGAGCCGATGCCTGACTCCTCGTGAAACTTATAGGAGTCCCAGGATACCTGTGGCACGTGGAAAAGGACCCTTGGTCTCCCGCCTCAGCTGGAGAGGCGTCCCAATTGCCCTGCCAAGCCTCGAGGAGAATCCCGAGTTGTCCCTCGCAACTAGGCAGGAGTCCTGACGTCGCTGAACAAACACGTGTGTGGAAGGGCCATCCCCATCGTAACTCGAGAATATACCCCAGGTTCCCGCCGCAACTCGAGAAAAACCATGAGACTTCCCCCTCGCCGCGAGATGAGGCCCGATTCCCCTGCACTGCGTGCACAGCAATGCCGTGTTGCACATCACACAGGAAAGGAGCCTAGATTTCCTTGATGGCACTCCAGAGAAACCCCAAGAACACTGTTTCAAGGCTAGAGGGATCCTGAGGTCACTGTAGCAACACGAAAGAGCTCCGTGGACCACAAATCAACTCGAGATGAGAGGTTAGTCCCTGGCTTCGACTCCAGAGTAATAGCACCTTAAAACAAGCACCTCAATTGGAGGCTTCTCTCAGCTCTAGGTATGTGAGAGGGACCCTGAGTTTGCGGCCTCAAGTGGAATGGACACCGCGATGCCCTGACTCGAAATAAGGCCGGATATCCCTGCAGTGACTTGAATGCAGGCTCATCTTACATCTCCCAAGACGAAAAGATGTCTGAATCCCCTGTGGAGACCACAGAGAAAGACCTAGTTACCGACCTCATCACGACCGGAGGCATCACATCCTTTGAAAACTCCAGCGGGACGCGGAGACCAGTGCCTCCAAAGGAGTCGATGCCTGACTCCTCGTGAAACTTGATAGGAGTCCCAGGATTCCTGTGGCACGTGGAAAGGAACACTTGGTCTGCCGCCTCAGCTGGAGAGGCATCCCAATTGCCCTGCCAAGCCTCGAGGAGAATCCCGAGTTGTCCCTCGCAACTAGGCAGGAGTCCTGACGTCGCTGAACAAACACGTGTGTGGAAGGGCCATCCCCGTCGTAACTCGAGATTATACCCCAGGTTCCTGCCGCAACTCGAGAAAAACCATGAGACTTCCCCCTCGCCGCGAGATGAGGCCCGATTCCCCTGCACTGCGTGCAGAGCAATGCCGTGTTGCACATCACACAGGAAAGGAGCCTTGATTTCCTTGATGGCACTCCAGAGAAACCCCAAGAACACTGTTTCAAGGCAAGAGGGATCCTGAGGTCACTATACCAACACGAAAGAGCTCCGTGGACCAAAGTCAACTCGAGATGAGAGGTTAGACCCTGGCTTCGACTCCAGAGGAATACCACCTTACCACAAGCACCTCAAGAGGAGGCTTCTCTCAGCTCTAGGTATGTGACAGGGACCCTGAGTTTGCGGCCTCAAGTGGAATGGACACCGCGATGCCCTGACTCGAAATAAGGCCGGATATCCCTGCAGTGACTTGAATGCAGGCTCGTCTTGCATCTCCCAAGACGAAAGGATGTCTGAATCCCCTGTGGAGACCACAGAGAAAGATTTAGTTCCCCACCTCATCGCGACCGGAGGCCTCACATCCTTTGACAACTCCAGCGGGACGTGGAGATCAGTGCCTCCAAAGGAGACGATGCCTGACTCCTCGTGAAACTTGATAGGAGTCCCAGGATTCCTGTGGCACGTGGAAAGGGATCCTTGGTCTCCTGCCTCAGCTGGAGAGGCGTCCCAATTGCCCTGCCAAGCCTCGAGGAGAATCCCGAGTTGTCCCTCGCAACTAGGCAGGAGTCCTGACGTCGCTGAACAAACACGTGTGTGGAAGGGCCATCCCCGTCGTAACTCGAGAATATACCGCAGGTTCCCGCCGCAACTCGAGAAAAACCATGAGACTTCCCCCTCGCCGCGAGATGAGGCCCGATTCCCCTGCACTGCGTGCACAGCAATGCCGTGTTGCACATCACACAGGAAAGGAGCCTTGATTTCCTTGATGGCACTACAGAGAAACCCCAAGAACACTGTTTCAAGGCTAGAGGGATCCTGAGGTCACTGTAGCAACACGAAAGAGCTCCGTGGACCAAAAATCAACTCGAGATGAGAGGTTAGTCCCTGGCTTCGACTTCAGAGGAATACCACCTTACCACAAGCACCTCAAGAGGAGGCTTCTCTCAGCTCTAGGTATGTGAGAGGGACCCTGAGTTTGTGGCCTCAAGCGGCATGGACACCGTGATGCCCTGACTAGAAGTAAGGACTGATATCCCTGCAGTGACTTGAATGCAGGCTCGTCTTGCATCTCCCAAGACGAAAGGATGTCTGAATCCCCTGTGGAGACCACAGAGAAAGACCTAGTTCCCCTCCTCATTGCGACCGGAGGCCTCACATCTTTGAAAACTCCAGAGGGACGCCGAGATCAGTGCCTCCAAAGGAGCCGATGCCTGACTCCTCGTGAAACTTATAGGAGTCCCAGGATACCTGTGGCACGTGGAAAAGGACCCTTGGTCTCCCGCCTCAGCTGGAGAGGCGTCCCAATTGCCCTGCCAAGCCTCGAGGAGAATCCCGAGTTGTCCCTCGCAACTAGGCAGGAGTCCTGACGTCGCTGAACAAACACGTGTGTGGAAGGGCCATCCCCATCGTAACTCGAGAATATACCCCAGGTTCCCGCCGCAACTCGAGAAAAACCATGAGACTTCCCCCTCGCCGCGAGATGAGGCCCGATTCCCCTGCACTGCGTGCACAGCAATGCCGTGTTGCACATCACACAGGAAAGGAGCCTTGATTTCCTTGATGGCACTCCAGAGAAACCCCAAGAACACTGTTTCAAGGCTAGAGGGATCCTGAGGTCACTGTAGCAACACGAAAGAGCTCCGTGGACCAAAAATCAACTCGAGATGAGAGGTTAGTCCCTGGCTTCGACTCCAGAGGAATACCACCTTACCACAAGCACCTCAAGAGGAGGCTTCTCTCAGCTCTAGGTATGTGAGAGGGATCCTGAGTTTGCGGCCTCAAGTGGAATGGACACCGCGATGCCCTGACTCGAAATAAGGCCGGATATCCCTGCAGTGACTTGAATGCAGGCTCGTCTTGCATCTCCCAAGACGAAAGGATGTCTGAATCCCCTGTGGAGACCACAGAGAAAGACCTAGTTCGCCAACTCATCACGATCGGAGGCCTCACTTCCTTTGAAAACTCCAGAGGCAGGAGGAGATTAGTGCCTCCAAGGAGACGATACCTGACTCCTTGTGAAACTTCATAGGAGTGCCAGGAATCCTGTGGCACTTGGAAAGGGACCCTTGGTCTCCCGCCTCAGCTGTAGAGGCGTCCCAATTGCCCTGCCAAGCCTCGAGGAGAATCCCGAGTTGTCCCTCGCAACTAGGCTGGAGTCCTGACGTCGCTGAACAAACACGTGTGTGGAAGGGCCATCCCCGTCCTAACTCGAGAATATATGCCACCTTCCCGCCGCAACTCGAGAAAAACCATGAGACTTCCCCCTCGCCGCGAGATGAGGCCCGATTCCCCTGCACTGCGTGCAGAGCAATGACGTGTTGCACATCACACAGGAAAGGAGCCTTGATTTCCTTGATGGCACTCCAGAGAAATCCTAGAACACTGTTTCAAGGCTAGAGGGATCCTGAGGTCACTGTAGCAACACGAAAGAGCTCTGTGGACCACAAATCAACTTGAGATGAGAGGTTAGTCCCTGGCTTCGACTCCAGAGTAATAGCACCTTAAAACAAGCACCTGAAGAGAAGGCTTCTCTCAGCTCTAGGTATGTGAGAGGGACCCTGAGATTGCGGCCTCAAGTGGAATGGACCCCGCGATGCCCTGACTCGAAATAAGGCCGGATATCCCTGCAGTGACTTGAATGCAGGCTCGTCTTGCATCTCCCAAGACGAAAGGATGTCTGAATCCCCTGTGGAGACCACAGAGAAAGATTTAGTTCCCCACCTCATCGCGAACGGAGGCCTCACATCCTTTGAAAACTCCAGAGGGACGCGGAGATCAGTGACTCTAAAGGAGTCGATACCTGACTCCTCGTGAATCTTGATAGGAGTCCCCGGATTCCTGGGGCACCTGGAAAGGGACCCTTGGTCTCCCGCCGCAGCTGGAGAGGCGTCCCAATTGCCCTGCCAAGCCTCGAGGAGAATCCCGAGTTGTCCCTCGCAACTAGGCAGGAGTCCTGACGTCGCTGAACAAACACGTGTGTGGAAGGGCCATCCCCGTCGTAACTCGAAAATATACCCCAGATTCCCGCCGCAACTCGAGAAAAACCATGAGACTTCCCCCTCGCCGTGAGATGAGGCCCGATTCCCCTGCACTGCGTGCAGAGCAATGCCGTGTTGCCCATCACACAGGAAAGGAGCCTTGATTTCCTTGATGGCACTCCAGAGAAACCCCAAGAACACTGTTTCAAGGCTAGAGGTATCCTGAGGTCACTGTAGCAACACGAAAGAGCTGCGTGGACGACAAATCAACGTGAGATGAGAGGTTAGTCCCTGGCTTCGACTCCAGAGAAATACCACCTTACCACAAGCAACTCAAGAGGAGGCTTCTCTCAGCTCTAGGTATGTGACAGGGACCCTGAGTTTGGGGCCTCAAGTGGAATGGACACCGCAATGCCCTGACTCGAAATAAGGCCGGATATCCCTGCAGTGACTTGAATGCAGGCTCGTCTTGCATCTCCCAAGACGAAAGGATGTCTGAATCCCCTGTGGAGACCACAGAGAAAGATTTAGTTCCCCACCTCATCGCGACCGGAGGCCTCACATCCTTTGAAAACTCCAGAGGGACGCGGAGATCAGTGCCTCCAAAGGAGACGATGCCTGACTCCTCGTGAAACTTGATAGGAGTCCCAGGATTCCTGTGGCTTGTGGAAAGGGACCCTTGGTCTCCTGCCTCAGCTGGAGAGGCGTCCCAATTGCCCTGCCAAGCCTCGAGGAGAATCCCGAGTTGTCCCTCGCAACTAGGCAGGAGTCCTGACGTCGCTGAACAAACACGTGTGTGGAAAGGCTATCCCCGTCGTAACTCGAGAATATACCGCAGGTTCCCGCCGCAACTCGAGAAAAACCATGAGACTTCCCCCTCGCCGCGAGATGAGGCCCGATTCCCCTGCACTGCGTGCACAGCATTGCCGTGTTGCACATCACACAGGAAAGGAGACTTGATTTCCTTGATGGCACTCCAGAGAAACCCCAAGAACACTGTTTCAAGGCTAGAGGGATCCTGAGGTCACTGTAGCAACACGAAAGAGCTCCGTGGACCAAAAATCAACTCGAGATGAGAGGTTAGTAACTGGCTTCGACTTCAGAGGAATACCACCTTACCACAAGCACCTCAAGAGGAGGCTTCTCTCAGCTCTAGGTATGTGAGAGGGACCCTGAGTTTGCGGCCTCAAGCAGAATGGACACCGTGATGCCCTGACTCGAAGTAAAGACTGATATCCCTACAGTGACTTGAATGCAGGCTCGTCTTGCATCTCCCAAGACGAAAGGATGTCTGAATCCCCTGTGGAGACCACAGAGAAAGACCTAGTTCCCCACCTCATTACGACCGGAGGCCTCACATCTTTGAAAACTCCAGAGGGACGCCGAGATCAGTGCCTCCAAAGGAGACGATGCCTGACTCCTCGTGAAACTTGATAGGAGTCCCAGCATTCCTGTGGCACGTGGAAAGGGACCCTTGGTCTCCCGCCTCAGCTGGAGAGGCGTCCCAATTGCCCTGCCAAGCCTCGAGGAGAATCCCGAGTTGTCCCTCGCAACTAGGTAGGAGTCCTGACGTCGCTGAACGAACACGTGTGTGGAATGGCCACCCCCGTCGTAACTCGAGAATATACCCCAGGTTCCTGCCGCAACTCGAGAAAAACCATGAGACTTCCCCCTCGCCGTGAGATGAGGCCCGATTCCCCTGCACTGCGTGCAGAGCAATGCCGTGTTGCACATCACACAGGAAAGGAGCCTTGATTTCCTTGATGGCACTCCAGAGAAACCCCAAGAACACTGTTTCAAGGCTAGAGGGATCCTGAGGTCACTATACCAACACGAAAGAGCTCCGTGGACCAAAGTCAACTCGAGATGACAGGTTAGTCCCTGGCTTCGACTCCAGAGGAATACCACCTTACCACAAGCACCTCAAGAGGAGGCTTCTCTCAGCTCTAGGTATGTGACAGGAACCCTGAGTTTGCGGCCTCAAGTGGAATGGACACCGCGATGCCCTGACTCGAAATAAGGCCGGATATCCCTGCAGTGACTTGAATGCAGGCTCGTCTTGCATCTCCCAAGACGAAAGGATGTCTGAATCCCCTGCGGAGACCACAGAGAAAGATTTAGTTCCCCACCTCATCGCGACCGGAGGCCTCACATCCTTTGAAAACTCCAGAGGGACGCGGAGATCAGTGTCTCCAAAGGACACGATGCCTGACTCCTCGTGAAACTTGATAGGAGTCCCAGGATTCCTGTGGCTTGTGGAAAGGGACCCTTGGTCTCCTGCCTCAGCTGGAGAGGTGTCCCAATTGCCCTGCCAAGCCTCGAGGAGAATCCCGAGTTGTCCCTCGCAACTAGGCAGGAGTCCTGACGTCGCTGAACAAACACGTGTGTGGAAAGGCCATCCCCGTCGTAACTCGAGAATATACCGCAGGTTCCCGCCGCAACTCGAGAAAAACCATGAGACTTCCCCCTCGCCGCGAGATGAGGCCCGATTCCCCTGCACTGCGTGCACAGCAATGCCGTGTTGCACATCACACAGGAAAGGAGCCTTGATTTCCTTGATGGCACTCCAGAGAAACCCCAAGAACACTGTTTCAAGGCTAGAGGGATCCTGAGGTCACTGTAGCAACACGAAAGAGCTCCGTGGACCACAAATCAACTCGAGATGAGAGGTTAGTCCCTGGCTTCGACTCCAGAGGAATACCACCTTACCACAAGCACCTCAAGAGGAGGCTTCTCTCAGCTCTAAGTATGTGAGAGGGACCCTGAGTTTGCGGCCTCAAGCAGAATGGACACCGTGATGCCCTGACTCGAAGTAAAGACTGATATCCCTGCAGTGACTTGAATGCAGGCTCATCTTGCATCTCCCAAGACGAAAGGATGTCTGAATCCCCTGGGGAGACCACAGAGAAAGACCTAGTTCCCCACCTCATCACAACCGGAGGCCTCACATCCTTTGAAAACTCCTGAGGTACGCGGAGATCAGTGCCTCCAAAGGAGACGATGCCTGACTCCTCGGGAAACTTGATAGGAGTCCCAGGATTCCTGTGGCACGTGGAAAGGGACCCTTGGTCTCACGCCTCAGGTGGAGAGGCGTCCCAATTGCCCTGCCAAGCCTCGAGGAGAATCCCGAGTTGTCCCTCGCAACTAGGCAGGAGTCCTGACGTCGCTGAACAAACAGGTGTTTGGAAGGGCCATCCCCGTCGTAACTCGAGAATATACGCCAGGTTCCCGCCGCAACTCGAGAAAAACCATGAGACTTCTCCCTAGCCGCGAGATGAGACCCGATTCCCCTGCACTGCATGAAGAGTAATTCCGTGTTGCACATCACACATGAAAGGAGCCTTGATTTCCATGATGGCACTGCAGAGAAACCCCAAGAACACTGTTTCAAGGCTGGAGGGATCCTGAGGACACTGTAGCAACACGAAAGTGCTAGGTGGACCAAAAATCAACTCGAGATGAGAGGTTAGTCCCTGGCTTCGACTCTAGAGGAATCCCAACTTACCACAAGCACCTCAAGAGGAGGCTTCTCTCTTCTCTAGGTATGTGAGATTGACCCTGAGTTTGCGGCCTCAAGTGGAATGGACACCGCGATGCCCTAACTAGAAATAAGGCCGGATATCCCTGCAGTGACTTGAATGCAGGGTCATCTTGCATCTCCCAAGAAAAAGGATGTCTGAATCCCCTGTGGAGATCACAGAGAAAGACCTAGTTCCCGACCTCATCGCGGCCAGAGGCCTCACATCCTGTGAAAACTCCAGAGGTTTGCGGAGATCAGTGCCTCCAAAGGAGACGATCCCTGACTCCTCGTGAATCTTGATAGGATTCCCAAGATTCCTGTGGCACGTGGAAAGGGACCCTTGGTCTCCCGCCTTAGCTGGAGAGGCGTCAAAAATTCCCTGCCAAGCCTCGAGGAGAATCCCGAGTTGTCCTTCGCAACTAGGCAGGAGTCCTGACGTCGCTGTACAAACATGAGTGTGGAAGGGCCATACCCGTCGTAACTCGAGAATATACCCCAGGTTCCCGCCGCAACTCGAGAAAAACCATGAGACTTCCCCCTCGCCGCCAGATGAGGCCCGATTCCCCTGCACTGCGTGCAGAGCAATTCCGTGTTGCACATCACACATGAAAGGAGTCTTGATTTCCTTGATGGCACTCCAGAGAAACCCCAAGAACACTATTTCAAGGCTAGAGGGATCCTGAGGTCACTGTAGCAGCAGGAAAGAGCTCCGTGGACCAAAAATCAACTCGAGATGAGAGGTTAGTCCCTGGCTTCGTCTCCAGAGGAATACCACCTTACCACAAGCACCTCAAGAGGAGGCTTCTCTCAGCTCTAGGTATGTGAGAGGGACCCTGAGTTTGCGGCCTCCATTGGAATGGACACCGCGATGCCCTGACTCGAAATAAGGCCGGATATCCCTGCAGTGACTTGAATGCAGGCTCGCCTTGCATCTCCCAAGATGAAAGGATGTCTGAATCCCCTGTGTAGACCACAGAGAAAGACCTAGTTCCCCACGTGATCGCAACCGGAGGCCTCACATCCTTTGAAAACTCCAGATGGACGCGAAGATCAGTGGCTACAAAGGAGACGATGCCTGACTCTTCGTGAAACTTGATAGCAGTCCCAGGATTCCTGTGGCACGTGGAAAGGGAAACTTGGTCTCCCGTCTCAGCTGGAGAAGCGTCCCAATAGCCCTGCCAAGCCTCGAGGAGAATCCCGAGTTGTCCCTCGCACCTAGGCAGGAGTCCTGACGTCGCTGAACAAACACGTGTGTGGAAGGGCCATCCCCGTCCTAACTCGAGAATATACCCCAGGTTCCCGCCGCAACTCTAGAAAAGCCATGAGAATTTCCCTTCGCCGCAAGATGAGGCCCGATTCCCCTGCACTGCGTGCAGAGCAATTCCTTGTTGCACATCACACATGAAAGGAGCCTTGATTTCCTTGATGGCACTCCAGAGAAACCCCAAGAACACTGTTTCAAGGCTAGAGGGATCCTGAGGTCACTGTAGCAACACGAAAGAGCTCCGTGGACCAAGAATCAACTCGAGATGAGAGGTTAGTCCCAGGCTTCGACTCCAGAGGAATACCACCTTAGCACAAGCACCTCAAGAGGAGGCTTCTCTCAGCTCTAGGTATGTGAGAGGCACCCTGAGTTTGCGGCCTCAAGTGGAATGGACACCACGATGCCCTGACTCGAAATAAGGCGGTATATCCCTGCAGTGACTTGAATGCAGGCTCGTCTTGCATCTTGCAAGACGAAAGGATGTCTGAATCCCCTGTGGAGACCACAGAGAAAGACCTAGTTTCCCACATCATGGCGACCGGAGGACTCACATCCTTTGAAAACTCCAGAGGTACGCGGAGATCAGTGCCTCCAAAGGAGACGATGCCTGACTCCTCGTGAAACTTGATAGGAGTCCCAGGATTCCTGTGGCACGTGGAAAGGGACCCTTGGTCTCCTGCCTCAGCTGGAGAGGCGTCCCAATTGCCCTGCCAAGCCTCGAGGAGAATCCCGAGTTGTCCCTCGCAACTAGGCCGGAGTCCTGACGTCGCTGAACAAACAGGTGTGTGGAAGGGCCATCCCCGTCGTAACTCGAGAATATACCCCAGGTTCCCGCCGCAACTCGAGAAAAACCATGAGACTTTGCCCTCGCCGCGAGATGAGGCCCGATTCCCCTGCACTGTGTGCAGAGCAATTCCGTATTGCACATCACACTTGAAAGGAGCCTTGATTTCCTTGATGGCACTCCAGAGAAACCCCAAGAAAACTCTTTCAAGGCTAGAGGGATCCTGAGGTCACTGTAGCAACACGAAAGAGCTCCGTGGACCACAAATCAACTCGAGATGAGAGGTTAGTCCCTGGCTTCAACTCCAGAGGAATACCACCTTACCACAAGCACCTCAAGAGGAGGCTTCTCTCAGCTCTAGGTATGTGAGAGGGACCCTGAGTTTGCGGCCTCAAGTGGAATGGACACCGCGATGCCCTGACTCGAAATAAGGCCGGATATCCCTGCAGTGACTTGAATGCAGGCTCGTCTTGCATCTCCCAAGATGAAAGGATGTCTGAATCCCCTGTGGAGACCACAGAGAAAGACCTAGTTCCCCACATCATTGCGACCGTAGGCCTCACATCCTTCTAAAACTCCAGAGGTACGCGGAGATAAGTGATTCCAAAGAAGACGATGCCTGATTCCTCATGAAACTTCGTAGGAGTCCCAGGATTCCTGTGGCACGTGGAAAGGGACCCTTGGTCTCCCGCCTCAGCTGGAGAGGCGTTCCAATTGCCCTGCCACGCCTCGAGGAGAATCCCGAGTTGTCCCTCGCAACTAGGCAGGAGTCCTGACATCGCTGAACAAACACGTGTGTGGAAGGGCCATCCCCTTCGTAACTCGAGAATATACCCCAGGTTCCCACCGCAACTCGAGAAAAACCATGAGACTACCCCCTCGTTGCGAGATGAGGACTGATTCCCCTGCACTGCGTGCAGAGCAATTCCGTGTTGCACATCACACTTGAAAGGAGCCTAGATTTCCTTGATGGCACTCCAGAGAAACCCCAAGAACACTGTTTCAAGGTTAGAGGGATCCTGAGGTCACTGTAGCAATAATAAAGAGCTCCGTGGACCAAAAATTAACTCGAGATGAGAGGTTAGTCCCTGGCTTCGACTCCAGAGGAATACCACCTTACCACGAGCACCTCAAGAGGAGGCTTCTCTCAGCTCTAGGTATGTGAGAGGGACCCTGAGTTTGCGGCCTCAAGTGGATTGGACACCGCCATGCCCTGACTCAAAATAAGGCCGGATATCCCTGAAGTACTGGAATGCAGTCTCGTCTAGTATCTCCCAAGAAGAAAGTATGTCTGAATCCCCTGTGGAGACCACAGAGAAAGACCTAGCTCCCCACCTCATCGCGACTGGAGGCCTCACATCCTTTGAGAATTCCAGAGGTACGCGGAGATCAGTGCCTCCACAGGAGACTATGCCTGACTCCTCCTGAAACTTCATAGGAGCCCCAGGATTCCTGTGGCACGTGGAAAGGGACACTTGGTCTCCACCCTCAGCAGGAGAGGTGTCCCAATTGCCCTGCTAAGCCTCGAGGAGAATCCCGAGTTGTTCCTCGCAACTAGGCAGGAGTCCTGACGTCGCTGAACAAACACGTGTGTGGAAGGGCCATCCCCGTCGTAACTCGAGAATATACCCCAGGTTCCCGCCGCAACTCGAGAAAAATCATGAGACTTCCCCCCCGTCGCGAGATGAGGCCCGATTCCCCTGCACTGCGTGCAGAGCAATTCCGTGTTGCACATCACACATGAAAGGAGCCTTGATTTCCTTGATGGCACTCCAGAGAAACCCCAAGAAGACTGTTTCAAGGCTAGAGGGATCCTGAGGTCACTGTAGCAACACGAAAGAGCTCCGTGGACCAAAAATCAACTCGAGATGAGAGATTAGTCCCTGGCTTCGACTCCAGAGGAATACCACCTCATCACAAGCACCTCAAGAGGAGGCTTCTCTCAGCTCTAGGTATGTGAGAGGTACCCTGTGTTTGCGGCCTCAAGTGGAATGGACACCGTGATGTCCTGACTCGAAAGAAGGCCGGATATCCCTGCAGTGACTTGAATGCAGGCTCGTCTTGCATCTCCCAAGACGAAATTATGACTGAATCCCCTGTGGATACCACAGAGAAAGACCTAGTTCCCCACCTCATCGCGACCGGAGGCCTCACATCCTTTGAAAATTCCAGAGTGAAGCGGAGATCAGTGCCTCCAAAGGAGACGATGCCTGACTGCTCGTGAAACTTGATAGGAGTCCCAGAATTCCTGTGGCACGTGGAAAGGGAAACTTGGTCTCCCGCCTCAGCTGGAGAGGCGTCCCAATTGCCCTGCCAAGCCTCGAGGAGAATCCCGAGTTGTCCCTCGCAACTAGGCAGGAGTCCTGACGTCGCTGAACAAACACGTGTGTGGAACGGCCATCCCCGTCGTAATTCGAGAATATACCCCAGGTTGCCACCGCAACTCGAGAAAAACCATGAGACTTCCCCCTCGCCACGAGATGAGGCCCGATTCCCCTGCACTGTGTGCACAGCAATTTCGTGTTGCACATCACACATGAAAGGAGCCTTGATTTCCATGATGGCACTCCAGAGAAACCCCAAGAACACTGTTTCAAGGCTAGAGGGATCCTCAGGTCACTGTAGCAACAGGAAAGAGCTCCGTGGTCCTGAAATCAACTCGAGATGAGAAGTTAGTCCCTGGCTTCGACTCCAGAGGAATACCACCTTACCACAAGCACCTCAAGAGGAGGCTTCTTTCGGCTCTAACTATGTGAGAGGGACCCTGAGTTTGCGGCCTCAAGTGGAGTATACACCGCGATGCCCTAACTCGAAATAAGGCCGGATATCCCTGCAGTGACTTGAATGAAAGCTCGTCTTGCATCACCCAAGACGAAAGGATGTCTGAATCCCCTGTGGAGACCACAGAGAAAGACCTAGTTCCCCACCTCATCGCGACCGGAGGCCTCACATCCTTTGAAAACTCCAGAGGTACGCGGAGATCAGTGCCTCCAAAGGAGATGATGCCTGACTCCTCGTGAAACTTGATAGGAGTCCCAGGATTCCTGTGGCACGTGTAAAGGGACCCTTGGTCTCACGCCTCAGGTGGAGAGGCCTCCCAATTGCCCTGCCAAGCCTCGAGGAGAATCCCGAGTTGTCCCTCGCAACTAGGCAGGAGTCCTGACGTCGGTGAACAAACATGTGTGTGGAAGGGCCATCCCCGTCGTAACTCGAGAATATACCCCAATTTCCCTCCGCAACTCAAGAAAAACCAAGAGACTTTGCCCTCGCCGCGAGATGAGGCCCGATTTCCCGGCAGTGCGAGCAGAGCAATTCCGTGTTGCACATCGCACATGAAAGGAGCCTTGATTTCCTTGATGGCACTCCAGAGAAAGCCCAAGAACACTGTTTCAAGGCTAGAGGGATCCTGAGGTCACTGTACCAACACGAAAGAGCACCGTGGACCAAATATCAACTGGAGATGAGAGGTTAGTGCCTGGCTTCGACTCCAGAGTAATACCACCTTACCACAAGCACCTCAAGAGAAGGCTTCTCTCAGCTCTAGGTATGTGAGAGGGACCCTGAGGTTGCCGCCTCAAGTGGAATGGACACCGCGATGCCCTGACTTGAAAGAAGGCCTGATATCTCTGCAGTGACTTGAATGCAGGCTCCTCTTGCATCTCCCCAGACGAAAGGATGTCTGAATCCCCTGTGGAGACCACAGAGAAAGACCTAGTTCCCTACCTCATCGCGATCGGAGGCCTCACATCCTTTGAAAACTCCAGAGGTACGCGGAGATCAGTGCCTTCAAAGGAGACGATGCCTGACTCCTCGTGAAACTTGATAGGAGTCCCAGGATTCCTGTGGCACGTGGAAAGGGATACTTGGTCTACTGCCTCAGCTGGAGAGGCATCCCAATTGCCCTGCCAAGCCTCGAGGAGAATCCCGAGTTGTCCCTCGCAACTAGGCAGGAGTCCTGACTTCGCTGAACAAACACGTGTGTGGAAGGGCCATCCCCGTCATAACTCGAGAATATACCCCAGGTTCCCGCCGCAACTCGAGAAAAACCATGAGACTTCCCCATCGCCGCAAGATGAGGCCCGATTCTCCTGCACTGCGTGCAGAGCAATTCCGTGTTGCACATCACACAGGAAAGGAGCCTTGATTTCCTTGATGGCACTCCAGAGAAAGCCCAAGAACAGTGTTTCAAGGCTAGAGGGATCCTGAGGTCACTGCAGCAACACGAAAGAGCTCCGTGGACCAATTATCAACTCGAGATGAGAGGTTAGTCCCTGGCTTCGACTCCAGAGGAATACCACCTTACCACAAGCACCTCAAGAGGAGGCTTCTCTCAGCTCTAGGTATGTGAGAGGGACCCTGAGTGTGCGGCCTCAAGTGGAATGGACACGGGGATGCCCTTACTCGAAATAAGGCCGGATATCTCTGCAGTGACTTGAATGCAGGCACGGCTTGCATCTCCCAAGACGAAAGGATGTCTGAATCCCCTGTGGAGACCACAGAGAAAGACCTAGTTCCCCACCTCATCGCGACCGGAGGCCTCAAATCCTTTGAAAACTTCAGAGGTATGCGGAGATTAGTGCCTCCAAAGCAGACGATGCCTGACTCCTCGTGAAACTTGATAGGACTCCCAGGATTCCAGTGGTAAGCGAAAGGGACCCTTGGTCTCCCGCTTCACCTGGAGAGGCGGCCCAATTGCCCTGCCAAGCCTCGAGGAGAATCCCGAGTTGTCCCTCGCAACTAGGCAGGAGTCCAGACGTCGCTGAACAAACACGTGTGTGGACAGGCCATCCCCGTCGGAACTCGAGAATATACCCCAGGTTCCCGCCGCAACTCGTGAAAAACCATGAGACTTCCCCCTCGCCGCGAGATGAGGCCCGATTCCCCTGCACTGCGTGCAGAGCAATTCCGTGTTGCACATCACACATGAAAGGAGCCTTGATTTCCTTGATGGCACACCAGAGAAACCCCAAGTACACTGTTTCAAGGCTAGAGGGATCCTGAGGTCACTGTAGCAACATGAAAGAGCTCCGTGGACCAAAAACCAAGTCGAGATGAGAGGTTAGTGCCTGGCTTCGACTCCAGAGGAATACTACCTTACCACAAGCACCTCAAGAGGAGGCTTCTCTCAGCTCTAGGTATGTGAGAGGGACCCTGACTTTGCGGCCTCAAGTGGAATGGACACGGGGATACCCTGACTCGAAATAAGACCGGATATCCCTGCAGTGACTTGAATGCAGGCTCGCCTTGCATCTCCCAACAAGAAAGGATGTCTGAATCCCCTGGGGAGACCACAGAGAAAGACCTAGTTCCCCACCTCCTCACAACCGGAGGCCTCACATCCTTTGAAAACTCCTGAGGTACGCGGAGATCAGTGCCTCCAAAGGAGACGATGCCTGACTCCTCGGGAAACTTGATAGGAGTCCCAGGATTCCTGTAGCACGTGGAAAGGGACCCTTGGTCTCACGCCTCAGGTGGAGAGGCCTCCCAATTGCCCTGCCAAGACTCGAGGAGAATCCCGAGTTGTCCCTCGCAACTAGGCAGGAGTCCTGACGTCGCTGAACAAACAGGTGTGTGGAAGGGCCATCCCCGTCGTAACTCGAGAATATATCCCAGGTTCCCGCCGCAACTCGAGAAAAACCATGAGACTTCCCCCTCGCCGCGAGATGAGACCCGATTCCCCTGCACTGCATGAAGAGTAATTCCGTGTTGCACATCACACATGAAAGGAGCCTTGATTTCCATGATGGCAGTGCAGAGAAACCCCAAGAACACTGTTTCAAGGCTGGAGGGATCCTGAGGACACTGAGGCAACACGAAAGTGCTAGGTGGACCAAAAATCAACTCGAGATGAGAGGTTAGTCCCTGGCTTCGACTCTAGAGGAATCCCAACTTACCACAAGCACCTCAAGAGGAGGCTTCTCTCTTCTCTAGGTATGTGAGATTGACCCTGAGTTTGCGGCCTCAAGTGGAATGGTCACCGCGATGCCCTAACTAGAAATAAGGCCGGATATCTCTGCAGTGACTTGAATGCAGGGTCATCTTGCATCTCCCAAGAAAAAGGATGTCTGAATCCCCTGTGGAGATCACAGAGAAAGACCTAGTTCCCGACCTCATCGCGGCCAGAGGCCTCACATCCTGTGAAAACTCCAGAGGTTTGCGGAGATCAGTGCCTCCAAAGGAGACGATCCCTGACTCCTCGTGAATCTTGATAGGAGTCCCAGGATTCCTGTTGCACGTGGAAAGGGACCCTTGGTCTCCCGCCTCAGCTGGAGAGGCGTCCTAATTACCCTGCCAAGCCTCGAGGAGAATCCCGAGGTGTCCCTCGCAACTAGGCAGGAGTCCTGACGTCGCTGAACAAACACGTGTGTGGAAGGGCCATCCCCGTCGTAACTCGAGATTATACCCCAGGTTCCCGGCGCAACTCGAGAAAAACCATGAGACTTCCCCCTCGCCGCGAGATGAGGCCCAATTCCCCTGCACTGCGTGCAGAGCAATTCCGTGTTGCACATCATACAGGAAAGGAGCCTTGATTGCCTTGATGGCACTCCAGAGAAACCCCAAGAACACTGGTTCAAGGCTAGAGGGATCCTGAGGTCACTGTAGCAACACGAAAGAGCTCCGTGGACCAAAAATCAACTCGAGTTGAGAGGTTTATCCCTGGCTTCGATTATAGAGGAATCCCACCTTACCACAAGCACCTGAAGAGGAGGCTTCTTTCGGCTCTAAGTATGTGAGAGGGACCCTGTGTTTGCGGCCTGAAGTGGAGTATACACCGCGATGCCCTAACTCGAAATAAGGCCGGATATCCCTGCAGTGACTTGAATGCAGGCTCGTCTTGCATCACCCAAGACGAAAGGATGTCTGAATCCCCTGTGGAGACCACAGAGAAAGACCTAGTTCCCCACCTCATCGCGACCGGAGGCCTCACATCCTTTGAAAACTCCAGAGGGACGCGGAGATCTGTGCCTCCAAAGGAGACGATGCCTGACTCCTCGGGAAACTTGATAGGAGTCCCAGGATTCCTGTAGCACGTGGAAACGGACCCTTGGTCTCACGCCTCAGGTGGAGAGGCCTCCCAATTGCCCTGCCAAGCCTCGAGGAGAATCCCGAGTTGTCCCTCGCAACTAGGCAGGAGTCCTGACGTCGCTGAACAAACACGTGTGTGGAAGGGCCATCCCCGTCGTAACTCGAGAATATACCCCAATTTTCCTCCGCAACTCAAGAAAAACGATGAGACTTCCCCCTCGCCGTGAGATGAGGCCCGATTTCCCGGCAGTGCGAGCAGAGCAATTCCGTGTTGCACATCGCACATGAAAGGAGCCTTGATTTCCTTGATGGCACTCCAGAGAAAGCCCAAGAACACTGTTTCAAGGCTAGAGGGATCCTGAGGTCACTGTACCAACACGAAAGAGCACCGTGGACCAAATATCAACTGGAGATGAGAGGTTAGTCCCTGGCTTCGACTCCAGAGTAATACCACCTTACCACAAGCACCTCAAGAGAAGGCTTCTCTCAGCGCTAGGTATGTGAGAGGGACCCTGAGGTTGCCGCCTCAAGTGGAATGGACACCGCGATGCCCTGACTCGAAATACGGCCTGATATCTCTGCAGTGACTTGAATGCAGGCTCCTCTTGCATCTCCCCAGACGAAAGGATGTCTGAATCCCCTGTGGAGACCACAGAGAAAGACCTAGTTCCCCACCTCATCGCGACCGGAGGCCTCACATCCTTTGAAAACTCCAGAGGTACGCGGAGATCAGTGCCTCCAAAGGAGACGATGCCTGACTCCTCGTGAAACTTGATAGGAGTCCCAGGATTCCTGTGGCACGTGGAAAGGGATACTTGGTCTCCTGCCTCAGCTGGAGAGGCGTCCCAATTGCCCTGCCAAGCCTCGAGGAGAATCCCGAGTTGTCCCTCGCAACTAGGCAGGAGTCCTGACTTCGCTGAAAAAACACGTGTGTGGAAGGGCCATCCCCGTCATAACTCGAGAATATACCCCAGGTTCCCGCCGCAACTCGAGAAAATCCATGAGATTTCCCCCTCGCCGCCAGATGAGGCCCGATTCCCCTGCACTGCGTGCAGAGCATTTCCGTGTTGCACATCACACATGAAAGGAGCCTTGATTTCCTTGACGGCACTCCAGAGAAACCCCAAGAACACTGTTTCAAGGCTAGAGGGATCCTGAGGTCACTGCAGCAACACGAAATTGCTCCGTGGACAAAAAATCAACTCGAGATGAGAGGTTAGTCCCTGGCTTCGACTCCAGAGGAATACCACCTTACCACAAGCACCTCAAGAGGAGGCTTCTCTCAGCTCTAGGTATCTGAGAGGGACCCTGAGTTTGTGGCCTCAAGTGGAATGGACACGGGGATGCCCTTACTCGAAATAAGGCCGGATATCTCTGCAGTGACTTGAATGCAGGCACGGCTTGCATCTCCCAAGACGAAAGGATGTCTGAAACCCCTGTGGAGACCACAGAGAAAGACCTAGTTCCCCACCTCATCGCGACCGGAGGCTTCAAATCCTTTGAAAACTTCAGAGGTATGCGGAGATTAGTGCCTCCAAAGCAGACGATGCCTGACTCCTCGTGAAACTTGATAGGACTCCCAGGATTCCAGTGGGAAGCGAAAGGGACCCTTGGTCTCCCGCCTCACCTGGAGAGGCGGCCCAATTGCCCTGCCAAGCCTCGAGGAGAATCCCGAGTTGTCCCTCGCAACTAGGCAGGAGTCCTGACGTCGCTGAACAAACACGTGTGTGGAAGGGCCATCCCCGTCGTAACTCGAGAATATACCCCAGGTTCCCGCCGCAACACGAGAAAAACCATGAGACTTCCCCCTCACCGCAAGATGAGGCCCGATTCCGCTGCACTGCCTGCAGAGCAATTCGGTGTTGCACATCACACAGGAAAGGAGCCTTGATTTCCTTGATGGCACTCCAGAGAAACCCCAAGAACACTGTTTCAAGGCTAGAGGGATCCTGAGGACACTGTAGCAACACGAAAGAGCTCCATGGACCAAAAATCCACCCGAGATGAGAGGTTAGTCCCTGGCTTCGACTCCAGCGGAATACCACCTTACCACAAGCACCTCAAGAGGAGGCTTCTCTCAGCTCTAGGTATGTGAGAGGGACCCTGAGTTTGCGGCCTCAAGTGGAATGGACACCGCGATACCCTGACTTGAAAGAAGGCCGGATATCCTTGCAGTGACTTGAATGCAGGCTCGTCTTGCATCTCCCAAGATGAAAGGATGTCTGAATCCCCTGTGGAGACCACAGAGAAAGACCTAGTTCCCCACCTCATCGCGACCTGAGGCCTCACATCCTTTGAAAACTCCAGAGGTACGCGGAGATCAGTGCCTCCAAAGGAGACGATGCCTGACTCCTCGTGAAACTTGATAGGAGTCCCAGGATTCCTGTGGCGCGTGGAAAGGGACCCTTGGTCTCCCGTCTCAGCTGGAGAGGCGTCCCAATTGCCCTGCCAATCCTCGAGGAGAATCCCGAGTTGTCCCTCGCAACTAGGCCGGAGTCCTGACGTCGCTGAAGAAACACGTGTGTGGAAGGGTCATCCCCGTCGTAACTCGAGAATATACCCCAGGTTCCCGCCGCAACTCGAGAAAAACCATGAGACTTCCCCCTCGCCGCGAGATGAGGCCCGATTCCCCTGCACTGCGTGCAGAGCAATTCCGTGTTGCACATCACACATGAAAGGAGCCTTGATTTCCTTGATGGCACTCCAGAGAAACCCAAAGAACACTGTTTCAATGCTGGAGGGACCCTGAGGTCACTGTAGCAACACGAAAGAGCTCCGAGGACCAAAAATCAACTCGAGATGAGAGGTTAGTCCCTGGCTTCGACTCCAGAGGAATACCACCTTACCACAAGCACCTCAAGTGGAGGCTTCTCTCAGCTCTAGGTATGTGAGAGGGACCCTGAGTTTGCGGCCTCAAGTGGAATGGACACCGCGATGCCCTGACTCGAAATAAGGCCAGATATCCCTGCAGTGACTTGAATGCAGGCTCGTCTTGCATCTCCCAAGATGAAAGGATGTCTGAATCCCCTGTGGACACCACAGAGAAAGACCTAGTTCCCCACCTCATCACGACCGGAGGCCTGACATCCTTTGAAAACTCCAGAGGTACGTGGAGATCAGTGGCTCCAAAAGAGGCGATGCCTGACTCCTCGTGAAACTTGATAGGCATCCCAGGATTCCTGTGGCACGTGGAAAGGGACCCTTGGTCTCCCGCCTCAGCTAGAGAGGCGTCCCAATTGTTCTGCCAAGCCTCGAGGAGAATCCCGAATTGTCCCTCGCAACTAGGCAGGAGTCCTGACGTCGCTGAACAAACACGTGTGTGAAAGGGCCATCCCCGTCGTAACTCGAGAATATACCCCAGGTTCCCGCCGCAACTCGAGAAAAACCTTGAGACTTCCCCCTAGCCGCGAGATGAGACCCGATTCCCCTGCACTGCATGAAGAGCAATTCCGTGTTGCACATCACACATGAAAGGAGCCTTGATTTCCATGATGGCACTGCAGAGAAACCCCAAGAACACTGTTTCAAGGCTGGACGGATCCTAGGACACTGTAGCAACACGAAAGTGCTAGGTGGACCAAAAATCAACTCGAGATGAGAGGTTAGTCCCTGGCTTCGACTCCAGAGGAATACCACCTTACCACAAGCACCGGAAGATGAGGCTTCCCTCAGCTCTAGGTATGGGAGAGGGAGGCTGAGTTTGCGGCCTCAAGTGGAATGGACACCGCGAAGCCCTGACTCGAAATTAGGCTGGATATCCCTGCAGTGACTGAATACAGGCTCGTCTTGCATCTCCCAAGACGAAAGGATGTCTGAATCCCCTGTGGAGACCACAGAGAAAGACCTAGTTCTCCACTTCATCGCGACCGGAGGCCTCACATCCTTTGAAAACTCCAGAGGTACTCGGAGATCAGTGCCTCCAACGGTGACTATGCCTGACTCTTCGTGAAACTTGATAGGAGTCACAGGATTCCTGTGGCACGTGGAAAGGGACCCTTGGTCTCCCGTCTCAGGTGGAGAGGCGTCCCAATTGCCCTGCCAAGCCTCGAGGAGAATCCCGAGTTGTCCCTCGCAACTAGGCCGGAGTCCTGACATCGGTGAAGAAACACGTGTGTGGAAGGGTCATCCCCGTCGTAACTCGAGAATATAGCCCAGGTTCCCGCCGCAACTCGAGAAAAACCATGAGACTTCCCCCTCGCCGCGAGATGAGGCCCGATTCCCCTGCACTGCGTGCAGAGCAATGCCGTGCTGCACATCACACATGAAAGGAGCCTTGATTTCCTTGATGGCACTCCAGAGAAACCCAAAGAACACTGTTTCAATGCTGGAGGGACCCTGAGGTCACTGTAGCAACACGAAAGAGCTCCGAGGACCAAAATTCAACTCGAGATGAGAGGTTAGTCCCTGGCTTCGACTCCAGAGGAATACCACCTTACCACAAGCACCTCAAGTGGAGGCTTCTCTCAGCTCTAGGTATGTGAGAGGGACCCTGAGTTTGCGGCCTCAAGTGGAATGGACACCGCGATGCCCTGACTCGAAATAAGGCCAGATATCCCTGCAGTGACTTGAATGCAGGCTCGTCTTGCATCTCCCAAGATGAAAGGATGTCTGAATCCCCTGTGGACACCACAGAGAAAGACTTAGTTCCCCACCTCATCACGACCGGAGGCCTGACATCCTTTCAAAACTCCAGAGGTACGTGGAGATCAGTGGCTCCAAAAGAGGCGATGCCTGACTCCTCGTGAAACTTGATAGGCATCCCAGGATTCCTGTGGCAAGTGGAAAGGGACCGTTGGTCTCCCGCCTCAGCTAGAGAGGCGTCCCAATTGTTCTGCCAAGCCTCGAGGAGAATCCCGAATTGTCCCTCGCAACTAGGCAGGAGTCCTGACGTCGCTGAACAAACACGTGTGTGGAAGGGCCATCCCCGTCGTAACTCGAGAATATACCCCAGGTTCCCGCCGCAACTCGAGAAAAACCATGAGACTTCCCCCTAGCCGCGAGATGAGACCCGATTCCCCTGCACTGCATGAAGAGCAATTCCGTGTTGCACATCACACATGAAAGGAGCCTTGATTTCCATGATGGCACTGCAGAGAAACCCCAAGAACACTGTTTCAAGGCTGGACGGATCCTAGGACACTGTAGCAACACGAAAGTGCTAGGTGGACCAAAAATCAACTCGAGATGAGAGGTTAGTCCCTGGCTTCGACTCTAGAGGAATCCCAACTTACCACAAGCACCTCAAGAGGAGGCTTCTCTCATCTCTAGGTATGTGAGATTGACCCTGAGTTTGCGGCCTCAAGTGGAATGGACACCACGATGCCCTAACTCGAAATAAGACCGAATATAACTGCAGTGACTTGAATGCAGGGTCATCTTGCATCTCCCAAGAAAAAGGATGTCTGAATCCCCTGTGGAGAACACAGAGAAAGACCTAGTTCCCGACCTCATCGCGGCCAGAGACCTCACATACTGTGAAAACTCCAGAGGTTTGCGGAGATCAGTGCCTCCAAAGGAGACGATCCCTGACTCCTCGTGAATCTTGATAGGATTCCCAGGATTCCTGTGGCACGTGGAAAGGGACCCTTGGTCTCCCGCCTCAGCTGGAGAGGCGTCCCAATTTCCCTGCCAAGCCTCGAGGAGAATGCCGAGTTCTCGCTCGCAACTTGGCAGGAGTCCTGACGTCGCTGTACAAACACGTGTGTGGAAGGGCCATCCCCGTCCTAACTCGAGAATATACCCCAGGTTCCCGCCGCAACTAGAGAAAAACCATGAGACTTCCCCCTCGCCGCCAGATGAGGCCCGATTCCCCTGCACTGCGTGCAGAGCAATTCCATGTTGCACATCACACATGAAAGGAGCCTTGATTTCCTTGATGGCACACCAGAGAAACCCCAAGAACATTGTTTCAAGGCTAGAGGGATCCTGAGGTCACTGTAGCAACACGAAAGAGCTCCGTGGACCAAAAATCAACTCGAGATGAGAGGTTAGTCCCTGGCTTCGACTCCAGAGGAATACCACCTTACCACAAGCACCGCAAGATGAGGCTTCCCTCAGCTCTAGGTATGGGAGAGGGAGGCTGAGTTTGCGGCCTCAAGTGGAATGGACACCGCGAAGCCCTGACTCGAAATTAGGCTGGATATCCCTGCAGTGACTGAATACAGGCTCGTCTTGCATCTCCCAAGACGAAAGGATGTCTGAATCCCCTGTGGAGACCACAGAGAAAGACCTAGTTCTCCACTTCATCGCGACCGGAGGCCTCACATCCTTTGAAAACTCCAGAGGTACTCGGAGATCAGTGCCTCCAACGGTGACGATGCCTGACTCCTCGTGAAACTTGATAGGAGTCCCAGGATTCCTGTGGCACGTGGAAAGGGACCCTTGTTTTCCCTCCTCAGGTGGAGAGGCGTCCCAATTGCCCTGCCAAGCCTCGAGGAGAATCCCGAGTTGTCCCTCGCAACTAGGCAGGAGTCCTGACGTCGCTGAACAAACACATGTGTGGAAGGGCCATCCCCGTCGAAACTCGAGAATATACCCCAGGTTCCCACCGCAACTCGAGAAAAACCATGAGACTTCCCCCTCGCCGTGAGATGAGGCCCGATTCCCCTGCACTGCGTGTAGAGCAATTCCGTGTTTCACATCACACATGAAAGGAGCCTTGATTTCCTGATGGCACAACAGAGAAAACCCAAGAACACTGTTTCAAGGTTAGAGGGATCCTGAGGTCACTGTAGCAAGAGGAAAGAGCTCCGTGGAACAAAAATCAACTACAGATGAGAGGTTGGTCACTGGCTTCGACTCCAGAGGAATACCACCTTACCACAAGCACCTCAAGAGGAGGCTTCTCTCAGCTCAACGTATGTGAGAGGGACCCTGAATTTTCGGCCTTAAGTGGAATGGACACCGCGATGCCCTGACTCGAAATAAGGCCGGATATCCCTGCAGTGACTTGAATGCAGGCTCGTCTTGCATCTGCCAAGACGAAAGGATGTCTGAATCCCCTGTGGAGACCACAGAGAAAGACCTAGTTCCCCACCTCATCGCGAACGGAGGCCTGACATGCTTTGAAAACTCCAGAGGTACTTGGAGATCAGTGTCTCCAAAGGAGACGATGCCTGACTCCTCGTGAAACTTGACAGGCATCCCAGGATTCCTGTGGCACGTGGAAGTGGACCCTTGGTCTCCCGCCTCAGCTGGAGAGGCGTCCCAATTGCCCTGCCAAGCCTCGAGGAGAATCCCGAGTTGTCCCTCACAACTAGGCAAGAGCCCTGACGTCGCTGAAAAAACACGTGTGTGGAAGGGCCATCCCCGTCGTCACTCGAGAATATACCCCAGGTTCCCGCCGCAACTCGAGAAAAACCATGAGACTTCCCCCTCGCCGCGAGATGAGGCCCGCTTCCCCTGCACTGCGTGCAGAGGAATTCCGAGTTGCACATCACACAGGAAAGGAGCCTTGATTTCCTTGATGACACTCCAGAGAAACCCCAAGAACACTGTTTCAAGGCTAGGCGGATCCTGAGGTCACTGTAGCCACATGAAAGAGCTCCGTGGACGAAAAATCAACTCGAGATGAGAGGTTAGTCCCTGGCTTCGACTCCAGAGGAATACCACCTTACCACAAGCACCTCAAGAGGAGGCTTCTCTCAACACTACGTTGTGAGAGGGACCCTGAATTTGCGGCCTCAGGTGGAATGGACACCGCGATGCCCTGACTCGAAATAAGGCCAGATATCCCTGCAGTGACTTCAATGCAGGATGGTCTTGCATCTCCCAAGACGAAAGGATGTTTGAATCCCCTGTGGAGACCACAGAGAAAGACCTAGTTCCCCACCTCATTGCGACTGGAGGCCTCACATCCTTTGAAAACTCCAGAGGTTCGCGGAGACCAGTGCCTCCAAAGGAGACGATGCCTGACTCCTCGTGAAACTTGATAGAAGTCCCAGGATTCCTGTGGCACGTGGAAAGGGACCCTTGGTCTCCCGCCTCAGCTGCAGAGGCGTCCCATTTGCCCTGCCAAGCCTCGAGGAGAATACCGAGTAGTCCCTCGCAACTAGGAAGGAGTCCTGACGTCGCTGAACAAACACGTGTGTGGAAGGGATATCCCCGTCGTAACTCGAGAATATACCCCAGGTTCCCGCCGCAACTCGAGAACAACCATGAGACTTCCCCCTCCCCGCGAGATGAGGTTCGATTCCCCTGCACTGCATGCAGAGTAATTCCGTGTTGCACATCACACAGGAAAGGAGCCTTGATTTCCTTGATGACACTCCTGAGAAACCCCAAGAACACTGTTTCAAGGCTAGACGGATCCTGAGGTCACTGAAGCCACATGAAAGAGCTCCGTGGACCAAAAATCAACTCGAGATGAGAGGTTAGTCCCTGGCTTCGACTCCAGAGGAATACCACCTTACCACAAGCACCTCAAGAGGAGGCTTCTCTCAGCTCTAGGTGTGTGAGAGGGAGCCTGAGTTTGCGGCCTCAAGTGGAATGGACACCGCGATGCCCTGACTCGAAATAAGGCCGGATATCCCTACAGTGACTTGAATGCAGGCTCGTCTTGCATCTCCCAAGATGAAAGGATGTCTGAATCCCCTGTGGAGACCACAGAGAAAGACCTAGTTCCCGACCTCATCGCGACCGGAGGCCTCACATTCTTTGAAAACTCCAGAGGGACGCGGAGACCAGTGCCTCCAAAGGGGACGATGCCTGACTCCTCGTGAAACTTGATAGGAGTCCCAGGATTCCTGTGGCACGTGGAAACGGACACTTGGTCTCCCACCTCAGCTCGAGAGGCGTCCCAATTGCCCTGCCAAGCCTCGTGGAGAATCCCGAGTTGTCCCTCGCAACTAGGCAGGAGTCCTGACGTCGCTGAACAAACACGTGTGTGGAAGGTCCATCCCCGTCGTAACTCGAGAATATACCCCAGGTTCCCGCCGCAACTCGAGAAAAACCATGAGACTTCCCCCTCGCCGCGAGATGAGGCCCGATTCCCCTGCACTGCGTGCAGAGCAATGCCGTGTTGCACATCACACATGAACGGAGCCTGGATTTCCTTGATGGCATTCCAGAGACACCCCAAGAACACTGATTCAAGGCAAGAGGGATCCTGAGGTCACTGTAGCAACACGAAAGAACTCCGTGGGCCAAAAATCAACTCGAGTTGAGAGGTTAGTCCCTGGCTTCGACTCCAGAAAAATACCACCATACCACAAGCACGTCAAGAGGAGGCTTCTCTCAGCTCTAGGTATGTGAGAGGGACCCTGAGTTTGCGGCCTCAAGTGGAAGGGACACCGCGATGCCCTGACTCGAAATAAGGCCGCATATCCCTGCAGTGACTTGAATGCAGGCTCGTCTTGCATCTGCCAAGACGAAAGGATGTCTGAATCCCCTGTGGAGACCACAGAGAAAGACCTCGTTCCCAACCTCATCGCGACCGGAGCCCTCACATCCTTTGAAAACTCCAGAGGTACGCGGAGATCAGTGCCTCCAAAGGAGACGATGACTGACTCCTGGTGAAACTTGATAGGCATTCCAGCATTCCTGTGGCACGTGGAAAGGAACCCTTGGTCTCCCGCCTCAGCTGGAGAGGTGTCCCAATTGCCCTGCCAAGCCTCGAGGAGAATCCCGAGTTGTCCCTCGCAACTAGGCAGGAGTCCTGACGTCACTGAACAAACACATGTGTGGAAGGGCCATCCCCGTTGTAACTCGAGAATATACCCCAGGTTCCCGCCGCAACTCGAGAAAAACCATGAGACTTCCCCCTCGCCGCGAGATGAGGCCCGATTCCCCTGCACTGCGTGCAGAGCAATGCCGTGTTGCACATCACACATGAACGGAGCCTGGATTTCCTTGATGGCATTCCAGAGACACCCCAAGAACACTGATTCAAGGCAAGAGGGATCCTGAGGTCACTGTAGCAACACGAAAGAACTCCGTGGGCCAAAAATCAACTCGAGTTGAGAGGTTAGTCCCTGGCTTCGACTCCAGAAAAATACCACCATACCACAAGCACGTCAAGAGGAGGCTTCTCTCAGCTCTAGGTATGTGAGAGGGACCCTGAGTTTGCGGCCTCAAGTGGAAGGGACACCGCGATGCCCTGACTCGAAATAAGGCCGGATATCCCTGCAGTGACTTGAATGCAGGCTCGTCTTGCATCTGCCAAGACGAAAGGATGTCTGAATCCCCTGTGGAGACCACAGAGAAAGACCTCGTTCCCAACCTCATCGCGACCGGAGCCCTCACATCCTTTGAAAACTCCAGAGGTACGCGGAGATCAGTGCCTCCAAAGGAGACGATGACTGACTCCTGGTGAAACTTGATAGGCATTCCAGCATTCCTGTGGCACGTGGAAAGGAACCCTTGGTCTCCCGCCTCAGCTGGAGAGGTGTCCCAATTGCCCTGCCAAGCCTCGAGGAGAATCCCGAGTTGTCCCTCGCAACTAGGCAGGAGTCCTGACGTCACTGAACAAACACGTGTGTGGAAGGGCCATCCCCGTTGTAACTCGAGAATATACCCCAGGTTCCCGCCGCAACTCGAGAAAAACCATGAGACTTCCCCCTTGCCGCGAGATGAGGCCCGATTCCCCTGCACTGCGTGCAGAGTAATTCCGTGTTGCACATCACATATGAAAGGAGCCTTGATTTCCTTGATGGCACTCCAGAGAAACCCCAAGAACACTGTTTCAAGGCCAGAGGGATCCTGAGGTCACTGTAGCAACACGAAAGATCTCCGTGGACCAAGAATCAACTCGAGATGAGAGGTTAGTCCCTGGCTTCGACTCCAGAGGAATACCACCTTACCACAAGCACCTCAAGAGGAGGCTTCTCTCAGCTCTAGGTATGTGAGAGGGACCCTGAGTTTGCGGCCTCAAGTGCAATGGACACCGCGATGCCCTGACTCGAAATAAGCCCCAAATCCCTGCAGTGACTTGAATGCCGGCTCGTCTTGCATCTCCCAAGATGAAAGGGTGTCTGAATCCCCTGTGGAGACCACAGAGAAAGACCTAGTTCCCCACCTCATCATGACTGGATGCCTCACATCTTTAGAAATATCCAGAGGTACGCGGAGATCAGTGCCTCCAAAGGAGACGATGCCTGACTCCTCGTGAAACTTGATAGAAGTCCCAGGATTCCTGTGGCACGTGGAAAGGGAACTTGGTCTCCCGCCTCAGCTGGAGAGGCGTTCCAATTGCCCTGCCAAGCCTCGTGGAGAATCCCGAGCTTTCCCTCGCAACTAGGCAGGAGTCCTGACGTCGCTGAACAAACACGTGTGTGGAAGGGCCATCCCCGTCGTAACTCGAGAATATACCCCAGGTTCCCGCCGCAACTCGAGAACAACCATGAGACTTCCCCCTCCCCGCGAGATGAGGTCCGATTCCCCTGCACTGCATGCAGAGTAATTCCGTGTTGCACATCACACAAGAAAGGAGCCTTGATTTCCTTGATGGCACTCCAGAGAATCCCCAAGAACACTGTTTCAAGGCCAGAGGGATCCTGAGGTCACTGTAGCTACACGAAAGAGCTCCGTGGACCAAGAATCAACTCGAGATGAGAGGTTAGTCCCTGGCTTCGACTCCAGAGGAATACCACCTTACCACAAGCACCTCAAGACGAGGCTTCTCTCAGCTCTAGGTGTGTGAGAGGAAGCCTGAGTTTGCGGCCTCAAATGGAATGGACACCGCGATGCCCTGACTCGAAATAAGGCCGGATATCCCTGTAGTGACTTGAATGCAGGCTCTTCTTGCATCTGCCAAGACGTAAGGATGTCTGAATCCCCTGTGGACACCACAGAGAAAGACCTAGTTCCCCACCACATCGCGACCGGAGGCCTCACATTCTTTGAAAACTCCAGAGGTACGCGGAGACCAGTGCCTCCAAAGGGTACGATGCCTGACTCCTCGTGAAACTTGATAGGAGTCCCAGGATTCCTGTGGCACGTGGAAACGGACACTTGGTCTCCCACCTCAGCTCGAGAGGCGTCCCAATTGCCCTGCCAAGCCTCGTGGAGAATCCCGAGTTGTCCCTCGCAACTAGGCAGGAGTCCTGACGTCGCTGAACAAACACGTGTGTGGAAGGTCCATCCCCGTCGTAACTCGAGAATATACCCCAGGTTCCCGCAGCAACTCGAGAAAAACCATGAGACTTCCCCCTCGGCGCGAGATGAGGCCCGATTCCCCTGCACTGCGTGCAGAGCAATTCCGTGTTGCCCATCACACATGAACGGAGCCTGGATTTCCTTGATGGCATTCAAGAGACACCCCAAGAACACTGATTCAAGGTAAGAGGGATCCTGAGGTCACTGTAGCAACACGAAAGAGCTCCGTGGGCCAAAAATCAACTCGAGTTGAGAGGTTAGTCCCTGGCTTCGACTCCAGAGAAATACCACCATACCTCAAGCACGTCAAGAGGAGGCTTCTCTCAGCTCTAGGTGTGTGAGAGGGACCCTGAGTTTGCGGCCTCAAGTGGAAGGGACACCGCGATGCCCTGACTCGAAATAAGGCCGGATATCCCTGCAGTGACTTGAATGCAGGCTCGTCTTCCATCTCCCAACGAAAGAATGTCTGAATCCCCTGTGGAGACCACAGAGAAAGACCTAGTTCCCCACCTCATTGCGACCGAAGGCTTCACATTCTTTGAAAACTCCAGAGGTAGGCGGAGACCAGTGCCTCCAAAGGAGACGATGCCTGACTCCTCGTGAAACTTGATAGGAGTCCCAGGATTCCTGTGGCACGTGGAAAGGGACCCTTGGTCTCCCGCCTCAGCTGCAGAGGCGTCCCATTTGCCCTGCCAAGACTCGAGGAGAATCCCGAGTAGTCCCTCGCAACTAGGAAGGAGTCCTGACGTCGCTGAACAAACACGTGTGTGGAAGGGCCATCCCCGTCGTCACTCGAGAATATACCCCAGGTTCCCGCCGCAACTCGCGAAAAACCATGAGACTTCCCCCTCGCCGCGAGATGAGGCCCGATTCCCCTGCACTGCGTGCAGAGCAATTCCGTGTTGCCCATCACACAAGAACGGAGCCTGGATTTCCTTGATGGCATTCCAGAGATACCCCAAGAACACTGATTAAAGGCAAGAGGGATCCTGAGGTCACTGTAGCAACACGAAAGACCTCCGTGGGCCAAAAATCAACTCGAGATGAGAGGTTAGTCCCTGGCTTCGACTCCAGAGGAATACCACCTTACCACAAGCACCTCAAGAGGAGGCTTCTCTCAGCTCTAGGTGTGTGAGAGGGAGCCTGAGTTTGCGGCCTCAAGTGGAATGGACACCGCGATGCCCTGACTCGAAATAAGGCCGGATATCCCTGCAGTGACTTGAATGCAGGCTCGTCTTGCATCTGCCAAGATGAAAGGATGTCTGAATCCCCTGTGGAGACCACAGAGAAAGACCTCGTTCCCAACCTCATCGCGACCGGAGCTCTCACATCCTTTGAAAACTCCAGAGGTACGCGGAGATCAGTGCCTCCAAAGGAGACGATGCCTGACTCCTCGTGAAACTTGATAGGCATCCCAGGATTCCTGTGGCAAGTGGAAAGGGACCCTTGGTCTCCCGCCTCAGCTGGAGAGGCGTCCCAATTGCCCTGCCAAGCCTCGAGGAGAATCCCGAGTTGTCCCTCACAACTAGGCAGGAGCCCTGACGTCGCTGAACAAACACGTGTGTGGAAGGGCCAAACCCGTCGTCACTCGAGAATATACCCCAGGTTCCCGCCGCAACTCGAGAAAAACCATGAGACTTCCCCCTCGCCGCGAGATGAGGCCCGCTTCCCCTGCACTGCGTGCAGAGCAATTCCGAGTTGCACATCACACAGGAAAGGAGACTTGATTTCCTTGATGACACTCCAGAGAAACCCCAAGAACACTGTTTCAAGGCTAGGCGGATCCTGAGGTCACTTTAGCCACATGAAAGAGCTCCGTGGACGAAAAATCATCTCGAGATGAGAGGTTAGTCCCTGGCTTCGACTCCAGAGGAATACCACCCTACCACAAGCACCTCAAGAGGAGGCTTCTCTCAGCTCTAGGTATGTGAGAGGGACCCTGAGTTTGCGGCCTCAAGCGGCATGGACACCGTGATGCCCTGACTAGAAGTAAGGCCGGATATCCCTGCAGTGACTTGAATGCAGGCTCGTCTTGCATCTCCCAAGACGAAAGGATGTCTGAATCCCCTGTGGAGACCACAGAGAAGACCTAGTTCCCCACCTAATCGCGACCGGAAGCCACATATCCTTTGAAAACTCCAGAGGGACGCGGAGATCAGTGCCTCCAAAGGATACAATGCGTGACTCCTCGTGAAACTTGATAGGAGTCCCAGGATTCCTGTGGCACGTGGAAAGGGACCCTTGGTCTCCCGCCTCAGCTGGAGAGGAGTCCCAATTGCCCTGCCAAGCCTCGAGGAGAATCCCGAGTTGTCCATCGCAACTAGGCAGGTGTCCTGACGTCGCTGAACAAACACGTGTGTGGAAGGACCATCCCCGTCGTAACTCGAGAATATACCCCAGGTTCCCGCCTCAACTCGAGAAAAACCATGAGACTTCCCCCTCGCATTGAGATGAGGCCCGATTCCCCTGCACTGCGTGCAGAGCAATGCCGTGTTGCACATCACACAGGAAAGGAGCCTTGATTTCCTTAATGGCACTCCAGAGAAACCCCAAGAACACTATTTCAAGGCTAGAGGGATCCTGAGGTCACTGTAGCAACACGAAAGAGCTCCGTGGACCACAAATCAACTCGAGATGAGAGGTTAGTCCCTGGCTTCGACTCCAGAGGAATACCACCTTACCACAAGCACCTCAAGAGGAGGCTTCTCTCAGCTCTAGGTATGTGAGAGGGACCCTGAGTTTGCCGCCTCAAGTGGAATGGACACCGCGATGCCCTGACTCAAAATAAGGCCGGATATTCCTGCAGTGACTTGAATGCAGGCTCGTCTTGCATCTCCCAAGACAAAAGGATGTCTGAATCCCCTGTGGAGACGACAGAGAAAGACCTAGTTCCCCACCTCATTGCGACTGGAGGCGTCACAACCTTTGAAAACTCCAGAGGGACGAGGAAATCAGTGCCTCCAAAGGAGACGATGCCTGACTCCTCGAGAAACTTGATAGGAGTCCCCGGAATCCTGGGGCACGTGGAAACGGACCCTTGGTCTCACGCCTCAGCTGGAGAGGCGTCCCAATTGCCCTGCCAAGCCTCGAGGAGAATCCCGAGTTGTCCCTCGCAACTAGGCAGGAGTCCTGACGTCGCTGAACAAACACGTGTGTGGAAGGGCCATCCCCGTCGTAACTCGAGAATATACCCCAGGTTCCCCCGCAACTCGAGAAAAACCATGAGACTTCCCCCTCGCCACGAGATGAGGCCCGATTCCCCTGCACTGCGTGCAGAACAATGCCGTGTTGCACATCACACAGGAAAGGAGCCTTGATTTCCTTGATGGCACTCCAGAGAAACCCCAAGAACACTGTTTCAAGGCTAGAGGGATCCTGAGGTCACTGTAGCAACACGAAAGAGCTCCGTGGACCAAAAATTAACTCGAGATGAGAGGTTAGTCCCTGGCTTCGACTCCAGAGGTATACCACCTTACCACAAGCACCTCAAGGGGAGGCTTCTCTCAGCTCTAGGTATGTGAGAGGGACCCTGAGTTTGCCGCCTCAAGTGGAATGGACACCGCGATGCCCTGACTCAAAATAAGGCCGGATATTCCTGCAGTGACTTGAATGCAGGCTCGTCTTGCATCTCCCAAGACAAAAGGATGTCTGAATCCCCTGTGGACACCACAGAGAAAGACCTAGTTCCCCAGCTCATCACGACCGGAGGCCTGACATCCTTTGAAAACTCCAGAGGTACGTGGAGATCAGTGGCTCCAAAAGAGGCGATGCCTGACTCCTCGTGAAACTTGATAGGCATCCCAGGATTCCTGTGGCAAGTGGAAAGGGACCGTTGGTCTCCCGCCTCAGCTAGAGAGGCGTCCCAATTGTTCTGCCAAGCCTCGAGGAGAATCCCGAATTGTCCCTCGCAACTAGGCAGGAGTCCTGACGTCGCTGAACAAACACGTGTGTGGAAGGGCCATCCCCGTCGTAACTCGAGAATATACCCCAGGTTCCCGCCGCAACTCGAGAAAAACCATGAGACTTCCCCCTAGCCGCGAGATGAGACCCGATTCCCCTGCACTGCATGAAGAGCAATTCCGTGTTGCACATCACACATGAAAGGAGCCTTGATTTCCATGATGGCACTGCAGAGAAACCCCAAGAACACTGTTTCAAGGCTGGACGGATCCTAGGACACTGTAGCAACACGAAAGTGCTAGGTGGACCAAAAATCAACTCGAGATGAGAGGTTAGTCCCTGGCTTCGACTCCAGAGGAATACCACCTTACCACAAGCACCTCAAGAGGAGGCTTCTCTCATCTCTAGGTATGTGAGATTGACCCTGAGTTTGCGGCCTCAAGTGGAATGGACACCACGATGCCCTAACTCGAAATAAGACCGAATATAACTGCAGTGACTTGAATGCAGGGTCATCTTGCATCTCCCAAGAAAAAGGATGTCTGAATCCCCTGTGGAGAACACAGAGAAAGACCTAGTTCCCGACCTCATCGCGGCCAGAGACCTCACATACTGTGAAAACTCCAGAGGTTTGCGGAGATCAGTGCCTCCAAACGAGACGATCCCTGACTCCTCGTGAATCTTGATAGGATTCCCAGGATTCCTGTGGCACGTGGAAAGGGACCCTTGGTCTCCCGCCTCAGCTGGAGAGGCGTCCCAATTTCCCTGCCAAGCCTCGAGGAGAATGCCGAGTTCTCGCTCGCAACTTGGCAGGAGTCCTGACGTCGCTGTACAAACACGTGTGTGGAAGGGCCATCCCCGTCCTAACTCGAGAATATACCCCAGGTTCCCGCCGCAACTAGAGAAAAACCATGAGACTTCCCCCTCGCCGCCAGATGAGGCCCGATTCCCCTGCACTGCGTGCAGAGCAATTCCATGTTGCACATCACACATGAAAGGAGCCTTGATTTCCTTGATGGCACACCAGAGAAACCCCAAGAACATTGTTTCAAGGCTAGAGGGATCCTGAGGTCACTGTAGCAACACGAAAGAGCTCCGTGGACCAAAAATCAACTCGAGATGAGAGGTTAGTCCCTGGCTTCGACTCCAGAGGAATACCACCTTACCACAAGCACCGCAAGATGAGGCTTCCCTCAGCTCTAGGTATGGGAGAGGGAGGCTGAGTTTGCGGCCTCAAGTGGAATGGACACCGCGAAGCCCTGACTCGAAATTAGGCTGGATATCCCTGCAGTGACTGAATACAGGCTCGTCTTGCATCTCCCAAGACGAAAGGATGTCTGAATCCCCTGTGGAGACCACAGAGAAAGACCTAGTTCTCCACTTCATCGCGACCGGAGGCCTCACATCCTTTGAAAACTCCAGAGGTACTCGGAGATCAGTGCCTCCAACGGTGACGATGCCTGACTCCTCGTGAAACTTGATAGGAGTCCCAGGATTCCTGTGGCACGTGGAAAGGGACCCTTGTTTTCCCTCCTCAGGTGGAGAGGCGTCCCAATTGCCCTGCCAAGCCTCGAGGAGAATCCCGAGTTGTCCCTCGCAACTAGGCAGGAGTCCTGACGTCGCTGAACAAACACATGTGTGGAAGGGCCATCCCCGTCGAAACTCGAGAATATACCCCAGGTTCCCACCGCAACTCGAGAAAAACCATGAGACTTCCCCCTCGCCGCGAGATGAAGCCCGATTCCCCTGCACTGCGTGCAGAGCAATTCCGTGTTTCACATCACACATGAAAGGAGCCTTGATTTCCTGATGGCACAACAGAGAAAACCCAAGAACACTGTTTCAAGGTTAGAGGGATCCTGAGGTCACTGTAGCAAGAGGAAAGAGCTCCGTGGAACAAAAATCAACTACAGATGAGAGGTTGGTCACTGGCTTCGACTCCAGAGGAATACCACCTTACCACAAGCACCTCAAGAGGAGGCTTCTCTCAGCTCAACGTATGTGAGAGGGACCCTGAATTTTCGGCCTTAAGTGGAATGGACACCGCGATGCCCTGACTCGAAATAAGGCCGGATATCCCTGCAGTGACTTGAATGCAGGCTCGTCTTGCATCTGCCAAGACGAAAGGATGTCTGAATCCCCTGTGGAGACCACAGAGAAAGACCTAGTTCCCCACCTCATCGCGAACGGAGGCCTGACATGCTTTGAAAACTCCAGAGGTACTTGGAGATCAGTGCCTCCAAAGGAGACGATGCCTGACTCCTCGTGAAACTTGACAGGCATCCCAGGATTCCTGTGGCACGTGGAAAGGGACCCTTGGTCTCCCGCCTCAGCTGGAGAGGCGTCCCAATTGCCCTGCCAAGCCTCGAGGAGAATCCCGAGCTGTCCCTCGCAACTAGGCAGGAGTCCTGACGTCGCTGAACAAACACGTGTGAGGAAGGGCCATCCCCGTCGTCACTCGAGAATATACACCAGGTTCCCGCCGCAACTCGAGAAAAACCATGAGACTTCCCCCTCGCCGCGAGATGAGGCCCGATTCCCTTGCACTGCATGCAGAGTAATTCCGTGTTGCACATCACACATGAAAGGAGCCTTGATTTCCTTGATGGCACTCCAGAGAAACCCCAAGAACACTGTTTCAAGGCCAGAGGGATCCTGAGGTCACTGTAGCAACACGAAAGAGCTCCGTGGACCAAGAATCAACTCGAGATGAGAGGTTAGTCCCTGGCTTCAACTCCAGAGGAATACCACCTTACCACAAGCACCTCAAGAGGAGGCCTTCTCTCAGCTCTAGTTGTGGTGAGAGGGAGCCTGAGTTTGCGGCCTCAAGTGGAATGGACACCGCGATGCCCTGACTCGAAATAAGGCCGCATATCCTGCAGTGACTTGAATGCAGGCTCGTCTTGCATCTGCCAAGAACGAAAGGATGTCTGAATCCCCTGTGGAGACCACAGAGAAAGACCTCGTTCCCAACCTCATCGCGACCGGAGCCCTCACATCCTTTGAAAACTCCAGAGGTACGCGGAGATCAGTGCCTCCAAAGGAGACGATGACTGACTCCTGGTGAAACTTGATAGGCATTCCAGCATTCCTGTGGCACGTGGAAAGGAACCCTTGGTCTCCCGCCTCAGCTGGAGAGGTGTCCCAATTGCCCTGCCAAGCCTCGAGGAGAATCCCGAGTTGTCCCTCGCAACTAGGCAGGAGTCCTGACGTCACTGAACAAACACATGTGTGGAAGGGCCATCCCCGTTGTAACTCGAGAATATACCCCAGGTTCCCGCCGCAACTCGAGAAAAACCATGAGACTTCCCCCTCGCCGCGAGATGAGGCCCGATTCCCCTGCACTGCGTGCAGAGCAATGCCGTGTTGCACATCACACATGAACGGAGCCTGGATTTCCTTGATGGCATTCCAGAGACACCCCAAGAACACTGATTCAAGGCAAGAGGGATCCTGAGGTCACTGTAGCAACACGAAAGAACTCCGTGGGCCAAAAATCAACTCGAGTTGAGAGGTTAGTCCCTGGCTTCGACTCCAGAAAAATACCACCATACCACAAGCACGTCAAGAGGAGGCTTCTCTCAGCTCTAGGTATGTGAGAGGGACCCTGAGTTTGCGGCCTCAAGTGGAAGGGACACCGCGATGCCCTGACTCGAAATAAGGCCGGATATCCCTGCAGTGACTTGAATGCAGGCTCGTCTTGCATCTGCCAAGACGAAAGGATGTCTGAATCCCCTGTGGAGACCACAGAGAAAGACCTCGTTCCCAACCTCATCGCGACCGGAGCCCTCACATCCTTTGAAAACTCCAGAGGTACGCGGAGATCAGTGCCTCCAAAGGAGACGATGACTGACTCCTGGTGAAACTTGATAGGCATTCCAGCATTCCTGTGGCACGTGGAAAGGAACCCTTGGTCTCCCGCCTCAGCTGGAGAGGTGTCCCAATTGCCCTGCCAAGCCTCGAGGAGAATCCCGAGTTGTCCCTCGCAACTAGGCAGGAGTCCTGACGTCACTGAACAAACACGTGTGTGGAAGGGCCATCCCCGTTGTAACTCGAGAATATACCCCAGGTTCCCGCCGCAACTCGAGAAAAACCATGAGACTTCCCCCTTGCCGCGAGATGAGGCCCGATTCCCCTGCACTGCGTGCAGAGTAATTCCGTGTTGCACATCACATATGAAAGGAGCCTTGATTTCCTTGATGGCACTCCAGAGAAACCCCAAGAACACTGTTTCAAGGCCAGAGGGATCCTGAGGTCACTGTAGCAACACGAAAGATCTCCGTGGACCAAGAATCAACTCGAGATGAGAGGTTAGTCCCTGGCTTCGACTCCAGAGGAATACCACCTTACCACAAGCACCTCAAGAGGAGGCTTCTCTCAGCTCTAGGTATGTGAGAGGGACCCTGAGTTTGCGGCCTCAAGTGCAATGGACACCGCGATGCCCTGACTCGAAATAAGCCCCAAATCCCTGCAGTGACTTGAATGCCGGCTCGTCTTGCATCTCCCAAGATGAAAGGGTGTCTGAATCCCCTGTGGAGACCACAGAGAAAGACCTAGTTCCCCACCTCATCATGACTGGATGCCTCACATCTTTAGAAATATCCAGAGGTACGCGGAGATCAGTGCCTCCAAAGGAGACGATGCCTGACTCCTCGTGAAACTTGATAGAAGTCCCAGGATTCCTGTGGCACGTGGAAAGGGAACTTGGTCTCCCGCCTCAGCTGGAGAGGCGTTCCAATTGCCCTGCCAAGCCTCGTGGAGAATCCCGAGCTTTCCCTCGCAACTAGGCAGGAGTCCTGACGTCGCTGAACAAACACGTGTGTGGAAGGGCCATCCCCGTCGTAACTCGAGAATATACCCCAGGTTCCCGCCGCAACTCGAGAACAACCATGAGACTTCCCCCTCCCCGCGAGATGAGGTCCGATTCCCCTGCACTGCATGCAGAGTAATTCCGTGTTGCACATCACACAAGAAAGGAGCCTTGATTTCCTTGATGGCACTCCAGAGAATCCCCAAGAACACTGTTTCAAGGCCAGAGGGATCCTGAGGTCACTGTAGCTACACGAAAGAGCTCCGTGGACCAAGAATCAACTCGAGATGAGAGGTTAGTCCCTGGCTTCGACTCCAGAGGAATACCACCTTACCACAAGCACCTCAAGACGAGGCTTCTCTCAGCTCTAGGTGTGTGAGAGGAAGCCTGAGTTTGCGGCCTCAAATGGAATGGACACCGCGATGCCCTGACTCGAAATAAGGCCGGATATCCCTGTAGTGACTTGAATGCAGGCTCTTCTTGCATCTGCCAAGACGTAAGGATGTCTGAATCCCCTGTGGACACCACAGAGAAAGACCTAGTTCCCCACCACATCGCGACCGGAGGCCTCACATTCTTTGAAAACTCCAGAGGTACGCGGAGACCAGTGCCTCCAAAGGGTACGATGCCTGACTCCTCGTGAAACTTGATAGGAGTCCCAGGATTCCTGTGGCACGTGGAAACGGACACTTGGTCTCCCACCTCAGCTCGAGAGGCGTCCCAATTGCCCTGCCAAGCCTCGTGGAGAATCCCGAGTTGTCCCTCGCAACTAGGCAGGAGTCCTGACGTCGCTGAACAAACACGTGTGTGGAAGGTCCATCCCCGTCGTAACTCGAGAATATACCCCAGGTTCCCGCAGCAACTCGAGAAAAACCATGAGACTTCCCCCTCGGCGCGAGATGAGGCCCGATTCCCCTGCACTGCGTGCAGAGCAATTCCGTGTTGCCCATCACACATGAACGGAGCCTGGATTTCCTTGATGGCATTCAAGAGACACCCCAAGAACACTGATTCAAGGTAAGAGGGATCCTGAGGTCACTGTAGCAACACGAAAGAGCTCCGTGGGCCAAAAATCAACTCGAGTTGAGAGGTTAGTCCCTGGCTTCGACTCCAGAGAAATACCACCATACCTCAAGCACGTCAAGAGGAGGCTTCTCTCAGCTCTAGGTGTGTGAGAGGGACCCTGAGTTTGCGGCCTCAAGTGGAAGGGACACCGCGATGCCCTGACTCGAAATAAGGCCGGATATCCCTGCAGTGACTTGAATGCAGGCTCGTCTTCCATCTCCCAACGAAAGAATGTCTGAATCCCCTGTGGAGACCACAGAGAAAGACCTAGTTCCCCACCTCATTGTGACCGAAGGCTTCACATTCTTTGAAAACTCCAGAGGTAGGCGGAGACCAGTGCCTCCAAAGGAGACGATGCCTGACTCCTCGTGAAACTTGATAGGAGTCCCAGGATTCCTGTGGCACGTGGAAAGGGACCCTTGGTCTCCCGCCTCAGCTGCAGAGGCGTCCCATTTGCCCTGCCAAGACTCGAGGAGAATCCCGAGTAGTCCCTCGCAACTAGGAAGGAGTCCTGACGTCGCTGAACAAACACGTGTGTGGAAGGGCCATCCCCGTCGTCACTCGAGAATATACCCCAGGTTCCCGCCGCAACTCGCGAAAAACCATGAGACTTCCCCCTCGCCGCGAGATGAGGCCCGATTCCCCTGCACTGCGTGCAGAGCAATTCCGTGTTGCCCATCACACAAGAACGGAGCCTGGATTTCCTTGATGGCATTCCAGAGATACCCCAAGAACACTGATTAAAGGCAAGAGGGATCCTGAGGTCACTGTAGCAACACGAAAGACCTCCGTGGGCCAAAAATCAACTCGAGATGAGAGGTTAGTCCCTGGCTTCGACTCCAGAGGAATACCACCTTACCACAAGCACCTCAAGAGGAGGCTTCTCTCAGCTCTAGGTGTGTGAGAGGGAGCCTGAGTTTGCGGCCTCAAGTGGAATGGACACCGCGATGCCCTGACTCGAAATAAGGCCGGATATCCCTGCAGTGACTTGAATGCAGGCTCGTCTTGCATCTGCCAAGATGAAAGGATGTCTGAATCCCCTGTGGAGACCACAGAGAAAGACCTCGTTCCCAACCTCATCGCGACCGGAGCTCTCACATCCTTTGAAAACTCCAGAGGTACGCGGAGATCAGTGCCTCCAAAGGAGACGATGCCTGACTCCTCGTGAAACTTGATAGGCATCCCAGGATTCCTGTGGCAAGTGGAAAGGGACCCTTGGTCTCCCGCCTCAGCTGGAGAGGCGTCCCAATTGCCCTGCCAAGCCTCGAGGAGAATCCCGAGTTGTCCCTCACAACTAGGCAGGAGCCCTGACGTCGCTGAACAAACACGTGTGTGGAAGGGCCAAACCCGTCGTCACTCGAGAATATACCCCAGGTTCCCGCCGCAACTCGAGAAAAACCATGAGACTTCCCCCTCGCCGCGAGATGAGGCCCGCTTCCCCTGCACTGCGTGCAGAGCAATTCCGAGTTGCACATCACACAGGAAAGGAGACTTGATTTCCTTGATGACACTCCAGAGAAACCCCAAGAACACTGTTTCAAGGCTAGGCGGATCCTGAGGTCACTTTAGCCACATGAAAGAGCTCCGTGGACGAAAAATCATCTCGAGATGAGAGGTTAGTCCCTGGCTTCGACTCCAGAGGAATACCACCTTACCACAAGCACCTCAAGAGGAGGCTTCTCTCAACACTACGTTGTGAGAGGGACCCTGAGTTTGCGGCCTCAAGTGGAATGGACACCGCGATGCCCTGACTCGAAGTAAGGCCGGATATCCCTGCAGTGACTTGAATGCAGGCTCGTCTTGCATCTCCCAAGACGAAAGGATGTCTGAATCCCCTGTGGAGACCACAGAGAAGACCTAGTTTCCCACCTAATCGCGACCGGAAGCCACATATCCTTTGAAAACTCCAGAGGGACGCGGAGATCAGTGCCTCCAAAGGATACAATGCGTGACTCCTCGTGAAACTTGATAGGAGTCCCAGGATTCCTGTGGCACGTGGAAAGGGACCCTTGGTCTCCCGCCTCAGCTGGAGAGGAGTCCCAATTGCCCTGCCAAGCCTCGAGGAGAATCCCGAGTTGTCCATCGCAACTAGGCAGGTGTCCTGACGTCGCTGAACAAACACGTGTGTGGAAGGACCATCCCCGTCGTAACTCGAGAATATACCCCAGGTTCCCGCCTCAACTCGAGAAAAACCATGAGACTTCCCCCTCGCATTGAGATGAGGCCCGATTCACCTGCACTGCGTGCAGAGCAATGCCGTGTTGCACATCACACAGGAAAGGAGCCTTGATTTCCTTAATGGCACTCCAGAGAAACCCCAAGAACACTATTTCAAGGCTAGAGGGATCCTGAGGTCACTGTAGCAACACGAAAGAGCTCCGTGGACCACAAATCAACTCGAGATGAGAGGTTAGTCCCTGGCTTCGACTCCAGAGGAATACCACCTTACCACAAGCACCTCAAGAGGAGGCTTCTCTCAGCTCTAGGTATGTGAGAGGGACCCTGAGTTTGCCGCCTCAAGTGGAATGGACACCGCGATGCCCTGACTCAAAATAAGGCCGGATATTCCTGCAGTGACTTGAATGCAGGCTCGTCTTGCATCTCCCAAGACAAAAGGATGTCTGAATCCCCTGTGGAGACGACAGAGAAAGACCTAGTTCCCCACCTCATTGCGACTGGAGGCGTCACAACCTTTGAAAACTCCAGAGGGACGAGGAAATCAGTGCCTCCAAAGGAGACGATGCCTGACTCCTCGAGAAACTTGATAGGAGTCCCCGGAATCCTGGGGCACGTGGAAACGGACCCTTGGTCTCACGCCTCAGCTGGAGAGGCGTCCCAATTGCCCTGCCAAGCCTCGAGGAGAATCCCGAGTTGTCCATCGCAACTAGGCAGGTGTCCTGACGTCGCTGAACAAACACGTGTGTGGAAGGACCATCCCCGTCGTAACTCGAGAATATACCCCAGGTTCCCGCCTCAACTCGAGAAAAACCATGAGACTTCCCCCTCGCATTGAGATGAGGCCCGATTCACCTGCACTGCGTGCAGAGCAATGCCGTGTTGCACATCACACAGGAAAGGAGCCTTGATTTCCTTAATGGCACTCCAGAGAAACCCCAAGAACACTATTTCAAGGCTAGAGGGATCCTGAGGTCACTGTAGCAACACGAAAGAGCTCCGTGGACCACAAATCAACTCGAGATGAGAGGTTAGTCCCTGGCTTCGACTCCAGAGGAATACCACCTTACCACAAGCACCTCAAGGGGAGGCTTCTCTCAGCTCTAGGTATGTGAGAGGGACCCTGAGTTTGCCGCCTCAAGTGGAATGGACACCGCGATGCCCTGACTCAAAATAAGGCCGGATATTCCTGCAGTGACTTGAATGCAGGCTCGTCTTGCATCTCCCAAGACAAAAGGATGTCTGAATCCCCTGTGGACACCACAGAGAAAGACCTAGTTCCCCAGCTCATCACGACCGGAGGCCTGACATCCTTTGAAAACTCCAGAGGTACGTGGAGATCAGTGGCTCCAAAAGAGGCGATGCCTGACTCCTCGTGAAACTTGATAGGCATCCCAGGATTCCTGTGGCAAGTGGAAAGGGACCGTTGGTCTCCCGCCTCAGCTAGAGAGGCGTCCCAATTGTTCTGCCAAGCCTCGAGGAGAATCCCGAATTGTCCCTCGCAACTAGGCAGGAGTCCTGACGTCGCTGAACAAACACGTGTGTGGAAGGGCCATCCCCGTCGTAACTCGAGAATATACCCCAGGTTCCCGCCGCAACTCGAGAAAAACCATGAGACTTCCCCCTAGCCGCGAGATGAGACCCGATTCCCCTGCACTGCATGAAGAGCAATTCCGTGTTGCACATCACACATGAAAGGAGCCTTGATTTCCATGATGGCACTGCAGAGAAACCCCAAGAACACTGTTTCAAGGCTGGACGGATCCTAGGACACTGTAGCAACACGAAAGTGCTAGGTGGACCAAAAATCAACTCGAGATGAGAGGTTAGTCCCTGGCTTCGACTCCAGAGGAATACCACCTTACCACAAGCACCTCAAGAGGAGGCTTCTCTCATCTCTAGGTATGTGAGATTGACCCTGAGTTTGCGGCCTCAAGTGGAATGGACACCACGATGCCCTAACTCGAAATAAGACCGAATATAACTGCAGTGACTTGAATGCAGGGTCATCTTGCATCTCCCAAGAAAAAGGATGTCTGAATCCCCTGTGGAGAACACAGAGAAAGACCTAGTTCCCGACCTCATCGCGGCCAGAGACCTCACATACTGTGAAAACTCCAGAGGTTTGCGGAGATCAGTGCCTCCAAACGAGACGATCCCTGACTCCTCGTGAATCTTGATAGGATTCCCAGGATTCCTGTGGCACGTGGAAAGGGACCCTTGGTCTCCCGCCTCAGCTGGAGAGGCGTCCCAATTTCCCTGCCAAGCCTCGAGGAGAATGCCGAGTTCTCGCTCGCAACTTGGCAGGAGTCCTGACGTCGCTGTACAAACACGTGTGTGGAAGGGCCATCCCCGTCCTAACTCGAGAATATACCCCAGGTTCCCGCCGCAACTAGAGAAAAACCATGAGACTTCCCCCTCGCCGCCAGATGAGGCCCGATTCCCCTGCACTGCGTGCAGAGCAATTCCATGTTGCACATCACACATGAAAGGAGCCTTGATTTCCTTGATGGCACACCAGAGAAACCCCAAGAACATTGTTTCAAGGCTAGAGGGATCCTGAGGTCACTGTAGCAACACGAAAGAGCTCCGTGGACCAAAAATCAACTCGAGATGAGAGGTTAGTCCCTGGCTTCGACTCCAGAGGAATACCACCTTACCACAAGCACCGCAAGATGAGGCTTCCCTCAACTCTAGGTATGGGAGAGGGAGGCTGAGTTTGCGGCCTCAAGTGGAATGGACACCGCGAAGCCCTGACTCGAAATTAGGCTGGATATCCCTGCAGTGACTGAATACAGGCTCGTCTTGCATCTCCCAAGACGAAAGGATGTCTGAATCCCCTGTGGAGACCACAGAGAAAGACCTAGTTCTCCACTTCATCGCGACCGGAGGCCTCACATCCTTTGAAAACTCCAGAGGTACTCGGAGATCAGTGCCTCCAACGGTGACGATGCCTGACTCCTCGTGAAACTTGATAGGAGTCCCAGGATTCCTGTGGCACGTGGAAAGGGACCCTTGTTTTCCCTCCTCAGGTGGAGAGGCGTCCCAATTGCCCTGCCAAGCCTCGAGGAGAATCCCGAGTTGTCCCTCGCAACTAGGCAGGAGTCCTGACGTCGCTGAACAAACACATGTGTGGAAGGGCCATCCCCGTCGAAACTCGAGAATATACCCCAGGTTCCCACCGCAACTCGAGAAAAACCATGAGACTTCCCCCTCGCCGCGAGATGAAGCCCGATTCCCCTGCACTGCGTGCAGAGCAATTCCGTGTTTCACATCACACATGAAAGGAGCCTTGATTTCCTGATGGCACAACAGAGAAAACCCAAGAACACTGTTTCAAGGTTAGAGGGATCCTGAGGTCACTGTAGCAAGAGGAAAGAGCTCCGTGGAACAAAAATCAACTACAGATGAGAGGTTGGTCACTGGCTTCGACTCCAGAGGAATACCACCTTACCACAAGCACCTCAAGAGGAGGCTTCTCTCAGCTCAACGTATGTGAGAGGGACCCTGAATTTTCGGCCTTAAGTGGAAGGGACACCGCGATGCCCTGACTCGAAATAAGGCCGGATATCCCTGCAGTGACTTGAATGCAGGCTCGTCTTGCATCTGCCAAGACGAAAGGATGTCTGAATCCCCTGTGGAGACCACAGAGAAAGACCTAGTTCCCCACCTCATCGCGAACGGAGGCCTGACATGCTTTGAAAACTCCAGAGGTACTTGGAGATCAGTGCCTCCAAAGGAGACGATGCCTGACTCCTCGTGAAACTTGACAGGCATCCCAGGATTCCTGTGGCACGTGGAAAGGGACCCTTGGTCTCCCGCCTCAGCTGGAGAGGCGTCCCAATTGCCCTGCCAAGCCTCGAGGAGAATCCCGAGCTGTCCCTCGCAACTAGGCAGGAGTCCTGACGTCGCTGAACAAACACGTGTGAGGAAGGGCCATCCCCGTCGTCACTCGAGAATATACACCAGGTTCCCGCCGCAACTCGAGAAAAACCATGAGACTTCCCCCTCGCCGCGAGATGAGGCCCGATTCCCTTGCACTGCATGCAGAGTAATTCCGTGTTGCACATCACACATGAAAGGAGCCTTGATTTCCTTGATGGCACTCCAGAGAAACCCCAAGAACACTGTTTCAAGGCCAGAGGGATCCTGAGGTCACTGTAGCAACACGAAAGAGCTCCGTGGACCAAGAATCAACTCGAGATGAGAGGTTAGTCCCTGGCTTCAACTCCAGAGGAATACCACCTTACCACAAGCACCTCAAGAGGAGGCTTCTCTCAGCTCTAGTTGTGTGAGAGGGAGCCTGAGTTTGCGGCCTCAAGTGGAATGGACACCGCGATGCCCTGACTCGAAATAAGGCCGCATATCCCTGCAGTGACTTGAATGCAGGCTCGTCTTGCATCTGCCAAGATGAAAGGATGTCTGAATCCCCTGTGGAGATCACAGAGAAAGACGGAGTTCCCCACTTCATCGCGACCGGAGCTCTCACATCGTTTGAAAACTCCAGAGGTACGCGGAGATCAGTGCCTCCAAAGGAGACGATGCCTGACTCCTCGTGAAACTTGATAGGCATCCCAGGATTCCTGTGGCACGTGGAAAGGGAACTTGGTCTCCCGCCTCAGCTGGAGAGGCGTTCCAATTGCCCTGCCAAGCCTCGTGGAGAATCCCGAGCTTTCCCTCGCAACTAGGCAGGAGTCCTGACGTCGCTGAACAAACACGTGTGTGGAAGGGCCATCCCCGTCGTAACTCGAGAATATACCCCAGGTTCCCGCCGCAACTCGAGAACAACCATGAGACTTCCCCCTCCCCGGGAGATGAGGTCCGATTCCCCTGCACTGCATGCAGAGTAATTCCGTGTTGCACATCACACAAGAAAGGAGCCTTGATTTCCTTGATGGCACTCCAGAGAATCCCCAAGAACACTGTTTCAAGGCCAGAGGGATCCTGAGGTCACTGTAGCTACACGAAAGAGCTCCGTGGACCAAGAATCAACTCGAGATGAGAGGTTAGTCCCTGGCTTCGACTCCAGAGGAATACCACCTTACCACAAGCACCTCAAGACGAGGCTTCTCTCAGCTCTAGGTGTGTGAGAGGAAGCCTGAGTTTGCGGCCTCAAATGGAATGGACACCGCGATGCCCTGACTCGAAATAAGGCCGGATATCCCTGTAGTGACTTGAATGCAGGCTCTTCTTGCATCTGCCAAGACGTAAGGATGTCTGAATCCCCTGTGGACACCACAGAGAAAGACCTAGTTCCCCACCACATCGCGACCGGAGGCCTCACATTCTTTGAAAACTCCAGAGGTACGCGGAGACCAGTGCCTCCAAAGGGTACGATGCCTGACTCCTCGTGAAACTTGATAGGAGTCCCAGGATTCCTGTGGCACGTGGAAACGGACACTTGGTCTCCCACCTCAGCTCGAGAGGCGTCCCAATTGCCCTGCCAAGCCTCGTGGAGAATCCCGAGTTGTCCCTCGCAACTAGGCAGGAGTCCTGACGTCGCTGAACAAACACGTGTGTGGAAGGTCCATCCCCGTCGTAACTCGAGAATATACCCCAGGTTCCCGCAGCAACTCGAGAAAAACCATGAGACTTCCCCCTCGGCGCGAGATGAGGCCCGATTCCCCTGCACTGCGTGCAGAGCAATTCCGTGTTGCCCATCACACATGAACGGAGCCTGGATTTCCTTGATGGCATTCAAGAGACACCCCAAGAACACTGATTCAAGGTAAGAGGGATCCTGAGGTCACTGTAGCAACACGAAAGAGCTCCGTGGGCCAAAAATCAACTCGAGTTGAGAGGTTAGTCCCTGGCTTCGACTCCAGAGAAATACCACCATACCTCAAGCACGTCAAGAGGAGGCTTCTCTCAGCTCTAGGTATGTGAGAGGGACCCTGAGTTTGCGGCCTCAAGTGGAAGGGACACCGCGATGCCCTGACTCGAAATAAGGCCGGATATCCCTGCAGTGACTTGAATGCAGGCTCGTCTTCCATCTCCCAACGAAAGAATGTCTGAATCCCCTGTGGAGACCACAGAGAAAGACCTAGTTCCCCACCTCATTGCGACCGAAGGCTTCACATTCTTTGAAAACTCCAGAGGTAGGCGGAGACCAGTGCCTCCAAAGGAGACGATGCCTGACTCCTCGTGAAACTTGATAGGAGTCCCAGGATTCCTGTGGCACGTGGAAAGGGACCCTTGGTCTCCCGCCTCAGCTGCAGAGGCGTCCCATTTGCCCTGCCAAGACTCGAGGAGAATCCCGAGTAGTCCCTCGCAACTAGGAAGGAGTCCTGACGTCGCTGAACAAACACGTGTGTGGAAGGGCCATCCCCGTCGTCACTCGAGAATATACCCCAGGTTTCCGCCGCAACTCGCGAAAAACCATGAGACTTCCCCCTCGCCGCGAGATGAGGCCCGATTCCCCTGCACTGCGTGCAGAGCAATTCCGTGTTGCCCATCACACAAGAACGGAGCCTGGATTTCCTTGATGGCATTCCAGAGATACCCCAAGAACACTGATTAAAGGCAAGAGGGATCCTGAGGTCACTGTAGCAACACGAAAGACCTCCGTGGGCCAAAAATCAACTCGAGATGAGAGGTTAGTCCCTGGCTTCGACTCCAGAGGAATACCACCTTACCACAAGCACCTCAAGAGGAGGCTTCTCTCAGCTCTAGGTGTGTGAGAGGGAGCCTGAGTTTGCGGCCTCAAGTGGAATGGACACCGCGATGCCCTGACTCGAAATAAGGCCGGATATCCCTGCAGTGACTTGAATGCAGGCTCGTCTTGCATCTGCCAAGATGAAAGGATGTCTGAATCCCCTGTGGAGACCACAGAGAAAGACCTCGTTCCCAACCTCATCGCGACCGGAGCTCTCACATCCTTTGAAAACTCCAGAGGTACGCGGAGATCAGTGCCTCCAAAGGAGACGATGCCTGACTCCTCGTGAAACTTGATAGGCATCCCAGGATTCCTGTGGCAAGTGGAAAGGGACCCTTGGTCTCCCGCCTCAGCTGGAGAGGCGTCCCAATTGCCCTGCCAAGCCTCGAGGAGAATCCCGAGTTGTCCCTCACAACTAGGCAAGAGCCCTGACGTCGCTGAACAAACACGTGTGTGGAAGGGCCAAACCCGTCGTCACTCGAGAATATACCCCAGGTTCCCGCCGCAACTCGAGAAAAACCATGAGACTTCCCCCTCGCCGCGAGATGAGGCCCGCTTCCCCTGCACTGCGTGCAGAGCAATTCCGAGTTGCACATCACACAGGAAAGGAGACTTGATTTCCTTGATGACACTCCAGAGAAACCCCAAGAACACTGTTTCAAGGCTAGGCGGATCCTGAGGTCACTTTAGCCACATGAAAGAGCTCCGTGGACGAAAAATCATCTCGAGATGAGAGGTTAGTCCCTGGCTTCGACTCCAGAGGAATACCACCTTACCACAAGCACCTCAAGAGGAGGCTTCTCTCAACACTACGTTGTGAGAGGGACCCTGAGTTTGCGGCCTCAAGTGGAATGGACACCGCGATGCCCTGACTCGAAGTAAGGGCCGGATATCCCTGCAGTGACTTGAATGCAGGCTCGTCTTGCATCTCCCAAGACGAAAGGATGTCTGAATCCCCTGTGGAGACCACAGAGAAGACCTAGTTCCCCACCTAATCGCGACCGGAAGCCACATATCCTTTGAAAACTCCAGAGGGACGCGGAGATCAGTGCCTCCAAAGGATACAATGCGTGACTCCTCGTGAAACTTGATAGGAGTCCCAGGATTCCTGTGGCACGTGGAAAGGGACCCTTGGTCTCCCGCCTCAGCTGGAGAGGAGTCCCAATTGCCCTGCCAAGCCTCGAGGAGAATCCCGAGTTGTCCATCGCAACTAGGCAGGAGTCCTGACGTCGCTGAACAAACACGTGTGTGGAAGGACCATCCCCGTCGTAACTCGAGAATATACCCCAGGTTCCCGCCTCAACTCGAGAAAAACCATGAGACTTCCCCCTCGCATTGAGATGAGGCCCGATTCCCCTGCACTGCGTGCAGAGCAATGCCGTGTTGCACATCACACAGGAAAGGAGCCTTGATTTCCTTAATGGCACTCCAGAGAAACCCCAAGAACACTATTTCAAGGCTAGAGGGATCCTGAGGTCACTGTAGCAACACGAAAGAGCTCCGTGGACCACAAATCAACTCGAGATGAGAGGTTAGTCCCTGGCTTCGACTCCAGAGGAATACCCACCTTACCACAAGCACCTCAAGAGGAGGCTTCTCTCAGCTCTAGGTATGTGAGAGGGACCCTGAGTTTGCCGCCTCAAGTGGAATGGACACCGCGATGCCCTGACTCAAAATAAGGCCGGATATTCCTGCAGTGACTTGAATGCAGGCTCGTCTTGCATCTCCCAAGACAAAAGGATGTCTGAATCCCCTGTGGAGACGACAGAGAAAGACCTAGTTCCCCACCTCATTGCGACTGGAGGCGTCACAACCTTTGAAAACTCCAGAGGGACGAGGAAATCAGTGCCTCCAAAGGAGACGATGCCTGACTCCTCGAGAAACTTGATAGGAGTCCCCGGAATCCTGGGGCACGTGGAAACGGACCCTTGGTCTCACGCCTCAGCTGGAGAGGCGTCCCAATTGCCCTGCCAAGCCTCGAGGAGAATCCCGAGTTGTCCCTCGCAACTAGGCAGGAGTCCTGACGTCGCTGAACAAACACGTGTGTGGAAGGGCCATCCCCGTCGTAACTCGAGAATATACCCCAGGTTCCCGCCGCAACTCGAGAAAAACCATGAGACTTCCCCCTCGCCACGAGATGAGGCCCGATTCCCCTGCACTGCGTGCAGAACAATGCCGTGTTGCACATCACACAGGAAAGGAGCCTTGATTTCCTTGATGGCACTCCAGAGAAACCCCAAGAACACTGTTTCAAGGCTAGAGGGATCCTGAGGTCACTGTAGCAACACGAAAGAGATCCGTGGACCAAAAATTAACTCGAGATGAGAGGTTAGTCCCTGGCTTCGACTCCAGAGGTATACCACCTTACCACAAGCACCTCAAGGGGAGGCTTCTCTCAGCTCTAGGTATGTGAGAGGGACCCTGAGTTTGCCGCCTCAAGTGGAATGGACACCGCGATGCCCTGACTCAAAATAAGGCCGGATATTCCTGCAGTGACTTGAATGCAGGCTCGTCTTGCATCTCCCAAGACGAAAGGATGTCTGAATCCCCTGTGGACACCACAGAGAAAGACCTAGTTCCCCAGCTCATCACGACCGGAGGCCTGACATCCTTTGAAAACTCCAGAGGTACGTGGAGATCAGTGGCTCCAAAAGAGGCGATGCCTGACTCCTCGTGAAACTTGATAGGCATCCCAGGATTCCTGTGGCAAGTGGAAAGGGACCGTTGGTCTCCCCGCCTCAGCTAGAGAGGCGTCCCAATTGTTCTGCCAAGCCTCGAGGAGAATCCCGAATTGTCCCTCGCAACTAGGCAGGAGTCCTGACGTCGCTGAACAAACACGTGTGTGGAAGGGCCATCCCCGTCGTAACTCGAGAATATACCCCAGGTTCCCGCCGCAACTCGAGAAAAACCATGAGACTTCCCCCCTAGCCGCGAGATGAGACCCGATTCCCCTGCACTGCATGAAGAGCAATTCCGTGTTGCACATCACACATGAAAGGAGCCTTGATTTCCATGATGGCACTGCAGAGAAACCCCAAGAACACTGTTTCAAGGCTGGACGGATCCTAGGACACTGTAGCAACACGAAAGTGCTAGGTGGACCAAAAATCAACTCGAGATGAGAGGTTAGTCCCTGGCTTCGACTCCAGAGGAATACCACCTTACCACAAGCACCTCAAGAGGAGGCTTCTCTCATCTCTAGGTATGTGAGATTGACCCTGAGTTTGCGGCCTCAAGTGGAATGGACACCACGATGCCCTAACTCGAAATAAGACCGAATATAACTGCAGTGACTTGAATGCAGGGTCATCTTGCATCTCCCAAGAAAAAGGATGTCTGAATCCCCTGTGGAGAACACAGAGAAAGACCTAGTTCCCGACCTCATCGCGGCCAGAGACCTCACATACTGTGAAAACTCCAGAGGTTTGCGGAGATCAGTGCCTCCAAACGAGACGATCCCTGACTCCTCGTGATCTTGATAGGATTCCCAGGATTTCCTGTGGCACGTGGAAAGGGGACCCTTGGTCTCCCGCCTCAGCTGGAGAGGCGTCCCAATTTCCCTGCCAAGCCTCGAGGAGAATGCCGAGTTCTCGCTCGCAACTTGGCAGGAGTCCTGACGTCGCTGTACAAACACGTGTGTGGAAGGGCCATCCCCGTCCTAACTCGAGAATATACCCCAGGTTCCCGCCGCAACTAGAGAAAAACCATGAGACTTCCCCCTCGCTGCCAGATGAGGCCCGATTCCCCTGCACTGCGTGCAGAGCAATTCCATGTTGCACATCACACATGAAAGGAGCCTTGATTTCCTTGATGGCACACCAGAGAAACCCCAAGAACATTGTTTCAAGGCTAGAGGGATCCTGAGGTCACTGTAGCAACACGAAAGAGCTCCGTGGACCAAAAATCAACTCGAGATGAGAGGTTAGTCCCTGGCTTCGACTCGAGAGGAATACCACCTTACCACAAGCACCGCAAGATGAGGCTTCCCTCAACTCTAGGTATGGGAGAGGGAGGCTGAGTTTGCGGCCTCAAGTGGAATGGACACCGCGAAGCCCTGACTCGAAATTAGGCTGGATATCCCTGCAGTGACTGAATACAGGCTCGTCTTGCATCTCCCAAGACGAAAGGATGTCTGAATCCCCTGTGGAGACCACAGAGAAAGACCTAGTTCTCCACTTCATCGCGACCGGAGGCCTCACATCCTTTGAAAACTCCAGAGGTACTCGGAGATCAGTGCCTCCAACGGTGACGATGCCTGACTCCTCGTGAAACTTGATAGGAGTCCCAGGATTCCTGTGGCACGTGGAAAGGGACCCTTGTTTTCCCTCCTCAGGTGGAGAGGCGTCCCAATTGCCCTGCCAAGCCTCGAGGAGAATCCCGAGTTGTCCCTCGCAACTAGGCAGGAGTCCTGACGTCGCTGAACAAACACATGTGTGGAAGGGCCATCCCCGTCGAAACTCGAGAATATACCCCAGGTTCCCACCGCAACTCGAGAAAAACCATGAGACTTCCCCCTCGCCGCGAGATGAAGCCCGATTCCCCTGCACTGCGTGCAGAGCAATTCCGTGTTTCACATCACACATGAAAGGAGCCTTGATTTCCTGATGGCACAACAGAGAAAACCCAAGAACACTGTTTCAAGGTTAGAGGGATCCTGAGGTCACTGTAGCAAGAGGAAAGAGCTCCGTGGAACAAAAATCAACTACAGATGAGAGGTTGGTCACTGGCTTCGACTCCAGAGGAATACCACCTTACCACAAGCACCTCAAGAGGAGGCTTCTCTCAGCTCAACGTATGTGAGAGGGACCCTGAATTTTCGGCCTTAAGTGGAATGGACACCGCGATGCCCTGACTCGAAATAAGGCCGGATATCCCTGCAGTGACTTGAATGCAGGCTCGTCTTGCATCTGCCAAGACGAAAGGATGTCTGAATCCCCTGTGGAGACCACAGAGAAAGACCTAGTTCCCCACCTCATCGCGAACGGAGGCCTGACATGCTTTGAAAACTCCAGAGGTACTTGGAGATCAGTGCCTCCAAAGGAGACGATGCCTGACTCCTCGTGAAACTTGACAGGCATCCCAGGATTCCTGTGGCACGTGGAAAGGGACCCTTGGTCTCCCGCCTCAGCTGGAGAGGCGTCCCAATTGCCCTGCCAAGCCTCGAGGAGAATCCCGAGCTGTCCCTCGCAACTAGGCAGGAGTCCTGACGTCGCTGAACAAACACGTGTGAGGAAGGGCCATCCCCGTCGTCACTCGAGAATATACCCCAGGTTCCCGCCGCAACTCGAGAAGAACCATGAGACTTCCCCCTCGCCGCGAGATGAGGCCCGATTCCCTTGCACTGCATGCAGAGTAATTCCGTGTTGCACATCACACATGAAAGGAGCCTTGATTTCCTTGATGGCACTCCAGAGAAACCCCAAGAACACTGTTTCAAGGCCAGAGGGATCCTGAGGTCACTGTAGCAACACGAAAGAACTCCGTGGACCAAGAATCAACTCGAGATGAGAGGTTAGTCCCTGGCTTCAACTCCAGAGGAATACCACCTTACCACAAGCACCTCAAGAGGAGGCTTCTCTCAGCTCTAGTTGTGTGAGAGGGAGCCTGAGTTTGCGGCCTCAAGTGGAATGGACACCGCGATGCCCTGACTCGAAATAAGGCCGGATATCCCTGCAGTGACTTGAATGCAGGCTCGTCTTGCATCTGCCAAGATGAAAGGATGTCTGAATCCCCTGTGGAGATCACAGAGAAAGACGGAGTTCCCCACTTCATCGCGACCGGAGCTCTCACATCGTTTGAAAACTCCAGAGGTACGCGGAGATCAGTGCCTCCAAAGGAGACGATGCCTGACTCCTCGTGAAACTTGATAGGCATCCCAGGATTCCTGTGGCACGTGGAAAGGGACCCTTGGTCTCCCGCCTCAGCTGGAGAGGCGTCCCAATTGCCCTGCCAAGCCTCGAGGAGAATCCCGAGTTGTCCCTCACAACTAGGCAAGAGCCCTGACGTCGCTGAAAAAACACGTGTGTGGAAGGGCCATCCCCGTCGTCACTCGAGAATATACCCCAGGTTCCCGCCGCAACTCGAGAAAAACCATGAGACTTCCCCCTCGCCGCGAGATGAGGCCCGCTTCCCCTGCACTGCGTGCAGAGCAATTCCGAGTTGCACATCACACAGGAAAGGAGCCTTGATTTCCTTGATGACACTCCAGAGAAACCCCAAGAACACTGTTTCAAGGCTAGGCGGATCCTGAGGTCACTGTAGCCACATGAAAGAGCTCCGTGGACGAAAAATCAACTCGAGATGAGAGGTTAGTCCCTGGCTTCGACTCCAGAGGAATACCACCTTACCACAAGCACCTCAAGAGGAGGCTTCTCTCAACACTACGTTGTGAGAGGGACCCTGAATTTGCGGCCTCAGGTGGAATGGACACCGCGATGCCCTGACTCGAAATAAGGCCAGATATCCCTGCAGTGACTTCAATGCAGGATGGTCTTGCATCTCCCAAGACGAAAGGATGTTTGAATTCCCTGTGGAGACCACAGAGAAAGACCTAGTTCCCCACCTCATTGCGACTGGAGGCCTCACATCCTTTGAAAACTCCAGAGGTACGCGGAGACCAGTGCCTCCAAAGGAGACGATGCCTGACTCCTCGTGAAACTTGATAGAAGTCCCAGGATTCCTGTGGCACGTGGAAAGGGACCCTTGGTCTCCCGCCTCAGCTGCAGAGGCGTCCCATTTGCCCTGCCAAGCCTCGAGGAGAATACCGAGTAGTCCCTCGCAACTAGGAAGGAGTCCTGACGTCGCTGAACAAACACGTGTGTGGAAGGGATATCCCCGTCGTAACTCGAGAATATACCCCAGGTTCCCGCCGCAACTCGAGAACAACCATGAGACTTCCCCCTCCCCGCGAGATGAGGTTCGATTCCCCTGCACTGCATGCAGAGTAATTCCGTGTTGCACATCACACAGGAAAGGAGCCTTGATTTCCTTGATGACACTCCTGAGAAACCCCAAGAACACTGTTTCAAGGCTAGACGGATTCTGAGGTCACTGAAGCCACATGAAAGAGCTCCGTGGACCAAAAATCAACTCGAGATGAGAGGTTAGTCCCTGGCTTCGACTCCAGAGGAATACCACCTTACCACAAGCACCTCAAGACGAGGCTTCTCTCAGCTCTAGGTGTGTGAGAGGGAGCCTGAGTTTGCGGCCTCAAGTGGAATGGACACCGCGATGCCCTGACTAGAAATAAGGCCGGATATCCCTGCAGTGACTGGAATGCAGGCTCGTCTTGCATTTCCCAAGACGAAAGGATGTCTGAATCCCCTGTGGAGACCACAGAGAAAGATCTAGTTCCCACCTCATCGAGACCGGAGGCCTCACATCCTTTGAAAACTCCAGAGGGACGCGGAGATCAGTGCCTCCAAAGAAGACGATGCCCGACTCCTCGTGAAAATTGATAGGAGTCCCAGGAGTCCTGTGGCACGTGGAAAGGGAGCCTTGGTCTCCCGCCTCAGCTGGAGAGACATCCCAATTGCCCTGCCAAGCCTCGAGGAGAATCCCGAGTTGTCCCTCGCAACTAGGCAGGAGTTCTGACGTCGCTGAACAAACACGTGTGTGGAAGGGCCATCCCCGTCGTAACTCGAGAATATACCCCAGGTTCCCGGCGCAACTCGAGAAAAACCATGAGACTTCCCCCTCGCCGCGAGATGAGGCCCGATTCCCCTGCACTGCGTGCAGAGCAATGCCGTGTTGCACATCACACAGGAAAGGAGCCTTGATTTCCTTGATGGCACTCCAGAGAAAGCCCAAGAACACTATTTCAAGGCTAGAGGGATCCTGAGGTCACTGTAGCAACCCGAAAGAGCTCCGTGTACCAAAAGTCAACTCGAGATGAGAGGTTAGTCCCTGGGTTCGATTCCAGAGGAATACCACCTTACCACAAGCACCTCAAGAGGAGGCTTCTCTCGGCTCTAGGTATGTGCAAGGGACCCTGAGATTGCGGCCTCAAGTGGAATGGACACCGCGATGCCCTGACTCGAAATAAGGCCGGATATCCCTGCAGTGACTTGAATGCACGCTCGTCTTGCATCTCCCAAGACGAAAGGATGTCTGAATCCCCTGTGGAGACCACAGAGAAAGACCTAGTTCCCCACCTCATCGCGACCGGAGGCCTCACATCCTTTGAAAACTCCAAGGGACCCGGAGATCTTTGCCTCCAAAGGAGACGATGCCTGACTCCTCGTGAAACTTGATAGGAGTCCCAGGATTCCTGTGGCACGTGGAAAGGGACCCTTGGTCTCCCGTCTCAGCTGGAGAGGCGTCCCAGTTGCCCTGCCAAGCCTCGAGGAGAATCCCGAGTTGTCCCTCGCAACTAGGCAGGAGTCCTGACGTTACTGAACAAACATTTGTGTGGAACGGCCATCCCCGTCGTAACGCGAGAATATACCCCAGGTTCCCGCCGCAACTCGAGAAAAACCATGAGACTTCCCCCCCGCCGCGAGATGAGGCCCGATTCCCCTGCACTGCGTGCAGAGCAATGCCGTTTTGCACATCACACAGGAAAGGAGCCTTGATTTCCTTGATGGCACTCCAGAGAAACCCCAAGAACACTGTTTCAAGGCTAGAGGGATCCTCAGGTCACTGTAGCAACACGAAAGAGCTCCGTGGACCTAAAATCAACTCGAGATGAGAGGTTAGTCCCTGGCTTCGACTCCAGAGGAATACCACCTTACCACAAGCACCTCAAGAGGAGGCTTCTCTCAGCTCTAGGTATGTGAGAGGGACCCTGAGTTTGTGGCCTCAAGTGGAATGGACACCGCGATGACCTGACTCGAAATAAGGCCGGATATGCCTGCAGTGACTTGAATGCAGGCTCGTCTTGCATCTCCCAAGACGAAAGGATGTCTGAATCCCCTGTGGAGACCACAGAGAAAGACCTAGTTCCCCACCTCATCGCGACCGGAGGCCTCACATCCTTTGAAAACTCCAGAGGGACGCGGAGACCAGTGCCTCCAAAGGGGACGATGCCTGACTCCTCGTGAAACTTGATAGGAGTCCCAGGATTCCTGTGGCACGTGGAAACGGACACTTGGTCTCCCACCTCAGCTCGAGAGGCGTCCCAATTGCCCTGCCAAGCCTCGTGGAGAATCCCGAGTTGTCCCTCGCAACTAGGCAGGAGTCCTGACGTCGCTGAACAAACACGTGTGTGGAAGGTCCATCCCCGTCGTAACTCGAGAATATACCCCAGGTTCCCGCCGCAACTCGAGAAAAACCATGAGACTTCCCCCTCGCCGCGAGATGAGGCCCGATTCCCCTGCACTGCGTGCAGAGCAATGCCGTGTTGCACATCACACATGAACGGAGCCTGGATTTCCTTGATGGCATTCCAGAGACACCCCAAGAACACTGATTCAAGGCAAGAGGGATCCTGAGGTCACTGTAGCAACACGAAAGAACTCCGTGGGCCAAAAATCAACTCGAGTTGAGAGGTTAGTCCCTGGCTTCGACTCCAGAAAAATACCACCATACCACAAGCACGTCAAGAGGAGGCTTCTCTCAGCTCTAGGTATGTGAGAGGGACCCTGAGTTTGCGGCCTCAAGTGGAAGGGACACCGCGATGCCCTGACTCGAAATAAGGCCGGATATCCCTGCAGTGACTTGAATGCAGGCTCGTCTTGCATCTGCCAAGACGAAAGGATGTCTGAATCCCCTGTGGAGACCACAGAGAAAGACCTCGTTCCCAACCTCATCGCGACCGGAGCCCTCACATCCTTTGAAAACTCCAGAGGTACGCGGAGATCAGTGCCTCCAAAGGAGACGATGACTGACTCCTGGTGAAACTTGATAGGCATTCCAGCATTCCTGTGGCTCGTGGAAAGGAACCCTTGGTCTCCCGCCTCAGCTGGAGAGGTGTCCCAATTGCCCTGCCAAGCCTCGAGGAGAATCCCGAGTTGTCCCTCGCAACTAGGCAGGAGTCCTGACGTCACTGAACAAACACATGTGTGGAAGGGCCATCCCCGTTGTAACTCGAGAATATACCCCAGGTTCCCGCCGCAACTCGAGAAAAACCATGAGACTTCCCCCTTGCCGCGAGATGAGGCCCGATTCCCCTGCACTGCGTGCAGAGTAATTCCGTGTTGCACATCACATATGAAAGGAGCCTTGATTTCCTTGATGGCACTCCAGAGAAACCCCAAGAACACTGTTTCAAGGCCAGAGGGATCCTGAGGTCACTGTAGCAACACGAAAGAGCTCCGTGGACCAAGAGTCAACTCGAGATGAGAGGTTAGTCCCTGGCTTCGACTCCAGAGGAATACCACCTTACCACAAGCACCTCAAGAGGAGGCTTCTCTCAGCTCTAGGTATGTGAGAGGGACCCTGAGTTTGCGGCCTCAAGTGCAATGGACACCGCGATGCCCTGACTCGAAATAAGCCCCAAATCCCTGCAGTGACTTGAATGCCGGCTCGTCTTGCATCTCCCAAGATGAAAGGGTGTCTGAATCCCCTGTGGAGACCACAGAGAAAGACCTAGTTCCCCACCTCATCATCACTGGATGCCTCACATCTTTAGAAAAATCCAGAGGTACGCGGAGATCAGTGCCTCCAAAGGAGACGATGCCTGACTCCTCGTGAAACTTGATAGAAGTCCCAGGATTCCTGTGGCACGTGGAAAGGGAACTTGGTCTCCCGCCTCAGCTGGAGAGGCGTCCCAATTGCCCTGCCAAGCCTCGTGGAGAATCCCGAGCTTTCCCTCGCAACTAGGCAGGAGTCCTGACGTCGCTGAACAAACACGTGTGTGGAAGGGCCATCCCCGTCGTAACTCGAGAATATACCCCAGGTTCCCGCCGCAACTCGAGAACAACCATGAGACTTCCCCCTCCCCGCGAGATGAGGTCCGATTCCCCTGCACTGCATGCAGAGTAATTCCGTGTTGCACATCACACAAGAAAGGAGCCTTGATTTCCTTGATGGCACTCCAGAGAATCCCCAAGAACACTGTTTCAAGGCCAGAGGGATCCTGAGGTCACTGTAGCTACACGAAAGAGCTCCGTGGACCAAGAATCAACTCGAGATGAGAGGTTAGTCCCTGGCTTCGACTCCAGAGGAATACCACCTTACCACAAGCACCTCAAGACGAGGCTTCTCTCAGCTCTAGGTGTGTGAGAGGAAGCCTGAGTTTGTGGCCTCTAGTGGAATGGACACCGCGATGCCCTGACTCGAAATAAGGCCGGATATCCCTGTAGTGACTTGAATGCAGGCTCTTCTTGCATCTGCCAAGACGTAAGGATGTCTGAATCCCCTGTGAACACCACAGAGAAAGACCTAGTTCCCCACCACATCGCGACCGGAGGCCTCACATTCTTTGAAAACTCCAGAGGTACGCGGAGACCAGTGCCTCCAAAGGAGACGATGCCTGACTCCTCGTGAAACTTGATAGGAGTCCCAGGATTCCTGTGGCACGTGGAAAGGGACCCTTGGTCTCCCGCCTCAGCTGCAGAGGCGTCCCATTTGCCCTGCCAAGACTCGAGGAGAATCCCGAGTAGTCCCTCGCAACTAGGAAGGAGTCCTGACGTCGCTGAACAAACACGTGTGTGGAAGGGCCATCCCCGTCGTCACTCGAGAATATACCCCAGGTTCCCGCCGCAACTCGCGAAAAACCATGAGACTTCCCCCTCGCCGCGAGATGAGGCCCGATTCCCCTGCACTGCGTGCAGAGCAATTCCGTGTTGCCCATCACACAAGAACGGAGCCTGGATTTCCTTGATGGCATTCCAGAGATACCCCAAGAACACTGAATAAAGGCAAGAGGGATCCTGAGGTCACTGTAGCAACACGAAAGACCTCCGTGGGCCAAAAATCAACTCGAGATGAGAGGTTAGTCCCTGGCTTCGACTCCAGAGGAATACCACCTTACCACAAGCACCTCAAGTGGAGGCTTCTCTCAGCTCTAGGTATGTGAGAGGGACCCTGAGTTTGCGGCCTCTAGTGGAATGGACACCGCGATGCCCTGACTCCAAATGAGGCCGGATATGCCTGCAGTGACTTGAATGCAGGCTCGTCTTGCATCTCCCAAGACGAAAGGATGTCTGAATCCCCTGTGGAGACCACAGAGAAAGACCTAGTTCCCCACCTCATCACGACAGGAGGCCTCACATACTTTGAAAACTCCGGAGGGACGCGGAGATCAGTGCCTCCAAAGGAGACGATGCCTGACTCCTCGTGAAACTTGATAGGAGTCCCAGGATTCCTGTGGCACGTGGAAAGGGACCCTTGGTCTCCCGCCTCAGCTGGAGAGGCGTCCCAATTGCCCTGCCAAGCCTCGAGGAGAATCCCGAGTTGTCCCTTGCAACTAGGCAGGAGTCCTGACGTCGCTGAACAAACACGTGTGTGGAAGGGCCATCCCCGTCGTAACTCGAGAATATACCCGAGGTTCCCGCCGCAACTCGAGAAAAACCATGAGACTTCCCCCTCGGCGCGAGATGAGGCCCGATTCCCCTGCACTGCGTGCAGAGCAATGCCGTGTTGCACATCACACAGGAAAGGAGCCTTGATTTCCTTGATGGCACTCCAGAGAAAGCCCAAGAACACTGTTTCACGGCTAGAGGGATCCTGAGGTCCCTATAGCAACAGGAAAGAGCTCCGTGGACCAAAAATCAACTCGAGATGAGAGGTTAGTCCCTGGCTTCGACTCCAGAGGAATACCACCTTAGCACAAGCACCTCAAGAGGAGGCTTCTCTCAGCTCTAGGTATGTGAGAGGGACCCTGAGTTTGCGGCCTCAAGTGGAATGGACACCGCGATGCCCTCACTCGAAATAAGGCCGGATATGCCTGCAGTGACTTGAATGCAGGCTCGTCTTGCATCTCCCAAGATGAAAGGATGTCTGAGTCCCCTGTGGAGACCACAGAGAAAGACCTAGTTCCCCACCTCATCGCAACCGGAGGCCTCACATCCTTGGAAAATCCAGAGGGATGCGGAGATCAGTGCCTCCAAAGGAGACGATGCCTGGCTCCTCGTGAAACTTGATAGAAGTCCCAGGATTCCTGTGGCACGTGGAAAGGGACTCTTGGTCTCCCGCCTCAGATGGAGAGGCGTCCCAATTGCCCTGCCAAGCCTCGAGGAGAATCCCGAGTTGTCCCTCGCAACTAGGCAGGAGTCCTGACGTCGCTGAACAAACACGTGTGTGGAAGGGCCATCCCCTTCGTAACTCGAGAATATAACCCAGGTTCCCGGCGCAACTCGAGAAAAACCATGAGACTTCCCCCTCGCCGCGAGATGAGGCCCGATTCCCCTGCACTGCGAGCAGAGCAATGCCGTGTTGCACATCACACAGGAAAGGAGCCTTGATTTCCTTGATGGCACTCCAGAGAAAGCCCAAGAACACTATTTCAAGACTAGAGGGATCCTGAGGTCACTGTAGCAACACGAAAGAGCTCCGTGTACCAAAAGTCAACTCGAGATGAGAGGTTAGTCCCTGGCTTCGATTCCAGAGGAATACCACCTTACCACAAGCACCTCAAGAGGAGGCTTCTCTCGGCTCTAGGTATGTGCAAGGGACCCTGAGACTGCGGCCTCAAGTGGAATGGACACCGCGATGCCCTGACTCGAAATAAGGCCGGATATCCCTGCAGTGACTTGAATGCACGCTCGTCTTGCATCTCCCAAGACGAAAGGATGTCTGAATCCCCTGTGGAGACCACAGAGAAAGAAGTAGTTCCCCACCTCATCGCGACTGGAGGCCTCACATCCTTTGAAAACTCCAGAGGGACGTGGAGATTAGTGCCTCCAAAGGAGATGATGCCTGACTCCTCGTGAAACTTGATAGGAGTCCCAGGATTCCTGTGGCACGTGGAAAGGGACCCTTGGTCTCCCGCCTCAGCTGGAGAGGCGTCCCAATTGCCCTGCCAAGCCTCGAGGAGAATCCCGAGTTGGCCCTCGCAACTAGGCAGGAGTCCTGACATCGCTGAGCCAACACGTGTGTGAAAGGGCCATCCCCATCGTAACTCGAGAATATAAAGCAGGTTCCCGCCGCAACTCGAGTAAAAACATGAGACTTCCCCCTCGCCTTGAGATGAGGCCCGATACCCCTGCACTGCGTGCAGAGCAATGCCGTGTTGCACATCACACAGGAAAGGAGACTTGATTTCCTTGATGGCACTTCAGAGAATGCCCAAGAACACTGTTTCAAGGCTAGAGGGATCCTGAGGTCACTGTAGCAACACGATAGAGCTCTGTGGACCACAAATCACCTCGAGATGAGAGGTTAGTTCCTGGCTTTGAGTCCAGAGGAATACCACCTTACCACAAGCACCTCAAGAGGACACTTCTCTCAGCTCTAGGTATGTGAGAGGGACCCTGAGTTTGCGGCCTCAAGTGGAATGGACACCGCGATTCCCTGACTCAAAATAAGGCCGGATATCCCTGCAGTGACTTGAATGCAGGCTCGTCTTGCATTTCCCAAAATGAAAGGATGTCTGAAACCACTGTGGAGACCACAGAGAAAGACCTAGTTCCCTACCTCATCGCGACCGGCGGCCTCACATCCTTTGAAAATACCAGAGGTACGCAGAGATCAGTTCCTCCAAAGGAGACGATGCCTGACTCCTAGTGAATCTTGATAGGAGTCCCAGGATTCCTGTGGCACGTGGAAAGGGACCCTTGGTCTCCCGCCTCAGCTGGAGAGGCGTCCCAATTGCCCTGCCAGGCCTCGAGGAGAATCCCGAGTTGTCCCTCACAACTAGGCAGAAGTCCTGACGTCGCTGAACAAACACGTGTGTGGAAGGGCCATCCCAATTGTAACTCGAGAATTTATCCCAGGTTCCTGCCGCAACTCGAGAAAAACCATGAGACTTCCCCCTCGCCGCGAGATGAGGCCCGATTCCCCTGCACTGCGTGCAGAGCAATTCCGTGTTGCACATCACACAGGAAAGGAGCCTTGATTTCCTTGATGGCACTCCAGAGAAATCCCAAGAACACTGTTTTAAGGCTAGAGGGATCCTGAGGTCACTGTAGCAACACGAAAGAGCTCCGTGGACCAAAAATCAACTCGAGATGAGAGGTTAGTCCCTGGCTTCGACTCCAGAGGAATACCACCTTACCACAAGCACCTCAAGAGGAGGCTTCTCTCAGCTCTAGGGATGTGAGAGGGACCCTGAGTTTGCGGCCTCAAGTGGAATGGACACCGCGATGCCCTGACTCGACATAAGGCCGAATATCCCTGTAGTGACTTGAATGCAGGCTCGACTTGCATCTCCCAAGATGAAAGGATGTCTGAATCCCCTGTGGAGAACACAGAGAAAGACCTAGTTCCCCACCTCATCGCGACTGGAGGCCTCACATCCTTTGAAAACTCCAGAGGGACGCGGAGATCAGTGGCTCCAAAGGAGATGATGCCTGACTCCTCGAGAAACTTGATAGGAGTCCCAGGATTCCCGTGGCACGTGGAAAGGGACCCTTGGTCTCCCGCCTCAGCTGGAGAGGCGTCCCAATTGCCCTGCCAAGCCTCGAGGAGAATCCCGAGTTTTCCCTCGCAACTAGGCAGGAGTCCTGACGTCGCTGAACAAACACGTGTGTGGAAGGGTCATCCCCGTCGCAACTCGAGAATATACCCCAGGTTCCCGCCGCAACTCAAGAAACACCATGAGACTTCCCCCTCGTCGCGAGATGAGGCCCGATTCCCCTGCACTGCATGCAGAGCAACTCTCTGTTGCACATCACACAGGAAAGGAGCCTTGATTTCCTTGATGGCACTCCAGAGAATCCCCAAGAACACGGTTTCAAGGCTAGAGGGATCCTGAGGTCACTGTAGCAACACGAAAGAGCTCCGTGGACCACAAATCACCTCGAGATGAGAGGTTAGTTCCTGGCTTTGAGTCCAGAGGAATACCACCTTACCACAAGCACCTCAAGAGGACACTTCTCTCAGCTCTAGGTATGTGAGAGGGACCCTGAGTTTGCGGCCTCAAGTGGAATGGACACCGCGATTCCCTGACTCAAAATAAGGCCGGATATCCCTGCAGTGACTTGAATGCAGGCTCGTCTTGCATTTCCCAAAATGAAAGGATGTCTGAAACCACTGTGGAGACCACAGAGAAAGACCTAGTTCCCTACCTCATCGCGACCGGAGGCCTCACATCCTTTGAAAATACCAAAGGTACGCAGAGATCAGTTCCTCCAAAGGAGACGATGCCTGACTCCTAGTGAATCTTGATAGGAGTCCCAGGATTCCTGTGGCACGTGGAAAGGGACCCTTGGTCTCCCGCCTCAGCTGGAGAGGCGTCCCAATTGCCCTGCCAGGCCTCGAGGAGAATCCCGAGTTGTCCCTCACAACTAGGCAGAAGTCCTGACGTCGCTGAACAAACACGTGTGTGGAAGGGCCATCCCAATTGTAACTCGAGAATTTATCCCAGGTTCCCGCCGCAACTCGAAAAAAACCATAAGATTGCCCACTCGCCGCGAGATGAGGCCCGATTCCCCTGCACTGAGTGCAGAGCAATGCCCTGTTGCACATCACACAGGAAAGGAGCCTTGATTTCCTTGATGGCACTCCAGAGAAACACCAAGAACACTGTTTCAAGGCTAGAGGGATCCTGAGGTCACTGTAGCAACACGAAAGAGCTCCGTGGACCACAAATCAACTCGAGATGAGAGGTTAGTCCCTGGCATTGACTCCAGAGGAATACCACCTTACCACAAGCACCTCAAGAGGACACTTCTCTCAGCTCTAGGTATGTGAGAGGGACCCTGAGTTTGCGGCCTCAAGTGGAATGGACACCGCGATGCCCTGTTCGAAATAAGGCCGGATATCCCTGCAGTGACTTGAATGCAGGCTCGTCTTGCATCTCCCAAGACAAAAGGATGTCTGAATCCCCTGTGGAGACCACAGAGAAAGACCTAGTACCCCACCTCATCGCGACCGGAGGCCTCACATCCTTTGAAAACTCCAGAGGGACGCGGAGATCAGTGCCTCCAAAGGAGACGATGCCTGACTCCTCGTGAAACTTGATAGGAGTCCCAGGATTCCTGTGGCACGTGCAAAGGGACCCTTGGTCTCCCGCCTCAGCTGGAGAGGCGTCCCAATTGCCCTGCCAAGCCTCGAGGAGAATCCCGAATTGTCCCTCGCAACTAGGCAGGTGTCCTGACGTCGCTGAACAAACACGTGTGTGGAAGGGCCATCCCCGTCGTCACTCGAGAATATACCCCAGGTTCCCGCCGCAACTCGAGAAAAACCATGAGACTTCCCCCTCGCCGCAAGATGAGGACGGATTCCCCTGCACTACGTGCAGGGCAATTCCGTGTTGCACATCACACAGGAACGGAGCCTTGATTTCCTTAATGGCACTCCAGAGAAACCACAAGAACACTATTTCAAGGCTAGAGGGATCCTGAGGTCACTGTAGCAACACGAAAGAGCTCTGTGGACCAAAAATCACCTCGAGATGAGAGGTTAGTCCCTGGCTTCGACTCCAGAGGAATACCACCTTAGCACAAGCACCTCAAGAGGAGGCTTCTCTCAGCTCTAGGTATGTGAGAGGGACCCTGAGTTTGCGGCCTCAAGTGGAATGGACACCGCGATGCCCTGACTCGAAATAAGGCCGAATATGCCTGCAGTGTCTTGAATGTAGGCTCGTCTTGCATCTCCCAATACGAAAGGATGTCTGAATCCCCTGTGGAGACCACAGAGAAATACCTACTTCCCCATCTCATAACCACCGGAGGCCTCACATCCTGTGAAAACTCCAGAGGGACGCGGAGATCAGTGCCTCCAAAGGAGACGATGCCTGACTCCTCGTGAAACTTGATAGGAGTCCCAGGATTCCTGTGGCACGTGGAAAGGGACCCTTGGTCTGCCGCCTCAGCTGGAGAGGCGTCCCAATTGCCCTGCCAACCGCCCTGCCAAGCCTCGAGGAAAATCCCGAGTTGTCCCTCGCACCTAGGCAGGAGTCCTGACGTCGCTGAACAAACACGTGTGTGGAAGGGCCATCCCCGGCGTAACTCGAGAATATACCCCAGGTTCCCGCCGCAACTCGAGAAAAACCATGAGACTTCCCCCTCGCCGCGAGATGAGGCCCGATTCCCCTGCACTGCGTGCACAGCAATTCCGTGTTGCACATCACACAGGAAAGGAGCCTTGATTTCCTTGATGGCACTCCAGAGAAATCCCAAGAACACTGTTTCAAGGCTAGAGCGATCCTGAGGTCACTGTAGCAACACAAAAGAGCTCCGTGGACCAAAAATCAACTCGAGATGAGAGGTTAGGCCCTGGCTTCGACTCCAGAGGAATACCACCTTACCACAAGCACCTCAAGAGCAGGCTTCTCTCAGCTCTAGGTATGTGAGAGGGACCGTGAGTTTGAGGCCTCAAGTGGAATGGACATGGGGATGCCCTGACTCGAAATAAGGCCGGATATACCTGCAGTGTCTTGAATGCAGGATCGTCTTGCATCTCCCAAGACGAGAGGATGTCTGAATCCCGTATGGAGACCACAGAGAAAGACATAGTTCCACACTTCATCGCGACCTGAGGCCTCACATCCTTTGAAAACTCCAGAGGTACGTGGAGATCAGTGCCTCCAAAGAAGACGATGCCTGACACCTCGTGAAACTTGATAGGCGTCCCAGGATTCCTGTGGCACGTGGAAAGGGACCCTTGGTCTCCCGCCTCAGCTGGAGAGGCGTTCCAAATTCCCTGCCAAGCCTCGAGGAGAATCCCGAGCTGTCCCTCACAACTAGGTAGGAGTCCTGACGTCGCTGAACAAACACGTGTGTGGAAGGGCCATCCCCGTCGTAACTCGAGAATATACCCCAGGTTCCCGCCGCATCTCGAGAAAAACCATGAGACTTCCCCCTCGCCGCCAGAAGAGGCCCGAATGCCCTGAGCTGCGTGCAGAACAATGCCGTGTTGTACATAACACAGGAAAGGAGCCTGGATTTCCTTGACGGCACTCCAGAGAAACCGCAAGAACACTGTTTCAAGGCTAGAGGGATCCTGAGGTCACTGTAGCAACACAAAAGAGCTCTGTGAACCAGGAATTAACTCGAGATGAGAGGTTAGTCCCTGGCTTCGACTCCAGAGGAATACCAGCTTACCACAAGCACCTCAAGAGGAGGCTTCTCTCAGCTCTAAGTATGTGAGAGGGACTCTGAGTTTGCGGACTCAAGTGGAATGAACACGGGGATGCCCTGACTAGAAATAAGGTCGGATATCCCTGTAGTGACTTGAATGCATGCTCGTCTTGCATCTCCCAAGACGAAAGGATGTCTGAATCCCCTGTGGAGACCACAGAGAAAGACCTAGTTCCCCACCTCATCGCGACCGGAGGCCTCACATCCTTTGAAAACTCCAGAGGTACGCGGAGATCAGTGCCTCCAAAGGAGAGGATGCCTGACTCCTCGTGAAACTTGGTAGGAGTCCCAGGATGCCTGTGTCACGTGGCAAGGGACCCTTGGTCTCCCGCCTCAGCTGGAGAGGCGTCCCAATTGCCCTGCCAAGCCTCGAGGAGAATCCCGAATTGTCCCTCGCAACTAGGCAGGTGTCCTGACGTCGCTGAACAAACACGTGTGTGGAAGGGCCATCCCCGTCGTCACTCGAGAATATACCCCAGGTTCCCGCCGCAACTCGAGAAAAACCATGAGACTTCCCCCTCGCCGCAAGATGAGGACGGATTCCCCTGCACTACGTGCAGGGCAATTCCGTGTTGCACATCACACAGGAACGGAGCCTTGATTTCCTTAATGGCACTCCAGAGAAACCACAAGAACACTATTTCAAGGCTAGAGGGATCCTGAGGTCACTGTAGCAACACGAAAGAGCTCTGTGGACCAAAAATCACCTCGAGATGAGAGGTTAGTCCCTGGCTTCGACTCCAGAGGAATACCACCTTAGCACAAGCACCTCAAGAGGAGGCTTCTCTCAGCTCTAGGTATGTGAGAGGGACCCTGAGTTTGCGGCCTCAAGTGGAATGGACACCGCGATGCCCTGACTCGAAATAAGGCCGAATATGCCTGCAGTGTCTTGAATGTAGGCTCGTCTTGCATCTCCCAATACGAAAGGATGTCTGAATCCCCTGTGGAGACCACAGAGAAATACCTACTTCCCCATCTCATAACCACCGGAGGCCTCACATCCTGTGAAAACTCCAGAGGGACGCGGAGATCAGTGCCTCCAAAGGAGACGATGCCTGACTCCTCGTGAAACTTGATAGGAGTCCCAGGATTCCTGTGGCACGTGGAAAGGGACCCTTGGTCTGCCGCCTCAGCTGGAGAGGCGTCCCAATTGCCCTGCCAACCGCCCTGCCAAGCCTCGAGGAAAATCCCGAGTTGTCCCTCGCACCTAGGCAGGAGTCCTGACGTCGCTGAACAAACACGTGTGTGGAAGGGCCATCCCCGGCGTAACTCGAGAATATACCCCAGGTTCCCGCCGCAACTCGAGAAAAACCATGAGACTTCCCCCTCGCCGCGAGATGAGGCCCGATTCCCCTGCACTGCGTGCACAGCAATTCCGTGTTGCACATCACACAGGAAAGGAGCCTTGATTTCCTTGATGGCACTCCAGAGAAATCCCAAGAACACTGTTTCAAGGCTAGAGCGATCCTGAGGTCACTGTAGCAACACAAAAGAGCTCCGTGGACCAAAAATCAACTCGAGATGAGAGGTTAGGCCCTGGCTTCGACTCCAGAGGAATACCACCTTACCACAAGCACCTCAAGAGCAGGCTTCTCTCAGCTCTAGGTATGTGAGAGGGACCGTGAGTTTGAGGCCTCAAGTGGAATGGACATGGGGATGCCCTGACTCGAAATAAGGCCGGATATACCTGCAGTGTCTTGAATGCAGGATCGTCTTGCATCTCCCAAGACGAGAGGATGTCTGAATCCCGTATGGAGACCACAGAGAAAGACATAGTTCCACACTTCATCGCGACCTGAGGCCTCACATCCTTTGAAAACTCCAGAGGTACGTGGAGATCAGTGCCTCCAAAGAAGACGATGCCTGACACCTCGTGAAACTTGATAGGCGTCCCAGGATTCCTGTGGCACGTGGAAAGGGACCCTTGGTCTCCCGCCTCAGCTGGAGAGGCGTTCCAAATTCCCTGCCAAGCCTCGAGGAGAATCCCGAGCTGTCCCTCACAACTAGGTAGGAGTCCTGACGTCGCTGAACAAACACGTGTGTGGAAGGGCCATCCCCGTCGTAACTCGAGAATATACCCCAGGTTCCCGCCGCATCTCGAGAAAAACCATGAGACTTCCCCCTCGCCGCCAGAAGAGGCCCGAATGCCCTGAGCTGCGTGCAGAACAATGCCGTGTTGTACATAACACAGGAAAGGAGCCTGGATTTCCTTGACGGCACTCCAGAGAAACCGCAAGAACACTGTTTCAAGGCTAGAGGGATCCTGAGGTCACTGTAGCAACACAAAAGAGCTCTGTGAACCAGGAATTAACTCGAGATGAGAGGTTAGTCCCTGGCTTCGACTCCAGAGGAATACCAGCTTACCACAAGCACCTCAAGAGGAGGCTTCTCTCAGCTCTAAGTATGTGAGAGGGACTCTGAGTTTGCGGACTCAAGTGGAATGAACACGGGGATGCCCTGACTAGAAATAAGGTCGGATATCCCTGTAGTGACTTGAATGCATGCTCGTCTTGCATCTCCCAAGACGAAAGGATGTCTGAATCCCCTGTGGAGACCACAGAGAAAGACCTAGTTCCCCACCTCATCGCGACCGGAGGCCTCACATCCTTTGAAAACTCCAGAGGTACGCGGAGATCAGTGCCTCCAAAGGAGAGGATGCCTGACTCCTCGTGAAACTTGGTAGGAGTCCCAGGATGCCTGTGTCACGTGGCAAGGGACCCTTGGTCTCCCGCCTCAGCTGGAGAGCCGTCCCAATTGCCCTGCCAGGCCTCGAGGAGAATCCCGAGTTGTCCCTCACAACTAGGCAGAAGTCCTGACGTCGCTGAACAAACACGTGTGTGGAAGGGCCATCCCAATTGTAACTCGAGAATTTATCCCAGGTTCCTGCCGCAACTCGAGAAAAACCATGAGACTTCCCCCTCGCCGCGAGATGAGGCCCGATTCCCCTGCACTGCGTGCAGAGCAATTCCGTGTTGCACATCACACAGGAAAGGAGCCTTGATTTCCTTGATGGCACTCCAGAGAAATCCCAAGAACACTGTTTTAAGGCTAGAGGGATCCTGAGGTCACTGTAGCAACACGAAAGAGCTCCGTGGACCAAAAATCAACTCGAGATGAGAGGTTAGTCCCTGGCTTCGACTCCAGAGGAATACCACCTTACCACAAGCACCTCAAGAGGAGGCTTCTCTCAGCTCTAGGGATGTGAGAGGGACCCTGAGTTTGCGGCCTCAAGTGGAATGGACACCGCGATGCCCTGACTCGACATAAGGCCGAATATCCCTGTAGTGACTTGAATGCAGGCTCGACTTGCATCTCCCAAGATGAAAGGATGTCTGAATCCCCTGTGGAGAACACAGAGAAAGACCTAGTTCCCCACCTCATCGCGACTGGAGGCCTCACATCCTTTGAAAACTCCAGAGGGACGCGGAGATCAGTGGCTCCAAAGGAGATGATGCCTGACTCCTCGAGAAACTTGATAGGAGTCCCAGGATTCCCGTGGCACGTGGAAAGGGACCCTTGGTCTCCCGCCTCAGCTGGAGAGGCGTCCCAATTGCCCTGCCAAGCCTCGAGGAGAATCCCGAGTTTTCCCTCGCAACTAGGCAGGAGTCCTGACGTCGCTGAACAAACACGTGTGTGGAAGGGTCATCCCCGTCGCAACTCGAGAATATACCCCAGGTTCCCGCCGCAACTCAAGAAACACCATGAGACTTCCCCCTCGTCGCGAGATGAGGCCCGATTCCCCTGCACTGCATGCAGAGCAACTCTCTGTTGCACATCACACAGGAAAGGAGCCTTGATTTCCTTGATGGCACTCCAGAGAATCCCCAAGAACACGGTTTCAAGGCTAGAGGGATCCTGAGGTCACTGTAGCAACACGAAAGAGCTCCGTGGACCACAAATCACCTCGAGATGAGAGGTTAGTTCCTGGCTTTGAGTCCAGAGGAATACCACCTTACCACAAGCACCTCAAGAGGACACTTCTCTCAGCTCTAGGTATGTGAGAGGGACCCTGAGTTTGCGGCCTCAAGTGGAATGGACACCGCGATTCCCTGACTCAAAATAAGGCCGGATATCCCTGCAGTGACTTGAATGCAGGCTCGTCTTGCATTTCCCAAAATGAAAGGATGTCTGAAACCACTGTGGAGACCACAGAGAAAGACCTAGTTCCCTACCTCATCGCGACCGGAGGCCTCACATCCTTTGAAAATACCAAAGGTACGCAGAGATCAGTTCCTCCAAAGGAGACGATGCCTGACTCCTAGTGAATCTTGATAGGAGTCCCAGGATTCCTGTGGCACGTGGAAAGGGACCCTTGGTCTCCCGCCTCAGCTGGAGAGGCGTCCCAATTGCCCTGCCAGGCCTCGAGGAGAATCCCGAGTTGTCCCTCACAACTAGGCAGAAGTCCTGACGTCGCTGAACAAACACGTGTGTGGAAGGGCCATCCCAATTGTAACTCGAGAATTTATCCCAGGTTCCCGCCGCAACTCGAAAAAAACCATAAGATTGCCCACTCGCCGCGAGATGAGGCCCGATTCCCCTGCACTGAGTGCAGAGCAATGCCCTGTTGCACATCACACAGGAAAGGAGCCTTGATTTCCTTGATGGCACTCCAGAGAAACACCAAGAACACTGTTTCAAGGCTAGAGGGATCCTGAGGTCACTGTAGCAACACGAAAGAGCTCCGTGGACCACAAATCAACTCGAGATGAGAGGTTAGTCCCTGGCATTGACTCCAGAGGAATACCACCTTACCACAAGCACCTCAAGAGGACACTTCTCTCAGCTCTAGGTATGTGAGAGGGACCCTGAGTTTGCGGCCTCAAGTGGAATGGACACCGCGATGCCCTGTTCGAAATAAGGCCGGATATCCCTGCAGTGACTTGAATGCAGGCTCGTCTTGCATCTCCCAAGACAAAAGGATGTCTGAATCCCCTGTGAAGACCACAGAGAAAGACCTAGTACCCCACCTCATCGCGACCGGAGGCCTCACATCCTTTGAAAACTCCAGAGGGACGCGGAGATCAGTGCCTCCAAAGGAGACGATGCCTGACTCCTCGTGAAACTTGATAGGAGTCCCAGGATTCCTGTGGCACGTGCAAAGGGACCCTTGGTCTCCCGCCTCAGCTGGAGAGGCGTCCCAATTGCCCTGCCAAGCCTCGAGGAGAATCCCGAATTGTCCCTCGCAACTAGGCAGGTGTCCTGACGTCGCTGAACAAACACGTGTGTGGAAGGGCCATCCCCGTCGTCACTGGAGAATATACCCCAGGTTCCCGCCGCAACTCGAGAAAAACCATGAGACTTCCCCCTCGCCGCAAGATGAGGACGGATTCCCCTGCACTACGTGCAGGGCAATTCCGTGTTGCACATCACACAGGAACGGAGCCTTGATTTCCTTAATGGCACTCCAGAGAAACCACAAGAACACTATTTCAAGGCTAGAGGGATCCTGAGGTCACTGTAGCAACACGAAAGAGCTCTGTGGACCAAAAATCACCTCGAGATGAGAGGTTAGTCCCTGGCTTCGACTCCAGAGGAATACCACCTTAGCACAAGCACCTCAAGAGGAGGCTTCTCTCAGCTCTAGGTATGTGAGAGGGACCCTGAGTTTGCGGCCTCAAGTGGAATGGACACCGCGATGCCCTGACTCGAAATAAGGCCGAATATGCCTGCAGTGTCTTGAATGTAGGCTCGTCTTGCATCTCCCAATACGAAAGGATGTCTGAATCCCCTGTGGAGACCACAGAGAAATACCTACTTCCCCATCTCATAACCACCGGAGGCCTCACATCCTGTGAAAACTCCAGAGGGACGCGGAGATCAGTGCCTCCAAAGGAGACGATGCCTGACTCCTCGTGAAACTTGATAGGAGTCCCAGGATTCCTGTGGCACGTGGAAAGGGACCCTTGGTCTGCCGCCTCAGCTGGAGAGGCGTCCCAATTGCCCTGCCAACCGCCCTGCCAAGCCTCGAGGAAAATCCCGAGTTGTCCCTCGCACCTAGGCAGGAGTCCTGACGTCGCTGAACAAACACGTGTGTGGAAGGGCCATCCCCGGCGTAACTCGAGAATATACCCCAGGTTCCCGCCGCAACTCGAGAAAAACCATGAGACTTCCCCCTCGCCGCGAGATGAGGCCCGATTCCCCTGCACTGCGTGCACAGCAATTCCGTGTTGCACATCACACAGGAAAGGAGCCTTGATTTCCTTGATGGCACTCCAGAGAAATCCCAAGAACACTGTTTCAAGGCTAGAGCGATCCTGAGGTCACTGTAGCAACACAAAAGAGCTCCGTGGACCAAAAATCAACTCGAGATGAGAGGTTAGGCCCTGGCTTCGACTCCAGAGGAATACCACCTTACCACAAGCACCTCAAGAGCAGGCTTCTCTCAGCTCTAGGTATGTGAGAGGGACCGTGAGTTTGAGGCCTCAAGTGGAATGGACATGGGGATGCCCTGACTCGAAATAAGGCCGGATATACCTGCAGTGTCTTGAATGCAGGATCGTCTTGCATCTCCCAAGACGAGAGGATGTCTGAATCCCGTATGGAGACCACAGAGAAAGACATAGTTCCACACTTCATCGCGACCTGAGGCCTCACATCCTTTGAAAACTCCAGAGGTACGTGGAGATCAGTGCCTCCAAAGAAGACGATGCCTGACACCTCGTGAAACTTGATAGGCGTCCCAGGATTCCTGTGGCACGTGGAAAGGGACCCTTGGTCTCCCGCCTCAGCTGGAGAGGCGTTCCAAATTCCCTGCCAAGCCTCGAGGAGAATCCCGAGCTGTCCCTCACAACTAGGTAGGAGTCCTGACGTCGCTGAACAAACACGTGTGTGGAAGGGCCATCCCCGTCGTAACTCGAGAATATACCCCAGGTTCCCGCCGCATCTCGAGAAAAACCATGAGACTTCCCCCTCGCCGCCAGAAGAGGCCCGAATGCCCTGAGCTGCGTGCAGAACAATGCCGTGTTGTACATAACACAGGAAAGGAGCCTGGATTTCCTTGACGGCACTCCAGAGAAACCGCAAGAACACTGTTTCAAGGCTAGAGGGATCCTGAGGTCACTGTAGCAACACAAAAGAGCTCTGTGAACCAGGAATTAACTCGAGATGAGAGGTTAGTCCCTGGCTTCGACTCCAGAGGAATACCAGCTTACCACAAGCACCTCAAGAGGAGGCTTCTCTCAGCTCTAAGTATGTGAGAGGGACTCTGAGTTTGCGGACTCAAGTGGAATGAACACGGGGATGCCCTGACTAGAAATAAGGTCGGATATCCCTGTAGTGACTTGAATGCATGCTCGTCTTGCATCTCCCAAGACGAAAGGATGTCTGAATCCCCTGTGGAGACCACAGAGAAAGACCTAGTTCCCCACCTCATCGCGACCGGAGGCCTCACATCCTTTGAAAACTCCAGAGGTACGCGGAGATCAGTGCCTCCAAAGGAGAGGATGCCTGACTCCTCGTGAAACTTGGTAGGAGTCCCAGGATGCCTGTGTCACGTGGCAAGGGACCCTTGGTCTCCCGCCTCAGCTGGAGAGCCGTCCCAATTGCCCTGCCAAGCCTCGAGGAGAATCCCGAGTTCTCCCTCGCAACTAGGCAGGAGTCCTGACGTCGCTGAACAAACACCTGTGTGGAAGGGTCATCCCCGTCGTAACTCGAGAATATACCCCAGGTTCCCGCCGCAACTCGGGAAAAACCATGAGACTTCCCCCTCGCCGCGAGATGAGGCCCGATTCCCCTGCACTGCGTGCAGAGGAATTCCGTGTTGCACATCACACATGAAAGGAGCCTTGATTTCCTTGATGGCACTCCAGAGAAAGCCCAAGAACACTGTTTCAAGGCTAGAGGGATCCTGAGGTCAATGCAGCAACATGAAAGAGCTCCGTGGACCACAAATCAACTCGAGATGAGAGGTTAGTCCCTGGCTTCGACTCCAGAGGAATACCACCTTACCACAAGCATCTCAAGAGGAGGCTTCTTTCAGCCCTAGGTGTGTGAGAGGGACCCTGAGTTTGTGGCCTCAATTGGAATCGACACCGCGATGCCCTGACTCGAAATAAGGCCGGATATCCCTGCAGTGACTCTAAATCAGGCTCGTCTTGCATCTCCCAAGAAGAACGGATGTCTGAATCCCCTGTGGAGACCACAAAGAAAGACCTAGTTCCCCACCTCATCGTGACCGGAGGCCTCACATCCTGTGAAAACTCCAGAGGGACGCGGAGATCAGTGCCTCCAAAGGAGAGGCTACCTGACTCCTCGTGAAACTTGATAGGAGTCCCAGGATTCCTTTGGCCCGTGGAAAGGGACCCTTGGTCTCCCGCCTCAGCTGGAGAGGCGTCCCAATTGCCCTGCCAAGCCTCGAGGAGAATCCCGAGTTGTCCCTCGCAACTAGGCAGGAGTCCTGACGTCGCTGAACAAACACGTGTGTGGAAGGGCCATCCCCGTCGTAACTCGAGAATACACTCCAGGTTCCCACCGCAACTCGAGAAAAACCATGAGACTTCCCATTCGCCGCGAGATGAGGACGGATTCCCCTGCACTACGTGCAGGGCAATTCCGCGTTGCACATCACACAGGAACGGAGCCTTGATTTCCTTGATGGCACTCCAGAGAAACCCCACGAACACTATTTCAAGGCTAGAGGGATCCTGAGGTCACTGTAGCAACACGAAAGAGCTCCGTGGACCAAAAATCACCTCGAGATGAGAGGTTAGTCCCTGGCTTCGACTCCAGAGGAATACCACCTTAACACAAGCACCTCAAGAGGAGGCTTGTCTCAGCTCTAGGTATGTGAGAAGGACCCTGAGTTTGCGGCCTCAAGTGGAATGGACACCGCGATGCCCTGACTCGAAATAAGGCCGGATATGCCTGCAGTGACTTGAATGCAGGCTCGTCTTGCATCTCCCAATACGAAAGGATGTCTGAATCCCCTGTGGAGACCACAGAGAAATACTTACTTCCCCATCTCATAACGACCGGAGGCCTCACATCCTGTGAAAACTCCAGAGGGACGCGGAGATCAGTGCCTCCAAAGGAGACGATGCCTGACTCCTCGTGAAACTTGATAGGAGTCCCAGGATTCCTGTAGCACGTGGAAAGGGACCCTTGGTCTCCCGCCTCAGCTGGAGAGGCGTCCCAATTGCCCTGCCAACCGCCCTGCCAAGCCTCGAGGAGAATCCCGAGTTGTCCCTCGCACCTAGGCAGGAGTCCTGACGTCGCTGAACAAACACGTGTGTGGAAGGGCCATCCCCGTCGTAACTCGAGAATATACCCCAGGTTCCTGCCGCAACTCGAGAAAAACCATGAGACTTCCCCCTCGCCGCGAGATGAGGCCCGATTCCCCTGCACTGCGTGCAGAGCAATTCCGTGTTGCACATCACACAGGAAAGGAGCCTTGATTTCCTTGATGGCACTCCAGAGAAATCCCAAGAACACTGTTTTAAGGCTAGAGGGATCCTGAGGTCACTGTAGCAACACAAAAGAGTTCCGTGGACCAAAAATCAACTCGAGATGAGAGGTTAGTCCCTGGCTTCGACTCCAGAGGAATAGCACCTTACCACAAGCACCTCAAGAGGAGGCTTCTCTCAGCTCTAGGGATGTGAGAGGGACCCTGAGTTTGCGGCCTCAAGTGGAATGGACACCGCGATGCCCTGACTCGACATAAGGCCGAATATCCCTGTAGTGACTTGAATGCAGGCTCGACTTGCATCTCCCAAGATGAAAGGATGTCTGAATCCCCTGTGGAGAACACAGAGAAAGACCTAGTTCCCCACCTCATCGCGACTGGAGGCCTCACATCCTTTGAAAACTCCAGAGGGACGCGGAGATCAGTGGCTCCAAAGGAGATGATGCCTGACTCCTCGAGAAACTTGATAGGAGTCCCAGGATTCCCGTGGCACGTGGAAAGGGACCCTTGGTCTCCCGCCTCAGCTGGAGAGGCGTCCCAATTGCCCTGCCAACCGCCCTGCCAAGCCTCGAGGAGAATCCCGAGTTTTCCCTCGCAACTAGGCAGGAGTCCTGACGTCGCTGAACAAACACGTGTGTGGAAGGGTCATCCCCGTCGTAACTCGAGAATATACCCCAGGTTCCCGCCGCAACTCAAGAAACACCATGAGACTTCCCCCTCGTCGCGAGATGAGGCCCGATTCCCCAGCACTGCATGCAGAGCAACTCTCTGTTGCACATCACACAGGAAAGGAGCCTTGATTTCCTTGATGGCACTCCAGAGAAACCCCAAGAACACGGTTTCAAGGCTAGAGGGATCCTGAGGTCACTGTAGCAACACGGAAGAGCTCCGTGGACCACAAATCACCTCGAGATGAGAGGTTAGTTCCTGGCTTTGAGTCCAGAGGAATACCACCTTACCACAAGCACCTCAAGAGGACACTTCTCTCAGCTCTAGGTATGTGAGAGGGACCCTGAGTTTGCGGCCTCAAGTGGAATGGACACCGCGATTCCCTGACTCGAAATAAGGCCGGATATCCCTGCAGTGACTTGAATGCAGGCTCGTCTTGCATTTCCCAAAATGAAAGGATGTCTGAAACCACTGTGGAGACCACAGAGAAAGACCTAGTTCCCTACCTCATCGCGACCGGAGGCCTCACATCCTTTGAAAATACCAGAGGTACGCAGAGATCAGTTCCTCCAAAGGAGACGATGCCTGACTCCTAGTGAATCTTGATAGGAGTCCCAGGATTCCTGTGGCACGTGGAAAGGGACCCTTGGTCTCCCGCCTCAGCTGGAGAGGCGTCCCAATTGCCCTGCCAGGCCTCGAGGAGAATCCCAAGTTGTCCCTCACAACTAGGCAGAAGTCCTGACGTCGCTGAACAAACACGTGTGTGGAAGGGCCATCCCAATTGTAACTCGAGAATTTATCCCAGGTTCCCGCCGCAACTCGAGAAAAACCATGAGACTTCCCACTCGCCGCGAGATGAGGACGGATTCCCCTGCACTACGTGCAGGGCAATTCCGTGTTGCACATCACACAGGAACGGAGCCTTGATTTCCTTGATGGCACTCCAGAGAAACCCCAAGAACACTATTTCAAGGCTAGAGGGATCCTGAGGTCACTGTAGCAACACGAAAGAGCTCCGTGGACCAAAAATCACCTCGAGATGAGAGGTTAGTCCCTGGCTTCGACTCCAGAGGAATACCACCTTAACACAAGCACCTCAAGAGGAGGCTTCTCTCAGCTCTAGGTATGTGAGAGGGACCCTGAGTTTGCGGCCTCAAGTGGAATGGACACCGCGATGCCCTGACTCGAAATAAGGCCGGATATGCCTGCAGTGTCTTGAATGCAGGCTCGTCTTGCATCTCCCAATACGAAAGGATGTCTGAATCCCCTGTGGAGACCACAGAGAAATACCTACTTCCCCATCTCATAACCACCGGAGGCCTCACATTCTGTGAAAACTCCAGAGGGACGCGGAGATCAGTGCCTCCAAAGGAGACGATGCCTGACTCCTCGTGAAACTTGATAGGAGTCCCAGGATTCCTGTGGCACGTGGAAAGGGACCCTTGGTCTGCCGCCTCAGCTGGAGAGGCGTCCCAATTGCCCTGCCAACCGCCCTGCCAAGCCTCGAGGAGAATCCCGAGTTGTCCCTCGCACCTAGGCAGGAGTCCTGACGTCGCTGAACAAACACGTGTGTGGAAGGGCCATCCCCGGCGTAACTCGAGAATATACCCCAGGTTCCCGCCGCAACTCGAGAAAAACCATGAGACTTCCCCCTCGCCGCGAGATGAGGCCCGATTCCCCTGCACTGCGTGCACAGCAATTCCGTGTTGCACATCACACAGGAAAGGAGCCTTGATTTCCTTGATGGCACTCCAGAGAAATCCCAAGAACACTGTTTCAAGGCTAGAGGGATCCTGAGGTCACTGTAGCAACACAAAAGAGCTCCGTGGACCAAAAATCAACTCGAGATGAGAGGTTAGGCCCTGGCTTCGACTCCAGAGGAATACCACCTTACCACAAGCACCTCAAGAGCAGGCTTCTCTCAGCTCTAGGTATGTGAGAGGGACCGTGAGTTTGAGGCCTCAAGTGGAATGGACATGGGGATGCCCTGACTCGAAATAAGGCCGGATATACCTGCAGTGTCTTGAATGCAGGATCGTCTTGCATCTCCCAAGACGAGAGGATGTCTGAATCCCGTATGGAGACCACAGAGAAAGACATAGTTCCACACTTCATCGCGACCTGAGGCCTCACATTCTTTGAAAACTCCAGAGGTACGTGGAGATCAGTGCCTCCAAAGAAGACGATGCCTGACACCTCGTGAAACTTGATAGGCGTCCCAGGATTCCTGTGGCACGTGGAAAGGGACCCTTGGTCTCCCGCCTCAGCTGGAGAGGCGTCCCAATTGCCCTGCCAAGCCTCGAGGAGAATCCCGAGTTGTCCCTCGCACCTAGGCAGGAGTCCTGACGTCGCTGAACAAACACGTGTGTGGAAGGGCCATCCCCGTCGTAACTCGAGAATATACCCCAGGTTCCTGCCGCAACTCGAGAAAAACCATGAGACTTCCCCCTCGCCGCGAGATGAGGCCCGATTCCCCTGCACTGCGTGCAGAGCAATTCCGTGTTGCACATCACACAGGAAAGGAGCCTTGATTTCCTTGATGGCACTCCAGAGAAATCCCAAGAACACTGTTTTAAGGCTAGAGGGATCCTGAGGTCACTGTAGCAACACAAAAGAGCTCCGTGGACCAAAAATCAACTCGAGATGAGAGGTTAGTCCCTGGCTTCGACTCCAGAGGAATACCACCTTACCACAAGCACCTCAAGAGGAGGCTTCTCTCAGCTCTAGGGATGTGAGAGGGACCCTGAGTTTGCGGCCTCAAGTGGAATGGACACCGCGATGCCCTGACTCGACATAAGGCCGAATATCCCTGTAGTGACTTGAATGCAGGCTCGACTTGCATCTCCCAAGATGAAAGGATGTCTGAATCCCCTGTGGAGAACACAGAGAAAGACCTAGTTCCCCACCTCATCGCGACTGGAGGCCTCACATCCTTTGAAAACTCCAGAGGGACGCGGAGATCAGTGGCTCCAAAGGAGATGATGCCTGACTCCTCGAGAAACTTGATAGGAGTCCCAGGATTCCCGTGGCACGTGGAAAGGGACCCTTGGTCTCCCGCCTCAGCTGGAGAGGCGTCCCAATTGCCCTGCCAACCGCCCTGCCAAGCCTCGAGGAGAATCCCGAGTTTTCCCTCGCAACTAGGCAGGAGTCCTGACGTCGCTGAACAAACACGTGTGTGGAAGGGTCATCCCCGTCGTAACTCGAGAATATACCCCAGGTTCCCGCCGCAACTCAAGAAACACCATGAGACTTCCCCCTCGTCGCGAGATGAGGCCCGATTCCCCTGCACTGCATGCAGAGCAACTCTCTGTTGCACATCACACAGGAAAGGAGCCTTGATTTCCTTGATGGCACTCCAGAGAAACCCCAAGAACACGGTTTCAAGGCTAGAGGGATCCTGAGGTCACTGTAGCAACACGAAAGAGCTCCGTGGACCACAAATCACCTCGAGATGAGAGGTTAGTTCCTGGCTTTGAGTCCAGAGGAATACCACCTTACCACAAGCACCTCAAGAGGACACTTCTCTCAGCTCTAGGTATGTGAGAGGGACCCTGAGTTTGCGGCCTCAAGTGGAATGGACACTGCGATTCCCTGACTCGAAATAAGGCCGGATATCCCTGCAGTGACTTGAATGCAGGCTCGTCTTGCATTTCCCAAAATGAAAGGATGTCTGAAACCACTGTGGAGACCACAGAGAAAGACCTAGTTCCCTACCTCATCGCGACCGGAGGCCTCACATCCTTTGAAAATACCAGAGGTACGCAGAGATCAGTTCCTCCAAAGGAGACGATGCCTGACTCCTAGTGAATCTTGATACGAGTCCCAGGATTCCTGTGGCACGTGGAAAGGGACCCTTGGTCTCCCGCCTCAGCTGGAGAGGCGTCCCAATTGCCCTGCCAGGCCTCGAGGAGAATCCCAAGTTGTCCCTCACAACTAGGCAGAAGTCCTGACGTCGCTGAACAAACACGTGTGTGGAAGGGCCATCCCAATTGTAACTCGAGAATTTATCCCAGGTTCCCGCCGCAACTCGAGAAAAACCATGAGACTTCCCACTCGCCGCGAGATGAGGACGGATTCCCCTGCACTACGTGCAGGGCAATTCCGTGTTGCACATCACACAGGAACGGAGCCTTGATTTCCTTGATGGCACTCCAGAGAAACCCCAAGAACACTATTTCAAGGCTAGAGGGATCCTGAGGTCACTGTAGCAACACGAAAGAGCTCCGTGGACCAAAAATCACCTCGAGATGAGAGGTTAGTCCCTGGCTTCGACTCCAGAGGAATACCACCTTAACACAAGCACCTCAAGAGGAGGCTTCTCTCAGCTCTAGGTATGTGAGAGGGACCCTGAGTTTGCGGCCTCAAGTGGAATGGACACCGCGATGCCCTGACTCGAAATAAGGCCAGATATGCCTGCAGTTACTTGAATGCAGGCTCGTCTTGCATCTCCCAAGACGAAAGGATGTCTGAATCCCCTGTGGAGACCACAGAGAAATACCTACTTCCCCATCTCATAACCACCGGAGGCCTCACATCCTGTGAAAACTCCAGAGGGACGCGGAGATCAGTGCTTCCAAAGGAGACGATGCCTGACTCCTCGTGAAACTTGATAGGAGTCCCAGGATTCCTGTGGCACGTGGAAAGGGACCCTTGGTCTGCCGCCTCAGCTGGAGAGGCGTCCCAATTGCCCTGCCAACCGCCCTGCCAAGCCTCGAGGAGAATCCCGAGTTGTCCCTCGCACCTAGGCAGGAGTCCTGACGTCGCTGAACAAACACGTGTGTGGAAGGGCCATCCCCGGCGTAACTCGAGAATATACCCCAGGTTCCCGCCGCAACTCGAGAAAAACCATGAGACTTCCCCCTCGCCGCGAGATGAGGCCCGATTCCCCTGCACTGCGTGCACAGCAATTCCGTGTTGCACATCACACAGGAAAGGAGCCTTGATTTCCTTGATGGCACTCCAGAGAAATCCCAAGAACACTGTTTCAAGGCTAGAGGGATCCTGAGGTCACTGTAGCAACACAAAAGAGCTCCGTGGACCAAAAATCAACTCGAGATGAGAGGTTAGGCCCTGGCTTCGACTCCAGAGGAATACCACCTTACCACAAGCACCTCAAGAGCAGGCTTCTCTCAGCTCTAGGTATGTGAGAGGGACCGTGAGTTTGAGGCCTCAAGTGGAATGGACATGGGGATGCCCTGACTCGAAATAAGGCCGGATATACCTGCAGTGTCTTGAATGCAGGATCGTCTTGCATCTCCCAAGACGAGAGGATGTCTGAATCCCGTATGGAGACCACAGAGAAAGACATAGTTCCACACTTCATCGCGACCTGAGGCCTCACATCCTTTGAAAACTCCAGAGGTACGTGGAGATCAGTGCCTCCAAAGAAGACGATGCCTGACACCTCGTGAAACTTGATAGGCGTCCCAGGATTCCTGTGGCACGTGGAAAGGGACCCTTGGTCTCCCGCCTCAGCTGGAGAGGCGTCCCAATTGCCCTGCCAAGCCTCGAGGAGAATCCCGAGTTGTCCCTCGCACCTAGGCAGGAGTCCTGACGTCGCTGAACAAACACGTGTGTGGAAGGGCCATCCCCGTCGTAACTCGAGAATATACCCCAGGTTCCTGCCGCAACTCGAGAAAAACCATGAGACTTCCCCCTCGCCGCGAGATGAGGCCCGATTCCCCTGCACTGCGTGCAGAGCAATTCCGTGTTGCACATCACACAGGAAAGGAGCCTTGATTTCCTTGATGGCACTCCAGAGAAATCCCAAGAACACTGTTTTAAGGCTAGAGGGATCCTGAGGTCACTGTAGCAACACAAAAGAGCTCCGTGGACCAAAAATCAACTCGAGATGAGAGGTTAGTCCCTGGCTTCGACTCCAGAGGAATACCACCTTACCACAAGCACCTCAAGAGGAGGCTTCTCTCAGCTCTAGGGATGTGAGAGGGACCCTGAGTTTGCGGCCTCAAGTGGAATGGACACCGCGATGCCCTGACTCGACATAAGGCCGAATATCCCTGTAGTGACTTGAATGCAGGCTCGACTTGCATCTCCCAAGATGAAAGGATGTCTGAATCCCCTGTGGAGAACACAGAGAAAGACCTAGTTCCCCACCTCATCGCGACTGGAGGCCTCACATCCTTTGAAAACTCCAGAGGGACGCGGAGATCAGTGGCTCCAAAGGAGATGATGCCTGACTCCTCGAGAAACTTGATAGGAGTCCCAGGATTCCCGTGGCACGTGGAAAGGGACCCTTGGTCTCCCGCCTCAGCTGGAGAGGCGTCCCAATTGCCCTGCCAACCGCCCTGCCAAGCCTCGAGGAGAATCCCGAGTTTTCCCTCGCAACTAGGCAGGAGTCCTGACGTCGCTGAACAAACACGTGTGTGGAAGGGTCATCCCCGTCGTAACTCGAGAATATACCCCAGGTTCCCGCCGCAACTCAAGAAACACCATGAGACTTCCCCCTCGTCGCGAGATGAGGCCCGATTCCCCTGCACTGCATGCAGAGCAACTCTCTGTTGCACATCACACAGGAAAGGATCCTTGATTTCCTTGATGGCACTCCAGAGAAACCCCAAGAACACGGTTTCAAGGCTAGAGGGATCCTGAGGTCACTGTAGCAACACGAAAGAGCTCCGTGGACCACAAATCACCTCGAGATGAGAGGTTAGTTCCTGGCTTTGAGTCCAGAGGAATACCACCTTACCACAAGCACCTCAAGAGGACACTTCTCTCAGCTCTAGGTATGTGAGAGGGACCCTGAGTTTGCGGCCTCAAGTGGAATGGACACCGCGATTCTCTGACTCGAAATAAGGCCGGATATCCCTGCAGTGACTTGAATGCAGGCTCGTCTTGCATTTCCCAAAATGAAAGGATGTCTGAAACCACTGTGGAGACCACAGAGAAAGACCTAGTTCCCTACCTCATCGCGACCGGAGGCCTCACATCCTTTGAAAATACCAGAGGTACGCAGAGATCAGTTCCTCCAAAGGAGACGATGCCTGACTCCTAGTGAATATTGATAGGAGTCCCAGGATTCCTGTGGCACGTGGAAAGGGACCCTTGGTCTCCCGCCTCAGCTGGAGAGGCGTCCCAATTGCCCTGCCAGGCCTCGAGGAGAATCCCAAGTTGTCCCTCACAACTAGGCAGAAGTCCTGACGTCGCTGAACAAACACGTGTGTGGAAGGGCCATCCCAATTGTAACTCGAGAATTTATCCCAGGTTCCCGCCGCAACTCGAGAAAAACCATGAGACTTCCCACTCGCCGCGAGATGAGGACGGATTCCCCTGCACTACGTGCAGGGCAATTCCGTGTTGCACATCACACAGGAACGGAGCCTTGATTTCCTTGATGGCACTCCAGAGAAACCCCAAGAACACTATTTCAAGGCTAGAGGGATCCTGAGGTCACTGTAGCAACACGAAAGAGCTCCGTGGACCAAAAATCACCTCGAGATGAGAGGTTAGTCCCTGGCTTCGACTCCAGAGGAATACCACCTTAGCACAAGCACCTCAAGAGGAGGCTTCTCTCAGCTCTAGGTATGTGAGAGGGACCCTGAGTTTGCGGCCTCAAGTGGAATGGACACCGCGATGCCCTGACTCGAAATAAGGCCAGATATGCCTGCAGTGTCTTGAATGCAGGCTCGTCTTGCATCTCCCAAGACGAAAGGATGTCTGAATCCCCTGTGGAGACCACAGAGAAATACCTACTTCCCCATCTCATAACCACCGGAGGCCTCACATCCTGTGAAAACTCCAGAGGGACGCGGAGATCAGTGCCTCCAAAGGAGACGATGCCTGACTCCTCGTGAAACTTGATAGGAGTCCCAGGATTCCTGTGGCACGTGGAAAGGGACCCTTGGTCTGCCCCCTCAGCTGGAGAGGCGTCCCAATTGCCCTGCCAACCGCCCTGCCAAGCCTCGAGGAGAATCCCGAGTTGTCCCTCGCACCTAGGCAGGAGTCCTGACGTCGCTGAACAAACACGTGTGTGGAAGGGCCATCCCCGGCGTAACTCGAGAATATACCCCAGGTTCCCGCCGCAACTCGAGAAAAACCATGAGACTTCCCCCTCGCCGCGAGATGAGGCCCGATTCCCCTGCACTGCGTGCACAGCAATTCCGTGTTGCACATCACACAGGAAAGGAGCCTTGATTTCCTTGATGGCACTCCAGAGAAATCCCAAGAACACTGTTTCAAGGCTAGAGGGATCCTGAGGTCACTGTAGCAACACAAAAGAGCTCCGTGGACCAAAAATCAACTCGAGATGAGAGGTTAGTCCCTGGCTTCGACTCCAGAGGAATACCACCTTACCACAAGCACCTCAAGAGCAGGCTTCTCTCAGCTCTAGGTATGTGAGAGGGACCGTGATTTTGAGGCCTCAAGTGGAATGGACATGGGGATGCCCTGACTCGAAATAAGGCCGGATATACCTGCAGTGTCTTGAATGCAGGATCGTCTTGCATCTCCCAAGACGAGAGGATGTCTGAATCCCGTATGGAGACCACAGAGAAAGACATAGTTCCACACTTCATCGCGACCTGAGGCCTCACATCCTTTGAAAACTCCAGAGGTACGTGGAGATCAGTGCCTCCAAAGAAGACGATGCCTGACACCTCGTGAAACTTGATAGGCGTCCCAGGATTCCTGTGGCACGTGGAAAGGGACCCTTGGTCTCCCGCCTCAGCTGGAGAGGCGTTCCAAATTCCCTGCCAAGCCTCGAGGAGAATCCCGAGCTGTCCCTCACAACTAGGTAGGAGTCCTGACGTCGCTGAACAAACACGTGTGTGGAAGGGCCATCCCCGTCGTAACTCGAGAATATACCCCAGGTTCCCGCCGCATCTCGAGAAAAACCATGAGACTTCCCCCTCGCCGCCAGAAGAGGCCCGAATGCCCTGAGCTGCGTGCAGAACAATGCCGTGTTGTACATAACACAGGAAAGGAGCCTGGATTTCCTTGACGGCACTCCAGAGAAACCGCAAGAACACTGTTTCAAGGCTAGAGGGATCCTGAGGTCACTGTAGCAACACAAAAGAGCTCTGTGAACCAGGAATTAACTCGAGATGAGAGGTTAGTCCCTGGCTTCGACTCCAGAGGAATACCAGCTTACCACAAGCACCTCAAGAGGAGGCTTCTCTCAGCTCTAAGTATGTGAGAGGGACTCTGAGTTTGCGGACTCAAGTGGAATGAACACGGGGATGCCCTGACTAGAAATAAGGTCGGATATCCCTGTAGTGACTTGAATGCATGCTCGTCTTGCATCTCCCAAGACGAAAGGATGTCTGAATCCCCTGTGGAGACCACAGAGAAAGACCTAGTTCCCCACCTCATCGCGACCGGAGGCCTCACATCCTTTGAAAACTCCAGAGGTACGCGGAGATCAGTGCCTCCAAAGGAGAGGATGCCTGACTCCTCGTGAAACTTGGTAGGAGTCCCAGGATGCCTGTGTCACGTGGCAAGGGACCCTTGGTCTCCCGCCTCAGCTGGAGAGCCGTCCCAATTGCCCTGCCAGGCCTCGAGGAGAATCCCGAGTTGTCCCTCACAACTAGGCAGAAGTCCTGACGTCGCTGAACAAACACGTGTGTGGAAGGGCCATCCCAATTGTAACTCGAGAATTTATCCCAGGTTCCTGCCGCAACTCGAGAAAAACCATGAGACTTCCCCCTCGCCGCGAGATGAGGCCCGATTCCCCTGCACTGCGTGCAGAGCAATTCCGTGTTGCACATCACACAGGAAAGGAGCCTTGATTTCCTTGATGGCACTCCAGAGAAATCCCAAGAACACTGTTTTAAGGCTAGAGGGATCCTGAGGTCACTGTAGCAACACGAAAGAGCTCCGTGGACCAAAAATCAACTCGAGATGAGAGGTTAGTCCCTGGCTTCGACTCCAGAGGAATACCACCTTACCACAAGCACCTCAAGAGGAGGCTTCTCTCAGCTCTAGGGATGTGAGAGGGACCCTGAGTTTGCGGCCTCAAGTGGAATGGACACCGCGATGCCCTGACTCGACATAAGGCCGAATATCCCTGTAGTGACTTGAATGCAGGCTCGACTTGCATCTCCCAAGATGAAAGGATGTCTGAATCCCCTGTGGAGAACACAGAGAAAGACCTAGTTCCCCACCTCATCGCGACTGGAGGCCTCACATCCTTTGAAAACTCCAGAGGGACGCGGAGATCAGTGGCTCCAAAGGAGATGATGCCTGACTCCTCGAGAAACTTGATAGGAGTCCCAGGATTCCCGTGGCACGTGGAAAGGGACCCTTGGTCTCCCGCCTCAGCTGGAGAGGCGTCCCAATTGCCCTGCCAAGCCTCGAGGAGAATCCCGAGTTTTCCCTCGCAACTAGGCAGGAGTCCTGACGTCGCTGAACAAACACGTGTGTGGAAGGGTCATCCCCGTCGCAACTCGAGAATATACCCCAGGTTCCCGCCGCAACTCAAGAAACACCATGAGACTTCCCCCTCGTCGCGAGATGAGGCCCGATTCCCCTGCACTGCATGCAGAGCAACTCTCTGTTGCACATCACACAGGAAAGGAGCCTTGATTTCCTTGATGGCACTCCAGAGAATCCCCAAGAACACGGTTTCAAGGCTAGAGGGATCCTGAGGTCACTGTAGCAACACGAAAGAGCTCCGTGGACCACAAATCACCTCGAGATGAGAGGTTAGTTCCTGGCTTTGAGTCCAGAGGAATACCACCTTACCACAAGCACCTCAAGAGGACACTTCTCTCAGCTCTAGGTATGTGAGAGGGACCCTGAGTTTGCGGCCTCAAGTGGAATGGACACCGCGATTCCCTGACTCAAAATAAGGCCGGATATCCCTGCAGTGACTTGAATGCAGGCTCGTCTTGCATTTCCCAAAATGAAAGGATGTCTGAAACCACTGTGGAGACCACAGAGAAAGACCTAGTTCCCTACCTCATCGCGACCGGAGGCCTCACATCCTTTGAAAATACCAAAGGTACGCAGAGATCAGTTCCTCCAAAGGAGACGATGCCTGACTCCTAGTGAATCTTGATAGGAGTCCCAGGATTCCTGTGGCACGTGGAAAGGGACCCTTGGTCTCCCGCCTCAGCTGGAGAGGCGTCCCAATTGCCCTGCCAGGCCTCGAGGAGAATCCCGAGTTGTCCCTCACAACTAGGCAGAAGTCCTGACGTCGCTGAACAAACACGTGTGTGGAAGGGCCATCCCAATTGTAACTCGAGAATTTATCCCAGGTTCCCGCCGCAACTCGAAAAAAACCATAAGATTGCCCACTCGCCGCGAGATGAGGCCCGATTCCCCTGCACTGAGTGCAGAGCAATGCCCTGTTGCACATCACACAGGAAAGGAGCCTTGATTTCCTTGATGGCACTCCAGAGAAACACCAAGAACACTGTTTCAAGGCTAGAGGGATCCTGAGGTCACTGTAGCAACACGAAAGAGCTCCGTGGACCACAAATCAACTCGAGATGAGAGGTTAGTCCCTGGCATTGACTCCAGAGGAATACCACCTTACCACAAGCACCTCAAGAGGACACTTCTCTCAGCTCTAGGTATGTGAGAGGGACCCTGAGTTTGCGGCCTCAAGTGGAATGGACACCGCGATGCCCTGTTCGAAATAAGGCCGGATATCCCTGCAGTGACTTGAATGCAGGCTCGTCTTGCATCTCCCAAGACAAAAGGATGTCTGAATCCCCTGTGAAGACCACAGAGAAAGACCTAGTACCCCACCTCATCGCGACCGGAGGCCTCACATCCTTTGAAAACTCCAGAGGGACGCGGAGATCAGTGCCTCCAAAGGAGACGATGCCTGACTCCTCGTGAAACTTGATAGGAGTCCCAGGATTCCTGTGGCACGTGCAAAGGGACCCTTGGTCTCCCGCCTCAGCTGGAGAGGCGTCCCAATTGCCCTGCCAAGCCTCGAGGAGAATCCCGAATTGTCCCTCGCAACTAGGCAGGTGTCCTGACGTCGCTGAACAAACACGTGTGTGGAAGGGCCATCCCCGTCGTCACTGGAGAATATACCCCAGGTTCCCGCCGCAACTCGAGAAAAACCATGAGACTTCCCCCTCGCCGCAAGATGAGGACGGATTCCCCTGCACTACGTGCAGGGCAATTCCGTGTTGCACATCACACAGGAACGGAGCCTTGATTTCCTTAATGGCACTCCAGAGAAACCACAAGAACACTATTTCAAGGCTAGAGGGATCCTGAGGTCACTGTAGCAACACGAAAGAGCTCTGTGGACCAAAAATCACCTCGAGATGAGAGGTTAGTCCCTGGCTTCGACTCCAGAGGAATACCACCTTAGCACAAGCACCTCAAGAGGAGGCTTCTCTCAGCTCTAGGTATGTGAGAGGGACCCTGAGTTTGCGGCCTCAAGTGGAATGGACACCGCGATGCCCTGACTCGAAATAAGGCCGAATATGCCTGCAGTGTCTTGAATGTAGGCTCGTCTTGCATCTCCCAATACGAAAGGATGTCTGAATCCCCTGTGGAGACCACAGAGAAATACCTACTTCCCCATCTCATAACCACCGGAGGCCTCACATCCTGTGAAAACTCCAGAGGGACGCGGAGATCAGTGCCTCCAAAGGAGACGATGCCTGACTCCTCGTGAAACTTGATAGGAGTCCCAGGATTCCTGTGGCACGTGGAAAGGGACCCTTGGTCTGCCGCCTCAGCTGGAGAGGCGTCCCAATTGCCCTGCCAACCGCCCTGCCAAGCCTCGAGGAAAATCCCGAGTTGTCCCTCGCACCTAGGCAGGAGTCCTGACGTCGCTGAACAAACACGTGTGTGGAAGGGCCATCCCCGGCGTAACTCGAGAATATACCCCAGGTTCCCGCCGCAACTCGAGAAAAACCATGAGACTTCCCCCTCGCCGCGAGATGAGGCCCGATTCCCCTGCACTGCGTGCACAGCAATTCCGTGTTGCACATCACACAGGAAAGGAGCCTTGATTTCCTTGATGGCACTCCAGAGAAATCCCAAGAACACTGTTTCAAGGCTAGAGCGATCCTGAGGTCACTGTAGCAACACAAAAGAGCTCCGTGGACCAAAAATCAACTCGAGATGAGAGGTTAGGCCCTGGCTTCGACTCCAGAGGAATACCACCTTACCACAAGCACCTCAAGAGCAGGCTTCTCTCAGCTCTAGGTATGTGAGAGGGACCGTGAGTTTGAGGCCTCAAGTGGAATGGACATGGGGATGCCCTGACTCGAAATAAGGCCGGATATACCTGCAGTGTCTTGAATGCAGGATCGTCTTGCATCTCCCAAGACGAGAGGATGTCTGAATCCCGTATGGAGACCACAGAGAAAGACATAGTTCCACACTTCATCGCGACCTGAGGCCTCACATCCTTTGAAAACTCCAGAGGTACGTGGAGATCAGTGCCTCCAAAGAAGACGATGCCTGACACCTCGTGAAACTTGATAGGCGTCCCAGGATTCCTGTGGCACGTGGAAAGGGACCCTTGGTCTCCCGCCTCAGCTGGAGAGGCGTTCCAAATTCCCTGCCAAGCCTCGAGGAGAATCCCGAGCTGTCCCTCACAACTAGGTAGGAGTCCTGACGTCGCTGAACAAACACGTGTGTGGAAGGGCCATCCCCGTCGTAACTCGAGAATATACCCCAGGTTCCCGCCGCATCTCGAGAAAAACCATGAGACTTCCCCCTCGCCGCCAGAAGAGGCCCGAATGCCCTGAGCTGCGTGCAGAACAATGCCGTGTTGTACATAACACAGGAAAGGAGCCTGGATTTCCTTGACGGCACTCCAGAGAAACCGCAAGAACACTGTTTCAAGGCTAGAGGGATCCTGAGGTCACTGTAGCAACACAAAAGAGCTCTGTGAACCAGGAATTAACTCGAGATGAGAGGTTAGTCCCTGGCTTCGACTCCAGAGGAATACCAGCTTACCACAAGCACCTCAAGAGGAGGCTTCTCTCAGCTCTAAGTATGTGAGAGGGACTCTGAGTTTGCGGACTCAAGTGGAATGAACACGGGGATGCCCTGACTAGAAATAAGGTCGGATATCCCTGTAGTGACTTGAATGCATGCTCGTCTTGCATCTCCCAAGACGAAAGGATGTCTGAATCCCCTGTGGAGACCACAGAGAAAGACCTAGTTCCCCACCTCATCGCGACCGGAGGCCTCACATCCTTTGAAAACTCCAGAGGTACGCGGAGATCAGTGCCTCCAAAGGAGAGGATGCCTGACTCCTCGTGAAACTTGGTAGGAGTCCCAGGATGCCTGTGTCACGTGGCAAGGGACCCTTGGTCTCCCGCCTCAGCTGGAGAGCCGTCCCAATTGCCCTGCCAAGCCTCGAGGAGAATCCCGAGTTCTCCCTCGCAACTAGGCAGGAGTCCTGACGTCGCTGAACAAACACCTGTGTGGAAGGGTCATCCCCGTCGTAACTCGAGAATATACCCCAGGTTCCCGCCGCAACTCGGGAAAAACCATGAGACTTCCCCCTCGCCGCGAGATGAGGCCCGATTCCCCTGCACTGCGTGCAGAGGAATTCCGTGTTGCACATCACACATGAAAGGAGCCTTGATTTCCTTGATGGCACTCCAGAGAAAGCCCAAGAACACTGTTTCAAGGCTAGAGGGATCCTGAGGTCAATGCAGCAACATGAAAGAGCTCCGTGGACCACAAATCAACTCGAGATGAGAGGTTAGTCCCTGGCTTCGACTCCAGAGGAATACCACCTTACCACAAGCATCTCAAGAGGAGGCTTCTTTCAGCCCTAGGTGTGTGAGAGGGACCCTGAGTTTGTGGCCTCAATTGGAATCGACACCGCGATGCCCTGACTCGAAATAAGGCCGGATATCCCTGCAGTGACTCTAAATCAGGCTCGTCTTGCATCTCCCAAGAAGAACGGATGTCTGAATCCCCTGTGGAGACCACAAAGAAAGACCTAGTTCCCCACCTCATCGTGACCGGAGGCCTCACATCCTGTGAAAACTCCAGAGGGACGCGGAGATCAGTGCCTCCAAAGGAGAGGCTACCTGACTCCTCGTGAAACTTGATAGGAGTCCCAGGATTCCTTTGGCCCGTGGAAAGGGACCCTTGGTCTCCCGCCTCAGCTGGAGAGGCGTCCCAATTGCCCTGCCAAGCCTCGAGGAGAATCCCGAGTTGTCCCTCGCAACTAGGCAGGAGTCCTGACGTCGCTGAACAAACACGTGTGTGGAAGGGCCATCCCCGTCGTAACTCGAGAATACACTCCAGGTTCCCACCGCAACTCGAGAAAAACCATGAGACTTCCCATTCGCCGCGAGATGAGGACGGATTCCCCTGCACTACGTGCAGGGCAATTCCGCGTTGCACATCACACAGGAACGGAGCCTTGATTTCCTTGATGGCACTCCAGAGAAACCCCACGAACACTATTTCAAGGCTAGAGGGATCCTGAGGTCACTGTAGCAACACGAAAGAGCTCCGTGGACCAAAAATCACCTCGAGATGAGAGGTTAGTCCCTGGCTTCGACTCCAGAGGAATACCACCTTAACACAAGCACCTCAAGAGGAGGCTTGTCTCAGCTCTAGGTATGTGAGAAGGACCCTGAGTTTGCGGCCTCAAGTGGAATGGACACCGCGATGCCCTGACTCGAAATAAGGCCGGATATGCCTGCAGTGACTTGAATGCAGGCTCGTCTTGCATCTCCCAATACGAAAGGATGTCTGAATCCCCTGTGGAGACCACAGAGAAATACTTACTTCCCCATCTCATAACGACCGGAGGCCTCACATCCTGTGAAAACTCCAGAGGGACGCGGAGATCAGTGCCTCCAAAGGAGACGATGCCTGACTCCTCGTGAAACTTGATAGGAGTCCCAGGATTCCTGTAGCACGTGGAAAGGGACCCTTGGTCTCCCGCCTCAGCTGGAGAGGCGTCCCAATTGCCCTGCCAACCGCCCTGCCAAGCCTCGAGGAGAATCCCGAGTTGTCCCTCGCACCTAGGCAGGAGTCCTGACGTCGCTGAACAAACACGTGTGTGGAAGGGCCATCCCCGTCGTAACTCGAGAATATACCCCAGGTTCCTGCCGCAACTCGAGAAAAACCATGAGACTTCCCCCTCGCCGCGAGATGAGGCCCGATTCCCCTGCACTGCGTGCAGAGCAATTCCGTGTTGCACATCACACAGGAAAGGAGCCTTGATTTCCTTGATGGCACTCCAGAGAAATCCCAAGAACACTGTTTTAAGGCTAGAGGGATCCTGAGGTCACTGTAGCAACACAAAAGAGTTCCGTGGACCAAAAATCAACTCGAGATGAGAGGTTAGTCCCTGGCTTCGACTCCAGAGGAATAGCACCTTACCACAAGCACCTCAAGAGGAGGCTTCTCTCAGCTCTAGGGATGTGAGAGGGACCCTGAGTTTGCGGCCTCAAGTGGAATGGACACCGCGATGCCCTGACTCGACATAAGGCCGAATATCCCTGTAGTGACTTGAATGCAGGCTCGACTTGCATCTCCCAAGATGAAAGGATGTCTGAATCCCCTGTGGAGAACACAGAGAAAGACCTAGTTCCCCACCTCATCGCGACTGGAGGCCTCACATCCTTTGAAAACTCCAGAGGGACGCGGAGATCAGTGGCTCCAAAGGAGATGATGCCTGACTCCTCGAGAAACTTGATAGGAGTCCCAGGATTCCCGTGGCACGTGGAAAGGGACCCTTGGTCTCCCGCCTCAGCTGGAGAGGCGTCCCAATTGCCCTGCCAACCGCCCTGCCAAGCCTCGAGGAGAATCCCGAGTTTTCCCTCGCAACTAGGCAGGAGTCCTGACGTCGCTGAACAAACACGTGTGTGGAAGGGTCATCCCCGTCGTAACTCGAGAATATACCCCAGGTTCCCGCCGCAACTCAAGAAACACCATGAGACTTCCCCCTCGTCGCGAGATGAGGCCCGATTCCCCAGCACTGCATGCAGAGCAACTCTCTGTTGCACATCACACAGGAAAGGAGCCTTGATTTCCTTGATGGCACTCCAGAGAAACCCCAAGAACACGGTTTCAAGGCTAGAGGGATCCTGAGGTCACTGTAGCAACACGGAAGAGCTCCGTGGACCACAAATCACCTCGAGATGAGAGGTTAGTTCCTGGCTTTGAGTCCAGAGGAATACCACCTTACCACAAGCACCTCAAGAGGACACTTCTCTCAGCTCTAGGTATGTGAGAGGGACCCTGAGTTTGCGGCCTCAAGTGGAATGGACACCGCGATTCCCTGACTCGAAATAAGGCCGGATATCCCTGCAGTGACTTGAATGCAGGCTCGTCTTGCATTTCCCAAAATGAAAGGATGTCTGAAACCACTGTGGAGACCACAGAGAAAGACCTAGTTCCCTACCTCATCGCGACCGGAGGCCTCACATCCTTTGAAAATACCAGAGGTACGCAGAGATCAGTTCCTCCAAAGGAGACGATGCCTGACTCCTAGTGAATCTTGATAGGAGTCCCAGGATTCCTGTGGCACGTGGAAAGGGACCCTTGGTCTCCCGCCTCAGCTGGAGAGGCGTCCCAATTGCCCTGCCAGGCCTCGAGGAGAATCCCAAGTTGTCCCTCACAACTAGGCAGAAGTCCTGACGTCGCTGAACAAACACGTGTGTGGAAGGGCCATCCCAATTGTAACTCGAGAATTTATCCCAGGTTCCCGCCGCAACTCGAGAAAAACCATGAGACTTCCCACTCGCCGCGAGATGAGGACGGATTCCCCTGCACTACGTGCAGGGCAATTCCGTGTTGCACATCACACAGGAACGGAGCCTTGATTTCCTTGATGGCACTCCAGAGAAACCCCAAGAACACTATTTCAAGGCTAGAGGGATCCTGAGGTCACTGTAGCAACACGAAAGAGCTCCGTGGACCAAAAATCACCTCGAGATGAGAGGTTAGTCCCTGGCTTCGACTCCAGAGGAATACCACCTTAACACAAGCACCTCAAGAGGAGGCTTCTCTCAGCTCTAGGTATGTGAGAGGGACCCTGAGTTTGCGGCCTCAAGTGGAATGGACACCGCGATGCCCTGACTCGAAATAAGGCCGGATATGCCTGCAGTGTCTTGAATGCAGGCTCGTCTTGCATCTCCCAATACGAAAGGATGTCTGAATCCCCTGTGGAGACCACAGAGAAATACCTACTTCCCCATCTCATAACCACCGGAGGCCTCACATTCTGTGAAAACTCCAGAGGGACGCGGAGATCAGTGCCTCCAAAGGAGACGATGCCTGACTCCTCGTGAAACTTGATAGGAGTCCCAGGATTCCTGTGGCACGTGGAAAGGGACCCTTGGTCTGCCGCCTCAGCTGGAGAGGCGTCCCAATTGCCCTGCCAACCGCCCTGCCAAGCCTCGAGGAGAATCCCGAGTTGTCCCTCGCACCTAGGCAGGAGTCCTGACGTCGCTGAACAAACACGTGTGTGGAAGGGCCATCCCCGGCGTAACTCGAGAATATACCCCAGGTTCCCGCCGCAACTCGAGAAAAACCATGAGACTTCCCCCTCGCCGCGAGATGAGGCCCGATTCCCCTGCACTGCGTGCACAGCAATTCCGTGTTGCACATCACACAGGAAAGGAGCCTTGATTTCCTTGATGGCACTCCAGAGAAATCCCAAGAACACTGTTTCAAGGCTAGAGGGATCCTGAGGTCACTGTAGCAACACAAAAGAGCTCCGTGGACCAAAAATCAACTCGAGATGAGAGGTTAGGCCCTGGCTTCGACTCCAGAGGAATACCACCTTACCACAAGCACCTCAAGAGCAGGCTTCTCTCAGCTCTAGGTATGTGAGAGGGACCGTGAGTTTGAGGCCTCAAGTGGAATGGACATGGGGATGCCCTGACTCGAAATAAGGCCGGATATACCTGCAGTGTCTTGAATGCAGGATCGTCTTGCATCTCCCAAGACGAGAGGATGTCTGAATCCCGTATGGAGACCACAGAGAAAGACATAGTTCCACACTTCATCGCGACCTGAGGCCTCACATTCTTTGAAAACTCCAGAGGTACGTGGAGATCAGTGCCTCCAAAGAAGACGATGCCTGACACCTCGTGAAACTTGATAGGCGTCCCAGGATTCCTGTGGCACGTGGAAAGGGACCCTTGGTCTCCCGCCTCAGCTGGAGAGGCGTCCCAATTGCCCTGCCAAGCCTCGAGGAGAATCCCGAGTTGTCCCTCGCACCTAGGCAGGAGTCCTGACGTCGCTGAACAAACACGTGTGTGGAAGGGCCATCCCCGTCGTAACTCGAGAATATACCCCAGGTTCCTGCCGCAACTCGAGAAAAACCATGAGACTTCCCCCTCGCCGCGAGATGAGGCCCGATTCCCCTGCACTGCGTGCAGAGCAATTCCGTGTTGCACATCACACAGGAAAGGAGCCTTGATTTCCTTGATGGCCCTCCAGAGAAATCCCAAGAACACTGTTTTAAGGCTAGAGGGATCCTGAGGTCACTGTAGCAACACAAAAGAGCTCCGTGGACCAAAAATCAACTCGAGATGAGAGGTTAGTCCCTGGCTTCGACTCCAGAGGAATACCACCTTACCACAAGCACCTCAAGAGGAGGCTTCTCTCAGCTCTAGGGATGTGAGAGGGACCCTGAGTTTGCGGCCTCAAGTGGAATGGACACCGCGATGCCCTGACTCGACATAAGGCCGAATATCCCTGTAGTGACTTGAATGCAGGCTCGACTTGCATCTCCCAAGATGAAAGGATGTCTGAATCCCCTGTGGAGAACACAGAGAAAGACCTAGTTCCCCACCTCATCGCGACTGGAGGCCTCACATCCTTTGAAAACTCCAGAGGGACGCGGAGATCAGTGGCTCCAAAGGAGATGATGCCTGACTCCTCGAGAAACTTGATAGGAGTCCCAGGATTCCCGTGGCACGTGGAAAGGGACCCTTGGTCTCCCGCCTCAGCTGGAGAGGCGTCCCAATTGCCCTGCCAACCGCCCTGCCAAGCCTCGAGGAGAATCCCGAGTTTTCCCTCGCAACTAGGCAGGAGTCCTGACGTCGCTGAACAAACACGTGTGTGGAAGGGTCATCCCCGTCGTAACTCGAGAATATACCCCAGGTTCCCGCCGCAACTCAAGAAACACCATGAGACTTCCCCCTCGTCGCGAGATGAGGCCCGATTCCCCTGCACTGCATGCAGAGCAACTCTCTGTTGCACATCACACAGGAAAGGAGCCTTGATTTCCTTGATGGCACTCCAGAGAAACCCCAAGAACACGGTTTCAAGGCTAGAGGGATCCTGAGGTCACTGTAGCAACACGAAAGAGCTCCGTGGACCACAAATCACCTCGAGATGAGAGGTTAGTTCCTGGCTTTGAGTCCAGAGGAATACCACCTTACCACAAGCACCTCAAGAGGACACTTCTCTCAGCTCTAGGTATGTGAGAGGGACCCTGAGTTTGCGGCCTCAAGTGGAATGGACACTGCGATTCCCTGACTCGAAATAAGGCCGGATATCCCTGCAGTGACTTGAATGCAGGCTCGTCTTGCATTTCCCAAAATGAAAGGATGTCTGAAACCACTGTGGAGACCACAGAGAAAGACCTAGTTCCCTACCTCATCGCGACCGGAGGCCTCACATCCTTTGAAAATACCAGAGGTACGCAGAGATCAGTTCCTCCAAAGGAGACGATGCCTGACTCCTAGTGAATCTTGATACGAGTCCCAGGATTCCTGTGGCACGTGGAAAGGGACCCTTGGTCTCCCGCCTCAGCTGGAGAGGCGTCCCAATTGCCCTGCCAGGCCTCGAGGAGAATCCCAAGTTGTCCCTCACAACTAGGCAGAAGTCCTGACGTCGCTGAACAAACACGTGTGTGGAAGGGCCATCCCAATTGTAACTCGAGAATTTATCCCAGGTTCCCGCCGCAACTCGAGAAAAACCATGAGACTTCCCACTCGCCGCGAGATGAGGACGGATTCCCCTGCACTACGTGCAGGGCAATTCCGTGTTGCACATCACACAGGAACGGAGCCTTGATTTCCTTGATGGCACTCCAGAGAAACCCCAAGAACACTATTTCAAGGCTAGAGGGATCCTGAGGTCACTGTAGCAACACGAAAGAGCTCCGTGGACCAAAAATCACCTCGAGATGAGAGGTTAGTCCCTGGCTTCGACTCCAGAGGAATACCACCTTAACACAAGCACCTCAAGAGGAGGCTTCTCTCAGCTCTAGGTATGTGAGAGGGACCCTGAGTTTGCGGCCTCAAGTGGAATGGACACCGCGATGCCCTGACTCGAAATAAGGCCAGATATGCCTGCAGTTACTTGAATGCAGGCTCGTCTTGCATCTCCCAAGACGAAAGGATGTCTGAATCCCCTGTGGAGACCACAGAGAAATACCTACTTCCCCATCTCATAACCACCGGAGGCCTCACATCCTGTGAAAACTCCAGAGGGACGCGGAGATCAGTGCTTCCAAAGGAGACGATGCCTGACTCCTCGTGAAACTTGATAGGAGTCCCAGGATTCCTGTGGCACGTGGAAAGGGACCCTTGGTCTGCCGCCTCAGCTGGAGAGGCGTCCCAATTGCCCTGCCAACCGCCCTGCCAAGCCTCGAGGAGAATCCCGAGTTGTCCCTCGCACCTAGGCAGGAGTCCTGACGTCGCTGAACAAACACGTGTGTGGAAGGGCCATCCCCGGCGTAACTCGAGAATATACCCCAGGTTCCCGCCGCAACTCGAGAAAAACCATGAGACTTCCCCCTCGCCGCGAGATGAGGCCCGATTCCCCTGCACTGCGTGCACAGCAATTCCGTGTTGCACATCACACAGGAAAGGAGCCTTGATTTCCTTGATGGCACTCCAGAGAAATCCCAAGAACACTGTTTCAAGGCTAGAGGGATCCTGAGGTCACTGTAGCAACACAAAAGAGCTCCGTGGACCAAAAATCAACTCGAGATGAGAGGTTAGGCCCTGGCTTCGACTCCAGAGGAATACCACCTTACCACAAGCACCTCAAGAGCAGGCTTCTCTCAGCTCTAGGTATGTGAGAGGGACCGTGAGTTTGAGGCCTCAAGTGGAATGGACATGGGGATGCCCTGACTCGAAATAAGGCCGGATATACCTGCAGTGTCTTGAATGCAGGATCGTCTTGCATCTCCCAAGACGAGAGGATGTCTGAATCCCGTATGGAGACCACAGAGAAAGACATAGTTCCACACTTCATCGCGACCTGAGGCCTCACATCCTTTGAAAACTCCAGAGGTACGTGGAGATCAGTGCCTCCAAAGAAGACGATGCCTGACACCTCGTGAAACTTGATAGGCGTCCCAGGATTCCTGTGGCACGTGGAAAGGGACCCTTGGTCTCCCGCCTCAGCTGGAGAGGCGTCCCAATTGCCCTGCCAAGCCTCGAGGAGAATCCCGAGTTGTCCCTCGCACCTAGGCAGGAGTCCTGACGTCGCTGAACAAACACGTGTGTGGAAGGGCCATCCCCGTCGTAACTCGAGAATATACCCCAGGTTCCTGCCGCAACTCGAGAAAAACCATGAGACTTCCCCCTCGCCGCGAGATGAGGCCCGATTCCCCTGCACTGCGTGCAGAGCAATTCCGTGTTGCACATCACACAGGAAAGGAGCCTTGATTTCCTTGATGGCACTCCAGAGAAATCCCAAGAACACTGTTTTAAGGCTAGAGGGATCCTGAGGTCACTGTAGCAACACAAAAGAGCTCCGTGGACCAAAAATCAACTCGAGATGAGAGGTTAGTCCCTGGCTTCGACTCCAGAGGAATACCACCTTACCACAAGCACCTCAAGAGGAGGCTTCTCTCAGCTCTAGGGATGTGAGAGGGACCCTGAGTTTGCGGCCTCAAGTGGAATGGACACCGCGATGCCCTGACTCGACATAAGGCCGAATATCCCTGTAGTGACTTGAATGCAGGCTCGACTTGCATCTCCCAAGATGAAAGGATGTCTGAATCCCCTGTGGAGAACACAGAGAAAGACCTAGTTCCCCACCTCATCGCGACTGGAGGCCTCACATCCTTTGAAAACTCCAGAGGGACGCGGAGATCAGTGGCTCCAAAGGAGATGATGCCTGACTCCTCGAGAAACTTGATAGGAGTCCCAGGATTCCCGTGGCACGTGGAAAGGGACCCTTGGTCTCCCGCCTCAGCTGGAGAGGCGTCCCAATTGCCCTGCCAACCGCCCTGCCAAGCCTCGAGGAGAATCCCGAGTTTTCCCTCGCAACTAGGCAGGAGTCCTGACGTCGCTGAACAAACACGTGTGTGGAAGGGTCATCCCCGTCGTAACTCGAGAATATACCCCAGGTTCCCGCCGCAACTCAAGAAACACCATGAGACTTCCCCCTCGTCGCGAGATGAGGCCCGATTCCCCTGCACTGCATGCAGAGCAACTCTCTGTTGCACATCACACAGGAAAGGATCCTTGATTTCCTTGATGGCACTCCAGAGAAACCCCAAGAACACGGTTTCAAGGCTAGAGGGATCCTGAGGTCACTGTAGCAACACGAAAGAGCTCCGTGGACCACAAATCACCTCGAGATGAGAGGTTAGTTCCTGGCTTTGAGTCCAGAGGAATACCACCTTACCACAAGCACCTCAAGAGGACACTTCTCTCAGCTCTAGGTATGTGAGAGGGACCCTGAGTTTGCGGCCTCAAGTGGAATGGACACCGCGATTCTCTGACTCGAAATAAGGCCGGATATCCCTGCAGTGACTTGAATGCAGGCTCGTCTTGCATTTCCCAAAATGAAAGGATGTCTGAAACCACTGTGGAGACCACAGAGAAAGACCTAGTTCCCTACCTCATCGCGACCGGAGGCCTCACATCCTTTGAAAATACCAGAGGTACGCAGAGATCAGTTCCTCCAAAGGAGACGATGCCTGACTCCTAGTGAATATTGATAGGAGTCCCAGGATTCCTGTGGCACGTGGAAAGGGACCCTTGGTCTCCCGCCTCAGCTGGAGAGGCGTCCCAATTGCCCTGCCAGGCCTCGAGGAGAATCCCAAGTTGTCCCTCACAACTAGGCAGAAGTCCTGACGTCGCTGAACAAACACGTGTGTGGAAGGGCCATCCCAATTGTAACTCGAGAATTTATCCCAGGTTCCCGCCGCAACTCGAGAAAAACCATGAGACTTCCCACTCGCCGCGAGATGAGGACGGATTCCCCTGCACTACGTGCAGGGCAATTCCGTGTTGCACATCACACAGGAACGGAGCCTTGATTTCCTTGATGGCACTCCAGAGAAACCCCAAGAACACTATTTCAAGGCTAGAGGGATCCTGAGGTCACTGTAGCAACACGAAAGAGCTCCGTGGACCAAAAATCACCTCGAGATGAGAGGTTAGTCCCTGGCTTCGACTCCAGAGGAATACCACCTTAGCACAAGCACCTCAAGAGGAGGCTTCTCTCAGCTCTAGGTATGTGAGAGGGACCCTGAGTTTGCGGCCTCAAGTGGAATGGACACCGCGATGCCCTGACTCGAAATAAGGCCAGATATGCCTGCAGTGTCTTGAATGCAGGCTCGTCTTGCATCTCCCAAGACGAAAGGATGTCTGAATCCCCTGTGGAGACCACAGAGAAATACCTACTTCCCCATCTCATAACCACCGGAGGCCTCACATCCTGTGAAAACTCCAGAGGGACGCGGAGATCAGTGCCTCCAAAGGAGACGATGCCTGACTCCTCGTGAAACTTGATAGGAGTCCCAGGATTCCTGTGGCACGTGGAAAGGGACCCTTGGTCTGCCCCCTCAGCTGGAGAGGCGTCCCAATTGCCCTGCCAACCGCCCTGCCAAGCCTCGAGGAGAATCCCGAGTTGTCCCTCGCACCTAGGCAGGAGTCCTGACGTCGCTGAACAAACACGTGTGTGGAAGGGCCATCCCCGGCGTAACTCGAGAATATACCCCAGGTTCCCGCCGCAACTCGAGAAAAACCATGAGACTTCCCCCTCGCCGCGAGATGAGGCCCGATTCCCCTGCACTGCGTGCACAGCAATTCCGTGTTGCACATCACACAGGAAAGGAGCCTTGATTTCCTTGATGGCACTCCAGAGAAATCCCAAGAACACTGTTTCAAGGCTAGAGGGATCCTGAGGTCACTGTAGCAACACAAAAGAGCTCCGTGGACCAAAAATCAACTCGAGATGAGAGGTTAGTCCCTGGCTTCGACTCCAGAGGAATACCACCTTACCACAAGCACCTCAAGAGCAGGCTTCTCTCAGCTCTAGGTATGTGAGAGGGACCGTGATTTTGAGGCCTCAAGTGGAATGGACATGGGGATGCCCTGACTCGAAATAAGGCCGGATATACCTGCAGTGTCTTGAATGCAGGATCGTCTTGCATCTCCCAAGACGAGAGGATGTCTGAATCCCGTATGGAGACCACAGAGAAAGACATAGTTCCACACTTCATCGCGACCTGAGGCCTCACATCCTTTGAAAACTCCAGAGGTACGTGGAGATCAGTGCCTCCAAAGAAGACGATGCCTGACACCTCGTGAAACTTGATAGGCGTCCCAGGATTCCTGTGGCACGTGGAAAGGGACCCTTGGTCTCCCGCCTCAGCTGGAGAGCCGTCCCAATTGCCCTGCCAAGCCTCGAGGAGAATCCCGAGTTGTCCCTCGCAACTAGGCAGGAGTCCTGACGTCGCTGAACAAACACGTGTGTGGAAGGGCCATCCGCGTCGTAACTCGAGAATATACCCCAGGTTCCTGCCGCAACTCGAGAAAAACAATGAGACTTCCCCCTCGCCGCGAGATGAGGCCCGATTCCACTGCACTGCGTGCAGAGCAATTCCGTGTTGTACATCACACAGGGAAGGAGCCTTCATTTCCGTGATGGCACTCCAGAGAAAACCCCAGAACACTGTTTCAAGGCTAGAAGGATCCTGAAGTCACTGTAGTAACACGAAAGAGCTCCGTGGACTAGGAATCAACTCAAGATGAGAGGGTAGTCCCTGGCTTCGACTCCAGAGGAATACCACCTTACCAAAAGCACCTCAAGAGGAGGCTTCTCTCAGCTCTAGGTATGTGAGAGGGACCCTGAGATTGCAGCCTCAAGTGGCATGGACACGGCGATGCCCTGACTCGAAATAAGGCCGGATATCCCTGCAGTGACTTGAATGCAGGCTCGTCTTGCATCTCCCAAGATGAAAGGATGTCTGAATTCCCTGTGGAGACCACAGAGAAAGACCTAGTTCCCCACCTCATCGCGACCGGAGGCCTCACATCCTTTGAAAACTCCAGAGGGACGCGGAGATCAGAGCCTCCAAAGGAGACGATGCCTGACTCCTGGAGAAATTTGATAGGAGTCCCAGGATTCCTGTGGCACGTGGAAAGGGACCCATGGTCTCCCGCCTCAGCTGGAGAGCCGTCCCAATTGCCCTGCCAAGCCTCGAGGAGAATCCCGAGCTGTCCCTCACAACTAGGTAGGAGTCCTGACGTCGCTGAACAAACACCTGTGTGGAAGGGTCATCCCCGTCGTAACTCGAGAATATACCCCAGGTTCCCGCCGCAACTCGGGAAAAACCATGAGACTTCCCCCTCGCCACGAGATGAGGCCCGATTCCCCTGCACTGCGTGCAGAGGAATTCCGTGTTGCACATCACACATGAAAGGAGCCTTGATTTCCTTGATGGCACTCCAGAGAAACCACAAGAACACTGTTTCAAGGCTAGAGGGATCCTGAGGTCACTGTAGCAAAACAGAAGAGCTCCGTGGACCAAGAATCAACTCGAGATGAGAGGTTAGTCCCTGGTTTCCACTCCAGAGGAATACCACCTTACCACAAGCACCTCAAGAGGAGGCTTCTCTCAGCTCTAGGTATGTGAGAGGGACCCTGAGTTTGCGGCCTCAAGTGGAATGGACACCGCGATGCCCTGACTCGAAATAAGGCCGTATATCCCTGCAGTGACTTGAATGCAGGCTCTTCTTGCATCTCCCAAGACGAAAGGATGTCTGAATCACCTGTGGAGACCACAGAGAAAAACCTAGTTCCCCACCTCATCGCGACCGGAGGCCTCACATCCGTTGAAAACTCCAGAGAGATGCGGAGATCAGTGCCTCCAAAGGAAACGATGCCTGACTCCTGGTGAAATTTGATAGGAGTCCCAGGATTCCTGTGGCACGTGGAAAGGGACCCTTGGTCTCCCTCCTCAGCTGCAGAGGCGTTCCAAATTCCCTGCCAAGCCTCGAGGAGAATCCCGAGCTGTCCCTCACAACTAGGCAGGAGTCCTGACGTCGCTGAACAAACACGTGTGTGGAAGGGCCATCCCCGTCGTAACTCGAGAATATACTCCAGGTTCCCGCCGCATCTCGAGAAAAACAAGGAGACTTCCCCCTCGCCGCCAGAAGAGGCCCGAATGCCCTGAGCTGCGTGCAGAGCAGTTCCGTGTTGTACATAACACAGGAAAGGAGCCTGGATTTCCTTGACGGCACTCCAGAGAAACCGCAAGAACACTGTTTCAAGGCTAGAGGGATCCTGAGGTCACTGTAGCAACACGAAAGAGCTCCGTGGACTAGGAATCAACTCAAGATGAGAGGGTAGTCCCTGGCTTCGACTCCAGAGGAATACCACCTTACCAAAAGCACCTCAAGAGGAGGCTTCTCTCAGCTGTAGGTATGTGAGAGGGACCCTGAGATTGCAGCCTCAAGTGGAATGGACACGGCGATGCCCTGACTCGAAATAAGGCTGGATATCCCTGCAGTGACTTGAATGCAGGCTCGTCTTGCATCTCCCAAGACGAAAGGATGTCTGAATCCCATGTGGAGACCACAGAGAAAGACCGAGTTCCCCACCTCATCGCGACCGGAGGCCTCACATGCTTTGAAAACTCCAGAGGTACGCGGAGATCAGTGCCTCCAAAGAAGACTATGCCTGACACCTCGTGAAACTTGAAAGGCATCCCAGGATTCCTGTGGCACGTGGAAAGGGACCCTTGGTCTCCCGCCTCAGCTGGAGAGGCGTTCAAATTGCCCTGCAAAGCCTCGAGGAGAATACCTAGTTGTCCCTCGCAACTAGGCAGGAGTCCTGACGTCGCTGAACAAACACGTGTGTGGAAGGGCCATCCCCGTCGTAACTCGAGAATATACCCCAGGTTCCCACCGCATCTCGAGAAAAACCATGAGACTTCCCCTTCGCCGCCAGATGAGGCCCGAATGCCCTGAGCTGCTTGCAGAGCAATTCCGTGTTTTACATCACACAGGAAAGGAGCCTGGATTTCCTTGACGGCACTCCAGAGAAACCCCAAGAACACTGTTTCAAGGCTAGAGGGATCCTGAGGTCACTGTAGCAACACGAAAGAGCTCTGTGAACCAGGAATTAACTCGAGATGAGAGGGTAGTCCCTGGCTTCGACTCCAGAGGAATACCAGCTTACCACAAGCACCTCAAGAGGAGGCTTCTCTCAGCTCTAAGTATGTGAGACGGACCCTGAGTTTGCGGACTCAAGTGGAATAAACATGGGGATGCCCTGACTAGAAATAAGGACGGATATCCCTGCAGTGACTTGAATGCATGCTCGTCTTGCATCTCCCAAGACGAAAGGATGTCTGAATCCCCTGTGGAGACCACAGAGAAAGACCTAGTTCCCCACCTCATCGCGACCGGAGGCCTCACATCCTTTGAAAACTCCAGAGGGACGCGGAGATCAGTGCCTCCAAAGGAGACGATGCCTGAATCCTCGTGAAACTTGGTAGGAGTCCCAGGATGCCTGTGGCACGTGGCAAGGGACCCTTGGTCTCCCGCCTCAGGTTGAGAGCCGTCCCAATTGCCCTGCCAAGCCTCGAGGAGAATCCCGAGTTGTCCCTCGCAACTAGGCAGGAGTCCTGACGTCGCTGAACAAACACGTGTGTGGAAGGGCCATCCCCGTCGTAACTCGAGAATATACCCCAGGTTCCCGCCGCATCTCGAGAAAAACCATGAGACTTCCCCCTCGCCGCGAGATGAGGCTCGATTCCCCTGCACTGCATGCAGAGGAATTCCGTGTTGCACATCACACATGAAAGAAGCCTTGATTTCCTTGATGGCACTCCAGAGAAACCACAAGAACACTGTTTCAAGGCTAGAGGGATCCTGAGGTCACTGTAGCAAAACGGAAGAGCTCCGTGGACCAAGAATCAACTCGAGATGAGAGGTTAGTCCCTGGTTTCCACTCCAGAGGAATACCACCTTACCACAAGATCCTCAAGAGGAGGCTTCTCTCAGCTCTAGGTATGTGAGAGGGTCCCTGAGTTTGCGGTCTCAAGTGGAATGGACAGCGCGATGCCCTGACTCGAAATAAGGCCGGATATCCCTGCAGTGACTTGAATGCAGGCTCGTCTTGCATCTCCCAAGACAAAAGGATGTCTGAATCCCCTGTGGAGACCACAGAGAAAGACCCAGTTCCCCACCTCATCGCGACCGGAGGCCTCACATCCGTTGAAAACTCCAGAGGGAGGTGGACATCAGTGCCTCCAAAGGAGAAGATGCCTGACTCCTCGTGAAACTTGATAAGAGTCCCAGGATTCCTGTTGCAAGAGGAAAGGGACCCTTGGTCTCCCGCCTCAGCTGGAGAGGCGTCCCAATTGCCCTGCCAAGCCTCGAGGAGAATCCCGAGTTGTCCCTCGCAACTAGGCAGGAGTCCTGACGTCGCTGAACAAACACGTGTGTGGAAGGGCCATCCCCGTCGTAACTCGAGAATATTCCCCAGGTTCCCGCCGCAACTCGAGAAAAACCATGAGACTTCCCCCTCGCCGCGAGATGAGGCCCGATTCCCCTGCACTGTGTGCAGGTCAATTCCGGTTTGCACATCACACAGGAAAGGAGCCTTGATTTCCGTGATGGCACTCCAGAGAATTGCCAAGAACACTGTTTCAAGGCTAGAGTTATCCTGAGGTCACTGTAGCAACACGAAAGAGCTCCGTGGACCAAAAATTAACTCGAGATGAGAGGTTAGTCCTTGGCTTCGACTCCAGACGAATACCACCTTACCACAAACACCTCAAGAGGAGGCTTCTCTCAGCTCTAGGTATGTGAGAGGGACCCTGAGTTTGCGGCCTCAAGTGGAATGGACACCGCGATGCCCTGTTCGAAATAAGGCCGGATATCCCTGCAGTGACTTGAATGCAGGCTCGTCTTGTATCTCCCAATGCGAAAGGATGTCTGAATGCCTTCTGGAGACCACAGAGAAAGACATAGTTCCCCACCTCATCGCGACCGGAGGCCTCACATCCTTTGAAAACTCCAGAGGGACGCGGAGATCAGTGCCTCCAAAGGAGACGATGCCTGACTCCTCATGAAACTGGATAGGAGTCCCAGGATTCCTGTGGCTCGTGGAAAGGGACCCTTGGTCTCCCGCCTCAGCTGGAGAGGCGTCCCAATTGCCCTGCCAAGCCTCGAGGAGAATCCCGAGTTGTCACTCGCAACTAGGCAGGAGTCCTGACTTCGCTGAACAAACACGTGTGTGGAAGGGCCATCCCCGTCGTAACTCGAGAATATACCCCAGGTTCCCGCCGCAACTCGAGAAAAACCATGAGTCTTCCCCCTCGCCAGGAGATGAGGCCCGATTCTCCTGCACTGCGTGCAGAGCAATTCCGTGTTGCACATCACACAGGAAAGGAGCCTTGATTTCCTTGATGGCACTTCAGAGAAACCCCAAGAACACTGTTTCAAGGCTCGAGGGATCCTGAGGTCAATGTAGCAACACGAAAGAGCTCCGTGGACCAAAAATCAACTCGAGATGAGAGGTTAGTCCCTGGCTTCGACTCCAGAGGAATACCACCTAACCACAAGCACCTCAAGAGGAGGCTTCTCTCAGCTCTAGGTATGTGAAAGGGACCCTGAGTTTGCGGCCTCAATTGGAATGGACACCGCGATGCCCTGACTCGAAATAAGGCCGGATATCCTTGCAGTGACTTGAATGCAGGCTCGTCTTGCATCTCCCAAGACGAAAGGATGTCTGAATCCCCTGTGGAGACCACAGAGAAAGACCTAGTTCCCCACCTCATCGCGACCGGAGGCCTCACATCCTTTGAAAATTCCAGAGGGACGCGGAGATCAGTGCCTCCAAAGGAGACGATGCCTGACTCCTCGTGAAACTTGATAGGAGTCCCAGGATTCCTGTGGCACGTGGAAAGGGACACTTGGTCTCCCGGCTCAGCTGGAGAGGCGTCCCAATTGCCCTGCCAACCTCGAGGAGAATCCCGAGTTGTCCCTCGCAACTAGGCAGGAGTCCTGACGTCGCTGAACAAACACGTGTGTGGAAGGGCCATCCCCGTCGTAACTCGAGAATATACCCCAGGTTCCCGCCGCAACTCGAGAAAAACCATGAGACTTCCCCCTCGCCGCGAGATGAGGCCCGATTCCCATGCACTGCGTCCAGAGCAATGCCGTGTTGCACATCACACAGGAAAGGAGCCTTGATTTCCGTGATGGCACTCCAGAGAAATGCCAAGAACACTGTTTCAAGGCTAGAGGGATCCTGAGGTGACTGTAGCAACACAAAAGAGCTCCGTGGACCATAAATCAACTCGAGATGAGCGGTTAGTCCCTGGCTTCGACTCCAGAGGAATACCAGCTTACCAGAAGCACCTCAAGAGCAGGCTTCTCTCAGCTCGAGGTATGTGAGAGGGACCCTGAGTTTGCGGCCTCAAGTGGAATGGAAACCGCGATGCCCTGACTCGAAATAAGGCTAGATATCCCTGCAGTGACTTGAATGCAGGCACGTCTTGCATCTCCCAAGATGAAAGGATGTCTGAATCCCCTGTGGAGACCACAGAGAAAGACCTAGTTGCCCACCTCATCTCGACCGGAGGCCTAACATCCTTTGAAAACTCCAGAGGGACGCGGAGATCAGTGCCTCCAAAGGAAACGATGCCTGACTCCTCGTGAAACTTGATAGGAGTCCCAGGATTCCTGTGGCACGAGGAAAGGGACCCTTGGTCTCCCGCCTCAGCTGGAGAGGCGTCCCAATTGCCCTGCCAAGCCTCGAGGAGAATCCCGATTTGTCCCTCGCAACTAGGCAGGAGTCCTGACGTCGCTGAACAAACACGTGTGTGGAAGGGCCATCCCTGTCCTAACTCGAGAATATAACCCAGGTTCCCGCCGCAACTCGAGAAAAACCATGAGACTTCCCCCTCGCCGCGAGATGAGGCCCGATTCCCCTGCACTGCGTGCAGAGCAATGCCATGTTGCACATCACACAGGAAAGGAGCCTTGATTTCCTTGATGGCACTCCAGAGAAGCCCCAAGAACACTGTTTCAAGGCTAGAGGGATCCTGAGGTCACTGTAGCAACACGAAAGATCTCCGTGGACCATAAATCAACTCGAGATGAGCGGTTAGTCCCTGGCTTCGACTCCAGAGGAATACCAGCTTACCAGAAGCACCTCAAGAGGAGGCTTCTCTCAGCTCTAGGTATGTGAGAGGGACCCTGAGTTTGCAGCCTCAAGTGGAATGGAAACCGCGATGCCCTGACTCGAAATAAGGCTGGACATCCCTGCAGTGACTTGAATGCAGGCTCGTCTTGCATCTCCCAAGACGAAAGGATGTCTGAATCCCCTGTGGAGACCACAAAGAAAGACCTAGTTCCCCACCTCTCGCGACCGTAGGCCTTACATCCTTTAAAAACTCCAGCGGGACGCGGAGATCAGTGCCTCCAAAGGAGACGATGCCTGACTCCTCGTGAAACTTGATAGGAGTCCCAGGAATCCTGTGGCACGTGGAAAGGGACCCTTGGTCTCCCGCCGCAGCTGGAGAGGCGTCCCAATTGCCCTGCCAAGCCTCGAGGAGAATCCCGAGTTGTCCCTCGCAACTAGGCAGGAGTCCTGACGTCGCTGAACAAACACGTGTGTGGAAGGGCCATCCCTGTCCTAACTCGAGAATATAACCCAGGTTCCCGCCGCAACTCGAGAAAAACCATGAGACTTCCCCCTCGCCGCGAGATGAGGCCCGATTCCCCTGCAGTGCGTGCAGAGCAATGCCGTGTTGCACATCACACAGGAAAGGAGCCTTGATTTCCTTGATGGCAGTCCAGAGAAACCCCAAGAACACTGTTTCAAGGCTAGAGGGATCCTGAGGTCACTGTAGCAACACGAAAGAGCTCCGTGGACCAGAAGTCAACTCGAGATGAGAGGTTAGTCCCTGGCTTCGACTCCAGAGGAATACCACCTTACCACAAGCACCTCAAGAGGAGGCTTCTCTCAGCTCTAGCTATGTGAGAGGGACCCTGAGTTTGCGGCCTCAAGTGGAATGGACAGCGCGATGCCCTGACTCGAAATAAGGCTGGATATCCCTGCAGTGACTTGAATGCAGGCTCGTCTTGCATCTCCCAAGACGAAAGGATGTCGGAATCCCCTGTGGAGACCATAGAGAAAGACCTAGTTCCCCACCTCATGGCGACCGGAGGCATCACATCCTTTGAAAATTCCATAGGGACGCGGAGATCAGTGCCTCCATAGGAGACGATCCCTGACTCCTCGTGAAACTTGATAGGAGTCCCAGGATTCCTGTGGCACGTGGAAAGGGACCCTTGGTCTCCCCCCTCAGCTGGAGAGGCGTCCCAATTGCCCTGCCAAGCCTCGAGGAGAATCCCGAGTTGTCCCTCGCAACTAGGCAGGAGTCCTGACGTCGCTGAACCAACACGTGTGTGGAAGGGCCATCCCCGTCGTAACTCGAGAATATACTCCAGGTTCCCGCCGCAACTCGAGAAAAACCATGAGACTTCCCCCTCGAGGCGAGATGAGGCCCGATTCCCCTGCACTGCGTGCAGAGCAATGCCGTGTTGCACATCACACAGGAAAGGAGCCTTGATTTCCTTGATGGCACTCCAGAGAAAGCCCAAGAACACTGTTTCAAGGCTAGAGGGATCCAGAGGTCACTGTAGCAACACGAAAGAGCACCGTGGACCAAAAATCAACTCGAGATAAGAGGTTATTCCATGGCTTCGAATCCAGAGGAATACCTCCTTACCACAAGCACCTCAAGAGGAGGCTTCTCTAAGCTCTAGGTATGTGAGAGGGACCCTGAGTTTGCGGCCTCAAGTGGAATGGACACCGCGATGCCCTGACTCGAAATAAGGCTGGATATCCCTGCAGTGACTTGAATGCAGGCTCGTCTTGCATCTCCCAAAACGAAAGGATGTCTGAATCCCCTGTGGAGACCACAGAGAAAGACCTAGTTCCCCACCTCATCGCGACCGGACGCCTCACATCCTTTGAAAACTCCAGAGGGACGCGGAGATCAGTGCCTCCAAAGGAGACGATGCCTGACTCCTCGTGAAACTTGATAGGAGTCCCAGGAATCCTGTGGCACTTGGAAAGGGACCCTTGGTCTCCCGCCTCAGCTGGAGAGGCGTCCCAATTTTCCTGCCAAGCCTCGATGAGAATCTTGAGTTGTCCCTCGCAACTAGGCAGGGGTCCTGAAGTCGCTGAACAAACACGTGTGTGTAAGGGCCATCCCCGTCGTAACTCGAGAATATTCCCCAGGTTCCCGCCGCAACTCGAGAAAAACCATGAGACTTCCCCCTCGCCGCGAGATGAGGCCCGATTCCCCTGCACTGCGTGCAGGTCAATTCCGGTTTGCACATCACACAGGAAAGGAGCCTTGATTTCCGTGATGGCACTCCAGAGAAATGCCAAGAACACTGTTTCAAGGCTAGAGGGATCCTGAGGTGACTGTAGCAACACAAAAGAGCTCCGTGGACCAAAAATCAACTCGAGATGAGAGGTTAGTCCCTGACTTCGATTCTAGAGGAATACCACCGTACCACAAGCACCTCAAGAAGAGGCTTCTCTCAGCTCTAGGTGTGTGAGAGGGACCCTGAGTTTGCGGCCTAAAGTGGAATGGAAACCGCGAAGCCCTGACTCGAAATAAGGCTGGACATCCCTGCAGTGACTTGAATGCAGGCTCGTCTTGCATCTCCCAAGACGAAAGGATGTCTGAATCCCCTGTGGAGACCACAAAGAAAGACCTAGTTCCCCACCTCTCACGACCGTAGGCCTTACATCCTTTAAAAACTCCAACGGGACGCGGAGATCAGTGCCTCCAAAGGAGACGATGCCTGACTCCTCGTGAAACTTGATAGGAGTCCCAGGAATCCTGTGGCACGCAGAAAGGGACCCTTGGTCTCCCGCCTCAGCTGGAGAGGCGTCCCAATTGCCCTGCCAAGCCTCGAGGAGAATCCCGAGTTGTCCCTCGCAACTAGGCAGGAATCCTGACGTCGCTGAACAAACACGTGTGTGGACGGGCCATCCCCGTCGTAACTCGAGAATATACCACAAGTTCCCGCCGCAACTTGAGAAAAACCATGAGACATTCCCCTCGCCGCGAGATGAGGCCCGATTCCCCTGCACTGCGTGCAGAGCAATGCCGTGTTGCACATCACACAGGAAAGGAGCCTTGATTTCCTTGGCTGCACTCCAGAGAAACCCCAAGAGCACTGTTTCAAAGCTAGAGGGATCCTGAGGTCACTGTAGCAACACGAAAGAGCTCCGTGGACCAAAAATCAACTCGAGATGAGAGGTTAGTCCCTGGCTTCGACTCCAGAGGAATACCACCTTACCACAAGCACCTCAAGAGGAGGCTTCTCTCACCTCTAGGTATGTGAGAGGGACCCTGAGTTAGCGGCCTCAAATGGAATGGACACCGCGATGCCCTGATTCGAAATAAGGCCGGATATCCCTGCAGTACTTGAATGCAGGCTCGTCTTGCATCTCCCAAGATGAAAGGATGTCGGAATCCCCTGTGGAGACCACAGAGAAAGACCTAGTTCCCCACCTCATGGCGACCGGAGGCATCAGATCCTTTGAAAATTCCATAGGGACGCGGAGGTCATTGCCTCCAAAGGAGACGATGCTGACTACTCGTGAAACTTGATAGGAGTCCCAGGATTCCTGTGGCACGTGGAAAGGGACCCTTGGTCTCCCGCCTCAGCTGGAGAGGCGTCCCAATTGCCCTGCCAAGCCTCGAGGAGAATCCCGAGTTGTCCCTCGCAACTAGGCAGGAGTCCTGACGTCGCTGAACCAACACGTGTGTGGAAGGGCCATCCCCGTCGTAACTCGAGAATATACTCCAGGTTCCCGCCGCAACTCGAGAAAAACCATGAGACTGCCCCCTCGCCGCGAGATGAGGCCCGATTCCCCTGAGCTGCGTGCAGAGCAATTCCGTGTTGCACATCACACATGAAAGGAGCCTTGATTTCCTTGATGGCACTCAAGAGAAAGCCCAAGAACACAGTTTCAAGGCTAGAGGGATCCTGAGGTCACTGTAGCATCACGAAAGAACTACGTGGACCAGAAGTCATCTCGAGATGAGAGGTTAGTCCCTGGCTTCGACTCCAGAGGAATACCACCTTACCACAAGCACCTCAAGAGGAGGCTTCTCTCAGCTCTAGCTATGTGAGAGGGACCCTGAGTTTGCGGCCACAAGTGGCATGAACACCGCGATGCCCTGACTCGAAATAAGGCTGGATATCCCAGCAGTGACTTGAATGCAGGCTCGTCTTGCATCTCCCAAGACGAAAGGATGTTTGAATCCCCTGTGGAGACCACAGAGAAAGACCTAGTTCCCCACCTCTCATGACCGGAGGCCTCATATCCTTTAAAAACTCCAGAGGGACGCGGAGATCAGTGCCTCCAAAGGAGACGATGCCTGACTCCTCGTGAAACTTGATAGGAGTCCCAGGATTCCTGTGGCACGTGGAAATGTACCCTGGGGCTCCCGCCTCAGCTGGAGAGGCGTCCCAATTGCCCTGCCAAGCCTCGAGGAGAATCCCGAGTTGTCCCTCGCAACTAGGCAGGAGTCCTGACGTCGCTGAACAAACACGTGTGTGGAAGGGCCATCCCCGTCGTAACTCGAGAATATACTCCAGGTTCCCGCCGCAACTCGAGAAAAACCATGAGACTTCCCCCTCGCCGCGAGATGAGGCCCGATTCTCCTGCACTGCGTGCAGAGCAATTCCGTGTTGCACATCACACAGGAAAGGAGCCTTGATTTCCTTGATGGCACTTCAGAGAAACCCCAAGAGCACTGTTTCAAAGCTAGAGGGATCCTGAGGTCACTGTAGCAACACGAAAGAGCTCCGTGGACCAAAAATTAACTCGAGATGAGAGGTTAGTCCTTGGCTTCGACTCCAGACGAATACCACCTTACCACAAACACCTCAAGAGGAGGCTTCTCTCAGCTCTAGGTATGTGAGAGGGACCCTGAGTTTGCGGCCTCAAGTGGAATGGACTCCGGGATGCCCTGTTCGAAATAAGGCCGTATATCCCTGCAGTGACTTGAATGCAGGCTCGTCTTGTATCTCCCAATACGAAAGGATGTCTGAATGCCTTCTGGAGACCACAGAGAAAGACCTAGTTCCCCACCTCATCGCGACCGGAGGCCTCACATCCTTTGAAAACTCCAGAGGGACGCGGAGATCAGTGCCTCCAAAGGAGACGATGCCTGACTCCTCATGAAACTGGATAGGAGTCCCAGGATTCCTGTGGCTCGTGGAAAGGGACCCTTGGTCTCCCGCCTCAGCTGGAGAGGCATCCCAATTGCCCTGCCAAGCCTCGAGGAGAATCCCGAGTTGTCACTCGCAACTAAGCAGGAGTCCTGACTTCGCTGAACAAACACGTGTGTGGAAGGGCCATCCCCGTCGTAACTCGAGAATATACCCCAGGTTCCCGCAGCAACTCGAGAAAAACCATGAGTCTTCCCCCTCGCCAGGAGATGAGGCCCGATTCTCCTGCACTGCGTGCAGAGCAATTCCGTGTTGCACATCACACAGGAAAGGAGCCTTGATTTCCTTGATGGCACTTCAGAGAAACCCCAAGAACACTGTTTCAAGGCTAGAGGGATCCTGAGGTCAATGTAGCAACACGAAAGAGCTCCGTGGACCAAAAATCAACTCGAGATGAGAGGTTAGTCCCTGGCTTCGACTCCAGAGGAATACCACCTAACCACAAGCACCTCAAGAGGAGGCTTCTCTCAGCTCTAGGTATGTGAAAGGGACCCTGAGTTTGCGGCCTCAAGTGGAATGGACACCGCGATGCCCTGACTCGAAATAAGGCCGGATATCCTTGCAGTGACTTGAATGCAGGCTCGTCTTGCATCTCCCAAGACGAAAGGATGTCTGAATCCCCTGTGGAGACCACAGAGAAAGACCTAGTTCCCCACCTCATCGCGACCGGAGGCCTCACATCCTTTGAAAATTCCAGAGGGACGCGGAGATCAGTGCCTCCAAAGGAGACGATGCCTGACTCCTCGTGAAACTTGATAGGAGTCCCAGGATTCCTGTGGCACGTTGAAAGGTACCCTTGGTCTCACGCCTCAGCTGGAGAGGCGTCCCAATTGCCCTGCCAAGCCTCGAGGAGAATCCCGAGTTGTCCCTCGCAACTAGGCAGGAGTCCTGACGTCGCTGAACAAACACGTGTGTGGAAGGGCCATCCCCGTCGTAACTCGAGAATATACCCCTGGTTCCCGCCGCAACTCGAGAAAAACCATGAGACTTCCCCCTCGCCGCGAGATGAGGCTCGATTCCCCTGCACTGCGTGCAGAGCAATGCCGTGTTGCACATCACACATGAAAGGAGCCTTGATTTCCTTGATGGCACTCCAGAGAAACCCCAAGAACACTCTTTCAAGGCTAGAGGGATCCTGAGGTCACTGTAGCAACACGAAAGAGCTCCGTTGACCACAAATCAACTCGAGATGAGAGGTTAGTCCCTGGCTTCGACTCCAGAGGAATACCACCTTACCACAAGGGCCTCAAGAGGAGGCTTCTCTCAGCTCTAGCTATGTGAGAGGGACCCTGAGTTTGCGGCCTCAAGTGGAATGGACACCGCGATGCCCTGACTCGAAATAAGGCCGGATATCCCTGCAGTGACTTGACTGCAGTCTCGTCTTGCATCTCCCCAGACGAGAGGATGTCAGAATCCCCTGTGGAGACCACAGAGAAAGACCTAGTTCCCCACGTCATCGCGACCGGAGGCCTCACATCCTTTGAAAACTCCAGAGGGACGCGGAGATCAGTGCCTCAAACGGAGACGATGCCTGACTCCTCGTGAAACTTGATAGGAGTCCCAGGATTCCTGTGGCACGTGGAAAGGGACCCTTGGTCTCCCGCCTCAGCTGGAGAGGCGTCCAAATTGCCCTGCCAAGCCTCGAGTGGAATCCCAAGTTGTCCCTCGCAACTAGGCAGGAGTCCTGACGTCACTGAACAAACACGTGTGTGGTACGGCCATCCCCGTCGTAACTCGAGAATATACCCCAGATTCCCGCCGCAACTCGAGAAAAACCATGAGACTTCCCCCTCGCCGAGAGATGAGGCCCGATTCCCCTGCACTGCCTGCAGAGCAATGCCGTGTTGCACATCACACAGGAAAGGAGCCTTGATTTCCTTGATGGCACTCCAGAGAAAACCCAAGAAAACTGTTTCAAGGCTAGAGGGATCCTGAGGTCACTGGAGCAACACGAAAGAGCTCCGTGGACCAAAATTTAACTCAAGATGAGAGGTTAGTCCCTGGCTTCGACTCCAGAGGAATACCACCTTACCACAAGCACCACAAGAGGAGGCTTCTCTCAGCTCTAGGTATGTGAGAGGGACCCTGAGTTTGCGGCCTCAAGTGGAATGGACACCGCGATGCCCTGACTCGAAATAAGGCCAGATATTCCTGCAGTGACTTGAGTGCAGGCTCGTCTTGCATCTCCCAAGACGAAAGGATGTCTGAATCCCCTGTGGAGACCACAGAGAAAGACCAAGTTCCCCACCTCATCACGACCGGAGGCCTCACATCCTTTGAAAACTCCAGAGGGATGCGGAGATCAGTGCCTCCAAAGGAGACGATGCCTGACTCCTCGTGAAACTTGATAGGAGTCCCAGGATTCCTGTGGCACGTGGAAAGGGACCCTTGTTGTCCCGCCTCAGCTGAAGAGGCGTCCCAATTGCCCTGCCAAGCCTCGAGGAGAATCCCGAGTTGTCCCTCGCAACTAGGCAGGAGTGCTGACGTCGCTGAGCTAACACGTGTGTGGAAGGGCCATCCCCGTCGTAACTCGAGAATATACCCCAGGTTCCCGCCGCAACTCGAGAAAAACCATGAGACTTCCCCCTCGCGCGAGATGAGGCCCGATTCCCCTGCACTGCGTGCAGAGCCATGCCGTGTTGCACATCACACTGGAAAGGAGCCTTGATTTCCTTGATGGCACTCCAGAGAAAGCCCAAGAACACTGTTTCAAGGCTAGAGGGATCCTGAGGTCACTGTAGTAACACAAAAGAGCTCCGTGGACCAAAAATCAACTCGAGATGAGAGGTTAGTCCCTGGCTTCGACTCCAGAGGAATACCACCTTACCACAAGCACCTCAAGAGGAGGCTTCTCTCAGCTCTAGTTATGTGAGAAGGACCCTGAGTTTGCGGCCTCAAGTGGAATGGACACCGCGATGCCCTGGCTCGAAATAATGCCGGATATGCCTGCAGTGACTTGAATGCAGGCTCGTCTTGCATCTCCCAAGACGAAAGGATGTCTGAATCCCCTGTGGAGACCACAGAGAAAGATCTAGTTCCCCACATCATCGCGACCGGAGGCCTCACATCCTTTGAAAACTCCAGAGGGACGCGGAGATCAGTGCCTGCAAAGGAGACGATGCCTGACTCCTCGTGAAACTTGATAGGAGTCCCAGGATTCCTGTGCCACGTGGCAAGGGACCCTTGGTCTCCCGCCTCAGCTGGAGAGGCGTCCCAATTGCCCTGCCAAGCCTCGAGGAGAATCCCGAGTTGTCCCTCGCAACTAGGCAGGAGTCCTGACGTCGCTGAACAAACACGTGTGTGGAAGGGCCATCCCCGTCGTAACTCGAGAATATACCCCAGGTTTCCGGCGCAACTCGAGAAAAACCATGAGACTTCCCCCTCGCCGCAAGATGAGGCCCGATTCCCCTGCACTGCGTGCAGAGCAATGCCGTGTTGCACATCACACAGGAAAGGAGCCTTGATTTCCTTGATGGCACTCCAGAGAAACCCCAAGGACACTGTTTCAAGGCTAGAGGGATCCTGAGGTCACTGTAGCAAAACGAAAGATCACCGTGGACCAAAAATCAACTCGAGATGAGAGGTTAGTCCCTGGCTTCGACTGCAGAGGAATACAACCTTACCACAAGCACTTCAAGAGGAGGCTTCTCTAAGCTCTAGGTATGGGAGAGGGACCCTGAGTTTGCGGCCTCAAGTGGAATGGACACCGCGATGCTCTGACTTGAAATAAGGCCGAATATCCCTGCAGAGACTAGAATGCAGGCTCGTCTTGCATCTCCCAAGACGAAAGGATGTCTGAATCCCCTGTGGAAACCACAGAGAAAGACCTATTTCCCCACCACATCGCGACCGGAGGCCTCACATCCTTTGAAAACTCCAGAGGGACGCGGAGATCAGTGCCTCCAAAGGAGACGATGCCTGACTCCTCGGGAAACTTGATAGGAGTCCCAGGATTACTTTGGCACGTGGAAAGGGAGCCTTCGTCTCCCGTCTCAGGTGGAGAGGCGTCCCAAGTGCCCTGCCAAGGCTCGAGGAGAATCCCGAGTTGTCCCTCGCAACTAGGCAGGAGTCCTGACGTCGCTGAACCAACACGTGTGTGGAAGGGCCAACCCCGTCGTAACTCGAGAATATACCCCAGGTTCCCGCCGCAACTCGAGAAAAACCATGAGACTTCCCCCTCGCCGCGAGATGAGGCCCGATTCCCCTGCACTGCGTGCAGAGCAATGCCGTGTTGCACATCACACAGGAAAGGAGCCTTGATTTCCTTGATGGCACTCCAGATAAAGCCCAAGAACACTGTTTCAAGGCTAGCGGGATCCTGAGGTCACTGTAGCAACATGAAAGAGCTCCGTGGACCTAAAATAAACTCGAGATGAGAGGTTAGTCCCTGGCTTCGACTCCAGTGGAATTTCACCTTAACACAAGCACCTCAAGAGGAGGCTTCTCTCAGCTCTAGGTATGTGAGAGGGACCCTGAGTTTGCAGCCTCAAGTAGAATGGACACCGAGATGACCTGACTCGAAATAAGGCCGGATAACCCTGCAGTGACTTGAATGCCGGCTCGTCTTGCATCTCCCAAGACGAAAGGATGTCTGAATCCCCTGTGGAGACCACAGAGAAAGACCTAGTTCCCCACCTCATCGCGACCGGAGGCCTCACATCCTTTGAAAACTCCAGAGGGACGCGCATATCAGTGCCTCCTAAGGAGACGATGCCTGACTCCTCGTGAATCTTGATAGGAGTCCCAGGATTCCTGTGCCATGTGGAAAGGGACCTTTGGTCTCCCGCCTCAGCTGGAGAGGCGTCCCAATTGCCCTGCCAAGCCTCGAGGAGAATCCCGAGTTGTCCCTCGCAACTAGGCAGGAGTCCTGACGTCGCTGAACAAACACGTGTGTGGAAGGGCCATCCCCGTCTTAACTCGAGAATATACCCCAGGTTCCCACCGCAACTCGAGAAAAACCATGAGACTTCCCCCTCACCGCGAGATGAGGCCCGATTCCCCTGCACTGCGTGCAGAGCAATGCCGTGTTGCACATCACACAGGAAAGGAGCCTTGATTTCCTTGATGGCACTCCAGCGAAAGCCCAAGAACACTGTTTCAAGGCTAGAGGGATCCTGAGGTCACTGTAGCAACACGAAAGAGCTCCGTGGACCACAAATCAACTCCAGCTGAGAGGTTAGTCACTGGCTTCGACTCCAGAGGAATACCACCTTACCACAACCACCTCAAGAGGAGGCTTCTCTCAGCTCTAGGTATGTGAGAGGGACCCTGAGTTTGCGGCCTCAATTGGAATGGACACCGCGATGCCCTGACTCGAAATAAGGCCGGATATCCCTGCAGTGACTTGAATGTAGGCTCGTCTTGCGTCTCCCAAGACGAAAGGATGTCTAAATCCCCTGTGGAGACCACAGAGAGACCTAGTTTCCCACCTCATCGCGACCGGAGGCCTCACATCCTTTGAAAACTCCAGAGGGACGCGGAGATCAGTGCCTCCAAAGAAGACGATGCCTGACTGCTCGAGAAACTTGATAGGAGTCCCAGGATTCCTGTGGCACCTGGAAAGGGACCCTTGGTCTCCCGCCTCAGCTGGAGAGGCGTCCCAATTGCCCTGCCAAGCCTCGAGGAGAATCCCGAGTTGTCCCTCGCAACTAGGCATGAGTCCTGCCGTCACTGAACAAACACGTGTGTGGAAGGGCCCTCCCCGTCGTAACTCGAGAATATACCCCAGGTTCCCGCCGCAACTCGAGGAAAACCATGAGACTTCCCCCTCACCGCGAGATGAGGCCGATTCCCCGGCACTGCGTGCAGAACAATGCCGTGCTGCACATCACACAGGAAAGGAGCCTTGATTTCCTTGTTGGCACTCCAGGGAAAGCCCAAGAACACTGTTTCAAGGCTAGAGGGATCCTGAGGTCACTGTAGCAACACGAAAGAGCTCCGTGGACCACAAATCAACTCTAGATGAGAGGTTAGTCCCTGCCTTCGACTCCAGAGGAATACCACCTGACAACAAGCACCTCAAGAGGAGGCCTCTCTCAGCTCTAGGTATGTGAGAGGGACCCAGAGTTTGCGGCCTCAAGAGGAATGGACACCGCGATGCCCTGACTCGAAATAAGGCCGGATATCCCTGCAGTGACTTGAATGCAGGCTCGTCTTGCATCTCCCAAGACGAAAGGATGTCTGAATCCCCTGTGGAGATCACAGAGAAAGATCTAGTTCCCCACCTCATGGCGACCGGAGGCCTCACATCCTTTGAAAACTCCAGAGGGACGCGGAGATCAGTGCCTCCAAAGGAGACGATGCCTGACTCCTCGTGAAACTTGATAGGAGTCCCAGGATTCCTGTGTCACGTGGAAAGGGACACTTGGTCTTCCGCCACAGATGGAGAGGCGTCCCAATTGCCCTGCCAAGCCTCGAGGAGAATCCCGAGTTGTCCCTCGCAACTAGGCAGGAGTCCTGACGTCGCTGAACAAACACGTGTGTGGAAGGGCCATCCCCGTCGTAACTCGAGAATATACCCCAGGTTCCCGCCGCAACTCGAGGAAAACCATGAGACTTCCCCCTCGCCGCGAGATGAGGCCCGATTCCCCTGCACTGCGTGCAGAGCAATGCCGTGTTGCACATCACACAGGAAAGGAACCTTGATTTCCTTGATGGCAATCCAGAGAAATCCCAAGAACACTGTTTCAAGGCTAGAGGGATCCTGAGGTCACTGTAGCAAAACAAAAGAGCTCCGTGGACCAAAAATCAACTCAAGATGAGAGGTTAGTCCCTGGCTTCGACTGCAGAGGAATTTCACCTTACCACAAGCACCTCAAGAGGAGGCTTCTCTCAGCTCTAGGTATGTGAGAGGGACCCTGAGTTTGCGGCCTCAAGTGGAATGGACACCGCGATGCCCTGACTTGAAATAAGGCCGGATATCCCTGCAGTGACTTGAATGCAGGCTCGTCTTGCATCTCCCAAGAAAAAAGGATGTCTGAATCCCCTGTGGAGACCATAGAGAAAGACCTATTTCCCCACCTCATTGCGACCGGAGGCCTCACATCCTTTGAAAACTTCAGAGGGATGCGGAGATCAGTGCCTCCAAAGGAGACGATGCCTGACTCCTCGTGAAACTTGATAGGAGTCCCAGAATTCCTGTGACACGTGGAAAGGGACCCTTGGTCTCCCGAATCAGCTTGAGAGGCGTCCCAATTGCCCTGCCAAGCCTCGAGGAGAATCCCGAGTTGTCCCTCGCAACTAGGCAGGAGTCCTGACGTCGCGAAACAAACACGTGTGTGGAAGGGCCATCCCCGTCGTAACTCGAGAATATACCCCAGGTTCCCGCCGCAACTCGAGAAAAACCATGAGACTTCCCCCTCGCCGAGAGATGAGGCCCGATTCCCCTGCACTGCGTGCAAAGCAATGCCGTGTTGCACATCACACAGGAAAGGAGCCTTGATTTCCTTGATGGCACTCCAGAGTAACCCCAAGGACACTGTTTCAAGGCTAGAGGGATCCTGAGGTCACTGTAGCAACATGAAAGAGCTCCGTGGACCACAAATCAACTTGAGATGAGAGGTTAGTCCCTGGCTTCGACTCCAGAGGAATGCCACTTTACCACAAGCACCTCAAGAGGAGGCTTCTCTCAGCTCTAGGTATGTGAGAGGGACCCTGAGATTGCGGCCTCAAGTGGAATGGACACCACGATGCCCTGACTCGAAATAAGGCCGGATATTCCTGCAGTTAATTGAATGCAGGCTCGTCTTGCATCTCCCAAGACGAAAGGATGTCTGAATCCCCTGTGGAGACCACAGAGAAAGACCTAGTTCCCCACGTCATCGCGACTGGAGGCCTCACATCCTTTGAAAACTCCAGAGGGACGCGGAGATCAGTGCCTCCAAAGGAGACGATGCCTGACTCCTTGTGAAACTTGATAGGACTCCCAGGATTCCTGTGGCACGTGGAAAGGGACCCTTAGTCTCCCGCCTCAGGTGGAGAGGCGTCCCAAGTGCCATGCAAGCCTCGAGGAGAATCCCGAGTTGTCCCTCGCAACTAGGCAGGAGTCCTGATGTCGCTGAACAAACACTTGGGTGGAAGGGCCATCCCCGTCGTAACTTGTTAATATATCCCAGGTTCCCGCCGCAACTCGAGAAAAACCATGAGACTTCCCCCTCGCCGCGAGATGAGGCCCGATTCCCCTGCACTGCGGGCAGAGCAATGCCGTGTTGCACATCACACAGGAAAGGAGCCTTGATTTCCTTGATGGCACTCCAGAGAAACCCGAAGAACACTGTTTTAAGGCTAGAGGGATCGTGAGGCCATTGTAGCAAAACAAAAAAGCTCCGTGGACTAAAAATCAACTCAAGATGAGAGGTTAGTTCCTGGCTTCGACTCCAGAGGAATACCACCTTACCACAAGCACCTCAAGAGAAGGCTTCTCTCAGCTCTAGGTATGTGAGAGGGACCCTGAGTTTGCGGCCTCAAGTGGAATGGACACCGCGGGGCCCTGACTCGAAATAAGGCTGGATATCCCTGCAGTGACTTGAATGCACGCTCGTCTTGCATCTCCCAAGACGAAAGGATGTCTGAATCCCCTGTAGAGACCACAGAGAAAGACCTAGTTCCCCACCTCATCGCGACCGGAGGCCTCACATCCTTTGAAAACTCCAGAGGGACGCGGAGATCAGTGCCTCCAAAGGAGACGATGCCTGACTCCTCGTGAAAATTGATAGGAGTCCCAGGATTCCTGTGGCATGTGGAAAGGGAGACTTGGTCTCCCGCCTCAGCTGGAGAGGCGTCCCAATTGCCCTGCCAAGCCTTGAGGAGAATCCCGAGTTGTCCCTCGCAACTAGGCAGGAGTCCTGACGTCGCTGAACAAACACGTGTGTGGAAGGGCCATCCCCGTCGTAACTCGAGAATATACCCCAGGTTCCCGCCGCAACTCGAGAAAAACCATGAGACTTCCCCCTCGCCGCAGGATGAGGCCCGATTCCCCTGCACTTCGTGCAGAGCAATGCCGTGTTGCACATCACACAGGAAAGGAGCCTTGATTTCCTTGATGGCACTCCAGAGAAAGCCCAAGAACACTGTTTCAAGGCTAGAGGGATCCTGAGGTCACTGTAGCAACATGAAAGAGCTCCGTGGACCTAAAATAAACTCGAGATGAGAGGTTAGTCCCTGGCTTCGACTCCAGAGGAATTTCACCTTACCACAAGCACCTCAAGAGGAGGCTTCTCTCAGCTCTAGGTATGTGAGAGGGACCCTGAGTTTGCGGCCTCAAGTGGAATGGACACCGCGATGCCCTGACTCGAAATAAGGCCGTATATGCCTGCAGTGACTTGGATGCAGGCTCGTCTTGCATCTCCCAAGACGAAAGGATGTCTGAATCCCCTGTGGACACCACAGAGAAAGACCTAGTTCCCCACCTCATCGCGACCGGAGGCCTCACATCCTTGGAAAACTCCAGTGGGACGCGGAGATCAGTGCCTCCAAAGGAGACGATGCCTGACTCCTCGTGAAACTTGATAGGAGTCCCAGGATTCCTGTGGCACGTGGAAAGGGACACTAGGTCTCCCGCCTCAGGTGGAGAGGCGTCCCAATTGCCCTGCCATGCCTCGAGGAGAATCCCGAGTTGTCCCTCGCAACTAGGCAGGAGTCCTGACGTCGCTGAGCTAACACGTGTGTGGAAGGGCCATTCCCGTCGTAACTCGAGAATATACCCCAGGTTCCCGTCGCAACTCGAGGAAAACCATGAGAATTCCCCCTCGCCGCGAGATGAGGCCTGATTCCCCTGCACTGCGTGCAGAGCAATGCCGTGTTGCACATCACACAGGAAAGGAACCTTGATTTCCTTGATGGCACTCCAGAGAAACCCCAAGAACACTGTTTCAAGGCTAGAGGGATCCTGAGGTCACTGTAGCAAAACAAAAGAGCTCCGTGGACCAAAAATCAACTCAAGATGAGAGGTTAGTCCCTGTCTTCGACTGCAGAGGAATTTCACCTTACCACAAGCACCTCAAGAGGAGGCTTCTCTCAGCTCTAGGTATGTGAGAGGGACCCTGAGTTTGCGGCCTCAAGTGGAATGGACACCGCGATGCCCTGACTCGAAATAAGGCCGGATATCCCTGCAGTGACTTGAATGCAAGCTCGTCTTGCATCTCCCAAGACGAAAGGATGTCTGAATCCCCTGTGGAGACCACAGAGAAAGACCTAGTTCCCCAGCTCATCGCGACCGGAGACCTCACATCCTTTGAAAACTCCAGAGGGACGCGGATATCAGTGCCTCCAAAGGAGACGATGCCTGACTCCTCGTGAAACTTGATAGGAGTCCCAGGATTCCTGTGGCACATGGAAAGGGAACCTTGGTCTCCCGCCTCAGCTGGAGAGGCGTCCCAATTGCCCTGCCAAGCCTCGAGGAGAATCCAGAGTTGTCCCTCGCAACTAGGCAGGAGTCCTGACGTCGCTGAACAAACACGTGTGTGGAAGGGTCATCCCCGTCGTAACTCGAGAATATACCCCAGGTTCCCGCCACAACTTGAGAAAAACCATGAGACTTCCCCCTCGCCGCGAGATGAGGCCCGATTCCCCGGCACTGCGTGCTGAGCAATGCAGTGTTGCACATCACACAGGAAAGGAGCCTTGATTTCCTTGATGGCACTCCAGAGAAACCCCAAGAACACTGTTTCAAGGCTAGAGGGATCCTGAGGTCACTGTAGCAACACGAAAGAGCTCCGGGGACCAAAAATCAACTCGAAATGAGAGGTTAGTCCCTTGCTTCGACTCCAGAGGAATACCACCTTACCACAAGCAGCTCAAGCGGAGGCTTCTCTCAGCTCTAGGTATGTGAGAGGGACCCTGAGTTTGCGGCCTCAAGTGGAATGGACACCGTGCTGCCCTGACTCCAAATAATGCCGGATATCCCTGCAGTGACTTGAATGCAGGCTCGTCTTGCATCTCCCAAGACGAAAGGATGTCTGAATCCCCTGTGGAGACCACAGAGAAAGACCTAGTTCCCCACCTCATCGCGACCGGAGGCCTCACATCCTTTGAAAACTCCAGAGGGACGAGGAGATCAGTGCCTCCAAAGGAGACGATGCCTGACTCCTCGTGAAACTTGATAGGAGTCCCAGGATTCCTGTGGCACGTGGAAAGGGACCCTTGGTCTCCCGCCTCAGCTGGAGAGGCGTCCCAATTGCTCTGCCAAGCCTCGAGGAGAATCCCGAGTTGTCCCTCGCAGCTAGGCCGGAGTCCTGACGTCGCGGAACAAACACGTGGGTGGAAGGGCCTTCCCCGTCGTAACTCGAGAATATACCCCAGGTTCCCGCCGCAAGTCGAGAAAAACCATGAGACTTCCCCCTCGCCGCGAGATGAGGCCCAATTCCCCTGCACTGCGTGCAGAGCAATGCCGTGTTGCACATCACACAGGAAAGGAGCCTTGATTTCCTTGATGGCACTTCAGAGAAACCCCAAGAACACTGTTTCAAGGCTATAGGGATCCTGAGGTCAATGCAGCAACACGAAAGAGCTCCGTGGACCAAAAGTCAACTCGAGATGAGAGGTTAGTCCCTGGCTTCGACTCCAGAGGAATACCACCTTACCACAAGCACCTCAAGAGGAGGCTTCTCTCAGCTCTAGGTATGTGAGAGGGACCCTGAGTTTGCGGCCTCAAGTGGAATGGACACCGCAATGCCCTGACTCGAAACAAGGCCGGATATGCCGGCAGTGACTTGAATGCAGGCTCGTCTTGCATCTCCCAAGACGAAAGGATGTCTTAATCCCCTATGGAGACCACAGAGAAAGACCTAGTTCCCCACCTCATCGCGGCCGGAGGCCTCACATCCTTTGAAAACTTCAGAGGGACGCGGAGATCAGTGCCTCTAAAGGAGACGATGCCTGACTCCTCGTGAAACTTGATAGGAGTCCCAGGATTCCTGTGGCACGTTGAAAGGGACACTTGGTCTCACGCCTCAGCTGGAGAGGCGTCCCAATTGCCCTGCCAAGCCTCGAGGAGAATCCCGAGTTGTCCCTCGCAGCTAGGCAGGAGTCCTGACGTTGCTGAACAAACACGTGTGTGGAAGGGCCATCCCCGTCGTCACTCGAGAATATACCCCAGGGTCCCGCCACAACTCGAGAAAAACCATGAGACTTCCCCCTCGCCGAGAGATGAAGCCCGATTACCCTGCACTGCGTGCAGAGCAATGCCGTGTTGCACATCACACAAGAAAGGAGCCTTGATTTCCTTGATGGCACTCCAGAGAAAGCCCAAGAACACTGTTTCAAGGCTAGAGGGATCCTGAGGTCACTGTAGCAACACGAAAGAGCTCCGTGGACCAAAAATCAACTCGAGATGAAGGGTTAGTCCCTGGCTTCGACTCCAGAGGAATACCGCCTTCCCACAAGCACATCAAGAGGAGGCTTCTCTCAGCTCTAGGTATGTGAGAGGGACCCTGAGTTTGCGACCTCAAGTGGAATGGACACCGAGATGCCCTGACTTGAAATAATGCCGGATATACCTGCAGTGACTTGAATGCAGGCTCGTCTTGCATCTCCCAAGACGAAAGGATATCTGAATCTCCTGTGGAGACCACAGAGAAAGACCTAGTTCCCCACCTCATCGCGACCGGAGGCCTCACATCCTTTGAAAACTCCAGAGGGACGCGGAGATCAGTGCCTCCAAAGGAGACGATGCCTGACTCCTCGTGAAACTTGGTAGGAGTCCCAGGATTTCTCTGGCACGTAGAAAGGGACCGTTGGTCTCCCGCCTCAGCTGGAGAGGCGTCCCAATTGCCCTGCCAAGCCTCGAGGAGAATCCCGAGTTGTCCCTCGCAACTAGGCAGGAGTCCTGAAGTCGCTGAACAAACACGTGTGTGGAAGGGCCATCCCCGTCGTAACTCGAGAATATACGCCAGGTTCCCGCCGCAACTCGAGAAAAACCGTGAGACTTCCCCCTCGCCGCGAGATGAGGCCCGATTCCCCTGCACTGCGGGCAGAGCAATGCCGTGTTGCACATCACACAGGAAAGAAGCCTTGATTTCCTTAATGGCAATCCAGAGAAACCCCAAGAACACTGTTTCAAGGCTAGAGGGATCCTGAGGTCACTGTAGCAACACGAAAGAGCTCCGTGGACCACAAATCAACTCGAGATGAGAGGTTAGTCCCTGGCTTCGACTCCAGAGGAATACCACCTTACCACAAGCACCTCAAGAGGAGGCTTCTCTCAACTCTAGGTATGTGAGAGGGACCCTGAGTTTGCGGCCTCAAATGGAATGGACACCGCGATGCCCGGACTTGAAATAAGGCCGGATATCCCTGCAGTGACTTGAATGCAGGCTCGTCTTGCATCTCCCAAGACGAAAGGTTGTCTGAATCCCCTGTGGAGACCACAGAGAAAGACCTAGTTCCCCACCTCCTCGCGACCGGAGGCCTCACATCCTTGGAAAACTCCAGAGGGACGCGGAGATCAGTGCCTCCAAAGGAGACGATGCCTGACTCCTCGTGAAACTTGATAGGAGTCCCAGGATTCCTGTGGCACGTGGAAAGGGACCCTTGGTCTCCCGCCTCAGCTGGAGAGGCGTCCCAATTGCCCTGCCAAGCCTCGAGGAGAATCCCGAGTTGTCCCTCGCAACTAGGCAGGAGTCCTGACGTCACTGAACAAACACGTGTGTGGAAGGGCCATCCCCGTCGTAACTCGAGAATATACCCCAGGTTCCCGCCGCAACTCGAGAAAAACCATGAGACTTCCCCCTCGCCGCGACTTGAGGCCCGATTCCCCTGCACTGTGTGCAGAGCAATGCCGTGTTGCACATCACACAGGAAAGGAGCCTTGATTTCCTTGATGGCACTCCAGAGAAACCCCAAGAACACTGTTTCAAGGCTAGAGGGATCCTGAGGTCACTGTAGCAACAGGAAAGAACTCCGTGGACCACAAATCAACTGGAGATGAGAGGTTAGTCCCTGGCTTCGACTCCAGAGGAATACCACCTTACCACAAGCACCTCAAGAGGAGGCTTCTCTCAGCTCTAGGTATGTGAGAGGGACCCTGAGTTTGCGGCCTCAAGTGGAATGGACACCGCGATGCCCTGACTCGAAATAAGGCCGGATATGCCTGCAGTGACTTGAATGCAGGCTCGTCTTGCATCTCCCAAGACGAAAGGATGTCTGAATCCCCTGTGGAGACCACAGAGAAAGACCTAGTTCCCCACCTCTTCGCGACCGGAGGCCTCACATCCTTTGAAAACTCCAGAGGGACGCGGAGATCAGTGCCTCCAAAGGAGACGATGCCTGACTCCTCGTGAAACTTGATAGGAGTCCTAGGATTCCTGTGGCACGTGGAAAGGGACCCTTGGTCTCCCGCCTCAGCTGGAGAGGCGTCCCAATTGCCCTGCCAAGCCTCCAGTAGAATCCCGAGTTGTCCCTCGCAACTAGGCAGGAGTCCTGACGTCGCTGAACAAACACGTGTGTGGAAGGGCCATCCCCGTCGTAACTCGATAATATAGCCCAGGTTCCCGCCGCAACTTGAGAAAAACCATGAGACTTCCCCCTCGCCGCGAGATGAGGCCCGATTCCCCTGCACTGTGTGCAGAGCAATGCCGTGTTGCACACCACAAGGGAAGGAGCCTTGATTTCCTTGAAGGCACTCCAGAGAAAGCCCAAGAACACTGTTTCAAGGCTGGCGGGATCCTGAGGTCACTGTAGCAACACGAAAGAGCGCCGTGGACCAAAACTCAACTCGAGATGAGAGGTTAGTCCCTGGCTTCGACTTCAGAGGAAAACCACCTTAGCACAAGCACCTAAAGAGGAGGCTTCTCTCAGCTCTAGGTATGTGAGAGGGACCCTGAGTTTGCGGCCTCAAGTGGAATGGACACCGCGATGACCTGACTCGAAATAAGGCCGGATATGCCTGCAGTGACTTGAATGTAGGCTCGTCTTACATCTCCCAAGACGAAAGGATGTCTGAATCCTCTGTGGAGACCACAGAGAAAGACCTAGTTCCCCACCTCTTCGCGACCGGAGGCCTCACATCCTTTGAAAACTCCAGAGGGACGCGGAGATCAGTGCCTCCAAAGGAGACGATGCCTGACTCCTCGTGAAACTTGATAGGAGTCCCAGGATTCCTGTGGCACGTGAAAAGGGATCCTTGGTCTCCCGCCTCACCTGGAGAGGCGTCCCAATTGCCCTGCCAAGCCTCGAGGAGAATCCCGAGTTGTCCCTCGCAACTAGGCAGGAGTCCTGGCGTCGCTGAACAAACACGTGTGTGGAAGGGCCATCCCCGTCGTAACTCGAGAATATACCCCAGGTTCCCGCCGCAACTCGAGAAAAACCATGAGACTTCCCCCTCGCCGCGAAATGAGGCCCAATTCCCCTGCACTGCGTGCAGAGCAATGCCGTGTTGCACATCACACAGGAAAGGAAACTTGATTTCCTTGATGGCACTCCAGAGAAACTCCAAGAACACTGTTTCAAGGCTAGAGGGATCCTGAGGTCACTGTCGCAACACGAAAGAGCTCCGTGGACCAAAAATCAACTCGAGATGAGAGGTTAGTCCCTGGCTTCGACTCCAGAGGAATACCACCTTACCACAAGCACCTCAAGAGGAGGCTTCTCTCAGCTCTAGGCATGTGAGAGGGACCCTGAGTTGCGGACTCAAGTGGAATGGACACCGCGATGCCCTGACTCGAAATAAGGCTGGATATCCCTGCAGTGACTTGAATGCAGGCTCGTCTTGCATCTCCCAAGACGAAAGTATGTCTGAATCCCCTGTGGAGACCACAGAGAAAGACCTAGTTCCCCACCTCATGGCGACCGGAGGCCTCACATCCTTTGAAAACTCCATAGGGACGCAGAGATCAGTGCCTCTAAAGGAGACGATGCCTGACTCCTCGTGAAACTTGATAGGAGTCCCAGGAATTCTGTGGCACGTGGAAAGGGACCCTTGGTCTCCCGCCTCAGCTGGAGAGGCGTCCCAATTGCCCTGCCAAGCCTCGAGGAGAATCCCGAGTTGTCCCTCGCAACTAGGCAGGAGTCGTGACTTCGCTGAACAAACACGTTTGTGGAAAGGCCATCCCCGTCGAAACTCTAGAATATACCCCAGGTTCCCGCAGCAACTCGAGAAAAACCATGAGACTTCTCCCTCGCCGAGATATGAGGCCCGATTCCCCTGCACTGCGTGCAAAGCAATGCCGTGTTGCACATCACACAGGAAAGGGAACTTGATTTCCTTGATGGCACTCGAGAGAAAGCCCAAGAACACTGTCTCAAGGCTAGAGGGATCCTGAGGTCACTGTAGCAACACGAAAGAGCTCCGTGGACCAAAAATCAACTCGAGATGAGAGGTTAGTCCCTGGCTTCGACTCCAGAGGAATACCACCTTACCACAAGCACCTCAAGAGGAGGCTTTCCTCAGCTCTAGGTATGTGAGAGGGACCCTGAGTTTGCGGCCTCAAGTGGAATGGACACCGTGATGCCCTGACTCCAAATAAGGCCGGATATCCCTGCAGTGACTTGAATGCAGGCTCGTCTTGCATCTCCCAAGACGAAAGGATGTCTGAATCCCCTGTGGAGACCACAGAGAAAGACCTAGTTCCCCACCTCATCGCGACCGGAGGCCTCACATCCTTTGAAAACTCCAGAGGGACGCGGAGATCAGTGCCTCCAAAGGAGACGATGCCTGACTCCTCGTGAAACTTGATAGGAGTCCCAGGATTCCTGTGGCACGTGGAAAGGGACCCTTGGTCTCCCGCCTCAGCTGGAGAAGCGTCCCAATTGCCCTGCCAAGCCTCGAGGAGAATCCCGAGTTGTCCCTCGCAACTAGGCAGGTGTCCTGACGTCGCTGAACAAACACGTGTATGGAAGGGCCATCCCCATCGTAACTCGAGAATATACCCCAGGTTCCCGCCGCAACTCGAGTAAAACCATGAGACTTCCCCCTCGCCGCGAGATGAGGCCCAATTCCCCTGCACTGCGTGCAGAGCAATGCCGTGTTGCACATCACACAGGAAAGGAGCCTTGATTTCCTTGATGGCACTCCAGAGAAACCCCAAGAACACTGTTTCAAGGCTAGAGGGATCCTGAGTTCACTGTAGCAACACGAAAGAGCTCCATGGACCACAAATCAACTCGAGATGAGAGGTTAGTCCCTGGATTCGACTCCAGAGAAATACCACTTTACCACAAGCACCTCAAGAGGAGGCTTCTCTCAGCTCTAGGTATGTGAGAGGGACCCTGAGATTGCGGCCTCAAGTGGAATGGACACCACGATGCCCTGACTCGAAATAAGGCCGTATATGCCTGCAGTGACTTGAATGCAGGCTCGTCTTGCATCTCCCAAGACGAAAGGATGTCTGAATCCCCTGTGGAGACCACAGAGAAAGACCTAGTTCCCCACCTCATCGCGACCGGAGGCCTCACATCCTTTGAAAATTCCAGAGGGACGTGGAGATCACTGCCTCCAAAGGAGATGATGCCCGACTCCTCGTGAATCTTGATAGGAGTCCCAGAATTCCTGTGGCACGTGGAAAGGGACACTTGGTCTCCCGCCTCAGCTGGAGAGGCGTCCCAATTGCCCTGCCAAGCCTCGAGGAGAATCCCGAGTTGTCCCTCGCAACTAGGCAGGAGTCCTGACGTCGCTGAACAAACACGTGTGTGGAAGGGCCATCCCCGTCTTAACTCGAGAATACACCCCAGGTTCCCGCCGCAACACGAAAAAAACCATGAGACTTCCCCCTCGCCGCGAGATGAGGCCCGATTCCCCTGCACTGCGTGCAGAGCAATGCCGTGTTGCACATCACACAGGAAAGGAGCCTTGATTTCCTTGATGGCACTCCACAGAAAGCCCAAGAACACTGTTTCAAGGCTAGAGGGATCATGCGGTCACTGTAGCAACACGAAAGAGCTCCGTGGACCAAAAATCAACTTGAGATGAGAGTTTAGTCCCTGGCTTCGACTCCAGAGGAATACCACCTTACCACAAGCACCTCAAGAGGAGGCTTCTCTCAGCTCTAGGTATGTGAGAGGGACCCTGAGTTTGCGGCCTCAAATGGAATGGACACCGCGATGCCCTGACACAAAATAAGGCCGGATATGCCTGCAGTGACTTGAATGCAGGCTCGTCTTGCATCTCCCAAGACGAAAGGATATCTGAATCCCCTGTGGAGACCACAGAGAAAGACCTAGTTCCCCACCTCATCGCGACCGGAGGCCTCACATCCTTTGACAACTCCAGAGGGACACGGAGATCAGTGCCTCCAAAGGAGACGATGCCTGACTCCTCGTGAAACTTGATAGGAGTCCCAGGATTCCTGTGGCACGTGAAAAGGGACCCTTGGTCTCCCGCCTCACCTGGAGAGGCGTCCCAATTGCCCTGCCAAGCCTCGAGGAGAATCCCGAGTTGTCCCTCGCAACTAGGCAGGAGTCCTGGCGTCGCTGAACAAACACGTGTGTGGAAGGGCCATCCCCGTCGTAACTCGAGAATATACCCCAGGTTCCCGCCGCAACTCGAGAAAAACCATGAGACTTCCCCCTCGCCGCGAAATGAGGCCCAATTCCCCTGCACTGCGTGCAGAGCAATGCCGTGTTGCACATCACACAGGAAAGGAAACTTGATTTCCTTGATGGCACTCCAGAGAAACTCCAAGAACACTGTTTCAAGGCTAGAGGGATCCTGAGGTCACTGTCGCAACACGAAAGAGCTCCGTGGACCAAAAATCAACTCGAGATGAGAGGTTAGTCCCTGGCTTCGACTCCAGAGGAATACCACCTTACCACAAGCACCTCAAGAGGAGGCTTTCCTCAGCTCTAGGTATGTGAGAGGGACCCTGAGTTTGCGGCCTCAAGTGGAATGGACACCGTGATGCCCTGACTCCAAATAAGGCCGGATATCCCTGCAGTGACTTGAATGCAGGCTCGTCTTGCATCTCCCAAGACGAAAGGATGTCTGAATCCCCTGTGGAGACCACAGAGAAAGACCTAGTTCCCCACCTCATCGCGACCGGAGGCCTCACATCCTTTGAAAACTCCAGAGGGACGCGGAGATCAGTGCCTCCAAAGGAGACGATGCCTGACTCCTCGTGAAACTTGATAGGAGTCCCAGGATTCCTGTGGCACGTGGAAAGGGACCCTTGGTCTCCCGCCTCAGCTGGAGAAGCGTCCCAATTGCCCTGCCAAGCCTCGAGGAGAATCCCGAGTTGTCCCTCGCAACTAGGCAGGTGTCCTGACGTCGCTGAACAAACACGTGTATGGAAGGGCCATCCCCGTCGTAACTCGAGAATATACCCCAGGTTCCCGCCGCAACTCGAGTAAAACCATGAGACTTCCCCCTCGCCGCGAGATGAGGCCCAATTCCCCTGCACTGCGTGCAGAGCAATGCCGTGTTGCACATCACACAGGAAAGGAGCCTTGATTTCCTTGATGGCACTCCAGAGAAACCCCAAGAACACTGTTTCAAGGCTAGAGGGATCCTGAGGTCACTGTCGCAACACGAAAGAGATCCGTGGACCACAAATCAACTCGAGATGAGAGGTTAGTCCCTGGCTTCGACTCCAGAGGAATACCACCTTACCACAAGCACCTCAAGAGGAGGCTTCTCTCAGCTCTAGGTATGTGAGAGGGACCCTGAGTTTGCGGCCTCAAGTGGAATGGACACCGCGATGCCCTGACTCGAAATAAAGCCTTATATCCCTGCTGTGACTTGAATGCAGGCTCGTCTTGCATCTCCCAAGACGAAAGTATGTCTGAATCCCCTGTGGAGACCACAGAGAAAGACCTAATTTCCCCACCTCATGGCGACCGGAGGCCTCACATCCTTTGAAAACTCCATAGGGACGCAGAGATCAGTGCCTCTAAAGGAGACGATGCCTGACTCCTCGTGAAACTTGATAGGAGTCCCAGGAATTCTGTGGCACGTGGAAAGGGACCCTTGGTCTCCCGCCTCAGCTGGAGAGGCGTCCCAATTGCCCTGCCAAGCCTCGAGGAGAATCCCGAGTTGTCCCTCGCAACTAGGCAGGAGTCGTGACTTCGCTGAACAAACACGTTGTGGAAAGGCCATCCCCGTCGAAACTCTAGAATATACCCCAGGTTCCCGCAGCAACTCGAGAAAAACCATGAGACTTCTCCCTCGCCGAGATATGAGGCCCGATTCCCCTGCACTGCGTGCAAAGCAATGCCGTGTTGCACATCACACAGGAAAGGGAACTTGATTTCCTTGATGGCACTCGAGAGAAAGCCCAAGAACACTGTCTCAAGGCTAGAGGGATCCTGAGGTCACTGTAGCAACACGAAAGAGCTCCGTGGACCAAAAATCAACTCGAGATGAGAGGTTAGTCCCTGGCTTCGACTCCAGAGGAATACCACCTTACCACAAGCACCTCAAGAGGAGGCTTTCCTCAGCTCTAGGTATGTGAGAGGGACCCTGAGTTTGCGGCCTCAAGTGGAATGGACACCGTGATGCCCTGACTCCAAATAAGGCCGGATATCCCTGCAGTGACTTGAATGCAGGCTCGTCTTGCATCTCCCAAGACGAAAGGATGTCTGAATCCCCTGTGGAGACCACAGAGAAAGACCTAGTTCCCCACCTCATCGCGACCGGAGGCCTCACATCCTTTGAAAACTCCAGAGGGACGCGGAGATCAGTGCCTCCAAAGGAGACGATGCCTGACTCCTCGTGAAACTTGATAGGAGTCCCAGGATTCCTGTGGCACGTGGAAAGGGACCCTTGGTCTCCCGCCTCAGCTGGAGAAGCGTCCCAATTGCCCTGCCAAGCCTCGAGGAGAATCCCGAGTTGTCCCTCGCAACTAGGCAGGTGTCCTGACGTCGCTGAACAAACACGTGTATGGAAGGGCCATCCCCATCGTAACTCGAGAATATACCCCAGGTTCCCGCCGCAACTCGAGTAAAACCATGAGACTTCCCCCTCGCCGCGAGATGAGGCCCAATTCCCCTGCACTGCGTGCAGAGCAATGCCGTGTTGCACATCACACAGGAAAGGAGCCTTGATTTCCTTGATGGCACTCCAGAGAAACCCCAAGAACACTGTTTCAAGGCTAGAGGGATCCTGAGGTCACTGTAGCAACACGAAAGAGCTCCATGGACCACAAATCAACTCGAGATGAGAGGTTAGTCCCTGGATTCGACTCCAGAGAAATACCACTTTACCACAAGCACCTCAAGAGGAGGCTTCTCTCAGCTCTAGGTATGTGAGAGGGACCCTGAGATTGCGGCCTCAAGTGGAATGGACACCACGATGCCCTGACTCGAAATAAGGCCGTATATGCCTGCAGTGACTTGAATGCAGGCTCGTCTTGCATCTCCCAAGACGAAAGGATGTCTGAATCCCCTGTGGAGACCACAGAGAAAGACCTAGTTCCCCACCTCATCGCGACCGGAGGCCTCACATCCTTTGAAAATTCCAGAGGGACGTGGAGATCACTGCCTCCAAAGGAGATGATGCCCGACTCCTCGTGAAACTTGATAGGAGTCCCAGAATTCCTGTGGCACGTGGAAAGGGACACTTGGTCTCCCGCCTCAGCTGGAGAGGCGTCCCAATTGCCCTGCCAAGCCTCGAGGAGAATCCCGAGTTGTCCCTCGCAACTAGGCAGGAGTCCTGACGTCGCTGAACAAACACGTGTGTGGAAGGGCCATCCCCGTCTTAACTCGAGAATACACCCCAGGTTCCCGCCGCAACACGAAAAAAACCATGAGACTTCCCCCTCGCCGCGAGATGAGGCCCGATTCCCCTGCACTGCGTGCAGAGCAATGCCGTGTTGCACATCACACAGGAAAGGAGCCTTGATTTCCTTGATGGCACTCCACAGAAAGCCCAAGAACACTGTTTCAAGGCTAGAGGGATCATGCGGTCACTGTAGCAACACGAAAGAGCTCCGTGGACCAAAAATCAACTCGAGATGAGAGTTTAGTCCCTGGCTTCGACTCCAGAGGAATACCACCTTACCACAAGCACCTCAAGAGGAGGCTTCTCTCAGCTCTAGGTATGTGAGAGGGACCCTGAGTTTGCGGCCTCAAATGGAATGGACACCGCGATGCCCTGACACAAAATAAGGCCGGATATGCCTGCAGTGACTTGAATGCAGGCTCGTCTTGCATCTCCCAAGACGAAAGGATATCTGAATCCCCTGTGGAGACCACAGAGAAAGACCTAGTTCCCCACCTCATCGCGACCGGAGGCCTCACATCCTTTGACAACTCCAGAGGGACGCGGAGATCAGTGCCTCCAAAGGAGACGATGCCTGACTCCTCGTGAAACTTGATAGGAGTCCCAGGATTCCTGTGGCACGTGAAAAGGGACCCTTGGTCTCCCGCCTCACCTGGAGAGGCGTCCCAATTGCCCTGCCAAGCCTCGAGGAGAATCCCGAGTTGTCCCTCGCAACTAGGCAGGAGTCCTGGCGTCGCTGAACAAACACGTGTGTGGAAGGGCCATCCCCGTCGTAACTCGAGAATATACCCCAGGTTCCCGCCGCAACTCGAGAAAAACCATGAGACTTCCCCCTCGCCGCGAAATGAGGCCCAATTCCCCTGCACTGCGTGCAGAGCAATGCCGTGTTGCACATCACACAGGAAAGGAAACTTGATTTCCTTGATGGCACTCCAGAGAAACTCCAAGAACACTGTTTCAAGGCTAGAGGGATCCTGAGGTCACTGTCGCAACACGAAAGAGCTCCGTGGACCAAAAATCAACTCGAGATGAGAGGTTAGTCCCTGGCTTCGACTCCAGAGGAATACCACCTTACCACAAGCACCTCAAGAGGAGGCTTTCCTCAGCTCTAGGTATGTGAGAGGGACCCTGAGTTTGCGGCCTCAAGTGGAATGGACACCGTGATGCCCTGACTCCAAATAAGGCCGGATATCCCTGCAGTGACTTGAATGCAGGCTCGTCTTGCATCTCCCAAGACGAAAGGATGTCTGAATCCCCTGTGGAGACCACAGAGAAAGACCTAGTTCCCCACCTCATCGCGACCGGAGGCCTCACATCCTTTGAAAACTCCAGAGGGACGCGGAGATCAGTGCCTCCAAAGGAGACGATGCCTGACTCCTCGTGAAACTTGATAGGAGTCCCAGGATTCCTGTGGCACGTGGAAAGGGACCCTTGGTCTCCCGCCTCAGCTGGAGAAGCGTCCCAATTGCCCTGCCAAGCCTCGAGGAGAATCCCGAGTTGTCCCTCGCAACTAGGCAGGTGTCCTGACGTCGCTGAACAAACACGTGTATGGAAGGGCCATCCCCGTCGTAACTCGAGAATATACCCCAGGTTCCCGCCGCAACTCGAGTAAAACCATGAGACTTCCCCCTCGCCGCGAGATGAGGCCCAATTCCCCTGCACTGCGTGCAGAGCAATGCCGTGTTGCACATCACACAGGAAAGGAGCCTTGATTTCCTTGATGGCACTCCAGAGAAACCCCAAGAACACTGTTTCAAGGCTAGAGGGATCCTGAGGTCACTGTCGCAACACGAAAGAGATCCGTGGACCACAAATCAACTCGAGATGAGAGGTTCGTCCCTGGCTTCGACTCCAGAGGAATACCACCTTACCACAAGCACCTCAAGAGGAGGCTTCTCTCAGCTCTAGGTATGTGAGAGGGACCCTGAGTTTGCGGGCCTCAAGTGGAATGGACACCGCGATGCCCTGACTCGAAATAAAGCCTTATATCCCTGCTGTGACTTGAATGCAGGCTCGTCTTGCATCTCCCAAGACGAAAGTATGTCTGAATCCCCTGTGGAGACCACAGAGAAAGACCTAATTTCCCCACCTCATGGCGACCGGAGGCCTCACATCCTTTGAAAACTCCATAGGGACGCAGAGATCAGTGCCTCTAAAGGAGACGATGCCTGACTCCTCGTGAATCTTGATAGGAGTCCCAGGAATTCTGTGGCACGTGGAAAGGGACCCTTGGTCTCCCGCCTCAGCTGGAGAGGCGTCCCAATTGCCCTGCCAAGCCTCGAGGAGAATCCCGAGTTGTCCCTCGCAACTAGGCAGGAGTCGTGACTTCGCTGAACAAACACGTTTGTGGAAAGGCCATCCCCGTCGAAACTCTAGAATATACCCCAGGTTCCCGCAGCAACTCGAGAAAAACCATGAGACTTCTCCCTCGCCGAGATATGAGGCCCGATTCCCCTGCACTGCGTGCAAAGCAATGCCGTGTTGCACATCACACAGGAAAGGGAACTTGATTTCCTTGATGGCACTCGAGAGAAAGCCCAAGAACACTGTCTCAAGGCTAGAGGGATCCTGAGGTCACTGTAGCAACACGAAAGAGCTCCGTGGACCAAAAATCAACTCGAGATGAGAGGTTAGTCCCTGGCTTCGACTCCAGAGGAATACCACCTAACCACAAGCACCTCAAGAGGAGGCTTTCCTCAGCTCTAGGTATGTGAGAGGGACCCTGAGTTTGCGGCCTCAAGTGGAATGGACACCGTGATGCCCTGACTCCAAATAAGGCCGGATATCCCTGCAGTGACTTGAATGCAGGCTCGTCTTGCATCTCCCAAGACGAAAGGATGGCTGAATCCCCGGTGGAGACCACAGAGAAAGACCTAGTTCCCCACCTCATCGCGACCGGAGGCCTCACATCCTTTGAAAACTCCAGAGGGACGCGGAGATCAGTGCCTCCAAAGGAGACGATGCCTGACTCCTCGTGAAACTTGATAGGAGTCCCAGGATTCCTGTGGCACGTGGAAAGGGACCCTTGGTCTCCCGGCTCAGCTGGAGAGGCGTCCCAATTGCCCTGCCAAGCCTCGAGGAGAATCCCGAGTTGTCCCTCGCAACTAGGCAGGTGTCCTGACTTCGCTGAACAAACACGTGTGTGGAAGGGCCATCCCCGTCGTAACTCGAGAATATACCCCAGGTTCCCGCCGCAACTCGAGTAAAACCATGAGACTTCCCCCTCGCCGCGAGATGAGGCCCAATTCCCCTGCACTGCGTGCAGAGCAATGCCGTGTTGCACATCACACAGGAAAGGAGCCTTGATTTCCTTGATGGCACTCCAGAGAAACCCCAAGAACACTGTTTCAAAACTAGAGGGATCCTGAGGTCACTGTAGCAACACGAAAGAGCTCCGTGGACCACAAATCAACTCGAGATGAGAGGTTAGTCCCTGGCTTCGACTCCAGAGGAATACCACCTTACCACAAGCACCTCAAGAGGAGGCTTCTGTCAGCTCTAGGTATGTGAGTGGGACCCTGAGATTGCGGCCTCAAGTGGATTGGACACCGCGATGCTCTGACTCGAAATAAGGCCGGATATGCCTGCAGTGACTTGAATGCAGGCTCGTCTTGCATCTCCCAAGACGAAAGGATGTCTGAATCCCCTGTGGAGACCACAGAGAAAGACCTAGTTCCCCACCTCATCACGACAGGAGGTCTCACATCCTTTGAAAACTCCAGAGGGACGCGGAGATCAGTGCCTCCAAAGGAGACGATGCCTGACTCCTCGTGAAACTTGATAGCAGTCCCAGGATTCCTGTGGCACGTGGAAAGGGACCCTTGGTCTCCCGCCTCAGCTGGAGAGGCGTCCCAATTGCCCTGCCAAGCCTCGAGGAGAATCCCGAGTTGTCCCTCACAAATCGGCCGGAGTCCTGACGTCGCTGAACAAACACGTGTGTGGAAGGGCCATCCCCGTCCTAACTCGAGAATATACCCCAGGTTCCCGCTGCAACTCGAGAAAAACCATGAGACTTCCCCCTCGCCGCAAGATGAGGCCCGATTCCCCTGCACTGCGTGCAGAGTAATGCCGTGTTGCACATCACACAGGAAAGGAGCCTTGAGTTCCTTGATGGCACTCCAGAGGAACCCCAAGAACACTGTTTCAAGGCTGGAGGGATCCTGAGGTAACTGTAGCAACACGAAAGGGCTCCGTGGACCACAAATCAACTCGAGATGAGAGGTTAGTCCCTGGCTTCGACTCCAGAGGAATACCACCCTACCACAGGCACCTCAAGCGGAGGCTTCTGTCAGCTCTAGGTATGTGAGAGGGACCCTAAGTTTGCGGCCTCAAGTGGAATGGACACCGCGATGCCCTGACTCGAAATAAGGCCGGATATCCCTGCAGTGACTTGAATGCAGGCTCGTCTTGCATCTCCCAAGACGAAAGGATGTCTGAATCCCCTGTGGAGACCACAGAGAAAGACCTAGTTCCCCACCTCATCGCGACAGGAGGCCTCACATCCTTTGAAAACTCCAGAGGGATGCGGAGACCAGTTCCTCCAAAGGAGACGATGCCTGACTCCTCGTGAATCTTGATAGGAGTCCCAGGAATTCTGTGGCACGTGGAAAGGGACCCTTGGTCTCCCGCCTCAGCTGGAGAGGCGTCCCAATTGCCCTGCCAAGCCTCGAGGAGAATCCCGAGTTGTCCCTCGCAACTAGGCAGGAGTCGTGACTTCGCTGAACAAACACGTTTGTGGAAAGGCCATCCCCGTCGAAACTCTAGAATATACCCCAGGTTCCCGCAGCAACTCGAGAAAAACCATGAGACTTCTCCCTCGCCGAGATATGAGGCCCGATTCCCCTGCACTGCGTGCAAAGCAATGCCGTGTTGCACATCACACAGGAAAGGAAACTTGATTTCCTTGATGGCACTCGAGAGAAAGCCCAAGAACACTGTCTCAAGGCTAGAGGGATCCTGAGGTCACTGTAGCAACACGAAAGAGCTCCGTGGACCAAAAATCAACTCGAGATGAGAGGTTAGTCCCTGGCTTCGACTCCAGAGGAATACCACCTTACCACAAGCACCTCAAGAGGAGGCTTTCCTCAGCTCTAGGTATGTGAGAGGGACCCTGAGTTTGCGGCCTCAAGTGGAATGGACACCGTGAGGCCCTGACTCCAAATAAGGCCGGATATCCCTGCAGTGACTTGAATGCAGGCTCGTCTTGCATCTCCCAAGACGAAAGGATGTCTGAATCCCCTGTGGAGACCACAGAGAAAGACCTAGTTCCCCACCTCATCGCGACCGGAGGCGTCACATCCTTTGAAAACTCCAGAGGGACGCGGAGATCAGTGCCTCCAAAGGAGACGATGCCTGACTCCTCGTGAAACTTGATAGGAGTCCCAGGATTCCTGTGGCACGTGGAAAGGGACCCTTGGTCTCCCGGCTCAGCTGGAGAGGCGTCCCAATTGCCCTGCCAAGCCTCGAGGAGAATCCCGAGTTGTCCCTCGCAATTAGGCAGGTGTCCTGACGTCGCTGATCAAACACGTGTGTGGAAGGGCCATCCCCGTCGTAACTCGAGAATATACCCCAGGTTCCCGCCGCAACTCGAGTAAAACCATGAGACTTCCCCCTCGCCGTGAGATGAGGCCCAATTCCCCTGCACTGCGTGCAGAGCAATGCCGTGTTGCACATCACACAGGAAAGGAGCCTTGATTTCCTTGATGGCACTCCAGAGAAACCCCAAGAACACTGTTTCAAAACTAGAGGGATCCTGAGGTCCCTGTAGCAACACGAAAGAGCTCCGTGGACCACAAATCAACTCGAGATGAGAGGTTAGTCCCTGGCTTCGACTCCAGAGGAATACCACCTTACGACAAGCACCTCAAGAGGAGGCTTCTGTCAGCTCTAGGTATGTGAGTGGGACTCTGAGATTGCGGCCTCAAGTGGATTGGACACCGCGATGCTCTGACTCGAAATAAGGCCGGATATGCCTGCAGTGACTTGAATGCAGGCTCGTCTTGCATCTCCCAAGACGAAAGGATGTCTGAATCCCCTGTGGAGACCACAGAGAAAGAACTAGTTCCCCACCTCATGGCGACCGGAGGCCTCACATCCTTTGAAAACTCCATAGGGACGCAGAGATCAGTGCCTCTAAAGGAGACGATGCCTGACTCCTCGTGAATCTTGATAGGAGTCCCAGGAATTCTGTGGCACGTGGAAAGGGACCCTTGGTCTCCCGCCTCAGCTGGAGAGGCGTCCCAATTGCCCTGCCAAGCCTCGAGGAGAATCCCGAGTTGTCCCTCGCAACTAGGCAGGAGTCGTGACTTCGCTGAACAAACACGTTTGTGGAAAGGCCATCCCCGTCGTAACTCTAGAATGTACCCCAGGTTCCCGCTGCAACTCGAGAAAAACCATGAGACTTCTCCCTCGCCGAGATATGAGGCCCGATTCCCCTGCACTGCGTGCAAAGCAATCCGTGTTGCACATCACACAGGAAAGGAAACTTGATTTCCTTGATGGCACTCGAGAGAAAGCCCAAGAACACTGTCTCAAGGCTAGAGGGATCCTGAGGTCACTGTAGCAACACGAAAGAGCTCCGTGGACCAAAAATCAACTCGAGATGAGAGGTTAGTCCCTGGCTTCGACTCCAGAGGAATACCACCTTACCACAAGCACCTCAAGAGGAGGCTTCTCTCAGCTCTAGGTATGTGAGAGGGACCCTGAGTTTGCGGCCTCAAGTGGAATGGACACCGTGATGCCCTGACTCCAAATAAGGCCGGATATCCCTGCAGTGACTTGAATGCAGGCTCGTCTTGCATCTCCCAAGACGAAAGGATGTCTGAATCCCCTGTGGAGACCACAGAGAAAGACCTAGTTCCCCACCTCATCGCGACCGGAGGCCTCACATCCTTTGAAAACTCCAGAGGGACGCGGAGATCAGTGGCTCCAAAGGAGACGATGCCTGACTCCTTGTGAAACTTGATAGGAGTCCCAGGATTCCTGTGGCACGTGGAAAGGGACCCTTGGTCTCCCGCCTCAGCTGGAGAGGCGTCCCAATTGCCCTGCCAAGCGTCGAGGAGAATTCCGAGTTGTCCCTCGCAACTAGGCAGGAGTCTGACGTCGCTGAACAAACACGTGGGTGGAAGGGCCATCCCCGTCGTAACTCGAGAATATACCCCAGGTTCCCGCCGCAACTCGAGAAAAACCATGAGACTTCCCCCTCGCCGCGAGATGAGGCCCGATTCCCCTGCACTGCGTGCAGAGCAATGCCGTGTTGCACATCACACAGGCAAGGAGCCTTGATTTCCTTGATGGCACTCCAGAGAAACCCCAAGAACTCTGTTTCAAGGCTAGAGGGATCCTGAGGTCACTGAAGCAACACGAAAGAACTCCGTGGACCACAAATCAACTCGAGATGAGAGGTTAGTCCCTGGCTTCGACTCCAGAGGAATACCACCTTACCACAAGCATCTCAAGAGGAGGCTTCTCGGAGCTCTAGGTATGTGAGAGGGACCCTGAGTTTGCGGCCTAAAGTGGAATGGACACCGCGATGCCCTGACTCGAAATAAGGCCGGATATGCCTGCAGTGACTTGAATGCAGGCTCGTCTTGCATCTCCCAAGGCGAAAGGATGTCTGAATCCCCTGTGGAGCCCACAGAGAAAGACCTAGTTCTCCACCTCATCACGACCTGAGGCCTCACATCCTTTGAAAACTCCAGAGGGACGCGGAGATCAGTGCCTCCAAAGGAGACGATGCCTGACTCCTCGTGAAACTTGATAGGAGTCCCAGGATTCCTGTGGCACGTGGAAAGGGTCCCTTGGTCTCCCGCCACAGCTGGAGAGGCGTCCCAATTACCCTGCCAAGCCTCGAGGAGAATCCCGAGTTGTCCCTCGCAACTAGGCAGGAGTCCTGACGTCGCTGAACAAACACGTGTGTGGAATGGCCATCCCCGTCATAACTCGAGAATATACCCCAGGTTCCTGCCGCAACTCGAGAAAAACCATGAGACTTCCCCCTCGCCGCGAGATGAGGCCCGATTCCCCTGCACTTCGTGCAAATCAATGCCGTGTTGCACATCACACAGGAAAGGAACCTTGATTTCCTTCATGGCACTCCAGAAGAACCCCAAGAACACTGTTTCAAGGCTAGAGGGATCCTGAGGTCACTGTAGCAACACGAAAGAACTCCGTGGACCAAAAATCAACTCGAGATGAGAGGTTAGTCCCTGGCTTTGACTCCAGAGGAATACCACCTTACCACAAGCACCTCAAGAGGAGGCTTCTCTCAGCTCTAGGTATGTGAGAGGGACCCTGAGTTTGCGGCCTCAAGTGGAATGGGCACCGCGATGCCCTGACTCGAAATAAGGCCGGATATCCCTGCAGTGACTTGAATGCAGGCTCCTCTTGCATCTCCCAAGACGAAAAGATGTCTGAATCCCCTGTGGAGACCACAGAGAAAGACCTAGTTCCCCACCTCATGGCGACCGGAGGCCTCACATACTTTGAAAACTCCAGCGGGACGCGGAGATCAGTGCCTCCAAAGGAGACGATGCCTGACTCCTCGTGAAACTTGATAGGAGTCCCAGGATTCCTGTGGCACGTTGAAAGGGACACTTGGTCTCCCGCCTCAGCTGGAGAGGCGGCCCAATTGCCCTGCCAAGCCTCGAGGAGAATCCCGAGTTGTCCCTCGCAACTAGGCAGAAGTCCTGAAGTCGCTGAACAAACACGAGTGTGGAAGGGCCAACCCCTTGGTAACTCAAGAATATACCCCAGGTTCCCGCCGCTACTCGAGAAAAACCATGAGACTTCCCCCTCGCCCCGAGATGAGGCCCGATTCCCCTGCACTGCGTGCAGAGCAATGCCGTTTTTCACATCACACAGGAAACGAGCCTTGATTTCCTTGATGGCACTCCAGAGAAACCCCAAGAACACTGTGTCAAGGCTAGAAGGATCCTGAGGTCACTGTAGCAACTCGAAAGAGCTCCGTGGACCAAAAATCAACTCGAGATGAGAGGTTAGTCCCTGGCTTCGACTCCAGAGGAATACCACCTTAAAACAAGCACCTCAAGAGGAGGCTTCTCTCAGTTCTAAGTATGTGAGAGGGACCCTGAGTTTACGGCCTGAAGTGCAATGGACACCGCAATGCCCTGACTCGAAATAAGGCCGGATATCCCTGCAATGACTTGAATGCAGGGTCGTCGTGCATCTCCCAAGACGAAAGGATGTCTGAATCCCCTGTGGAGACCACAGAGAAAGACGTAGTTCCCCACCTCATCGCGACCGGAGGCCTCACATCCTTTGAAAACTCCAAAGGTACGCGGACATCAGTGCCTCCAAAGGAGACGATGCCTGACTCCTCGTGAAACTTGATAGGAGTCCCAGGATTCCTGTGGAACGTGGAAAGGGACCCTTGGTCTCCCGCCTCAGCTGGAGAGGCGTCCCAATTGCCCTGCCCAGCCTCGAGGAGAATCCCGAGTTGTCCCTCGCAACTAGGCAGGAGTCCTGACGTCGCTGAACAAACACGTGTGTGGAAGGGCCATCCCCGTCGTAACTCGAGAATATACCCCAGGTTCCCGCCGCACCTCGAGAAAAACCATGAGACTTCCCCCTCGCCGCGAGATGAGGCCCGATTCCCCTGCACTGCGTGCAGAGTAATGCCGTGTTGCACATCACACAGGAAACGAGCCTTGATTTCCTTGATGGCACTCCAGAGAATGCCCAAGAACACTGTTTCAAGGCTAGAGGGATCCTGAGGTCACTGTAGCAAGACGAAAAAGCTCCGTGGACCAAAAATCAACTCGAGATGAGAGGTTAGTCCCTGGCTTCGACTCCAGAGGAATACCACCTTACCACACGCACCTCAAGAGGAGGCTTCTCTCAGCTCTAGGTATGTGAGAGGGACCCTGAGTTTGCGGCCTCACTTGGAATGGACACCGCGATGCCCTGACTCGAAATAATGCCGGATATCCCTGCAGTGACTTGAATGCAGGCTCGACTTGCATCTCCCAAGACGAAAGGATGTCTGAATCCCCTGTGGAGACCACAGAGTAAGACCTAGGTACCCACGTCATCGCGACCGGAGGCCTCACATCCTTTGAAAACTCCAGAGGGACGCGGAGATCAGTGCCTCCAAAGGAGACGATGCCTGACTCCTCGTGAAACTTGATAGGAGTCCCAGGATTCCTGTGGCACGTGGAAAGGGTCCCTTGGTCTCCCGCCACAGCTGGAGAGGCGTCCCAATTACCCTGCCAAGCCTCGAGGAGAATCCCGAGTTGTCCCTCGCAACTAGGCAGGAGTCCTGACGTCGCTGAACAAACACGTGTGTGGAATGGCCATCCCCGTCATAACTCGAGAATATACCCCAGGTTCCTGCCGCAACTCGAGAAAAACCATGAGACTTCCCCCTCGCCGCGAGATGAGGCCCGATTCCCCTGCACTTCGTGCAAATCAATGCCGTGTTGCACATCACACAGGAAAGGAACCTTGATTTCCTTCATGGCACTCCAGAAGAACCCCAAGAACACTGTTTCAAGGCTAGAGGGATCCTGAGGTCACTGTAGCAACACGAAAGAGCTCCGTGGACCAAAAATCAACTCGAGATGAGAGGTTAGTCCCTGGCTTTGATTCCAGAGGAATACCACCTTACCACAAGCACCTCAAGAGGAGGCTTCTCTCAGCTCTAGGTATGTGAGAGGGACCCTGAGTTTGCGGCCTCAAGTGGAATGGACACCGCGATGCCCTGACTCGAAATAAGGCCGGATATCCCTGCAGTGACTTGAATGCAGGCTCGTCTTGCATCTCCCAAGACGAAAGCATGTCTGAATCCCCTGTGGAGACCACAGAGAAAGACCTAGTTCCCCACCTCATCGCGACCGGAGGCCTCACATCCTTTGAAAACTCCAGAGGGACGCGGAGATCAGTGCCTCCAAAGGATACGATGCCTGACTCCTCGTGAAACTTGATAGGAGTCCCATGATTCCTGTGGCACGTGGAAAGGGACCCTTGGTCTCCCGCCTCAGCTGGAGAGGCGTCCCAATTGCCCTGCCAAGCCTCGGGGAGAATCCCGAGTTGTCCCTCGCAACTAGGCAGGTGTCCTGACGTCGCTGAACAAACACGTGTGTGGAAGGGCCATCCTCGTCATAACTCGAAAATGTACCCCAGGTTCCCGCCGCAACTCGAGAAAAACCATGAGACTTCCCCCTCGCCGCGAGATGAGGCCCGATTCCCCTGCACTGCGTGCAGAGCCATGCCGTGTTGCACATCACACAGGAAAGGAGCCTTGAGTTCCTTAATGGCACTCCAGAGAAACCCCAAGAACACTGTTTCAAGGCTAGAGGGATCCTGAGGTCACTGTAGCAACACGAAAGAGCTCCGTGGACCACAAATCAACTCGACATGAGAGGTTCGTCCCTGGATTCGACTCCAGAGGCATACCACCTTACCACAAGCACCTCAAGAGGAGGCTTCTCTCAGCTCTAGGTATGTGAGAGGGACCCTGAGTTTGTGGCCTCAAGTGGAATGGACACCGCGATGCCCTGACTCGAAATAAGGCCGGATATCCCTGCAATGACTTGAATGCAGGCTCCTCTTGCATCTCCCAAGACGAAAGGATGTCTGAATCCCCTGTGGAGACCACAGAGAAAGACGTAGTTCCCCACCTCATCGCGACCGGAGGCCTCACATCCTTTGAAAACTCCAAAGGTACGCGGACATCAGTGCCTCCAAAGGAGACGATGCCTGACTCCTCGTGAAACTTGATAGGAGTCCCAGGATTCCTGTGGAACGTGGAAAGGGACACTTGGTCTCCCGCCTCAGCTGGAGAGGCGTCCCAATTGCCCTGCCCAGCCTCGAGGAGAATCCCGAGTTGTCCCTCGCAACTAGGCAGGAGTCCTGACGTCGCTGAACAAACACGTGTGTGGAAGGGCCATCCCCGTCGTAACTCGAGAATATACCCCAGGTTCCCGCCGCACCTCGAGAAAAACCATGAGACTTCCCCCTCGCCGCGAGATGAGGCCCGAATCCCCTGAACTGCATGCAGAGCAATGCCGTGTTGCACATCACACAGGAAAGGAGCCTTGATTTCCTTGATGGCACTCCAGAGAAACCCCAAGAACACTGTTTCAAGGCTGGAGGGATCCTGAGGTCACTGTAGCAACTCAAAAGAGCTCCGTGGACCACAAATCAACACGAGATGAAAGGTTAGTCGCTGGCTTCGACTCCAGAGGAATACCACCCTACCACAGGCACCTCAAGAGGAGGCTTCTGTCAGCTCTAGGTATGTGAGAGGTACCCTGAGTTTGTGGCCTCAAGTGGAATGGACACCGCGATGCCCTGACTCGAAATAAGGCCGGATATCCCTGCAGTGACTTGAATGCAGGCTCCTCTTGCATCTCTCAAGACGAAAAGGTGTCTGAATCCCCTGTGGAGACCACAGAGAAAGACCTAGTTCCCCACCTCATCGCGACCGGAGGCCTCACATCCTTTGAAAACTCCAGAGGGACGCGGAGATCAGTGCCTCCAAAGAAGACGATGCCTGACTGCTCGAGAAACTTGATAGGAGTCCCAGGATTCCTGTGGCACCTGGAAAGGGACCCTTGGTCTCCCGCCTCAGCTGGAGAGGCGTCCCAATTGCCCTGCCAAGCCTCGAGGAGAATCCCGAGTTGTCCCTCGCAACTAGGCAGGAGTCCTGACGTCGCTGAACAAACACGTGTGTGGAAGGGCCATCCCCTTGGTAACTCAAGAATATAACCCAGGTTCCCGCCGCTACTCGAGAAAAACCATGAGACTTCCCCTCGCCGCGAGATGAGGCCCTATTCCCCTGCACTGCGTGCAGAGCAATGCCGTGTTTCACATCACACAGGAAACGAGCCTTGATTTCCTTGATGGCACTCCAGAGAAAGCCCAAGAACACTGTTTCAAGGCTAGAGGGATCCTGAGGTCACTGTAGCAACTGTAAAGAGCTCCATGGACCAAAAATCAACTCAAGATGAGAGGTTATTCCCTGGCTTCGACTCCAGAGGAATACCACCTTACCACAAGCACCTCAAGAGGAGGCTTCTCTCAGCTCTAGGTATGTGAGAGGGACCCTGAGTTTGCGGCCTCAAGTGGAATGAACACCGCGATGCCCTGACTTGAAATAAGGCCGGATATCCCTGCAGTGACTTGAATGCAGGCTCGTCTTGCATCTCCCAAGACGAAAGGATGTCTGAATCCCCTGTGGAGACCACAGAGAAAGACCTAGTTCCCCACCTCATCGCGACCGGAGGCCTCACATCCTTTGAAAACTCCAGAGGGATGTGGAGATCAGTGACTCCAAAGGAGACGATGCCTGACTCCTCGTGAAACTTGATAGGAGTCCCAGAATTCCTGTGGCACGTGGAACGGGACCCTTGGTCTCCCGCCTCAGCTGGAGAGCGTCCCAGCTGCCCTGCCAAGCCTCGAGGAGAATCCCGAGTTGTCCCTCGCAACTAGGCAGGAGTCCTGACGTCGCTGAACAAACACGAGTGTGGAAGGGCCATCCCCTTGGTATCTCAAGAATATACCCCAGGTTCCCGCCGCTACTCGAAAAAACCATGAGACTTCCCCGTCGCCGCGAGATGAGGCCCTATTCCCCTGCCCTGTGTGGAGAGCAATGCCGTGTTGCACATCACAGAGGAAAGGAGCCTTGATTTCCTTGATGGCACTCCAGAGAAACCCCAAGAACACTGTTTCAAGGCTAGAGGGATCCTGAGGTCACTGTAGCAACATGAAAGAGCTCCGTGGACCACAAATCAACTCGAGATGAGAGGTTAGTCCCTGGCTTCCACTCCAGAGGAATACCACCTTACCACAAGCACCTCAAGAGCAGGCTCCTCTCAGCTCTAGGTATGTGAGAGAGACCCTGAGTTTGCGGCCTCAAGTGGAATGGACACCGCTATGCCCTGACTCGAAATAAGGCCGGATATGCCTGCAGTGACTTGAATGCAGGCTCGTCTTGCATCTCCCAAGACGAAAGGATGTCTGAATCCCCTGTGGAGACCACAGAGAAAGACCTGGCTTCCCACATCATCGCGACCGGAGGCCACACATCCTTTGAAAACTCCAGAGGGACGCGGAGATCAGTGCCTCCAAAGGAGACGATGCCTGACTCCTCGTGAAACTTGATAGGAGTCCCAGGATTCCTGTGACACGTGGAAAGGGACCCTTGGTCTCCCGCCTCAGCTGGAGAGGCGTCCCAATTGCCTTGCCAAGCCTCGAGGAGAATCCAGAGTTGTCCCTCGCAACTAGGCAGGAGTCCTGACGGCGCTGAACAAACACGTGTGTGGAAGGGCCATCCCCGTCGTAACTCGAGAATATACCCCAGGTTCCCGCCTCAACACGAGAAAAACCATGAGACTTCCCCCTCGCCGCGAGATGAGGCCCGATTCCCCTGCACTGCGTGCAGAGCAATGCCGTGTTGCACATCACACAGGAAAGGAGCCTTGATTTCCTTGATGGCACTCCAGAGAAAACCCAAGAACACTGTTTCATGGCTAGAGGAATCCTGAGGTCACTGCACCAACATGAAAGAGCTCCGTGGACCACAAATCAACTCGAGATGAGAGGTTAGTCCCTGGCTTCTACTCCAGAGGAATACCACGTTACCACAAGCACCTCAAGAGGAGGCTTCTCTCAGCTCTAGGTATGTGAGAGGGACCCTGAGTTTGCGGCCTCAAGTGGAATGGACATCGCGATGCCCTGACTCGAAATAAGGCCGGATATGCCTGCAGTGACTTGAATGCAGGCTCGTCTTGCATCTCCCAAGACGAAAGGATGTCTGAATCTCCTGTGGAGACCACAGAGAAAGACGTAGTTCCCCACCTCATCGCGACCGGAGGCCTCACATGCTTTGAAAAATCCAGAGGGATGCGGAGATCAGTGCCTCCAAAGGAGACGATGCCTGACTCCTCGTGAAACTTGATAGGAGTCCCAGGATTCCTGTGGCACGTGGAAAGGGACACTTGGTCTCCCGCCTCAGCTGGAGAGGCGTCCCAATTGCCCTGCCAGGCCTCGAGGAGAATCCCGAGTTGTCCCTCGCAACTAGGCAGGAGTCCTGACGTCGCTGAACAAACACGTGTGTGGAAGCGCCATCCCCGTCGTAACTTGAGAATATACCCAGGTTCCTGCCTCAACTCGAGAAAAACCATGAGACTTCCCCCTCGCCGCGAGATGAGGCCCGATTCCCCTGCACTGTGTGCAGAGCAATGCCGTGTTGCACATCACACAGGAAAGGAGCCTTGATTTCCTTGATGGTACTCCAGAAAAAGCCCAAGAACACTGTTTCAAGGCTAGAGGGATCCTGAGGTCACTGTAGCAACACGAAAGAGCTCCGTGGACCAAAAATCAACTCGAGATGAGAGGTTAGTCCCTGGCTTCGACTCCAGAGGAATACCACCTTACCACAAGCACCTCAAGAGGAGGCTTCTCTCAGCTCTAGGTATGTGAGAGGGAGCCTGAGTTTGCGGCCTCAAGTGGAATGGACACCGCGATGCCCTGATTTGAAATAAGGCCGGATATGCCTGCAGTGACTTGAATGCAGGCTCGTCTTGCATCTCCCAAGACGAAAGGATGTCTGAATCCCCTGTGGAGACCACAGAGAAAGACCTAGTTCCCCACCTCATCGCAACCGGAGGCCTCACATTCTTTGAAAACTCCAGAGGGAAGCGGAGATCAGTGCTTCCAAAGGAGACGATGCCTGACTTCTCGTGAAACTTGATAGGAGTCTCAGGATTCCTGTGGCACGTGGAAAGGGACCCTTGGTCTCCCGCCTCAGCTGGAGAGGCGTCCCAATAGCCCTGCCAAGCCTCGAGGAGAATCCCGAGTTGTCCCTCGCAACTAGGCAGGAGTCCTGACGGCGCTGAACAAAAACGTGTGTGGAAGGGCCATCCCCGTCGTAACTCGAGAATATACCCCAGGTTCCCGCCGCAACTCGAGAAAAACCATGAGACTTCCCCCTCGCCGTGAGCTGAGGCCCGATTCCCCTGCACTGCATGCAGAACAGTGCCGTGTTGCACATCACACAGGAAAGGAGCCTTGATTTCCTTGATGGCATTGCAGAGAAACCCCAAGAACACTGTTTCAAGGCTAGAGGGATCCTGAGGTCACTGTAGCAACACGAAAGAGCTCAGTGGACCAAAAATCAACTCGAGATGAGAGGTTAGTTCCTGGCTTCGACTCCAGAGGAATACCACCTTAACACAAGCACCTCAAGAGGAGGCTTCTCTCAGCTCTAGGTATGTGAGAGGGACCCTGAGTTGCGGCCTCAGGTGGAATGGACACCGCGATGCCCTGACTCGAAATATGGCCGGATATGCCTGCAGAGACTTGAATGCAGGCTCGTCTTGCATCTCCCAAGACGAAAGGATGTCTGAATCCCCTGTGGAGACCACAGAGAAAGACCTAGTTCCCCACCTCATCGCGACCGGAGGCCTCACATCCTTTGAAAACTCCAGAGGGACGGGGAGATCAGTGCCTCCAAAGGAGACGATGCCTGACTCCTCATGAATCTTGATAGGAGTCCCAGGATTCCTGTGTCACGTGGAAAGGGACTCTTGGTCTCCCGCCTCAGCTGGACAGGCGTCCCAATTGCCCTGCCAAGCCTCGAGGAGAATCGCGAGTTGTCCCTCGCAACTAGGCAGGAGTCCTGATGTCGCTGAACAAACACGTGTGTGGAAGCGCCATCCCCGTCGTAACTCGAGAATATACCCATGTTCCTGCCTCAACTCGAGAAAAACCATGAGACTTTCCCCTCGCCGCGAGATGAGGTCCGATTCCCCTGCACTGCGTGCAGAGCAATGCCGTGTTGCACATCACACAGGAAAGGAGCCTTGATTTCCTTGATGGCACTCCAGAGAAAGCCCAAGAACACTGTTTCAAGGCTAGAGGGATCCTGAGGTCACTGTAGCAACACGAAAGAGCTCCGTGGACCAAAAATCAACTGGAGATGAGAGTTTAGTCCCTGGCTTCGACTCCAGAGGAATACCACCTTACCACAAGTACCTCAAGAGGAGGCTTCTCTCAGGTCTAGGTATGTGAGAGGGACCCTGAGTTTGCGGTCTAAAGTGGAGTGGACACCGCGATGCCCTGACTCGAAATAAGGCCGGATATGCCTGCAGTGACTTGAATGCAGGCTCGTCTTGCTTCTCCCAAGAAGAAAGGATGTCTGAATCCCCTGTGGAGACCACAGAGAAAGACCTAGTTCCCCACCTCATCGCGACCGGAGGCCTCACATACTTTGAAAACTCCAGAGGGACGCGGAGATCAGTGCCTCCAAAGGAGACGATGCCTGACTCCTCCTGAAACTTTTTAGGAGTCCCAGGATTCCTGTGGCATGTGGAAAGGGACCCTTGGTCTCCCGCCTCAGCTGGAGAGGCGTCCCAATTGCCCTGCCAAGCCTCGAGGAGAATCCCGAGTTGTCCCTCCCAACTAGGCAGGAGTCCTGACGTCGCTGAACAAACAGGTGTGTGGAAGGGCCATCTCCGTCGTAACTCGAGAATACACCCCAGGTTCCCGCCGCAACTCGAGAAAAACCATGAGACTTCCCCCTCGCCGCGAGAGGAGGCCCGATTCCCCTGCACTGCGTGCAGAGCAATGCCGTGTTGCACATCACACAGGAAAGGAGCCTTGATTTCCTTGATGGCACTCCAGAGAAACCCCAAGAACACTGTTTCTAGGCTAGAGGGATCCTGAGGTCTCTGTAGCAACAAGAAAGAGCTCCGTGGACCACAAATCAACTCGAGATGAGAGGTTAGTCCCTGGCTTCGACTCCAGAGGAATACCACCTTACCACAAGCACCTCAACAGGAGGCTTCTCTCAGCTCTAGGTATGTGAGAGGGACCCTGAGTTTGCGGCCTCAAGTGGAATGGACACCGCGATGCCCTGACTCGAAATAAGGCCGGATAAGCCTGCAGTGACTTGAATGCAGGCTGGTCTTGCATCTCCCAAGACGAAAGGATGTCTGAATCCCCTGTGGAGACCATAGAGAAAGACCTAGTTCCCCACCTCATCGCGAATGGAGGCCTCACATCCTTTGAAAACTCCAGAGGGACGCGGAGATCAGTGCCTCCAAAGGAGACGATGCCTGACTCCTCGTGAAATTTGATAGGAGTCCCAGGATTCCTGTGGCACGTGGAAAGGGACCCTTGGTCTCCCGCCTCAGCTGGAGAGGCGTCCCAATTGCCCTGCGAAGCCTCGAGGAGAATCCCGAGTTGTCCCTCGCAACTAGGCAGGAGTCCTGACGTCGCTGAACAAACACGAGTGTGGAAGGGCCATCCCCGTCGAAACTCGAGAATATACCCCAGGTTCCCGCCGCAACTCGAGAAAAACCATGAGACTTCCCCCTCGTTGCGAGATGAGGCTCGATTCCCCTGCACTGCGTGCAGAGTAATGCCGAGTTGCACATCACACAGGAAAGGAGACTTGATTTCCTTGATGGCACTCCAGAGAAACCCCAAGAACACTGTTTCAAGGCTAGAGGGATCCTGAGGTCACTGTAGCAACACGAAAGAGCTCCGTGGACCACAAATCAACTCGACATGAGAGGTTAGTCCCTGGCTTCGACTCCAGAGGAATACCACCTTACCACAAGCACCTCAAGAGGAGGCTTCCCTCAGCTCTAGGTATGTGAGAGGGACCCTGAGTTTGCGGCCTCAAGTGGAATGGACACCGTGATGCCCTGACTCGAAATAAGGCCGGATATCCCTGCAGTGACTTGAATGCAGGCTCGTCTTGCATCTCCCAAGACGAAAGGATGTCTGAATCCCCTGTGGAGACCATAGAGAAAGACCTAGTTCCCCACCTCATCGGAACCGGAGGCCTCACATCCTTTGAAAAGTCCAGAAGGACGCGGAGATCAGTGCCTCCAAAGGAGACAATGCCTGACTCCTCGTGAAATTTGATAGGAGTCCCAGGATTCCTGTGGCACGTGGAAAGGGACCCTTGGTCTCCCGCCTCAGCTGGAGAGGCGTCCCAATTGCCCTGCCTAGCCTCGAGGAGAATCCCGAGTTGTCCCTCGCAACTAGGCAGGAGTCCTGACGTCGCTGAACAAACACGAGTGTGGAAGGGCCATCCCCATCGAAACTCGAGAATATACCACAGGTTCCCGCCGCAACTCGAGAAAAACCATGAGACTTCCCCCTCGTTGCGAGATGAGGCCCGATTCCCATGCACTGCGTGCAGAGTAATGCCGTGTTGCACATCACACAGGAAAGGAGCCTTGATTTCCTTGATGGCACTCCAGAGAAACCCCAAGAACACTGTTTCAAGGCTAGAGGGATCCTGAGGTCACTGTAGCAACACGAAAGAGCTCCGTGGACCAAAAATCAACTCGAGATGAGAGGTTAGTCTCTGGCTTCGACTCCAGAGGAATACCACCATACCTCAAGCACCTCAAGAGGAGGCTTCTCTCAGCTCTAGGTATGTGAGAGGGACCCTGAGTTTGCGGCCTCAAGTGGAATGGACACCGCGAAGCCCTGACTCGAAATAAGGCCGGATATGCCTGCAGTTACTTGAATGCAGGCTGGTCTTGCATCTCCCAAGACGAAAGGATGTCTGAATCCCCTGTGGAGACCACAGAGAAAGCCCTAGTTCCCCACCTCATCACGACCGGAGGCCTCACATCCTTTGAAAACTCCAGAGGGACGCGGAGATCAGTGCCTCCAAAGGAGACGATGCCTGACTCCTCGTGAAACTTGATAGGAGTCCCAGGATTCCTGTGGCACGTGGAAAGGGACCCTTGGTCTCCCGCCTCAGCTAGAGAGGCGTCCCAATTGCCCTGCCAAGCCTCGAGGAGAATCCCACGTTGCCCCTCGAAAATATGCAGGAGTCCTGACGGCGCTGAAAAAACACGTGTGTGGAAGGGCCATCCCCGACGTAACTCGAGAATATACCCCAGGTTCCCGCCGCAACTCGAGAAAAACCATGAGACTTCCCCCTCGCCGCGAGATGAGGCCCCATTCCCTTGCACTGCGTGCAGAGCAATGCCGTGTTGCACATCACACAGGAAAGGAGCCTTGATTTCCTTGATGGCACTCCAGAGAAACCCCAAGAACACTGTTTCAAGGCCAGAGGGATCCTGAGGTCACTGTAGCAACACGAAAGAGCTCCGTGGACCAAAAATCAACTCGAGATGAGAGGTTAGTCTCTGGCTTCGACTCCAGAGGAATACCACCATACCTCAAGCACCTCAAGAGGAGGCTTCTCTCAGCTCTAGGTATGTGACAGGGACCCTGAGTTTGCGGCCTCAAGTGGAATGGACACCGCGAAGCCCTGACTCGAAATAAGGGCGGATATGCCTGCAGTTACTTGAATGCAGGCTGGTCTTGCATCTCCCAAGACGAAAGGATGTCTGAATCCCCTGTGGAGACCACAGAGAAAGCCCTAGTTCCCCACCTCATCGCGACCGGAGGCCTCACATCCTTTGAAAACTCCAGAGGGACGCGGAGATCAGTGCCTCCAAAGGAGACGATGCCTGACTCCTCGTGAAACTTGATAGGAGTCCCAGGATTCCTGTGGCACGTGGAAAGGGACCCTTGGTCTCCCGCCTCAGCTAGAGAGGCGTCCCAATTGCCCTGCCAAGACTCGAGGAGAATCCCAGGTTGCCCCTCGAAACTATGCAGGAGTCCTGACGGCGCTGAAAAAACACGTGTGTGGAAGGGCCATCCCCGACGTAACTCGAGAATATACCCCAGGTTCCCGCCGCAACTCGAGAAAAACCATGAGACGTTCCCCTCGCCGCGAGATCAAGCCCGATTCCCTGCACTGCGTGCAGAGCAATGCCGTGTTGCACATTACACAGGAAAGAAGCCTTGATTTCCTTGATGGCACTCCAGAGAAAGCCCAAGAAAACTGTTTCAAGGCTAGAGGGATCTTGAGGTCACTGTAGCAACACGAAAGAGCTCCGTGGACCACAAATCAACTCGAGATGAGAGGTTAGTCCCTGGCTTCGACTCCAGAGGAATACCACCTTAACACAAGCACCTCAAGTGGAGGCTTCTCTCAGCTCTAGGTATGTGAGAGGGACCCTGAGTTTGCGGCCTCAAGTGGAATGGACACCGCGATGCCCTGACTCGAAATAAGGCCGAATATGCCTGCAGTTACTTGAATGCAGGCTCGTCTTGCATCTCCCAAGACGAAAGGATGTCTGAATCCCCTGTGGAGACCACAGAGAAAGACCTAGTTCCCCACCTCATCGCGACCGGAGGCCTCACATCCTTTGAAAACTCCAGAGGTACGCGGAGATCAGTGCCTCCAAAGGAGACGATGCCTGACTCCTCGTGAAACTTGATAGGAGTCCCAGGATTCCTGTGTCACGTGGAAAGGGACCCTTGGTCTCCCGCCTCAGCTGGAGAGGCGTCCCAATTGCCCTGCCAAGCCTCGACGAGAATCCCGAGTTGTCCTTCGCAACTAGGCAGGAGTCACGACGTCGCTGAACAAACACGAGTGTAGAAGGGCCATCCCCGTCGTAACTCGAGAATATACTCAAGTTCCTGCCTCAACTCGAGAAAAACCATGAGACTTTCCCCTCGCCGCGAGATGAGGTCCGATTCCCCTGCATTGCGTGCAGAGCAATGCCGTGTTGCACATCACACAGGAAAGGAGCCTTGATTTCCTTGATGGCACTCCAGAGAAAGCCCAAGAATACTGTTTCAAGGCTAGAGGGATCCTGAGGTCACTGTAGCAACACAAAGGAGCTCCGTGGACCAAAAATCAACTGGAGATGAGAGGTTAGTCCCTGGCTTCGACTCCAGAGGAATACCACCTTACCACAAGTACCTCAAGAGGTGGCTTCTCTCAGCTCTAGGTATGTGAGAGGGACCCTGAGTTTGTGGCCTCAAGTGGAATGGACACCGCGATGCCGTGACTCGAAATAAGGCCTGATATGCCTGCAGTGACTTGAATGCAGGCTCGTCTTGCATCTCCCAAGACGAAAGGATGTCTGAATCCCCTGTGGAGACCACAGAGAAAGACCTAGTTCCCCACCTCATCGCGACCGGAGGCCTCACATCCTTTGAAAACTCCAGAGGGACGCGGAGATCAGTGCCTCCAAAGAAGACGATGCCTGACTCCTCATGAAACTTGATAGGAGTTCCAGGATTCCTGTGGCACGTGGAAAGGGACGCTTGGTCTCCCGCCTCAGATGGAGAGGCATCCCAATTGCCCTGCCAAGCCTCGAGGAAAATCCCGAGTTGTCCCTCGCAACTAGGCAGGAGTCCTGACGTCGCTGAACAAACACGTGTGTGGAAGGGCCATCCCCGTCGTAACTCGAGAATATACCCCAGGTTCCCGCCGCAACTCGAGAAAAACCATGAGACTTCCCCTCGCCGCGAGATGAGGCCCGATTCCCCTGCACTGCGTGCAGAGTAATGCCGTGTTGCACATCACAGAGGAAAGGAGACTTGATTTCCTTGATGGCACTCCAGAAAAAGCCCAAGAACACTGTATCAAGGCTAGAGGGATCCTGATGTCACTGTAGCAACACGAAAGAGCTCCGTGGACCACAAATCAACTCGAGATGAGAGGTTAGTCCCTGGCTTCGACTCCAGAGGAATACCACCTTACCACAAGCACTTCAAGAGGAGGCTTCTCTCAGCTCTAGGTATGTGAGAGGTACCCTGAGTTTGCGGTCTCAAGTGGAATGGACACCACGATGCCCTGACTCGAAATAAGGCCGGATATGCCTGCAGTTACTTGAATGCAGGCTCGTCTTGCATCTCCCAAGAAGAAAGGATGTCTGAATCCCCTGTGGAGACCACAGAGAAAGACCTAGTTCCCCACCTCATCGCGACCGGAGGCCTCACATCCTTTGAAAACTCCAGAGGGACGCGGAGATCAGTGCCTCCAAAGCAGACAATGCCTGACTACTCGTGAAACTTGATAGGAGTCCTAGGATTCCTGTGGCACGTGGAAAGGGACCCTTGGTCTCCCGCCTCAGCTGGAGAGGCATCCCAATTGAACTGCCAAGCCTCGAGGAGAATCCCGAGTTGTCCCTCCCAACTAGGCAGGAGTCCTGACGTCGCTGAACAAACACGTGTGTGGAAGGGCCATCCCCGTCGTAACTCGAGAATATACCCCAGGTTCCCGCCGCAACTCGAGAAAAACCATGAGACTTCCCCCTCGCCGCGAGATGAGGCCCGATTCCCCTGCACTGCGTGCAGAGTAATGCCGTGTTGCACATCACAGAGGAAAGGAGACTTGATTTCCTTGATGGCACTCCAGAAAAAGCCCAAGAACACTGTTTCAAGGCTAGAGGGATCCTGAGGTCACTGTAGCAACACGAAAGAGCTCCGTGGACCAAAAATCAACTCGAGATGAGAGGATAGTCCCTCGCTTCGACTCCAGAGGAATACCACCTTACCACAAGCACCTCAAGAGGAGGCTTCTCTCAGCTCTTGGTATGTGAGAGGGGCCCTGCTTTTGCGGCCTCAAGTGGAATGGACACCGCGATGCCCTGACTCGAAATAAGGCCGGATATGCCAACAGTGACTTGAATGCAGGCTCGTCTTGCATCTCCCAAGTCGAAAATGTCTGAATCCCCTGTGGAGACGACAGAGAAAGACCTAGTTCCCCACCTCATCGCGACCGGACGCCTCACATCCTTGGAAAACTCCAGAGGGACGCGGAGATCAGTGCCTCCAAAGGAGACGATGCCTGACTCCTCGTGAAACTTGATAGGAGTCCCAGGATCCCTGTGGCACGTGGAAAGGGACGCTTGGTCTCCCGCCTCAGCTGGAGAGGCGTCCCAATTGCCCTGCGAAGCCTCGAGGAGAATCCCGAGTTGTCCCTCGCAACTAGGCAGGAGTCCTGACGTCGCTGAACAAACACGTGTGTGGAGGGACATCCCCGTCGTAACTCGAAAATATAACCCAGGTTCCCGCCGAAACTCGAGAAAAACCATGAGACTTCCCCCTCGCCGCGAGCTGAGGCCCGATTCCCGTGCACTGCGTGCAGAGCAATGCCGTGTTGCACATCACACAGGAAAGAAGCCTTGATTTCCTTGATGGCACTCCAGAGAAAGCCCAAGAACACTGTTTCAAGGCTAGAGGGATCCTGAGGTCACTGTAGCAACACGAAAGAGCTCCGTGGACCACAAATCAACTCGAGATGAGAGGTTAGTCCCTGGCTTCGACTCCAGAGGAATACCACCTTACCACAAGCACCTCAAGAGGAGGCTTCTCTCAGCTCTAGGTATGTGAGAGGGACCCTGAGTTTGCGGCCTCAAGTGGAATGGACACCGCGATGCCCTGACTCGAAATAAGGCCGGATATGCCTGCAGTGACTTGAATGCAGGCTCGTCTTGCATCTCCCAAGACGAAAGGATGTCTGAATCCCCTGTGGAGACCACAGAGAAAGCCCTAGTTCCCCACCTCATCGCGACCGGAGGCCTCACATCCTTGGAAAACTCCTGAGGGACGAGGAGATCAGTGCCTCCAAAGGAGACGATGCCTGTCTCCTCGTGAAACTTGATGGGAGTCCCAGGATTCCTGTGGCACGTGGAAAGGGACCCTTGGTCTCCCGCCTCAGCTGGAGAGGCGTCCCAATTGCCCTGCCAAGCCTCTAGGAGAATTCCGAGTTGTCCTTCGCAACTAGGCAGGAGTCCTGACGTCGCTGAACAAACACGAGTGTGGAAGGGCCATCCCCGTCGTAACTCGAGAATATACCCCAGGTTCCCAACGCAACTCGAGAAAAACCATGAGACTTCCCCCTCGCCGCGAGATCAGGCCTGATTCACCTGCACTGCGTGCAGAGCAATGCCGTGTTGCACATCACACAGGAAAGGATCCTTGATTTCCTTCATGGCACCCCAGAGAAAGCCCAAGAACACTGTTTCAAGGCTAGAGGGATCCTGAGGTCACTGTAGCAATACAAAAGAGCTCCGTGGACCACAAATCAACTCGAGATGAGAGGTTAGTCCCTGGCTTCAACTCCAGAGGAATACCACCTTACCACTAGCACCTCAAGAGGAGGCTTCTCTCAGCTCTAGGTATGTGAGAGGGACCCTGAGTTTGCGGCCTCAAGTGGAATGGACACCACGATGCCGTGACTCGAAATAAGGCCGGATATGCCTGCAGTGACTTGAATGCAGGCTCGTCTCGCATCTACCAAGACGAAAGGATGTCTGAATCTCCTGTGGAGACCACAGAGAATGACCTAGTTCCCCACCTCATCGCGACCGGAGGCCTCACATCCTTTGAAAACTCCAGAGGGATGCGGAGATCAGTGCCTCCAAAGGAGACGATGCCTGACTCCTCATGAAACTTGATAGGAGTCCCAGGATTTCTGTGGCACGTGGAAAGAGACTCTTGGTCTCCCGCCTCAGCTGGAGAGGCGTCCCAATTGCCCTACCAAGCCTCGAGGAGACTCCCGAGTTGTCCCTCGCAACTAGGCAGGAGTCCTGACGTCGCTGAACAAACACGTGTGTGGAAGGGCCATCCCCGTCGTAACTCGAAAATATACCCCAGGTTCCCGCCGCAACTCGAGAAAAACCATGAGACTTCCCCCTCGCCACGATATGAGGCCCGATTCCCCTGCACTGCGTGCAGAGCAATGCCGTGTTGCACATCACACAGGAAAGGAGCCTTGATTTCCTTGATGGCACTCCAGAGAAAGCCCAAGAACACTGTTTCAAGGCTAGAGGGATCCTGAGGTCACTGTAGCAACAAGAAAGAGCTCCGTGGACCACAAATCAACTCGAGATGAGAAGTTAGTCCCAGGCTTCGACTCCAGAGGAATACCACCTTACCACTAGCACCTCAAGAGGAGGCTTCTCTCAGCCCAAGTATGTTAGAGGGACCCTGAATTTGCGGCCTCAAGTGGAATGGACACCGCGATGCCCTGACTCGAAATAAGGCCGGATATGCCTGCATTGACTTGAATGCAGGCTCGTCTTGCATCTCCCAAGTCGAAAGGATGTCTGAATCCCCTGTGGAGACCACAGAGAAAGAGCTAGTTCCCCACCTCATCGCGACCGGAGGCCTCACATCCTTTGAAAACTCCAGAGGGACGCGGAGATCAGTGCCTCCAAAGGAGACGATGCCTGTCTCCTCGTGAAACTTGATATGAGTCCCAGGATTCCTGTGGCACGTGGAAAGGGACCCTTGGTCTCCCGCCTCAGCTGGAGAGGCGTCCCAATTGCCCTGCCAAGCCTCGAGGAGAATCCCGAGTTGTCCCTCGCAACTAGGCAGGAGTCCTGACGTCGCTGAACAAACACGAGTGTGGAAGGGCCATCCCCGTCGTAACTCGAGAATATACCCCAGGTTCCCGCCGCAACTCGAGAGAAACCATGAGACTTCCCCCTCGCCGCGAGATCAGGCCTGATTCACCTGCACTGCGTGCAGAGCAATGCCGTGTTGCACATCACACAGGAAAGGATCCTTGATTTCCTTCATGGCACCCCAGAGAAAGCCCAAGAACACTGTTTCAAGGCTAGAGGGATCCTGAGGTCACTGTAGCAACACAAAAGAGCTCCGTGGACCACAAATCTACTCGAGATGAGAGGTTAGTCCCTGGCTTCAACTCCAGAGGAATACCACCTTACCACTAGCACCTCAAGAGGAGGCTTCTCTCAGCTCTAGGTATGTGAGAGGGACCCTGAGTTTGCGGCCTCAAGTGGAATGCACACGGGGATGCCATGACTCGAAATAAGGCCGGATATCCCTACAGTGATTTGAATGCAGGCTCGTCTTGCATCTCCCAAGACGAAAGGATGTCTGAATCCCCTGTGGAGACCACAGAGAAAGACCTAGTTCCCCACCTCATCGCGACTGGAAGCCTCACATCCTTTGAAAACTCCAGAGGTACGCGGAGATCAGTGCTTCCAAAGGAGACGATGCCTGACTCCTCGTGAAACTTGATAGGAGTCCCAGGATTTCTGTGGCACGTGGAAAGGGATGCTTGGTCTCCCGCCTCAGCTGGAGAGGGATCCTAATTGCCCTGCCAAGCCTCGAGGAGAATCCCGAGTTGTCCCTCCCAACTAGGCAGGAGTCCTGACGTCGCTGAACAAACACGTGTGTGGAAGGGCCATCCCCGTCGTAACTCGAGAATGTACCCCTGGTTCCCGCCGAAACCCGAGAAAAACCATGAGACTTCCCCCTCGCCGCGAGATGAGGCCCGATTCCCCTGCACTGCGTGCAGCGCAATTCCGTGTTGCACATCACACATGAAAGGAACCTTGATTTCCTCGATGGCTCTCCAGAGAAACCCCAAGAACACTGTTTCAAGGCTAGAGGGATCCTGAGGTCACTGTAGCAACACGAAAGAGCTCCGTGGACCAAAAATCAACTCGAGATGTGAGGTTAATCCCTAGCTTCGACTCCAGAGGAATACCACCTTACCACAAGCACCTCAAGAGGAGGCTTCTCTCAGCTCTAGGTATGTGAGAGGGACCCTGATTTTGCGGCCTCAAGTGGAATGGACACCGTGATTCCCTGACTCAAAATAAGGCCGGATATCCCTGCAGTGACTTGAATGCAGGCTCGTCTTGCAACGCCCAAGTCGAAAGGATGTCTGAATCCCCTGTGGAGACCACAGAGAAAGACCTCGTGCCCCACCTCATCGCGACCGGAGGCCTCACATCCTTTGAAAACTCCAGAGGGACGCGGAGATCAGTGCCTCCAAAGGAGACGATGCCTGACTCCTCGTGAAACTTGATAAGAGTCCCAGGATTCCTGTGGCACGTGGAAGGGACCCTTGGTCTCCCGCCTCAGCTCGAGAGGCGTCCCAATTGCCCTGCCAAGCCTCGAGGAGAATCCCGAGTTATCCCTCGCAACTAGGCAGGAGTCCTGACGTCGCTGAACAAACACGTGTGTGGAAGGGCCATCCCCGTCGTAACTCGAGAATATACCCCAGGTTCCCGCCGCAACTTGAGAAAAACCATGAGACTTCCCCCTCGCCGCGAGATGAAGCCCGATTCCCCTGCACTGCGTGCAGAGCAATGCCGTGTTGCACATCACACAGGAAAGGAGCCTTTATTTCCTTGATGGCACTCCAGAGAAATCCCAAGAACACTGTTTCAAGGCTAGAGGGATCCTGAGGTCACTGTAGCAACACGAAAGAGCTCCGTGGACCGAAAATCAACTCGAGATGAGAGGTTAGTCCCTGGCTTCGACTCCAGAGGAATACCACCTTACCACAAGCACCTCAAGAGGAGGCTTCTCTCAGCTCTAGGTATGTGAGAGGGACCCTGAGTTTGCGGCCTCCAGTGGAATGGACACCGAGATGCCCTGACTCGAAATAAGGCCGGATATCCTTGCAGTGACTTGAATGCAGGCTCGTCTTGCATCTCCCAAGATGAAAGGATGTGTGAATCCCCTGTGCAGACCACAGAGAAAGACCTAGTTCCCCACCTCATCGCGACCGGAGGCCTCACATTCTTTGAAAACTCCAGAGGGACGCGGAGATCAGTGCCTCCAAAGGAGACGATGCCTGACTCCTCGTGAAACTTGATGGAGTCCCAGGATTCCTGTGGCACGTGGAAAGGGACACTTGGTCTCCCGCCTCAGCTGGAGAGGCGTCCCAATTGCCCTGCCAAGCCTCGAGGAGACTCCCGAGTTGTCCCTCGCAACTAGGCAGGAGTCCTGATGTCGCTGAACAAACACGTGTGTGCAAGGGCCATCCCCGTCGTAACTCGAGAATATACCCCAGGTTCCCGCCGCAACTCGAGAAAAACCATGAGACTTCCCCCTCGCCGCGAGATGAGGCCCGATTACCCTGCACTGCGTGCAGAGCAATGCTGTGTTGCACATCACACAGGAAAGGAGCCTTGATTTCCTTGATGGCACTCCAGAGAAAGCCCAAGAACACTGTTTCAAGGCTAGAGGGATCCTGAGGTCACTGTAGCAACAGGAAAGAGCTCCGTGGACCACAAATCAACTCGAGATGAGAGGTTAGTCCCTGGCTTCGACTCCAGAGAAATAGCACCTTACCACACGCAGCTCAAGAGGAGGCTTCTCTCAGCTCTAGGTTTTTGAGAGGGACCCTGAGTTTGCGGCCTCAAGTGGAATGGACACCGCAATGCCCTGACTCGAAATTAGGCTGGATATCCCTTCAGTGACTTGAATGCAGGCTCGTCTTGAATCTCCCAAGAGGAAAGGATGTCTGAATCCCCTGTGGAGACCACAGAGAAAGACCTAGTTCCCCACCTCATCGCGACCGGAGGCCTCACATCCTTTGAAAACTCCAGAGGGACGCGGAGATCAGTGCCTCCAAAGGAGACGATGCCTGACTCCTCGTGAAACTTGATAGGAGTCCCAGGATTCCTGTGGCACGTGGAAAGGGACCCTTGGTCTCCCGCCTCAGCTGGAGAGGCGTCCCAATTGCCCTGCCAAGCCTCGAGGAGAATCCCGAGTTGTCCCTCGCAACTAGGCAGGAGTCCTGACGTCGCTGAACAAACACGTGTGTGGAAGGGCCATCCCCGTCGTAACTCGAGAATGTACCCCTGGTTCCCGCCGCAACTCGACAAAAACCATGAGACTTCCCACTCGCCGCGAGATGAGGACTGATTCCCCTGCACTGCGTGCAGAGCAATGCCGTGTTGCACATCACACAGGAAAGGAGCCTTGATTTCCTTGATGGCACTCCAGAGAAACCCCAAGAACACTGTTTCAAGGCTAGAGGGATACTGAGGTCACTGTAGCAACACGAAAGAGCTCCGTGGACCATAAGTCAACTCGAGATGGGAGGTTAGTCCCTGGCTTCGACTGCAGAGGAATATCACCTTACCACAAGCACCTCAAGAGGAGGCTTCTCTCAGCTCTAGGTATGTGAGAGGGACCCTGAGTTTGCGGCCTCAAGTGGAATGGACACAGCGATGCCCTGACTCGAAATAAGGCCGGATATCCCTGCAGTGACTTGAATGCAGGCTCGTCTTGCATCTCCCAAGATGAAAGGATGTCTGAATCCCCTGTGGAGAACACAGAGAAAGACCTAGTTCCCCACCTCATCGCGACCAGAGTCCTCACATCCTTGAAAAACTCCAGAGGGACGCGGAAATCAGTGCCTCCAAAGGAGACGATGCCTGACTACTCGTGAAACTTGATAGGAGTCCCAGGATTCCTGCGGCATGTGGAACGGGACAATTGGTCTCCCGCCTCAGCTGGAGAGGCGTCCCAATTGCCCTGCCAAGCCTCGAGGAGAATCCCGAGTTGTCCCTCGCAACTAGGCAGGAGTCCTGAGGTCGCTGAACAAACACGTGTGTGGAAGGGCCATCCCCGTCGTAACTCGAGAATATACCCCAGGTTCCCGCCGCAACTCGAGAAAAACCATGAGACTTCCCCCTCGCCTCGAGATGAGGCCCGATTCCCCTGCACTGCATGCAGAGCAATGCCGTGTTGCACATCACAACGGAAAGAAGCCTTGATTTCCTTGATGGCACTCCAGAGAAACCCCATGAACACTGTTTCAAGGCTAGTGGGATCCTGAGGTCACTGTAGCAACACGAAAGAGCTCCGTGGACCAAAAATCAACTCGAGATGAGAGGTTAGTCCCTGGCCTCAACTCCAGAGGAATACCACCTTACCACAAGCAGCTCAAGAGGAGGCTTCTCTCAGCTCTAGGTATGTGAGAGGGACCCTGAGTTTGTGGCCTCAAGTGGAATGGACACCGCGATGCCCTGATTGGAAATAAGGCTGGATATCCCTGCAGTGACTTGAATGCAGGCTCGTCTTGCATCTCCGAAGACGAAAGGATGTCTGAATCCCCTGTGGAGACCACAGAGAAAGACCTACTTCCCCACATCATCGCGACCGGAGGCCTCACATCCTTTGAAAACTCCAGAGGGACACGGAGATCAGTGCCTCCAAAGGAGACGATGCCTGACTCCTCGTGAAACTTGACAGGAGTCCCAGGATTCCTGTGGCACGTGAAAAGGGAGCCTTGGTCTCCTGCCTCAGCTGGAGACGCGTCCCAATTGCCCTGCCAAGCCTCGAGGAGAATCCCGAGTTGTCCCTCGCAATTAGGCAGGAGTCTTGACGTCGCTGAACAAACACGTATGTGGAAGGGCCATCCCTGTCGTAACTCGATAATATACCCCAGGTTCCCACCGCAACTCGAGAAAAACCATGAGACTTCCCCCTCGCCGCGAGATGAGGCCCTATTCCCCTGCACTGCGTGCAGAGCAATGCCGTGTTGCACATCACACAGGAAAGGAGCCTTGATTTCCTTGATGGCACTCCAGAGAAAGCCCAAGAACACTGTTTCAAGGCTAGAGGGATCCTGAGGTCACTGTAGCAACACGAAAGAGCTCCGTGGACCAAAAATCAACTCGAGATGAGAGGTTAGTCCCTGGCTTCGACTCCAGAGGAATACCACCTTACCACAAGCACCTCAAGAGGAGGCTTCTCTCAGCTCTAGGTACGTGAATGGGACCCTGAGTTTGCGGCCTCAAGTGGAATGGACACCGTGATTCCCTGATACGAAATAAGTCCGGATATCCCTGCAGAGACTTGAATGCAGGCTCGTCTTGCATCTCCCAAGACGAAAGGATGTCTGAATCCCCTGTGGAGACCACAGAGAAAGACCTAGTTCCCCACCTCATCGCGACCGGAGGCCTCACATCCTTTGAAAACTCCAGAGGGACGGGGAGATCAGTGCCTCCAAAGGAGACGATGCCTGACTCCTCATGAATCTTGATAGGAGTCCCAGGATTCCTGTGTCACGTGGAAAGGGACTCTTGGTCTCCCGCCTCAGCTGGACAGGCGTCCCAATTGCCCTGCCAAGCCTCGAGGAGAATCGCGAGTTGTCCCTCGCAACTAGGCAGGAGTCCTGATGTCGCTGAACAAACACGTGTGTGGAAGCGCCATCCCCGTCGTAACTCGAGAATATACCCATGTTCCTGCCTCAACTCGAGAAAAACCATGAGACTTTCCCCTCGCCGCGAGATGAGGTCCGATTCCCCTGCACTGCGTGCAGAGCAATGCCGTGTTGCACATCACACAGGAAAGGAGCCTTGATTTCCTTGATGGCACTCCAGAGAAAGCCCAAGAACACTGTTTCAAGGCTAGAGGGATCCTGAGGTCACTGTAGCAACACGAAAGAGCTCCGTGGACCAAAAATCAACTCGAGATGAGAGGTTAGTCCCTGGCTTCGACTCCAGAGGAATACCACCTTACCACAAGTACCTCAAGAGGAGGCTTCTCTCAGGTCTAGGTATGTGAGAGGGACCCTGAGTTTGCGGTCTAAAGTGGAGTGGACACCGCGATGCCCTGACTCGAAATAAGGCCGGATATGCCTGCAGTGACTTGAATGCAGGCTCGTCTTGCTTCTCCCAAGAAGAAAGGATGTCTGAATCCCCTGTGGAGACCACAGAGAAAGACCTAGTTCCCCACCTCATCGCGACCGGAGGCCTCACATACTTTGAAAACTCCAGAGGGACGCGGAGATCAGTGCCTCCAAAGGAGACGATGCCTGACTCCTCCTGAAACTTTTTAGGAGTCCCAGGATTCCTGTGGCATGTGGAAAGGGACCCTTGGTCTCCCGCCTCAGCTGGAGAGGCGTCCCAATTGCCCTGCCAAGCCTCGAGGAGAATCCCGAGTTGTCCCTCCCAACTAGGCAGGAGTCCTGACGTCGCTGAACAAACAGGTGTGTGGAAGGGCCATCTCCGTCGTAACTCGAGAATACACCCCAGGTTCCCGCCGCAACTCGAGAAAAACCATGAGACTTCCCCCTCGCCGCGAGAGGAGGCCCGATTCCCCTGCACTGCGTGCAGAGCAATGCCGTGTTGCACATCACACAGGAAAGGAGCCTTGATTTCCTTGATGGCACTCCAGAGAAACCCCAAGAACACTGTTTCTAGGCTAGAGGGATCCTGAGGTCTCTGTAGCAACAAGAAAGAGCTCCGTGGACCACAAATCAACTCGAGATGAGAGGTTAGTCCCTGGCTTCGACTCCAGAGGAATACCACCTTACCACAAGCACCTCAACAGGAGGCTTCTCTCAGCTCTAGGTATGTGAGAGGGACCCTGAGTTTGCGGCCTCAAGTGGAATGGACACCGCGATGCCCTGACTCGAAATAAGGCCGGATAAGCCTGCAGTGACTTGAATGCAGGCTGGTCTTGCATCTCCCAAGACGAAAGGATGTCTGAATCCCCTGTGGAGACCATAGAGAAAGACCTAGTTCCCCACCTCATCGCGAATGGAGGCCTCACATCCTTTGAAAACTCCAGAGGGACGCGGAGATCAGTGCCTCCAAAGGAGACGATGCCTGACTCCTCGTGAAATTTGATAGGAGTCCCAGGATTCCTGTGGCACGTGGAAAGGGACCCTTGGTCTCCCGCCTCAGCTGGAGAGGCGTCCCAATTGCCCTGCGAAGCCTCGAGGAGAATCCCGAGTTGTCCCTCGCAACTAGGCAGGAGTCCTGACGTCGCTGAACAAACACGAGTGTGGAAGGGCCATCCCCGTCGAAACTCGAGAATATACCCCAGGTTCCCGCCGCAACTCGAGAAAAACCATGAGACTTCCCCCTCGTTGCGAGATGAGGCTCGATTCCCCTGCACTGCGTGCAGAGTAATGCCGAGTTGCACATCACACAGGAAAGGAGACTTGATTTCCTTGATGGCACTCCAGAGAAACCCCAAGAACACTGTTTCAAGGCTAGAGGGATCCTGAGGTCACTGTAGCAACACGAAAGAGCTCCGTGGACCACAAATCAACTCGAGATGAGAGGTTAGTCCCTGGCTTCGACTCCAGAGGAATACCACCTTACCACAAGCACCTCAAGAGGAGGCTTCCCTCAGCTCTAGGTATGTGAGAGGGACCCTGAGTTTGCGGCCTCAAGTGGAATGGACACCGTGATGCCCTGACTCGAAATAAGGCCGGATATCCCTGCAGTGACTTGAATGCAGGCTCGTCTTGCATCTCCCAAGACGAAAGGATGTCTGAATCCCCTGTGGAGACCATAGAGAAAGACCTAGTTCCCCACCTCATCGGAACCGGAGGCCTCACATCCTTTGAAAAGTCCAGAAGGACGCGGAGATCAGTGCCTCCAAAGGAGACAATGCCTGACTCCTCGTGAAATTTGATAGGAGTCCCAGGATTCCTGTGGCACGTGGAAAGGGACCCTTGGTCTCCCGCCTCAGCTGGAGAGGCGTCCCAATTGCCCTGCCTAGCCTCGAGGAGAATCCCGAGTTGTCCCTCGCAACTAGGCAGGAGTCCTGACGTCGCTGAACAAACACGAGTGTGGAAGGGCCATCCCCATCGAAACTCGAGAATATACCACAGGTTCCCGCCGCAACTCGAGAAAAACCATGAGACTTCCCCCTCGTTGCGAGATGAGGCCCGATTCCCATGCACTGCGTGCAGAGTAATGCCGTGTTGCACATCACACAGGAAAGGAGCCTTGATTTCCTTGATGGCACTCCAGAGAAACCCCAAGAACACTGTTTCAAGGCTAGAGGGATCCTGAGGTCACTGTAGCAACACGAAAGAGCTCCGTGGACCAAAAATCAACTCGAGATGAGAGGTTAGTCTCTGGCTTCGACTCCAGAGGAATACCACCATACCTCAAGCACCTCAAGAGGAGGCTTCTCTCAGCTCTAGGTATGTGAGAGGGACCCTGAGTTTGCGGCCTCAAGTGGAATGGACACCGCGAAGCCCTGACTCGAAATAAGGCCGGATATGCCTGCAGTTACTTGAATGCAGGCTGGTCTTGCATCTCCCAAGACGAAAGGATGTCTGAATCCCCTGTGGAGACCACAGAGAAAGCCCTAGTTCCCCACCTCATCACGACCGGAGGCCTCACATCCTTTGAAAACTCCAGAGGGACGCGGAGATCAGTGCCTCCAAAGGAGACGATGCCTGACTCCTCGTGAAACTTGATAGGAGTCCCAGGATTCCTGTGGCACGTGGAAAGGGACCCTTGGTCTCCCGCCTCAGCTAGAGAGGCGTCCCAATTGCCCTGCCAAGCCTCGAGGAGAATCCCACGTTGCCCCTCGAAAATATGCAGGAGTCCTGACGGCGCTGAAAAAACACGTGTGTGGAAGGGCCATCCCCGACGTAACTCGAGAATATACCCCAGGTTCCCGCCGCAACTCGAGAAAAACCATGAGACTTCCCCCTCGCCGCGAGATGAGGCCCCATTCCCTTGCACTGCGTGCAGAGCAATGCCGTGTTGCACATCACACAGGAAAGGAGCCTTGATTTCCTTGATGGCACTCCAGAGAAACCCCAAGAACACTGTTTCAAGGCCAGAGGGATCCTGAGGTCACTGTAGCAACACGAAAGAGCTCCGTGGACCAAAAATCAACTCGAGATGAGAGGTTAGTCTCTGGCTTCGACTCCAGAGGAATACCACCATACCTCAAGCACCTCAAGAGGAGGCTTCTCTCAGCTCTAGGTATGTGACAGGGACCCTGAGTTTGCGGCCTCAAGTGGAATGGACACCGCGAAGCCCTGACTCGAAATAAGGGCGGATATGCCTGCAGTTACTTGAATGCAGGCTGGTCTTGCATCTCCCAAGACGAAAGGATGTCTGAATCCCCTGTGGAGACCACAGAGAAAGCCCTAGTTCCCCACCTCATCGCGACCGGAGGCCTCACATCCTTTGAAAACTCCAGAGGGACGCGGAGATCAGTGCCTCCAAAGGAGACGATGCCTGACTCCTCGTGAAACTTGATAGGAGTCCCAGGATTCCTGTGGCACGTGGAAAGGGACCCTTGGTCTCCCGCCTCAGCTAGAGAGGCGTCCCAATTGCCCTGCCAAGACTCGAGGAGAATCCCAGGTTGCCCCTCGAAACTATGCAGGAGTCCTGACGGCGCTGAAAAAACACGTGTGTGGAAGGGCCATCCCCGACGTAACTCGAGAATATACCCCAGGTTCCCGCCGCAACTCGAGAAAAACCATGAGACGTTCCCCTCGCCGCGAGATCAAGCCCGATTCCCTGCACTGCGTGCAGAGCAATGCCGTGTTGCACATTACACAGGAAAGAAGCCTTGATTTCCTTGATGGCACTCCAGAGAAAGCCCAAGAAAACTGTTTCAAGGCTAGAGGGATCTTGAGGTCACTGTAGCAACACGAAAGAGCTCCGTGGACCACAAATCAACTCGAGATGAGAGGTTAGTCCCTGGCTTCGACTCCAGAGGAATACCACCTTAACACAAGCACCTCAAGTGGAGGCTTCTCTCAGCTCTAGGTATGTGAGAGGGACCCTGAGTTTGCGGCCTCAAGTGGAATGGACACCGCGATGCCCTGACTCGAAATAAGGCCGAATATGCCTGCAGTTACTTGAATGCAGGCTCGTCTTGCATCTCCCAAGACGAAAGGATGTCTGAATCCCCTGTGGAGACCACAGAGAAAGACCTAGTTCCCCACCTCATCGCGACCGGAGGCCTCACATCCTTTGAAAACTCCAGAGGTACGCGGAGATCAGTGCCTCCAAAGGAGACGATGCCTGACTCCTCGTGAAACTTGATAGGAGTCCCAGGATTCCTGTGTCACGTGGAAAGGGACCCTTGGTCTCCCGCCTCAGCTGGAGAGGCGTCCCAATTGCCCTGCCAAGCCTCGACGAGAATCCCGAGTTGTCCTTCGCAACTAGGCAGGAGTCACGACGTCGCTGAACAAACACGAGTGTAGAAGGGCCATCCCCGTCGTAACTCGAGAATATACTCAAGTTCCTGCCTCAACTCGAGAAAAACCATGAGACTTTCCCCTCGCCGCGAGATGAGGTCCGATTCCCCTGCATTGCGTGCAGAGCAATGCCGTGTTGCACATCACACAGGAAAGGAGCCTTGATTTCCTTGATGGCACTCCAGAGAAAGCCCAAGAATACTGTTTCAAGGCTAGAGGGATCCTGAGGTCACTGTAGCAACACAAAGGAGCTCCGTGGACCAAAAATCAACTGGAGATGAGAGGTTAGTCCCTGGCTTCGACTCCAGAGGAATACCACCTTACCACAAGTACCTCAAGAGGTGGCTTCTCTCAGCTCTAGGTATGTGAGAGGGACCCTGAGTTTGTGGCCTCAAGTGGAATGGACACCGCGATGCCGTGACTCGAAATAAGGCCTGATATGCCTGCAGTGACTTGAATGCAGGCTCGTCTTGCATCTCCCAAGACGAAAGGATGTCTGAATCCCCTGTGGAGACCACAGAGAAAGACCTAGTTCCCCACCTCATCGCGACCGGAGGCCTCACATCCTTTGAAAACTCCAGAGGGACGCGGAGATCAGTGCCTCCAAAGAAGACGATGCCTGACTCCTCATGAAACTTGATAGGAGTTCCAGGATTCCTGTGGCACGTGGAAAGGGACGCTAGGTCTCCCGCCTCAGATGGAGAGGCATCCCAATTGCCCTGCCAAGCCTCGAGGAAAATCCCGAGTTGTCCCTCGCAACTAGGCAGGAGTCCTGACGTCGCTGAACAAACACGTGTGTGGAAGGGCCATCCCCGTCGTAACTCGAGAATATACCCCAGGTTCCCGCCGCAACTCGAGAAAAACCATGAGACTTCCCCTCGCCGCGAGATGAGGCCCGATTCCCCTGCACTGCGTGCAGAGTAATGCCGTGTTGCACATCACAGAGGAAAGGAGACTTGATTTCCTTGATGGCACTCCAGAAAAAGCCCAAGAACACTGTATCAAGGCTAGAGGGATCCTGATGTCACTGTAGCAACACGAAAGAGCTCCGTGGACCACAAATCAACTCGAGATGAGAGGTTAGTCCCTGGCTTCGACTCCAGAGGAATACCACCTTACCACAAGCACTTCAAGAGGAGGCTTCTCTCAGCTCTAGGTATGTGAGAGGTACCCTGAGTTTGCGGTCTCAAGTGGAATGGACACCACGATGCCCTGACTCGAAATAAGGCCGGATATGCCTGCAGTTACTTGAATGCAGGCTCGTCTTGCATCTCCCAAGAAGAAAGGATGTCTGAATCCCCTGTGGAGACCACAGAGAAAGACCTAGTTCCCCACCTCATCGCGACCGGAGGCCTCACATCCTTTGAAAACTCCAGAGGGACGCGGAGATCAGTGCCTCCAAAGCAGACAATGCCTGACTACTCGTGAAACTTGATAGGAGTCCTAGGATTCCTGTGGCACGTGGAAAGGGACCCTTGGTCTCCCGCCTCAGCTGGAGAGGCATCCCAATTGAACTGCCAAGCCTCGAGGAGAATCCCGAGTTGTCCCTCCCAACTAGGCAGGAGTCCTGACGTCGCTGAACAAACACGTGTGTGGAAGGGCCATCCCCGTCGTAACTCGAGAATATACCCCAGGTTCCCGCCGCAACTCGAGAAAAACCATGAGACTTCCCCCTCGCCGCGAGATGAGGCCCGATTCCCCTGCACTGCGTGCAGAGTAATGCCGTGTTGCACATCACAGAGGAAAGGAGACTTGATTTCCTTGATGGCACTCCAGAAAAAGCCCAAGAACACTGTTTCAAGGCTAGAGGGATCCTGAGGTCACTGTAGCAACACGAAAGAGCTCCGTGGACCAAAAATCAACTCGAGATGAGAGGATAGTCCCTCGCTTCGACTCCAGAGGAATACCACCTTACCACAAGCACCTCAAGAGGAGGCTTCTCTCAGCTCTTGGTATGTGAGAGGGGCCCTGCTTTTGCGGCCTCAAGTGGAATGGACACCGCGATGCCCTGACTCGAAATAAGGCCGGATATGCCAACAGTGACTTGAATGCAGGCTCGTCTTGCATCTCCCAAGTCGAAAATGTCTGAATCCCCTGTGGAGACGACAGAGAAAGACCTAGTTCCCCACCTCATCGCGACCGGACGCCTCACATCCTTGGAAAACTCCAGAGGGACGCGGAGATCAGTGCCTCCAAAGGAGACGATGCCTGACTCCTCGTGAAACTTGATAGGAGTCCCAGGATCCCTGTGGCACGTGGAAAGGGACGCTTGGTCTCCCGCCTCAGCTGGAGAGGCGTCCCAATTGCCCTGCGAAGCCTCGAGGAGAATCCCGAGTTGTCCCTCGCAACTAGGCAGGAGTCCTGACGTCGCTGAACAAACACGTGTGTGGAGGGACATCCCCGTCGTAACTCGAAAATATAACCCAGGTTCCCGCCGAAACTCGAGAAAAACCATGAGACTTCCCCCTCGCCGCGAGCTGAGGCCCGATTCCCGTGCACTGCGTGCAGAGCAATGCCGTGTTGCACATCACACAGGAAAGAAGCCTTGATTTCCTTGATGGCACTCCAGAGAAAGCCCAAGAACACTGTTTCAAGGCTAGAGGGATCCTGAGGTCACTGTAGCAACACGAAAGAGCTCCGTGGACCACAAATCAACTCGAGATGAGAGGTTAGTCCCTGGCTTCGACTCCAGAGGAATACCACCTTACCACAAGCACCTCAAGAGGAGGCTTCTCTCAGCTCTAGGTATGTGAGAGGGACCCTGAGTTTGCGGCCTCAAGTGGAATGGACACCGCGATGCCCTGACTCGAAATAAGGCCGGATATGCCTGCAGTGACTTGAATGCAGGCTCGTCTTGCATCTCCCAAGACGAAAGGATGTCTGAATCCCCTGTGGAGACCACAGAGAAAGCCCTAGTTCCCCACCTCATCGCGACCGGAGGCCTCACATCCTTGGAAAACTCCTGAGGGACGAGGAGATCAGTGCCTCCAAAGGAGACGATGCCTGTCTCCTCGTGAAACTTGATGGGAGTCCCAGGATTCCTGTGGCACGTGGAAAGGGACCCTTGGTCTCCCGCCTCAGCTGGAGAGGCGTCCCAATTGCCCTGCCAAGCCTCTAGGAGAATTCCGAGTTGTCCTTCGCAACTAGGCAGGAGTCCTGACGTCGCTGAACAAACACGAGTGTGGAAGGGCCATCCCCGTCGTAACTCGAGAATATACCCCAGGTTCCCAACGCAACTCGAGAAAAACCATGAGACTTCCCCCTCGCCGCGAGATCAGGCCTGATTCACCTGCACTGCGTGCAGAGCAATGCCGTGTTGCACATCACACAGGAAAGGATCCTTGATTTCCTTCATGGCACCCCAGAGAAAGCCCAAGAACACTGTTTCAAGGCTAGAGGGATCCTGAGGTCACTGTAGCAATACAAAAGAGCTCCGTGGACCACAAATCAACTCGAGATGAGAGGTTAGTCCCTGGCTTCAACTCCAGAGGAATACCACCTTACCACTAGCACCTCAAGAGGAGGCTTCTCTCAGCTCTAGGTATGTGAGAGGGACCCTGAGTTTGCGGCCTCAAGTGGAATGGACACCACGATGCCGTGACTCGAAATAAGGCCGGATATGCCTGCAGTGACTTGAATGCAGGCTCGTCTCGCATCTACCAAGACGAAAGGATGTCTGAATCTCCTGTGGAGACCACAGAGAATGACCTAGTTCCCCACCTCATCGCGACCGGAGGCCTCACATCCTTTGAAAACTCCAGAGGGATGCGGAGATCAGTGCCTCCAAAGGAGACGATGCCTGACTCCTCATGAAACTTGATAGGAGTCCCAGGATTTCTGTGGCACGTGGAAAGAGACTCTTGGTCTCCCGCCTCAGCTGGAGAGGCGTCCCAATTGCCCTACCAAGCCTCGCGGAGACTCCCGAGTTGTCCCTCGCAACTAGGCAGGAGTCCTGACGTCGCTGAACAAACACGTGTGTGGAAGGGCCATCCCCGTCGTAACTCGAAAATATACCCCAGGTTCCCGCCGCAACTCGAGAAAAACCATGAGACTTCCCCCTCGCCACGATATGAGGCCCGATTCCCCTGCACTGCGTGCAGAGCAATGCCGTGTTGCACATCACACAGGAAAGGAGCCTTGATTTCCTTGATGGCACTCCAGAGAAAGCCCAAGAACACTGTTTCAAGGCTAGAGGGATCCTGAGGTCACTGTAGCAACAAGAAAGAGCTCCGTGGACCACAAATCAACTCGAGATGAGAAGTTAGTCCCAGGCTTCGACTCCAGAGGAATACCACCTTACCACTAGCACCTCAAGAGGAGGCTTCTCTCAGCCCAAGTATGTTAGAGGGACCCTGAATTTGCGGCCTCAAGTGGAATGGACACCGCGATGCCCTGACTCGAAATAAGGCCGGATATGCCTGCATTGACTTGAATGCAGGCTCGTCTTGCATCTCCCAAGTCGAAAGGATGTCTGAATCCCCTGTGGAGACCACAGAGAAAGAGCTAGTTCCCCACCTCATCGCGACCGGAGGCCTCACATCCTTTGAAAACTCCAGAGGGACGCGGAGATCAGTGCCTCCAAAGGAGACGATGCCTGTCTCCTCGTGAAACTTGATATGAGTCCCAGGATTCCTGTGGCACGTGGAAAGGGACCCTTGGTCTCCCGCCTCAGCTGGAGAGGCGTCCCAATTGCCCTGCCAAGCCTCGAGGAGAATCCCGAGTTGTCCCTCGCAACTAGGCAGGAGTCCTGACGTCGCTGAACAAACACGAGTGTGGAAGGGCCATCCCCGTCGTAACTCGAGAATATACCCCAGGTTCCCGCCGCAACTCGAGAGAAACCATGAGACTTCCCCCTCGCCGCGAGATCAGGCCTGATTCACCTGCACTGCGTGCAGAGCAATGCCGTGTTGCACATCACACAGGAAAGGATCCTTGATTTCCTTCATGGCACCCCAGAGAAAGCCCAAGAACACTGTTTCAAGGCTAGAGGGATCCTGAGGTCACTGTAGCAACACAAAAGAGCTCCGTGGACCACAAATCTACTCGAGATGAGAGGTTAGTCCCTGGCTTCAACTCCAGAGGAATACCACCTTACCACTAGCACCTCAAGAGGAGGCTTCTCTCAGCTCTAGGTATGTGAGAGGGACCCTGAGTTTGCGGCCTCAAGTGGAATGCACACGGGGATGCCATGACTCGAAATAAGGCCGGATATCCCTACAGTGATTTGAATGCAGGCTCGTCTTGCATCTCCCAAGACGAAAGGATGTCTGAATCCCCTGTGGAGACCACAGAGAAAGACCTAGTTCCCCACCTCATCGCGACTGGAAGCCTCACATCCTTTGAAAACTCCAGAGGTACGCGGAGATCAGTGCTTCCAAAGGAGACGATGCCTGACTCCTCGTGAAACTTGATAGGAGTCCCAGGATTTCTGTGGCACGTGGAAAGGGATGCTTGGTCTCCCGCCTCAGCTGGAGAGGGATCCTAATTGCCCTGCCAAGCCTCGAGGAGAATCCCGAGTTGTCCCTCCCAACTAGGCAGGAGTCCTGACGTCGCTGAACAAACACGTGTGTGGAAGGGCCATCCCCGTCGTAACTCGAGAATGTACCCCTGGTTCCCGCCGAAACCCGAGAAAAACCATGAGACTTCCCCCTCGCCGCGAGATGAGGCCCGATTCCCCTGCACTGCGTGCAGCGCAATTCCGTGTTGCACATCACACATGAAAGGAACCTTGATTTCCTCGATGGCTCTCCAGAGAAACCCCAAGAACACTGTTTCAAGGCTAGAGGGATCCTGAGGTCACTGTAGCAACACGAAAGAGCTCCGTGGACCAAAAATCAACTCGAGATGTGAGGTTAATCCCTAGCTTCGACTCCAGAGGAATACCACCTTACCACAAGCACCTCAAGAGGAGGCTTCTCTCAGCTCTAGGTATGTGAGAGGGACCCTGATTTTGCGGCCTCAAGTGGAATGGACACCGTGATTCCCTGACTCAAAATAAGGCCGGATATCCCTGCAGTGACTTGAATGCAGGCTCGTCTTGCAACGCCCAAGTCGAAAGGATGTCTGAATCCCCTGTGGAGACCACAGAGAAAGACCTCGTGCCCCACCTCATCGCGACCGGAGGCCGCACATCCTTTGAAAACTCCAGAGGGACGCGGAGATCAGTGCCTCCAAAGGAGACGATGCCTGACTCCTCGTGAAACTTGATAAGAGTCCCAGGATTCCTGTGGCACGTGGAAGGGACCCTTGGTCTCCCGCCTCAGCTCGAGAGGCGTCCCAATTGCCCTGCCAAGCCTCGAGGAGAATCCCGAGTTATCCCTCGCAACTAGGCAGGAGTCCTGACGTCGCTGAACAAACACGTGTGTGGAAGGGCCATCCCCGTCGTAACTCGAGAATATACCCCAGGTTCCCGCCGCAACTTGAGAAAAACCATGAGACTTCCCCCTCGCCGCGAGATGAAGCCCGATTCCCCTGCACTGCGTGCAGAGCAATGCCGTGTTGCACATCACACAGGAAAGGAGCCTTTATTTCCTTGATGGCACTCCAGAGAAATCCCAAGAACACTGTTTCAAGGCTAGAGGGATCCTGAGGTCACTGTAGCAACACGAAAGAGCTCCGTGGACCGAAAATCAACTCGAGATGAGAGGTTAGTCCCTGGCTTCGACTCCAGAGGAATACCACCTTACCACAAGCACCTCAAGAGGAGGCTTCTCTCAGCTCTAGGTATGTGAGAGGGACCCTGAGTTTGCGGCCTCCAGTGGAATGGACACCGAGATGCCCTGACTCGAAATAAGGCCGGATATCCTTGCAGTGACTTGAATGCAGGCTCGTCTTGCATCTCCCAAGATGAAAGGATGTCTGAATCCCCTGTGCAGACCACAGAGAAAGACCTAGTTCCCCACCTCATCGCGACCGGAGGCCTCACATTCTTTGAAAACTCCAGAGGGACGCGGAGATCAGTGCCTCCAAAGGAGACGATGCCTGACTCCTCGTGAAACTTGATGGAGTCCCAGGATTCCTGTGGCACGTGGAAAGGGACACTTGGTCTCCCGCCTCAGCTGGAGAGGCGTCCCAATTGCCCTGCCAAGCCTCGAGGAGACTCCCGAGTTGTCCCTCGCAACTAGGCAGGAGTCCTGATGTCGCTGAACAAACACGTGTGTGCAAGGGCCATCCCCGTCGTAACTCGAGAATATACCCCAGGTTCCCGCCGCAACTCGAGTAAAACCATGAGACTTCCCCCTCGCCGCGAGATGAGGCCCGATTACCCTGCACTGCGTGCAGAGCAATGCTGTGTTGCACATCACACAGGAAAGGAGCCTTGATTTCCTTGATGGCACTCCAGAGAAAGCCCAAGAACACTGTTTCAAGGCTAGAGGGATCCTGAGGTCACTGTAGCAACAGGAAAGAGCTCCGTGGACCACAAATCAACTCGAGATGAGAGGTTAGTCCCTGGCTTCGACTCCAGAGAAATAGCACCTTACCACACGCAGCTCAAGAGGAGGCTTCTCTCAGCTCTAGGTTTTTGAGAGGGACCCTGAGTTTGCGGCCTCAAGTGGAATGGACACCGCAATGCCCTGACTCGAAATTAGGCTGGATATCCCTTCAGTGACTTGAATGCAGGCTCGTCTTGAATCTCCCAAGAGGAAAGGATGTCTGAATCCCCTGTGGAGACCACAGAGAAAGACCTAGTTCCCCACCTCATCGCGACCGGAGGCCTCACATCCTTTGAAAACTCCAGAGGGACGCGGAGATCAGTGCCTCCAAAGGAGACGATGCCTGACTCCTCGTGAAACTTGATAGGAGTCCCAGGATTCCTGTGGCACGTGGAAAGGGACCCTTGGTCTCCCGCCTCAGCTGGAGAGGCGTCCCAATTGCCCTGCCAAGCCTCGAGGAGAATCCCGAGTTGTCCCTCGCAACTAGGCAGGAGTCCTGACGTCGCTGAACAAACACGTGTGTGGAAGGGCCATCCCCGTCGTAACTCGAGAATGTACCCCTGGTTCCCGCCGCAACTCGACAAAAACCATGAGACTTCCCACTCGCCGCGAGATGAGGACTGATTCCCCTGCACTGCGTGCAGAGCAATGCCGTGTTGCACATCACACAGGAAAGGAGCCTTGATTTCCTTGATGGCACTCCAGAGAAACCCCAAGAACACTGTTTCAAGGCTAGAGGGATACTGAGGTCACTGTAGCAACACGAAAGAGCTCCGTGGACCATAAGTCAACTCGAGATGGGAGGTTAGTCCCTGGCTTCGACTGCAGAGGAATATCACCTTACCACAAGCACCTCAAGAGGAGGCTTCTCTCAGCTCTAGGTATGTGAGAGGGACCCTGAGTTTGCGGCCTCAAGTGGAATGGACACAGCGATGCCCTGACTCGAAATAAGGCCGGATATCCCTGCAGTGACTTGAATGCAGGCTCGTCTTGCATCTCCCAAGATGAAAGGATGTCTGAATCCCCTGTGGAGAACACAGAGAAAGACCTAGTTCCCCACCTCATCGCGACCAGAGTCCTCACATCCTTGAAAAACTCCAGAGGGACGCGGAAATCAGTGCCTCCAAAGGAGACGATGCCTGACTACTCGTGAAACTTGATAGGAGTCCCAGGATTCCTGCGGCATGTGGAACGGGACAATTGGTCTCCCGCCTCAGCTGGAGAGGCGTCCCAATTGCCCTGCCAAGCCTCGAGGAGAATCCCGAGTTGTCCCTCGCAACTAGGCAGGAGTCCTGAGGTCGCTGAACAAACACGTGTGTGGAAGGGCCATCCCCGTCGTAACTCGAGAATATACCCCAGGTTCCCGCCGCAACTCGAGAAAAACCATGAGACTTCCCCCTCGCCTCGAGATGAGGCCCGATTCCCCTGCACTGCATGCAGAGCAATGCCGTGTTGCACATCACAACGGAAAGAAGCCTTGATTTCCTTGATGGCACTCCAGAGAAACCCCATGAACACTGTTTCAAGGCTAGTGGGATCCTGAGGTCACTGTAGCAACACGAAAGAGCTCCGTGGACCAAAAATCAACTCGAGATGAGAGGTTAGTCCCTGGCCTCAACTCCAGAGGAATACCACCTTACCACAAGCAGCTCAAGAGGAGGCTTCTCTCAGCTCTAGGTATGTGAGAGGGACCCTGAGTTTGTGGCCTCAAGTGGAATGGACACCGCGATGCCCTGATTGGAAATAAGGCTGGATATCCCTGCAGTGACTTGAATGCAGGCTCGTCTTGCATCTCCGAAGACGAAAGGATGTCTGAATCCCCTGTGGAGACCACAGAGAAAGACCTACTTCCCCACATCATCGCGACCGGAGGCCTCACATCCTTTGAAAACTCCAGAGGGACACGGAGATCAGTGCCTCCAAAGGAGACGATGCCTGACTCCTCGTGAAACTTGACAGGAGTCCCAGGATTCCTGTGGCACGTGAAAAGGGAGCCTTGGTCTCCTGCCTCAGCTGGAGACGCGTCCCAATTGCCCTGCCAAGCCTCGAGGAGAATCCCGAGTTGTCCCTCGCAATTAGGCAGGAGTCTTGACGTCGCTGAACAAACACGTATGTGGAAGGGCCATCCCTGTCGTAACTCGATAATATACCCCAGGTTCCCACCGCAACTCGAGAAAAACCATGAGACTTCCCCCTCGCCGCGAGATGAGGCCCTATTCCCCTGCACTGCGTGCAGAGCAATGCCGTGTTGCACATCACACAGGAAAGGAGCCTTGATTTCCTTGATGGCACTCCAGAGAAAGCCCAAGAACACTGTTTCAAGGCTAGAGGGATCCTGAGGTCACTGTAGCAACACGAAAGAGCTCCGTGGACCAAAAATCAACTCGAGATGAGAGGTTAGTCCCTGGCTTCGACTCCAGAGGAATACCACCTTACCACAAGCACCTCAAGAGGAGGCTTCTCTCAGCTCTAGGTACGTGAATGGGACCCTGAGTTTGCGGCCTCAAGTGGAATGGACACCGTGATTCCCTGATACGAAATAAGTCCGGATATCCCTGCAGAGACTTGAATGCAGGCTCGTCTTGCATCTCCCAAGACGAAAGGATGTCTGAATCCCCTGTGGAGACCACAGAGAAAGACCTAGTTCCCCAGCTCATCGCGACCGGAGGCCTCACATCCTTTGAAAACTCCAGAGGGACGCGGAGATGAGTGCCTCCAAAGGAGACGATGCCTGACTCCTCGTGAAACTTGATAGGAGTCCCAGGATTCCTGTGGCATGTGGAAAGGGACACTTGGTCGCCCGCCTCAGCTGGAGAGGCGTCCCAATTGCCCTGCCAAACCTCGAGGTGAATCCCGAGTTGTCCCTCGCAACTAGGCAGGAGTCCTGACGTCGCTGAACAAACACGTGTTTGGAAGGGCCATCCCCGTCGTAACTCGAGAATATACCCCAGGTTCCCGCCGCAACTCGAGAAAAACTTGAGACTTCCCCCACGCCGCGAGATGAGGCCCCATTCCACTGCACTGCGTGCAGAGCAATGCCGTGTTGCACATCACACAGGAAAGGATCCTTGATTTCCTTGATGGCACTCCAGAGAAAGCCCAAGAACACTGTTTCAAGGCTAGAGGGATTCTGAGGTCACTGTAGCAACACAAAAGAGCTCCGTGGACCACAAATCTACTCGAGATGAGAGGTTAGTCCCTGGCTTCAACTCCAGAGGTATACCACCTTACCACAAGCACCTCAAGAGGAGGCTTCTCTGAGCTCTAGGTATGTGAGAGGAACCCTGAGTTTGCGGCCTCAAGTGGAATGGACACCGCGATGCCCTGACTCGAAATAAGGCCGGATATGCCTGCAGTGACTTGAATGCAGGCTCGTCTTGCATCTCCCAAGACGAAACGATGTCTGAATCTCATGTGGAGACCACAGAGAATGACCTAGTTCCCCACCTTATCGCGATCGGAGGCCTCACATCCTTTGAAAACTCCAGAGGGACGCGGAGATCAGTGCCTCCAAAGGAGACGATGCCTGACTCCTCATGAAACTTGATAGGAGTCCCAGGATTCCTGTGGCACGTGGAAAGAGACGCTTGGTCTCCCGCCTCAGCTGGAGAGGCGTCCCAATTGCCCTGCCAAGCCTCGAGGAGACTCCCGAGTTGTCCCTCGCAACTAGGCAGGAGTCCTGACGTCGCTGAACCAACACCTGCGTGGAAGGGCCATCCCCGTCGTAACTCGAGAATATACCCCAGGTTCCCGCCGCAACTCGAGAAAAACCATGAGACTTCCCCCTCGCCGCGAGATGAGGACTGATTCCCCTGCACTGCGTGCAGAGCAATGCCGTGTTGCACATCACACAGGAAAGGAGCCTTGATTTCCTTCATGGCACTTCAGAGAAAACCCAAGAACACTGTTTCGAGGCTAGAGGGTTCCTGAGGTCACTGTAGCAACACGAAAGAGCTCCGTGGACCACAAATCAACTCGAGATGAGAGGTTAGTCCCTGGCTTCGACTCCAGAGGAATACCACCTTACCACAAGCACCTCAAGAGGAGGCTTCTCTCAGCTCTAGGTATGTGAGAGGGACCCTGAGTTTGCGGCCTCAAGTGGAATGGACACCGCGATGCTCTGACTCGAAATAAAACCGGATATGCCAGCAGTGACTTGAATGCAGGCTCGTCTTGCATCTCCCAAGTCGAAAGGATGTCTGAATCCCCTGTGGAGACCACAGAGAAAGAAATAGTTCCCCACCTCATCGCGACCGGAGGCCTCACATCCTTGGAAAACTCCAGAGGGACGCGGAGATCAGTGCCACCAAAGGAGACGATGCCTGACTCCTCATGAAACTTGATAGGAGTCCCAGGATTCCTGTGGCACTTGGAAAGGGACCCTTGGTCTCCCGCCTCAGCTGGAGAGGCGTCCCAATTGCCCTGCCAAGCCTCGAGGAGAATCCCGAGTTGTCCCTCGCAACTAGGCAGGAGTCCTGACGTCACTGAACAAACACGAGTGTGGAAGGGCCATCCCCATCGTAACTCGAGAATATACCCCAGGTTCCCGCCGCAACTCGAGAAAAACCATGAGACTTCCCCCTCGCCGCGAGATCAGGCCTGATTCACCTGCACTGCGTGCAGAGAAATGCCGTGTTGCACATCACACAGAAAGGAGCCTTGATATCCTTGATGGCACTCCAGAGAAAGCCCAAGAACACTGTTTCAAGGCTAGAGGGATCCTGAGGTCACTGTAGCAACACGAAAGAGCTCCGTGGACCAAAAATCAACTCGAGATGAGAGGTTAGTCTCTGGCTTCGACTCCAGAGGAATACCACCATACCTCAAGCACCTCAAGAGGAGGCTTCTCTCAGCTCTAGGTATGTGAGAGGGACCCTGAGTTTGCGGCCTCAAGTGGAATGGACACCGCGAAGCCCTGACTCGAAATAAGGCCGGATATGCCTGCAGTTACTTGAATGCAGGCTGGTCTTGCATCTCCCAAGACGAAAGGATGTCTGAATCCCCTGTGGAGACCACAGAGAAAGCCCTAGTTCCCCACCTCATCACGACCGGAGGCCTCACATCCTTTGAAAACTCCAGAGGGACGCGGAGATCAGTGCCTCCAAAGGAGACGATGCCTGACTCCTCGTGAAACTTGATAGGAGTCCCAGGATTCCTGTGGCACGTGGAAAGGGACCCTTGGTCTCCCGCCTCAGCTAGAGAGGCGTCCCAATTGCCCTGCCAAGCCTCGAGGAGAATCCCACGTTGCCCCTCGAAAATATGCAGGAGTCCTGACGGCGCTGAAAAAACACGTGTGTGGAAGGGCCATCCCCGACGTAACTCGAGAATATACCCCAGGTTCCCGCCGCAACTCGAGAAAAACCATGAGACTTCCCCCTCGCCGCGAGATGAGGCCCCATTCCCTTGCACTGCGTGCAGAGCAATGCCGTGTTGCACATCACACAGGAAAGGAGCCTTGATTTCCTTGATGGCACTCCAGAGAAACCCCAAGAACACTGTTTCAAGGCCAGAGGGATCCTGAGGTCACTGTAGCAACACGAAAGAGCTCCGTGGACCAAAAATCAACTCGAGATGAGAGGTTAGTCTCTGGCTTCGACTCCAGAGGAATACCACCATACCTCAAGCACCTCAAGAGGAGGCTTCTCTCAGCTCTAGGTATGTGACAGGGACCCTGAGTTTGCGGCCTCAAGTGGAATGGACACCGCGAAGCCCTGACTCGAAATAAGGGCGGATATGCCTGCAGTTACTTGAATGCAGGCTGGTCTTGCATCTCCCAAGACGAAAGGATGTCTGAATCCCCTGTGGAGACCACAGAGAAAGCCCTAGTTCCCCACCTCATCGCGACCGGAGGCCTCACATCCTTTGAAAACTCCAGAGGGACGCGGAGATCAGTGCCTCCAAAGGAGACGATGCCTGACTCCTCGTGAAACTTGATAGGAGTCCCAGGATTCCTGTGGCACGTGGAAAGGGACCCTTGGTCTCCCGCCTCAGCTAGAGAGGCGTCCCAATTGCCCTGCCAAGACTCGAGGAGAATCCCAGGTTGCCCCTCGAAACTATGCAGGAGTCCTGACGGCGCTGAAAAAACACGTGTGTGGAAGGGCCATCCCCGACGTAACTCGAGAATATACCCCAGGTTCCCGCCGCAACTCGAGAAAAACCATGAGACGTTCCCCTCGCCGCGAGATCAAGCCCGATTCCCTGCACTGCGTGCAGAGCAATGCCGTGTTGCACATTACACAGGAAAGAAGCCTTGATTTCCTTGATGGCACTCCAGAGAAAGCCCAAGAAAACTGTTTCAAGGCTAGAGGGATCTTGAGGTCACTGTAGCAACACGAAAGAGCTCCGTGGACCACAAATCAACTCGAGATGAGAGGTTAGTCCCTGGCTTCGACTCCAGAGGAATACCACCTTAACACAAGCACCTCAAGTGGAGGCTTCTCTCAGCTCTAGGTATGTGAGAGGGACCCTGAGTTTGCGGCCTCAAGTGGAATGGACACCGCGATGCCCTGACTCGAAATAAGGCCGAATATGCCTGCAGTTACTTGAATGCAGGCTCGTCTTGCATCTCCCAAGACGAAAGGATGTCTGAATCCCCTGTGGAGACCACAGAGAAAGACCTAGTTCCCCACCTCATCGCGACCGGAGGCCTCACATCCTTTGAAAACTCCAGAGGTACGCGGAGATCAGTGCCTCCAAAGGAGACGATGCCTGACTCCTCGTGAAACTTGATAGGAGTCCCAGGATTCCTGTGTCACGTGGAAAGGGACCCTTGGTCTCCCGCCTCAGCTGGAGAGGCGTCCCAATTGCCCTGCCAAGCCTCGACGAGAATCCCGAGTTGTCCTTCGCAACTAGGCAGGAGTCACGACGTCGCTGAACAAACACGAGTGTAGAAGGGCCATCCCCGTCGTAACTCGAGAATATACTCAAGTTCCTGCCTCAACTCGAGAAAAACCATGAGACTTTCCCCTCGCCGCGAGATGAGGTCCGATTCCCCTGCATTGCGTGCAGAGCAATGCCGTGTTGCACATCACACAGGAAAGGAGCCTTGATTTCCTTGATGGCACTCCAGAGAAAGCCCAAGAATACTGTTTCAAGGCTAGAGGGATCCTGAGGTCACTGTAGCAACACAAAGGAGCTCCGTGGACCAAAAATCAACTGGAGATGAGAGGTTAGTCCCTGGCTTCGACTCCAGAGGAATACCACCTTACCACAAGTACCTCAAGAGGTGGCTTCTCTCAGCTCTAGGTATGTGAGAGGGACCCTGAGTTTGTGGCCTCAAGTGGAATGGACACCGCGATGCCGTGACTCGAAATAAGGCCTGATATGCCTGCAGTGACTTGAATGCAGGCTCGTCTTGCATCTCCCAAGACGAAAGGATGTCTGAATCCCCTGTGGAGACCACAGAGAAAGACCTAGTTCCCCACCTCATCGCGACCGGAGGCCTCACATCCTTTGAAAACTCCAGAGGGACGCGGAGATCAGTGCCTCCAAAGAAGACGATGCCTGACTCCTCATGAAACTTGATAGGAGTTCCAGGATTCCTGTGGCACGTGGAAAGGGACGCTAGGTCTCCCGCCTCAGATGGAGAGGCATCCCAATTGCCCTGCCAAGCCTCGAGGAAAATCCCGAGTTGTCCCTCGCAACTAGGCAGGAGTCCTGACGTCGCTGAACAAACACGTGTGTGGAAGGGCCATCCCCGTCGTAACTCGAGAATATACCCCAGGTTCCCGCCGCAACTCGAGAAAAACCATGAGACTTCCCCTCGCCGCGAGATGAGGCCCGATTCCCCTGCACTGCGTGCAGAGTAATGCCGTGTTGCACATCACAGAGGAAAGGAGACTTGATTTCCTTGATGGCACTCCAGAAAAAGCCCAAGAACACTGTATCAAGGCTAGAGGGATCCTGATGTCACTGTAGCAACACGAAAGAGCTCCGTGGACCACAAATCAACTCGAGATGAGAGGTTAGTCCCTGGCTTCGACTCCAGAGGAATACCACCTTACCACAAGCACTTCAAGAGGAGGCTTCTCTCAGCTCTAGGTATGTGAGAGGTACCCTGAGTTTGCGGTCTCAAGTGGAATGGACACCACGATGCCCTGACTCGAAATAAGGCCGGATATGCCTGCAGTTACTTGAATGCAGGCTCGTCTTGCATCTCCCAAGAAGAAAGGATGTCTGAATCCCCTGTGGAGACCACAGAGAAAGACCTAGTTCCCCACCTCATCGCGACCGGAGGCCTCACATCCTTTGAAAACTCCAGAGGGACGCGGAGATCAGTGCCTCCAAAGCAGACAATGCCTGACTACTCGTGAAACTTGATAGGAGTCCTAGGATTCCTGTGGCACGTGGAAAGGGACCCTTGGTCTCCCGCCTCAGCTGGAGAGGCATCCCAATTGAACTGCCAAGCCTCGAGGAGAATCCCGAGTTGTCCCTCCCAACTAGGCAGGAGTCCTGACGTCGCTGAACAAACACGTGTGTGGAAGGGCCATCCCCGTCGTAACTCGAGAATATACCCCAGGTTCCCGCCGCAACTCGAGAAAAACCATGAGACTTCCCCCTCGCCGCGAGATGAGGCCCGATTCCCCTGCACTGCGTGCAGAGTAATGCCGTGTTGCACATCACAGAGGAAAGGAGACTTGATTTCCTTGATGGCACTCCAGAAAAAGCCCAAGAACACTGTTTCAAGGCTAGAGGGATCCTGAGGTCACTGTAGCAACACGAAAGAGCTCCGTGGACCAAAAATCAACTCGAGATGAGAGGATAGTCCCTCGCTTCGACTCCAGAGGAATACCACCTTACCACAAGCACCTCAAGAGGAGGCTTCTCTCAGCTCTTGGTATGTGAGAGGGGCCCTGCTTTTGCGGCCTCAAGTGGAATGGACACCGCGATGCCCTGACTCGAAATAAGGCCGGATATGCCAACAGTGACTTGAATGCAGGCTCGTCTTGCATCTCCCAAGTCGAAAATGTCTGAATCCCCTGTGGAGACGACAGAGAAAGACCTAGTTCCCCACCTCATCGCGACCGGACGCCTCACATCCTTGGAAAACTCCAGAGGGACGCGGAGATCAGTGCCTCCAAAGGAGACGATGCCTGACTCCTCGTGAAACTTGATAGGAGTCCCAGGATCCCTGTGGCACGTGGAAAGGGACGCTTGGTCTCCCGCCTCAGCTGGAGAGGCGTCCCAATTGCCCTGCGAAGCCTCGAGGAGAATCCCGAGTTGTCCCTCGCAACTAGGCAGGAGTCCTGACGTCGCTGAACAAACACGTGTGTGGAGGGACATCCCCGTCGTAACTCGAAAATATACCCCAGGTTCCCGCCGAAACTCGAGAAAAACCATGAGACTTCCCCCTCGCCGCGAGCTGAGGCCCGATTCCCGTGCACTGCGTGCAGAGCAATGCCGTGTTGCACATCACACAGGAAAGAAGCCTTGATTTCCTTGATGGCACTCCAGAGAAAGCCCAAGAACACTGTTTCAAGGCTAGAGGGATCCTGAGGTCACTGTAGCAACACGAAAGAGCTCCGTGGACCACAAATCAACTCGAGATGAGAGGTTAGTCCCTGGCTTCGACTCCAGAGGAATACCACCTTACCACAAGCACCTCAAGAGGAGGCTTCTCTCAGCTCTAGGTATGTGAGAGGGACCCTGAGTTTGCGGCCTCAAGTGGAATGGACACCGCGATGCCCTGACTCGAAATAAGGCCGGATATGCCTGCAGTGACTTGAATGCAGGCTCGTCTTGCATCTCCCAAGACGAAAGGATGTCTGAATCCCCTGTGGAGACCACAGAGAAAGCCCTAGTTCCCCACCTCATCGCGACCGGAGGCCTCACATCCTTGGAAAACTCCTGAGGGACGAGGAGATCAGTGCCTCCAAAGGAGACGATGCCTGTCTCCTCGTGAAACTTGATGGGAGTCCCAGGATTCCTGTGGCACGTGGAAAGGGACCCTTGGTCTCCCGCCTCAGCTGGAGAGGCGTCCCAATTGCCCTGCCAAGCCTCTAGGAGAATTCCGAGTTGTCCTTCGCAACTAGGCAGGAGTCCTGACGTCGCTGAACAAACACGAGTGTGGAAGGGCCATCCCCGTCGTAACTCGAGAATATACCCCAGGTTCCCAACGCAACTCGAGAAAAACCATGAGACTTCCCCCTCGCCGCGAGATCAGGCCTGATTCACCTGCACTGCGTGCAGAGCAATGCCGTGTTGCACATCACACAGGAAAGGATCCTTGATTTCCTTCATGGCACCCCAGAGAAAGCCCAAGAACACTGTTTCAAGGCTAGAGGGATCCTGAGGTCACTGTAGCAATACAAAAGAGCTCCGTGGACCACAAATCAACTCGAGATGAGAGGTTAGTCCCTGGCTTCAACTCCAGAGGAATACCACCTTACCACTAGCACCTCAAGAGGAGGCTTCTCTCAGCTCTAGGTATGTGAGAGGGACCCTGAGTTTGCGGCCTCAAGTGGAATGGACACCACGATGCCGTGACTCGAAATAAGGCCGGATATGCCTGCAGTGACTTGAATGCAGGCTCGTCTCGCATCTACCAAGACGAAAGGATGTCTGAATCTCCTGTGGAGACCACAGAGAATGACCTAGTTCCCCACCTCATCGCGACCGGAGGCCTCACATCCTTTGAAAACTCCAGAGGGATGCGGAGATCAGTGCCTCCAAAGGAGACGATGCCTGACTCCTCATGAAACTTGATAGGAGTCCCAGGATTTCTGTGGCACGTGGAAAGAGACTCTTGGTCTCCCGCCTCAGCTGGAGAGGCGTCCCAATTGCCCTACCAAGCCTCGCGGAGACTCCCGAGTTGTCCCTCGCAACTAGGCAGGAGTCCTGACGTCGCTGAACAAACACGTGTGTGGAAGGGCCATCCCCGTCGTAACTCGAAAATATACCCCAGGTTCCCGCCGCAACTCGAGAAAAACCATGAGACTTCCCCCTCGCCACGATATGAGGCCCGATTCCCCTGCACTGCGTGCAGAGCAATGCCGTGTTGCACATCACACAGGAAAGGAGCCTTGATTTCCTTGATGGCACTCCAGAGAAAGCCCAAGAACACTGTTTCAAGGCTAGAGGGATCCTGAGGTCACTGTAGCAACAAGAAAGAGCTCCGTGGACCACAAATCAACTCGAGATGAGAAGTTAGTCCCAGGCTTCGACTCCAGAGGAATACCACCTTACCACTAGCACCTCAAGAGGAGGCTTCTCTCAGCCCAAGTATGTTAGAGGGACCCTGAATTTGCGGCCTCAAGTGGAATGGACACCGCGATGCCCTGACTCGAAATAAGGCCGGATATGCCTGCATTGACTTGAATGCAGGCTCGTCTTGCATCTCCCAAGTCGAAAGGATGTCTGAATCCCCTGTGGAGACCACAGAGAAAGAGCTAGTTCCCCACCTCATCGCGACCGGAGGCCTCACATCCTTTGAAAACTCCAGAGGGACGCGGAGATCAGTGCCTCCAAAGGAGACGATGCCTGTCTCCTCGTGAAACTTGATATGAGTCCCAGGATTCCTGTGGCACGTGGAAAGGGACCCTTGGTCTCCCGCCTCAGCTGGAGAGGCGTCCCAATTGCCCTGCCAAGCCTCGAGGAGAATCCCGAGTTGTCCCTCGCAACTAGGCAGGAGTCCTGACGTCGCTGAACAAACACGAGTGTGGAAGGGCCATCCCCGTCGTAACTCGAGAATATACCCCAGGTTCCCGCCGCAACTCGAGAGAAACCATGAGACTTCCCCCTCGCCGCGAGATCAGGCCTGATTCACCTGCACTGCGTGCAGAGCAATGCCGTGTTGCACATCACACAGGAAAGGATCCTTGATTTCCTTCATGGCACCCCAGAGAAAGCCCAAGAACACTGTTTCAAGGCTAGAGGGATCCTGAGGTCACTGTAGCAACACAAAAGAGCTCCGTGGACCACAAATCTACTCGAGATGAGAGGTTAGTCCCTGGCTTCAACTCCAGAGGAATACCACCTTACCACTAGCACCTCAAGAGGAGGCTTCTCTCAGCTCTAGGTATGTGAGAGGGACCCTGAGTTTGCGGCCTCAAGTGGAATGCACACGGGGATGCCATGACTCGAAATAAGGCCGGATATCCCTACAGTGATTTGAATGCAGGCTCGTCTTGCATCTCCCAAGACGAAAGGATGTCTGAATCCCCTGTGGAGACCACAGAGAAAGACCTAGTTCCCCACCTCATCGCGACTGGAAGCCTCACATCCTTTGAAAACTCCAGAGGTACGCGGAGATCAGTGCTTCCAAAGGAGACGATGCCTGACTCCTCGTGAAACTTGATAGGAGTCCCAGGATTTCTGTGGCACGTGGAAAGGGATGCTTGGTCTCCCGCCTCAGCTGGAGAGGGATCCTAATTGCCCTGCCAAGCCTCGAGGAGAATCCCGAGTTGTCCCTCCCAACTAGGCAGGAGTCCTGACGTCGCTGAACAAACACGTGTGTGGAAGGGCCATCCCCGTCGTAACTCGAGAATGTACCCCTGGTTCCCGCCGAAACCCGAGAAAAACCATGAGACTTCCCCCTCGCCGCGAGATGAGGCCCGATTCCCCTGCACTGCGTGCAGCGCAATTCCGTGTTGCACATCACACATGAAAGGAACCTTGATTTCCTCGATGGCTCTCCAGAGAAACCCCAAGAACACTGTTTCAAGGCTAGAGGGATCCTGAGGTCACTGTAGCAACACGAAAGAGCTCCGTGGACCAAAAATCAACTCGAGATGTGAGGTTAATCCCTAGCTTCGACTCCAGAGGAATACCACCTTACCACAAGCACCTCAAGAGGAGGCTTCTCTCAGCTCTAGGTATGTGAGAGGGACCCTGATTTTGCGGCCTCAAGTGGAATGGACACCGTGATTCCCTGACTCAAAATAAGGCCGGATATCCCTGCAGTGACTTGAATGCAGGCTCGTCTTGCAACGCCCAAGTCGAAAGGATGTCTGAATCCCCTGTGGAGACCACAGAGAAAGACCTCGTGCCCCACCTCATCGCGACCGGAGGCCTCACATCCTTTGAAAACTCCAGAGGGACGCGGAGATCAGTGCCTCCAAAGGAGACGATGCCTGACTCCTCGTGAAACTTGATAAGAGTCCCAGGATTCCTGTGGCACGTGGAAGGGACCCTTGGTCTCCCGCCTCAGCTCGAGAGGCGTCCCAATTGCCCTGCCAAGCCTCGAGGAGAATCCCGAGTTATCCCTCGCAACTAGGCAGGAGTCCTGACGTCGCTGAACAAACACGTGTGTGGAAGGGCCATCCCCGTCGTAACTCGAGAATATACCCCAGGTTCCCGCCGCAACTTGAGAAAAACCATGAGACTTCCCCCTCGCCGCGAGATGAAGCCCGATTCCCCTGCACTGCGTGCAGAGCAATGCCGTGTTGCACATCACACAGGAAAGGAGCCTTTATTTCCTTGATGGCACTCCAGAGAAATCCCAAGAACACTGTTTCAAGGCTAGAGGGATCCTGAGGTCACTGTAGCAACACGAAAGAGCTCCGTGGACCGAAAATCAACTCGAGATGAGAGGTTAGTCCCTGGCTTCGACTCCAGAGGAATACCACCTTACCACAAGCACCTCAAGAGGAGGCTTCTCTCAGCTCTAGGTATGTGAGAGGGACCCTGAGTTTGCGGCCTCCAGTGGAATGGACACCGAGATGCCCTGACTCGAAATAAGGCCGGATATCCTTGCAGTGACTTGAATGCAGGCTCGTCTTGCATCTCCCAAGATGAAAGGATGTCTGAATCCCCTGTGCAGACCACAGAGAAAGACCTAGTTCCCCACCTCATCGCGACCGGAGGCCTCACATTCTTTGAAAACTCCAGAGGGACGCGGAGATCAGTGCCTCCAAAGGAGACGATGCCTGACTCCTCGTGAAACTTGATGGAGTCCCAGGATTCCTGTGGCACGTGGAAAGGGACACTTGGTCTCCCGCCTCAGCTGGAGAGGCGTCCCAATTGCCCTGCCAAGCCTCGAGGAGACTCCCGAGTTGTCCCTCGCAACTAGGCAGGAGTCCTGATGTCGCTGAACAAACACGTGTGTGCAAGGGCCATCCCCGTCGTAACTCGAGAATATACCCCAGGTTCCCGCCGCACCTCGAGTAAAACCATGAGACTTCCCCCTCGCCGCGAGATGAGGCCCGATTACCCTGCACTGCGTGCAGAGCAATGCTGTGTTGCACATCACACAGGAAAGGAGCCTTGATTTCCTTGATGGCACTCCAGAGAAAGCCCAAGAACACTGTTTCAAGGCTAGAGGGATCCTGAGGTCACTGTAGCAACAGGAAAGAGCTCCGTGGACCACAAATCAACTCGAGATGAGAGGTTAGTCCCTGGCTTCGACTCCAGAGAAATAGCACCTTACCACACGCAGCTCAAGAGGAGGCTTCTCTCAGCTCTAGGTTTTTGAGAGGGACCCTGAGTTTGCGGCCTCAAGTGGAATGGACACCGCAATGCCCTGACTCGAAATTAGGCTGGATATCCCTTCAGTGACTTGAATGCAGGCTCGTCTTGAATCTCCCAAGAGGAAAGGATGTCTGAATCCCCTGTGGAGACCACAGAGAAAGACCTAGTTCCCCACCTCATCGCGACCGGAGGCCTCACATCCTTTGAAAACTCCAGAGGGACGCGGAGATCAGTGCCTCCAAAGGAGACGATGCCTGACTCCTCGTGAAACTTGATAGGAGTCCCAGGATTCCTGTGGCACGTGGAAAGGGACCCTTGGTCTCCCGCCTCAGCTGGAGAGGCGTCCCAATTGCCCTGCCAAGCCTCGAGGAGAATCCCGAGTTGTCCCTCGCAACTAGGCAGGAGTCCTGACGTCGCTGAACAAACACGTGTGTGGAAGGGCCATCCCCGTCGTAACTCGAGAATGTACCCCTGGTTCCCGCCGCAACTCGACAAAAACCATGAGACTTCCCACTCGCCGCGAGATGAGGACTGATTCCCCTGCACTGCGTGCAGAGCAATGCCGTGTTGCACATCACACAGGAAAGGAGCCTTGATTTCCTTGATGGCACTCCAGAGAAACCCCAAGAACACTGTTTCAAGGCTAGAGGGATACTGAGGTCACTGTAGCAACACGAAAGAGCTCCGTGGACCATAAGTCAACTCGAGATGGGAGGTTAGTCCCTGGCTTCGACTGCAGAGGAATATCACCTTACCACAAGCACCTCAAGAGGAGGCTTCTCTCAGCTCTAGGTATGTGAGAGGGACCCTGAGTTTGCGGCCTCAAGTGGAATGGACACAGCGATGCCCTGACTCGAAATAAGGCCGGATATCCCTGCAGTGACTTGAATGCAGGCTCGTCTTGCATCTCCCAAGATGAAAGGATGTCTGAATCCCCTGTGGAGAACACAGAGAAAGACCTAGTTCCCCACCTCATCGCGACCAGAGTCCTCACATCCTTGAAAAACTCCAGAGGGACGCGGAAATCAGTGCCTCCAAAGGAGACGATGCCTGACTACTCGTGAAACTTGATAGGAGTCCCAGGATTCCTGCGGCATGTGGAACGGGACAATTGGTCTCCCGCCTCAGCTGGAGAGGCGTCCCAATTGCCCTGCCAAGCCTCGAGGAGAATCCCGAGTTGTCCCTCGCAACTAGGCAGGAGTCCTGAGGTCGCTGAACAAACACGTGTGTGGAAGGGCCATCCCCGTCGTAACTCGAGAATATACCCCAGGTTCCCGCCGCAACTCGAGAAAAACCATGAGACTTCCCCCTCGCCTCGAGATGAGGCCCGATTCCCCTGCACTGCATGCAGAGCAATGCCGTGTTGCACATCACAACGGAAAGAAGCCTTGATTTCCTTGATGGCACTCCAGAGAAACCCCATGAACACTGTTTCAAGGCTAGTGGGATCCTGAGGTCACTGTAGCAACACGAAAGAGCTCCGTGGACCAAAAATCAACTCGAGATGAGAGGTTAGTCCCTGGCCTCAACTCCAGAGGAATACCACCTTACCACAAGCAGCTCAAGAGGAGGCTTCTCTCAGCTCTAGGTATGTGAGAGGGACCCTGAGTTTGTGGCCTCAAGTGGAATGGACACCATGATGCCCTGATTGGAAATAAGGCTGGATATCCCTGCAGTGACTTGAATGCAGGCTCGTCTTGCATCTCCGAAGACGAAAGGATGTCTGAATCCCCTGTGGAGACCACAGAGAAAGACCTACTTCCCCACATCATCGCGACCGGAGGCCTCACATCCTTTGAAAACTCCAGAGGGACACGGAGATCAGTGCCTCCAAAGGAGACGATGCCTGACTCCTCGTGAAACTTGACAGGAGTCCCAGGATTCCTGTGGCACGTGAAAAGGGAGCCTTGGTCTCCTGCCTCAGCTGGAGACGCGTCCCAATTGCCCTGCCAAGCCTCGAGGAGAATCCCGAGTTGTCCCTCGCAATTAGGCAGGAGTCTTGACGTCGCTGAACAAACACGTATGTGGAAGGGCCATCCCTGTCGTAACTCGATAATATACCCCAGGTTCCCACCGCAACTCGAGAAAAACCATGAGACTTCCCCCTCGCCGCGAGATGAGGCCCTATTCCCCTGCACTGCGTGCAGAGCAATGCCGTGTTGCACATCACACAGGAAAGGAGCCTTGATTTCCTTGATGGCACTCCAGAGAAAGCCCAAGAACACTGTTTCAAGGCTAGAGGGATCCTGAGGTCACTGTAGCAACACGAAAGAGCTCCGTGGACCAAAAATCAACTCGAGATGAGAGGTTAGTCCCTGGCTTCGACTCCAGAGGAATACCACCTTACCACAAGCACCTCAAGAGGAGGCTTCTCTCAGCTCTAGGTACGTGAATGGGACCCTGAGTTTGCGGCCTCAAGTGGAATGGACACCGTGATTCCCTGATACGAAATAAGTCCGGATATCCCTGCAGAGACTTGAATGCAGGCTCGTCTTGCATCTCCCAAGACGAAAGGATGTCTGAATCCCCTGTGGAGACCACAGAGAAAGACCTAGTTCCCCAGCTCATCGCGACCGGAGGCCTCACATCCTTTGAAAACTCCAGAGGGACGCGGAGATGAGTGCCTCCAAAGGAGACGATGCCTGACTCCTCGTGAAACTTGATAGGAGTCCCAGGATTCCTGTGGCATGTGGAAAGGGACACTTGGTCGCCCGCCTCAGCTGGAGAGGCGTCCCAATTGCCCTGCCAAACCTCGAGGTGAATCCCGAGTTGTCCCTCGCAACTAGGCAGGAGTCCTGACGTCGCTGAACAAACACGTGTTTGGAAGGGCCATCCCCGTCGTAACTCGAGAATATACCCCAGGTTCCCGCCGCAACTCGAGAAAAACTTGAGACTTCCCCCACGCCGCGAGATGAGGCCCCATTCCACTGCACTGCGTGCAGAGCAATGCCGTGTTGCACATCACACAGGAAAGGATCCTTGATTTCCTTGATGGCACTCCAGAGAAAGCCCAAGAACACTGTTTCAAGGCTAGAGGGATTCTGAGGTCACTGTAGCAACACAAAAGAGCTCCGTGGACCACAAATCTACTCGAGATGAGAGGTTAGTCCCTGGCTTCAACTCCAGAGGTATACCACCTTACCACAAGCACCTCAAGAGGAGGCTTCTCTGAGCTCTAGGTATGTGAGAGGAACCCTGAGTTTGCGGCCTCAAGTGGAATGGACACCGCGATGCCCTGACTCGAAATAAGGCCGGATATGCCTGCAGTGACTTGAATGCAGGCTCGTCTTGCATCTCCCAAGACGAAACGATGTCTGAATCTCATGTGGAGACCACAGAGAATGACCTAGTTCCCCACCTTATCGCGATCGGAGGCCTCACATCCTTTGAAAACTCCAGAGGGACGCGGAGATCAGTGCCTCCAAAGGAGACGATGCCTGACTCCTCATGAAACTTGATAGGAGTCCCAGGATTCCTGTGGCACGTGGAAAGAGACGCTTGGTCTCCCGCCTCAGCTGGAGAGGCGTCCCAATTGCCCTGCCAAGCCTCGAGGAGACTCCCGAGTTGTCCCTCGCAACTAGGCAGGAGTCCTGACGTCGCTGAACCAACACCTGCGTGGAAGGGCCATCCCCGTCGTAACTCGAGAATATACCCCAGGTTCCCGCCGCAACTCGAGAAAAACCATGAGACTTCCCCCTCGCCGCGAGATGAGGACTGATTCCCCTGCACTGCGTGCAGAGCAATGCCGTGTTGCACATCACACAGGAAAGGAGCCTTGATTTCCTTCATGGCACTTCAGAGAAAACCCAAGAACACTGTTTCGAGGCTAGAGGGTTCCTGAGGTCACTGTAGCAACACGAAAGAGCTCCGTGGACCACAAATCAACTCGAGATGAGAGGTTAGTCCCTGGCTTCGACTCCAGAGGAATACCACCTTACCACAAGCACCTCAAGAGGAGGCTTCTCTCAGCTCTAGGTATGTGAGAGGGACCCTGAGTTTGCGGCCTCAAGTGGAATGGACACCGCGATGCTCTGACTCGAAATAAAACCGGATATGCCAGCAGTGACTTGAATGCAGGCTCGTCTTGCATCTCCCAAGTCGAAAGGATGTCTGAATCCCCTGTGGAGACCACAGAGAAAGAAATAGTTCCCCACCTCATCGCGACCGGAGGCCTCACATCCTTGGAAAACTCCAGAGGGACGCGGAGATCAGTGCCACCAAAGGAGACGATGCCTGACTCCTCATGAAACTTGATAGGAGTCCCAGGATTCCTGTGGCACTTGGAAAGGGACCCTTGGTCTCCCGCCTCAGCTGGAGAGGCGTCCCAATTGCCCTGCCAAGCCTCGAGGAGAATCCCGAGTTGTCCCTCGCAACTAGGCAGGAGTCCTGACGTCACTGAACAAACACGAGTGTGGAAGGGCCATCCCCATCGTAACTCGAGAATATACCCCAGGTTCCCGCCGCAACTCGAGAAAAACCATGAGACTTCCCCCTCGCCGCGAGATCAGGCCTGATTCACCTGCACTGCGTGCAGAGAAATGCCGTGTTGCACATCACACAGAAAGGAGCCTTGATATCCTTGATGGCACTCCAGAGAAAGCCCAAGAACACTGTTTCAAGGCTAGAGGGATCCTGAGGTCACTGTAGCAACACAAAAGAGCTCCGTGGACCAAAAATCAACTCGAGATGAGAGGTTAGTTCATGGCTTCGACTCCAGAGGAATACCACCTTACCACAAGCACCTCAAGAGGAGGCTTCTCTCAGCTCTAGGTATGTGAGAGGTACCCTGAGTTTGCGGTCTCAAGTGGAATGCACACGGGGATGCCATGACTCGAAATAAGGCCGGATATCCCTGCAGTGACTTGAATGCAGGCTCGTCTTGCATCTCCCAAGACGAAAGGATGTCTGAATCCCCTGTGGAGACAACAGAGAAAGACCTAGTTCCCCACCTCATCGCGACTGGAAGCCTCACATCCTTTGAAAACTCCAGAGGTACGCGGAGATCAGTGCTTCCAAAGGAGACGATGCCTGACTCCTCGTGAAACTTGATAGGAGTCCCAGGATTCCTGTGGCACGTGGAAAGGGACGCTTGGTCTCCCGCCTCAGCTGGAGAGGGATCCTAATTGCCCTGCCAAGCCTCGAGGAGAATCCCGAGTTGTCCCTCCCAACTAGGCAGGAGTCATGACGTCGCTGAACAAACACGTGTGTGGAAGGGCCATCCCCGTCGTAACTCGAGAATGTACCCCTGGTTCCCGCCGAAACCCGAGAAAAACCATGAGACTTCCCCCTCACCGCGAGATGAGGCCCGATTCCCCTGCACTGCGTGCAGGGCAATGCCGTGTTGCACATCACACATGAAAGGAACCTTGATTTCCTCGATGGCTCTCCAGAGAAACCCCAAGAACACTGTTTCAAGGCTAGAGGGATCCTGAGGTCACTGTAGCAACACGAAAGAGCTCCGTGGACCAAAAATCAACTCGAGATGAGAGGTTAGTCCCTGGCTTCGACTCCAGAGGAATACCACCTTACCACAAGCACCTCAAGAGGAGGCTTCCCTCAGCTCTAGGTATGTGAGAGGGACCCTGAGTTTGCGGCCTCAAGTGGAATGGACACCGTGATTCCCTGATACGAAATAAGGCCGGATATCCTTGCAGAGACTTGAATGCAGGCTCGTCTTGCATCTCCCAAGACGAAAGGATGTCTGAATCCCCTGTGGAGACCACAGAGAAAGACCTAGTTCCCCACCTCATCGCGACCGGAGGCCTCACATCCTTTGAAAACTGCAGAGCTACGTGGAGATCAGTGCCTCCAAAGGAGACGATGCCTGACTCCTCGTGAAACTTGATAGGAGTCCCAGGATTCCTGTGGCACGTGGAAAGGGACCCTTGGTCTCCCGCCTCAGCTGGAGAGGCGTCCCAATTGCCCTGCCAAACCTCGAGGAGAATCCCGAGTTGTCCCTCGCAACTAGGCAGGAGTCATGACGTCGCTGAACAAACACGTGTGTGGAAGGGCCATCCCCTTCGTAACTCGAGAATATACCCCAGGTTCCCGCCGCAACTTGAGAAAAACCATGAGACTTCCCCCTCGCCGCGAGATGAGGCCCCATTCCCTTGCACTGCGTGCAGAGCAATGCCGTGTTGCACATCACACATGAAAGGAGCCTTGATTTCCTTGATGGCACTCCAGAGAAAGCCCAAGAACACTGTTTCAAGGCTAGAGGGATCCTGAGGTCACTGTAGCAACACGAAAGAGCTCCGTGGACCAAAAATCAACTCGAGATGAGAGGTTAGTCCCTGGCTTCTACTCCAAAGGAATACCACCTTACCACAAGCAGCTCAAGAGGAGGCTTCTCTCAGCTCGAGGTATGTGAGAGGGACCGTTAGTTTGCGGCCTCAAGTGGAATGGACACCGCGATGCCCTGACTCGATATAAGGCCGGATATCCCTGCAGTGACTTGAATGCAGGCTCGTCTTGCATCTCCCAAGACGAAAGGATGTCTGAATCCCCTGTGGAGACGACAGAGAAAGACCTACTTCCCCACCTCATCGCGACCGGAGGCCTCACATCCTTTGAAAACTCCAGAGGGACGCGGAGATCAGTGCCTGCAAAGGAGACGATGGCTGACTCCTCGTGAAACTTGATAGGAGTCCCAGGATTACTGTGGCACGTGAAAAGGGACCCTTGGTCTCGCGCCTCAGCTGGAAAGGGATCCCAATTGCCCTGCCAAGGCTCGAGGAGAATCCCGAGTTGTCCCTCGCAACTAGACAGGCGTCCCGACGTCGCTGAACAAACACGTGTGTGGAAGGGCCATCCCCGTCGTAACTCGAGAATATACCCCAGGTTCCCGCCGCAACTCGAGAATAACCATGAGACTTCCCCCTCGCCGCGAAATGAGGCCCGATTCCCCTGCACTGTGTGCAGAGCAATGCCATGTTGCACATCACACAGGAAAGGAGCGTTGATTTCCTTGATGGCACTCCAGAGAAAGCCCAAGAACACTGTTTCAAGGCTAGAGGGATCCTGAGGTCACTGTAGCAACACGAAAGAGCTCCGTGGACCAAAAATCAACTCGAGATGAGAGGTTAGTCCCTGGCTTCGACTCCAGAGGAATACCACCTTACCACAAGCACCTCAAGAGGAGGCTTCTCTCAGCTCTAGGTACGTGAATGGGACTCTGAGTTTGCGGCCTCAAGTGGAATGGACACCGCGATGCCCTGACTCGAAATAAGGCCGGATATCCCCGCAGTGACTTGAATGCAGGCTCGTCTTGCATCTCCCAAGACGAAAGGATGTCTGAATCCCCTGTGGAGACCACAGAGAAAGACCTAGTTCCCCACCTCATCGCGACCGGAGGCCTCACATCCTTTGAAAACTCCAGAGGTATGCGGAGATCAGTGCCTCCAAAGGAGACGATGACTGACTCCTCGTGAAACTTGATAGGAGTCCCAGGATTCCTGTGGCACGTGGAAAGGGAACCTTGGTCTCCCGCCTCAGCTGGAGAGGCGTCCCAATTGCCGTGCAAAGCCTCGAGGCGAATCCCGAGTTGTCCCTCGCAACCAGGCAGGAGTCCTGAGGTCGCTGAACAAACACGTGTGTGGAAGGGCCATCCCCGTCGTAACTCGAGAATATACCCCAGGTTCCCGCCGCAACTCCAGAAAAACCATGAGACTTCCCCCTCGCCGCGAGATGAGGCCCGATTCCCCTGCACTGTGTGCAGAGCAATGCCGAGTTGCACATCACACAGGAAAGGAGCCTTGATTTCCTTGATGGCACTCCAGAGAAAGCCCAAGAACACTGTTTCAAGGCTAGAGGGATCCTGAGGTCACTGTCGCAACACGAAAGAGCTCCGTGGACCAAAAATCAACTCGAGATGAGAGGTTAGTCCCTGGCTTCGATTCCAGAGGAATACCACCTTACCACAAGCACCTCAAGAGGAGGCTTCTCTCAGTTGTAGGTATGTGAGAGGGACCCTGAGTGTGCGGCCTCAAGTGGAATGGACACCGCGATGCCCTGACTCGAAATAAGGCCGGATAACCCTGCAGTGACTTGAATGCAGGCTCGACTTGCATCTCTCAAGACGAATGGATGTCTGAATCCCCTCTGGAGACCACAGAGAAAGACCTATTTCCCCACCTCATCGCGACCGGAGGCCTCACATCATTGAAAAACTCGAGAGGGACGTGGAGATCAGTGCCTCCAAAGGAGACGATGCCTGACTCCTCGGGAAACTTGATAGGAGTCCCAGGATTCCTGGGGCATGTGGAACGGGACAATTGGTCTCCCGCCTAAGCTGGAGAGGCGTCCCAATTGCCCTGCCAAGCCTCGAGGAGAATCCCGAATTGTCCCTCGCAACTAGGCAGGAGTCCTGAGGTCGCTGAACAAACACGTGTGTGGAAGGGCCATCCCCGTCGTAACTCGAGAATATACCCCAGGTTCCCGCCGCAACTCGAGAAAAACCATGAGACTTCCCCCTCGCCGCGAAATGAGGCCCGATTCCCCTGCACTGCGTGCAGAGCAATGCCGTGTTGCACATCACACAGGAAAGGAGCCTTGATTTCCTTGATGGCACTCCACAGAAACCCCAAGAACACTGTTTCAAGGCTAGAGGGATCCTGAGGTCACTGTAGCAACACGAAAGAGCTCCATGGACCACAAATCAACTCGAGATGAGAGGTTAGTCCCTGGCTTCGACTCCAGAGGAATACCGCCTTACCACAAGCACCTCAAGAGGAGGCTTCTCTCAGCTCTATGTATGTGAGAGGGACCCTGAGTTTGCGGCCTCAAGTGGAATGGACACCGCGATGCCCTGACTCGAAATAAGGCTGGATATCCCTGCAGTGACTTGAATGCAGGCTCGTCTTGCATCTCCCAAGACGAAAGGATGTCTGAATCCCCTGTGGAGACCACAGAGAAATACCTACTTCCCCACATCATCGCGACCGGAGGCCTCACATCCTTTGAAAACTCCAGAGGGACACGGAGATCAGTGCCTCCAAAGGATACGATGCCTGACTCCTCGTGAAACTTGATAGGAGTCCCAGGATTCCTGTGGCACGTGGAAAGGGAGACTTGGTCTCCTGCCTCAGCTGGAGACGCGTCCCAATTGCCCTGCCAAGCCTCGAGGAGAATCCCGAGTTGTCCCTCGCGATTAGGGAGGAGTCTTGACGTCGCTGACCAAACACGTGTGTGGAAGGGCCATCCCCATCGTAACTCGATAATATACCCCAGGTTCCCACCGCAACTCGAGAAAAACCATTAGACTTCCCCCTCGCCGCGAGATGAGGCCCGATTCCCCTGCACTGCGTGCAGAGCAATGCCGTGTTGCACATCACAATGGAAAGGAGCCTTGATTTCCTTGATGGCACTCCAGAGAAACCCCAAGAACACTGTTTCAAGGCTAGTGGGATCCTGAGGTCACTGTAGCAACAGGAAAGAGCTCCGTGGACCAAAAATCAACTCGAGATGAGAGGTTAGTCCCTGGCTTCGACTCCAGAGGAATACCACCTTACCACAAGCAGCTCAAGAGGAGGCTTCTCTCAGCTCTAGGTATGTGAGAGGGACCCTGAGTTTGCGGCCTCAAGTGGAATGGACACCGTGATGCCCTGACTGGAAATAAGGCTGGATATCCCTGCAGTGACTTGAATGCAGGCTCGTCTTGCATCTCTCAAGACGAAAGGATGTCTGAATCCCCTGTGGAGACCACAGAGAAATACCTACTTCCCCACATCATCGCGACCGTAGGCCTCACATCCTTTGAAAACTCCAGAGGGACACGGAGATCAGTGCCTCCAAAGGATACGATGCCTGACTCCTCGTGAAACTTGATAGGAGTCCCAGGATTCCTGTGGCACGTGGAAAGGGAGCCTTGGTCTCCTGCCTCAGCTGGAGACGCGTCCCAATTGCCCTACCAAGCCTCGAGGAGAATCCCGAGTTGTCCCTCGCAATTAGGGAGGAGTCTTGACGTCGCTGAACAAACACGTGTGTGGAAGGGCCATCCCCATCGTAACTTGATAATATACCCCAGGTTCCCACCGCAACTCGAGAAAAACAATGAGACTTCCCCCTCGCCGCGAGATGAGGCCCGATTCCCCTGCAATGCGTGCAGAGCAATGCCGTGTTGCCCATCACACAGGAAAGGAGCCTTGATTTCCTTGATGGCACTCCAGAGAAAGCCCAAGAACACTGTTTCAAGGCTAGAGGGATCCTGAGGTCACTGTAGCAACACGAAAGAGCTCCTTGGACCAAAAATCAACTCGAGATGAGAGGTTAGTCCCTGACTTCGACTCCAGAGTAATAGCACCTTACCACAAGCACCTCAATTGGAGGCTTCTCTCAGCTCTAGTTATGTGAGAGGGACCCTGAGTTTGCGGCCTCAAGTGGAATGGACACTGCGATGCCCTGACTCGAAATAAGGCCGGATAACCCTGCAGTGACTTGAATGCAGGCTCGTCTTGCATCTCCCAAGACGTAAGGATGTCTGAATCCCCTGTGGAGACCACAGAGAAAGACCTAGTTCCCCACCTCCTCGCGACCGGAGTCCTCACATCTTTTGAAAACTCCAGAGGGACTCGGATATCAGTGCCTCCAAAGGAGACGATGCCTGACTCCTCGTGAAACTTGATAGGAGTCCCAGGATTCCTGTGGCACGTGGAAAGGGACCCTTGGTCTCCCGCCTCAGCTGGAGAGGCGTCCCAATTGCCCTGCCAAGCCTCGAGGAGAATCCCGAGTTTTCCCTCGCAACTAGGCAGGAGTCCTGACGTCGGTGAACAAACATGTGTGTGGAAGGGCCATCCCCATCGTAACTCGAGAATATACCCCAGGTTCCCACCGCAACTCGAGAAAAACCATGAGACTTCCCCCTCGCTGCGAGATGAGGCCCGATTCCCCTGCACTGCGTGCAGAGCAATGCCGTGTTGCACATCACACAGGAAAGGAGCCTTGATTTCCTTGATGGCACTCCAGAGAAAGCCCAAGAACACTGTTTCAAGGCTAGAGGGATCCTGAGGTCACTGTAGCAACACGAAAGAGCTCCGTGGACCGAAAATCAACTCGAGATGAGAGGTTAGTCCCTGGCTTCGACTCCAGAGGAATACCACCTTACCACAAGCACCTCAAGAGGAGGCTTCTCTCAGCTCTAGGTATGTGAGAGGGACCCTGAGATTGCGGCCTCCAGTGGAATGTACACCGCGATGCCCTGACTCGAAATAAGGCCGGATATCCCTGCAGTGACTTGAATGCAGGCTCGTCTTGCATCTCCCAAGATGAAAGGATGTCTGAATCCCCTGTGGAGACCACAGAGAAAGATTTAGTTACCCACCTCATCGCGACCGGAGGCCTCACATCCTTTGAAAACTCCAGAGGGACGCGGAGATCAGTGCCTCCAAAGGAGACGATGCCTGACTCCTCGTGAATCTTGATGGGAGTCCCCGGATTCCTGGGGCACCTGGAAAGGGAACCTTGGTCTCCCGCCTCAGCTGGAGAGGCGTCCCAATTGCCCTGCCAAGCCTCGAGGAGAATCCCGAGTTGTCCCTCGCAACTAGGCAGGAGTCCTGACGTCGCTGAACAAACACGTGTGTGGAAGGGCCATCCCCGTCGTAACTCGAAAATATACCCCAGATTCCCGCCGCAACTCGAGAAAAACCGTGAGCCTTCCCCCTCGCCGTGAGATGAGGCCCGATTCCCCTGCACTGCGTGCAGAGCAATGCCGTGTTGCACATCACACAGGAAAGGAGCCTTGATTTCCTTGATGGCACTCCAGAGAAACCCCAAGAACACTGTTTCAAGGCTAGAGGTATCCTGAGGTCACTGTAGCAACACGAAAGAGCTCCGTGGACCACAAATCAACTGGAGATGAGAGGTTACTGCCTGGCTTCGACTCCAGAGGAATACTACCTTACCAGAAGCACCTCAAGAGGAGGCTTCTCTCAGCTCTAGGTATGTGAGAGGGACCCTGAGTTTGCGGTCTCAAGTGGAATGGACACCGTGATGCCCTGACTCGAAGTAAGGCCTGATATCCCTGCAGTGACTTGAATGCAGGCTCGTCTTGCATCTCCCAAGACGAAAGGATGACTGAATCCCCTGTGGAGACCACAGAGAAAGACCTAGTTCCCCACCTAATTGCGACCGGAGGCCTCACATCTTTGAAAACTCCAGAGGGACGCCGAGATCAGTGCCTCCAAAGGAGCCGATGCCTGACTCTTCCTGAAACTTGATAGGAGTCCCAGGATTCCTGTGGCACGTGGAAAGGGACCCTTGGTCTCCCGCCTCAGCTGGAGAGGGGTCCCAATTGCCCTGCCAAGCCTCGAGGAGAATCCCGAGTTGTCCCTCGCAACTAGGCAGGAGTCCTGACGTCGCTGAACAAACACGTGTGTGGAAAGGCCATCCCCGTCGTAACTCGAGAATATACCCCAGGTTCCCGCCGCAACTCGAGAAAAACCATGAGACTTCACCCTCGCCGTGAGATGAGGCCGATTCCCCTGCACTGCGTGCAGAGCAATGCCGTGTTGCACATCACACAGGAAAGGAGCCTTGATTTCCTTGATGGCACTCCAGAGAAACCCCAAGAACACAGTTTCAAGGCTAGAGGGATCCTGAGGTCACTGTAGCAACACGAAAGAGCTCCGTGGACCACCAATCAACTCGAGATGAGAGGTTAGTCCCTGGCTTCGACTCCAGAGAAATAGCACCTTAAAACAAGCACCTCAAGAGAAGGCTCCTCTCAGCTCTAGGTATGTGAGAGGTACCCTGAGTTTGCGGCCTCAAGTGGAATGGACAGCGCGATGCCCTGACTCGAAATAAGGCCGGATATCCCTGCAGTGACTTGAATGCAGGCTCGTCTTGCATCTCCCAAGACGAAGGGATGTCTGAATCCCCTGTGGAGACAACAGAGAAAGACCTAGTTCCCCACCTCATTGCGACCGGAGGCCTCATATCCTTTGAAAACTCCAGAGGGACGCGGAGATCAGTGCCTCCAAAGGAGACGATGCCTGACTCCTCGTGAAACTTGATAGGAGTCCCAGGATTCCTGTGGCACGTGGAAAGGGACCCTTTGTCTCCCGCCTCAGCTGGAGAGGCGTCCCAATTGCCCTGCCAAGCCTCGAGGAGAATCCCGAGTTGTCCCTCGCAACTAGGCAGGAGTCCTGACGTCGCTGAACAAACACGTGTGTGGAAGGGCCATCCCCGTCGTAACTCGAGAATATACCGCAGGTTCCCGCCGCAACTCGAGAAAAACCATGAGACTTCCCCCTCGCCGCGAGATGAGGCCCGATTCCCCTGCACTGCGTGCACAGCAATGCCGTGTTGCACATCACACAGGAAAGGAGCCTTGATTTCCTTGATGGCACTCCAGAGAAACCCCAAGAACACTGTTTCAAGGCTAGAGGGATCCTGAGGTCACTGTAGCAACACGAAAGAGCTCCGTGGACCAAAAATCAACTCGAGATGAGAGGTTAGTCCCTGGCTTCGACTTCAGAGGAATACCACCTTACCACAAGCACCTCAAGAGGAGGCTTCTCTCAGCTCTAGGTATGTGAGAGGGACCCTGAGTTTGCGGCCTCAAGCGGCATGGACACCGTGATGCCCTGACTAGAAGTAAGGACTGATATCCCTGCAGTGACTTGAATGCAGGCTCGTCTTGCATCTCCCAAGACGAAAGCATGTCTGAATCCCCTGTGGAGACCACAGAGAAAGACCTAGTTCCCCTCCTCATTGCGACCGGAGGCCTCACATCTTTGAAAACTCCAGCGGGACGCCGAGATAAGTGCCTCCAAAGGAGCAGATGCCTGACTCCTCGTGAAACTTATAGGAGTCCCAGGATACCTGTGGCACGTGGAAAAGGACCCTTGGTCTCCCGCCTCAGCTGGAGAGGCGTCCCAATTGCCCTGCCAAGCCTCGAGGAGAATCCCGAGTTGTCCCTCGCAACTAGGCAGGAGTCCTGACGTCGCTGAACAAACACGTGTGTGGAAGGGCCATCCCCATCGTAACTCGAGAATATACCCCAGGTTCCCGCCGCAACTCGAGAAAAACCATGAGACTTCCCCCTCGCCGCGAGATGAGGCCCGATTCCCCTGCACTGCGTGCACAGCAATGCCGTGTTGCACATCACACAGGAAAGGAGCCTTGATTTCCTTGATGGCACTCCAGAGAAACCCCAAGAACACTGTTTCAAGGCTAGAGGGATCCTGAGGTCACTGTAGCAACACGAAAGAGCTCCGTGGACCAAAAATCAACTCGAGATGAGAGGTTAGTCCCTGGCTTCGACTCCAGAGGAATACCACCTTACCACAAGCACCTCAAGAGGAGGCTTCTCTCAGCTCTAGGTATGTGAGAGGGATCCTGAGTTTGCGGCCTCAAGTGGAATGGACACCGCGATGCCCTGACTCGAAATAAGGCCGGATATCCCTGCAGTGACTTGAATGCAGGCTCGTCTTGCATCTCCCAAGACGAAAGGATGTCTGAATCCCCTGTGGAGACCACAGAGAAAGACCTAGTTCGCCAACTCATCACGATCGGAGGCCTCACTTCCTTTGAAAACTCCAGAGGCAGGAGGAGATTAGTGCCTCCAAGGAGACGATACCTGACTCCTTGTGAAACTTCATAGGAGTGCCAGGAATCCTGTGGCACTTGGAAAGGGACCCTTGGTCTCCCGCCTCAGCTGTAGAGGCGTCCCAATTGCCCTGCCAAGCCTCGAGGAGAATCCCGAGTTGTCCCTCGCAACTAGGCTGGAGTCCTGACGTCGCTGAACAAACACGTGTGTGGAAGGGCCATCCCCGTCCTAACTCGAGAATATATGCCAGCTTCCCGCCGCAACTCGAGAAAAACCATGAGACTTCCCCCTCGCCGCGAGATGAGGCCCGATTCCCCTGCACTGCGTGCAGAGCAATGCCGTGTTGCACATCACACAGGAAAGGAGCCTTGATTTCCTTGATGGCACTCCAGAGAAATCCTAGAACACTGTTTCAAGGCTAGAGGGATCCTGAGGTCACTGTAGCAACACGAAAGAGCTCTGTGGACCACAAATCAACTTGAGATGAGAGGTTAGTCCCTGGCTTCGACTCCAGAGTAATAGCACCTTAAAACAAGCACCTCAAGAGAAGGCTTCTCTCAGCTCTAGGTATGTGAGAGGGACCCTGAGATTGCGGCCTCAAGTGGAATGGACCCCGCAATGCCCTGACTCCAAATAAGGCCGGATATCCCTGCAGTGACTTGAATGCAGGCTCGTCTTGCATCTCCCAAGACGAAAGGATGTCTGAATCCCCTGTGGAGACCACAGAGAAAGATTTAGTTCCCCACCACATCGCGAACGGAGGCCTCACATCCTTTGAAAACTCCAGAGGGACGCGGAGATCAGTGCCTCCAAAGGAGTCGATACCTGACTCCTCGTGAATCTTGATAGGAGTCCCAGGATTCCTGGGGCACCTGGAAAGGGACCCTTGGTCTCCCGCCGCAGCTGGAGAGGCGTCCCAATTGCCCTGCCAAGCCTCGAGGAGAATCCCGAGTTGTCCCTCGCAACTAGGCAGGAGTCCTGACGTCGCTGAACAAACACGTGTGTGGAAGGGCCATCCCCGTCGTAACTCGAAAATATACCCCAGATTCCCGCCGCAACTCGAGAAAAACCATGAGACTTCCCCCTCGCCGTGAGATGAGGCCCGATTCCCCTGCACTGCGTGCAGATCAATGCCGTGTTGCACATCACACAGGAAAGGAGCCTTGATTTCCTTGATGGCACTCCAGAGAAACCCCAAGAACACAGTTTCAAGGCTAGAGGGATCCTGAGGTCACTGTAGCAACACGAAAGAGCTCCGTGGACCACCAATCAACTCGAGATGAGAGGTTAGTCCCTGGCTTCGACTCCAGAGAAATAGCACCTTAAAACAAGCACCTCAAGAGAAGGCTCCTCTCAGCTCTAGGTATGTGAGAGGTACCCTGAGTTTGCGGCCTCAAGTGGAATGGACAGCGCGATGCCCTGACTCGAAATAAGGCCGGATATCCCTGCAGTGACTTGAATGCAGGCTCGTCTTGCATCTCCCAAGACGAAAGGATGTCTGAATCCCCTGTGGAGACCACAGAGAAAGATTTAGTTCCCCACCTCATCGCGACCGGAGGCCTCACATCCTTTGACAACTCCAGCGGGACGTGGAGATCAGTGCCTCCAAAGGAGACGATGCCTGACTCCTCGTGAAACTTGATAGGAGTCCCAGGATTCCTGTGGCACGTGGAAAGGGACCCTTGGTCTCCTGCCTCAGCTGGAGAGGCGTCCCAATTGCCCTGCCAAGCCTCGAGGAGAATCCCGAGTTGTCCCTCGCAACTAGGCAGGAGTCCTGACGTCGCTGAACAAACACGTGTGTGGAAGGGCCATCCCCGTCGTAACTCGAGAATATACCGCAGGTTCCCGCCGCAACTCGAGAAAAATCATGAGACTTCCCCCTCGCCGCGAGATGAGGCCCGATTCCCTTGCACTGCGTGCACAGCAATGCCGTGTTGCACATCACACAGGAAAGGAGCCTTGATTTCCTTGATGGCACTCCAGAGAAACCCCAAGAACACTGTTTCAAGGCTAGAGGGATCCTGAGGTCACTGTAGCAACACGAAAGAGCTCCGTGGACCAAAAATCAACTCGAGATGAGAGGTTAGTCCCTGGCTTCGACTTCAGAGGAATACCACCTTACCACAAGCACCTCAAGAGGAGGCTTCTCTCAGCTCTAGGTATGTGAGAGGGACCCTGAGTTTGCGGCCTCAAGCAGAATGGACACCGTGATGCCCTGACTAGAAGTAAGGACTGATATCCCTGCAGTGACTTGAATGCAGGGTCATCTTGCATCTCCCAAGAAAAAGGATGTCTGAATCCCCTGTGGAGATCACAGAGAAAGACCTAGTTCCCGACCTCATCGCGGCCAGAGGCCTCACATCCTGTGAAAACTCCAGAGGTTTGCGGAGATCAGTGCCTCCAAAGGAGACGATCCCTGACTCCTCGTGAATCTTGATAGGATTCCCAAGATTCCTGTGGCACGTGGAAAGGGACCCGTGGTCTCCCCCCTTAGCTGGAGAGGCGTCAAAAATTCCCTGCCAAGCCTCGAGGAGAATCCCGAGTTGTCCTTCGCAACTAGGCAGGAGTCCTGACGTCGCTGTACAAACATGAGTGTGGAAGGGCCATACCCGTCGTAACTCGAGAATATACCCCAGGTTCCCGCCGCAACTCGAGAAAAACCATGAGACTTCCCCCTCGCCGCCAGATGAGGCCCGATTCCCCTGCACTGCGTGCAGAGCAATTCCGTGTTGCACATCACACATGAAAGGAGTCTTGATTTCCTTGATGGCACTCCAGAGAAACCCCAAGAACACTGTTTCAAGGCTAGAGGGATCCTGAGGTCACTGTAGCAACAGGAAAGAGCTCCGTGGACCAAAAATCAACTCGAGATGAGAGGTTAGTCCCTGGCTTCGTCTCCAGAGGAATACCACCTTACCACAAGCACCTCAAGAGGAGGCTTCTCTCAGCTCTAGGTATGTGAGAGGGACCCTGAGTTTGCGGCCTCCATTGGAATGGACACCGCGATGCCCTGACTCGAAATAAGGCCGGATATCCCTGCAGTGACTTGAATGCAGGCTCGCCTTGCATCTCCCAAGATGAAAGGATGTCTGAATCCCCTGTGGAGACCACAGAGAAAGACCTAGTTCCCCACGTGATCGCAACCGGAGGCCTCACATCCTTTGAAAACTCCAGATGGACGCGAAGATCAGTGGCTACAAAGGAGACGATGCCTGACTCTTCGTGAAACTTGATAGCAGTCCCAGGATTCCTGTGGCACGTGGAAAGGGAAACTTGGTCTCCCGTCTCAGCTGGAGAAGCGTCCCAATTGCCCTGCCAAGCCTCGAGGAGAATCCCGAGTTGTCCCTCGCAACTAGGCAGGAGTCCTGACGTCGCTGAACAAACACGTGTGTGGAAGGGCCATCCCCGTCCTAACTCGAGAATATACCCCAGGTTCCCGCCGCAACTCGAGAAAAGCCATGAGAATTTCCCTTCGCCGCAAGATGAGGCCCGATTCCCCAGCACTGCGTGCAGAGCAATTCCGTGTTGCACATCACACATGAAAGGAGCCTTGATTTCCTTGATGGCACTCCAGAGAAACCCCAAGAACACTGTTTCAAGGCTAGAGGGATCCTGAGGTCACTGTAGCAACACGAAAGAGCTCCGTGGACCAAGAATCAACTCGAGATGAGAGGTTAGTCCCTGGCTTCGACTCCAGAGGAATACCACCTTACCACAAGCACCTCAAGAGGAGGCTTCTCTCAGCTCTAGGTATGTGAGAGGCACCCTGAGTTTGCGGCCTCAAGTGGAATGGACACCACGATGCCCTGACTCGAAATAAGGCGGTATATCCCTGCAGTGACTTGAATGCAGGCTCGTCTTGCATCTTCCAAGACGAAAGGATGTCTGAATCCCCTGTGGAGACCACAGAGAAAGACCTAGTTTCCCACATCATGGCGACCGGAGGACTCATATCCTTTGAAAACTCCAGAGGTACGCGGAGATCAGTGCCTCCAAAGGAGACGATGCCTGACTCCTCGTGAAACTTGATAGGAGTCCCAGGATTCCTGTGGCACGTGGAAAGGGACCCTTGGTCTCCCGCCTCAGCTGGAGAGGCGTCCCAATTGCCCTGCCAAGCCTCGAGGAGAATCTCGAGTTGTCCCTCGCAACTAGGCCGGAGTCCTGACGTCGCTGAACAAACAGGTGTGTGGAAGGGCCATCCCCGTCGTAACTCGAGAATATACCCCAGGTTCCCGCCGCAACTCGAGAAAAACCATGAGACTTTGCCCTCGCCGCGAGATGAGGCCCGATTCCCCTGCACTGTGTGCAGAGCAATTCCGTATTGCACATCACACTTGAAAGGAGCCTTGATTTCCTTGATGGCACTCCAGAGAAACCCCAAGAAAACTCTTTCAAGGCTAGAGGGATCCTGAGGTCACTGTAGCAACACGAAAGAGCTCCGTGGACCACAAATCAACTCGAGATGAGAGGTTAGTCCCTGGCTTCAACTCCAGAGGAATACCACCTTACCACAAGCACCTCAAGAGGAGGCTTCTCTCAGCTCTAGGTATGTGAGAGGGACCCTGAGTTTGCGGCCTCAAGTGGAATGGACACCGCGATGCTCTGACTCGAAATAAGGCCGGATATCCCTGCAGTGACTTCAATGCAGTCTCGTCTAGTATCTCCCAAGAAGAAAGTATGTCTGAATCCCCTGTGGAGACCACAGAGAAAGACCTAGCTCTCCACCTCATCGCGACCGGAGGCCTCACATCCTTTGAGAATTCCAGAGGTACTCGGAGATCAGTGCCTCCACAGGAGACTATGCCTGACTCCTCCTGAAACTTCATAGGAGCCCCAGGATTCCTGTGGCACGTGGAAAGGGACACTTGGTCTCCACCCTCAGCAGGAGAGGTGTCCCAATTGCCCTGCTAAGCCTCAAGGAGAATCCCGAGTTGTTCCTCGCAACTAGGCAGGAGTCCTGTCGTCGCTGAACAAACACGTGTGTGGAAGGGCCATCCCCGTCGTAACTCGAGAATATACCCCAGGTTCCCGCCGCAACTCGAGAAAAATCATGAGACTTCCCCCCCGTCGCGAGATGAGGCCCGATTCCCCTGCACTGCGAGCAGAGCAATTCCGTGTTGCACATCACACATGAAAGGAGCCTTGATTTCCTTGATGGCACTCCAGAGAAACCCCAAGAACACTGTTTCAAGGCTAGAGGGATCCTGAGGTCACTGTAGCAACACGAAAGAGCTCCGTGGACCAAAAATCAACTCGAGATGAGAGATTAGTCCCTGGCTTCGACTCCAGAGGAATACCACCTCATCACAAGCACCTCAAGAGGAGGCTTCTCTCAGCTCTAGGTATGTGAGAGGTACCCTGTGTTTGCGGCCTCAAGTGGAATGGACACCGTGATGTCCTGACTCGAAAGAAGGCCGGATATCCCTGCAGTGACTTGAATGCAGGCTCGTCTTGCATCTCCCAAGACGAAATTATGACTGAATCCCCTGTGGATACCACAGAGAAAGACCTAGTTCCCCACCTCATCGCGACCGGAGGCCTCACATCCTTTGAAAATTCCAGAGTGAAGCGGAGATCAGTGCCTCCAAAGGAGACGATGCCTGACTGCTCGTGAAACTTGATAGGAGTCCCAGAATTCCTGTGGCACGTGGAAAGGGAAACTTGGTCTCCCGCCTCAGCTGGAGAGGCGTCCCAATTGCCCTGCCAAGCCTCGAGGAGAATCCCGAGTTGTCCTTCGCACCTAGGCAGGAGTCCTGACGTCGCTGAACAAACACGTGTGTGGAACGGCCATCCCCGTCGTAATTCGAGAATATACCCCAGGTTGCCACCGCAACTCGAGAAAAACCATGAGACTTCCCCCTCGCCACGAGATGAGGCCCGATTCCCCTGCACTGTGTGCACAGGAATTCCGTGTTGCACATCACACATGAAAGGAGCCTTGATTTCCATGATGGCACTCCAGAGAAACCCCAAGAACACTGTTTCAAGGCTAGAGGGATCCTCAGGTCACTGTAGCAACAGGAAAGAGCTCCGTGGTCCTGAAATCAACTCGAGATGAGAAGTTAGTCCCTGGCTTCGACTCCAGAGGAATACCACCTTACCACAAACACCTCAAGAGGAGGTTTCTTTCGGCTCTAACTATGTGAGAGGGACCCTGAGTTTGCGGCCTCAAGTGGAGTATACACCGCGATGCCCTAACTCGAAATAAGGCCGGATATCCCTGCAGTGACTTGAATGAAAGCTCGTCTTGCATCACCCAAGACGAAAGGATGTCTGAATCCCCTGTGGAGACCACAGAGAAAGACCTAGTTCCCCACCTCATCGCGACTGGAGGCCTCACATCCTTTGAAAACTCCAGAGGTACGCGGAGATCAGTGCCTCCAAAGGAGATGATGCCTGACTCCTCGTGAAACTTGATAGGAGTCCCAGGATTCCTGTGGCACGTGTAAAGGGACCCTTGGTCTCACGCCTCAGGTGGAGAGGCCTCCCAATTGCCCTGCCAAGCCTCGAGGAGAATCCCGAGTTGTCCCTCGCAACTAGGCAGGAGTCCTGACGTCGGTGAACAAACACGTGTGTGGAAGGGCCATCCCCGTCGTAACTCGAGAATATACCCCAATTTCCCTTCGCAACTCAAGAAAAACCATGAGACATTCCCCTCGCCGTGAGATGAGGGCCGATTTCCCGGCAGTGCGAGCAGAGCAATTCCGTGTTGCACATCGCACATGAAAGGAGCCTTGATTTCCTTGATGGCACTCCAGAGAAAGCCCAAGAACACTGTTTCAAGGCTAGAGGGATCCTGAGGTCACTGTACCAACACGAAAGAGCACCGTGGACCAAATATCAACTGGAGATGAGAGGTTAGTGCCTGGCTTCGACTCCAGAGGAATACCACCTTACCACAAGCACCTCAAGAGAAGGCTTCTCTCAGCTCTAGGTATGTGAGAGGGACCCTGAGGTTGCCGCCTCAAGTGGAATGGACACCGCGATGCCCTGACTCGAAAGAAGGCCTGATATCTCTGCAGTGACTTGAATGCAGGCTCCTCTTGCATCTCCCCAGACGAAAGGATGTCTGAATCCCCTGTGGAGACCACAGAGAAAGACCTAGTTCCCTACCTCATCGCGATCGGAGGCCTCACATCCTTTGAAAACTCCAGAGGTACGCGGAGATCAGTGCCTTCAAAGGAGACGATGCCTGACTCCTCGTGAAACTTGATAGGAGTCCCAGGATTCCTGTGGCACGTGGAAAGGGATACTTGGTCTACTGCCTCAGCTGGAGAGGCATCCCAATTGCCCTGCCAAGCCTTGAGGAGAATCCCGAGTTGTCCCTCGCAACTAGGCAGGAGTCCTGACTTCGCTGAACAAATACGTGTGTGGAAGGGCCATCCCCGTCGTAACTCGAGAATATACCCCAGGTTCCCGCCGCAACTCGAGAAAAACCATGAGCCTTCCCCCTCGCCGCCAGATGAGGCCCGATTCTCCTGCACTGCGTGCAGAGCAATTCCGTGTTGCACATCACACAGGAAAGGAGCCTTGATTTCCTTGATGGCACTCCAGAGAAAGCCCAAGAACAGTGTTTCAAGGCTAGAGGGATCCTGAGGTCACTGCAGCAACACGAAAGAGCTCCGTGGACCAAAAATCAACTCGAGATGAGAGGTTAGTCCCTGGCTTCGACTCCAGAGGAATACCACCTTACCACAAGCACCTCAAGAGGAGGCTTCTCTCAGCTCTAGGTATGTGAGAGGGACCCTGAGTGTGCGGCCTCAAGTGGAATGGACACGGGGATGCCCTTACTCGAAATAAGGCCGGATATCTCTGCAGTGACTTGAATGCAGGCACGGCTTGCATCTCCCAAGACGAAAGGATGTCTGAATCCCCTGTGGAGACCACAGAGAAAGACCTAGTTCCCCACCTCATCGCGACCGGAGGCCTCAAATCCTTTGAAAACCTCAGAGGTATACGGAGATTAGTGCCTCCAAAGCAGACGATGCCTGACTCCTCGTGAAACTTGATAGGACTCCCAGGATTCCAGTGGTAAGCGAAAGGGACACTTGGTCTCCCACTTCACCTGGAGAGGCGGCCCAATTGCCCTGCCAAGCCTCGAGGAGAATCCCGAGTTGTCCCTCGCAACTAGGCAGGAGTCCTGACGTCGCTGAACAAACACGTGTGTGGACAGGCCATCCCCGTCGGAACTCGAGAATATACCCCAGGTTCCCGCCGCAACTCGTGAAAAACCATGAGACTTCCCCCTCGCCGCGAGATGAGGCCCGATTCCCCTGCACTGCGTGCAGAGCAATTCCGTGTTGCACATCACACATGAAAGGAGCCTTGATTTCCTTGATGGCACACCAGAGAAACCCCAAGTACACTGTTTCAAGGCTAGAGGGATCCTGAGGTCACTGTAGCAACATGAAAGAGCTCCGTGGACCAAAAACCAAGTCGAGATGAGAGGTTAGTGCCTGGCTTCGACTCCAGAGGAATACTACCTTACCACAAGCACCTCAAGAGGAGGCTTCTCTCAGCTCTAGGTATGTGAGAGGGACCCTGACTTTGCGGCCTCAAGTGGAATGGACACGGGGATACCCTGACTCGAAATAAGACCGGATATCCCTGCAGTGATTTGAATGCAGGCTCGCCTTGCATCTCCCAACAAGAAAAGATGTCTGAATCCCCTGGGGAGACCACAGAGAAAGACCTAGTTCCCCACCTCCTCACAACCGGAGGCCTCACATCCTTTGAAAACTCCTGAGGTACGCGGAGATCAGTGCCTCCAAAGGAGACGATGCCTGACTCCTCGGGAAACTTGATAGGAGTCCCAGGATTCCTGTAGCACGTGGAAAGGGACCCTTGGTCTCACGCCTCAGGTGGAGAGGCCTCCCAATTGCCCTGCCAAGACTCGAGGAGAATCCCGAGTTGTCCCTCGCAACTAGGCAGGAGTCCTGACGTCGCTGAACAAACAGGTGTGTGGAAGGGCCATCCCCGTCGTAACTCGAGAATATATCCCAGGTTCCCGCCGCAACTCGAGAAAAACCATGAGACTTCCCCCTCGCCGCGAGATGAGACCCGATTCCCCTGCACTGCATGAAGAGTAATTCCGTGTTGCACATCACACATGAAAGGAGCCTTGATTTCCATGATGGCACTGCAGAGAAACCCCAAGAACACTGTTTCAAGGCTGGAGGGATCCTGAGGACACTGTAGCAACACGAAAGTGCTAGGTGGACCAAAAATCAACTCGAGATGAGAGGTTAGTCCCTGGCTTCGACTCTAGAGGAATCCCAACTTACCACAAGCACCTCAAGAGGATGCTTCTCTCTTCTCTAGGTATGTGAGATTGACCCTGAGTTTGCGGCCTCAAGTGGAATGGTCACCGCGATGCCCTAACTAGAAATAAGGCCGGATATCTCTGCAGTGACTTGAATGCAGGGTCATCTTGCATCTCCCAAGAAAAAGGATGTCTGAATCCCCTGTGGAGATCACAGAGAAAGACCTAGTTCCCGACCTCATCGCGGCCAGAGGCCTCACATCCTGTGAAAACTCCAGAGGTTTGCGGAGATCAGTGCCTCCAAAGGAGACGATCCCTGACTCCTCGTGAATCTTGATAGGAGTCCCAGGATTCCTGTGGCACGTGGAAAGGGACCCTTGGTCTCCCGCCTCAGCTGGAGAGGCGTCCTAATTACCCTGCCAAGCCTCGAGGAGAATCCCGAGTTGTCCCTCGCAACTAGGCAGGAGTCCTGACGTCGCTGAACAAACACGTGTGTGGAAGGGCCATCCCCGTCGTAACTCGAGATTATACCCCAGGTTCCCGGCGCAACTCGAGAAAAACCATGAGACTTCCCCCTCGGCGCGAGATGAGGCCCAATTCCCCTGCACTGCGTGCAGAGCAATTCCGTGTTGCACATCATACAGGAAAGGAGCCTTGATTGCCTTGATGGCACTCCAGAGAAACCCCAAGAACACTGGTTCAAGGCTAGAGGGATCCTGAGGTCACTGTAGCAACACGAAAGAGCTCCGTGGACCAAAAATCAACTCGAGTTGAGAGGTTTGTCCCTGGCTTCGATTATAGAGGAATCCCACCTTACCACAAGCACCTGAAGAGGAGGCTTCTCTCAGCTCTAGGTATGTGAGAGGGACCCTGAGTTTGCGGCCTCAAGTGGAAGGGACACCGCGATGCCCTGACTCGAAATAAGGCCGGATATCCCTGCAGTGACTTGAATGCAGGCTCGTCTTCCATCTCCCAACGAAAGAATGTCTGAATCCCCTGTGGAGACCACAGAGAAAGACCTAGTTCCCCACCTCATTGCGACCGAAGGCTTCACATTCTTTGAAAACTCCAGAGGTAGGCGGAGACCAGTGCCTCCAAAGGAGACGATGCCTGACTCCTCGTGAAACTTGATAGGAGTCCCAGGATTCCTGTGGCACGTGGAAAGGGACCCTTGGTCTCCCGCCTCAGCTGCAGAGGCGTCCCATTTGCCCTGCCAAGACTCGAGGAGAATCCCGAGTAGTCCCTCGCAACTAGGAAGGAGTCCTGACGTCGCTGAACAAACACGTGTGTGGAAGGGCCATCCCCGTCGTCACTCGAGAATATACCCCAGGTTCCCGCCGCAACTCGCGAAAAACCATGAGACTTCCCCCTCGCCGCGACATGAGGCCCGATTCCCCTGCACTGCGTGCAGAGCAATTCCGTGTTGCCCATCACACAAGAACGGAGCCTGGATTTCCTTGATGGCATTCCAGAGATACCCCAAGAACACTGATTAAAGGCAAGAGGGATCCTGAGGTCACTGTAGCAACACGAAAGACCTCCGTGGGCCAAAAATCAACTCGAGATGAGAGGTTAGTCCCTGGCTTCGACTCCAGAGGAATACCACCTTACCACAAGCACCTCAAGAGGAGGCTTCTCTCAGCTCTAGGTGTGTGAGAGGGAGCCTGAGTTTGCGGCCTCAAGTGGAATGGACACCGCGATGCCCTGACTCGAAATAAGGCCGGATATCCCTGCAGTGACTTGAATGCAGGCTCGTCTTGCATCTGCCAAGATGAAAGGATGTCTGAATCCCCTGTGGAGACCACAGAGAAAGACCTCGTTCCCAACCTCATCGCGACCGGAGCTCTCACATCCTTTGAAAACTCCAGAGGTACGCGGAGATCAGTGCCTCCAAAGGAGACGATGCCTGACTGCTCGTGAAACTTGAAAGGCATCCCAGGATTCCTGTGGCACGTGGAAAGGGACCCTTGGTCTCCCGCCTCAGCTGGAGAGGCGTCCCAATTGCCCTGCCAAGCCTCGAGGAGAATCCCGAGTTGTCCCTCACAACTAGGCAAGAGCCCTGACGTCGCTGAACAAACACGTGTGTGGAAGGGCCTTCCCCGTCGTCACTCGAGAATATACCCCAGGTTCCCGCCGCAACTCGAGAAAAACCATGAGACTTCCCCCTCGCCGCGAGATGAGGCCCGCTTCCCCTGCACTGCGTGCAGAGCAATTCCGAGTTGCACATCACACAGGAAAGGAGACTTGATTTCCTTGATGACACTCCAGAGAAACCCCAAGAACACTGTTTCAAGGCTAGGCGGATCCTGAGGTCACTTTAGCCACATGAAAGAGCTCCGTGGACGAAAAATCATCTCGAGATGAGAGGTTAGTCCCTGGCTTCGACTCCAGAGGAATACCACCTTACCACAAGCACCTCAAGAGGAGGCTTCTCTCAACACTACGTTGTGAGAGGGACCCTGAGTTTGCGGCCTCAAGTGGAATGGACACCGCGATGCCCTGACTCGAAATAAGGCCAGATATCCCTGCAGTGACTTCAATGCAGGATGGTCTTGCATCTCCCAAGACGAAAGGATGTTTGAATCCCCTGTGGAGACCACAGAGAAAGACCTAGTTCCCCACCTCATAGCGACTGGAGGCCTCACATCCTTTGAAAACTCCAGAGGTACGCGGAGACCCGTGCCTCCAAAGGAGACGATGCCTGACTCCTCGTGAAACTTGATAGAAGTCCCAGGATTCCTGTGGCACGTGGAAAGGGACCCTTGGTCTCCCGCCTCAGCTGCAGAGGCGTCCCATTTGCCCTGCCAAGACTCGAGGAGAATACCGAGTAGTCCCTCGCAACTAGGAAGGAGTCCTGACGTCGCTGAACAAACACGTGTGTGGAAGGGATATCCCCGTCGTAACTCGAGAATATACCCCAGGTTCCCGCCGCAACTCGAGAACAACCATGAGACTTTCCCCTCCCCGCGAGATGCGGTCCGATTACCCTGCACTGCATGCAGAGTAATTCCGTGTTGCACATCACACAGGAAAGGAGCCTTGATTTCCTTGATGACACTCCTGAGAAACCCCAAGAACACTGTTTCAAGGCTAGACGGATCCTGAGGTCACTGAAGCCACATGAAAGAGCTCCGTGGACCAAAAATCAACTCGAGATGAGAGGTTAGTCCCTGGCTTCGACTCCAGAGGAATACCACCTTACCACAAGCACCTCAAGAGGAGGCTTCTCTCAGCTCTAGGTGTGTGAGAGGGAGCCTGAGTTTGCGGCCTCAAGTGGAATGGACACCGCGATGCCCTGACTCGAAATAAGGCCGGATATCCCTACAGTGACTTGAATGCAGGCTCGTCTTGCATCTCCCAAGACGAAAGGATGTCTGAATCCCCTGTGGAGACCACAGAGAAAGACCTAGTTCCCGACCTCATCGCGACCGGAGGCCTCACATTCTTTGAAAACTCCAGAGGGACGCGGAGACCAGTGCCTCCAAAGGGGGCGATGCCTGACTCCTCGTGAAACTTGATAGGAGTCCCAGGATTCCTGTGGCACGTGGAAACGGACACTTGGTCTCCCACCTCAGCTCGAGAGGCGTCCCAATTGCCCTGCCAAGCCTCGTGGAGAATCCCGAGTTGCCCTCGCAACTAGGCAGGAGTCCTGACGTCGCTGAACAAACACGTGTGTGGAAGGTCCATCCCCGTCGTAACTCGAGAATATACCCCAGGTTCCCGCCGCAACTCGAGAAAAACCATGAGACTTCCCCCTCGCCGCGAGATGAGGCCCGATTCCCCTGCACTGCGTGCAGAGCAATACCGTGTTGCCCATCACACATGAACGGAGCCTGGATTTCCTTGATGGCATTCCAGAGACACCCCAAGAACACTGATTCAAGGCAAGAGGGATCCTGAGGTCACTGTAGCAACACGAAAGAACTCCGTGGGCCAAAAATCAACTCGAGTTGAGAGGTTAGTCCCTGGCTTCGACTCCAGAAAAATACCACCATACCACAAGCACGTCAAGAGGAGGCTTCTCTCAGCTCTAGGTATGTGAGAGGGACCCTGAGTTTGCGGCCTCAAGTGGAAGGGACACCGCGATGCCCTGACTCGAAATAAGGCCGGATATCCCTGCAGTGACTTGAATGCAGGCTCGTCTTGCATCTGCCAAGACGAAAGGATGTCTGAATCCCCTGTGGAGACCACAGAGAAAGACCTAGTTCCACACCTAATCCCGACCGGAGTCCTCACATCTTTTGAAAACTCCAGAGGTACGCGGAGATCAGTGCCTCCAAAGGAGACGATGCCTGACTCCTCGTGAAACTTGATAGGAGTCCCAGGCTTCCTGTGGCACTTGGAAAGGGACCCTTGGTCTCCCGCCTCAGCTGGAGAGGCGTCCCAATTGCCCTGCCAAGCCTCGAGGAGAATCCCGAGTTGTCCCTCGCAACTAGGCAGGAGTCCTGACGTCGCTGAACAAACACGTGTGTGGAAGGGCCATCCCCGTCGTAACTCGGGAATTTACCCCAGGTTCCCGCCGCAACTCGAGAAAAACCATGAGACTTCCCCCTCGCCGCGAGATGAGGCCCGATTCCCCTGCACTGCGTGCAGAGCAATGCCGTGTTGCACCTCACACAGGAAGGGAGCGTTGATTTCCTTAATGGCACTCCAGAGAAAGCCCAAGAACACTGTTTCAAGGCTAGAGGGATCCTGAGGTCACTGTAGCAACACGAAAGAGCTCCGTGGACCAAAAATCAACTCGAGATGAGAGGTTAGTCCCTGGCTTCGACTCCAGAGGAATACCACCTTAACAAAAGCGCCTCAAGAAGAGGCTTCTCTCAGCTCTAGGTATGTGCAAGGGACCCTGAGTTTGCGACCTCATGTGAAATGGACACCGCGATGCCGTGACTCTAAATAAGGCCGGATATCCCTGCAGTGACTGGAATGCAGGCTCGTCTTGCATATCCCAAGACGAAAAGATGTCTGAATCCCCTGTGGAGACCACAGAGAAAGACCTAGTTCCCCACCTCATCGCGACCGGAGGCCTCACATCCTTTGAAAACTCCAGAGGGACGCGGAGATCAGTGCCTCCAAAGGAGAAGATGCCTGACTCCTCGTGAAACTTGATAGGAGTCCCAGGATTCCTGTGGCACGTGGAAAGGGACCCTTGGTCTGCCGCCTCAGCTGGAGAGGCGTCCCAATTGCCCTGCCAAGCCTCGAGGAGAATCCCGAGTTGTCCCTCGAAACTAGGCAGGAGTCCTGACGTCGCTGAACAAACACGTGTGTGGAAGGGCCATCCCCGTCGTAACTCGAGAATATACCCCAGGTTCCCGCCGCAAATCGAGAAAAACCATGAGACTTCCCCCTCGCCGCGACATGAGGCCCGATTCCCCTGCACTGCGTGCAGAGCAATGCTGTGTTGCACATCACACAGGAAAGGAGCCTTGATTTCCTTGATGGCACTCCAGAGAAAGCCCAAGAACACTGTTTCAAGGCGAGAGGGATCCTGAGGTCACTGTAGCAACACGAAAGAGCTCCGTGGACCACAAATCAACTCGAGATGAGAGGTTAGTCCCTGGCTTCGACTCCAGAGGAATACCACCTTACCACAAGCACCTCAAGAGGAGGCTTCTCTCAGCTCTAGGTATGTGAGAGGGAGCCTGAGTTTGCGGCCTCAAGTGGAATGGACAGCGCAATGCCCTGAGTCGAAATAAGGCCAGATATCCCTGCAGTGACTTGAATGCAGGCTCGTCTTGCATCTTTAAAGACGAAAGGATGTCTGAATCCCCTGTGGAGACCACAGAGAAAGACCTAGTTCCCCACCTCATTGCGGCCGGAGGCCTCACATCCTTGGAAAATCCAGAGGGATGCGGAGATCAGTGCCTCCAAAGGAGACGATGCCTGACTCCTCGTGAAACTTGATAGGAGTCCCAGGATTCCTGTGGCACGTGGAAAGGGACTCTTGGTCTCCCGCCTCAGATGGAGAGGCGTCCCAATTGCCCTGCCAAGCCTCGAGGAGAATCCCGAGTTGTCCCTCCCAACTAGGCAGGAGTCCTGACGGCGCAGAAGAAACACGTGTGTGGAAGGGCCATCCCCGTCGTAACTCGAGATTATACCTCAGGTTCCCGCCGCAACTCGAGAAAAACCATGAGACTTCCCCCTCGCCGCGAGATGAGGCCCGATTTCCCTGCACTGCGTGCAGAGCAATGCCGTGTTGCACATCACACAGGAAAGGAGCCTTGATTTCCTTGATGGCACTCCAGAGAAAACCCAAGAACACTGTTTCAAGGCTAGAGGGATCCTGAGGTCATTGTAGCAACACGAGAGAGCTCCGTGGACCTAAAATCAACTCGAGATGAGAGGTTAGTCCCTGGCTTCGACTCCAGAAAAATACCACCTTACCACAAGCACCTCAAGAGGAGGCTTCTCTCAGCTCTAGGTATGTGAGAGGGACCCTGAGTTGCGGCCTCAAGTGGAATGGACACCGCGATGCCCTGACTCGAAATAAGGCCGGATATGCCTGCAGTGACTTGAATGCAGGCTCGTCTTGCATCTCCCAAGACGAAAGGATGGCTGAATCCCCTGTGGAGACCACAGAGGAAGACCTACTTCCCCACCTCATCGGGACCGGAGGCCTCACATCCTTTGAAAACTCCAGAGGGACGCGGAGATCAGTGCCTCCAAAGGAGACGATGCCTGACTCCTCGTGAAACTTGATAGGAGTCCCAGGATTCCTGGGTCACGTGGAAAGGGACCTTTGGTCTCCCGCCTCAGCTGGAGAGGCGTCCCAATTGCCCTGCCAAGCCTCGAGGAGAATCCCGAGTTGTCCCTCGCAACTAGGCAGGAGTCCTGACGTCGCTGAGCCAACACGTGTGTGGAAGGTCCAGCCCCGTCGTAACTCGAGAATATACCCCAGGTTCCCGCCGCAACTCGAGAAGAAACATGAGACTTCCCCCTCGCCGCGAGATGAGGCACGATTCCCCTGCACTGCGTGCAGAGCAATGCCGTGTTGCACATCACACAGGCAAGGAGCCTTGATTTCCTTGATGGCACTCCAGAGAAAGCCCAAGAACACTGTTTCAAGGCTGGAGGGATCCTGAGGTCACTGTAGCAACACGAAAGAGCTCCGTGGACCAAAAATCAACTCGAGATGAGAGGTTAGTCCCTGGCTTCGACTCCAGAGGAATACCACCTTACCACAAGCACCTCAAGAGGAGGCTTCTGTCAGCTCTTGGTATGTGAGAGGGACCCCGAGTTTGCGGCCTCAAGTGGAATGGACACCGGGATGCCCTGCTTCGAAATAAGGCCGGATAACCCTGCAGTGACTTGAATGCAGGCTCGTCTTGCATCTCCGAAGACGAAACGATGTCTGAATCCCCTGTGGAGACCACAGAGGAAGACCTAGTTCCCCACCTCATCGCGACCGGAGGCCTCACATTCTTTGAAAACTCCAGAGGAACGCGGAGATCAGTGCCTCCAAAGGAGACGATGCCTGACTCCTCGTGAAACTTGATAGGAGTCCCAGGATTCCTGTGGCACGTGGAAAGGGACCCTTGGACTCCCGCCTCAGCTGGAGAGCCGTCCCATTTGCCCTGCGAAGCCTCGAGGAGAATCCCGAGTTGTCCCTCGCAACTAGGCAGGAGTCCTGACGCCGCTGAACAAACACGTGTGTGGAAGGGCCATCCCCGTCGTAACTCGAGAATATACCCCAGGTTCCCGCCGCAACTCGAGAAAAACCATGAGACTTCCCCCTCGCCGCGAGATGAGGCCCGATTCCCCTGCACTGCGTGCAGAGCAATGCCGTGTTGCACATCACACAGGAAAGGAACCTTAATTTCCTTTATGGCACTCCAGAGAAAGCCCAAGAACACTGTTTCAAGGCTAGAGGGATCCTGAGGTCCCTGTAGCAACACGAAAGAGCTCCGTGGATCAAAAATCAACTCGAGATGAGAGGTTAGTCCCTGGCTTTGACCCCAGAGGAATACCACCTTACCACAAGCACCTCAAGAGGAGGCTTCTGTCAGCTCTAGGTAAGTGAGAGGGACCCCGAGGTTGCGGCCTCAAGTGGAATGGACACCGCGATGCCCTGACTCGAAATGAGGCCGGATATGCCTGCAGTGACTTGAATGCAGGCTCGTCTTGCATCTTTAAAGACGAAAGGATGTCTGAATCCCCTGTGGAGACCACAGAGAAAGACCTAGTTCCCCACCTCATCGCGACCGGAGGCCTCACATCCATGGAAAATCCAGAGGGATGCGGAGATCAGTGCCTCCAAAGGAGACGATGCCTGACTCCTCGTGAAACTTGATAGGAGTCCCAGGATTCCTGTGGCACGTGGAAAGGCACCCTTGGTCTCCCGACTCAGTTGGAAGGCGTCCCAATTGCCCTGCCAAGCCTCGAGGAGAATCCCGAGTTGTCCCTCGCAACTAGGCAGGAGTCCTGACGTCGCTGAACAAACACGTGTGTGGTAGGGCCATCCCCGTCGTAACTCGAGAATATACACCAGGTTCCCGCCGCAACTCGAGGAAAACCATGAGACTTACCCCTCGCCGCGAGATGAGGCCCGATTCTCCTGCACTGCGTGCAGAGGAATGCCGTGCTGCACCTCACACAGGAAAGGAGCCTTGATTTCCTTGATGGCACTCCAGAGAAAGCCCAAGAACACTGTTTCAAGGCTAGAGGGATCCTGAGGTCACTGTAGCAACAGGAAAGAGCTCCGTGGACCAAAAATCAACTCGAGATGAGAAGTTAGTCCCTGGCTTCGACTCCAGAGGAATACCACCTTACCACAAGCACCTCAAGAGGAGGCTTCTCTCAGCTCTAGGTATGTGAGAGGCACCCTGAGTTTGCGGCCTCAAGTGGAATGGACACCACGATGCCCTGACTCGAAATAAGGCGGTATATCCCTGCAGTGACTTGAATGCAGGCTCGTCTTGCATCTTCCAAGACGAAAGGATGTCTGAATCCCCTGTGGAGACCACAGAGAAAGACCTAGTTTCCCACATCATGGCGACCGGAGGACTCATATCCTTTGAAAACTCCAGAGGTACGCGGAGATCAGTGCCTCCAAAGGAGACGATGCCTGACTCCTCGTGAAACTTGATAGGAGTCCCAGGATTCCTGTGGCACGTGGAAAGGGACCCTTGGTCTCCCGCCTCAGCTGGAGAGGCGTCCCAATTGCCCTGCCAAGCCTCGAGGAGAATCCCGAGTTGTCCCTCGCAACTAGGCCGGAGTCCTGACGTCGCTGAACAAACAGGTGTGTGGAAGGGCCATCCCCGTCGTAACTCGAGAATATACCCCAGGTTCCCGCCGCAACTCGAGAAAAACCATGAGACTTTGCCCTCGCCGCGAGATGAGGCCCGATTCCCCTGCACTGTGTGCAGAGCAATTCCGTATTGCACATCACACTTGAAAGGAGCCTTGATTTCCTTGATGGCACTCCAGAGAAACCCCAAGAAAACTCTTTCAAGGCTAGAGGGATCCTGAGGTCACTGTAGCAACACGAAAGAGCTCCGTGGACCACAAATCAACTCGAGATGAGAGGTTAGTCCCTGGCTTCAACTCCAGAGGAATACCACCTTACCACAAGCACCTCAAGAGGAGGCTTCTCTCAGCTCTAGGTATGTGAGAGGGACCCTGAGTTTGCGGCCTCAAGTGGAATGGACACCGCGATGCTCTGACTCGAAATAAGGCCGGATATCCCTGCAGTGTCTTCAATGCAGTCTCGTCTAGTATCTCCCAAGAAGAAAGTATGTCTGAATCCCCTGTGGAGACCACAGAGAAAGACCTAGCTCTCCACCTCATCGCGACCGGAGGCCTCACATCCTTTGAGAATTCCAGAGGTACTCGGAGATCAGTGCCTCCACAGGAGACTATGCCTGACTCCTCCTGAAACTTCATAGGAGCCCCAGGATTCCTGTGGCACGTGGAAAGGGACACTTGGTCTCCACCCTCAGCAGGAGAGGTGTCCCAATTGCCCTGCTAAGCCTCAAGGAGAATCCCGAGTTGTTCCTCGCAACTAGGCAGGAGTCCTGTCGTCGCTGAACAAACACGTGTGTGGAAGGGCCATCCCCGTCGTAACTCGAGAATATACCCCAGGTTCCCGCCGCAACTCGAGAAAAATCATGAGACTTCCCCCCCGTCGCGAGATGAGGCCCGATTCCCCTGCACTGCGTGCAGAGCAATTCCGTGTTGCACATCACACATGAAAGGAGCCTTGATTTCCTTGATGGCACTCCAGAGAAACCCCAAGAACACTGTTTCAAGGCTAGAGGGATCCTGAGGTCACTGTAGCAACACGAAAGAGCTCCGTGGACCAAAAATCAACTCGAGATGAGAGATTAGTCCCTGGCTTCGACTCCAGAGGAATACCACCTCATCACAAGCACCTCAAGAGGAGGCTTCTCTCAGCTCTAGGTATGTGAGAGGTACCCTGTGTTTGCGGCCTCAAGTGGAATGGACACCGTGATGTCCTGACTCGAAAGAAGGCCGGATATCCCTGCAGTGACTTGAATGCAGGCTCGTCTTGCATCTCCCAAGACGAAATTATGACTGAATCCCCTGTGGATACCACAGAGAAAGACCTAGTTCCCCACCTCATCGCGACCGGAGGCCTCACATCCTTTGAAAATTCCAGAGTGAAGCGGAGATCAGTGCCTCCAAAGGAGACGATGCCTGACTGCTCGTGAAACTTGATAGGAGTCCCAGAATTCCTGTGGCACGTGGAAAGGGAAACTTGGTCTCCCGCCTCAGCTGGAGAGGCGTCCCAATTGCCCTGCCAAGCCTCGAGGAGAATCCCGAGTTGTCCTTCGCACCTAGGCAGGAGTCCTGACGTCGCTGAACAAACACGTGTGTGGAACGGCCATCCCCGTCGTAATTCGAGAATATACCCCAGGTTGCCACCGCAACTCGAGAAAAACCATGAGACTTCCCCCTCGCCACGAGATGAGGCCCGATTCCCCTGCACTGTGTGCACAGGAATTCCGTGTTGCACATCACACATGAAAGGAGCCTTGATTTCCATGATGGCACTCCAGAGAAACCCCAAGAACACTGTTTCAAGGCTAGAGGGATCCTCAGGTCACTGTAGCAACAGGAAAGAGCTCCGTGGTCCTGAAATCAACTCGAGATGAGAAGTTAGTCCCTGGCTTCGACTCCAGAGGAATACCACCTTACCACAAACACCTCAAGAGGAGGTTTCTTTCGGCTCTAACTATGTGAGAGGGACCCTGAGTTTGCGGCCTCAAGTGGAGTATACACCGCGATGCCCTAACTCGAAATAAGGCCGGATATCCCTGCAGTGACTTGAATGAAAGCTCGTCTTGCATCACCCAAGACGAAAGGATGTCTGAATCCCCTGTGGAGACCACAGAGAAAGACCTAGTTCCCCACCTCATCGCGACCGGAGGCCTCACATCCTTTGAAAACTCCAGAGGTACGCGGAGATCAGTGCCTCCAAAGGAGATGATGCCTGACTCCTCGTGAAACTTGATAGGAGTCCCAGGATTCCTGTGGCACGTGTAAAGGGACCCTTGGTCTCACGCCTCAGGTGGAGAGGCCTCCCAATTGCCCTGCCAAGCCTCGAGGAGAATCCCGAGTTGTCCCTCGCAACTAGGCAGGAGTCCTGACGTCGGTGAACAAACACGTGTGTGGAAGGGCCATCCCCGTCGTAACTCGAGAATATACCCCAATTTCCCTTCGCAACTCAAGAAAAACCATGAGACATTCCCCTCGCTGTGAGATGAGGGCCGATTTCCCGGCAGTGCGAGCAGAGCAATTCCGTGTTGCACATCGCACATGAAAGGAGCCTTGATTTCCTTGATGGCACTCCAGAGAAAGCCCAAGAACACTGTTTCAAGGCTAGAGGGATCCTGAGGTCACTGTACCAACACGAAAGAGCACCGTGGACCAAATATCAACTGGAGATGAGAGGTTAGTGCCTGGCTTCGACTCCAGAGGAATACCACCTTACCACAAGCACCTCAAGAGAAGGCTTCTCTCAGCTCTAGGTATGTGAGAGGGACCCTGAGGTTGCCGCCTCAAGTGGAATGGACACCGCGATGCCCTGACTCGAAAGAAGGCCTGATATCTCTGCAGTGACTTGAATGCAGGCTCCTCTTGCATCTCCCCAGACGAAAGGATGTCTGAATCCCCTGTGGAGACCACAGAGAAAGACCTAGTTCCCTACCTCATCGCGATCGGAGGCCTCACATCCTTTGAAAACTCCAGAGGTACGCGGAGATCAGTGCCTTCAAAGGAGACGATGCCTGACTCCTCGTGAAACTTGATAGGAGTCCCAGGATTCCTGTGGCACGTGGAAAGGGATACTTGGTCTACTGCCTCAGCTGGAGAGGCATCCCAATTGCCCTGCCAAGCCTTGAGGAGAATCCCGAGTTGTCCCTCGCAACTAGGCAGGAGTCCTGACTTCGCTGAACAAATACGTGTGTGGAAGGGCCATCCCCGTCGTAACTCGAGAATATACCCCAGGTTCCCGCCGCAACTCGAGAAAAACCATGAGCCTTCCCCCTCGCCGCCAGATGAGGCCCGATTCTCCTGCACTGCGTGCAGAGCAATTCCGTGTTGCACATCACACAGGAAAGGAGCCTTGATTTCCTTGATGGCACTCCAGAGAAAGCCCAAGAACAGTGTTTCAAGGCTAGAGGGATCCTGAGGTCACTGCAGCAACACGAAAGAGCTCCGTGGACCAAAAATCAACTCGAGATGAGAGGTTAGTCCCTGGCTTCGACTCCAGAGGAATACCACCTTACCACAAGCACCTCAAGAGGAGGCTTCTCTCAGCTCTAGGTATGTGAGAGGGACCCTGAGTGTGCGGCCTCAAGTGGAATGGACACGGGGATGCCCTTACTCGAAATAAGGCCGGATATCTCTGCAGTGACTTGAATGCAGGCACGGCTTGCATCTCCCAAGACGAAAGGATGTCTGAATCCCCTGTGGAGACCACAGAGAAAGACCTAGTTCCCCACCTCATCGCGACCGGAGGCCTCAAATCCTTTGAAAACCTCAGAGGTATACGGAGATTAGTGCCTCCAAAGCAGACGATGCCTGACTCCTCGTGAAACTTGATAGGACTCCCAGGATTCCAGTGGTAAGCGAAAGGGACACTTGGTCTCCCACTTCACCTGGAGAGGCGGCCCAATTGCCCTGCCAAGCCTCGAGGAGAATCCCGAGTTGTCCCTCGCAACTAGGCAGGAGTCCTGACGTCGCTGAACAAACACGTGTGTGGACAGGCCATCCCCGTCGGAACTCGAGAATATACCCCAGGTTCCCGCCGCAACTCGTGAAAAACCATGAGACTTCCCCCTCGCCGCGAGATGAGGCCCGATTCCCCTGCACTGCGTGCAGAGCAATTCCGTGTTGCACATCACACATGAAAGGAGCCTTGATTTCCTTGATGGCACACCAGAGAAACCCCAAGTACACTGTTTCAAGGCTAGAGGGATCCTGAGGTCACTGTAGCAACATGAAAGAGCTCCGTGGACCAAAAACCAAGTCGAGATGAGAGGTTAGTGCCTGGCTTCGACTCCAGAGGAATACTACCTTACCACAAGCACCTCAAGAGGAGGCTTCTCTCAGCTCTAGGTATGTGAGAGGGACCCTGACTTTGCGGCCTCAAGTGGAATGGACACGGGGATACCCTGACTCGAAATAAGACCGGATATCCCTGCAGTGATTTGAATGCAGGCTCGCCTTGCATCTCCCAACAAGAAAAGATGTCTGAATCCCCTGGGGAGACCACAGAGAAAGACCTAGTTCCCCACCTCCTCACAACCGGAGGCCTCACATCCTTTGAAAACTCTTGAGGTACGCGGAGATCAGTGCCTCCAAAGGAGACGATGCCTGACTCCTCGGGAAACTTGATAGGAGTCCCAGGATTCCTGTAGCACGTGGAAAGGGACCCTTGGTCTCACGCCTCAGGTGGAGAGGCCTCCCAATTGCCCTGCCAAGACTCGAGGAGAATCCCGAGTTGTCCCTCGCAACTAGGCAGGAGTCCTGACGTCGCTGAACAAACAGGTGTGTGGAAGGGCCATCCCCGTCGTAACTCGAGAATATATCCCAGGTTCCCGCCGCAACTCGAGAAAAACCATGAGACTTCCCCCTCGCCGCGAGATGAGACCCGATTCCCCTGCACTGCATGAAGAGTAATTCCGTGTTGCACATCACACATGAAAGGAGCCTTGATTTCCATGATGGCACTGCAGAGAAACCCCAAGAACACTGTTTCAAGGCTGGAGGGATCCTGAGGACACTGTAGCAACACGAAAGTGCTAGGTGGACCAAAAATCAACTCGAGATGAGAGGTTAGTCCCTGGCTTCGACTCTAGAGGAATCCCAACTTACCACAAGCACCTCAAGAGGATGCTTCTCTCTTCTCTAGGTATGTGAGATTGACCCTGAGTTTGCGGCCTCAAGTGGAATGGTCACCGCGATGCCCTAACTAGAAATAAGGCCGGATATCTCTGCAGTGACTTGAATGCAGGGTCATCTTGCATCTCCCAAGAAAAAGGATGTCTGAATCCCCTGTGGAGATCACAGAGAAAGACCTAGTTCCCGACCTCATCGCGGCCAGAGGCCTCACATCCTGTGAAAACTCCAGAGGTTTGCGGAGATCAGTGCCTCCAAAGGAGACGATCCCTGACTCCTCGTGAATCTTGATAGGAGTCCCAGGATTCCTGTGGCACGTGGAAAGGGACCCTTGGTCTCCCGCCTCAGCTGGAGAGGCGTCCTAATTACCCTGCCAAGCCTCGAGGAGAATCCCGAGTTGTCCCTCGCAACTAGGCAGGAGTCCTGACGTCGCTGAACAAACACGTGTGTGGAAGGGCCATCCCCGTCGTAACTCGAGATTATACCCCAGGTTCCCGGCGCAACTCGAGAAAAACCATGAGACTTCCCCCTCGGCGCGAGATGAGGCCCAATTCCCCTGCACTGCGTGCAGAGCAATTCCGTGTTGCACATCATACAGGAAAGGAGCCTTGATTGCCTTGATGGCACTCCAGAGAAACCCCAAGAACACTGGTTCAAGGCTAGAGGGATCCTGAGGTCACTGTAGCAACACGAAAGAGCTCCGTGGACCAAAAATCAACTCGAGTTGAGAGGTTTGTCCCTGGCTTCGATTATAGAGGAATCCCACCTTACCACAAGCACCTGAAGAGGAGGCTTCTCTCAGCTCTAGGTATGTGAGAGGGACCCTGAGTTTGCGGCCTCAAGTGGAAGGGACACCGCGATGCCCTGACTCGAAATAAGGCCGGATATCCCTGCAGTGACTTGAATGCAGGCTCGTCTTCCATCTCCCAACGAAAGAATGTCTGAATCCCCTGTGGAGACCACAGAGAAAGACCTAGTTCCCCACCTCATTGCGACCGAAGGCTTCACATTCTTTGAAAACTCCAGAGGTAGGCGGAGACCAGTGCCTCCAAAGGAGACGATGCCTGACTCCTCGTGAAACTTGATAGGAGTCCCAGGATTCCTGTGGCACGTGGAAAGGGACCCTTGGTCTCCCGCCTCAGCTGCAGAGGCGTCCCATTTGCCCTGCCAAGACTCGAGGAGAATCCCGAGTAGTCCCTCGCAACTAGGAAGGAGTCCTGACGTCGCTGAACAAACACGTGTGTGGAAGGGCCATCCCCGTCGTCACTCGAGAATATACCCCAGGTTCCCGCCGCAACTCGCGAAAAACCATGAGACTTCCCCCTCGCCGCGACATGAGGCCCGATTCCCCTGCACTGCGTGCAGAGCAATTCCGTGTTGCCCATCACACAAGAACGGAGCCTGGATTTCCTTGATGGCATTCCAGAGATACCCCAAGAACACTGATTAAAGGCAAGAGGGATCCTGAGGTCACTGTAGCAACACGAAAGACCTCCGTGGGCCAAAAATCAACTCGAGATGAGAGGTTAGTCCCTGGCTTCGACTCCAGAGGAATACCACCTTACCACAAGCACCTCAAGAGGAGGCTTCTCTCAGCTCTAGGTGTGTGAGAGGGAGCCTGAGTTTGCGGCCTCAAGTGGAATGGACACCGCGATGCCCTGACTCGAAATAAGGCCGGATATCCCTGCAGTGACTTGAATGCAGGCTCGTCTTGCATCTGCCAAGATGAAAGGATGTCTGAATCCCCTGTGGAGACCACAGAGAAAGACCTCGTTCCCAACCTCATCGCGACCGGAGCTCTCACATCCTTTGAAAACTCCAGAGGTACGCGGAGATCAGTGCCTCCAAAGGAGACGATGCCTGACTGCTCGTGAAACTTGAAAGGCATCCCAGGATTCCTGTGGCACGTGGAAAGGGACCCTTGGTCTCCCGCCTCAGCTGGAGAGGCGTCCCAATTGCCCTGCCAAGCCTCGAGGAGAATCCCGAGTTGTCCCTCACAACTAGGCAAGAGCCCTGACGTCGCTGAACAAACACGTGTGTGGAAGGGCCATCCCCGTCGTCACTCGAGAATATACCCCAGGTTCCCGCCGCAACTCGAGAAAAACCATGAGACTTCCCCCTCGCCGCGAGATGAGGCCCGCTTCCCCTGCACTGCGTGCAGAGCAATTCCGAGTTGCACATCACACAGGAAAGGAGACTTGATTTCCTTGATGACACTCCAGAGAAACCCCAAGAACACTGTTTCAAGGCTAGGCGGATCCTGAGGTCACTTTAGCCACATGAAAGAGCTCCGTGGACGAAAAATCATCTCGAGATGAGAGGTTAGTCCCTGGCTTCGACTCCAGAGGAATACCACCTTACCACAAGCACCTCAAGAGGAGGCTTCTCTCAACACTACGTTGTGAGAGGGACCCTGAGTTTGCGGCCTCAAGTGGAATGGACACCGCGATGCCCTGACTCGAAATAAGGCCAGATATCCCTGCAGTGACTTCAATGCAGGATGGTCTTGCATCTCCCAAGACGAAAGGATGTTTGAATCCCCTGTGGAGACCACAGAGAAAGACCTAGTTCCCCACCTCATTGCGACTGGAGGCCTCACATCCTTTGAAAACTCCAGAGGTACGCGGAGACCCGTGCCTCCAAAGGAGACGATGCCTGACTCCTCGTGAAACTTGATAGAAGTCCCAGGATTCCTGTGGCACGTGGAAAGGGACCTTGGTCTCCCGCCTCAGCTGCAGAGGCGTCCCATTTGCCCTGCCAAGACTCGAGGAGAATACCGAGTAGTCCCTCGCAACTAGGAAGGAGTCCTGACGTCGCTGAACAAACACGTGTGTGGAAGGGATATCCCCGTCGTAACTCGAGAATATACCCCAGGTTCCCGCCGCAACTCGAGAACAACCATGAGACTTTCCCCCTCCCCGCGAGATGCGGTCCGATTACCCTGCACTGCATGCAGAGTAATTCCGTGTTGCACATCACACAGGAAAGGAGCCTTGATTTCCTTGATGACACTCCTGAGAAACCCCAAGAACACTGTTTCAAGGCTAGACGGATCCTGAGGTCACTGAAGCCACATGAAAGAGCTCCGTGGACCAAAAATCAACTCGAGATGAGAGGTTAGTCCCTGGCTTCGACTCCAGAGGAATACCACCTTACCACAAGCACCTCAAGAGGAGGCTTCTCTCAGCTCTAGGTGTGTGAGAGGGAGCCTGAGTTTGCGGCCTCAAGTGGAATGGACACCGCGATGCCCTGACTCGAAATAAGGCCGGATATCCCTACAGTGACTTGAATGCAGGCTCGTCTTGCATCTCCAAGACGAAAGGATGTCTGAATCCCCTGTGGAGACCACAGAGAAAGACCTAGTTCCCGACCTCATCGCGACCGGAGGCCTCACATTCTTTGAAAACTCCAGAGGGACGCGGAGACCAGTGCCTCCAAAGGGGGCGATGCCTGACTCCTCGTGAAACTTGATAGGAGTCCCAGGATTCCTGTGGCACGTGGAAACGGACACTTGGTCTCCACCTCAGCTCGAGAGGCGTCCCAATTGCCCTGCCAAGCCTCGTGGAGAATCCCGAGTTGCCCTCGCAACTAGGCAGGAGTCCTGACGTCGCTGAACAAACACGTGTGTGGAAGGTCCATCCCCCGTCGTAACTCGAGAATATACCCCAGGTTCCCGCCGCAACTCGAGAAAAACCATGAGACTTCCCCCTCGCCGCGAGATGAGGCCCGATTCCCCTGCACTGCGTGCAGAGCAATTCCGTGTTGCCCATCACACATGAACGGAGCCCTGGATTTCCTTGATGGCATTCCAGAGACACCCCAAGAACACTGATTCAAGGCAAGAGGGATCCTGAGGTCACTGTAGCAACACGAAAGAACTCCGTGGGCCAAAAATCAACTCGAGTTGAGAGGTTAGTCCCTGGCTTCGACTCCAGAAAAATACCACCATACCACAAGTACGTCAAGAGGAGGCTTCTCTCAGCTCTAGGTATGTGAGAGGGACCCTGAGTTTGCGGCCTCAAGTGGAAGGGACACCGCGATGCCCTGACTCGAAATAAGGCCGGATATCCCTGCAGTGACTTGAATGCAGGCTCGTCTTGCATCTGCCAAGACGAAAGGATGTCTGAATCCCCTGTGGAGACCACAGAGAAAGACCTAGTTCCACACCTAATCCCGACCGGAGTCCTCACATCTTTTGAAAACTCCAGAGGTACGCGGAGATCAGTGCCTCCAAAGGAGACGATGCCTGACTCCTCGTGAAACTTGATAGGAGTCCCAGGCTTCCTGTGGCACTTGGAAAGGGACCCTTGGTCTCCCGCCTCAGCTGGAGAGGCGTCCCAATTGCCCTGCCAAGCCTCGAGGAGAATCCCGAGTTGTCCCTCGCAACTAGGCAGGAGTCCTGACGTCGCTGAACAAACACGTGTGTGGAAGGGCCATCCCCGTCGTAACTCGGGAATTTACCCCAGGTTCCCGCCGCAACTCGAGAAAAACCATGAGACTTCCCCCTCGCCGCGAGATGAGGCCCGATTCCCCTGCACTGCGTGCAGAGCAATGCCGTGTTGCACCTCACACAGGAAGGGAGCGTTGATTTCCTTAATGGCACTCCAGAGAAAGCCCAAGAACACTGTTTCAAGGCTAGAGGGATCCTGAGGTCACTGTAGCAACACGAAAGAGCTCCGTGGACCAAAAATCAACTCGAGATGAGAGGTTAGTCCCTGGCTTCGACTCCAGAGGAATACCACCTTAACAAAAGCGCCTCAAGAAGAGGCTTCTCTCAGCTCTAGGTATGTGCAAGGGACCCTGAGTTTGCGACCTCATGTGAAATGGACACCGCGATGCCGTGACTCTAAATAAGGCCGGATATCCCTGCAGTGACTGGAATGCAGGCTCGTCTTGCATATCCCAAGACGAAAAGATGTCTGAATCCCCTGTGGAGACCACAGAGAAAGACCTAGTTCCCCACCTCATCGCGACCGGAGGCCTCACATCCTTTGAAAACTCCAGAGGGACGCGGAGATCAGTGCCTCCAAAGGAGAAGATGCCTGACTCCTCGTGAAACTTGATAGGAGTCCCAGGATTCCTGTGGCACGTGGAAAGGGACCCTTGGTCTGCCGCCTCAGCTGGAGAGGCGTCCCAATTGCCCTGCCAAGCCTCGAGGAGAATCCCGAGTTGTCCCTCGAAACTAGGCAGGAGTCCTGACGTCGCTGAACAAACACGTGTGTGGAAGGGCCATCCCCGTCGTAACTCGAGAATATACCCCAGGTTCCCGCCGCAAATCGAGAAAAACCATGAGACTTCCCCCTCGCCGCGACATGAGGCCCGATTCCCCTGCACTGCGTGCAGAGCAATGCTGTGTTGCACATCACACAGGAAAGGAGCCTTGATTTCCTTGATGGCACTCCAGAGAAAGCCCAAGAACACTGTTTCAAGGCGAGAGGGATCCTGAGGTCACTGTAGCAACACGAAAGAGCTCCGTGGACCACAAATCAACTCGAGATGAGAGGTTAGTCCCTGGCTTCGACTCCAGAGGAATACCACCTTACCACAAGCACCTCAAGAGGAGGCTTCTCTCAGCTCTAGGTATGTGAGAGGGAGCCTGAGTTTGCGGCCTCAAGTGGAATGGACAGCGCAATGCCCTGAGTCGAAATAAGGCCAGATATCCCTGCAGTGACTTGAATGCAGGCTCGTCTTGCATCTTAAAAGACGAAAGGATGTCTGAATCCCCTGTGGAGACCACAGAGAAAGACCTAGTTCCCCACCTCATTGCGGCCGGAGGCCTCACATCCTTGGAAAATCCAGAGGGATGCGGAGATCAGTGCCTCCAAAGGAGACGATGCCTGACTCCTCGTGAAACTTGATAGGAGTCCCAGGATTCCTGTGGCACGTGGAAAGGGACTCTTGGTCTCCCGCCTCAGATGGAGAGGCGTCCCAATTGCCCTGCCAAGCCTCGAGGAGAATCCCGAGTTGTCCCTCCCAACTAGGCAGGAGTCCTGACGGCGCAGAAGAAACACGTGTGTGGAAGGGCCATCCCCGTCGTAACTCGAGATTATACCTCAGGTTCCCGCCGCAACTCGAGAAAAACCATGAGACTTCCCCCTCGCCGCGAGATGAGGCCCGATTTCCCTGCACTGCGTGCAGAGCAATGCCGTGTTGCACATCACACAGGAAAGGAGCCTTGATTTCCTTGATGGCACTCCAGAGAAAACCCAAGAACACTGTTTCAAGGGTAGAGGGATCCTGAGGTCATTGTAGCAACACGAGAGAGCTCCGTGGACCTAAAATCAACTCGAGATGAGAGGTTAGTCCCTGGCTTCGACTCCAGAGGAATACCACCTTACCACAAGCACCTCAAGAGGAGGCTTCTCTCAGCTCTAGGTATGTGAGAGGGACCCTGAGTTGCGGCCTCAAGTGGAATGGACACCGCGATGCCCTGACTCGAAATAAGGCCGGATATGCCTGCAGTGACTTGAATGCAGGCTCGTCTTGCATCTCCCAAGACGAAAGGATGGCTGAATCCCCTGTGGAGACCACAGAGGAAGACCTACTTCCCCACCTCATCGGGACCGGAGGCCTCACATCCTTTGAAAACTCCAGAGGGACGCGGAGATCAGTGCCTCCAAAGGAGACGATGCCTGACTCCTCGTGAAACTTGATAGGAGTCCCAGGATTCCTGGGTCACGTGGAAAGGGACCTTTGGTCTCCCGCCTCAGCTGGAGAGGCGTCCCAATTGCCCTGCCAAGCCTCGAGGAGAATCCCGAGTTGTCCCTCGCAACTAGGCAGGAGTCCTGAAGTCGCTGAGCCAACACGTGTGTGGAAGGTCCAGCCCCGTCGTAACTCGAGAATATACCCCAGGTTCCCGCCGCAACTCGAGAAGAAACATGAGACTTCCCCCTCGCCGCGAGATGAGGCACGATTCCCCTGCACTGCGTGCAGAGCAATGCCGTGTTGCACATCACACAGGCAAGGAGCCTTGATTTCCTTGATGGCACTCCAGAGAAAGCCCAAGAACACTGTTTCAAGGCTGGAGGGATCCTGAGGTCACTGTAGCAACACGAAAGAGCTCCGTGGACCAAAAATCAACTCGAGATGAGAGGTTAGTCCCTGGCTTCGACTCCAGAGGAATACCACCTTACCACAAGCACCTCAAGAGGAGGCTTCTGTCAGCTCTTGGTATGTGAGAGGGACCCCGAGTTTGCGGCCTCAAGTGGAATGGACACCGGGATGCCCTGCTTCGAAATAAGGCCGGATAACCCTGCAGTGACTTGAATGCAGGCTCGTCTTGCATCTCCGAAGACGAAACGATGTCTGAATCCCCTGTGGAGACCACAGAGGAAGACCTAGTTCCCCACCTCATCGCGACCGGAGGCCTCACATTCTTTGAAAACTCCAGAGGAACGCGGAGATCAGTGCCTCCAAAGGAGACGATGCCTGACTCCTCGTGAAACTTGATAGGAGTCCCAGGATTCCTGTGGCACGTGGAAAGGGACCCTTGGACTCCCGCCTCAGCTGGAGAGCCGTCCCATTTGCCCTGCGAAGCCTCGAGGAGAATCCCGAGTTGTCCCTCGCAACTAGGCAGGAGTCCTGACGCCGCTGAACAAACACGTGTGTGGAAGGGCCATCCCCGTCGTAACTCGAGAATATACCCCAGGTTCCCGCCGCAACTCGAGAAAAACCATGAGACTTCCCCCTCGCCGCGAGATGAGGCCCGATTCCCCTGCACTGCGTGCAGAGCAATGCCGTGTTGCACATCACACAGGAAAGGAACCTTAATTTCCTTTATGGCACTCCAGAGAAAGCCCAAGAACACTGTTTCAAGGCTAGAGGGATCCTGAGGTCCCTGTAGCAACACGAAAGAGCTCCGTGGATCAAAAATCAACTCGAGATGAGAGGTTAGTCCCTGGCTTTGACCCCAGAGGAATACCACCTTACCACAAGCACCTCAAGAGGAGGCTTCTGTCAGCTCTAGGTAAGTGAGAGGGACCCCGAGGTTGCGGCCTCAAGTGGAATGGACACCGCGATGCCCTGACTCGAAATGAGGCCGGATATGCCTGCAGTGACTTGAATGCAGGCTCGTCTTGCATCTTTAAAGACGAAAGGATGTCTGAATCCCCTGTGGAGACCACAGAGAAAGACCTAGTTCCCCACCTCATCGCGACCGGAGGCCTCACATCCATGGAAAATCCAGAGGGATGCGGAGATCAGTGCCTCCAAAGGAGACGATGCCTGACTCCTCGTGAAACTTGATAGGAGTCCCAGGATTCCTGTGGCACGTGGAAAGGCACCCTTGGTCTCCCGACTCAGTTGGAAGGCGTCCCAATTGCCCTGCCAAGCCTCGAGGAGAATCCCGAGTTGTCCCTCGCAACTAGGCAGGAGTCCTGACGGCGCTGAACAAACACGTGTGTGGTAGGGCCATCCCCGTCGTAACTCGAGAATATACACCAGGTTCCCGCCGCAACTCGAGGAAAACCATGAGACTTACCCCTCGCCGCGAGATGAGGCCCGATTCTCCTGCACTGCGTGCAGAGGAATGCCGTGCTGCACCTCACACAGGAAAGGACCCTTGATTTCCTTGATGGCACTCCAGAGAAAGCCCAAGAACACTGTTTCAAGGCTAGAGGGATCCTGAGGTCACTGTAGCAACAGGAAAGAGCTCCGTGGACCAAAAATCAACTCGAGATGAGAAGTTAGTCCCTGGCTTCGACTCCAGAGGAATACCACCTTACCACAAGCACCTCAAGTGGAGGCTTCTCTCAGCTCTAGGTATGTGAGAGGGACCCTGAGTTTGCGGCCTCAAGTGGAATGGACACCGCGATGCCCTGACTCGAAATGAGGCCGGATATGCCTGCAGTGACTTGAATGCAGGCTCGTCTTGCATCTCCCAAGAAGAAAGGATGTCTGAATCCCCTGTGGAGACCACAGAGAAAGACCTAGTTCCCCACCTCATCACGACAGGAGGCCTCACATACTTTGAAAACTCCAGAGGGACGCGGAGATCAGTGCCTCCAAAGGAGACGATGCCTGACTCCTCGTGAAACTTGATAGGAGTCCCAGGATTCCTGTGGCACGTGGAAAGGGACCCTTGGTCTCCCGCCTCAGCTGGAGAGGCGTCCCAATTGCCCTGCCAAGCCTCGAGGAGAATCCCGAGTTGTCCCTCGCAACTAGGCCGGAACCTGACAACGCTGAACAAACACGTGTGTGGAAGGGCCATCCCCGTCGCAACTCGAGAATATACCCCAGGTTCCCGGCGCGACTCGAGAAAAACCATGAGACTTCCCCGTCGCCGCGAGATGAGGCCCGATTCCCCTGCACGGCGTGCAGAACAATGCCGTGTTGCACATCACACAGGAAAGGAGCCTTGATTTCCTTGATGGCACTCCAGAGAAAACCCAAGAACACTGTTTTAAGGCTAGAGGGATCCTGAGGTCACTGTAGCAACCCGAAAGAGCTCAGTGGACCACAAATCAACTCGAGATGAGAGGTTAGTCCTTGGCTTCGACTCCAGAGGAATACCACCTTACCACAAGCAACTCAAAAGGAGGCTTCTCTCAGCACTAGGTATGTGAGAGGGACCCTGAGTTTGCGGCCTCAAGTGGAATGGACAGCGCAATGCCCTGAGTCGAAATAAGGCCAGATATCCCTGCAGTGACTTGAATGCAGGCTCTTCTTGAATATCCCAAGACGAAAGGATGTCTGAATCCCCTGTGGAGACCACAGAGAAAGACCTAGTTCCCCACCTCATCGCGACCAGATGCCTCACATCCTTTGAAAATTCCAGAGGGACTCGGAGATCAGTTCCTCCAAAGGAGACGATCCCTGACTCCTCGTGAAACTTGATAGGAGTCCCAGGATTCCTGTGGCACATGGAAAGGGACCATTGGTCCCCCGCCTCAGGTGGAGTGGCGTCCCAATTGCCTTGCCAAGCCTCGAGGAGAATCCCGAGTTGTCCCTCGAAACTAGGCAGGAGTCCTGACGTCGCTGAACAAACACGTGTGTGGAAGGGCCATCCCCGTCGTAACTCGAGAATATACCGCAGGTTCCCGCAGCAACTTGAGAAAAACCATGAGACTTCCCATTCCCCGCGAGATGAGGCCCGATTCCCCTGCACTGCGTGCAGAGCAATGCCGTGTTGCACATCACACAGGAAAGGAGCCTTGATTTCCTTGATGGCACTCCAGGGAAAACCCAAGAGCACTGTTTCAAGGCTAGAGGGATCCTGAGGTCACTGGAGCAACATGAAAGAGCTCCGTGGACCACAAATCACCTCGAGATGAGAGGTTAGTCCCTGGCTTCGACTCCAGAGGAATACCACCTTACCACAAGCACCTCAAGTGGAGGCTTCTCTCAGCTCTAGGTATGCGAGAGGAACCCTGAGTTTGTGGCCTGAAGTGGAATGGACACCGCGATGCCCTGACTCGAAATAAGCCCGGGTATCCCTGCAGTGACTTGAATGCAGGCTCGTCTTGCATCTCCCAAGACGAAAGGATGCCTGAATCCCCTGTGTGGAACACAGAGAAAGACCTAGTTCCCCACCTCACTGCGACCAGAGGCCTCACATCCTTTGAAAACTCCAGAGGGACGCGGAGATCAGTGCCTCCAAAGGAGACGATGCCTGACTCCTCGTGAAACTTGATAGGAGTCCCAGGATTCCTGTGGCACGTGGAAAGGGACCCTTGGTCTCCCGCCTCAGCTGGAGAGGCGTCCCAATTGCCCTGCCAAGCCTCAAGGAGAATCCCGAGTTGTCCCTCGCAACTAGGCAGGAGTCCTGACTTCGCTGAACAAACACGTGTGTGGAAGGGCCATCCCCGTCGTAACTCGAGAATATACCCCAGGTTCCCGCCGCAACTCGAGAAAAACCATGAGACTTCCCCCTCGCCGCGAGATGAGGCCCGATTCCCCTGCACTGCGTGCAGAGCAATGCCGTGTTGCACATCACACAAGAAAGGAGCCTTGATTTCCTTGATGGCACTCCACAGAAACCCCAAGAACACTGTTTCAAGGCTAGAGGGATCCTGAGGTCACTGTAGCATCACGAAAGAGCTCCCTGGACCACAAATCAACTCGAGATGAGAGGTTAGTCCCTGGCTTCGACTCCATAGGAATACCACCTTACCACAACACCTCAAGAGGAGGCTTCTGTCAGCTCTACGTATGTGAGGGGGACCCTGAGTTTAAGGCCTCAAGTGGAATGGACACCGCGATGCCCTGACTCGAAATAAGGCCGGATATCCCTGCAGTGACTTGAATGCAGGCTCGTTTTGCATCTCCCAAGACGAAAGGATGTCTGAATCCCCTGTGGAGACCACAGAGAAAGACCTAGTTCCCCACCTCATCGTGACCGGAGGCCTCACATCCTTTGAAAACTCCAAGGGACGCGGAGATCTTTGCCTTCAAAGGAGACGATGCCTGACTCCTCGTGAAACTTGATAGGAGTCCCAGGATTCCTGTGGCACGTGGAAAGGGACCCTTGGTCTCCCGTCTCAGCTGGAGAGGCGTCCCAGTTGCCCTGCCAAGCCTCGAGGAGAATCCCGAGTTGTCCCTCGCAACTAGGCAGGAGTCCTGACGTTACTGAACAAACATTTGTGTGGAACGGCCATCCCCGTCGTAACGCGAGAATATACCCCAGGTTCCCGCCGCAACTCGAGAAAAACCATGAGACTTCCCCCTCGCCGCGAGATGAGGCCCGATTCCCCTGCACTGCGTGCAGAGCAATGCCGTTTTGCACATCACACAGGAAAGGAGCCTTGATTTCCTTGATGGCACTCCAGAGAAACCCCAAGAACACTGTTTCAAGGCTAGAGGGATCCTCAGGTCACTGTAGCAACACGAAAGAGCTCCGTGGACCTAAAATCAACTCGAGATGAGAGGTTAGTCCCTGGCTTCGACTCCAGAGGAATACCACCTTACCACAAGCACCTCAAGAGGAGGCTTCTCTCAGCTCTAGGTATGTGAGAGGGACCCTGAGTTTGTGGCCTCAAGTGGAATGGACACCGCGATGACCTGACTCGAAATAAGGCCGGATATGCCTGCAGTGACTTGAATGCAGGCTCGTCTTGCATCTCCCAAGACGAAAGGATGTCTGAATCCCCTGTGGAGACCACAGAGAAAGACCTAGTTCCCCACCTCATCGCGAATGGAGGCCTCACATCCTTTGAAAACTCCAGAGGGACGCGGAGATCAGTGCCTCCAAAGGAGACGATGCCTGACTCCTCGTGAAACTTGATAGGAGTCCCAGGATTCCTGTGGCACGTGGAAAGGGACCCTTGGTCTCCCGCCTCAGCTGGAGAGGCGTCCCAATTGCCCTGCCAAGCCTCGAGGAGAATCCCGAGTTGTCCCTCGCAACTAGGCAGGAGTCCTGACGTCGCTGAACAAACACGTGTGTGGAAGGGCCATCCCCGTCGCAACTCGAGAATATACCCCAGCTTCCCGGCGTGACTCGAGAAAAACCATGAGACTTCCCCCTCGTTGCGAGATGAGGCCCGATTTCCCTGCACGGCGTGCAGAACAATGCCGTGTTGCACATCACACAGGAAAGGAGCCTTGATTTCCTTGATGGCACTCCAGAGAAAACCCAAGAAAACTGTTTCAAGCCTAGAGGGATCCTGAGGTCACTGTAGCAACCCGAAAGAGCTCCGTGGACCACAAATCAACTCGAGATGAGAGGTTAGTCCCTGGCTTCGACTCCAGAGTAATACCACCTTACCACAAGCAACTCAAGAGTAGGCTTCTCTCAGCACTAGGTATGTGAGAGGGACCCTGAGTTTGCGACCTCAAGTGGAATGGACAGCGCAATGCCCTGAGTCGAAATAAGGCCAGATATGCCTGCAGTGACTTGAATGCAGGCTCTTCTTGAATCTCCCAAGACGAAAGGATGTCTGAATCCCCTGTGGAGACCACAGAGAAAGACCTAGTTCCCCACCTCATCGCGACCGGAGGCCTCACATCCTTTGAAAACTCCAGAGGGACTCGGAGATAAGTTCCTCAAAAGGAGACGATCCCTGACTCCTCGTGAAACTTGATAGGAGTAGCAGGATTCCTGTGGCACATGGAAAGGGACCATTGGTCCCCCGCCTAAGGTGGAGTCGCGTCTCAATTGCCTTGCCAAGCCTCGAGGAGAATCTCGAGTTGTCCCTCGAAACTAGGCAGGATTCCTGACGTCGCTGAACAAACACGTGTGTGGAAGGGCCATCCCCGTCGTAACTCGAGAATATACCGGAGGTTCCCGCAGCAACTCGAGAAAAACCATGAGACTTCCCATTCCCCGCGAGATGAGGCCCGATTCCCCTGCACTGCGTGCAGAGCAATGCCGTGTTGCACATCACACAGGAAAGGAGCCTTGATTTCCTTGATGGCACTCCAGGGAAAGCCCAAGAACACTGTTTCAAGGCTAGAGGGATCCTGAGGTCACTGTAGCAACATGAAAGAGCTCCGTGGACCACAAATCACCTCGAGATGAGAGGTTAGTCCCTGGCTTCGACTCCAGAGGAATACCACCTTACCACAAGCATCTCAAGTGGAGGCTTCTCTCAGCTCTAGGAATGCGAGAGGAACCCTGAGTTTGTGGCCTCAAGTGGAATGGACACCGCGATGCCCTGACTTGAAATAAGGCCGGGTGTCCCTGCATTGACTTGAATGCAGGCTCGTCTTGCATCTCCCAAGACGAAAGGATGTCTGAATCCCCTGTGGAGAACACAGAGAAAGACCTAGTTCCCCACCTCATTGCGACCAGAGGCCTCACATCCTTTGAAAACTTCAGAGGGACGCGGAGATCAGTGCCTCCAAAGGAGACGATGCCTGACTCCTCGTGAAACTTGATAGGAGTCCCAGGATTCCTGTGGCACGTGGAAGGGGACCCTTGGTCTCCCGCCTCAGCTGGAGAGGCGTCCCAATTGCCCTGCCAAGCCTCGAGGAGAATCCCGAGTTGTCCCTCGCAACTAGGCAGGAGTCCTGACTTCGCTGAACAAACACGTGTGTGGAAGGACCATTCCCGTCGTAACTCGCTATTATACCCCAGGTTCCCCCCGCAACTCGAGAAAAACCAAGAGACTTCCCCCTCGTCGCGAGATGAGGCCCGATTCCCCTGCACTGCGTGCAGAGCAATGCCGTGTTGCACATCACACAGGAAAGGAGCCTTGATTTCCTTGATGGCACTCCAGAGAAACCCCAAGAACACTCTTACAAGGCTAGAGGGTTCCTGTGTTCACTGTAGCAACACGAAAGAGCTCCGTGACCAAAAATCAACTCGAGATGAGAGCTTAGTCCTTGGCTTCCAATCCAGAGGAATACCACCTTACCACAAGCACCTCAAATGGAGGCTTGTCTCAGCTCTAGGTATGTGAGAGGGACCCTGAGTTTGCGGCCTCAAGTGGAATGGACACCGCGATGCCCTGACTCGAAATAAGGCCTGATATCCCTGCAGTGACTTGAATGCAGGATCGTCTTGCATCTGCCAAGTCGAAAGGATGTCTGAATCCCCTGTGGAGACCACAGAGAAAGACCTAGTTCCCCACCTCATCGCGGCCGGAGGCCTCACATCCTTGGAAAATCCAGAGGGATGCGGAGATCAGTGCCTCCAAAGGAGACGATGCCTGACTCCTCGTGAAACTTGATAGGAGTCCCAGGATTCCTGTGGCACGTGGAAAGGGACCCTTGGTCTCCCGCCTCAGATGGAGAGGCGTCCCAATTGCCCTGCCAAGCCTCGAGGAGAATCCCGAGTTGTCCCTCGCAACTAGGCAGGAGTCCTGACGTCGCTGAACACACACATGTGTGGAAGGGCTATCCCCGTCGTAACTCGAGAATATACCCCAGGTTCCCGCCGCAACTCGAGAAAAACCATGAGACTTCACCCTCGCCGGGAGATGAGGCCCGATTCCCCTGCACTGCGTGCAGAGCAATGCCGTGTTGCACATCACACAAGAAAGGAGCCTTGATTTCCTTGATGGCACTCCAGAGAAAGCCCAAGAACACTGTTTCAAGGCTAGAGGGATCCTGAGGTCACTGTAGCAACACGAAAGAGCTCCGTGGACGTGAAATCAACTGGAGATGAGAGGTTAGTCCCTGGCTTCGACTCCAGAGGAATACCACCTTACCACAAGCAGCTCAAGAGGAGGCTTCTCTCAGCTCTAGGTATGTGAGAGGGACCCTGAGTTTGCGGCCTCAAGTGGAATGGACACCGCGATGCCCTGTTCGAAATAAGGCCGGATATCCCTGCAGTGACTTGAATGCAGGCTCGTCTTGCATCTCCCAAGACGAAAGGATGTCTGAATCCCCTGTGGAGTCACAAAGAAAGACCTAGTTCCCCACCTCATCACGACAGGAGGCCTCACATCCTTTGAAAACTCCAAGGGACGCGGAGATCAGTGCCTCCAAAGGAGACGATGCCTGACTCCTCGTGAAACTTGATAGGAGTCCCAGGATTCCTGTGGCACGTGGAAAGGGACCCTTGGTCTCCCGCCTCAGCTGGAGAGGCGTCCCAATTGCCCTGCCAAGCCTCGAGGAGAATCCCGAGTTGGCCCTCGCAACTAGGCAGGAGTCCTGACGTCGCTGAACAAACACGTGTGTGGAAGGGCCATCCCTGTCGTAACTCGAGAATATACCTCAGGTTTCCGCCGCAACTCGAGAAGAAACATGAGACTTCCCCCTCGCCGCGAGATGAGGCCCGATTCCCCTGCACTGCGTGCAGAGCAATGCCGTGTTGCACATCACACAGGAAAGGAGCCTTGATTTCCTTGATGGCACTCCAGAGAAAGCCCAAGAACACTGTTTCAAGGCTAGAGGGATCCTGAGGTCACTGTAGCAACACGAAAGAGCTCCGTCGACCAAAAATCAACTCGAGATGAGAGGTTAGTCCCTGGCTTCGACTCCAGAGGAATACCACCTTACCACAAGCACCTCAAGAGGAGGCTTCTCTCAGCTCTAGGTATGTGAGAGGGACCCTGAGTTGCGGCCTCAAGTGGAATGGACACCGCGATGCCCTGACTCGAAATAAGGCCGGATATGCCTGCAGTGACTTGAATGCAGGCTCGTCTTGCATCTCCCAAGACGAAAGGATGTCTGAATCCCCTGTGGAGACCACAGAGGAAAGACCTACTTCCCCACCTCATCGCGACCGGAGGCCTCACATCCTTTGAAAACTCCAGAGGGACGCGGAGATCAGTGCCTCCAAAGGAGACGATGCCTGACTCCTCGTGAAACTTGATAGGAGGCCCAGGATTCCTGGGGCACGTGGAAAGGGACCTTTGGTCTCCCGCCTCAGCTGGAGAGGCGTCCCAATTGCCCTGCCAAGCCTCGAGGAGAATCCCGAGTTGTCCCTCTCAACTAGGCAGGAGTCCTGACGTCGCTGAACAAACACGTGTGTGGAAGGTCCAGCCCCGTCGTAACTCGAGAATATAACCCAGGTTCCCGCCTCAACTCGAGAAAAACCATGAGAATTCCCTCTCGCCGCGAGATGAGGCACGATTCCCCTGCACTGCGTGCAGAGCAATGCCGTGTTGCACATCACACAGGAAAGGAGCCTTGATTTCCTTGATGGCACTCCAGAGAAAGCCCAAGAACACTGTTTCAAGGCTGGAGGGATCCTGAGGTCACTGTAGCAACACGAAAGAGCTCCGTGGACCAAAAATCAACTCGAGATGAGAGGTTAGTCCCTGGCTTCGACTCCAGAGGAATACCACCTTACCACAAGCACCTCAAGAGGAGGCTTCTGTCAGCTCTAGGTATGTGAGAGGGACCCCGAGTTTGCGGCCTCAAGTGGAATGGACACCGGGATGCCCTGCTTCGAAATAAGGCCGGATAACCCTGCAGTGACTTGAATGCAGGCTCGTCTTGCATCTCCCAAGACGAAAGGATGTCTGAATCCCCTGTGGAGACCACAGAGAAAGACCTAGTTCCCCACCTCATCGCGACCGGAGGCCTCACATTCTTTGAAAACTCCAGAGGTACGCGGAGATCAGTGCCTCCAAAGGAGACGATGCCTGACTCCTCATGAAACTTGATAGGAGTCCCAGGATTCTTGTGGCACGTGGAAAGGGACCCTTGGACTCCCGCCTCAGCTGGAGAGCCCTCCCATTTGCCCTGCGAAGCCTCGAGGAGAATCCCGAGTTGTCCCTCGAAACTAGGCAGGAGTCCTGACGCCGCTGAACAAACACGTGTGTGGAAGGGCCATCCCCGTCGTAACTCGAGAATATACCCCAGGTTCCCGCCGCAACTCGAGAAAAACCATGAGACTTTCCCCTCGCCGCGAGATGAGGCTCGATTCCCCGCACTGCGTGCAGAGCAATGCCGTGTTGCACATCACACAGGAAATGAACCTTAATTTCCTTTATGGCACTCCAGAGAAAGCCCAAGAACACTGTTTCAAGGCTAGAGGGATCCTGAGGTCCCTGTAGCAACACGAAAGAGCTCCGTGGATCAAAAATCAACTCGAGATGAGAGGTTAGTCCCTGGCTTCGACTGCAGAGGAATACCACCTTACCACAAGCACCTCAAGAGGAGGCTTCTCTCAGCTCTAGGTATGTGAGAGGGACCCTGAGTTTGCGGCCTCAAGTGGAATGGACACCGCGATGCCCTGACTCGAAATAAGGCCGGATATGCCTGCAGTGACTTGAATGCAGGCTCGTCTTGCATCTCCCAAGACGAAAGGATGTCTGAATCCCCTGTGGAGACCACAGAGAAAGACCTAGTTCCCCACCTCATCGCGACTGGAGGCCTCACATCCTTGGAAAATCCAGAGGGATGCGGAGATCAGTGCCTCCAAAGGAGACGATGCCTGACTCCTCGTGAAACTTGATAGGAGTCCCAGGATTCCTGTGGCACGTGGAAAGGGACCCTTGGTCTCCCGCCTCAGCTGGAGAGGCGTCCCAATTGCCGTGCCAAGCCTCGAGGAGTATCCCGAGTTGTCCCTCGCAACTAGGCAGGAGTCCTGACGTCGCTGAACAAACACGTGTTTGGTAGGGCCATCCCCGTCATAACTCGAGAATATACCCCAGGTTTCCGCCGCAAATCGAGAAAAACCATGAGACTTACCCCTCGCCGCCAGATGAGGCCCGATTCCCCTGCACTGCGTGCAGAGCAATGCCGTGTTGCACATCACACAGGAAAGGAGCCTTGATTTCCTTGATGGCACTCCAGAGAAAGCCCAAGAACACTGTTTCAAGGCTAGAGGGATCCTGAGGTCACTGTAGGAACACGAAAGAGCTCCGTGGACCACAAATCAACTCGAGATGAGAGGTTAGTCCCTGGCTTCGACTCCAGAGGAATACTACCTTACCACACGCACCTCAAGTGGAGGCTTCTCTCAGCTCTAGGTATGTGAGAGGGACCCTGAGTTTGCGGCCTCTAGTGGAATGGACACCGCGATGCCCTGACTCCAAATAGGCCGGATATGCCTGCAGTGACTTGAATGCAGGCTCGTCTTGCATCTCCCAAGACGAAAGGATGTCTGAATCCCCTGTGGAGACCACAGAGAAAGACCTAGTTCCCCACCTCATCACGACAGGAGGCCTCACATACTTTGAAAACTCCGGAGGGACGCGGAGATCAGTGCCTCCAAAGGAGACGATGCCTGACTCCTCGTGAAACTTGATAGGAGTCCCAGGATTCCTGTGGCACGTGGAAAGGGACCCTTGGTCTCCCGCCTCAGCTGGAGAGGCGTCCCAATTGCCCTGCCAAGCCTCGAGGAGAATCCCGAGTTGTCCCTTGCAACTAGGCAGGAGTCCTGACGTCGCTGAACAAACACGTGTGTGGAAGGGCCATCCACGTCGTAACTCGAGAATATACCCGAGGTTCCCGCCGCAACTCGAGAAAAACCATGAGACTTCCCCCTCGGCGCGAGATGAGGCCCGATTCCCCTGCACTGCGTGCAGAGCAATGCCGTGTTGCACATCACACAGGAAAGGAGCCTTGATTTCCTTGATGGCACTCCAGAGAAAGCCCAAGAACACTGTTTCACGGCTAGAGGGATCCTGAGGTCCCTATAGCAACAGGAAAGAGCTCCGTGGACCAAAAATCAACTCGAGATGAGAGGTTAGTCCCTGGCTTCGACTCCAGAGGAATACCACCTTACCACAAGCACCTCAAGAGGAGGCTTCTCTCAGCTCTAGGTATGTGAGAGGGACCCTGAGTTTGCGGCCTCAAGTGGAATGGACACCGCGATGCCCTGACTCGAAATAAGGCCGGATATGCCTGCAGTGACTTGAATGCAGGCTCGTCTTGCATCTCCCAAGATGAAAGGATGTCTGAGTCCCCTGTGGAGACCACAGAGAAAGACCTAGTTCCCCACCTCATCGCAACCGGAGGCCTCACATCCTTGGAAAATCCAGAGGGATGCGGAGATCAGTGCCTCCAAAGGAGACGATGCCTGGCTCCTCGTGAAACTTGATAGAAGTCCCAGGATTCCTGTGGCACGTGGAAAGGGACTCTTGGTCTACCGCCTCAGCTGGAGAGGCGTCCCAATTGCCCTGCCAAGCCTCGAGGAGAATCCCGAGTTGTCCCTCGCAACTAGGTAGGAGTCCTGACGTCGCTGAACAAACACGTGTGTGGAAGGACCATCCCCTTCGTAACTCGAGAATATACCCCAGGTTCCCGGCGCAACTCGAGAAAAACCATGAGACTTCCCCCTCGCCGCGAGATGAGGCCCGATTCCCCTGCACTGCGTGCAGAGCAATGCCGTGTTGCACATCACACAGGAAAGGAGCCTTGATTTCCTTGATGGCACTCCAGAGAATGCCCAAGAACACTATTTCAAGACTAGAGGGATCCTGAGGTCACTGTAGCAACACGAAAGAGCTCCGTGTACCAAAAGTCAACTCGAGATGAGAGGTTAGTCCCTGGCTTCGATTCCAGAGGAATACCACCTTACCACAAGCACCTCAAGAGGAGGCTTCTCTCGGCTCTAGGTATGTGCAAGGGACCCTGAGACTGCGGCCTCAAGTGGAATGGACACCGCGATGCCCTGACTCGAAATAAGGCCGGATATCCCTGCAGTGACTTGAATGCACGCTCGTCTTGCATCTCCCAAGGCGAAAGGATGTCTGAATCCCCTGTGGAGACCACAGAGAAAGAACAAGTTCCCCACCTCATCGCGACTGGAGGCCTCACATCCTTTGAAAACTCCAGAGGGACGTGGAGATTAGTGCCTCCAAAGGAGATGATGCCTGACTCCTCGTGAAACTTGATAGGAGTCCCAGGATTCCTGTTGCACGTGGAAAGGGACCCTTGGTCTCCCGCCTCAGCTGGAGAGGCGTCCCAATTGCCCTGCCAAGCCTCGAGGAGAATCCCGAGTTGGCCCTCGCAACTAGGCAGGAGTCCTGACATCGCTGAGCCAACACGTGTGTGAAAGGGCCATCCCCGTCGTAACTCGAGAATATAAAGCAGGTTCCCGCCGCAACTCGAGTAAAAACATGAGACTTCCCCCTCGCCTTGAGATGAGGCCCGATTCCCCTGCACTGCGTGCAGAGCAATGCCGTGTTGCACATCACACAGGAAAGGAGACTTGATTTCCTTGATGGCACTTCAGAGAATGCCCAAGAACACTGTTTCAAGGCTAGAGGGATCCTGAGGTCACTGTAGCAACACGATAGAGCTCCGTGGACCAAAAATCACCTCGAGATGAGAGGTTAGTTCCTGGCTTTGAGTCCAGAGGAATACCACCTTACCACAAGCACCTCAAGAGGACACTTCTCTCAGCTCTAGGTATGTGAGAGGGACCCTGAGTTTGCGGCCTCAAGTGGAATGGACACCGCGATTCCCTGCCTCAAAATAAGGCCGGATATCCCTGCAGTGACTTGAATGCAGGCTCGTCTTGCATTTCCCAAAATGAAAGGATGTCTGAAACCACTGTGGAGACCACAGAGAAAGACCTAGTTCCCTACCTCATCGCGACCGGAGGCCTCACATCCTTTGAAAATACCAGAGGTACGCAGAGATCAGTTCCTCCAAAGGAGACGATGCCTGACTCCTAGTGAATCTTGATAGGAGTCCCAGGATTCCTGTGGCACGTGGAAAGGGACCCTTGGTCTCCCGCCTCAGCTGGAGAGGCGTCCCAATTGCCCTGCCAGGCCTCGAGGAGAATCCCGAGTTGTCCCTCACAACTAGGCAGAAGTCCTGACGTCGCTGAACAAACACGTGTGTGGAAGGGCCATCCCAATTGTAACTCGAGAATTTATCCCAGGTTCCCGCCGCAACTCGAAAAAAACCATAAGATTGCCCACTCGCCGCGAGATGAGGCCCGATTCCCCTGCACTGAGTGCAGAGCAATGCCCTGTTGCACATCACACAGGAAAGGATCCTTGATTTCCTTGATGGCACTCCAGAGAAACACCAAGAACACTGTTTCAAGGCTAGAGGGATCCTGAGGTCACTGTAGCAACACGAAAGAGCTCCGTGGACCACAAATCAACTCGAGATGAGAGGTTAGTCCCTGGCTTCGACTCCAGAGGAATACCAGCTTACCACAAGCACCTCAAGAGGAGGCTTCTCTCAGCTCTAAGTATGTGAGAGGGACCCTGAGTTTGCGGACTCAAGTGGAATGAACACGGGGATGCCCTGACTAGAAATAAGGACGGATATCCCTGCAGTGACTTGAATGCATGCTCGTCTTGCATCTCCCAAGACGAAAGGATGTCTGAATCCCCTGTGGAGACCACAGAGAAAGACCTAGTTCCCAACCTCATCGCGACCGGAGGCCTCACATCCTTTGAAAACTCCAGAGGTACGCGGAGATCAGTGCCTCCAAAGGAGAGGATGCCTGACTCCTCGTGAAACTTGGTAGGAGTCCCAGGATGCCTGTGTCACGTGGCAAGGGACCCTTGGTCTCCCGCCTCAGCTGGAGAGCCGTCCCAATTGCCCTGCCAAGCCTCGAGGAGAATCCCGAGTTCTCCCTCGCAACTAGGCAGGAGTCCTGACGTCGCTGAACAAACACCTGTGTGGAAGGGTCATCCCCGTCGTAACTCGAGAATATACCCCAGGTTCCCGCCGCAACTCGGGAAAAACCATGAGACTTCCCCCTCGCCGCGAGATGAGGCCCGATTCCCCTGCACTGCGTGCACAGGAATTCCGTGTTGCACATCACACATGAAAGGAGCCTTGATTTCCTTGATGGCACTCCAGAGAAAGCCCAAGAACACTGTTTCAAGGCTAGAGGGATCCTGAGGTCAATGCAGCAACATGAAAGAGCTCCGTGGACCACAAATCAACTCGAGATGAGAGGTTAGTCCCTGGCTTCTACTCCAGAGGAATACCACCTTACCACAAGCATCTCAAGAGGAGGCTTCTTTCAGCTCTAGGTGTGTGAGAGGGACCCTGAGTTTGTGGCCTCAATTGGAATCGACACCGCGATGCCCTGACTCGAAATAAGGCCGGATATCCCTGCAGTGACTCTAAATCAGGCTCGTCTTGCATCTCCCAAGAAGAACGGATGTCTGAATCCCCTGTGGAGACCACAAAGAAAGACCTAGTTCCCCACCTCATCGTGACCGGAGGCCTCACATCCTGTGAAAACTCCAGAGGTACGCGGAGATCAGTGCCTCCAAAGGAGAGGCTACCTGACTCCTCGTGAAACTTGATAGGAGTCCCAGGATTCCTTTGGCCCGTGGAAAGGGAACCTTGGTCTCCCGCCTCAGCTGGAGAGGCGTCCCAATTGCCCTGCCAAGCCTCGAGGAGAATCCCGAGTTGTCCCTCGCAACTAGGCAGGAGTCCTGACGTCGCTGAACAAACACGTGTGTGGAAGGGTCATCCCCGTCGTAACTCGAGAATACACTCCAGGTTCCCACCGCAACTCGAGAAAAACCATGAGACTTCCCATTCGCCGCGAGATGAGGACGGATTCCCCTGCACTACGTGCAGGGCAATTCCGTGTTGCACATCACACAGGAACGGAGCCTTGATTTCCTTGATGGCACTCCAGAGAAACCCCACGAACACTATTTCAAGGCTAGAGGGATCCTGAGGTCACTGTAGCAACACGAAAGAGCTCCGTGGACCAAAAATCACCTCGAGATGAGAGGTTAGTCCCTGGCTTCGACTCCAGAGGAATACCACCTTAACACAAGCACCTCAAGAGGAGGCTTGTCTCAGCTCTAGGTATGTGAGAAGGACCCTGAGTTTGCGGCCTCAAGTGGAATGGACACCGCGATGCCCTGACTCGAAATAAGGCCGGATATGCCTGCAGTGACTTGAATGCAGGCTCGTCTTGCATCTCCCAATACGAAAGGATGTCTGAATCCCCTGTGGAGACCACAGAGAAATACCTACTTCCCCATCTCATAACGACCGGAGGCCTCACATCCTGTGAAAACTCCAGAGGGACGCGGAGATCAGTGCCTCCAAAGGAGACGATGCCTGACTCCTCGTGAAACTTGATAGGAGTCCCAGGATTCCTGTAGCACGTGGAAAGGGACCCTTGGTCTCCCGCCTCAGCTGGAGAGGCGTCCCAATTGCCCTGCCAACTGCCCTGCCAAGCCTCGAGGAGAATCCCGAGTTGTCCCTCGCACCTAGGCAGGAGTCCTGACGTCGCTGAACAAACACGTGTGTGGAAGGGCCATCCCCGGCGTAACTCGAGAATATACCCCAGGTTCCTGCCGCAACTCGAGAAAAACCATGAGACTTCCCCCTCGCCGCGAGATGAGGCCCGATTCCCCTGCACTGCGTGCAGAGCAATTCCGTTTTGCACATCACACAGGAAAGGAGCCTTGATTTCCTTGATGGCACTCCAGAGAAATCCCAAGAACACTGTTTTAAGGCTAGAGGGATCCTGAGGTCACTGTAGCAACACAAAAGAGCTCCGTGGACCAAAAATCAACTCGAGATGAGAGGTTAGTCCCTGGCTTCGACTCCAGAGGAATACCACCTTACCACAAGCACCTCAAGAGGAGGCTTCTCTCAGCTCTAGGGATGTGAGAGGGACCCTGAGTTTGCGGCCTCAAGTGGAATGGACACCGCGATGCCCTGACTCGACATAAGGCCGAATATCCCTGTAGTGACTTGAATGCAGCCTCGACTTGCATCTCCCAAGATGAAAGGATGTCTGAATCCCCTGTGGAGAACACAGAGAAAGACCTAGTTCCCCACCTCATCGCGACTGGAGGCCTCACATCCTTTGAAAACTCCAGAGGGACGGGGAGATCAGTGGCTCCAAAGGAGATGATGCCTGA